>NC_132989.1:50852672-52148089 GCF_048564905.1 Vicugna pacos
TGAAAACTGTTCACATAAAACCAGTAATTTTTGTTTGGGGAAACCAGAGGTACCATTCAGATTCTAGTGTTGAGCGCTATGATTTGATCCTGATTGGATAATATCCTCACTGCCTTTTTATTGTTCAGGCTTAAAGAATCCCTGCAGACCACCTTTCTTAAGGAGACTATACAATGTGGTGACACAAACAGGTGTAGAAATAGACAACACGACTGAGCTTTACATGGATTTGGCCCTTTCGCTTATACCTGTGGCTATTTACAGGTCGGCTGTTCTCTACAAATAGGCCATAACCCACAGAAATGTTATATTGTGCATAGTACGGTGTCTGGTAGCTTTTCTCAGTCATCTTTTGTTAAATAACCAGAGCAGTGGAACCATCTCATGGTGACAATTGTGACTTTGTGCCTTAGAGTAGTTGCCGAAAAGGAGGTAGTAACCTCTCTTCTAACCCAAGCACAGTTTAAGTGTGATCTAGACAAACCACGAAGGATCCATAAAGCCCTGCATTTTCACACAGTACTCACTCGGGCTCAAATAATTTGAATTCTGCAAAGAACTCGAGGAAACCTCAGGGACTGACAGTAGCGCTGCTAGACCAACAAGAGAAAAGTATGGAAGGTGATCAAGCCTCTGACAAGAACCGTGGTTATGAGAGGAAGAAATCAGTTGGAAAATTACTTTTCAAAGCTTTCTTTTAATTGGTCCAGACAGATAACAGAATCAAATTGTGATTTCCCAAAGTATTTTTAATACATGCATAGTAAGTTTATACTGACTCAGTGGTGTTTGTACTTCCAACCTTTTCCTAGAATAAAAAGAAGTTAGGGCAAAGGAAGACTATACCAAAGCATCCCTGATTTTTTTGCAGCAGAAAATTCAGGTTTAAAAAATCTACCTCTCTGATACACCAGAATTTAAAGACTCTTAATTTCAGATAAAATTCCTTAAACTGTCACTTTTGGATACAGTCTGTGTTAATTTTTCTTTTCCAGTTGCCCTTCTCTTACCAGGTAAATAAAAGATATGTTGCTTATTAGAATAGTCAGATTTTTGTGAAAACACTCCCAAAATGACTAAAAAAGAGAGGATCCTCCAAAAATGCTCCACTCTGTTCCTTACCATTAAGCTAAGCTCCATCCACATCAACTTTTTGGATGTTTATCCCAACCTACCATGTAATCTTGTTGTGATAATGTCTGCTAGCATCCTGAGCATTTAGAATAATGTCTGGCACACACTGGAAGCGCTATATATAGCTGTTGAATTTTGCATGTACTTTTTTTTTTTTTGCTGGCAATAAACTCACAGTTTAAGAAAGGCTGGACTGAAATCTGTGTTATAGACGCCACCTAATTAGGGTTTTATACAGCATCACTTTTTCATACGAATTTTATCCTTCAGTTGATTCATCCCAGAATCCCATTTGCATTTTTAAACTATAATCACACTGTGGCTGATGATGACAAGATTCTCAATGCCAAGCAGCTCACATGGAAGCTGCTTTCCTGGCAAGGCCTTTTCTTTGGGAATTACAAATCTGTACAAGCAAACGAGGAAGGAAAAAATATTTTGGTGAGAGAACATCTGTCTTCGAGCCCTCACACTTTCATTTAAGAGGAAACTAAAAGGAGCATACTAATAACGGTCTATAATAAATCGCCTAGGCACAACAGGTGGTGGACATGGCGGGCTCCTCCTTGGCCTCCCAGTTACTGGGGTGGGGGGGTGATGTGAGGGGAAACCGAACTGTTCTGAGCAGGAGTTGCTGAGGACCTATACCACTCATCCTCCCCCAGCAGAAGCCAGTGGTGTACACTCTTCATCAAGTTTCCCTGAATATGAAAGCAGTCAATTTTCTGAACCTTTTGCCAACATTGACTAGTCCACCCATGTTCTTTTCCTTTGGCACCGATGATTGGAAACTGACTCTATTTATCAAGTGTGTTTGGAGATGCTTCAGAACAGGAATGGCTCTACAATCACTAGCCCCACACACCATGTTTCTTGCTAAATGGCTTACATTTGATTTGGGGACAAAACAGAGAAGCTCTAGACTGGAACAGGTCTGTCAAATACTTTACTACATGAGATGTTCTCTGTTTTCTTGAAGTTTAAAGTGGACCATCAGATACCAAAGTGGCATATACAATGTCTGTTCAGATTCTCACTCTGTTCTCATATCTCTTGCCATGGTCATCTCATTAATACGTGCCTACTTTAAATCTCTTTTAATGCCTGTATAGAAATCCATTCTTCCATCCACCTACTCATTCATACTTAAACATGTGCGACGAGCAACTCCTGAGAACTAGACACTCTGTTAAATTCTGTGAGCAAAAGTATGCATGGTCTCAGTTCTCACAGAGTTTACAGTCTACTCATTTACCAGACAAATAATCACACAAATAAGTATGAAACGTTTACTGTTTTACATGATACATAGAAGATGTACAGATTACTACAAGAGCCAGTAATGCAAAGAAAATGACCTCAGTGAAGGGGTTTGGCAGTTGTTTTAGGCATAGGAAATAGTATTTTCAAAGTCCTGTAATTGGAGAGAACCAGGTATGACTGAGAAAACAAAACCCAGTACATACAGAAAGGAGGGGCATGCTCTAAGTTGGACAGGAAGAGTATACGTGGCACACGACGCAGGACTGTGCAGTCCACGTTAAGGACTTTGGTGATTTTGTTTTTCTTTACAGCAACGGAAAGTCAATGAAATTTTTTTAATAGGAACTGACATGGAGACTAAAACTAATTAGATGAGGCCAATAAAAAGTCATGTAGTTGTTCAGGAAGGTAGCTTGAAACTGGGTGATTTTTTTTTTTTGGAGGCTGAATTACTGATTAAATGTACTTGGCAACCAGTACCAGCCTAGTAATGACACACTGTTTACTATGCCAACATTAAAAATGAAAGTGAATTTAAACGTTTTCGGGTATTGGGTACACTCATAATTTGTTCCTAAACTGAGACTCAGAAAAAAATGACAACAAAATGTATATTTCTTCCTGACACAAGAAATTTGTCTAAAAATCTGTGATTATAAAACAGATCAGCTTTTTATTAAAAAATGGCTTTTTTCAGTGGTTAGACTCTTACGGCAGAGAAGGAAAAAACAGGACAAATTCTGGAGACATTAAAAGGCAAGACAGACATGACTCAGGAGTGGATCTGAACGGAAGGTAAGGAGGCAGTGTTGAGGATGACTCCTAGATTTCTGGTTTGCATTTACTGAGACATAAAACATAGTAAGACCAGGTGTGAAGAAGATGATGAATTTGTCATTGACATGCTGAATTTAAGAAGCCTTCGAAAAATCTACATGTAATGTTTAATGGGCAGCTGGGGCAAATGGAATTTGGAGGAGAAGTTAACCTAGAGATATAAATTTATGTGATACAGATGTTGGCAGTAGGTATGGAAAAGGCTACTTTGTGAGAGTAGAGAGTAAAGCAGAAAAGAGAAGTGACAGAGCTGTGAAGTAGTTGGTCAAAGGAAGAGCAGCCGAGGAGTTCAGAGAAAAACCACAGGAGTGCTATGTCATAGAAGCGAAAGAAGAGAACGTTTCAAGGAGGAGGGAGCAGTTGACCATGTCACTAATCAATCAAAATTCATATGTGAAAGTGTTCTCACGAGGATGGCTACAACACAACACTAACATTTGGGCATCTACTGTCTTGTGTGTTAACATTCCTGACTTACTTAAGGAGCCCAGTTCTTCCCTGTAGCTCCTCCTGGAAGGACTATGCCTGTGGATGCTCTGGTCCCATGACCCACGGTCCTCTCAAAGCTACGGAAAGCTCCAGCCACACTGGCTACCCAGGTCACTCACAGTCCATCTACTGCGGCCATCTACACTGCCTCCCAGTAGAGAGATGCCTGCAGCACCAGAACATGGCAGAGTCACCAGAGTTTTCCCACCAGCTCCTTCGGTGATGGCCACAGAGCATCAGGTGACTTGGGAAACAGGAAAGAACACCAACAGAAAAACAAAGATTCAGGAGGCTGAGAAAAAAGATGGGTCAGTAAGTCAATTAAAAAATTCCAAATATTCAAGATAAAATAATATAAGGAAAAATTATTTGAAGCAATACTGGCATCATATAAGCTCCAAAAGAGTTTAGTGCCACCATGGAGTGACTCTCTGTGACTGCTTGCTGATTTTCAATCCAGAAAACTACCGCTGTTCCATAGACAAGGGGTGTCAACTCAGACCCAGGAATCTGAATGCCTGATTTACCCTCTCAGCACAAAATGATTTCAATTTCTTATAATGTATTAAGAATTAATGTGGTGAGGTACTATAAAAGTGCATACTTTCCACATAAAAGAGTTAGAAAAGAACAATATTACATATTAAAATAGGCAACTTTTAGTAACAATCCTACAGACCTTAGCCTAAGCCTATAAATGCTTCAGTTCTGGGCAAGGCTTCTAGCTTTCAGGCATTAGATATTTGTGAGGAGACTAATATTCTGAAAAATATTAAAATGTTTATTCTCAGTCCTCTCCCAAATAATCACATTTGGTTCCCTAGCAGCCACCCTGTTATCATGGCCCCAGGAAAGGGTTAGCTTAGAAAGGGAGAACACATGACATAGCAAATACCCTTCCAGGCAGGAGGAGGAAATAGAAGAAAGACTTTGACCAAGGGGAAATTTATTTCACAGTCACAGATGAGGTGCCAGAGTTGATCTCAGTGAAGGGAACAGAGCTCACTGGCCCTTTTCACTGGGGACTGTCCAAGGCCATTCATATACCTTTTTCTGTACACTCAGATATTATCTTGACAAATAAAAAAGGGAGGAGGAGGGGAAATGGCTTAATCAAAAGTTTAGCTGGCTGTCTCAAACCAAAGAGGGTAGGATACCTTCAATTGATACTTCTAAGGCTTTCTCTTATTGTTGTCCAAAGGATTAGGGGGTTAGGAAGCTACGTTAGATAAGTTTTAAAAATTAAAATTCTTTTCTTTGCATACTTAAAGAATAGTGTGTAAATTGTGACCCCGTTACATACATAAGAAAAGAATAATTTGTTAATTAATGTATTCTATTTTTACTTTTTGTAATGTATTGATAACTGGTACTAGCAAAGTATACCACTGACTAATAGGTTTCCTATAGAAGAAAAAAGTGTAAAATATGCAAATAATTTTGTAAAGCTTGAATATTTTTATGTACTCATGGCAAATATTAGCAGAATTTTTGACTTGAAAGAGAATTAGTTTTTTATTCTATTGCTGGTGGCACTTAAAATTGGGACACAGATTTTAAAAAAGCAAAATGGCAACACATAGGACTATGAAAATCCTTTTCTCTTTAGAGTGGACTGAGCATACAAATATCACAAAGACCACAGTAAATCAAATATATGCCATCTCAGTCATCTGTAAAGGGTCTAAGAAAATGTTAATCATCACTAAGAATAAATTTGGTTGCAAACTGCAGAAGACCAACTCAAAATGGCTCAAGCTATCAGAGAAGCAGGCTTTCATATAATGAGAAGTCCAGAAGTAAGAGAGATGCAAGAAGGGTTATTTCATCCAGCAGCTCAACAGTATCATCAGGGACCTAGGTTCTTTCTACCTTCAGGCCTTGTCAGATTCTATATACTGCATTTCACCTGTAAAATTCTTTCTCCATGATCATAGATGGTTGCAGTAGCTTTCAGGATCATATTCTCACAAAGCAATTTCCCAAGGCCAGCAGAAGAAGTCTCTTCCTTAAGTTCCTTTTCAAACGTGAGACTTTCCCAGAAGCACTCCACCTGCAGTAGAACTCCCTTCACATCTAAATGGCCAGAATGGTGTCACATGCCCATCTCTAAACCAGTCATTAGCAAGGGAAAATGAATTACCATGTTTGGCTTAGCCTAATCAAGATTCACTTTCTCAGCTAGGGAAGGCTGATGCTGAAACAAAAGTGGGGTTCTGTTAGCAAGCAAGAAAGGGAAGAGATGTATGTAGGCAACCAGTATGTCCTGACAAGTACATTTCTGCAAACAAAAGCAAAACCTTCATAATTCTAAATTTAACCAGAGGTAGATAATCTTTGGGCAACTTGGTCCATTTCAATTTATTAATTAGCAATGCTCAGAATTTCTGGAAGCTTGTCTTCCTGTCTAATAAAATAACAATGCCAATTAACTACATTTTCAATTAGACATTTTCTGCTCCTAACTAGATGTCAAAATGCACTTAGACACAGGGGTCAAGAATGGATAAAATGCCTATTTCCAGTTAGGCATGCCTGACGATCTTGAGAGAAATAAGACATGGAAAGCCAATCCCGTTCTAAATTAAATAAAGGCAACTGTGCCTCTGAAAACTGAACTTTTTTCCCTTCAAAATAAGAGGTATAACAGGCATGGGGGTACTTATGTTTAATGATGAAGTCATATATTTAACTGTAATGATCCAGGGCAAAGTCGTTCTGCTTCTCTCCACCTCCCGCACAGCGATTCCATGACCTATTCATTTTCCTCTGACTTCCAACTCATAAAGAAAACATTACAACAGATTTGCATCTTTTGCCTTGAACCTCTAAGAGGAACTATAAAATCAAGTATAAAAATATTCTCTGGAATGTTCGTTTTTCCTTTGCACTTCATAAACATCTCTGTTTCAACATCAGGCAATTACAACAAAGCTCCTTGTTTGCTAGTCTATCTCCTACTATTGAACTGTGTTTCAGTGGTTGAAACCCTGATTTATTTTTGTTTGTATTCCCAAAGACCACCTGGCATAAGAACTGGATAGGCAGTCAATGATGAAATTTTGTTGAATTTTGTTATGCTACATGACTAATAACCTTTCATAAAGGGCCTATTCCTACAAAAATAGCTCCACAGCGCTGAACCATTTTTTCCTTTAAGAACTTATGCTTTTTTTTTTAAAGGCTATCAAACCAAATTTACCCAACTGTAATTTTCCAACTTCCATTGAAAGACTATATTAATAATTCAAGAAAAGGAATGACTCTACAAAGGTTGTCTTCTCTTTGTATCTAAACTCCCAGGGGTGAATACTTGTCATATAGTTAATGGAATTATAATTATAATGAACCGAATAGCTGTAGAAACTGCAAATGTCCATTTTCCTGATATGTTTTTACTTGTCACCAGTTCTCATTTTACATTATAAACACGAATGCAGCACTTCAGCACGACATCCTTCTTTAAGCCAGCTTGGAAAACTCCTAATACTAAATGAAAAAGTAAATTCAGTACTTTCAACTCAGCTTTATTTCCTAATGATTTCTCAGACTTACACACACACAAACACACACACATACAGCATGCTAAGTACAATAGAACTAAATAATCCTAAGTTATCATCATTATATAATTAGGTTTCTACAGTCAGTGGTCCTCAGTAGTGTTATAAGAAAACTTGACCTTTAGTATCCAGCAGTTTATAGAACATAAACTGTATAAACAACATAAACTCAATTTAAGAGTGATTAAATATTTCATGGGGAAAAGTTTCTTTCTGTAGAAACACTTCCACTGACAAATTCAGAAGGAATGACAGAATTGGAATGCTCATCACATGCAGCTTCCAGTGAATCCAGGCAGTGAAATGGTCCATGACTGCTAAAACCAAGAGGTGAAAAGTTGATAGGAAACTTTATAATGGATTAAGCAATCCCACAATTCCTAATTTAATAAGGAAGATTAATACCATGAGAGAGCCAATCAGAAATTATATGCTTCCTACAGATACTACATAACATCACCTATGAAAATATTCTCGCCCAGAAAGCACAGAAAATACAAAGGAAAAAGGGACATGCTGAATGATACTCTAGTGAAGCAATCAGCAAATTCTATAATGCAGAAAACTCTTTCGGACAAATACCGTTTTCTTTACTAAGAAATTACAAGTCAAAAAAGAGACAAATCAACACTACTTACCACATGGACCACATTTGGATCCTCATGCAAACAAAACAACATTTAAAAAATATAACAATCAGACAAATTCAACACCGACTAGATATTTGATGGTTATAATGGTAGCAGTGGTGATTGTGGATGTGTTTTAAAATAAAGCATGTATCTTTTGAAAATACATCCTGAAATAATATGCAATGGAATGAAATGATATCTAGTAAATGGATCAGAAAAATTCAGTATGTGTGATGGGGAGGAATCAAGTAGAGGAATGTAGCTAAAACAAGAATGACCATGAGTGGATAATCGCTGACGGGTATATGGGAGTTCACCACACAAGCCCTTCAATTCTGTGTATATTAGAAGTTTTCCATGAAATTGTTTAAAATATAGTAAGACATGGTTTGTGCTCAAGAATCTTTTTTTGCCAATCTGCCAACTAATTAACGTAACAACAAACTGAACAAGTATATATACTGATTCTCTATATATTTTTGCTCCTGGGACATAAAAATAGACAGGAAATCTGAAATACGTGTAGTTTACTTAACAGAAATTAAAAACAATAAAGTTGTTTAAAAAAACTTTACAAAATTTAAAAAATAAATAAAAATCAATAGGAAAGGTTCTCTTCCTTCAGAAACTTCAGAATCTAGTGAAGGAAACAAAGCCTACCATTAGGAAACAGTGAAGGGTTAAACTTTTTGTTAAGGGCTGGAAGAGTGACAGGAGTCCAGAGAAGGGAGAGATCCAAAGGGATCATTTGGTCCTAGAGAGGACCTGTCAGGGTGCAGGGGAGGAGGGCCATTTGGCTGGGCTAATATTCAGGGGGTCTTTTATCCTAACAAGAGTATGCAGAGAGAGACACAGGCAGGACTCAAAAAAAATGCCACATATTACAACTTGTCCCTTGTGTTCAGATTTCACCGCTTATAATGCAGAGACTTAAAATATTTTACAAACCCTGTAATTTTCTTATGAATGGCCCTGTATATTGCACTGCTTCATTTCTATAACAAAAGCATTAATTTGCTATGCTTAATACTTAAAATACATCAGTCACAAATCCTTTAGGAAACAGAAGGTACAAATGAAGGGGGAAATTGAGGAGAACTTAACCAAAGAACCAAGGACATAGCTGTTGGCTACATTAAGGGAGGCATGTAAGGGATGTGGAAACACCCCAGGATTCATATGTAGCAAGCTGTTACCACTCAAAGATGTATGAGGCAAGAAGAGGAAGAGTTACCAAAAGCAGAAACTGTTACAGCCACAGGAGAAGAGATGACAGGAGCTGGGGCACAGGAAGAGGACCCCAGTCAGTCACTGTCAATCTGCAGCCCGACAGAGAAGAAACCAAGGAAATACATACCCTGATCTCATTCTGCTACTTTTCAGTCTTCTGCCAGTTCCTCCCAGTGACTAAAGCCAACTGGAAGCCACAAAGCGAGGGAGCCTATTGATGGCATCCACAAAGGTCAGTCTCCTGAAGCCTGGAGTAGGCTGGAGAAGGGTGGAAAGTACATGTGGCGAGGCCATGGGAGGATGACCAGCATGCAGAATACACCCCTCTTTTACACTCCTGCTTTGGCATTTCTTAATATTTAAAAAGTGACCAAATGGTAGCCTCAAAAACAAAAGGAAGGGACTCAGGCTTATCTTAGCGCCTGAGAGGCCCTGAACAGAGAAGCCGAGGCTACACAGGGGAAGACTTCCACTAAACAAAGGTAAGAAGAAGACCTCTTGAGGTGAAAAATTAGTTTGAACAAAACCCAGAGATGGGAGCAATAAGTGTGGTGAAAGCAGAGACAATGTGCTGACTGAACTGACAGGCACAAAGGTGACAATTTAGGGAGCTCTGAGAAAGGAAATTGGGTAAGTTTGAATAAAGCCAGTTAATAAAATGAGGGATGGGGCATGAAATCATGAGCACAGTCTTTTAGGAAGAACACTGGGATGGGAACAAGAATGACCAGTGAAGATATAATGGGAGGAGAAAGGCAGTGGAGGCTGGAGTCAAACCAGGAGATGCTGCCATCAAATTGGGTTAAGTCTGTAACAGGATAGTAGCAGTGGAAATCCACCCATTCACCAGCCATATGTTCCATAGCCCACCTATACCACAAATGTACACTGAACCTACCATTAGCAGATCCTGGACTAGACAGGGAAGATACAACGGTGAGCAAAAACAGATGTGTTTCCTGTTCTTACATAGCCTGTAGTCTGATAAGCAAATAAAGGCACGGATGGAGTAATGACATGAACAAGTGTAAAACTGTACTTGTGGGCACATGAAAAGATGCTCAATATCACGTATCATTAGGAAAATGCAAATCGTAACCAAAGTAAGACATCACTTCACACCTGTCAGAATGGCCATCATCAAAAAGAGCACAAATAACAAACGTTGGCAGGGATGTGGAGAAAAGGGAACCCTCATACACTGTTGGTGGGAATGTAAATTGGTGCAGCAATTGTGGAAAACAGTATGGACATTTAAAAAACTAAAAATAAAATTGCCATATCACCCAGAAATTTCACTGTTGGGTATATATCCAAAAAAAAAAAAGTCCAAAAACAATAATTTGAAAAGACATCTGCACTTCAGTGTTCATAGCTCCACTGTTTACAATTGCCAAGATATGGAGGCCACCTAAGTGTCCATCAACAGGTGAATGGATAAAGAAGATGTGGTATACATACACAATGGAATACTACTCAGCCATAAAAAGAATGAAATTTTGCCATTTGTAGTAACATGGATGGACTTGGAGGGCATTATGCTAAGTGAAATAAGCCAGACAGAGAAAGACAAATATTGTATGATATCACTTATATGTGGAATCTAAAAAAACCCTAACAAACCAGTGAATAGAACAAAAAAGAAGCAGACACATAGACATAGAGAACTAGTGGTTACCAGTGGGGAGAGGGAAGGAAAAGGGGCAATATAGAGGTAGGGGGTTAAGAGGCACAAAATATATGTATAAAATAAGCTACAAGAATATATTGTATAACATGGGGAATTATAAACAATATTTTATAACTATAAATGAAATATAACCTTTATAAATTATGTATCACTATATTGTACACCTGTAACTTACATAATATTGTACATCAACTATACATCAAGAATGTCATTTTAAGTGAAATAAGCCAGAAAGAGAAAGAAAAATACCATATGAGATTGCTCATATGTGGAATCTAAAAAAAAACCCATAAATACAAAATAGAAACAGACTCATAGACATAGAATACAAACTTGTGGTTGCCAGGGGGGCGGGGGGTGGGAAGGGACTGGGATTTCAAAATGTAGATAGAATAGACAAACAAGATTGTACTGTATAGCAAGGGAAATATATACAGGATCTTGTGGTGGCTCACAGCGAAAGAGAATGTGACAATGAATGTACGTATGTTTATGTATAACTGAAAAATTGTGCTCTACACTGGAAATTGACATAACATTGTAAAATGACTATAACTCAATAAAAATGTTTATATATATAAAAAATGAAATAAAATAAAACAGAAAAAAATTTTAAATAAAAGTTAAAACTAAAAAATTAAGAAAAGAAAAACATTTGCAGTTGCAAAGGATGTTCTGAAAAAGAGGCATGAGATTCTATGAGAGCTGCAACAGCTCTCTGAAAGGCAGGAGTGGGGGATGAAGGAGAGAGAGGGGAAATGGGAAATGGCAGGGCAGAGTTGTCTGAGAGAATGATGCTCAGACTGAGAGCTGCAAGCTGGGAAGGTACTGCCCAGGGCAAACAAGGAGGGAAGGGCAAGCCCAGCAAGGACACGGTGAGCGCAGAGACTCTGGACAAAAATGGGAAACAGGGAATGAAGAAAACCAGTGTCAGGGGGAAAGAGAGGAAAAGGGCCAAATCGGAAAGACATTTCAAAGGAAGACGTAAAAAGAATTGCAGATACCTAGAATTTAGAGCATTAAGGAGTTAAAAGCAATCTAATGCCGTTCCAGCCATTTTAAGCAAGGAGATGAGATGCTTAATTGCCTAATCAATCTGTATTTGCTAATGTGCCCTGTGCCTTGACCAAAGAGCACAACCAACTCTCAACAAATATTTGTCAGGCACTCTGCAAAGCACTGGGAATACAGCCTTAACTAGACAGACGATCTTTATTACATCATATGGGTCATCAGCCAACTCGCTTTCCCACGCATCCCCAAGAGTAGAAGAAATAGCCAGGCATAGATTCAAGGAAGACCTGTTAATCAACAAATATTCACCGCATACCTTCTGTGTGCAAAACCACAGTATAAAACACTTTGCAAATAATCTTTTGTCTGCAGGACAGGTATAAGCTGGCTTCTTTTAAATATAGATTGTGATGTTTGTTAGTTCAGAAAGAGCATAAACTGACAAAAATACACACAAAGATGAATGAGACGCAGTCACTGGTTTCAGAGGCCCTTTAGTGGGAGATTTAAAACACAAGAATGAATCACTGTAGGTGACAATACAATAGGTCTGTAAGAGTGGTGTAAATTATTGTGGCACTAGATCACATCAGCTTAAGGGAATCATGTAGGTTCATGGGGAAAAGGATACATATTCAGTAACTTACTGGGGTATAACTTCAGTAGGTGAAGATGCAGGGCAAGAAATTATAACAGGCAGAGAGAATAACGTCAGGAGGTTCAAAGGCTTGTAGGAATAACAAACAGGCTGTGTGATAGAAAATGGGGAATTCAGGAAAGAGCAATGCAAGGAATAAAAATTAGAATGGCATAGATGGGGACCATCGAGCAGAAAACATAAAACATCAGAATATGGACTAGCAAATGTATTTGGTCAGAATAAGGAGCTGCTGAAGATTTTTGAGTAGGGGAAGCATTATAAGAGATGACTGTTAAGAAAATTATATGAACTGAAAAGCATCATAACATAATAGTTTAAAAGCAAAGGTCTGGAGCCAGCTTGCCTGAGTTAGAGTCCAGACTCCCCCACAGCTACGACTTGCAATACAAATGAACAAACCACTGATAAACACAATGTCATGGATGAATCTCAAAACGATCATGCTACGTGAAAGAGGCCAGACACCAAAGACTACATACTCTTGTGATTACATATACACGTAAATCTAGAAAAAGCCAAACTATAGTGAAAGATCAGCACTTGCAAGGGGTAGGGGATGGGGAAAGGCGTTGGGGTGAGCATGAAGGGGCACAAGGCAACGTTTTGGGGTGACGGAAATGTTCTTTATCATGTCTTGGTGGTAGTTAGTTACACAACTGCAAGTATTTGTCAGCATTCATCGAATTATACACTTAAAATTGGTAAATTTTTATTTTTAAGTAAGTCATATCTCAAATAAGCTGATAATCAAAATATCATGCAAGAGTAAAAAGTTAGGTGCCATTTGAAATAAAAATATTGAACTTCAGAATATTTCTTACATGCAGAAGGGGACTCCTAAATTGTGATCCGTGTGGACACATAAACATACTATAGTCACTCATGTGTGTGTGCTTTTTTGGGGGGGTATTTGGAGGAGCAGGAAATATTCTTGATATGAAGATAATTTCCTTCCCTTATAAAAAAAATTTATGCACCTAATCTTTATTGGACACAGCACTGTTTTCAGGCCCAGAGAACAGAATAGTGAACAAGACAGACAAGTCTTTCCTCTCAAGAAACTTGACCATAAAACTCAAGAATGACAGAAGCAGACATGATATTTCAATGAAGAGAAATGAAATGGAGATTTGTTCCTGGAGTGATTAATACTCAGATAAAATTCAGACTTCTCCACCAGGCCCATAGAAGTAATATGTAAATAATGGCTGGCTAACAAGGCTATTTTATTCACTGCATTACATAATAGGGGAGGTACGTTGCAGTGACTGCTGTATGTTGGTGTTACAACGGTGACACAAGATTATTTTATAAAACCTGGAGGAGAAAATGGTCTGGCCACCTGATATTTAGAAAGGGAAGAGTTGGAAAAATCATTTCTATCTGGTTTACATTTCAAAACTTCAGCAAAATTGCTTCAAAAAATGTTATATGTGCCTGCAATAACTCTACTATTACTAATATATATGCAATCATATCTTTGGATTTCATTAGTAGGTTTGAAAATACTTCGAAGAAAAAACTCGTTTTCAGTCAATGATTTCCTGAACTGACTACCACAATGAAGATTCAAGATCACTTTTTTTTTTTGGTACCCCAAGTGGTACTCAAGATCACTCTTAATTTAATTAATGCTCTCCTTCATATCATGATTCACAGGTTAGCATATCTCTATTCTCTATGAAGATCTTAACCACAACAAATAGGTTTTAGAAGGTTTATTTTTAAAATGCAAGGAAACTATCTTGGATTCATATACTTGTCAACTTTTTTTTGGACAACTGACATGTTTTAATCTTGGGGAAAACATGTTGAGGAAAGAAGGGAAGTGGAGAAATAAATGATACACAGTTTTCCAATAAACTCGGAGCCTTCCAACAGCAGCAGGCTTGAAAGCATTAAAAGAGTGCTGGATTTGGCTTTTATTTGCTTCAGTGGCGCTTCAAATCTCTTTGGCTATTGTAGAAGGTTTTCAGGTCATCACAAACCAAAGTGAAAAGGGAATACTGTGGGCAGTAACTGTATGAAACACCTTATTTATTTCAACTGACTCCTGCCACAATTGATTGAAGGACTAAAAGTCCCCTTACACCTAACAGCCGTGGGCTTCTAGACCCATGCTTACTGTGCTGATTAAATAAACTATAGGTAGAAGACAGAATAAGTATATGGCTCTGGCAGAGTCAAGGAATTCACGTTGAGTAGGATAAATTTTTTACTCTCAACTCTGAGCTCTTTAGGGCAGGAACTTAATTTCCTCATCCCTGAGCACAATTTTCTCCATTTCGTATTATGGAGTGGCTATGACAGCAGAAAAACAATACAGAGACTATTTGTTAACTTCTAAACTTGTTTGACCCACTACAGTCACCTCTTTAATACTTGCATTTGCCCAGGCTACCAATCTATCTTGTTTCTTACATCTACTGCATCTGCCTTCAGAGCCCGAGGAGAGTAGATGAAACCACAACAGTAAAGTATCTGTGAACACTGCCTTAGCATCTATGAAAAATACATTAAGGAGATAAAGTTAATATTTAACATTTCAAAATGGGGAAGCTAAATATTATAACTAATAATATCAATTGTAGAAATAGTAAGGTAAACAGAATTTGCATTTTCATAGCAAAATGGTCATTCAGTTGGAAGCAAATTATTTAACCATAATTCAGTACAGCTTACTACAAAAGAAATAATTTTTATTTCCATAAATAGATGTTTGAAATATTTTAGTGGTATATTTCTGCCTGTATTTAATTTGATGTCAGTTTTTGTTAAGAGTTTGTTGTTCTGTTTTGGATACAATTTCCAAATCTAAACATTTAAAAATAATCTAGTAAAGCTTTTTCAGTCTTACACAAGATTATTAAATGAGGATGCTAAAGTGTTAACTGTGTGCACATCTGAAATCTATGAAAGGAAATATCCCAATCTCACAGAAACATCATTTGCCCTTTGTAAATCGATGTTGCCATGGCAAATGTCTTCGTTTAATACTGGATTAGCTGAGGTGGGAGGATGACATGATGTAGCGGTTTTTTTATACACCTCCCTTTTCAAAAATGCTCTAAGGTTTGTTGGATGGGGTGACTACTGCATACTAAGACAGAGCCATTCCTTTAATGTGTACGTCAGACTTGTCTCTTTATTTATGATTAAGTAGAATACATTATCTGTGAAAAGCAATCTGTGCCTGGAAAGAGTGTGTTCTGCACTTTTGCTTAAAGAATGCAACATTCATGTGGAATGGTTCCAAATCTCCTCTTGAATAGGGTTATTGAAATATTAATTCAGACTACAGAAATCTGAAAATAAGTGAAACAAAGAGGACTTTTCTGGTGGCTAATAAGTGCAAAGAGAATCACTTTTCTTGCTAATGTGGAAAGATATGCATGGTTGCCTTTCACAAATATCTTCAGACTGACTATAACAGAACAATGACCCCCTACAAATCTGGTTCTATTTGTTTCTAAACGTGTACCAAATTTCCTAAATTCTTTCATTAATCAGGCTCTCTTAATAGCACTGTTGCAAAGCAGAGGAATAGGAATTAAAAATTTATCAATTCATGGCATTGTGTAGAAATTTCCTCCAGAGATTTCTAGAACATTATAAGTTTATATCAGGAAGGTAGAACATCCTTTTTGTTGGTATTCTTTTTGTCGGTAATATCGCTTATTTATTTCTTTATTAATTTTTAACAATTACAAAATCATAGATAATTTTAAAATAATAAAACAAACTTCAATATATACTAAAAAAATCCATTGCTTCCTCTTCAAGGGGAACCAGTGTTTTACAGCTTAATATGCCTCCTTCCAACTTTCTCCATGCTTGTACAAAAATGTATATCCAAACAGACATACATATGAAGAAATTTTATTTATTTTTATTAAGTCTACATGTGACTCTGTAGCTTGTTTCTCTCCTTTAATACACAGCAATACTTCTAGGGCAAGACACAGACTTCTCTTAGTCTTTCACTTATTGTATAATATGCTATGGGATGATCTCCCACAATCTCTAGAATATGAGTATTTTTACTTTAAGAGATAATTCCAGATAACTTTCTTAAAAAGCTTATGGCAATGCATGTTCCACCAACAATGTATGAGCCTGCCCATGCCTCTTCATCCTTAAAAACTCTGTGTAGTATAGTTCTTTTTAAATTTTTTTGCCATGTTGATGGGAGAAGAAAGATGGCACATTATTTTTTCTTTAATTTTAATTTCTATGATTATTAACAGGGTCAAACTTTTTTCATTCTATTAATTTAATATTGATAATCTTCATTTGCTTTTCTTTTGGGTTGCTTGTCTTCTCAGTGGTCTGTGGGACCTGTTTGTATTTATACTTGGTATATTAGCCCCTTTTCTGTCATATATGTTTATACTCATTCTCAGTTTGCTCTTGGTTAAATAATTATCATCTTTAAAAGTGTGGGTGTGTATATGTAAAAAAATGTATATAATAAACAAATTTTTTACCTTTTTATTCTTTTTCATAGTTAGTGGTCTGTTCAGTATTTTTAGTACCTTTTTAGGTCAATTTGGATAGCTAAGTATTTTCTAGAAAATCACTATTTCCTCTAGATTATAAAATTTACCGAGAGGCACATGCAATGGTGTCTAACATTTCTTCTTTACACTAATATTTAATAATGTATAATTTTTGCACTTTTTTATCTTTAGGCTTGCCATGAGCTTATCTATTTTAATGGATGTTCAGAGAACTGGATTCTTATCTTATTTATATTATTTTTGATCTATTTTATTATTTTCAGCTTTTGTCTTTATGAATTCTTCCTTTTCATTGATTTGAATGCTATTTTCCTCATTTTTAAGTTGAACTATTTATATAATTTTATTTTCATCTGACTGTTTTAATTTTAAAATAATGTAAGGCCATCAGCTTTTCTCTGACTAGCTGGGTCTCATGGGTTTTGTTGTCATCTATTTTTTTGCCATCACTCTCTGCATAATTTATAATTTCGGTTTTTATTTTTCTCCTTATTTCATGGTTTGTGTAGAAGAATGGTCCTAAATTTCTAAGTAGCTAAGTTTTCCATGGTATCTCTTCAGAGTCTATTTCTAGTTTTACTGGATTATCATCAGAAGATAAGAGCTATAAAACTCTAATTACTGTGGTACACTGAAGTCCCTTAATGTCTAGCTATGTGATTTTTTTAAATAAATGTTTTATATACATTCAAAAACGTATATTCGCTTCCTAAAATGTAAAATTTAATATCTACATTGATAGTAAATGACATTTACTATACATTAAATATGTATTAAATTATTCTGTTGATTGAAATATTCAAATTCTTCATACACTTCCTGTTTGGAGTCTATTTGATATATCAAATATCTCACTATAATTGTATTTTAACCAACTTCACTTTGCATTTTTATTTTACATGTTTGACAGTGATGGTTTTTGGTGCCTAAAGGTATATGACTGTTCTCTTAGGAAACTGTACCTACTAGATTGTTTCAAAGACAGAGTTAGAAAAGTTGAGGTCTGATTCATTTATCTGGTTATAGCATATTTCTAGAATGGTGCCTTTATAGGGATTCTAAACGTTTGCCTCTCCCTACCCACTGAACCACATTTTTCAAATCCTACTGCCTCCACAAAGATTTTTCTAATGATGCAAGAGAGAAATGCAGATTCTAATCTGCTTGTATAATGTGATTTAGAAAACCATGATTGTGATCTTAACTGAAGTATTCTTGTTGCAATCACCCTCTTCCTGCTCAACTTGATCCTCTGTAATTCTTTATTTCAACTATCCTAAAGAATGCATCATACCCTGGTGCCTTGCATTAGGTTGACAGTCTTCCTCAACTCATCCATCATCATGTACTTTAGGGTATAAACAATAATAACTAATGATTTGCTGGGTGGTACTGGCCTTTATACATATTAATTCAAAACTACAATCCCATCAAGTGAGACCTACCATTGTCTCCGTTTTTACAGATGAGGAAACTGAAGCTCATTAAGGTTTAAGTATCTTGTCTAAGATCTTGCAGCCAGCACGTGGCAGAACTAGAGTTCTGATTTGTCTTATACCCATAATGACTTAGAAATGAAGGATGAGAGACAAAGGAGAGGGAAAAGACTGCAGAAAAAATCAAGAGCTTTGCAAGTTGCTGTAAAATCTTCGGTTTTAAATGTGAGGGCTATGAAGCCCTTACAGGGTATTCATAGAAGGGGATGTGGCCTGATTTCTGTGTTAATAGGATCTCTGTGGCTGCAGTAGGGAGCACAGACTTCAGGGTGCAAAGGAGATCCGTTAGGAGAGCTGTTGTAATAATCCAGGAAAGAGAGGATGCTGCATGAGCCCAAGCAGGAAAGATGGGTGTGGGGACAACCGAATGGATTCTGGACGTATTTGGAAGGTAGAACCAACAGGATTTTCTGGCATGTTTCTGGGGTGTGAGAAAGAAGAGCCAAGAAAGACACCAGTGTATTTGACCTAAGGAAACTATAACATAGAAATTGCCATTTACTGAGATGGAGGAGTATGAAATACAGTATTTCAAAGAACTCTTGTTTAGGACCATTTACTTACCAAAACTGACTAGGTAACTAAGAATTAAGGGTCATACCATACCTCTGTTAACCTTGCATTGGTATTTTTATCCTCTATGTTTTATAAGTCATATGACACCGTTCATGAGATGTGAAAGGTTAAATCCATTTATTAGCCCACATGGTATATGCAGTGGTTTCGATCAGGGAACTACAGCCTGTGGGTGGCTGCCTGTTTAGTAAGTAAAGTGGGTTTTTTTTGGAACTCAGCCAAGTCATTCATTTACATATTGTCTAGGGCTGCTTTCTAACTGTAGCAGTTACAACTGGGACCTTACGGCTGGCAAGCTGCAAACAGTTTTTAATCTGACACTTTAAGAAATAATTTTCTAATCTCTGGCTTAGATTTAGACAGGAATAATTCATAAACGTGTTAAAATAAACTAAACTAGGTTGATTGCAACATGTCTTTTAACAGCCAGGTGATCAGGAATATTTTATCAGAATTCAGATTAGCAGCATGTCTTTCTGGATAGACATGAGAAAATACGAAAAAAAAAGTTATTCAGTGATTTAGGATGGAGCCAGTAATCTACATTTTGTTTGTTTAACAAAAGTTAGCTTTTATTTTACAACATACGTGTAATAAAAATGTGTGTGTGTGTGTGTACACAGGCTCGCACAAAAAATGTATGATAGTAACATTCTCTGGGAAACACATAGGCCATTAATAGACTGGCAGCACAGAATTGTGAAATAAGCATGCGTCTCTGGTTCAAATAAATCTGTATTTAAAATCTCTGTTCTTCAAGTTACTGCCTATTTGACTATGGGCAGCTTATTTAATCTTCCTGAATTTCAATTTTTTATGTAAAAAAATGGAAATAATAGTACCTCAAACACAAAGTTTTCATGAGTTAATGAGACAATGCTTGTAAAGTGCCTAATACAGTAGTGTTACATTATAAGCACTCAAAAATGTTTTCTCCTTTAAAAAATTTACTAGAAAAAACAAAATAAAAAGAACTCTAAGTCTTACTGAGAAAATAGGTGATCATAAGGGAGTCTCTTAACTGCGTTACTTTTTCTAGTAACCCCTTTAGGTATCGTGTTAATTCAAAAATATCAAAAAGTAGTTGAAAATAAAAGTCTCCTTTCTGTTTCTCATTTTTAATAAAGGAAGGAAAAATGGTAAATATATATTTGTAGCTTTAAACCCAGATATGTGACATATTTAGATAATTCTCACAGAGGCAAATGTTGTTAATAGTTTAAGCATATCTTCCCTAAGTGGACATTAAATACATTTTAGTAAAAATAAAAAGGAAGCATCATAATTTAAACTTAAATAATTAGCAATGAACTACATGAGACTTTAATTTGCTGCTTACAGGATCCATTTCACATTTTTATGTTCTATCTATTTGTATAGTTGAGCCTTGCTGATGAATCAAGTGGTGAATTATACAAATGAATACAACTTAAGAATTTGACAAGTAGCATCTTAAATGACACTATCCTGAACTTTGAAAATAGTGGGAAAAACAATTTAATGTGAGGTAGCTAAGTAAACAAGACAAGGGCTGGTGACTGTTCTTTCTGATAATCACTGAATTTTCTTAGCTATTTGCTTCTCCATTAGTAAAATAGATAATATTACTTCATTAGTTTGGAGAAGTATACAGCATTTTAATATCTTTTGTTGCTCTTTTTCCAAATTTGGGGATTTTATATGCATTGCCTAACTCTTTCTAAATAAAAAGTAAATACTAGTCCAGAATTAGGATATCTCTCGCTTTCCACCTTCAACAGCAAGATCACCACGCTCCTATTTTTTCATAAAGAGAGAAAAAAACTAAGAACTGAGGAAGAAGAAACACTAAAAGCCCTGAGTCAAGTTCATTTAAGACAATGACTTAATGCAATCACCCTTCACCCATGGTCAATTTTTCCAGCGACAGAAATGCATGGGTGCAGGACCAGCCACCAGAGCCACCACTTGTGTCTTTCACACTCATAGCCTCACAATTCTTAGTATTTTTCCAGGCAGCTTCTTTCAATCAAATCCCCTTTGCCATATTTGTTCTAGTGCACAGACAGAGTCAGAAGAGGGGAGGTTAGTGGCGGACGGGTCCGAGGACTAGAGAGGGTAGAAAGGAATGTGGCTGCTGATCACACAGAGGTGGTCCGGGAATCCATCGGGCTTCCGGGTGCACAAGTGCTGGGGTCGGGTGGGGCTCTTCTCTGGGCACTTTCCAGCAAACACCTGGCTGCTTCGGGAAGAGCCGGGATCCACTCTCTACAATAAATTTAACAGATAACCTACTGCTGATGCCCAGAAGGCTGAGGGTCATTTTCTCCTTTTGTGTAATGAGGTTTAATCTGAAAGTCAAGCTGGCCTGTGAGGGGAAACAGAGAAAAGGAAGTGTGGGGCGTCTCCTTTCTTTTTATTTCTGTGCCTAAAGAATACTCAGTTTTTAATTTAAAAAATGCAAGTATTATTATATACTAACAACTAGAGAAGAGACAAGTAAATCATAACCCCCAAAGAACTAAAACTTACTTCAGTAAAGCCTCATTTTTCTGAGGTCCTTGCTAACTTTGTCTTGAATTTTAAGCACTGGCTGGGGATACGTTTGGTTTTCTCCACAATGATTGAATTAAAATATATAGACTTCACATATTATAACGTCCCCCAGACTAGCCATAAGCCAAACTTCAGTACAACTAAGTGACTCTACATGAAAAAGCTTAATCAGCATTCTGAACCTAGGAAAATCAGAGCACCCCAGCAATTCTGCATTTACCTTGCGTTACCTCTTTGACAAACAGATACCCTGAGCACGTGCGGTTTGCAGGTGATGTTATGGTAACAGCTTGAGATTTTAAAACTGATTACTTAAACTAGTGCTGTAAGAGAAGCCTATGAAAGCTGAGTTCTTATTACGTGATTATAAATGCATTGTGGAGGCAAGGGGACTTTCTTCCTTCTGTTAGAAAATGAAAAAGTGAAAATATATTAGTAACCATTTTCTAACGGTTGTTCATTTGGGAGAAAAAAGCAAAGAGAAACACTGAGGGATGCTCTTGAGAAAAATTTGTAGGAGTATTTTGTTCACTCTGATTTTATTTCAATGGCTACCTTCTTTCACCATTATTTAAAACTGACTAAAAAATTTAAAAAACAAATAAAAATAAAGAAAATAAAAGGCTTTACATTAAAAACTAAAACCTAAGGCTCTAATTTCAATTTTTCCAACGTGTTGCTCTGGGATATCTGATCTTTAAATTTAGAATTGTTCCATTTTCTGCCACTCCTGGCGACAGGTATTTGTATTCAGTTACACAGAGGAAGACAGCTTTCTGATTTCAAAGCTGACCTACGATGCTTCAAAAGAATGAGACCAGAATTTGGAAGAGGTTCGGACAGGAAAAAGCGTATTCCTTCAGAGTTCTCAAATTATTCCTAAAATAAGGGAGGAAAATAAAAGCCTCACACATCCTAATGGAAAGAAATTCAATTATTACATGGTTTCAAGTTTTTAGGTTCAAAGAAAGTATTTTGTAAAGTTATATTTTTTACAAATGAGTTTACATTTGTAAATTCTTAAACCAAGACTGTAGAGGACCTGCGTGGCACAAATAATAAACAAATAAAATGCTATGTAAATGCAGGATTTGAAAGAATTTAGGTAAGAGTAATTTTAAAATCAGCTCAGAGTACAAAGTCCTCAGCAAAGTGAAGAAATCCAGGCTGAATTCAAATTATTATACAAAAAATTAAGGTTTCATGCTGATGAAACTTCTTTTGATAACTTCTTTTCTAAGCATAAAAAGATACATAAGAATTCTGAGAAAAACATATCCATTCTCAGTGTTCATTCTCTGGTCATAAGGGTCATTTTTAATGGAAATGACTTAAGAATAAGCACACTAAGAGATTTACTTCCTTGATTACTTTCTCCAGATTTCTGCTGCCCAGGTTCATACTTCCTGTTTTTCTTCATTTGGCTACCTTTCCTCTCCTTCAAAATTATTATGATGTCTTACTTTCTCCATGAAGTAATTACTGAAACTATAAGGGTGGCGATTTCTTTCTTATCCTAAGGTTCATTCACATTTCCCTCAACGCAGAGAACAATGAAATCACGAGTTCACGTTTTGTGAGAACTTACCAGGTACAGGGCGGAAACTGAACATACCACTGGTATTACCATGCTCAGTCCTCAGAATAACCCTGGGTAGGTACTATTATTATTCTGTCTATAGATGAAGGGGCAGGACTAGCTGGTCAAGAAAATTCTTAGGGTGACACTGCAGCAGATGGGACAAAAATGCTGTCAGTCTAGTCCCAAAGCCTACATTCTAACCCACTAGAGTTGCCTTAGATTTAGACAATAAACTTTACGTAAAATCACTGCAATTATGCTTTATCTATTTTATTTTAAAATCAACCCCCTCATGGGATAGTTAACACATCAAGTCTATAATAGCACCTTACAATGACCCTGAACTGGCAGTTTACCAAGTTGTTTTGTTTATTGATAGAGAGTTGTGACAGCAAAACCCCACAGGGTCTCTGGTGAGAAAGGAAATCAAATGAGGAAGAAAAAGTGCTAAAAGGAGAGTCTCAAAATACCACCACTTCAAGGTTCCGTTGGATTTGAAGCCAGTGTCATCAGACACCAGCTTCTACTGACTTTACCTCTCTAGGCTACTTAAAAGCTGCTTACTCTTCTCTCTCATATTCCCAAAGCCTGAAAAAACACTGATTAACAAGAAATTCATTGGGTATGAAAGTGATTTTTTAAAATTTCAGGTCAGAAAAGAAAAAAGAGTGAGCTTACTTTGAATATAAAATTGATATGGCAATAGATTATAAACTACTTTCCCTAGACTCTCTGAAGCTGGTTTAATGGGAGCAATTTTTTTTATTATTATTAAAATACAGTCAGTTACGATGTGTCAGTTTCTGGTGTACAGCACAATGTCCCAGTCATGCATACCTATACATATATTTGTTTTCATATTCTTTTTCATTAAAGGTTATTACAAGATACTGAATACAGTTCCCTGTGCTATACAAAAGAAATTTGTTTTTTATCTATTTTTATATATAGTGGTTAACATTTGCAAATCTCTAACTCCCAAATTTATCCCTTCCCAATCCCTTCCCCTTCTGGTAACCGTAAGCTTGTTTTCTATGTCTGTGAGTCTGTTTATGTCCTTGTGATATCATATGGTATTTTTTTCTCTTTCTGGCTAACTCACTTAGATTGACAATCTCCAGGTCCATCCATGTTGCTGCAAATGGCATTATTTTATTCTTTTTTGTGGCTGAGTAGTATTCTATTGTATAAATATACCACATCTTATTTATCAAGTCATCTGTCAATGGACATTTAGGTTGTTTCCATGTCTTGGCTATTGTAAATAGTACTGCTATCAACATTGGGGTGCATGTATCTTTTTGAATTAAAGTTCCCTCTGGATATATGCCCAGGAATGGGATTGCTGGATCATATGGTTAAGTCTATTTCTAATCTTTTGAGGAATCTCCATACTGTTTTCCATAACGGCTCCACCAATCTACATTCCCACCAACAGTGTAGGTGGGTTCCCTTTTCTCCACACCCTCCCCATCATTTGTCATTTGTGGACTTTTGAATGATGGCCATCCTGACTGGTGTGAGGTGATACCTCACTGTAGCTTTGATTTGCATTTTTTCTGGTAGCTAGAAATATTGAGCATTTTTTCATGTGCCTATTAGCCATTTGCATGTCTCCACTGGAGAACTGCTTATTTAGTCTTCTGCCCATTTCTGGATTGGGTTGTTTGGTTTTTATTATTAAGTTGTATAAGCTGTTTACATATTCTGGTACTTAAGCCCTTGTCAGTCTCATCTTTTGCAAACACTTTCTCCCATTCCATAGGTTGTCTTTTTGTTTTGCTTATGGTTTTCTTTGCTGTGCCAAAGCTTATAAGTTTAATTAGGTCCCATTTATTTATTTTTGCTTTTATTTCTATTGCCTGGGTAGACTGCCCTAGGAGAACAGTGCTAAGATTTATGTCAATGTTTTGCCTATGTTTTCTTCTAAGAGATTTATAGTGTCCTGTCTTATGTTTAAGTCTTTAAGCCATTTTGAGTTTATTTTTGTGTATGGTGTGAGAGAGTATACTAACTTCATTGATTTACATGTGGCTGTCTAGTTTTCCCAACACCATTTGCTGAAAACACTGTCTTTTCTCCATTGTATGTCCTTGCCTCCTTTGTTGAAGATTAATAGACCAAAAATCTGTGGGTTTATTTCTGGGCTGTCCGTTCTGTTCCATTGATTTACATGTCTGTTTTTGTATCAATACCATGCTGTTTTGATTACGGTAGCTCTGCAGTATTATCTGAAGTGTAGAGGGGTTATTCCTCTAGCTTCTTTTTTTTTTTTCTTGGTATTGCCTTGGCAATTCTGGGTCTTTTGTGATTTCATATAAATTTTAAGATTATTTGTTCTAGTTCTGTGAAGAATGTCCTGGGTAATTTGCTAGGGATCACATTAAGTCTGTAGATTGCTTTGGGTAGTATGGCCATTTGTTCTGGTCTTCATATTATAGTTATCCTTAATTTATTTTTTTCCTTTTATTTTTTTTCTTTTTTTTTTTTGGCCAATTGTTCTTATTCCCTTCCATCCTTTATTTCTTTCCTCTAATACTTTTTCATTTTTTTCTTTCCTTGCTTTTTTATCTTCCTCTTAAGGCTAAGTGTTAAATTTAGTTTCATCTGTATTTGAAAAAAATACGTTCTTCACTAAAAGTACTCACACTATCACAGTTCCAGATCTTCCTCATAAGAACACCAAATTCAGGAGGGAAAGTCTTCCAGGGTTTCTGTATCCATCTCTTCCTGACTCAATAGGAGTATAACAAACATTTCTCATGAGGGCTTATGAGGTATATGACCTATATGTCAGCTGGATCAAGTCAATAAATACTCATCGCATGGGGTCAATAGATGGTGATAGTAAAGGTAGAAGAAACATTCAACAACCAGTTCTGAGCTGATCAGAGACAACAAGTGAATCACTTACCCAGTGAGGCAGTTTCAGTTACAACAGAAAACCCAACTCAGTCTGGTCGAATAAGAAAGGCTAACATAACGGCAAACTCCCTAAGCAGCAAGGTCACCAAGAACCTCTATTCTTTCAGTCTCTCTACACGGCCTTCTATAGCATTAGTTTTATTCCAGACATGGCTCCTCTCATGAACTTAGCAGACCCCAGGACTACATGCCTTTTGCTCACATGCAACAAAAAAATGTATTCCCAGGAAAAGTCCTAAGATTTGATTGGACTGGTCTAGGTCAAACACCTTCTGAACCAATCACTGTGGAAGAGAATGTGGAAGGCAATGATTCACTAATCCTAGCCCATAAGCTCTACCTCTGGATTCTGGGTAGACAGTTCCCCAGAACCACATGGTTTCAGAGAAGAAACAATGAGGAATAGTAGGCTAGGAAGGCAAGCAGCAAACGTCTGCTGCATGAGGCAAAGCTGAATGCAGATAAAGCAAAATAACAAGCTGCAGTTTACTAAATAACATATGTTCTTTTTTCCATAGAGTTATTTTGACAACTTTAAGACTACAGAAATGATTAAAAAATTTTTTTAAATCAAGTTCCTCCTCATTCTTTTATAATCAATTCCTCTAGGAACTCTGAGAATATTCATCCCAACACAGTTACCTAATATTATTATTAAATAATTTAAATGTTTTTACTGTAAAATAAGGAAATGAAAAAATAACAGAATAATACAGAATTACAACAGACAACAATTTGAGAAAATAATGATACTCTTATCATTTTCAGACTATGTATTAAGTATGTACTAAGGAGTGCTTAAAGATGAATTATTAAACTTAAAAAAAATACAAAGTCATTTTGAGGAAACAGGGAAAATCACTTTCAAAAGCAAGAAGAGACAAGAAAAAGCACACTTCATAAGTGAGTAACTATCATTCTTCTCTACTGTTCTTCCAATCTCATTACACCTTTTTACTAAATACTGAAGAAAGAGCTTAAAATATTAAGGGCCAAGATGCTAATAACTAAACATACAAAAAAGTCATCTGCCTGGTTATTTGGGAATGGGCAGGGATGAGGGTGTGACAGTCTATTTTACAACAGTACTTATTTATAGATCCTTAGATCCTACACAGGTATTCAAATAAATGAATGTCAATCCTTAGTCCTACAGAAAGTCCAGCGCAGGTTGGCTACAATACAGTGGGTATTCTCTTAGAGCTTCTGAATGTTTATTTCAAAAGAATCCTCTCTGATATGTAGAATACTTTTATTCCAAGTACTTGAAAAAAAAAGAAAGAAAGAAGAGGAAAGAAAAACTGAGTTATCTGCAGCAATGAGTCATCAGCACTGCAGCTCTATGACACCCAGGTCTTTCCCTGTTTCGGCAGCCCTTCAAAAGAAGACTATCTTAATGACACATGTAAATCCCTGCACTGCCTGGCTGAAAAGCATAGTTAATTCTGGTCTTTTTATGTTTAATGAAACACCTTTCACACATGACAGCAGTGGGTTTGAGCTTCTTGTGTGTACCTAAAAAGGAAAAGCCTTAGCAACAACCTAGTTCTACTCAAAATGCTCTGTAAGTCACGGTGGTATAAGTTCTGCCACCATTTCTTCAAAATACATCTCATACGACAAGCAGATCACACGAAAGAAAACTCACAGTCAACCACCTGTAAGAACTGTTTTCTTAACTTTTAAAGGTGGGAAATGTTTTACTTTTCAAATTCTTGACAGTAATGACATACTTTTATTTCTTAATTTGTGGCTGTGATAGAAGGGTATATAAACAATGTAATCTCTTAGATGCAGCTGCTCAATAGCATTTCCCTTTATTAGAATAATTTTTCATATTTGAGTACATACTTAGATGCTGCACTACAGAGGCTATTACTCCATTGAGACTTTTAAAACATAAATTTTCAAGGTTCCATTTCAAAACAAATACAGGTAAAAATTTTTAAAAGAAATTTAACTGAAAGATTTACGTGAAAAATTTACTCCTCTTTATGATGCTCAATTATTCTAACCCTATCTGAGGAGTCTTAAAACAAATGCCTACTTTTAAAGAAGTTACTACTGTTGGAAATGCAGTTTCTTTCCTTTAATTATAGACCATATAGAACATGCGAATACTGAAATACAGAATTCCTCTCACCTGTTTAGGTGTAACTCCAGGCATGCGAATATCCAATGCAAAATCTGATGAATCAATAGGAATTACTGGTCTGGTGGTACCAAGACATTCATTGGAAAATGATCTGGTAGTTTCTTTAAACCTTAAAAAAGAAGACAAGTTCAATATCCTTGAACATAATGGAATCTTAACTGGACCTGAGAAGGGAAAAAAAGGAATTCTATGACTTTAGAAGACTCTTAATTTAAGACCCAATGAAAAGAACCATATAGGGTTCTGTAACATTCTCAAAATTGTATTGTATAATCCAAGAGCAATAAATACCCAGCTTGAAAGCAAAGTATAAACAAAGCAACCAAGCAGGGTACATTTAAAACTTGATTCAATAAAAACTTGTTAAAAATATATATGTTTCTAGTTAATGAAAATACAGTATTAATAAATTAGAATTATCACAGGCCTGCCAATCCTCTAACGGCAAAAATATTAACTACAAGCCAGTAAAATTTTTGTAACTATTTTATGAGTGTCCAGTGTTACCAGTTAGAAACAAAAAAACTAACAATAATATTGCTAGGAGACAGAGTTGCCTGAGGTAGAGGGAAAACTGCGATGTGAATTACAAATGTACAAAAGCATAAATATTTAACATGGTAATTATGAGTGAGTATACTGCTCAATGTTTTCTCCTGAGCCATTACAGTCCGTGATCTGCTTCTCCCTACAACTTACCTATCTCAATATTTTATTCTTCAGGCTGCTATAAACAAGAAGGCATTCATTCAAAACTGAACGACTATATTATAGTTCCTGAAATATCTCCCCAAGAGGGAGGGATTAATATTGGAAATCACAACTTCTAATTAAGTTTTGAAAGCACGTTGGCTACAATACAGTGGGCATTTTTTGTAAAGGGGACTTCACCAGAAGTTACTGTGCTAAAATTCCAACAGATTTCATTGAAGTTAATCAACCATGTATATTTCTCCAACACTCTGGTTCATAAAAGTGATTACATTGTCAAACGCATGCACAGAAACCATCCAAACAATATTTCGCCTGTTTAAGAAAACAAAAACAAACACCCACCTCTTAAAGACAGAAAGTGGGCTTCTGAAACCCAAACAGCTGCTTTGGAAAACAAGGAGGAGAACTAGCAGGCTACGAAAGCCAGCCATGTCCACGCCGCTCCAGCCCCGCCGGGAGGACCGGGCAGCGCAGCGCTGGGCTGGGGCCGGCGGTCGGGCAGCGGCGCCAACAGCAGCCGCTACTTCATGGCCGGGGCGCGGCGGGCGTCCAGCGGCGGCCACACACCACCTGCCCGGGAGAGCCGCGAGCTGGACGAGGCGACGTGTCTGGATCAAGAGCCGCAGGCAGAAACCCGTGGGAAGGAGGTACTTTTGTCCGGTCCGCAAGCGGAAGCTCTCCTCCCTCCAGAGCTGCTTTCTGCCCTGGTGCTGGGACTAGACGTGCGGGCTGCTTATCACTCGGGAATGACAGGGACTGTGAGGGATATCACACAAACCCGCGTCAGTCATCATTCAGAACCTGCAAAAATAGAAGCAGATAATGGATGACTAACACATTACAGCATTTGTCCTCAGCAAATCCCAGCTGAGGTTCTTTAATACATTAGTAGTTTCACAAGCTTGAGCCCAAGCCTGGGTAAAATGCTGGTCTGTTGATCTCCCGCCCCCATGACCAGCCCCCGAGATTTCACAAAGGTCCGTAGCCCCTGTTCTGCCTTTTGCGCTTCCCTCCTCCCTCACACCCACTCCTTTTTTCCCTCTACTCCTTTCCCTCTTACCCTCACATTCACCTCACTCTCCGGATTTCTTCTCCTTACTTCTATATCACTCCCTTCTATTATCAAAAATGCACGCAATACCTCTGCTGAATGTAAACAAAGTTACACAAATGATAGGCTAAGGCACAAGGAAAATAAAAAAAACTAAGGCAGAGACAAAGCACTTGGATACAACAACAATCAGGTAGAAAAAGACTCTGAGAACAAAGGCATGTTTACATATATACATATATGCATCACAGAGCTATAGAGCTAAGGAGAAAGATGCCTCCTGCCAAGAATGATCACCACAGAAGTAACTGCTGAAATGCTCAGAATTACTTTGAAACAAACCCAAACTCTACAGCTAACGTGATATATGAAATGTAAGCACCTGTTTAAAAATCCTGCATCTAATATACAAAGTAATAATTACTCCCTTTTGGGAGACATGCCTCCCAAAAGATATTCTTTCCTGAATAAAGTTTGGAGACTTACAATGCAAGGCAATTAGGAGAATCTCAGCTGCCCCCCACATGAATTTTATCTACCAAGGGTATGATCAAGAACTTAACATTAATATAAATGAGAGGCTGTGCAGAACTAGTGCAACATCTTAATATATTCTGTGAAGAGGACTCAACTATGCTAAATTTTGAAACATGCATGTTTTGACTTTACTGTTGCTCTGAATGTTTCAGACTATGTATCAAGTATGTGCATTTTAGTCAGAAGGCATTATTTTAAAATGTGCCATTCACAACATAAAAATACCTTCAGAGAAAAAGATTTTTTAAAGTTTTATTTTACTAATTATAAACATGATTTGGGGAATCGCAAGTAAACCCACTGGCCAGATGAATAACAGTAAAAAGCAAAAATCAGTTAAGATCATACAGAGGTGCTCCACAATAATAAATTAGCCTCTACATTATGCTCTGGAAATCACAAGATACTGAAGCTAATCTAAACAAAACAAAACAAATAAACAACAACAACAACAAACAAAGAAAAACTAAACTAAAACAAGCAAAAAGCATGAACTAAAGTTTAAATTAAATCAGAAGAGTTCATGGCCACTGCTTTCTAGAAGAAATATACCTTATACCAAATATAAATAAAACATGATTGAATGTCCAACCTACCCAAGGATGCTTGAGGCTCACCAGCATCCAGAGACTACAGTTAATTTACATAAGCAACGACATTTTTAAAAGACTGATGATATTTGTTTGAACTTTCTCTTTGGCATGCTATGTGAGCTTTCAGAACAAAAACCTTCAGCTATGTCGGAATCCTGTGAGTAAAGGAAAGAACTTCTTATGGGGGAAGAGAAACACTGGCCTGCAGGCTATGCTGTTGCCTCTGCTTAAAACAAAATATAATCCTGTATAATGACAGTACTTAATATTCCCTGAAGTTCTCTTTTTTCTTTAAATATAAGTGAAGAAGGGATTATACAGAACAGGATTCAAGGACAGTCCTTCCAGCTAGCAGGGATATTTGGTATTGTATAAACACTTGAAAACAAATTTAGTATTAAAATTCTGTAACAGGAACACATCCTTAAGTTCTTGTCTTTGAAAAAAATTCCACTTATCTCTTTGATTGATTTTATTACCTTTGGTGTCCCTGAACCACCCATTGAAAGAAGAGGGAACTGAAGTTGTGGGTGAAAGCAAAGTTGCTGTTTGCAGCTGTGAACAGAACAAAAGGTCTTATAGAAATGAAAGTGCATTATGCTTCTTGGTTCTTAATGTCTTGTTAACTAAAGACAAAAGACAAATTATCCTATGAAAAAAAAAAGTCATCATTTCATTTGATATTTTACAATGCCTGATAATTGTGGACTTATATATATAATATACAAATCTTTGTAGTCTTGTTTAGGATTTTAAAAATTCAAAATATATTTCCTTGAGAAAATTCATTCTCTAATACAAAAACCCCCATAATTTTATATTTTGTACAAAATATTATGTGTTGGGGTTTTATAAAATGAATAAAACCAAAAGAGAATATAGTCTGTTAAGGGAGATGGGGACTTGACACAATTAATATCAGGTATGTTTAGGCTGTAGCATTCCCATGAGAATACATAAAAGGGACTTGCAAAATTTTGAGGAAGGAAAGATAATTTCAGCCTTCAAGAGGAGGGTAAGAAAAAAGAGAAAGGTAAAGCAGTCTTCAGTGGAAGAGGTGGCTACTGAGCAAGAGCTTGGAGTATGGTTGGGTTTTCACTGTTGGAGATGGAGAGTGCTTCTTCCAGGTGCAGGAGCATGGGAGCCCAAACGGGGAGCAGAGGATGTTTGAAAAATAAGTCATAAAGGTCCTGCATCCTAGACTCAAGCTGTGGACCCAGATGTACTATTTTACTTGTAACACAAAACAAATATTCTGTTTACACATTATCAATTCTTAGTAAGAATGATGTACAGTTTATACCTGTTCAAATATTAATTCTAGGAGCAGTATTATTATGTAGTAAGGATAGTGTAGTACAGAGCACCGTAAAACTAATTCAGCTTTTACAAAGTGAGCCATCTATTCTCTTCAATTTTCATTTGAAAAAGGGGGGGAACCCCAAAAAGATAGTTAAAATTTGTAAGTGGTCAAAGAAGCCAAATAAACATACTGGCCATTCACTCACTGATTTACCAGCAAGAGAGAACCAGTTTAGTACAGAGGCTGGAGAAAAACTGGACTCCTGGCTCCACGTTGACTAGCCTTGTGAAACTAGGCAAATCCTTAGCCTCTCTCTCCCTCAGTTTCCTTAGCTGCAAAATGGAAATAATCCTACCACCTATCTCATAGGCTTGTTACAAGGAATAAATAAATTCATTAGAATAGAGCCAGGCACAAAATAAATGTTTGCTATTACTATTGCTGCTACAAATATTTATTGAGTGTCTAGGACTACCATTAATGCTGGGAATGGTGATAATCAAGACAGATAAAGTTCCCACTCTTACAGAGATTACTTCCTAGTGGGGGAAAAAAACAAATGAAAATATGACCAAACTATAAATTTCATTTTCTCGTGAAATTTTATGTGGCTTCCTACAATGACTTATAATTCAACTGATTAAGAATGCACATCTATTCACTTAGCAATTTGACTCTAGGGATTTATTCTTGGGTAAAAATTGAACAAAGGCACAAACATGTTTATAACATTGTTTATAATAACAGATAACTGGATGTTTATGATAGCAAAGAACTGGAATCGATTTAAATGCTCATCAGTAGGAGACTGGGAAAATTGGGGGGCATACTATGTATGCATCCCTTTCAAAAAGGACAGATGGGTCTGTTTTATAGGCAGGGTCATATTCTATGACATATTTTTCCTTTTTGCATAATTTCTGAAAATGTTTGAACAGTCTCAAACTTAGGAAAATATGCAAGTAAAGTGAAAGATCTTTTTCTCATTAACCATTTGAGAATAAATTGCTGACCTGATGCCTCATCACCCCTGAATTCGTTAGCATGTATTTCCTAAAGTACATTCCACTACATTTCCCCGACAGCCTTACCAACACCCCTCATTTAGCTAACTCAGAAAGAACAAGTTGAAGATCTGTGACAAGGGTCCAAATCTGGTCCCAACGGCAGGCTTTGTTTGCTTGTAAGAATTTTTCCTAACTGTCCCCCTGAATTTGAATTCTGAGTAAACATTTTAAAACAAAAAGATTTCACATAAAAAGTGTCTCTTGAAGAGTTGTAAAATCTGGCATCACTGGACCCACATTTCCACATGGGAACAATTAGCTGAACCAACTGTCTTCCGTCTTAGACAGGGCGGCCAATCTGCAGATCTCCACAGACCCCGCTGCGCCCTGTTTATTCCAGGATCCTGAGGCTAACAGCAGTTGTTTTAACTGTCGCTTACCACTGAGGTGCAGTTTTGTTGTCTGTCCATTTGTTTTTTTTTTAACACCTCACCAGCTTTACTCATGAACATTACTAGCTGTACTCTAAAGTCATTTGTGTTGTGACCCCAGAGGTTCATCCTTTCTTTATGTAAGAAGGTAAACTTCACCCTACATATGGCAGCATAGCATCTGCCCCATAGATATACAAAGTTGGTGCTTCTTTCCTTTTCTATTTTTTTTTAAGGCTCTCTTCATTAGCAAGGCACACCAAACTGAATGGCACTTTCTGCATGTGTGTTTGTTTGGGATTCATTTCTTCTAATATGCAGCCAATTTGAAGTATCCTTCCCTTGCAAGTCAAAATTGTCTGGGCATCTATTAGAATATATATGTTAAGCAAACTCAGAGGTCCCATTCAGCATATGATTCTACTGCAATAGGAACTTGCCAACAGTAACAAATTTTATTTATTTATTTTTTTGGTTTCCGTGATCAGTACCAGATGCCCTTTAAATATGTCCATTAGTCATCAAATTGCTCGGTCCTGTAAATACTTCCATGGGGGAAAAAACAAGAGACATTAGTCTTAATTAAATTTCTCAGCTTTGACTAATACAAATGTTACTTCATAACACGTCTCTAAATTCGGTGCTAGCATATTTTAATGCAAGATAAAACAAATCCCTGTGTTCCAATCAGCACACATCTTTTAGTTCTAAGGGCTGCACTAGGAAGTTCTCGAGAGACTAGCGCACTGCACAGGGAGGCACTAACCGTTACTGATGATGTCAGAGAGGTGGAACGGCTCCTTTGTATGCTACTCACTTGCCCACTAGGTATCTTATTTATTTATAAGCTCAGAACATGACACAGAATTTAGTTTCAGAAGTAGAGCACAAAGCACTTCTGCCGCTTCGGCCGCCTTCTTTATACGTTCTTGTTGAGCTGGGGGAGCAGGCCCTGAGCAGAGTCAGCAAGGCAGAGCGCCCTCAGGGACTTCAGTCCTCACTCACGGCACAAGTCAGAGATGAGGAGCTAGACTTACAGGCTATCTCCATAATGTGCCAATTCAAAAATTAATAAGCTCTCTTCTTCCTCGTCAGTGAAGTTTCTGAGGAATTAGTTTGAAACTAATATCTAAGACTTGACTAAATTTCAAGTCTTGTTTTTTTCAATAAAGTGTGACTCATTGGCTGATTTAAGTATTGAAAGATCTTTCCATTACCTTTGCGATGCTTCCTTGGTGAGTCTTTGCATTATTATTTTCTTTTATTTTTAAGAGGAAGTTGTTGTAGAATGAAGGGTGGGAGGGTACTGCATTTAAGTGCAAATATTTAGTGCCAGGCGCTGGCCTTAGGGGAATGTGGTCTGAAGGGGAGGATCTGCCTTTCCTTCTGCCTTTCTTGCAACTGATCAACGTATTTTTTTTAATGAGCTGTCCTCTTTTGCAGGGATTTTTTTTCCCTGTTTATGATTCCACATCCTTAGGCATAGTTATCCCCGAAGCATTTTAGTTCATATTTTGTTAAACGCCTCCCTATGACTTCAGAGGCAGGAGTTATTAACTACGCATGAATCTGGCTCAGATTCAGAACATGCAGTTACAAAATAAGTATTCTTTTTCTTGATAAGCAAAAAAATCTACAGGAAATGTCTAGATTTTCACTCAAAAATAACACTGAACTTTATCTTTTGTCTTCTGTGCTATTCACCCAGAAGCATTTTCTCCCATAGCAGAATTAAATTTTCAAATGATTCTTATGTTTTCCATTTCAAATGTTCAAATGATCATAGTAAAATGCCCATAAACATACCCCTTGCTATTATAAAAGTTTTGCCATCCTTGTCTTTAAGCCTCTTAGCTGTATAATTACAGTACTTAAAGTGGAATCTATAATCATATAATGCCATTATATAATTGAAAAACTTATGGGAATTTTTCTTAAAGATCATGAAAGAATGTCAAAGCATTCTCTCATTTATATAATTCTGCTCAATTGAGTTTACAGTAACCTAGAGGGATTCTATAAAATATACACCACACATTGCCCCCTCAATCCATCTCAACTATGTAATTTGAAAGTCATTAACGAAAGAAACAGTTGCTTAAAAACATTTTAATGTCTTTTATTTTAGAGTATAGAAGCCACGATAAAACATAGCTTAATCATAAGAAAACCATTTGAATTTTTAGGTATGCAATTCACCACTGAAAGAAGTACACTGTACTGAAGTAGCTTACATTGTTATTTTAATTTCTCATCTATAATAATACAGTTTTCTTTGATCAGTGTCCCCAAACTCCCCATGAACTATCAGTGCAGAGCTTCATAATTTTCTTCTGGCTGAAAAGGATCAAAGCATTCTTATGTTTGCTAGACGTCTTTGATACTGCTGCACAAACAGGTGGGGAATTTATTTCATTGCTATTAAACTGTTTCTTACTGTCTTGAGTTTAGGAAGCAGTGGTTTATTTTAACAAGGTGCTTACAGACTGGCTTGCTCTTCCCCAATATTTAGTCTTTTTTACAAAGTTTCCCATAGTGATTTGCACCACACCCTGGAAATGAAATGAGAGCTGAAAAAAGACGAGGCCCATGAGCCTCTGGGCCTGAGGGAACACACTGGCTGCCATCCCCAAGTATCACTCCAAGGAAGTAAGGCACAAGCATGTTGATCTTATTCACCCTCTCTCCCATCACTGAAGTTATATGCCCCAACCTTGAGTTAGATCACAACTAAAAGTCAAATTTTTAAGTCACAGAAAAATGTGAAATAGTCCAACTGTGTTGCCAATTTTAACCAAAATAAAGAGGTACACGGGCAGTCTGTATAAAGAAGTGATTGCCATCTTTGAAGTGTGAAAATCCCCTCTTAAAGTCACAACATTTCATGTACTTACACACTGTAATAATGATACTATTAATGATTAAAATAATATTTAACAATTACTGAGTATTTGCTACATGCCAGGCTGTGCTTTTACTATTTTTTTGTGTTACTTAATTTAGTTCTCACAACATCCTGTGAGCTATGTTATAGTATTATCTACGTTTTACAGATGAGGAAATAGAGGCAAAGAGAGGTTAAGGAATTTGCTTAACATTAACACTGGCTGATTTCAGAGGCAGGAGCTACTAACTGCCAGGCTACACTTGATAGAGGCTGTACTTCAGGTATTTATTAAGAGAATATGTAAACGCTGAATAAACTACGACTGATTCAGTAACACTTTAAAGTGAATCTGTACTTTATGCCCCATATAACTAAAATCAGCAGTACACATGAGCGTGAGACCTGTTGTTTCACACTGCACCGTGCCTGCTTCCCGTCAGGGACTCCAGGCTGCACCTCAAATCTTCCTCTTCCGGCGGATTCAGAGTCAACAGGCAGAAACCAGTGGTGTAAAGTGGAGAGTGCAGGCTTACACTTAAAATCAGAAATTGTGGCTCCAAGTCCCATTTTAGGGATTCACTTCACATTTCTAAGCCTTGGTTTTCTCCTGTATAAATAGGGTATATTGATAAATGATAAATCAAAGGGCTATCTAGAGAAACAGAATCATCTGAGCAAATTCTGAAATGAGAAAAGTGCCATTTATTGGTGTTCTAGGCTCAGCTTTACCAATGGATACATTTTTAGATCTTTCTTTTATTTTTCTAATTTTGCACTGTTCATTCTGAATCTACTTATGTCTCATCTCTAAGTAAAGTTTCAGAGTACCAGAACACCTTCAGATGGCAGGCACTGTGCAATTATCACTGAAGTTAGGAAAAACACAGGACTAAGAAATCCAAATTTAAACACTCTTCCTACCACTAAACCTAAGAGTAAAAACAGCAACTCTGTCATTCAGCAAAAGCAGAACTAAAATCTTAACCTAAATTATTTGAAATGTGTGCCACTAATCAGGAATAACAATTTATATTTCAAGGGGATTACCACTGTTACGTCAAGATTATTAGGAAATATTTGCTGGACACCAGCACTGAGAGGTACAGTATATCATGGCTCAAGTCTGTGTTGCACAACTTAAGGAAACTACACAGAGGCAGATTTGCAGAACCAATTACCCAAAGAAATCGGTGGTGGAGGTAAATAACATGCATTTATATTCTAAAAGCAGTTAGACATTTCCTGGGAACAAACAAATATCAAGTGGCAGACCCAACTAGATGCTTGGGATTTAAATAAGACAAACATATTCTTATTAGTAATTCTAGTCTATCTCTTTATAGGAATATTGACAAGACATGCAACTTATTGTTGCTGAGGCATTTTAAAGAAGAAATGTGCCATATGACTACTAAGTACTACAAAAGTGCTAAATGTTATATGAGTAATCAGTTTTACTACTATTTGCTTGACTCTGCTGAATTTAATGTTTATTCCTAAATAGAGGGATTATGTGAATTACCTTACTAGAAGATAGTTCTTTTGAAATGCAACTGTTTCAGTTCTTCAAGTGAAATTTTAAAAGTCAGTATATATGCATAAATTTTTAAAAAATTTGCTTCTCATTATGATGAATTTCTGCTATCATAAGGTTAAGTCTCTCAAACAGTGAAGAAATCATGCAAATCTAAAACCTTGGATCATGATACAACTAACTCATGACAATATGTAAAACTGTATTGACAAAGCAAACAATGTACTTGCAGTCCAGTAATTCCACCAGAAGACTGTTGCCTCTTTGAAAGGACATATTCCTAAAGATTTGGTAAAAATAAAAACCAAACAGAAAAAATAGCACCGTAAGCCTTTAAGTGTACTATTCATAAAAGTACAAAAGGTCTAGATTTAATACTGATCTTTTTATTGTTACTTAGAAATACATCAAGGTCATCATCAAACCTTTTAAAACTCTTTTGGCAAAATAAAACTATAAAATAATCACTGGTTCCCATAATCAGCCAGGTATATCAGAATAGCCTTAAAAGAAGCTGACCATTTTATCTTTCAAAACGATTTTCTGGGAAATTCATGACTCTGTCATATGCATTCAAAATTAATGGCCCATGCTTGACCTGCTGGTCATTTTCACTACCATAACGTCCAGCAGACGATTGCTTCATTGATGCAGCGATGGATACTAACTGGGAAGGCATCTTCTAGATTGGTCATGCTGGTTTACATCTAGCAAGATACTGTACTGACCACTGCTCCTTTGGCATGGTGGAAAGTGTATTGTATTTCATGGTACCTTCATCTATTATTTTTAAAAAAGCTGAATGACAGAGATGAAAGAATGATATTGTTAAATATGAGTGGAGTTAATTCAAATATAACGGAAAAAGATGTTTTAAATTCTCTGACCATTAAGTTAAGGTTGAGGGAAAAAAGCTGAAATATCTTCCTCATAAATAATAACACAGCAGTAACATAGGCTGTCTTTGTCTTGAACAAGGCCATGGAGGTGTCTTAAGATATTTTTTAAAATAATGTTAACTGTTTTATTCTGGCTAAGCTAAATTAACATTATAAGATGGCCTACTTTATCTCTTGTTCCTGAAACTTTGTCGTTGTCTCCTTATTTTCTTATAAAATATCAAAAATTTGCTTGCTATCAAAGAGGTCAACATCTTTTATCAGTAAGTTTTATCTTAACCAAATGCTAATTTTAAAATCAGAAAAATAAATGGATTAAGCAGTATAAATTTGCCTAAAAGAGATTAAAACTGTGATAAATTCTCCCTTTCATTTTGATATTTAAATCACTATTGGTATTACATTGTAATGAGATAAAGGTTCATTAAGGCAGCCTTTGTTATGTAAAATCAAAACACACTAGAGGGGAAATTCTTTACTGAGTTACAATTATTCTCTAAGGATATAGCAAATGAGATATCATTAAAATATTTAAGTTTAATTATGCAACGTGTTCCAATACATAATCAAAATACACATGCACACGACCTAAGCATTTCACTCACTCCTGAAATCTTTTGAATTTTTTTAAGAAAGTCAACATTAATAAAATTATAGAAAAATTCTAAGAAGCAGCATTCACACTTTTATGCAGATAAAATAATATTTCCTAAACTAATCGGAGAGTACATCTGATTACTGAGCGGGATTCTCCCCACACAGTCAGCTTCAGATTCTCTGGATCCCTCAGTCCTTCTGCTCCACACCAATCCAATCCAGTCACTACATTACCCTGCTTTTTGTTTTCCCCAAATGAAACCCAATACTTTGAGTTTCCTGTCCACTCATATTTTCCCCACAAATTAATTTATTTCAGTCTGAGACTTAGTGTGGTAGTCAGTGACTACTGTTGCTCTTCTTTCTACCCCTGTGTTTTTTTTTCCTCTATTCTTCATCTCAAAATACCCTAAGATTGATTTTTGTAGGGCACTGTATCTGCTAAAAAGGCGCACACCTCTGTTACCCACAGCTGTGTAGCACAGGAGCCCTGTGTACCAAAGATCCCTGCGACTTTCTTTAACCAATGAAAGGGGAGCAGGAGTGAATTGTGTCAATCCAAGCTGACATTTCAAAAGCCATTGCTAATTCACCATACTCTGTCCCCCTTCTGTTTTCCTTCTGTTTCTCCCACCCCTTCTACTGAGTGACGAGTGATGCTCAAAGAGAGGCTGCTTCCATCTGCCTGAACCCAGACACTCCCTAGGGAAGGCAGAAGGCAAGAGAAGGAACAGCCCACCTTACAGGCAGTTGAATTTAGAAATTGCCCGAAGATTTACATGAAAATACAATGTTAAAGCAGAAGAACCAGACAACTCTATTGGGAAGAATTTAATTATTTCCCACCTACCCAGCAGGATGGAGAGTCATGAAGAAGTTTATGAGTTACCAAGAAGGAAGGGTGTGAATTTCAATATATACTCCCATGCCTTCTCCTACCCAAGGCTCTATGTTTGCTAAGGCCTCATACTCATCTTCACTTAGAACTCTTTTTTCCTTTTAAATCCATTGAGACTGGAGTGTCATCCTACCTGTTCCAACATGACATAATAAATATTAGGCAAATGAATGGGAACAAAGGATACAAAGAAATAGATTACATGATTTTCCAGGATCTCACAGTAAAGTTTAAGAAAAATTATGCATACCAAATTTGGATACACATCAAGTTTAAGAAAAAAAACTTTTTAAAATGAATTTTGAAATCAAAGTAGTATATATATACTGTTAAAAGTCAAACAGTACTAAAATCCTACAAGGAAAACAGCAGTTCTCTGCTCAGCTACTGCAAGTCCTACTCATCAGATACAATACTTCGGCACTCTTTTAGCAGACTATTCTGGTATTTTTCTTCATTTTGCCAAATGTGTTCATGTTATCACTTACCAATTCACATTCTATTCATTATATATTGACTTTTTACATTGGAATATGAGGATCGAAGTCTGTTATAGCCCCCTTTCCCATTCCATCACCTTTCCAACAGGCATATCACAATTTCTAGTAAGATCAATATTTAAATTGTTAAAGCTACATAAACACTGTTCTCCACTGAGCCAAGTAATTGTCCTATGATTAACTTTCTTGTATAACTTTTCATTTTTACGGAGTTCAGGAACTACAGCATGTTTCCTGAATCATGTATGGAATATCTTTATTTTAGCTCCATCCTTCACTGTGTTTGGTTGAATACAGATTTACAAGATAACAATCAATTCTTCTAAGAATTTAAAAGATATTATTACTCCTCTACCTTCTTTCTTATAGTCTGGTTGTTGAAAAGTCAGGTGCCATTTTGATTTTTTTGTCATTTATCAGTGATCTCTCTCAATATCTCTCCCCTACCCCTAGCCTGGAAGATTTCACATTTTTCTCTTTAGCCTTCTGTTCTAAATTTTTACTGATGTTCCCCAATATGAGTCTTTTCTCATTCACTCTCCTGGGCATTCTCATTCATCTTGCTAGGTCATTTAAATCTGAAGACTTTTGAACTACTCGATTGATAAATATTCTTAATTATTTCTTTGATAATTTCTTTTCTTCAATTATCTCTGTTATCTGTTTCTTAGAACTTCTATAATTAGACATTGGACTTAATGGAACACTTCTCAAATCTTCCTGCCATTTCCTTTCTATTGTCTCTGTTTTGTTTTTGTCCCTTTTTCTTTGAGATTTCTTCAACTTTACCTCTAAACTTTCTCTATTTTCTAGTTTCAACTTTTTCTTTCTATGTTGGTCATTCCAGCTGAGTTCCTTTTTCTCTTTTTCCTTTTCTTTCTTTCTTTCTTTTTTTTTTTTTTGAATTTTCCCTTTCAAGTCATACAGTTCACTAAGTGCCCCTTCCATTTGAGGGCTTTTCAATTCTCTACAGAAGAATCACCCATCTCCTAAAAGGGTGAACAGTGCTCTGAGCGTTCTGGGAGAAGGGCAGGGAAGAAGGCTGGAGAAGACTCTCACATTAATCCTCCCATGTTACCCACACAGAGCATCCCTACTTTCCGAGGTACTGGTATCACCAGGGCTTGAACCTTTCATGTTGTCTTTGAGGCTGAGCAGCCTGTTCCCCGTGAGTTTTGCCTCTTGAGGGCATTTATTTGAAACAGCTCCTGCTCTACTAAGTCTGTTACCAGTCCTCCACTTCCCACTTTCCAAATATGTATTACTCTCTTCTTCATTGTGGAACCTCTCTTAGTCTCTTTATTTCTGTAGGTTTGTAACTTTTAAAATTATTTTACTATCCTTTTTAGAGGGATTTGGGGAGGTCAAGAAGACAAAAATCATGGAGTCAGTCTGCTCACATTGAACCTGAAGTCCCAGAAATGCAATTTTAAAGTAGATTATCCTGAGATAATCTTGTTCAATTCCTTCATTTAATGGCTGAGGAAAGAAACAAAGGTAGGTTAAGTGCTGAAAGTTCCTTCTCTAAATTCAGAGCAGAACCAGGGAAAAATTGTCTCTTGTCTATTACTCTGGTGTTTCTTTGACTCTCAACAAAATGTCTTCTTAAGAAAATCATTTTGTCAGCCTTCTGGATGAGAGACAAGAAATATACCACTGAACCACCCACAAATTATATAATTAAATAGGAAACTAATAACCAAGGGAGTGTATACTGAATGCTATGTGTCAAAAATTATGAGCACCAAGTGTTGAGAGAAGGAGAGACCCTTGATGGCTAGGACAATTTCAAAAGACTGCACGACGCAGCTGAGATTTGTATTCGATCTTGTGGTAGGAACTCCAGAGGCAAGGGGTGCACAGGGCAGTGTGTTGGCAGTGAATCCATGTTGGGAGCAGAGAGGGATCAGTGCTTCACAGACTTTCACCAAGGCTGCTTTCATGAAATGTAGAAACTACTCCTGCAACGTGTCCCTTTCCCACTCCATACTCTGACAAGCACCCAAGACACACAAATCACCAGAATCACTGTTTGCTCTTCTGGACTCTGTCCATCTGTGCTAGTCAATAAGATTATGTTGACTCTTAGGTTCTACAGTTTGTATTGTGGAATCAATGCCTACTTTTTTCATTTTTTATTATAGTTACATTATCTGATTGCCATTTTTTAATTATACAACCTGAAATTTATGACTCAGCTGCAATATTTCTAGGTAAGACACTGTGTTTAAGGACTCAAATAGTAATCATAGGACAAAAATTGGACTAGGTGACGTAGAATTTTTAAAATTCAACTGAATGGTACCAAAAACATTGGCCCCTTTCTATGTCATACACTGAAAAAAAAAAAAGGAGAAAGCATGAAGAAACACTTCTTAATAATCAATAAAAGCTTAAAATAATGTTTTCAGTACTTATCTTTCTTAGGAAAACTAAATGTTTAAATAGTAAGACCATGGTAAAATGCATCACTTATTTTTTGCTTTTGGTATTTCAAAGCAGCTTTTCTAGCTAAAATACCTACCTCCACTGCTCTCTAACCTTGGCACATACATTCTCTTTCAATTGAAAAGAGTGAGTTTCTATTTAATTCTGTCAACCTAAGTATAAAGGCGTAACTGGATATTTTAAAATAAAACAAACGCTTTCAATTAATGAGGCATAAACAAACAAAAAGCACTTAATCTTTGGCAAAACATTTCCATACATTTCCTTTTAATATTTTTTCTTATCTAATTCCATCTAAATTATAGGACTACTTAGAGATTTAACATATGTGTGCTTTAACTGTTTGTTCAGAATTGTGGCAGCAGTCTGCACTACCTAGAATACAATTAGACTGTATTTTGATGAAACAATAATTTAAGTGAAGGGAGGTAAAGAGGTAGATTTTCCAAATGCCTTTAGATTTAGTAATAGCAGTAGACTTGAGTATCGCATAACTGTGGATTCACAAATGTTCAAGAAGCATTCCTGAGTCTGCCTTTGCAGCAAGCTAATTCAAGTCTACGTGTCACATCCAAGCTGGCTCTGACATAGAATTCTCCAGCACTCACTCTTATTACAAATATTTAAAGGAGGACAACAAAACCTATTTTTTCCCTCTTTACCTCAGAGGGATTCTGGGAGGACAAAGGAAGACAATAACCATGAAAGGACACTACATATTTTACTTAAAAAAACTTACTCCAGTGAGGATCAACCAGAAAGACAGGACTTGTTCCAAAAGGTAATGTACTCCAGCATCAGTCTTAGCAGTATCAAAATCTGGTCTATTTGTCCACCTGCTGCACTACACCAAAGCCCTTCTGAAAGGGCAAAGGCAAGCCAGGAGGTGGGACCATCTTGGGGGCTGATTTTGAAGCAAAATTAGACTAGATAAGTAAAATAAGCTTGATTGGCCCCTAAATCCTCTGATTATAGATCTTGTATCAACACTTGAGTCCAGATCGACTCGGTCATAAATACTGGAAATGGGACAAGGAATATATGATTTTAAGTTCTTCAGGTTGAGACTCTGTGCTCTTCAGGTCAGTGTGGTTCTTACTGAAATGTGTCTGCTCAGGTCTAGATGGGCCTGGTTGGAGGTAAAACCAGGAAGCTGCTTCCACAGAAAGTCTTTGGAATCCACATCACCTTTGGGTCTTCCTAAATCTGAGTTTAATTCCTGCAAATCTATAACACATTCTTGTTCAAATTCTAGAATCATCCAGAACTTAAAATGCAGATTCCAGGGTTCACGTTTACAGATTCAGATTTAGTAACTGTGGTTAAGGCCCTGGAATATGTATTTTCTGATGCAGGTTGGGTGAGGATCAATTCTGAAAATCACGGCCTAGGAATTTTGGTCACCCTGCAACATGCAGAGCATTGTAGGATTTTGCAGAAGTCTGACGATCATCTGAAATTTGAGGCATAATAATCCATTCTACTGGTCAAATTCCCAAAACAACAATTTCCTCTCAGGACCAAAGTCTAACTATTAGTCCCATGTACCTCTCCCTCTTTGATCTTTACTTTCTTGCGCCAAACACATCTAGACTGGTCTATGACAGAGTGTCCTGAAGAACCATTTCATTTGCACTAATCTAAGATTCTGTATCTTGTTTCTAAATGTGCTATCTGGATGAGAATAGAGAGCTCAGAGGCTACTATGAGGGCAGAGGTGAGGTTTTGATGTATGAGGGGAACCAGATATAGCTAGATTATCTTCTAGTCACAGTTCTCTGCACCGACTTCTACCCACTTCCAAAAATGATATACTGAAATCTCTCAAAGTCAACGGCTGAGACTGGAATAGAGTGAGATGACAGAAGGCCTCGTGAACATACAGTGTGTGCACTTCAATTCTCCCTGACCCTTCGTGAGTTCAGACCACAGTATGTTCAAGGATGTGTAGATCCTTTACCACCATCTCCTGGACTTTGGCAAGAGCAGAGGCTTCATAAGGACTAAAAGGAACATGAAATGTCAGCGGGTGCCCCCTCCTTGCAGAATTACAAAAGGCCACTATTTGTTTTGCACACATTTGCTCATTTTCCATACAATACATTTGTCCCCAGAAGGCAGGAAACTATTCTATCAGTTGAATGATAATAAGGTGAACTTGGATAGTTGTCAAACCATCAACATAAATCCAGGTATAACTCATGATAGCTGATAAACAGGGAAAACGCAGACAACTGACAAAGGACTTGTTAATTAGAAGCTAATTTACATATGTCTACTCTGAATACAATACTTTTTTTCTGTAAAATAGCGTGTACATTAATGACTTTCATTTGATGGAAATGTATTCAAGTTTCTATCCAAAACTGAAACTATCTTAAGGTGAAGAAAACTGTCTTTTAAACTAATGACTGAAAATAGAACCAAAGAGAATTCTTATCCATGAAAGTGCTAAATGTCTTTAGCGTAGCATCTACACCATCGATGAACTATATAACAGCACTAATTTTCACAAAAGTGTGCAGTGCTAATTCTCAGTTTGGGGAGTTGGTGAAGACATCACACATTTGTGCTCAAGAACACCTCTAAAATATAATAATGGCCTCTCTCTTCCTAGCAGGTTAAAGTTCCCGCTGCTAGCTATTACGAGGCCTGATTTTCTTGACTATTTCTGTTACCATAACACTTCAACAGGAGTAATTGGCTTTTTGGTACCTTGTCAAAATCCTAATACATGAGTTTGATGTACTACCAATGCTATCTATACAAAAGGGGTCTTTAGCAAAACAAATAAGCAATAGACTAGCAACAAAATGGTCAGTACAATAATCTACTCATATGTTAGTCTTGATAGTCATTAACTGGTTGTTGGCCAATTGTAGTTGTCTAATTCAATTACCTGCCTAAAGATAATAAAGTCAAGGTGATATATCCCTACTCCTCCCCTCTCCTTCACCTTCCTTATCAATGCTCTGCCTTTAAAACATACACATGCACATAATGTGGACCTCTTATGTTCCACGGTCCATGACTATAAGTCCAACCACCACCAAGTGCTTCAAAACATAATCCCTGGCTTACAAGAGGGATTTAATAGGAGCATGTGACCAGATCAGACACTCATCAATCAATAACTGCTTCTAGAGAAACAGTGGCACACACTCACTGTGTGTCACCAGCTGCCACACGTGTGTGCGACGCGCAACATCAACAATGTCCCATCAGAGCCCCGAGGTCCCCTCCACCTAGGGCTTATGATTTTGATTCTGTGGCTCCAGTCAAAAGGTTAAAGCTCTAAACATTCATCTCTCTGTAACGGTAAAAACATATAAATCAGACAACGGGACTGGTAGGCTTTTTATTACAGTATAATAATGGCTCTCATTTCTAGAGCACTGCCCATATGGTGATGTTCTGCTTTTTGTTTTTTCACTGCTATAGCCCTAGCATCCAGAACAACGTCAGGCAGATAGCAGGTACCCAGAAGTATTTGTTGAATGAATGGATGGATGGATGGATGGATGAGTGCTTTATTGCCTGACAACAATCCTGAGTTTGTTTTATTATCATCCTTATTATTAAATGAGAAAACTGATGCACACATGGTTAGGTGACATGTTCCTAGGTCACTGGCTGTCAAATAAAAAAGCCAGGACTTGAAACCAAGTTTTGTAGGACCAGGTTCTATAAAACACTAGCACCTGCCCACTAAACCCACCACACACACCACTTCTCACAGTGATAGGCCACGGAGGGAACGCCTCTCCTCCATCCCAAATGAAAGCTCTCCCTCCTATTGCTCTGAACTACCAAGACACGTTATTTGTACTTCCCCTGGGGGTCTGATCAATCCCTTCTTCATTTTATTGAAAGGAAGGAGAACTACCATTTATCGATTACTCATCAAATTCCAAGCACCATGTGGGTCCTTTCAGGAATACTACTTCATTCATACCTTGCCATGATTGACTGGCTGGACATTTTATTTTATCCCCCATTTCACGAATGAAGAAAATAATCTTGAAATATTATGTCAGTATTTCCCAAATTTGTCAAATAATGAGGGGGAGGTGCTTAAAATAGTAGTAGGCCGTACTCCAAATCTTGTGACTCACAAGGTTCCGGCAAGGAGCCTAGATTTGTCTGATTCCCAAGCCAAAGGTTAACCATTTAGGGCAGGGCCCACATGTTAGGCATCTTTGTCCCCTTCACTGCACATATGAGGTCCCCAAAATGTCTCATCTTTCTAAAATGTAATAGTTTATCAAGTGCATTCACATGATTCCCCAAAATAATCATAGGAAGCAAGCATCACAGATGTCAACGTCCTCTTCTTACAGATGGGAAAGTGAAACATAATCAAGTTCTATGGTTCCTGGTTAGAAGAAAAAGAAGGAGGGAGAAAGAGAAGGTTATGTGGAGAGAGAAAGATACATAATTCAAAAAAACAGGGGTTGGGAAGGGACAGACTGGGAGTTCAAAATTTGTAGATACTGACAGGCACATGTAGAATAGATAAACAAGATTATACTGTGTAGCACAGGGAAATATATACAAGATCTTGTGGTAGCTCACAGCGAAAAAAAGTGACAATGAATATATGTATGTTCATGTATAACTGAAAAATTGTGCTCTACACCGGAATTTGACACAACATTGTAAAATGACTATAACTCCATAAAAACATGTTTTTAAAAAAAATTTACCCAGCTCTTCTCTTCAGGTATATCCTTCTTTTGACACCCACACCAAGAAATCATTCTACATATTTTGCAAATTCCACCATGAAGCAAGAGGTTTGTTAAGAGGACCGTACAGGCTATTTGGAACAGGCTCCTTAAAAAACAATGTTTTCCATTGGTAATAATCAATAAAATCTTCACCATGTTCTCATTCTCCCTATTACAGAACTGGTAGTCTCTAAGGTAAACTCTCAAAATAGGGCATCATGAAAGAATTTGTAGGATGTGGTATGTATTTAAAGAGAAAACACTGTAATTCTCTGACCAATTTCAGCTTTAGTTGAGTTTCTTTAGACTTTCCACTTAAATAAGTTTTCCTGGAAAAATTTTGCCCCTTATCATCTAAAGCACTCTCACTGGATAGTCTTAGGAAGTAGTTTAGAGAGCTGAATGGTATTAACCTAAGTGTAATTTTACTATCTTTAGCTCACTCAAGTAGATAAACTTTCACAGTGCAAGGGATAAAAAAAATCCAATTTCCTTTTAAATTTTACTGCAATTTTTTTGGTTGCAAATAAACAAAGAATTGAGCCTCCTGCACCAACTGAAAGAAAAAAAAAGATTTTACAATAATCCCGGTCAGAGCATGCCCATTCAAAAAAGTGAACTTGCTCTTCTTATTTGGCAAGGAGATCTTAAGAGAGGAAATAACCCCAGAATTTGGAGAATGTTTTCCTAATATGAAGTGAGATGCTGCACCCAACAATCTGAGAACCTTATACCCTTTGACAGAAGGGTGAGTAAAACTGTGTTTGAGAGCTCAGTAAAGTGGGACTTGGGATCATCCACCACTCAGTGGTGGAATCCAAACAGCAGCACTAAACATCCCCTTCAGCCTTGAAGGGTGTGCCCCTTGCAACGTGGGACCCCACTCCCCACCACAGCTAACTGGCCACTTGACTTAACGGGGCCAATCCAGATCTCTCTCTCTGGGAATTTGAAACTGGGAAAATGTGATGTTAGCTGAATTGAATTTCACATAGAATCAGAGCCAAACTGACACAGGGTAAGGCCCAAGCAAAACCAGGAACAAGCTGAAGTGACAAAGCCGTGGAGAAGCCAGAACATCACTTTGCAGATCAAAAGAGAAGAATGGAACAGATGCAGAGAGAAGTGGTAGAAACCGGCAACACCACGTGAGCAACCTCGGTTCCCGAATGTTCTCTTCTATCCCCAAAGTCCTGGCTATATTTACTGTCCTATTTGGGAACGTCCATTAAGTGGCCTGCTCTCTCATTTACATAAATATTTTTACTTGTGATAATTTGAGTGGGTTTCTAGTCTCAGAAACCAAATAGCTTTGACTAAGACAGGCAGCTTCACGGAGGAAGTCCGTGTCTAAGCTAAGCACCAGGTGTTCACCAGGTGGCCAGTGGAGAGAAAGCACCCTGAATAGAGGAAACAGCTTACAGGTCAAGCAGGAGACAGCAAGTTGAGTTCCAAAAACTACAAGTACAGCCAGAGCGCCGGGAACACTGGAAGCGGGACCCACGTGAAATGAGCCAGAAGAGAAAGGCAGGAGTCAATGCACAAAGGACCTGTGGTCCATGCCAAGGTATCAGCCTTTATCCTGTAGCTGATGGGACCAGAGGTGTGTGATAGGAGATTATCCTGGCTGTGATGCGGAGGCTGAATACAGGCGGTTGGGGTCAAGATGGGAGGCAGGAGACTAGTGAGAAAGTGAACTTCTCAAGAGTAGCTTTGTGTGCCATTATTTCCACCATCAGGGACTATTCTAAGAGAAGAGGAAAAAGCAAAAAGCAACAACTTGGGCATAAGAAGCAAGTCAGCACAACACCCTCTGAAATGAGAGTTTTGCAGCTTGGCTAGTGGCAGAGTTGTACAGTGTTCCACCCTTTATGCCTGAGGTTTGAAAGAAATGACTTCAGCCTAAGGGCATGTTGATCCACAAGCAAATCCACCACCAAATGTGACCCAGAACATGACGAAATACAGATCACAAAAGAGGCTCACAGTTGAAATACCACAGTTTCACACTTCATTTCCCCAGTTCTCACCCTCATTTATTAATTTCCCATCATAACATACAGCCAAATCAAGCGTTAGTTACTTCAGGAAACATGGCACCTTTCATGAAGCCTGTTAAAAGCATTAATAATTAAAGGATGACTTTGAAAGAAGGACATCTAAAGCTCTCTGGCACAATGTTTTTGTTCTCTTCAGTAATACAAAAGGAAAACCTGCATACCCCTGAATAAACGGAAGCTACGGATGTTCTGATCTTAATTAGTTTAGATAACAGGACGAATCAAATCCCCAAACACTTAAATGGATGGAAATGGAGCTGTCAGGTCCGATGACAGTCTAGGCTGTGGACACAATAAACTTCCCACCTTATCAGTAACTTCTCTTACACAGGAATTTAGAAAGTAGACAACGTCACATGCACAACAACCAGCTGTTATTACTGCAACTGACCTCAAAGTGCCACTTTATACTTTCACTCAATTTTTTCTCTTCCATTCAAAATGCCTGTCAACTGATCTTCACTTATGGATAGATTCCCAGGTTTAAACCATACCCTGACAGTGGTTTCCTTCCTCTCCCATTCCACGTGCCTTTGGAGTGCAGCAATCTAACCACATCCAAAGTGCTGTTTGTTGTAAGGCATTCTTTTAGGTACAAACAGCGGTGATAGAAGTTCTTCTCATCCTGGTTGCTCAGCAAATGGTCCACAGATTATAGCTTTAGCATCACCTGGGAGCTTATTAGAAATACGTAGTCTCAGGCCCCAAGCAAGACTGGCTGAATTAGAATCTCCATTTTATCGAAATTTCCAGGTGATCTTACAATGAGAGGCGCTGACAGATATTTTTGCAAAACACAGTTGAGAAGAGCTTGACTACAACCTAAGGTCTGATCTCAATTCTCTTTGCTACTCTGGAGAAGTGGATTCCAAAGGCTGCATATAAAAATCACTGCCGTTTACCTTGGGTGGGACATTCCAGGAAGATGACATATGCTGTGGAAACAAACTAACTCTAAAGTTAGAGAGCTGAGTTCAAATCTAAGCTCTGCTGCTCATAGGCTGCGGGACCCTGGGTAAGTTACCAAACCACACTTGAGTCTTTTGTCCCTTTTCCCTTAAGTTGAAGAAACCATTATGTTTTTGTTTGTTACTGGTTTGAGTTTTTTTGTTTGTTTGTTTAGATCATTGTAGACTCACATGCAGTTGGAAGAAGTAATACAGAGAGAGCCCATATACCCTTCAGCCAGTTTTCCCCGATGGGAATAACCTGTACAACTCTTGTACAACAGCACAGTGAGGAAATTTGTTCTCCATCTCGTGTGGAAGTTAGTCATTTCAAGCAAGTTACAAAAGCAGAATCATATAGTGGGTAATCTTCTGAGACTGTCTTTTCATTTACTGTAATTCCTTGAAATCCATCTAAGGTGTTTCATGTATCAATAGTTCATTCCTTTGTACTGCCGAGTCTTATTTCATGGTATAGATGTAACACAGTTTGTTTAACTATTCACTTTCTGAAGGACATTTGGGTTGTGTCCAGTTTTTGGCTTCTACAAATAATGCTGCTATGAATAAGCATGTACAGGTTCTTGTATGAACGTAAATTTCTACTTCTCTGGGATAAGTGCTCAAGGATGCAATTACAGGGTCACATGGCCATCTTGTAAGAAAATGCCCTACTCTTTTCCAGAGTGGCTACTCCATTTTAGATTCCCACTAGCAACATATGAGAGTGATCTCCACACCCCTGCCAATATTTAGTGTTATCACTATGTTTTTAAATTCTTTTATTGTAGAGGCGGAGGTAATTAGGTTAATTTATTTATTTTTAATGGTGGTACTAGGGATTGAACCCAGGACCTTGTGCATGCTAAGCACATGCTCTACCACTGAGCTATACCCTCCCCATCACAATTTTTTAATTCTAGCCAGTATGATAAGTATGTAGTGATATCTCACTGTGCTTTTAATTTGCATTTCCCAAGTGGGTAATGATGTTGAGCATCTTTTCATGTGCTTATTTGTCATCCAAATTTCAGTGAAGTGTCTATTCATGTCTTTTGTCCATTTTCTAATTGGATTGCTTGTTTTTACTGCAAACAATTTTGTGAACCTCTGTGAGTTTTGAGAACTTATTATAAATTCTAGATACCAGGCCTTTGTCACATACTGTGGTTTGCAGATACTTTCTTCCAGTCTGTAGTATGTCTTTACATCCTCTTCACAGGGACTTTTGTAAAGCAAAAGTTTTTAGTTTTGATAAGGTCCAATTCATCCATTTTTTCTTTTATAGATTGTGACTTTAACGTCAAGTCTAAGGACTTTTCCCCTTGCCCGAGGTCCTGAAGATTTTTCTCGTAGGGTTTTTCTAAGTTTCACAGTTTTATGTTTTACATTTAACTTTGTGATCCATTTTGAGTTAGTTTTTATATAAGCTGTGAGGTTTAGGCTGATGTTCATCTCTCTCTCTCTTTTTTTTTTTTGTATTTTATTGCTTTTGAATGCCCGTTTACTTGGACCATCCTTTTTTCAGAGGCAACCTCAACTTAATAGCAACTTTGCAAACAGAAAAAAAATCAAGTCATTACATTAAATGCACATCTTAAATGTAGGAAACTACATTTCTAGAAACTGGAACTACCTAAAACCCAATATCACTGTGCATATCCAATGGAGAAATCATGTCTGGCTCAAAATCTGACTCATAAAATTCATCCAATAAGCATGTGCATTGTTTGCTTTTTTTCACATTCGTAACTGTTTTGATTTAATGAATAATGTATTCATTCATTACATTGTTGTTCAAGAATTAAAATAACACAGCAATACTTGGAGTAAATAGTGAAAGACTGCCTCACACAGCACCCTGCACAATCCCACTCATTTAAAGTAACTTGTACTAACAATTTTGCATGTATTCTTGTCTCTTTTCCATGTATTTGCATATGTGTGAATATACACATACATACATTTAGTTTGTATTTTGTGAAATCAAACAATCAATACTTTACCCTTTGTGTTTTTCTCTCATTTTTAAGTACTTCCTCCATCCTGAGTTTAGTCGAATCACGCTTTAATTTTTGACAACTTTTGAACCCATCAGAAATATATTTTTGTGTATGGCACGCAATAGGAATCAACTTTCATTTTTCACAAATAATTACCAGTTTTGAGTATGGCCATATTAACTCCTATCCAGACAGCCTTGACACATGCTATGACCTATATAAATTTAAGCATATTTTCCAGATGTTTATTCCTTTTCATTGATTTAACTATCCTTTTTTGGGGGTCAGATTTTAACTTTAGATATCTGACAATTAAAATTCTCCTTGTCTTATTTGTCAATAATTTTGTTGGAAACTACTTTTCCAGCTTACTTTTCAAGACAAAGTAATGCATCTACATTTTTCAAGTTCATAAAAACAGTCCTAGTGAGTTTCTGATTATGACCAAATTTATAAATACTTCTAGCACACACTATATTTTTGCAATTGTTTATTTATGACCCTGAGTAACGTTATAAAATGCAGATAGAGAGAAATGGTCAAGAATACTCTTTAAACCTACCTGAAGTACTAAAATTCTCTCTCTTTCAACTGTTAAAGCTCTTTAAGTCTTTATGGACACACAACAAAACTGCCACAATCTTCAAAGGACAGAAAAACCACGGACTGAGCCTGTTCTGATAAGTACTTAGTTTTGATCTAAAAAAAAAAGAGGAAATAATGATCCTTATGCCACAATGTGGGGAAAAAAACAGCCTCTGTGTGTGTGTGTGTGTGTAGGAGTTTGAGAGTGAGCAGGTGGAGACAGTAGAAAAAGCAAGGCTTGATTCTGGGTCCAAGAATACATAAAAAAAAACAGTGTGCTATTACTCCAAGTGCAGAGGGTAACTGCCATAATCAACGCAAATCAAATTATTTAATCCGGAAAAAAAGAGAGAGTATTAACCCAGCAATTACGCTAAGTACAATTTGTTAGCATGAGTTGCCCAAAAGAATTAGGTATTTCACTCTAAATAACTGAATTTTAATGAAGCTTATTATGTGTGTTATTTCTTGTTTCTATCCTAGTTTGTTTACTATTCACAATGACAAAATTGTCTTAAAAAAAAAAAAAGCAGCTCGATGACACACACCATTCCTATACTGAAAGAAACAAGGTAAAATCAAGTAAAGAATATGTTTCTTCTAAATTTCCAACAATCAAACTGGTTTAATTATTAAGTGAAAATCTCCTCCTGTAACCAAGACCACTAGCCTTATGATACCCCTTTCCTCCTGCCACCTTCATCACAAGAGTCTAATTTTTTTTTTATTTAGTCATATTAATGCTCAGTTAAAGGACATGCCCCAGCCTCAACTGCAGATACGTAAAGCCATCTGGCAGTTTTGGTTGTGCGCCCTTTTTTGCTCCTTCTTCAGTATTGCTGGTTAAAAGGCACATAAACTGACCGGAGTCTTAACAGCTGTACTGGACCATAACGTCAGGGTAACATTATAAAGATGGAAGAATGCAGAGCTGGAAAGAGTCTGGGTCCCAGATGAATATATGGAAAAGTCATTTTACGTTCTCTCCAAAATTCCTTCATTTGTGATGGAAATAAGTTCTGGCTATTGAAGCTGTTTCACTTGTTTTGTTACATGCAGCTGAACCCAATCCCAAATTATACATCACGACTATACTCAGTAAGATCAAAGTCTGTGGAGCCCAACATATTAAACTATTAAAATTTCTTTTTAAATTATCATCATTATAAAGATGCACAATGTCCATGTCAATACATTTCAATTAAAGAAATTTTATGTCAAAAATTTCCAACAAAACAGTAGACTTTGTTTTATCCATCAACATCAACACTTCTGAACTGGTACAAATAATAAACGCTGCTTTAAATACAAATAAATAGCTCTGGTTTCTAAAGGAAACAACTCCAGATATCTTCTAAGTTCCCATTAAAAATAGATTATTTTGCATTAAGTCAGTCCTACTTCACCATAACCCTTTGAGGACTTCAGGAGAAGCAAAAACTATACAGTTGTCCCTCAGTGTCCACGGGGGGTGGGTTCCAGGACCCCCATGCATACCAACATATACCTCCACTACATTTTCAGCTGATTCATATTTTTTTCATTAATTTATATGAGATCTTTTTAATTGAAAATCCTTACTGTCTTCAGGTGTTATCATGTAAGTTCACTTAAAATCTTTTAATATATTGGCTTAATAACACTTCTCAACTATGCCATGATATGTTGAATTGCTGTTTTCTTAAACATACTGCCATAAACCAATTTTTTCCATATTTTGTGGTTATGATTTAATGTCAGACTTTCTCCCAATAGCTTTCATCCTTTCACCTTGCTATTTTATTTCCAAATCTAGGAAATAGAGAGGTATTACAGACAGAAAGTATATGTTCCCCCCCAAATTCATCTGTTGAAATCCTAACCCGCAGTGTGATGGTATTAGGAGGTGAGGCCTTTGGTAGGTAATCAAGTCATGAGAGTGGAGCCCTCCTGAATGAGACTGGTGTTCTTATAAAAGAGGCACCGGCGAGCTCCTTCACCCCTTCTTCCACATGAGGTTGCAATGCGAAGATGGCCATTTACGAACCAAGAAGCAGGCTCTCACCAGACATCAGATCTGCTGGAGCCTCGATCTTGCTCGGACTTCTAGGCTTCAGACTGTGAGAAATATACTTCTGCTGTTTCTGAGTCCCACGGCTTATGATATTCTGCTGTAGCAGCCCAACTGGACTAAGACAAGGGGGTTATGATCAACTCTCCTATCTGATATTAGTCTGCTTACTCTGAGATTCTCATTCCCCACTCCCATCTACAAATTAAAGGAGAACTGTATCACACTTAGAGTTGTGCAGAAATCAAGAAAGAAATTAAATCTAGATAGAAAATGTCTCCTGTCTTTTAGCAATTCCCTTTCGGAACCAAATAGGATAATAAAGGGTTTACGAATGCTTTTGACAAAGACAGAGATAAGGCTGTTATGATCACTTAAAAATAGTTCAAAGATATTTATGTTTGAGACTTACTCTCCTTTTTAAGTTTCAGTTTTAGTATTTGGTTTAGGATGTAAGAAAGCGGATGCTGCCCTATATTTTATAAATAGTCATTTATTCAGAACATAATTCCTAAGGGTTTAAAATATATCATTAGCAAATAAATTTTCCAGCAGGAAACATAATGAGTTAATAATATAGTATGTTAGGAGGTGATAATCATCATGGAAAAAAGATGAAGGGAAGAAGAGTAATGGAGAGAGGGACTGCCGGGGTGAGGTGTGGGGTAAGTTGCAGGACTATATGGGGGGCATCTGACCAAGATTCAGAGGTCATCAGAGAGGGAGCACAGTGGATATCTGCAGACGTCTCCAGGTAGATGAAAGAGCTGGAGCTAAGCAGCTACAAGGAGGCAAATGCGGTTGAATCAAGAAAGCAGAGCAGGTCAGGCAGGTAATGGAGAATCGACTGGAGGTCCTTGTAGGTCACTCACTGTAAAGACTTTGGTTTGTACCCTGGGTCAAATGGAGAGTCACTGCAGAGTCTAGGATGAATGACATGATTGGATTTCCATTTTAACAGGATCACTCGCTTCTTTATAGAGAATGAACTGGGGGAAAAGCTTATGCCCTTCTTGCTTATGCAAGGAAATTATATAATATTATTGCTTTCTGCTGTAATCCAGGTGGTCCGACCAGGGTGGCTGAGATACCAAGTGGTTGAAATCTGTATCTATTCTGAAGGTAGAAAATAGGATATCCTAATGCATTGCGTCTGAGGTGTAAGAAATTTTAGCTATAAATGATCTCACCCAGGAAAAGTAAAGGAGAAACAAGAAACAAATAGATGGGGTTGTAAGACACCCAGGAGAGATGTAGGAAATAATATTGATTAGTTCTTGTTCTTCCCTCCAAGTAGTGACGATAAAACCATGACCCTTTAACATGTTAAAGAATATTCTCTAACAAGAAAACGGAGCACTCCATTCAGAGACGCCTCTGAAGGCAGACAAGATGTTTCAAAGCTGATATATAGTATAGGGAATCCCCTGGTTCTCTTTTCAAAGTGTAAAGAAGAAGAGGCAAAAAACACAGTAAAATACAGTGCAAACCTGTAGATGGATATCACCCAAAGCTACCAGCTGAGGATTCTTTGTGTAGTGACATTTTTCACAATAGCATCTATGTTTTATAGGTCAAAATAAAGAAGATCTGTTCTGTCTGACACCATATTTAATGTCCTCTGTGTCTTAGCATGCCAAAACATCTCTCTTTGTAAAGTGGCACCTCTCTGGCTGATGACAGTTTTACCCTGGAAGCAATGATTATTAAGCAGATCTGTAACAGAGTATAGAAGTGAACAAGGAGGGCAAGAGAGAATGAAAACAAAGAATCAAGTGGCACAGACATAAAATCAAATCTTATAGGGTATTTATTACAGTCTATAATTATAAATACGGATATTTAAAGGCAATGTTTTTTCCTCTTTTGAGAAAAATATAAGTAGACTTGCAAATGGCTAATTTACTTTTTTGCTTCCTTTTTCCTTTCTGTTCCAGTAATCTGATTACAGATTGTTATACTTTGCCAACAGCTCTCCCAGGGGAAAAACACTGCAAAAACCAGCACCCATCTAGTCTTTCATCCCCAGCACCATTTCAGTGATGTTTATAATTCCTTTTATAGGAATAAAGTATCTGCTTAGTGATTAATAATTCAAAATCCCGTAAAACAAAACCAAACGAATGGCCCAATGTAAGAAAACAGCATAAAAAATAAGTTTGAACAGAATGCATTATCTGTCAAAATGAAGAAAAGCAACAAGTTTTATGAACAGAGCACTGAGCTGTATATTTAAATATGTAGTGTTTAGTCAAGAATGACAGTGGACATTCTTCCTTCTGAAAAACCTGATTGTATTATTATTACATCATTTGTCTGATGTCTTATTAATTGAAAATTGCTTTCTAGTAGCTGCCTTCTCCCCTGCTATTGCAACAACTGATTGTAGTTCTACTGGATTTGTTACATCATCATGAAAGATGGGCTTAATTGGTGCCAATCCAAGAAACTCTTCTCAACCCCCTCCACCCAGACCTCCATCACTTTTAACCTTCAGCCTTTGCCTTTCAAAGACAGAGAGAAGGATACTCCCAGCAGCTTATTCACCAAGCGCATCAATTGGCACAACAACCTAACCGATCCACTTTAACTTTCAGCCGCTAAATGCATTTTGAAAGAACCAGGAATGGAAACACCTCTTGCCTAGACAGGATATCTATGGAGTTTTAACTCTTTCCAATAACAAATCATTTAAGGGGGAGAAAAACTGATTCTACATGGAATCCTTGAACACAAACTTTGAAAATAACTGGAACTAGTTTTGATAGAAAGGGAATGAAATTCCACACGGAGAGGGCTTCTGGGATACTAGTAATGATCTATTTCTTGACCTCGGTAGTCGTTCCATAGGAGCTTATATCTTTCCTTTAAACTGTCTAAGCTCTATGATGCATCTGTATGTATGGTATATATCACAGCAAAAAAGTAACGAAAAATTTTAAAGATCTTTAGGAATTCAAACACTTAGGTACACTTCTTCTGAGATTCAGGGAGTTAGAAGTGATATTTCAAGGATTATTCCAGACCTCTGATTCTGTATTTGTTACATATTAGTCAATCCATCACTGTCGACTCTCCATATTAAAGAATGTTTAAAGGTGGAAAACTAGAAACTCTTCCATCTTAATCAAGGGTTTTAATCAAGAATTAAGGATATTCATGATTTATGTGTTATCACTAATGGATCAGACTAGGAAACAGAACCTGCAATTTTGCCCTCTCCTCACTGTTTCCTCCTTATTTTTATTTACTGATCATGGACAGAAACTCATTATGAAACAACCATTCCCTTTAAAGTCACAATAAATTAAAAACAAAAGAAAAGCAGACATCTACCTTGAGAGTACAATTACACTGATGCTACGTTTCTCTTTTAAATAATAAGAATTATCATTCAACTAAAACCTTGGGTATTTATAAGCTCCTCTGCCACATATGAAGAAAACAAAAGTTAAGAAATTATTGCATCATATTCATATATTTCCTTCCTTTCTCTCTATCACAGTCACCTGAATTTAACTTTTCCCTATCTAGTAATTGACATTTTAGAAGGAACAGTATAAGAGTGGTCTTTAAATGTAGCTATTTTCACAAAAGACAGACTAAGCATTTGTGTTGTTTATCTTCTCCCCCCTTTTGGGGAGTACAAAGAACATAACAGCCCTTCTTTCAAACTGGTGTGACTAAAAGTGGTGAAATCATAAATAGATACAAAAAAAAACTTCACTAGAAATAGTGTGAAAATGATGTTTCAAGGCAATGACTGCTATTCTATAAATTGATGATACTTACGTACTTCTTTTTAACTAATGAAAAAGATGGCAAACAGTTTTAAAACTCTAAGAATGTATTCACCATGATTCCTTTCTTTCCATTTTTGGAGTGGGCAAACAAACAAAAAGCATGGACAACTAAATGTTCAAAATGTAATTTTCTTTTGAAATGTTGCTTTAAAACGTTAAAGCTTTGTCCATGAAAAGTTATATCAATACCGATTCCTGTAAGTGCATGATGACATCATCCACATAAAATATTTCTTTAGGCCACGGTATTTTCTCACTGTTACTTTATAATTTAAGGTGAGCCATATAATTGATTGCATTATAATGAGTCACACAGATCTTCAAATGAACTACTTCTCTAATTTCACTTCGCAGTCTAGAAGTGCATGTATAATTATGTTGTTTTCCACATCTCTAATGTTTCTTCTGATTAATTCTAAACGTGATTCAGCATCCTCCTCTTTGGTTGAGAAACATATAAGTGGTGAAATAGAGGAAACTAGTTATTAATGTATCATTTACATTTTACTTCATTGACAAGAATGTGTTAAGTTATGGAAATTAACCCCTTATCTAACATTTTATGCTTTAATTTAACCACTTAGGTATTAGAAAGGAGAGAAGTGTATTTGTGAGTTGAAGTTACAAGAGCGAGCACTGTAAGATTAAATAATTTATTAGTTTGGCTAAAAAATACAATAGTTTTCGAAACTGATTTGCTTCAGACATTGTGTTAGCCTCTGGAAAAAACAAAGATAAATAGAAATGATGCTTACCTGGCTTTTAATGGGGCAGGTAGGGATGACAGGTGGGACTGCCATTTTGAAAAGGGATGAAACACAAATATTGCAAGGTAGTGAGCAAAAATCTAAGCTAGAAACAAATTCAACATGTTGTGTGGTACTAAAGGAATGAAGCAAAGGACTCGTGGAAGGAGAGGAAAATCTTCTAAAATATGTAATAATTAGTGAACTCTTAATGGGAAGTAAGAAAGTGAAGGTGTATAAGGGAATGACAGCCCATCTGTATCTCTGGCACATCCCTGGGGAGGGAGAAAAGGTGTAGGGTACCACTGGCTTCAACTCTGGGTACATGGAAAGCGTGAATACAGCCCTCTGTCTTGGCCTATTTACAGTGAACATTTTCACTTGTTAAAGCTGTTCTCTGTTCACCTCCCTCACGAGATGGTAAGTGCAGAGAGCAGGCAGGTGTATTTCTAGCCCCTAGAATAATGCCTGGCATATGGTAGGCACTCGATAATACAGTTGAGTGGAGGAATTAAGTCAACAAGAAGAGAGAATGGAAAAGGAGGGAAGGAGGACATGAAGACTTGTCCACACAAAGAAGACTAGTAGAGAACAGCAACAACAAACCACTGTCTCAAATGTCGCCCGTGGCATCAACCGCTCAGCTGCCCCAGAAACCATTCCTGAACAAAAAGTTCAGAAAGGATATTTTGAAAGCACTATGCCTACCACATATTCTACACATAGCAAAAGCTTGTCAGAGTGAAAGCCAGAACATCAACTGCACTTTATACATATTGCTATTTCAACTGAAAAGTGAAAAAAATACATCTTCAGTGAAGAATAGTATAATTGAGAGCTCATTCAAATAAGTAGGTTATTCAACATAAACTATTAACCTGTTCAATAATCATATTTGTTACAAAGTAATGGAGTACTATTGTGTGAAAATTCCTATCCTGAGCATTTAAATTTTTTTTCACAAATATCACTATACTAATCTGCCTTTTTTGTATTTTATTGCTGCTATAGTCAAAAATTCAATCTCCTAGACAAATGGCAATTCAAGAAGACAATTCAAGTGATATATTATTCCCTTGGACTACAAAGGTATATTTGCCCATTCAGTTTTTTTTTTCATTCAAATTTTCCAACAGCTGTTACATGATATATTTCTGAATACAAAATACACACTCTGCTTTCTCAACTACTATAACATATAGCAATTTCCACAAGCTTTCATCTTCTCTGAAACACTTAAAATATATTTTAAATTTAAATTAAATCACACCAAAAAGTTATTTACGCTATTTGCTTCGACATAACATGAATATTTTAATTGTACTCAAAGTATCTTGTAGGTTAAAAGTAAAATGTCACAAGCCTCATTATTTAAATTCCATATGGGAAAACCATCTTAGTCGGAAATATTCTGACATATACAAGGAAACATCGTACCTAATATTACTGATAAGCAAAAATTAAATATCTTTTGGTATCGTAATTTCCCTTACATTTGGGGAGTTCTTCCAAGTTTAGTACACTTTTAAAAATTTCATCTTTAGAGATGTGTACCTTATAAAAAGAAGAGAACTTAAAAGGAGAAAATTATGAATGCTCTTGTTTACAAAGAATTTTCTCTGAATAATTTACAGATTCAACTCCAATAATAATGCATTTTTTTCAACTTGACAAAATAGCCACCAGCAATGACAGATACACTCTCTAATGAGTCAGCAGCTGGGTAAACTTCTTAAAGTGCACCCAAGTCCCACCCTCCACAAATAGATGATTATTGGTCATTGCTTAGTTTGTATGCACTCACTGAAGCCAATATGCATTCCTGAAACGAGAAGGGACCAGCTGTGTGACTCTGGACACATCCTATAAACCTAGCAACTGTCACCCTAACCAGGCCATCGTGAGGGCTAAATGTGGCCATATATCAAATAAGAATGGCTTGAAAACTATAAAATGCTGTATACATGCAATAGGCATATTACTACCAGTAAGGACTAAAAAAAAAATAAAATGTCATTAATCTATCTCTCTCTTTCCCTTCTATGTAAGATTTGAATCATGGCGGTGGGGGGGAGAAGACTGAAAAATAAAACAAAATGGCCCACAGGACATTAGACGCACCGTAAGTAGATAATTACTCTCTTCCCACGCCTGGGTTATTGTAACTGCCTCTAACTCGTCTCCTGGCTTTTGCTCGTGCCACCTTATCATCTGCTCTCAGTGCACAGCAATCACAGTAAGCCTTTAAAGCTAAAGCCGTCCATATCACTCCTCTGCTTAACACCCCCGCTGCTTCTCAGCTGGGTCAGAGTAAAAGCGAGAGTCCTTTTGCTGGCATGAGAGGCCCTCCAAAACCAGCCTCTCCACCCCCATCCCACACAGGCCTCCCTCTACACAGCATGTTCCCACTACAGGGTCTCTGCATCTGCTGTTTCCTCTGCCTAGAAGATTCTCAGCCCCCTCCCCCACCTTCCTGTGTAGCCATGTGGTTTCCTCTCTTGCTCACCGTCAGGTCTTTGTTCAGCCTTCTCTGTGAGGTCTTCACTGATCTCCATGTTTAAAACTGCAACCACCCTGTGTTCTTACCTTCTCCTGTCCCCGCTTTACTACTCCAGGTACTTGGTCTCATTACAGTGTTTTACTTTATTTAATTGCTGACTGTAAGCTCTATGAGAGCAGGGACTTTTGTATGTTTTGTTCACTACCATACACCCAATACCTAGCACAGAACATAGCAGGACATCAGTAAGTAATTGCTAAATTAATAGATACACAACCTTCACATCATATCATATATATATGAGCCACCTGTAAACTACTGTACTATTACAGTAAACTTTATTAAACTCTAGTTCAAGCCAAAGTTCCAAAAAGAAGGGGATAACATTGTACAAATGATGAGGAACAAAAGAGAGATGTTTCCCTTTTTAAAAATCACCACAAAACAAAATAAACCAAATCATGCCTAGTGAATCAATAAATTGGCACTGAACTCAGGAGAATTCCACCATACTCAAAAAACCTTTTATATAGTCAAATACTCACTGTAAAATTAAAGAAGACATTTCAAGTCCATCTTTGACTAAAATTTTCAAAAACAAAAACCGTTTAATGTCAAACACATTCAATAATTAAATCAATTATATATGCCTTTGATTCTCTGCTATATGAAATCAGAATTGTCACTAAAACAAGCAGGCAGTTCCAGTACCTCTGCGTTTGGCTCCGACAAACACATAGAAACAAAGATTGTATTTTCGCCATCATATTATAAGTTTATTGGATAATCAATCACAAATGGCTCCAGGTAGATCTGTTCCCAGAAAATGTGGGTCCCTGGAAACAGGGTTAGGAAACCTGGCATCCTTCACCTTGGTAGTTCTGGGCTCCACTCATTGGAATGTGAAGAAACCAAGCCTCTAGCTGCCTTTCAAATGTTGATGGCAAATGAACTAAATACTTAAAAAAAACAAAAACAAAAAAACAAAAACAATCTTGTTTATCTATTCTACAATTTTGAAATCCCAGTCTATGCCCCCAAGATTACACTGTACAGCACAGGGAAATATACACAAAATGTTATGATAAATCACAGAGAAAAAAATGTGACAATGAGTGTGTATATGTCCATGAATGACTGAAAAATTGTGCTGAACACTGGAATTTGACACAACACTGTAAAATGATTATGAATCAATAAAAAATGTAAAATAAAATAAAATAAAATAAAAAAACAAAAACAAAAACAAAACCTACTGTCTTCTAGGAAGTCAAAATCTTGCAAACAAGATCTGGCAAAATTATGATTTTTTACAGTAGCTTCTTCAGGACTAAGCTTATTGAGTCCTGGTGTCAAACATACTTTTAAGCCATTTTATTTCAATGGCCACATCAAAATAGAAAAGTGGCATTGTCATTCATATGATGTTTCGTCCTCACAGTGTTCATTCCCTTCCCTAATATCCCATAGCACTGATGACCTTTATGGAACAAGTTCTACACTTTAATTATTTCTTGTATGTCCATATTATCTCTACACAAGAGCTACTTGAGAGTAGAAATCTTCAATTAATAAATACTTGATTTGATGAGGATGAATCCCTGTTAATAATACCATTAAAGAAAAACAACCTAAAACGTTTATAAATATTGGGAAGCAAAGCTGCAGGCACCAGCACAAATATAACTAAGACATAACTCGCTGAGCCTCTGTAGTCCCCCAGCCAATAGAAGTCAAACAGGAAGGACCTTCTGGTAAGGATATGCGCCCCACAAAATCTGCCTTTAGAGTCCTCAGCTTCTCCTTTATTCACTTTCCCTCCCTCTGCTGTTGTCCAGTGCATTGCTGTTTTGTTCTTATATGAATTGACATTTTGAAGCATTGACTGAAAATCAAGCAAATCGCTCGATTTTTTAGACTTTTCTTTTACTCTTTCTAGGAATACAGTTGATAAAACGTATTACCTTCATTTTACAGATGACTGAACAGTGGTCTAAGTGAAGTTAGATAACTTTCACTTGTTCAGTGACAGATGTCTCAAAGAAAAGGCTTAATCCCAGAACTATGTGACTCAAAGCTCTGAGTTCGTTAGCAGTTCTTTCTCCTGTTAGTCTAGATTTGGTTATGTGCCCAGTTACGCATTTCACGCACTTTCATGTGAATGAACTTCCAATAACTTATCACTGTAACCAGTTATTGCAAGGAAGCCTTGTATCTAGTCACAGAATAAAAGGCAGTATATCAGAATAAAAGAAAATGGGGGTAATATCTGAAAGGAAGAAAACATGCAAGGCCCTGAAAATACACTGGACTAGCTTAGTTTTGTCCTAGATGTGGGCATGGGTCAGTGTCGGGCCTGCCTTGAGAAGATGCAGGCTCCAATAATATTTTAGTATTCTCGTTGAAGAGGAACTACTGTGTATCCTCCAAATAATCAACACAGTGCCAGACACAAAGTAGGACTCAAATATCAGGACACAGAAAAGTGTGGGAAGTTGTGATCATGGTTTAATGTGGACATTTCTCAATTTTTCAGGCTACAAAGAACCACCAGACAAAGAAGTAGAGGGAATAGCCTGAGACCATCTTTAAAAAAGCCTGGGTTTCAATGAAATGCAGGACTTTGGTATGGCTGGTTACTAAGGTGAGGAGGTGAAGACACAGAGCATGTCACAGGAGAGGCAAATGACTGGAGGAAGGTGTATGTATATATAAGAGGGACAGAGAGAGGTTGAAAGAGAGAAGAAGAGAAAAAGACTAGTCCTATTTAAAAATGATAATACTGTAACAGAATACTATGAAATTCATTTAGCATCTTAACAAACTTTTAAAATTGCACCACATTAACAAAGCAGTAATTTTCTTCTAGTTAAAGTAAATACGGTATGGGAAAAGAGTTATCATTTTGTTAGATATTCACTGTGTGCCAACAGTGTTATCCAAGGAAATACACAAAATATACGCACTGGGCTTAAAAACACTATGAAATACAGCTGTATTATTCATAACATCACAATACAAACAATTACTCTTAGCTATTGATAAATATATTTCTATTCCACACACATAGATATATGCATGTTTTGGCAATTACAGGCTGACCTTGTTTCATTGTACTTTGTAGATATTGTGCTTTATACACACCGAAGGTTTGTGGCAACTCTGTGTCGAGAAAGACTATGAGCCCCATTTTTCCAACAGCGTTGGCTCACTTCATGTCTCTGTCACATTTCGATAATTCTTGCAATATTTCAAACTTTTTCATTAATAGCTATTATATCTGTTATGGTGACCTATAAGAAATGATCTTTTCTTATAAAACAAACAACTTTTTATTGGAGTATAGTTGTTTACAAAGTTGTATTAGGTTCAAGTATACAGCAAAGTGATTCAGTTTTTTATATATATTCTTTTTCAGATTCTTTTCCATTATAGGCTATAACAAGGTATTGAATATAGTTCCCTTGTTGTTTATCTATCTTATATATAGTAGTGTGTATCTGCTAACCCTAAACCCCTAATTTTTTCCTCCCCTCCCCTTATAATCAGTGACCACAAAAAGATTACGACTCACTGAAGAATCAGATGATGGTTTGCATATTTTAGCAATAATATTTTAAATTAAGGTATGAACATTGTCTTTCTAGACATAATGCTATTGTACACTTAACAGACTACAGTAGAGTGTAAACATAACATTTATAAGCACTGGGAAATGAAACAATTCATGCGACTTGCTTTATTGTGATACTCACTTTATTGCAGTGGTCTGGAACCGAACCCGCAATATCTCCAAGGTATGCTTTTACTTATAAATAATTCAAGCTAATTCCCCAAAGATTTAATCCATGTTGAAACGTGTCCTTTTAAAAGCTGATGATACAGTTTGTAAAACAGAGCTCAGTAACGAAGGGCCATACTTAAAAGATATGTATGTGAAGCCACATTCCTCTTTCACACATCTCTACATTTTCGAAATTGAATAATAAGCATGCTATTTTTAACAAGATAATTTTCACTTTCTTTGCATATAATAAAAATGTCAGAATCTTACATTTTCATGCCTACATAATGGATTACAAGGTTATAAAAATGTATTCAGTATAAAGATTTTCATGAGGTTTATAATAAAATGACTAGGAGAAATGAAAATGAGATTAGAAATGAAAGGAACTGAGTTCTAGTCCAGACGGCCACAAACTAGCTATGTGACCTTGTTCTAAGTGAAGAATGTCAAACTATGGCTTCCAACAGCCCAAATCCCAACCAATCAGAGCTGACTGACATGGAAGCTGAAATGTATCTATCCCTGGGCTAGTAATTCAACTGCTCTGAACTTTATATTCTGATCTGTAAATTGAGAGGGCTGGCTTCTGAGTTGCTTTGCAACTCTAAGACTCTTAGACAACCAAAAAGCCAGAGATCTAACATCTGATAAAAACATTATTCCTTTTAAATCTGTGAGATTCCTTTAGCCTCCCTGCCCATTTTTTCAAAGCAAAAATATTTAATTTGCAGGACAGAACTCTTAGTTAACAGAAGACAAACGCTGTTCATTAATATAGACAGCCTAACAGAGAAAAAGGCATGGGCCACATTGGTAACCTGGGCGTCTGATGATATCAAATAACCAGTTAGGATGTTAATTGACTAAAATGATTTAAATGCTCCTTATAAAGTGAATATTATCAAATCTCCTACAAAGACCTCTCCCACCTGGGCTTAAAGATCAGGATTTTCTAGGATATCATCTCATCAGAGGAATTTCATGTAATAGGAGAGTCTTGGAGAAGAACAAGCAGTTATGAGTTCATATCTAAAAATACTCTGAAAAAGTCAAACAATGGCCTCACAATGCATATCAGTGGGGAGGTGCCACACCCTTTATGAAACACCGAGCTTCAGAACAGTGACAAATTAATCCACAACTCACCAGATACTGTAGTTCTTCTACAGAAAGATCTAGCCAAATGGTAGAAACCATCTCACTCAAATGACTTCAACCTTCCTATAGTGAAAAACAAAGGACACATAATAAGATTATGTTACTCTTACATGAGAAACAGGGATGTAAACATAAATAGTTCTGGGCAGGGGTGATATTAGAAACGTTTAACAACGGGTCCTACATAGGTACTAATCAGTCAGAATGAATGCCAGCCATGCAACCATTACAGTCACACCAGTGCATGCCAGCTAAACATAACCCCTGGTTACAGACAGAAATAATCACCTAGTAGACTGAAAGAAATTTATATATGTTGTTAGATCAGTAGAACAATGACCTGCTACATGCCAGGGCCCATAAAGAGGGACTAAGTAAATCCTTTCTAGATTCTGAGATTTCTAAACGTAATATAACACACAAACAATCTGTATACATTTGGATAAAAAAATAAAGTATATTCAGAATTTTTTCTCACAAGTACAATTTTCGAAAAACAAAAAGCTCCTATCTGTCAATTTTGGGCTCTTTAACTTAAAGACTATATATTAAAAATCCAAAAGGGGCAGTTGATATATGAATATATTTGCAAATATATTCTCAAAATTTAGCTACTTTTCAAATGTATTCTCAAAATTTAGCTAGTTTAACTGTTAAGTATAATCATTTAAAGCTTAGTTTTTTTAAAATATGAAGATTAGTTTAAACTGGAATACATAGAAAACATTTTGTATATATGTCTTTTAGCCATATTTGGAGCACCCAAGCTCTACTACCAGGATTGCATCTTTCCATTAGTAATAGCTTACTGTTACTAAGCACTTAGCATATGCTAAGCTCTTTGAATTGCTATATACCTTAGAGTCTTTAACTTTATGAGGAAGGAACTTCTTATTTGCAAATGCAATTGATTTAGTCATATATATTTTCAGCTTCGGCTGAGGGCCATATCTACTTTTGAGATTAGTTTCATTCACAATTTTTTTTTCAATAAAAAGCAAACAAAGAAATGATCAACAATCAAACAATCATGGCTACAGGAGCAGTCAGCATGTATTCACCTCCAAACCCAAATTCAAACCCAACCATTTGCATTTCCATCTACCACAAACTACGGCACTAAATTTATTGCACACCCTCCATATGCCAGACATTGTTAGATGCCATTCAAACTCATGTAATCCTCACCAGTGCTCTAGATGGGTATTACTAGCCCCATTTTACAGATGAGAAAACTGATTCTCAGAGAGGCTAAGTAACTTACACTAGGTAGTCAGAGAGCAGGGCTCTGACCCTAAAGTCAGTGTTCTCTAGGATGTACGTCATGATTTCTATGGCACAAACACAACTGATATTCAAGGTTATAACCAGAAGCCATCAAAACAAGGTAAATGTATAATGAATAAAGTATATCTAAGAAGAAAGAAAAATAAATAGAATATTTTAGAAAAATTGAGAATAGTTTTAAAAGAGAAAAATATGATAACTATCTGGTAAAGTTTTACTATACAATAATTTTTAATCTAAATTATTCAGTGTTATCTAAGAGTGGTTTTTATATTAAACTCATGGTGACCTTCAAAAGACATTGTAATGTATATTTTACATTCCATTGGAATTCTAGCTATAAAAAAGTATGCTTCAAAAAAAAAAGTATGCTTCATGAAAACAGACTTGGAATATTTTATAATTATGGACATTTTCTAAAAGTAGTAATACTTATTTTAAGTGTTCAGTCATTATTCATGTTAGGATATAATTAAAAACAACAGGGAATAAGACAATTAGAATATGATCAGGAATGTGTCATAAAACAAGTTTTACTAATATTTTGTCTTCTTTTATTTCCAAGGATCCTAGTGTCTCAATATGCCTTTATCATCATTTTGTGGAATTAACAAATGGTTTATTGAAAGAGGATAAAAAAGAGAATAGGACAGTTTTTGACTTTTACTCCTTTTATAATGAATTCCAACCAAACCACCTTAGAACATTTTTAATTATCAATTGATATACTTAAATTGAAAACATTTATTAGCATACTTTTCTTTTAAAAGTAGTAAAAATCAAGGAAATTTTTTCATATATCGTTGATTGGCTTATAAAAACATCTATATATCACTATATTCTGAATTTAGGTTATTCATCACATCCCTTCAATGACACCAACATTGAAAAACAAAAATGAAGAGCAACTAATTTTAAGTATTTCAAGACAGAATACTTTTCTGTTAAAGTCTTTGAATTTCCTAATCTAGCAGACAGAAAGAGGTCTGAGGTCTGTGTCTTCCATTCCAACAGTATCAGTTACATTGTAAAATCTGTCAAGGGGCATAGGATTACCAGGTAGGACATTCGGAAACAAATCAGTATCCTTAACGATTGCAGTCCAAACAGAGTGCTAATCCCATTACCTCAAGAAAAGGTCTTGAGGTTGACTCTAAATGGATCATAAGAGGTAGGCAATCGCTGGTGCATCTCAAATATGTTCTCTAGCCAAGGCACTAGCAGCTCAGAGTGGCCTCAAATGGGTTTTCCTCTCAAAATTAAAAAAAATTTTACTGAACATTTATGGAGTCATATAAGCGCCTCTTGTTTTATAACAAATTAACCAACAGAACAATTTAAAGTATTAATTATGACAAATTATAAACAATGAAAGGATCCTGGCCATCCATTCCTTCATTAAGTTCCTTATATCAGAAAGCTAAAACACTACATAAGGAGGGGACATTATTTGTCTAGGAAGAAAGCTTCTCATTCTACCTAAATGCTTAGCTTACAAGTTATTTATATTTATAGGAAATTATGTGGAGAATTAAGTTTTCAAGTAAAAATAAACACCTATTGAGATGGACTTTCAGTGACTTGAAGCAAAATACAATTTTAATACATTATTTTAAATCTCTAGATGACACTAAATACATTCACAGAGATTTAGTTTTTAAGAAAAAAGTGAGCAACTAACATTTTTTGAGCTCTTACTCTGTAACAGTTTGTAAACACTGTGTAGTTATCCTCATTTTAAGATGTAAAAAATAAGGCTTTACTCGGTTAGGTAATGTATCCAAAATTACAGTGCCATAAAGAAGTAGGGTCAGAATTCAAACCCAAGTTTTACAATGCACAAATAACTTTCATAAACAATCTCACTTATTCTCATGATAGTCCAACCCCATAAAGTAATATTACTCTCATATGTACTCTTATTCCCTGTGGTGAAACTGAGACTCAAAGAGGTTCTGTGACCATGTTCTGTGTGCCAAGTTCACACAGCCTGTTCTCCTGGAGCTTGAACTCCAGGCCAGCACCTCATGACTCCACATTAAATGGTCTTTCCAGCACAGCATGCTGACACTAAAATCTATTTGATCTCATACACAGGCAAATAGTAAATGGTCAGGTTCTTATGAAGATTGCTGCTGATCCTCTTCTGAGTCTACTCTCTTGAACTGTTAATAATACATTTAATTTGGGTAGTATTTAATTTCTCACCCAACTCTTAGATCTAAAACTTGCAATGTTGGATGAATGATGACTTAATCATAGAATCTAAACCCACCTGTATCTATGGAGATCCACTACCCAAAATTTCTTCTGCGAAGTTCTATAAAGAAATGTTTGACTTTGAAAATAAAAATATTAGCCATTTAATTCATATATTTGAAAATGGCTTAAGTTAGATTTTTTTCCTTTTGCTGTTAACTTACACACAAGGCTGGCAGGTCAGGAGTCTGTGGGACTCTCACAGAGTACCAACGCTCAGGTAGAAAATGCATTCCCTTTCCAGCTGTTGAGTCTGTTGGATCTGAGGATACCCACACAGGTCTATCATCAATTGGGACCTGTATTAGCAGTGGCTGATTTCCTATTTTCTGACCATTCAGCATCTACTGGGTCTCCTGAAGTCTACTTTGGCATCCAGACATGGGTTTTTAGATCTAGCAACAATATGCTAATTACATGGATTATAACACAAAAATATTTTAGAGTGAGTCCTTATTCCAGAAAGTTTACATTTCTTAATAAAAAAGAGGTTAAAGAAGCTCATGAATTTTTAAGTGATTTATTTCTATTTTCATAAAACTAATTAGGAAACACTGCCACCTATATTTAACATTGCTTTGAAGCCTTGTTCTTTTCCTCATCAGAAAAAAAAAAAAGTATTACTAAGCAGAAAGCATAAAAACTTTCACAAATAGAGTGATTATAACAAAACATTAAAATGAATAGCAGGAAAATTAACCAGACGCCAGTTATCACAGTTACACACAGTACCAATTAATTATACAAAGCTTTTTAGTGTTTTAAGTGTTGGGGAAATATTTAAAGACAAAAACTTGGAGACTCTGTGTTTACTGTGAGGAAGTTTAAATACACAATGACTATTTCAGTGACTATTACAAATGATAATTTCCATTTGCACAGAGAATGAATGAAATAAAGCAATGGAGCTATAAAGTTTTTGGCTGGGTTCATTACAAAATTCTATTGTCCACAGGTTTATTAAAATGTTACATGAATAAATACTACAGATTTAGAAAAGTTTGCAGATTCTTCTGCTCATGGAATATCTATTTGCTTTCATATACTATGCTCATGAACACTTATCTCTTATTTTCAGAAATATTAATGAAAACCTGTTTTTAACCCAACAGCATTGTTCTTGGCATAGCTCTTCTTCCAGATGCAGCATCAAGTATGGTCCTGAATTAAGGATCGAGTAGCATCCTTAGTGCTGCCTTCCTAAACCATCTGCTAGTTTTGTGGGCTTTTAATAAACCAAATGCCATTTTAAATGTTTCCATTTCCAATGCTCCTAACCACAATAAAACAAAAGAACAAAAGTGTTAAGTTAAATTAACTTGATGCTCAGTAAACTAGAAACATACACAAAAAGTTAAAATAATGAAAGTTTAAGTGCATTCCTCCTTAACAGAGAAATAGAAAAGGCAGCAGAACATCTATCTTTTTCATGGTCAGAGTTTATTTGAGATCCAGCTATTCCCTTCTTGTGACCAGATTATCCTAAATCTGCACTCTGCTTTATAAAGTAGACATGAAAATAGGTCTATTAAAAGTTAACAAGCATGGAATGTAAGGCTTTATAGTAAACTTAAACTCAGGACCCCTGGAGTTTAGAGCTTGATTTTGGGTCATTTTCTGCCTCTTTACTCATGTCCATTTTTGGAAAAAAATGTCAGGAAAGAGAGGATCTGAACTCCAATTCTTTGTCAAGTGTGCCCTAAGATTACTTGATTTTAATTGCTCACTCTGATTGTAGTTTGGCATCTGCTCCAGTGTTCCTTCCAGGAACCAAGTCACAGATGTGAGAAGGCCTGAACCACCCAGTTGCTCAGTCTTTCATGTCTGATTATTTCCCACACCAAAGTTCTGCATGATGGTAGGTTACTTAAAATGAAATACATTAAGGAGAAAAAAATATTTTAAGCTCTGATTTAAATTTTTTTTAATTTTTAGTATAATATACCATTAATTTCCACTTTGTTTTAAAAAATATTTGTTTAATTCTCTTGTAATTTTTTCTCCTTAAAGTTTAATAAGACCTTATAGCAACTTATGACTCTATTTCAACTAATTGTTGCTAATTAACAGTGCTATTTCATTCTCATTTGTAGCAACATGTGATACTCTTAAAAATCTCTGCTTTGGTGATAAAATTTTAAAATGTGAAGGATCTAGTAATTCTGAAGTAACTAACACTTAATAAAAAACTTTTTTCTGTCTTCTCATGACTCTAAGTCTTCATTCATTTTCCTCTTCCCCAATTTTTCTCTTTCGAAGAGGTAGCTTTTGAGAATTTTTTGGTTCTCAATATGGTACAATTCTGTAAAATAACTTCTATCACATCCATTTGGAGAAGTTTAAATATTTACTGTTGAGAAATTTCAGAGGGTTGGCAGCGGGAAAACAGAGAGCAATGTGGCTAGCTGAAGAACCTTAAATATGAACTTCTACTGTTACCCTCAGATTACATCGCACATTCAGCCATGGTATTCTATAACTGTGGTAAGAGGAGTTTAACAAATTAAATGGAAACATTTAGAATATGCCGCAGTTGTGTAACATGATTTTGGCATTCAGATTTTAATAATCCAGGATCCTTAAAAAATGGAAGTGATGTGGTGCTTCTATGCACTTGAGAGAACCTGGAGTTAATGCCCAGCTGGGGATTCATGCATTGAATCTGGCCTTCCAGTGAACTATACTAAAAGAATCGAGAATTGAATTTTTTACAAAGTTCTTTAGAAACATGTTTGTTTTCTTTTAAAGTTGTCTAATCCCATCACTTTACCCCATGACCTCAGATACTACCACTACCCACACCCCATTCCTGCTCTATCAAACTCTTAGATTGGACGCCTTTAGCTATCAACACCAGCTCAAATTTAAACTCTAAGCAGTATGGAGTTAGCTCTCCAGGAGCTAGGGCTATAATCACGTAAGATACCGAGCCCCAATCCTCCCCCTTCCTACTGCCTAAGCACGTGGCTCCAGTCTGCCCTTACCTGCTGGAGAATGGGAAGTCAGGAGCAGCGTTCCTGGACCAAACTGTGGTCCACCTTGCCCACCTCACTTTCATCTGCCACACTCCAATTACTGGTGCCTATGCCGTTGTTCCACTTTCTGTTCTAACCCTCAATTTCAGGGATCAGTGTTACCTTTTGAATTTTGGAAACAAGTAACATTGGGCATGAAATGTTAAGAGTTTAGGGGACTGAGGGAAAAAAGGCCAAAACTAACAATCACTAAGTCAGCATGGCCCAGAATGAATTCAAACTAGCAAAAATCAAGATTGGCCAACTATGTCAGTGGCATTGGGACAGCATAGAATATAAGGAACATCACGAACAGGGCAGACACTGCTGCCCTCCCTTCTCTTATGCTTCTTTCCGTGCTTAATACTTCATCTTTTAGGGAGAGTATTATTCCAGCTTCTTTCATCTCTTCCCTCTCCTTCTATCATTCCTTCTTGTTTAATGCAAGACATTTGTGTATAATGCATTTTAATTACATTATCTTCTAATACTGGTGTCATCTAACACAGCAGATCATGCACTTTTTTAACTTTTAGACTGGACCTTAAAAAAAAAAAATTTCAATCAAGTCACTCTTAATGTGCTATTTGTACATATGGGTAAGCTAGTTGACCACCAAGGTTAAAGGAGCAGTGAAATAACAGTTTAAGGTTTTAAACAAAGATAAGAATTTTAAATAAGAAAAAACAGAGGAAATTTTTTTAATGAACAGTTGAAAGTATACTAACATATCTCTAGAAAAAGGGTAGAAAAAGTAGGTGAATGTTTAATTGATTAAACAAAAAACGTAAGTCATGCTGAAGCACAAATATATACTGAAATAAATTCAACAGTTCTTTGTAACTAATATTAATGGAGTGTTAACTATGTGCCAGGAACTGTCTAGACGTGTAAGCTTCACACAGTAACTGCAGGATTTAAAATGAAAAAAAAGCTAAGGAGGGTCATTTGAAGAATAGTTGCAGCTAATTAAAAAAAAATAAAGAAAAATGTGATGCAGTTTTTAAAAGACAAGAAAAAAGAGAAAAATCAAATAGTCTCAAAAATATTTCATGAAATAAAAATAGCTGAGGGAAGCAAAATAACAGCTTATCATTCACACAAAAAGTGGTGCTGGCTATTGAGCTATCTTAGACCGCCTTCCTAACGCAGCACCTCTCCAGAATTTTTAGCCCTTACTTGGAGTTTGTTATTTGGAACCTCCACATAGATGTGACATACATTTTTTAACATGCATAACTTTTTTCTTTGTTGCGTATTTGAATGAAATGCTCATCTCAAATGTACAATTCCATGAGTAACCACCTTATCCGTAGGCAGCTCCCCTCCAATCAATCTCCACACCCTCGTGGGCAACCTCCATTCTTATTTCTTCCACCACATATAAGTTTTTCCCTCTACTTAACATTTTATATACATTTTTCTTGTCTGCTCAGATAGATTTTAAGCTCGTTATCACAAACTTTTTTTCAGAGCTGGTAGGGACTCTAAAATTTTAGTCCAGCTCCTTCATATTACCCACAAGGAGACAACAAACCAGAGAAACTTCGTGTAAGACCTGGGACTGAAACTCAGTCCTGTGACGCTCCCCCAGGCCTGTGCACTTCCTATATTTGTCGTAGGAGATTCACTTTTGCACATCCCATTCAATACCTAGTCCAGATGCTCAGAAATTCCCTTTAACTGGGGGGGAATAAAAGTAATGAAATGAAACTTCTTTCCCACTCAGGAGTACTTTTCCTCACCTTGTCTCTCGGTTGCCCATCAGCCTTCAGGATGGACACGGGTGGAGGGGCACTGACTACGGGGAGGCGGAGGGACCTGGTGGGCAAGCATGGAGTCTGTGTACCAGCAAAGGGAGCTGTGTGGCGGGTGGGTGCCTGTGCACCCACAGTCTCTCCCGGCAGTGACTGCCCTTCTCGGCTCCCCTTCCCTCTTTTTAGTTCAATTTCTCATGGTGAGGCTGTCTTCTCAGTATCCTCTGCAGCCCCTTCTTTGGTTTAATCCAGAGGTGGGTGAGGATGAGGAAGACATTTACTCTTTACACTCTGGGCAGTTCTAGGAGCCAGGTGGGTTTACAGTAATCTGCAAGCAGTCTGCCTGGAGTGATCCCAGACCCACTACTGAATTAGCTGGGTCACTTTGGGCAGTTTCCTCATTTGCAAAATAAAGTGAGAAGGAAATGAGAAAGTACTTTAAAAAGTGTCGGGCATACAGTAAGTACACAACAAATGTTGGCTGTCACCCAAATGCCTTTGGATAAAGTTCTCTGAAAATCTTTATTATATATTCATATTATATTATCATAAGATGGGTGTTTGCAGATGTAAACTGTATAGAAAATGTCAGCAGAATAAAGCTGGCACAGAAGGAAGAAATGGGTTGGGAAAGAAGACAGCCCAAGTTAGAGCAGGAGAACCTAAGTGAATGAGCACATGTACGTTCAGGTGGTCTGAGCGCCTCTTAATTTGGGAACCCTCTTTTCTGAACTTCTGCATCACCTTGTTTACGGCACTTACTCTAGCCTGCTGTATCAAAATTACTTATGTCCTTCCCTTTATGAGAATGTGGACTTCTCAGGACAAATGTTTACTACATAAAACAGAATGCACTTTAAATAAAGTTAAAACTTGTCCTTCCCACCCTACTCCTTACCTTGAAAAATTCCAAGCTTGAATAGAGGTGACTACAGACTCAAACAAAATGAGGAGCTAATCCAAAGTTTATCTTTAAAGTTTTCTGGTAAGAGAAGATGATAAACTTTAATGATTAACTTTAAAGATTATTATCCTTCTTTTCTGTTGGTTCACCTCCAAAACTCATCTTACTCTTCCCTCCAAGTGTGGAGTGATTAGCTTTACAAGTTAATCTTAAAATTCTTACCAAAGTCCCAAAAGTCACTCTTGCTCTTTGCCATAAGCTGGTTTCCACAGGAACCATAAGCAATGAGTGTATTCCAAGGTTCTTCAGAATGTTTTTCAATATAATTCCTTTATTCTTTGTTTTAACATTCTATTAGCAATAGCCCAACTCATTCAGTTTCCCCCATAAATACCAAATAGCTTGTTTTTCATCTTGGCAATCATAATTATGTATCTATTTAGACAGCCAAGTTTTCCATTATTTAATTGCATATAGAATTTATGTTAGTACACATAATACATGTGTATTCTTTACAAATCTAGACTATATGTTTGCACAAGTATCATACATTTCAGAATATATTTCCAGGACAATAAAATAATTATCTTTTTCTTCTTTTTAAAAGGCCATTATTTCTGTGCTTCCAATGTCTTGAATGTATGTTTTTCTACATAATAATCAATCCACATGAACTTATCTGATCAAAATTGGATGAACCTAAATTTCTATTTTTCACAACACTATTTAGATAAAGAAGTGCCATTTATCATAATCTGTTTCTGACAGTTATAAATATACAAAAAATTTTAAATTAGCATACTCTTCTAAACTATTTTAGGGTTGGGTTTAGGAGACAGCATCCTAAAGTATTTTTATTTTTAACTAGTGCTCACACTGTTGGTTCAAAACACAGGACCCTGATCTGAAATCATCTCTAAGAACCTCACTAAAAACAAAATGCCCCATCAGCTCAATTAGTTTAGAAACTTGAACTTTTTAAGATGTAGATTTTATGTTATGCTCTAAATATTTTAATCAGAGAAAGGGAGTGGTGGATTTCAAAAAATATTTATTAATGAATATTTCATTAAGTTGCAAATCAACTGTCATGAAAACCGTTATATATTACACATAATTTTTCACAAGTCATTTGATGGCTTCAGCAAGAGGAATGCCCTCTAAGCTGCGTCGTGTGACGATCAGGAAACTGCCGCGACCACTGTAAGTCTAGAAGGGAGATGGTGCCAACATGTTCAGCTGAGAGAAGTGTTGATCACAAGTATCTGCCAATCAAACACTTGGGAAAGAAATGAGCGCCATCTGTGTTTTAATAACTACAGCAGAACCATCCAGTGTAACTGCCAGAGCTGCACATTTTCACAGAGTTCAAGACACAGAATGCGTACCTTTTCTCATAAATGAAGTAGAAATTGCCATATACAGTACTGGCCAGAAAAAACAAAATAAAACAAAACAAAAAAAACAGAGAGTACTGTCAATTTAGAACAAAAGCTAGTGCCTATGAATATCCTCTCAAAACTATTTATATTTTACTGCAGCTCTAATATTCTCTTTCTCTAAGTCAATCCTAGTATATGAAAGAATTATATACATAAAAGTGAAGATGTGAGGTTTGAAAAGTAAAATACTGTTCAACTATTTTGGACACCTAAGAGTTAATCATACTAAAACTTAGTAAAATGAGAAAATTTACAAATTTATAAGCATACAAATTTCTATTATTATATTTATTATATTTTTAATCACATTATATTTATTATATTTGTTAATACATTCTTATATTCATATTATTGTAAGAATTTATTTTATTAAAAGAAATACAAAACTTTCAGAACTTTTCTAGCAAGGGGCACCCTATTCATTTTCTCCCAAGTGATACCTGGTTGTTTTATTGTTCTATTTTGTTTTTCTGTTTGCTATTATTCTCATAAATGAATTTATTCTGAGACTCACCTTATTTCATCACTGTTTAAACAGAAAATGTGAGAGCACAAATATAACTTAAAGTTAGCACTTCCACCCTGAAGGTTTCAGGAGCTCTTTATGACTGGGACAAGCGTGTGAGCAGAAAGGAACCAAGGATGAGATTAAAGGCAAAGAGCTCTCCCCTGTCCTTCCATCCTCTCACTAGCACCAGATATCTGGCATTAAGGCTTAGAAAGTTAGTTCAGAGATTCATACCAATTTCAAAATTTCAGTTACGTTCTGAAGTTTGAGAAGAGGTATGAACATACACAAATACTGATGATGTAATGATTTCTAATCCCTAAATGTGCATCATAACAAAATTAATTCATTCTTCCAATAAGCGTTTATCGAGTGCTTACTATATACTGAGAGTTTGAGTAACCAAGATTAATAAAGAGGTCCTTGCCCTAAAGGATCTCAGTGGCCAGCCCCTCAAGTAGCAATGCAAAACAAGGTCACACATATAATAAGACGAATGAAGAAGCTGCATGCTGGTAGCAGAGAAGAGGGAAGAATTAATCTTGTTGGGATTTGGGAAGTCTTTCAGAGGGTTAAGTGGGCTTACACTGGGACAAAGAAGGCAAAGAGGGGAAGAACATACCAGATGGGGGCAGCACGTGGAAAGGCAGGGATATCTGACAGTTCATAATGCTTCCTCATGTTGACCTAATTCTCAGGAATGGTGATCTACAGTGTCAAATGCTACCAAGAGGTTATTTGGGATACGGTCTGAAAAGGGCATATTACATTTAATCATTTGATCATTACTGGTGACTTTTTATAGAATAGCTTTAGGTTGGAAGCAGGTTGAAGTGAATGAAGTGGATGAATGAAGTGGAGAAGTGGGCAGCAGTTGGAATGAGTGAGAAGTGAAGAAGCAGGTGGCAGTTTAGCAGTGGAAAGATAAGAGGAGAGAGGAGAAGTGGGAGGAAGAGGGAGAGAAGCAGGAGGGGCAGGGAAGGGAGAGATGGAAGAGGAGGAGGGGAAGGGGCTAGAGAAGAGGAGGGGGATGGGAGGCAGATGGGTGCGTATCTTGAAGAGACAGGGTGGAAAGAAGGTTCAAGATTTGAGCATGTTGAAGCACATAAATACAGAGAACAGACTGGTGGTGGCCAGATGTGCGGGGAGGGAGGGAGGGAGAATGGGTGTAATGCATCAAAAGCTACAAACTTCCAGTTATAAAATAAATAAGTACTGGGGATGCAATGTACAGCATGTGACTATAGTTAATAATGCTTTATTGCATGTCTGAAAATTGCTAAAAGAGTAGACCTTAAAAGTCCTTTTCACAAGAAAAAGAATTTTTGTAACTATGTATAGTGACAGAAGTTAACCAGACTTATTGTGGTGATCATTTCACAAAACATACAAATATCAAACCATTACATTATACACCTGAAACTAATATAATGTTATTGTCCTTACACCTCAATTAACAAAACAAGATTTGAGAATGTTGACATGTGACAGAAATGGCTACTCTTGGTGACACTGTGTAGAAGTTTGGTTTATTTTTATAATTAATTGAAGAATTATATTTTTATATTGAATAATCAGAAAAGTTTATACAATCATATAGAAAATGCTTATCTTTGGCTAAAATAATCCAGTTGATATTTCTCTTATCCAAGTTATTCCCCACACTTAATGCTACCTACCTTCTCATTATTTTAATTCTTATTTGTGTCCCCAGCATAAGTAGTGACAGGACCGTTACTGTATGCTACATTTTCATAGCAATGGTAGCACTGGTTTTGCCTTGAGTCAATTTTCAGATTTACTACGGAATTCAGATATCAATTCATTATCAGACTCCCATAAGCATAGATAACTCAGAACTGAGTGTACTAAGATAAACACTTTCAAAATGTTCGAAAAAAACACAAAACTTTAGAAATAGGTCACAGATCACCATTATAATCTTAAAATCACCACCATGTTACAATTATCAGAACCTTGATCATCAGTTAATGCTACCTCATCCACTTACAAAGGGTAACTAGGTAATATTGTCAATCTAATATTCACAATGAAACTTTTCAGTAACTGGTATGCTTTCTTTTCCTTTTTTTAACTTTAAATTTTTACAAGACTAGAAGCCACGTTATCCCATTCCCTTTCCCTACTCCAACAAATCATGACTATTTTTTAAAGAAAATGTGTCCTCCATATAAAGTTATTTATTAGACCAAATTACTAAATTTGGAGTAGAACAAAATATATTACAGTCTTTGTTATACTGCTACATCAAAGGTTTTTCCCTACAAACAAGTAAATATATATCACAACAGATTTATAATTGCAGCCAACATTCCAACTAAATAAAATGGTGAGAAGGTAGCTATTATCCACTACAGCAAAGGATAAAAGTTTCAGAAAATAGGTCCTCTATACAGGGGGAAAGGGAAAATTTTAAATGAAGAATAAAAAGGAAGAATCCTGAGGAATGACAGGTGAAAGAAAGTAAGTTCTTTGACATTCATAAATCTCAGAAACTAAAAAATGACTCAAGGCTACCAAAAAGGAACCCAGATATTTTATTTCAAATTTCATTGAAAACAATAAGGAGATTTCACACAAAGTTTTATGATTTGCTACATAGACACTCTATCCTGCCAGTTGTTCAGGCCAAAAATCTGTGATTTTTAGTTCCCTCTTTCTTTTACACCCAAATCCTTCAGCAGTTTCTATCCACTCTATCTTCAGAATATACTAAGAATCTGATCTCTTATCTCCATTGCTCCCCCGGTCCCAGTTATCTCTTGCCAAGATCACCATAGTTCCTCCCAACTCATCTCCCACTTCCATTCTTGGCTCCTTGGTGTCTAGTTTCAAAAGAGCAGACAAGGTGAGCCTTGTGAAAGGCAAGGCAGACCATGTTACCGCCATGCTCAAACCTCCCAGTGCTTTCTCCTCTCCACAGGACCTAGAAGGCCTTACACAGTCTGGTCCCCGTTCCCTGTCAGATCTCGTCTCAGGCTGCTCTCACTCTCATTCATCCCACTCCAGACCCACTGACCTCCTGGTTACCACTCAAGCACAACTGGCACACACCTGCCCCAAACCTGTGCCCTTGCTCTTCTCTATGACTGAAAAGCTCTTCCTGCAGCCCTCTGCATGACCTTCATTCAGTGGGAACCCTCTCAGTCAATCATTCTCTGACCAACCAAACCAAAACTGCAAGTCCAACCCATCATAACTGCTACCACTACTTCCCACTTTACCTTTCTACTTAGTGCTAACCATCCTCTAACAGTCAACATATTTTAATTTGTTTATTGTCAGTCTTCTCTTACTAAAATGTAAACTCCATGAAGGCAGGAGTTTTTATTTGTACAAATAGTACTTAACACATAGTTGATTCACAATAAATATTTGTTGGATGCACCAAATCAGACAGTTCAGGGAGCAGAGAGTTGATAACAAAACATACATTTCTTCAAAACTTAGCCTCGTTAATTCTCATGAGTGCTTTTTACAACTCAAGCTTTAGGTAAAAAAGAATCCCATAACAAGCTACCTCCAAGGTACAGTCATAACTTTAAATGAAGACCTGGCACTAATCATCAAAAATAAGATATAAAGTCAACTGTAATGGTACTAATTTGAGTTCATCCTTAAATAACCAAAGAAATGGATGAGTTTATCCCTGATGCCCACAAACACTGGCCAAGCATTCAAAGCACCTTTATGTAAGGCTCCTTGACGCCAGTACAGAAAGCTTTTGAGTAGACAAGGGCAGAGCAGACTTCAGTTTTTAAAGACTATAGGAAGTTAGAAAATAAAATATCACCACCAAAATAATTTGTAACATATTTTCTGACTTTCTTTGCAAACATGACTCAAATAATTCAGTTTGAGTCCCACTGACTGCTCCAACATGCCAATCCTAATTAGCAGCAAGCCAACACTCTACACTAGACATTCTTTCACCAATACTCCAGGTTATTAGGAGGCCCGGACTTATTTAGGGGTAATAATTGTTATGGCAGCCTGCAGATCTAAAGTTGAGATCACTAATTTTCATTGGCAAATACTAGTAAAAGCAATGTCTTCCTTCTTTTGTTTTATCCAGAACACCTTCATAGCACACAAATTCAGAGGCGGCAAGCCTCCAAGTTTGGTTAAATGTGCACTTACTATTGAAGAGCCTTAAAAGGCACATGAAAACATTTCAGGAATTCAGGAGACATCTCATTTCATGCTGAAGACTTTCCAAGACTGAAATCATCAATTTCCCTCAAAACTTGCCTCCTCAAGCTTCTTCATTTCTTTTCCTTATCTGTTCCATCAACTCTATCATTGAGGACAGAGCAAAGTCATCATTAACTACTTGTCCCTCCTTTCCCACATGCAATCAGTTGCCAAACCCTATAGCTTCTACCAATGGATGGTTTCATGCATCTTTTTCTTTCACTTTCTCAGCTAGCTAGTCCTTAATTCTCAGCTGCATGATTGCATTATCCATCCAACTGGTCTTCTTGTCTCTTGGTCTTTCTATAATCTGATCAATTATTCTTTTATGCACTGTTATCAACTGTCTGTCTATCCATCTATCGATTCTCTCAGTTATAAGATTAAAGTAAACCCCAATCTGCTGCTTAAAGAATTTCAGTGGTTCCTTATTTTCCACTGAATTAAATATAGATCCTTTGCCCTGGGATTTAAGACCTTTTCCAACAATGCCCCACCATAACCACCTAGTCTTATCTCCTACTAGTTAATTTTAGTATAGGAAGCAGCAGTGAGTGGTCTTATCTCCCAAAACACCCATAGTTGTCCTCTAAATCCCTAGAGCATCTGGGTACTAGCAAACTTATTTACTCATCCATTCAACAAGTACTTGCTCATCACCTTGTATGTGCTAAACATTGTTTTCAGAGCTGGAGATATATCAGTGAATAAAAACGTTCCTGCCCTCATGAAACATATTCTGGTGGAGTAACAAAATTAATTTTATCAATAAGAGAAATATTAACAGAATACCAAGTATAAGAGGAAGAGAAGAAGAAAGGATGACGCCAAGGTTTTTGACCTGAGCAACTAAAACAGCACTGTCCGACAGAAACATAATGTGAGCCATATATATATAATATTCAATTTTCCAACAGTCACATTTAAAATAGTAAAAAGACAAAGATGAAGTCAATTTTTAAAGTATATCTTATTTAGTTCAATGAAAAAATATTTCAAGAAGTAATCAATATAAAAATTTATTAATAAGATTTTTTTTAAAACTAAGTCTTTAAAATCTGTATTTTACATTTTACAGCAAATCTTAGTTTGGACTAGCCACATTTCAGTGCTCAACAGCTACCCGTGGCTAGTGGCCACCATACTGGGAGAGCGCAGAACTAGAACGATGACCTGTTTTTTTCTTTTTTTGTAACAAGGATACTAAATGTAACAGGGATACTAGTTACAGTTTAAATTTTAACAGTTAAGTCATGGGAGGCAATGCAATGTTCACCAAAAAGGGTAGTTAATAAATGATGGTACAACCGAGTAGCTACTAAAAGTTAGGTTTCCAAAGAATATATGAGTATGTAAAATATGTTCATAGTAAAGCGGGTATTGGACAGTTAAAGGAAGAAAACAGTGGGCACAAAATTATCTTATGAGAAATAAACATACATACCCACATGAGCCTGGAAAGGCACATCCCATTGTTTATTTCTGGGATAACTGATACAGGAAAGACTGTAGGTTTGACACAGAGGAATGATGAGGAGTTCTGGACACATTATGTCTAGGATGCCTGTTAGATATCCCGAGTGGAAATATACTGTCTAGAGGTCAAGAGAGAAGTTCAGATGAGAAATATAAATTTGGAAACTGTCATGCACTTGTGGAATTTAAAGCCAAGAGACTGCGTGAGATCTTGAAGACAGTGAGTTTCAACAGAGAAGAAACCAGGACCAGTGACTTCATCTTAGAATACCCCAACTTTTACAGTCAGGAAGATGATAAAGAACCAGCAGACTGGGAAGAATAGCAAGTTAAGCTGAAGCAAAACCAGAAGAATGCAGTGTTTGAAGGACTAGAGAAAGACCACCCATTTCAAATGATAACTGCAAGCCAGGACAGGGAGGAATGAGAACTGACTCTCCTTTTGACCTGAAAACCATTCTTGGTCCCGCCCGAAACAGTTTTGGTGGAAAGCTGGGTTCTGAAAAGAGTGGATTCAAGAGAGATCAGGAGGAAACGAACTGCAGAGAACATGCAGGCACCACACGTGAGCAGTTCTGCTGTGAAGAGGGACGAAAAATAGGGGTGTTTGTATCAGTCTGGTATCACATCCCTCGTGTTCTTCTCTCTCCCACTCTAAGTTCCTTGAAGTGGGGAAGTACATTAATTCTCCAAGGCCAACATTACTTTTGTGAATTAAACATGTGTGTCCAGCAGTAGCAGTAATTTTACACAGGCTAGCAGACTGCTGAGGTAAACTACAGAATTAACATGAGAGTTAATCCGTCATTCAGATCATCAGTAGGAGAAACCCTCAACTCCGGGCAAACACCTCTGAAAAGTAACTGCAAGCTGATAATTATCGGCTGTCAGGAAGGCAAAGTATAAATTTCTTTCTAACTCAGTGAAAGCTTTCATCAAGAATGGGTTTTTTCTTTTTCGCTAAGCCCCAAATTTAAAAACCACTGAGCCCTGTATTTCTTTGACATTACTGCGAAGACGAAAAAAATCCCAACTATTGAAATCTCAGGCAGATAACTAGTGAAATACCCATATAACACAAAAGACCATAGATTGTAAACCAAATCAATACAAGAGATTGTTACAATGAAAAATACACTGACTAGAAACATCAATTATTCTTCAAACTTTCAACATTTTACTAAGTCTGGACAAATTTCACGCTATTGTTTCTGCACAGTCTTTCAGCAATGGCTCAGCCTAACTGGAAAATCCTCATGGAGCTAACAGGCAAAAAGGGCTGAGAGATAGGAGGATAAAAAGTTTAACAGGATAACAAGAGGTCTGCCATCAAGTAAATTCATCAGTTCATTTAGAATTTTAGGAAAAAGTTACTTTTCAGTAAAATGCAAATAAAATGCATTTATCAAATTCCAACTGAAATTTGCCACTTGGCAAAAACTATCATGAAAGTAAGACGTTGATAGTTACTAGGTGATAAGTTATTCTCCATACACAGTTCTGTTCTTAGCTGAAACTCCTTGAAATCCGAGGTCACATTGTCCTTTGATTAATTCTGCATTGTGCTTCGTGCACTGTCCTGCATGTGAGGGCATTCAATAGTAATTACTGAGATTGCATTTTGATTGAAGAGGACATGGCTGACCTTTTCAATAAGACAAACAATGCCACCTGACTCCTGACAAGCTCTAATATTCCAACCGGTAAGTCATAGTCCTCTAGTCACCTTCTTTCCTGAGACTCTTAGGAAATTTTTAGCTTAAATTACTGGTATGTACTTGTTATTGGAAGATATGAATTTATAAAAATCTTTGGGTTGGTGACCTCATTCCCTTACTTAGGGATATTAAAGGCTGCCTGACGGTCTCCAGTTGCCTCGCCTCACCTGCACCCTTCATGGAGAAAAGACATTTATTTCTCAGCATGGCTGTGGCTAAAACCCAGACACCAACCTCCTGTCGCCAACACAGGCTTACTTTTAGCAAAGTCCTCTAGGAGAGAAAGTAAGCACTAGGAAGGGAGCACAGCTATCTCTAATAAGCTTTCTCACCTCCTGGCTAGCCCTACACTGTAGTGGTCGCAGCTACCGACACCCAACCCCCTCCCCAGTCTCCTTGCCTTCATGCCTTTCAGGTATTGATGCTTAAACTTTCTTCTATTTGCTCCAGGCCACAGGTTTTGCTGGCAAAATGGATACCCTTTATTTCCATTCATCCTCACTCAAAAGCTACTTTAGAGGAGTTAATTTAAAAAAAAAAAAATTGATCCAGTTATAGAACTTCATACCCACTGTAGAAACTGGCAGAAATAGGGGTATTCTACAAATTAAATGAACAAACCTTTCTTTGTAATCATTCCAATAGTTGCTTCTCCTTTTGCAAGTTTGACCCATTTGAAAGATGGAAGTCAAATTAAAGCAACAATAAACTGAGGGAAAACAAGTGAATGCAAGGTCAGTCAGGAAAATGAGGAGAGCTTCCGGTGGCTCTCTGATCTGTAAAGCTGCTGTAGCAGGAAAGACTCGGAGTAACTTCCTAGTTCCATCACTTACTTGCTGGTTGCCTTTTACCCGTATTACTAGGGAAATCCCCCCAGACATAAAACCCTGAGCTAGTTTTCAAAACAGTCAATGAGAACTCGTAATAATCTTTGAAGTTTCTGATTCTGAAGGCTCCTTCCATCTTATCCACTGCCTACTGACCAAATACAATCCAGAGCCTCAAAACTCTCATCTCCATTAGTTCCTTTATTTCTGATTTCTCTCAAAGATAAACTACAAAGATAATTTTTAACAAAATTTAAGGATCAGTAAAGCGACTGAGCCAGTTCAAAATGATTTAAAGATGAAACAGTCTCTTCTTCTATCACAGAGAAGGCAGCTGCTCTGTGAAGTTTTTGGTTTTTTTTTTCTTTAACGGAAAAGATTTCACCTCTACTCACTCTAATTTACCATAGCTGGGGAAATTCAGTGTTAAACTGAATATTCTGTGTACATTTTAAAACATGTTTAAAGGTGTTTGAATTTTATTTATTTATATTTTGGGTTTATTTATTTATATTACTTACGAAATTGTGTAACTAGCTGATTTTAATTTTTAACTTCATTGTCAAATAACAGGTTTCCTTTAATGAAATGATATTTTGGCTAACAAATAAATCCCATGATGGCATAAAATAAGATTTCACTTTTATATAGAAGCCTATGGTTGTTTTACCTCTCTCGTACCAAAAAGAATCAATGTCAATATAATTACCTCTTGCAAAAAATGTTTGGCATTCCACAAGCCCTTTTCTTCTAAGCAAGGGTCTTAAGCTATTGTTCAGTTTTCCTCCAGAAAATTATTTCAAAACTAAAAAAAAAAAAAAATACTTGCAGGAAAACAGTTGGTTTTCTTTCCACCTCCTTTCCTGGAGAGAACCACAGCAAACTGTAATTTTAGGCTTCCTGTCCCGACATAACATGCTCAAGTACTTTCTCCTCTGCATCTTTTACCACTAGTTTTTAGCAGAGAAGTTTTAACAACTCGTACTAAATGTAAATTATCTTATGCTTACTATAGATGGATCCATGTGCCATGAACTGGCTTAAATTTAAGATTAAACACAGGATGTAAACAATAAGACAGACTATTTTTGTAGCTGTTGGCCTCAGGTCTAGAGTTATTGATGATGGTAACAGATTGTGCCTTTCCTCGGAAACTGTGGGGCATACCTGCCAGATTCATTTGCTGGGTCTTGTGACTCCAATGGCTTAATGCCAGATCAATGAGTGACAGTGTTATTCAAAACTCAGGGTTACTAGATCTCACATGAGGGTCTCTAGTGGCCAAGCTATTACCCTTCAGCTTCTAAAGAAACCCAGGCTCATTCACATAGGAGTTAACTAATGGAATTTCCCCAGTCCCAAATCAGCTTTGTTTAATTAACTTCATCTGATGTGAGCCTCTCACTAAAAATATCGAACTGAGAATAGTGTCACTTTATAAGGCTCACATCTGTACCTCAGAGTTTTGAACATCTGAGTTGGTGAAACATTTCTTTCTAATATGACTTTCCCTCATTAATTATCTTGAGGCATTTGAATATCCTTAGGGATGACTGCATCCACTGAATTAGGTCAAGACTTCATGGTCTCTGTTGGCAATCACCAGCTTAACTTATCATTAAAAATATCGGTCTTGTGAATTTAATGTTGATAGATTCAGCCATGCATTTTGTAATCTCTGAGGTGGGCAGAATAATGGTCCCCAAAGATGTCCATGCCCTAATCCCCAGAACCTGTGAATATGTTACCTTATAGGACAGGAACGATTTTGCAGATGTGATTAAGGGTAAGGAGCTTAAAATGGGCTGATTATCCTGGGTTATTTAGGTGGGCCACATTTCATCCCATGAGTTCTTTAAAATGGAGGACCCTTCCCAGCCTTGGAGAACCAGAGAGATGACCGCGTAAGGATTCGGTCTATACCTGCTGTGAAGATGAAGGGGGTGGCCATGAGCCAAGGTATGCAGGTGGCCCCTAGAAGCTGGAAAAGACAAAGAGATGGATTCCCCAGAGCCTCCAGAAAGGAATACAGCCCTGAAACCTGGACTTTCTAGTCCACGGAATCCTCTGTCAGACTTCTAACCAGCAGAGCTCTAAGATAACAAATTTGTATTCTTCAAGCCACCAAGTTTGTAGTAACTTGTTACATCAACAAAATAAAAATAATCCACTCTCCCAGTTCTTATACTGTTTTAATCCCTCCTTTTGTGGAAGAAAGGAAATGCTGACTAGGAAAAAGTGCACAACTCCAACTAGGGCATGTGGTGCCATGTAAATGAAAACGGGCCGCACCAGTGTAGGCAACCAGGTCCCAGCCCTGGCTCTGCCCTTAAATGCACTCAGAAAATTGGGCTAAACACCCAACCAGTCCCTCACCACTTGAGCTTCTCTCCTCTCATTGGACAAAATGTTTACTTCCAGGTCCATGTTCTCTATACAGCTCCCTCTCGTTCTTCTGGATACTGGTTTCATTTGGTTTGTGGTCTTTCCAGGGAGAGGTCTCTTCTGCCATAATTTCATTGTCTCACATTGGTAAAGTCTGCAGACCTGGCATTTCCACATTTCAGCAAGAACACATTTAAGTACATGTAGAACTTAAAACATTCTTATTATGACATAAAAATAAAATGAAAACTCCCCTAAACCAATTTCTAAAATCACCCTGCCTAAAACTGCGTGGAACTACTTCCTGACTCAAGCATGAAGGAAACTATAATATTTATAGTACACTCTATATAAACTGCTACTTGTATCAGTTATGTCAGCAGGAGGGTATTTTCATAGATATCTTAAGGGTTCAAAACTGCAGAAGCATTTGTTTTATTACAAAGAGTTAGCTATTCAATAGATTACATCACATTACCCAAAAAGTTAACACAACAAAGAGCAAAAACCTGATGTAACATAGCCTAGAATGTAACAGTTTTCTTTCCAACACTGACATTAGGAAAGTGTTTTCAATAAAAGGCTTTTTTAAAGTATGGAAACAGTTTATATTGGCTTAATTTCTTTAACATTTAACCTACCATAATCTAAAATAGGTAGCATCATAACTTCTCTCCATTTTTCAGGAAACTTTTTTTGATGGCAATTAACTGGAAAATTTTCAAACATACAAACAGGGTTAAGAATCCAAAATAGTAAAGAAAGGAAAAGTCAAAGCATTTTAGTATATTTTTAGGGTAGAAAGGAATTCACAAATAAGCAAGCATTTGTGAAATTCAAGATAAGACAGATATCCTTTACATAAAAGTAACTAAAATTTTAATTTTAACTTTTTTACACTTTCTCACAACTGTATTTTTCACAGATTCTTTAAAGAAAAGTGAAGAGCATCGTCAGTCCACTGACAAAAACAAAGCAAAGGTAGTCAGGAGAGTATATTCCAGAAGACTCCAAAGATACAAGAAACAAAATGCTAGTTTTCATCAACATCTCTCTAGAAATGGACAGTCTAGACCATTTATTGACCTCTCAAAAAAAGCCACCTGTCTACCTTCCACACAGAAAAAGGGTTCAGCTACATAAAGAGATGGGAGAGCTCCCTATCCCACCCACTCTGCTCTCCCTTATTCCCTTATTCTCCCATTAATTCATTAGAAACTGCCTTTACCAACCACCTCCACTTAACACAGTATTACATTCTTCACAGAGTAGACTGAAATAGTCCCTTGGGAATAAGGAAGAGGAAATAAATGCACAGCTAACACTGTCATATGGACAGAACTCTCAGAATGGAGAGATTCCGACTAGGCTGGTAAAGGGAAACCTGTGTGTGTCTCATTATTCAGTGTTTTTGGATGGTGCACATTTAGTAGAAAACTTGAAACAGAAAATTAACTTTTCAAGGGAAATATTCACTCATGGTTCTTCTATTTGAATGCTGTTGAGTGGTTCTACAGTATCCTTTTCATAAAGCTAAACACAGCTGGCTTATCCTTAAGGAGCATGGATATGTGTTAAAGGAAAACTTTTGTGAAGCACTCATTTCATTTGTCATGATAATAGGAGCATTATTTTTATTATCAAATTGAGAGATATTTTGAAAAGCATTGAAAGTGCGAAATACGTATGAAATTATGGTTATCAATATACTTAAAACTTCATATATCCCCCTTAACTAAATCTTTGTTTTATAATAAGTTTTAATTTCTCTAACATGCAAATTCTCAATCTAACTTTGCCCTTCTTCTTAATAGTATCTTCCCAAACATCTTAAAGTTTTTTAATGTTAATACTTTTTAAAATTGGATAAAGTATATAAAGTATCAATAAAAATACATAATTTATGCCCTTAAAAAAACACATTTGTGCTGTGACACCTGTGAAAATATTTTATGGAATTTATAATTTCAAATCATTTGAAATAAAAGGCTCTACTGTGTTTCCTATTGCTGCTTACCAGGGAGAACAGCAGGCATTATACTGTGCACTCACAGTTATTTTTATAAGCCCACCCCACGTGTGTGTGCGCACACACACATACACAAACACACACACTTTAAGTACAAACTGTAAGACTGTTTGAGATAGCTGGCTGAAATGCTCCCATACACTATGATTTTAGCAGTGTCTCTTAGAAAGCAAGAAACCGTTCTTGCACCTGAAAGAGAGTAAGAGCAGTATTTGGTAATTCTGCGATATGCAAAACAAAGCACTTACCTTCCATTTCTAGGGACGTCTGAAGTCGAACTGGAAACCAAGCAACGGGTGAGGGGCTTTATTGCGGGGTGAATCATCCCCACGTAGATGCTCTGAACAACCCCTGTATGCACAGTGACATCATCAGGAGAGACTTGGAGGCAGAGGATACTATGGTAACCAGGCAATGTGCTGGGAGACAGAAGCCTTTAATTGCTTTAACAACTTCCTGGGGCTCGAGCTACCAGGCTTGGATTTGCTAAGTAGGAAATGAAGGTTGTCACAGAAGCAGCGAGTATGACACAGAGCAAAGGGACTCCATGAATTCTGAATCTACTCACTGCGATGTGACTTTTTAATGACAAATGTCATTACATGATTCCATTAGCAATATTCTTGTCACAGCTAAAGCTCTGACGGAGTCACAGGTCAAAAAATAATGCTCCCAGGTAAGCAACAGTGTAAGTATTCATAGATACTTTTCTCACTTAACAAGCATTAATATTATTGCATTACAAACATCCTTTTCCTTGAGGGTGAATACTTGATTCCCTTTGAAAAGAAAGCTCACATCTGTGGCTTTGGTCAGAGGACAGATAACAATGAAAACGGATGCTCTCTATTTACTTCTCCAGGAGGCGGGCAGCTGCCTGTTCCATTTATCTCAGAGCTCCAGTAAATCCCTGCCAATACATCATTTATCCAGAAAACACTTCCAGCGAAATGCTTAATTATGATACCCCGATAAAATCAGAAGAAATCTGCTATCTTACGGCCACTCAGTCTTCTTGATTAAGTCTTCTATCACAGGCAGAATTACCTGTACTTCTAACAACCCCCAAAACTGTACATAATTTAAATCTTCCCTTTGAACTATTTGTCCTCCTCTGCATCTGTCACTCATGTTCACAGGAACACAATACCTCTTAAAAATACCAGGTTTAAAGTAAGTGCTTAAAATAACAATGTTTTAACATCAGACTGACTCTATAATGAAATATCATATCATATTTATTTGATCAAATGCTATGCTTTAATAAGTATCTAATTTATCATCCGTACTATACAATTGTTTCTTCTCTATGAATACTGAATTGACATGTTTTTAAACAATATCATGGTCTAATTCTTCTACTATAAATACTGTAATTATAAAGATAAGCAAGTAACCTGACAGATTCTCTTTAACATATTCATAACACAATAAAAAATGATGGTTGTCATTCTGTACTGTATACTTAGATCTAAGCTATTTCAAAGGTACTATTGTTATCTCTATTTCAATTTAGATGAAGGTAAGCCTGCCTTTTTATGTTTCCCTTGTGAGTAAATAGCATACAAAATGTATAGCATACAAAATGTGTAGCTTACAAAAATAGTAAAAGAGAACAGCACAGCACTGATACACAATGTGGGAAAATGTAAAGAATTTTAACCTAATTGACAAGCTAGACTTTTCACTATTGTAGAGGTTAGGGAGAATTCTGAAAGAAGATTAGGAAAGTCAGCCCTCACAAAAAACACAGTAACTCAGTCTTCCTTAACTTGGGCAAAGTGCAAAGGCTTTCCAACAAAATGGAATTACTCCCGTCCTTTCACCCTTTCTTCCTGATAGTCCGAGTTTGAGAAGCAAAACACGCAAAATTTACCAGGAAATTCATGAAAATAGTGTGTGTGTATCTATATGTATAGATATACACCACTCCATGCATGTATATCTATACATCATATATGATTCAAATTTTAAAATAAATGCATTTTGAAAATGCACTGAAAATATCTGGAAAATATATACTCAATTGCTGGGAGTGGTTACTTCTGGCAGTTTCAACTATGGACTGAGAGAGTCCTCCAATTTTTATATTACGTACTTCTAAACTTTTTAAAGTTTTTTTAACCATGGATATGAATTATTCTTGTAATTTGAAAAATGGAAATTCATCTGAACTTGCAATCCTGATTCACTTGCTCTCAGAGAAAACCAATGATAGCTTCAGTGGACTAGATCCTAACACACTCGCCAGACTATTTCAAGGCTGTTTCAAACAACTCTTGCTAGGGAGATGATCCACCGGTCTAGACAACAGGAGGTTGGGAAAAGCAAATAAAGGTTATCTGGACAAGACACACTCAAAAGGGAGCAGGTGTAGCAGCTATTCCAGAGATGGGCTGGTCATAAAGTAAGAGTGCAATGGTAGAGCTAGTTTGTTAGTTTTTTTTTTTTTTTTAAAAAGGTGGAGTTTAAAAAAGAGCCTATCTAGCCCCTCACGGGCTGCATGCTGTGGCCAAGCAGGATGCCCTGGTTCACTAGCTACCACACCGCAGGGCTCACCCACAGGGCTGCTGGATAAGCAAGAGGGATTTCCAGTTGTTCTCAAATTTGATCTTAATATTGTCATTGTTTTTAAAACTAAGTTAATTTACATGATCTTTTCATTGTAATGGTTCTTCTTATAAATATGTAATTTAATCAAATATTTTATACATCATTTTTTAAAAAGCCTATCCAGAAATAAGACCAAACCAAAAGGTCTCTGACCACTACAAGAGGCTGAGGGAACATGGGAGACCACTAGCAGGAACAGAAATCAAGCTGAGACAAACGGCCCCAGCAGCCAGATTTTGTGTCCTGTTAAAGACGCTCACTTTAGGGGAAAGGGGCCCAGGATCTCCAACGTTCATTCCCTAAATCCAGGCTTTATTTAGTTTTTATTCTCTTACTCTACAAAAACAGCTTAATGTGTCATGTTCTCATCGGCGTTCTATTTCCTCTTGCCACTCCACTAAATCTCTTGATCAATGCAATCTCACCACCTTCTTAGAGAAGATCATAAACTCGTTCTTAAATTGGTAACTCTGCACAGAAATCATTACTCCCTTTCCTCAGACCCCCAAGGAGAGCACAGAGAGACCCTGTGACGTACGCACCCCCCTTAGGCCACTCACAGCACGGCTGGGAGCTGGGACAAAATCCACCCGATAGCTGCAACTAGCTCCACCAAGCTCTGACATACTCTTGCTGGATATACCCCCTCTTATCTGTCCTAAATATCAGAAAACCCACTTATTATTTCCCAGTGGATCTTAAGGCTTCAGAGACAGTCAATTTTCTAATTACTCAGACTGAAAGTAAACAAAAGTTAGAAGGTAAAATATGCTTTCAAAAGAAAGAAAGTCAGCAAAGAAATCTTTGACTGTGGAAAGTATGTAAGTCTCATCTAACTCCCACAAACCACCTTAATCCTTGTATTGAAGTTTAGGGTTCAACAAGACCCTGAGCTTATTTCTTTAACTAAACTCATGTTGGCAAGTACCAATTCAGAAGCAAACGGAGGTTGAAGTGTCGCCTCTGAGGGGATATTTGGCCAGGATTTATAAAGCCTTCACTAGTTGGCTACAGTGGCCTGTCTGCCTCTACCCCAAAATCACTTTTCTGACCCTTAATCCTAAACTAGCTTTGCCTCATAATTTATGTTGAATTTTCTCCTAGTCTAGATAAGCAGCATTGTTGGCTCCACCGGTCTTGATACAATACCTTTCCTAATTCCAGTTAAACATACTATAAGGACTGAAAAATGACAATGTATATGGAATTTTATTATTAGCATTTGAGTTTAAATTTTGTTAATTAAAATAAATCCACAGTGATTTCATTAAAAAAAAAAGTATCACAAGAACTTCTAATGGCAAAGGGTTTTAACTCTCCATCACCCTTAAATTCAGTCAGTGGCCAAATTTCATTGATCTGTCTCCTCTTTGTTCCAGTCCCACAGTTGCCCCTCTAGCTTAGATCTCCTCTATCTGTCATCTCATAATGCTATGGTCCATGGTCTTCCTGACTTCAGTATCTCTTCTCCTTAATCATTCAGTGTATCACTTTGTCCTTCATGAGTCTTCACAAATCATTGCCTTGACCACAAAACTCAAAATCCTATAAAGTTCCCCCTGTGTACCACTGAGTCAAGTGCAGATTTCACAGCTTCAGTATGAATCCATCTTTGCCGCCCTTACCTCCGGGCACCTTCAGCTACAGCCAGTTACTCAACAGAAATTCCCCAGTGTTCTCAACCTGACTAATTTCTCAGTCCATGTAATAGACTGAAATTATTCAAAGTTTTATCTTTAAAGAATTTAAATTGTGCTTTCATTTAAACATCTGGGAATAGATCTTTATATTACCACTGAACTCACCCAAGAGTCAATTAACTTTAATGTTTTCCCAAAACTAAACACTGATCATAAAGCCTTCAATGTTTTGAATCTAGAAGTCAAAGGAATTACAAATGATGGCTTACTCTAATACCAAGAACTTATTTCAATATTTCATGATTCTAATTTTGATTCTAATTCCCAAAGGAAAGCACTGGATTAAGTTCTAATATACTTTTTCTAAAGAAGCCAGTTTAAGATAAGTTCCCATTTTAGTCTCTCAATTAGTGGAACTTTAAAATACCTTTTCCCTAAGATACACATAAAGAACTTTGAGGGAAATGTAGAGCATTCATATGAATCCAAGCATAGACATTGCTGTCATGAAATAAAAGGAAGCATAAGAGGGGTTAAAGATGCAGCCTGATGCCTGAGAAGACCAACAGAGCTGAAAGGGTCTGACAGCAGGATGTGGGTTATAATGCCTCTGAATGAAATCCTTTTGTGCGAGGGTCTAGCAAAGGGCACCCAGGCAGGACTCTGTGTGTTTGGATTTAAATTAATCAACCGGTCAGTTCCACAATGCTAAGATTCCTTCTGTTTAAGTGATTAAGGCAGGTTTACCAACAGTTCCCAAATGATGTCAATAGCTTCCAAAAGGTCAAATGCAGCAACACACACCAAATGTCCTAGAGTAAAAAGCACCAATGACTTTTCCCTCTGTAATCTGCTGGATGTGGCTTATTAAATGCAGTGGATTATCCCATTTTACTCAAATGCCCTGTTCTAATTTTTCTTTTTTTTCCCTCTCTTTTCCCAAAAAGCTGAAGCACATATATACATTTTAATGGTACACATTACAAGACTGCCTGTTTAATTCTACAGTAAGTCTGGTTAAAACAATATAAATAGCCCAGCTTCACCGCTGCATTTTGCAAGCAGGTTGGGTGATGGAGTGGAAAGGCAAGGAGGTGGAACTATTCTAGTCAACAGGGCCAAGTACAGCCAAGGCATCATCTGTGTTATTAACACAAACTCACAAAACAGAAAGCTATAGCTGTAACCACTGTCAAGTAAAAAAATGCTCAAAAATACCAGGTATATAAAAAGGAAGGGCCCGAACCAGAGGGAAAATTCTATCTGGGTTCAAAACCATGGATTCTAGCCATTTGGGAGCTTCTTTAAAATTTTGTGTTTCATTGTTTTTCCCTAGCAGTAAAGGATTGAATGCGTTCTTGTAAAATATTAATCATGCGTGTCCTGGGCACTGAGTCGAAAAGGAAAAGAGAAGAGGAGATAAGCCAAAAGTGATCAGGCTCTAGTCTGACAATGCTGTGGAAACAATGACTACTGGCCCAAGGACTCAAAGGAAGTTCCCAGAGCTCAGCACGGCCCCCTCCCTCCTGCTGACGTCCCTGACCTTCAATTAGGGAAAGGAAGGCACTGTGGCACAGGTTTTTAGAGCACAGCGTTGATTCTAAATCCCAGCTCTGCCACCTCTAATCCCTGTGACCTTGGGCAGGCTATTTAAACCCCCTGGGCGTCACTTTTGTCACCTATAAAATTAAGGAAGGAACAATCATACTTCTGAAGGTTGTTGAGAGCACTTCTATGAGCCAGGTACAGTTTCAGGTATGGAGAACACAGTGCTGAATAAGCCATACATGGCCACTGATCTCAGGGAGCCTGCATTCTCGGCTGGGAGACAAAATGATAAACAAACAAAAAATAACATAATTTTATATAGATGGAAAAAGGCTCTGAAGAAATGTATCATAGGATGATGAGATAAGAAATTGACTAGATGGGAGCATGACTTAGAAACAGTTAGTTGTCAGAGAGAAACCTGAGTCTCAGTAGGAATGGCATTTGAATAAGGACAATCAGCAGGATGCATAAAATAAAAGGACAAAGCCTCCTGGGCACAGTGATCAGCAAGAACAAAAGGTCCCAAGACAGAAATGAACTTAGAATGTTCAAGGCACATGAAGAAGCCCAGTGTGACTGAAGGATAGTAAGCAGTGAGCAGGAAGTTGAGACACTGATAAGACAATTAATTGAAGGAGCCAAGTGATAAATTAATTCGTGAATGGAGTTGGGGTAGAGGAAATAGCTGGAAATATAAATCTGGGTGGGGGTAACTTAACATAATTTCCTTTGAAGCACAGACAACAGTGCCTAAAGGTTACAACTATGAATAACCAATCTCTCCAACTCTCTTCTCCAAGTAACTGAATTGATATTTGTACTAGGGAGACAGTCAGCAAAATAGAAAAAGGAAGACAGGTAGAGTTGGATTGGCTCAGGGAGAACAAAGACGTTTCACGCTGAGTGCCAACTTCTACAAAATATTAGGAGCTTCCTGGTGTTCTGAGTTGAGCAAGAATCTGAGGCCAGTTATGGGCTTCTGTAACAATGTGTCCCATTATTTGCAAAATATTCAAATGTAACGGATTTTCAAAGCTCTGGAATTGGCAGTTTTTGTTCACTGTAAGTTTTAATTTTTTTTTTAATTTTTGGTACTTTTTTCTCAGAATAATAATCTGAATTAGATACCACCAGTATCCCTAATTTATAGTCAAGAAATCTGAGGCCCAAAGTGACCAGCCTTCAAATAGCTAAAACTGAGAACCAGATTTGAGCTTCTCTAACTCCTGAGACCATGCTCCTACGTACTGTCATATACACTTGTAATTTTGCTAAATAAGCTCCTGATTTGCATTCCCCTAACCGCACTTTTAGGGTCTTTCCAGTGGGATCTAGTACATCTGGCTTCAGAACGGAATGTCTTGTACAACCATCACTCTAGTTCCGGCATGTTCTCTGCTTTCTAAATTCATAAGTCACGTTCTGAAGGAAGCATCCAGGCACAGTTCTTTTCTGTGTTGATGTTGCTGGAAAACATCCTATTCGTTAAAGTGCCAAATTCTTTTTGATTTAGTGATTAGGCAATCTTACACGCAAGCTGACTTAATTTTCGCAACTGTCAGAATTCCAAATTATCTGAGCAATCACCTACCTGTTACGCATTACCCACTTTCTTCCTCAGCTGATAGGTGTCTCATCTAGCTGCATGTAAAACACACACACATACACTCTATCCAATTCAGGTACTGACACTATAGTTATAGTTACCTTACTCACACAGCAGGAGATTCATATACCTTGACTGAAGAATAGGAATTTTTAGGAATGTAGTCCTAAGGAGTAGGAATCTTAATTTTAAGGATTCCAAGGCAATTAGAAGTAAAAACTCTGGTACAGGTCACAGACTTACCCCAACACAGGCAGAAGAGCTAAGATACATTTAACCCTGAATTGCTTTGTCCGGTCCTTCCACCCAAAGCTTTCCCTCCCATCTGTTTTCTGAGAAGGCTTTGTAACAGGAGCGAAGTATGCCACATACTACCTTGATTTGATTCCAGCAAACTAGCAAGAATTTCAATTTTTATTAGCAAAAGCCATAGGCAAGAGCAATAATATGCACTACCTATCAGAGCAGTTAGTTTTATTCATGAACCCATGCTGGGTTAAGGAAAAAAGAAGAAGAAAAGCTGACTTCAAAGCATTATTGAAAGATGATTAACTCTCTAGCCACAAATGAGAATCACAAGCGACTTTGATGTGTGAGAATTTTTAGTGCCTAAATTTAAAGAAAGGACATCTATGATACAAGTTTAACCACTTAAAAAATCTAATAATATACTTCTTTTGCATCTTGAAAAGCAGTAATTACCTAAGGGAATAAATAAAATTAGAACTCAGCCTCAGAAATTAAGCCCTAAATGCAAAGCACACAAACAATATTCCTCCCTCATCACTGGCAAGATGCCAGCTCTAATACGTTCAGTTTGGGAAATAAACTCTTTACATCGCCCTTTTCTCACCACCACCCATTCCACAACGTGTTCTGGGCATTGATCAAGCTGCATGCACATCTTCACCTCAAAAATTCAGCTAAGTTTAAAGCAGAGCATTATTCAGTGTATAAACTATGTGGCACATGACCACAAAGATGATGTATAAAAACTTGGGCCAATACTTAATTTGTTTTATTCATTATTTATTTTTTATTGAAGTATAGTTGATTTGCAATGTTGTGTTAGTTTCTGGTGTATAGTACAGTGATTCAGTTATATATTTACTTTTTTCATTATAAATTATTACAAGATATTGAATATAGTTTCCTGTGCTAGACAGTAGGACTTCATTGTTTATTTACTTTACATATAGTAGTTTCTATCTGCTAGTTCCAAACTCCTAATTTATCCCTCCCCTGCCTTCCCCTCCTGATAACCACAAGTTTGTTTCCTATGTCTGTGAGTCTGTTTCTGTTTTGTAAAAACTTCATTTGTATTAATTTTTCAGATTCCACATGTAAGTGATATCATATGATATTTGTCTTTCTCTGACTTACTTCACTTAGTATCATAATCTCTAGGCCCATCCATGTTGCTGCAAATGGCATTATTTCATTCTTTTTTATGGCTGAGTAGTGTTACATTTTATATATATATATAAAAAACATATATTTGCATATTATAAATGTATATATTTACATATTACATATATATAAATCGGTAAATATTACTATATATATATTACATCTTCTTTATCTGTTCATCTCAGATACATTATACATTTACTATGTATAACTTGTAAATGTTGTATGAAAATAGGCCATGGAATATAACTACAAATTTCAGGAGAAAATGGAAATTACTGAGGGGAAAGTGAGTGAATTACAATGTGTGATATTTTATAACAATAGTCCAAAGATATGGGAAAGGTGAAAGGTTGATACAATGTACTTTAAATGGCTTTTAACTTATAAGTATATTAGATCTGATATTATTTATTAAAATACTTGTATTTACCAATCTGAATATATTTAAATAGTCTTCAGACCTATGCTGGAACATAACAATTTTCCCTCCTACCAAATTGACATCTCCATCAATAACTACTTGGAAAAATATGCAAGGCAATCTCAAAAAGAATTACTGTGCTTCATTATGGAAAACGAAAATGCAGCTTTTAAAAAATATTGTCTGACATTCAGTTCTGTATGCTGCTACAGCAGGTCAAAAGCCATTAGCCACCTGCTGAAAATACATACTAGGAAATAAAATGTCCTTCAAAATTATTTTACATGTAGTATTCTCAAAGTAAAATGGGTGAGGTTATATTCTAAATATTTTAAAATGCGATGCGTCAAAAAGAAATATACTCACCATGTCAGAAATTTATTTGAGCATAGATTTAATAATGGTCATATAATTTAGAACATTTACATTAGATAAAGAAAGTACCATGTCTACTATAAGAGAAATGAATACATAAAATAACCAACCATCTTAACACCGATGGCTACTATTGTCTCCTTTTGCAATAAAAGTAACAGATTAAATACTATTCCTGGGATTCTTAGAACATTATCTCTTATCATTCAACAGTTTTCTGGGGACTGATCCAACAGTCCTTTTGTATCTTTAAAACATTCTACAAGTCTATTTGGGCAGAAGAAGCAAAACAGGAGCCCTTGTCCTACTGGACATTAAAAAGAATTCACAAATCTATCTTATTATCATTTTGAAACTGGGCAATGACATGTATAGCTTTCTATCATTTTTTTATTAATAGATTCTATTAGCAATTATTAGATAACTGGCCACTCGGTACTTTGTACAACCAGGTACAGAGCTAAGCGCTTGACACTTCTTCATATATTTAATCCTCGTAACAACTTTATGATGTAGGTAATATACTATTGCCATCTAACAAGTAAGAAAACCAAGCCACAAGAGGTAAAGTAACTTGCTCATAGTCATAGAGATAGCAGGTGGCTGCTTGTCACTGAGGGAAACAGAGCTTACAGAATGTGCCATTTGAAGTAGGATGGGGAAGCCAAGGGAAAGAAAATGAAATGGCAAAGGTACAAGGAGAGTCAAGTGAAAGGATGGAGAAATGCTTTCTTGTTCACTATTTCCTCTAATTTTATCTGGCTGACTATGGTGCCTAATAAACAAAAATAAACAGGTAGCAGAATTGAAACCTAGTTTGCAAGAGTAAAGATAACTCCAAATTAACACTAGGAAGCTCAAATTTTCTCACCTTACTTAAAAGATGGATTTCTGCCATGTGGAACTCCAGATACCCAATCTCACTGCCCAAGCCCTGAGATGACATCTGTGGATAAACACACATTTTGGTGCCAGGGCAGGGTCCAACTCATAGGCTGCAAAGGTGGAGATGGGTCTACAAGCGTCCTAGACTATTTAGCAATAAACTTGGTTCCTAACATGGACTGAGCAACCCCTGATGCCTGACCTCATGAAGAGTCAATGGGGTCACAGATGGTTAGCCCTAATGGTTTCAGCTCCACTGGTGTTGCTCTCATGGACTTGAGCCAATCTAAACTTATTTGTAAAAAACCCTAAATTGGCTCCCCAGTATAATGTCAGTGTCCCTTCTAGAGGCCCTAATCCAAAATCTATTATCAGATCATAGGAGTTTCTGTTGATGCCCATTGGGTATCTGGATTTTGTTTGATTATTTAATAAAAAGACATTTATCCCTTAAAAATAATATTGTGAGCCTCTAAATCTTCAGATATAAATTAAACAAAATAACTCTTGGTTAATAAAACATGAATTCAAACAAGATGCTTCTGTTGAAATGTAGTACCTAAAATATTTCAGGAAAAAATTCACTAACCCCACCGATAATAAGGTTGGAAAAGATTCCGTTTTCCACACCCAAAACAAAGGAAATTGAATCCCTGCTTTAACTGGAGACTGTTACTATTTGTTTTGTGGATAAAGGCCAAGTTATGCATATTTTTGTGACTTCAGTCAAGAATCAAGGTCAATCAGCAGATTTTCTCCCACATCAACAACACAGCAGCAGCATGAATACAGATGTTCCTTATCCCTTTCACCATGATTTTTCAAACTCAGTCTTCCCTCTCAGAGCTGCTAAGATTTCTTCGTTTGTCAAAAGGGTAGCCATTAAGAAAATTACTTAGCTAATAAACAAGGAAATTAGCTAGCATGTCTGATAAAAAACAGATAGCAGCAACACTAACAGCAATCTGTACACACAAATTGAGGCAGTAAAGAGTTGCTCTGATAAGCACTTTTAAACTGTTAGTGGTAGTCAAAAAAACTGAGCATCATTTGAATTAGGCGTCAGACAGCAGTTGCAAATTCTTCTTCTTGTCTCACTTGGTTCCCACAAAAATCTCAGTAAGGTTTTAGTTTTATCCAAGGATGTGCAGAGAAAGATAGCAGGAAAAAAGAGGAAACAGAGAAAGCATCAGGACAGGATAACTTCCCGCTTTCCAACCACTTTTCAAAATCTTTTAATTGCCCATGTTTGAAGGAACCAGCTAAAACACTTGTTTAATTTTGAGAAAAGCCGTGTAACTAAATAAACAACACAATGGAAATAGGGCTTGTGACTCTTACAAAGGACGGTGGCAGATTTTGAAAAAAGTAACAGCAGAGTGTTCATATTTACATTTTACATGATCAATAGATACGTATTTTTAAAGCTGACAATCTTTAATTTATACACAAAATAATTTTTGGTGGGGAATAAGTAATTGTAAATTTCACTACATTTCAAGTTTTATCAAAATGTCTTCAGTTTTCTACAAAAATTAAATTTCTCCTAAAAGCCTACATTGGTATCTTCTGATTTTAAAGTAGGAAAGAAAATTCTCCTTGATTTAATCACTTCTTACAAAATGCTTGAAATGCTTTGTTCAGCCCTGGGTTTAATATAAACTCCTCCCTTCAGCTGGTCAGAAATGTATCTAAATGTAAGATACATGTAAATGTGTTTCTGTCAATTCATTCCAGAAGAACATTTTTTTCTACCCGCCCAAATCACACCTCAGCTCCAGGATGGGACCCTTCCCGCCTTCACTGAGATGATGTCCTGCCTCCTCCCTCCCCTCCATGGAACCCAGTCGTCATGGTCAGGGTTGCATGACCCTCAATATACCAGAAAGAGAAGATAACCAGTAACAAAAATTCATGTTTAAATGATCATTTAAATTGGCTTCATAACACAGTCTCAAGGGGTAGCTGGTCAAGGGTAAACAAGCCACTTCAAACACAGTTTAAATTCAGAAGTACTAAATAAGTAATACATTTTATTTAAAATTCCCCAATAAAGAGATCAGTGGTTATATGAATATACTTAATAAATTTTAAAAAGAAATGTGCATTTAGTTTGTTAAACCAGAAATTCTCAGGTAAATGTAATGTAACATACTCCATATGTTTCACATAATGCTGAATTTTAAAGTTTTAAATTCTAAATGTAAAAATAATCTGCTTTAACTCTAACCAGTTTACAAAATTTATAAATTAATTTTGCATATAAATCTAGGATAAAAGTGTTGCTATAATCATTAACTCATTTAACATTTTCAAAATTCTTTTAAAACATTTTACTAGTTCATTTTTTAAATGAGAAAGGGTATTACTGTATCACTGCTATCTGAGCTTTAAAATAAAACCAGCACATATATATGTAATATACTTAAGTATATAATATATATGTATATAATGTAATTAAAATACTGCACTAATCAACTTTTCAAAAGATTGCCCAATAGTTTCAAATTTTAAAAATTTTCCATTTACAAGAAGCTTTTGATTTGAACATTAAAAACAGAAAAGCCTTGACAGTTTAAACTTAGTTTATGTAATTATTTAAATACATATGTATATGTTTCTTCTAGGAATTTCAGAAGCAAAGAATTGAGTGTTCTACAAAAGAAATTCACAAGTTCAGAAAAGTTATCTTAAATAATTTTTAAAAGGAAGAATGGAAAAATAGGTCGAAGACGTTATTTTAGTGTAGAAAGGAAAACTGTATGTATTCTGTTCCTATGAGGACCAAGACTTCTAACCAACCATAATGCCAAAGGGAGATTTTTTTAGAGAAAAAAAAAATTCTGTGTTACTTAACACTAAATTTCACTTGGCAGCAATCACTCTTATCTGCGACGGAAGAATTTTGTGTTACTTTTTTCCCCCTAAGTTGGGTACAGAAAGCATATTTCCTGCTCATATTCAAACTGTCTGCCAGCGTGAGACTACCACAGCCTCAAAAACTGTGAAGCTGTACTCTAATTTGAAACAATAAACTAATGGTAATGATCCATCACAAATTCTTCACTTGACAAAATTATAGTTTGAGAAGTTCCTTTAAATTGGGAGCACCACTAGTGTATTTAGAAGAGATTTCAAATTACGGAAACTAAATTTGCCATAAAATCTTGTCAATACACTGCCCCCATTCCAACTCTTCATAATGCCAGTCAGCGTCAAATAGGTGATCATGTAGGATATGTTTTTGAAAGCCTATACAACCAAAGAGACCGTAACAATCAATTGCGTAGTAAACAGAGAAAAAGGTTTGTGCAACTGCCAAGTGTTTTTTTATACAAATACGTTCATTTCCTGGAAGTGGTAAATGCTTGTTTTCAAAGTAACCTTATTGTCTTTTCACATGTCTTTTATCACTATTGAATTGGAGAGCAATTTATGGCAATAAAGATTTCATTTACTTTTAATATTCTTCTCAGCATTATAATTTTGGCATTACTTTTCCCACCTCCCATCTCCTCTAACATATACACAAACCTATATATATATATAAAACAGATATCCAAATCAATGTTAACTTTGATATATCCGAAGTGAATTTCCTAAATTCCATACATACTATGTTTAAATATAAATTATAACTCCAAAACAATAAATGGTTCTAGTCTCCATTCATGGAAAAAAAAGGCCACAGAATTGCTCAAATAGTTCGCTGTAAGAAACACTCAATAATCAGTTTATTATCATTTTCGTTATTAGCATGGATACAATTTCTTTCACTGTTTACATATCACACAGTAAATGTCAATTGCTGTGTGTTTCAGTAATACTTGGCATAGTGGAGCATACCCAAATGGAAACGTTCACTACAGCTACACTTTCCTTCAAGAAACTCCTAGCACAGCCTAGAAAAAACCCTAGAGACAAGCTTTCTGAAGTTATCTGGTTATATGTCGTAAGACTGGATGCCTTAAAACTAATTGGCAGGGTTAAGTTTTTCTCACCTAAGGCTGAAGAAAGGTAATTCACCTTATCCAATCTGCATTCAGAAACAAACCCCAAATACAGTTAAGTAATTTATCTAAAAGGAATTTATTTTATTTTATGTTTCCTTGGAATTCTTGGCAAAGTGTTGAAAACAGAAAAATCCACTGGGGAAAAAATGGTTGCCAAAGAAAAAACATACAATCAGGTTAATATCTTTAACACATAAGTAGATCTTACAAAGGAATATGTCAGATTAACCATGACATGTAGAAATACATATGCTAACCAATCATATAAAAATGTTCAAGTCACCAATGGAAATTAAAACAAATGATTACAATTCTTCACTTCTCAAATTGGCATTAAAAAAAACTAATTCCAAGATGGGCAATGGGTGTTTTCACATAGACCACTGCAGAAATATAAATCTGCATGGCCTTTCTGAAGGACAATTTGGCACATCTGTATCAAATGCCTTTTAAAATGTTTGTAACCTTCTATTTAATTTTACTTCTAGGGATTTTTTTTAAATATAGAAAGATAAGCAAAAGATCAAAAGTATTTTTATAATAGTGTCACTTATAATAGCAACAAAAGAAGAATATTCTAAAATTCTAGTACAAGAGGTTTGGTGTAGGTATAAAACAAAAGAAAATGCAGCTGCTTTGAAAGCAGCTATAAAAGAATATTTAGTGACATGAGAAAATGTTCACTATTTAATGCTCAGTGAAAAAATATGCAGGTTATAAAACAGAATAGTCATTACGGTCCTAATTTTACGTTTCCCAGTTTTGTATCTCTGTTCGTGTGTGTGCATATATGCATGGTCAGAACAGTAGAATTGTTGACACGCAAACAAATGGTATCAGTTCCTATCTCTGAGTGGTAAAATAATGGGTAATTTTTAAAATATTGTCATCTTTGTGCTTTTTTTTTTTGCATTTGCCAATATCCCATAATGAACAAATATAATTTAAGAAACAATGAGGGAAAAACATAATTACTCACAAAAGCAAAACTGTATAACATCTGATAGAGGTGATACTCAGTTTCTGGTAACTAGAACAGCACTGCTCAGAAAAACGAAAATAGCGTTCCTATAAGAGGCTTAAAACAGACTCTTGCCCACAGAAATGAAGACAGTGGCATCACTTCCCCACCTGGCAAAAGCAGCAATCTGAAGCAGCATTAGGTAACCTCTCACCACACTATTTAGATAGGTTTCCCACCCTCCACTTAAATTCCAGGGTAAGACTCAAATTACCCTCATAAGAACTAGAGGCTCAGACAATGAAGCTACTGTCATAATAAAATAAGCACGAAGATGGCCACGAGACCCTCCGTGATCTCTGCACAGCTCTAACGTGGGGATGATAGCACTACTGCTCCTAGAGGTAGCCTTCAGGCAAATAACTACCCATGTCTCAAGATAATATTAACATTGTTTTTATATCAACAACAAAATTGTGGCAAATGTTATAATACCTAAAATACATAATCTAGTTCCCATAATCTAGTATATCATATACTTAGATTTTTGATTGCCTGTATTTTAAAGGCTATATTTTCTACCTGTTCTCTGAGCTTATAAGTAGGCTTACGAGTTACAGTTAAGCTGATTACTTTGCATGCAAAGCTTTAACTGTAATTTCCTCAATAAACAAATATCAATCAACAAATATTTATTGAACATCTTCCATGTTCCAAGAATTATATCAAGTACTGAAAGAAAATATTTTTAACTATGGGCAAATCTTTCCCCAGATCATATACAAGATAAGAAAACTGTATTTTTCCCAAATTTAGTCTAATGACGACTACTGAATATTTATGAATATGAATAATTAGCGAATCTCTTTATCTACCTTGTTAGTTTGTTCTTGAACTAGCAGCACTTTATTACTTTATAATACCACTTCAGTAAGTTTTGCTTTTTTTATTGTAGTACCTAACATAAATGTACCTGTTTAGCCATTTTTAGGTGTGCAGTTCAGTTGCACTAAATACATTTACACTGTCATGAAGCCATAATCACCATCCATCTTCAGAACTTTTTCATCTTCAAAAACTGAAACTCTGTACTCATTCAACAATTTTTCCTCATTCTCCACCCCTACCTACCCAGCTCTTGGCAACCACCATTCTATTTTCTATCTTTATGAAGTTGACCACTTTAGGTACCTCGTGGAAGTGGAATCATACGATATTTATCCTTTTGTGTCTGTCTTATTTCACTTAGCATAATGTCTTCAAGGTTCATCCATCCATGCCGTAGCATGTATCAGAATTTCATTCCTTCTTAGTAGTGAGTAACATTTTATTGTATGTATATACCATACTTCATTTATCCATTCATGGACACTTGGGTTATTTCCATTTTTTGGCTATTGTGAATACCACTGCTATGAACATTGGTGTACAAACACTCATTCAAGTAGCTGCTTTCAAATTGTTTAAGAATAAACCCAGAAGTACAACTGCTAGATAAGTTTTGCTTTTAAAAACTCTAATTTTCAATAAACATGTCTTTCGATTTTTTAAAAATCAGTATCATCAAATTCAGTCTCTAGACTGAGTTTTTAACAGCAAAACAGCTATTTTATTTCCTTTCATCGTATGCTTTAAAAGCCCAAGTTAAAAATAAAAGTACCTTTCATATCTATGACCTGAAGGTAAATCCTCCAACAATGCCTGTGTTAGCCAACCTCCCTCTAGCAAAGTGCATCGTTCATCATTCTTCATTCTTCGTTAATGTCATCTATAAATATTCTTTCCTGTTTCCCCACACCTTCTACCTTCTGTCCTTGAGTGTCAACCATCAGGGCACTTAACCACCAAACCATTCTGTTCTTGCAGTGATATGTTCGCCTCCAACTATTAACACATTCTTCTCTCCCACTTCGTGATAACACATGCTTATTTTGATAATGCCACCAGGATGCTCACGGGTTTGCTGTTTAAGTAATGGTAACTTAATGGGAAGTATTCCAGCCAAATGAAATAAAAACAAGGCAGTATGTTTTCAGATAAAATTATGAGCCTCCCTCAACACAATATTTAATTTCATACCATCACAAAAATCAGATGTAATACAGTTGGCCCATAATGCAGATATCATCATCTGTTACTCAGTAGTGTTACAAAAGAATTCCACCCTATTTTAAAAAATTAATGTGTGAGGATTCTACTCACATTAACATGTGAGTATTTTTAAATTATATAAATATAAATAATTTATATTTCATGGCTGTTGTGAGCAGAGAAATAATCTAGAGATGCAGAGGCACCATTTTTGAATCCCTAACTGTGAATTACTGACCACTTGAGAAGAGAAATGTAGTTCCTATCAAAAAGAAAGAGTTATTATGCTTGGCATACAATCCATAACTTTAAGACACCAGTGGCATGATGAAGTTATTAAAGTCTTTCTGACAAAGTAAAGACCATAATAACTCACTGCCACCTTCATCAAAGCTGGTGAGTTATGGAGTATATGAAGGGTAATTACCCTGTAAGTAAAGTATGTGGGCAGTTTCTTATTATAAATTTTTATCTTTAATACATGAATTGCTGCACTTTGTTAACAAACAATTTAAAGTAGGCTGAATTATGTGATTAAATTATAAAAGAAAATTACTTCATGTCTGTTTATTTCTCATCTAAGACATCAAACATGTGATTTCTATTACTAGGGTCCAGTGATTGGTTTGAAGTCAGCCGGAGCTGTGGATGTGCAAATTAACTGAAACAGAACTTTCCTCAAGTATTTTTACAGTGAGAAAGAGCAAAAGATTCTTCACAGATGTGATACAATTTTAGTTCTTAAATCAAAACCTAATTAATCTATTCTGTCTACTGTCAACAATGATAGTAGCAACCTTGAAATGTCTATAATATACGTATCATTTGATAAATCTTGATTTATGCACGTATTGTGCTTACTCTACATGCTAAACCATGACTGAGAGAATTCCAATTTCTTGGATGAGGGGGTCATAAATACTGGGTATTTCCAGTATGAACAGATACTAATCGATCTGGAAATATCCAGTATTTCCTGAGAATATCCAACATCCATTTTTATCTATGTAAAGCCCAATATATTTCCATTCATTCACCAAGGAACCCACACCTCTGAAAGAGCTACTGGCCCCTCAAGAGTATCATGGAATATGGATTTCCTTGCTCAGAGTTGCACAATAGTTCCCTTCCAGGAGTAAAGCTAACTGTGGTCTTGTCAGGGCTGAGGTTGAACACTCGGACCATAAGGTGGCATATTTTCAATACCTTCTACTGAGCCTAGGAAGTCTATCCCAACTATGGGCCATTCCCAGTACACAAGAACTCCAAGTAGCACAGTAGAGTGTTGGCTTCATCGAAACCCACATATGCTCAAGTGACAAGAGCTCTGTGGGTCTGACAGGGCCTCGACATAGTATCCTGAACTACATCTTTCCCTCTGCTGCCAGTTCCCAGCCCCAACTGAACTAGGCTGAAAACTGTGGACTGTAAAACCATTCTGAAGAGGGTAAGTGAAATGTTAAAGATGAAGCATTTCTCTTTGGCCTTTACACCAGCATAATGGTTTCTAAACCAAGGAAAGATTTTTAAGTGAAATTCAGATCATTAGAATTCACGAATGGTGAGGAACAGCCTTAACTGACAAATCTCAGACACTACCGAGGTGTTACCTTCTTCTTACTCTTCTGTCCCGGTCTAATGGGTCGGCTGGGAACTACCACTGTTATTACTAATTATAATCTCACACTGTTCAGTAGCTTTCCTTTATGTACCTTTTGGTGTAGAAATCATTATGACATACTCTTGACCTTTACATCATGCATGAGAAGAGTAGTAATTTATTCATTCCTGTTCAGGGTAAATTGTTGACTTGCCAGTGACTATGCTCAGAATGAGGATTAATGAAATACGATTTAAAATTGTAAAGAATTTGGAGCCTAGTTCCTCCTAACCTTCAACTTTGAGCTAAAAACCTCGAATGTGTCTAAATTAAAAGGTATGTTTTAATTTCTATATATTTAGAAACTATACTACATTTTTTGTACCTATCTACATTTTCTCCATGAATGATTCAGAATTTAATTCCTAGAAATTCACTGGTTTGTAATCATTACCTTCAATGTTCAGAAGTTCATAAAGCTGACAGAAATAACATAAGAAAGACTCAGAAACTATCAATAGCAACAATTTAGAAAAAAGACTAGGCAGAAAGTGAGAAAAATGTTCTCAATACTAAGAGCTTGCATTTACAAATTGTTAACTAAATGCTAACCACTTTTCAAAGTACTTTGACAAATATTTACTCATTCAACGCTTACAATAAACCCTACGAGATGGTTAATATCAAGTTAGCCATTTTGCAGATGAGGAAACCAAAGCACAGAGCATTTATGTAATGTGTCCCAAGTCAGAGCTCCTCTAAATGGATGGAACTCAGTTGGCTGCAGAACTTACAGGTTTAATCATGACACAAAACTGCCTCCTTTAACAGCCACAATGAGAAATTTATTCTTGTTTTTCCCATCTCAGTTCTTTCTCTGAAAATGAATGTGTTTGGTGTTCACTTGTTACATACATAGAATAGTAAGTTTATAAATAGTAACTTTTAGTATAATTTTGTTAGCATATTCCATAGTTTCTATTAAGTACTAAAAATAACTTCATGTAAATGATCCAAATATGAGACATAGGATAGACTTGTTTCAAGTTCATCATCTTTGGCTCAATCTGAAATGAAATGGACATATTTAAAAATAAATCACTTAGTGCATATAGAACCATTAGAATGAATAATTTTAAAAATGTAAATACCATACTGAGAACTCCCAGTGCCACACCCCAATCCCTATTTGTTTTCTAAGTTCTAGAACCAAATTTTCAATGAAGCAAGGCATCTCTTGGATGCTTAAGGGCACCTCATATTCAATACTCTAATCATTTCACCCAAGCTGACACTTTCTAAAGATATTTCTGCCTTATTTAATGACATGGCTCAATCAACCCAGAAAGAAACTTACATTTTCTTTGCCCTGGCTCTCTCCTTCAAACCCCTCAATTCAGTCATTCAATCATAAAATTCCACCAATTCTGCTTCTGAAATGTCTCCTGAATCTATCACCCTCCTTCATCCCCATATTCATTGCTCTAGTTCTTAGCCCCCTTTCTCACCCCCAGAATCCTGTAAAGGTAGCAGCTTCTAACAGGTAGCCTTATCCTCTGGTTTAAGTTCACCACATATCTACCAGAATTCTCTTTAAAACACAATTTTGTAAAAAAGCTTTTAACAGTTTCTAGTTGTTTATAGCAAAGGTTCCAAACTTTAAACTGTATTAAATTTACCTAAAGGGCTTGTTAAAACAATCACAGATTGCTGGGGGATACCTCCAACTTTCCAATTCAACAGGGCTAAAAGGGAGCCCAGGAATCTGCATTTCCTACAAGTTCCTGGGTGATGCCAATGCTACTGGGCCAGCGACCACACTTTAGTTTCTTAACTGATGCTGTGCATTAAAATTACCTGGGGAAGTTTTATGAAATGCCCTGCCACAAGCAGCCTGAACAAATTACATACTGGCACTGACTTTGTTTTTTCAATCCTCCAGGTAATTCTGCTCTACAGAAAGTATTGTACACTTGAAATTTGCTAAGAGGGTAGATTGTAAGTGTTCTCACCACATGCAAAAAAATGAGGTGATGGATATGTTAGCTAGTTTGACTGTGGTGATCATTTCACAACGTATCCATACAGAAAACATCAAGTTATATACCTTAAACACAATTTTTATTTGTCAGTTATATCTGGACAAAGCTGAAACAAAGCCAAATTTAACCAGGTGTCCTCTATTTTTATTTGCTAAATTAGGCAAACCGACCCACATTTTCATTTCATACTGGGCCTTACAAATTGTGTGACCAATCCTGATCAAGATAACCAATTTAAACATTCATTTCATAAGTCAAATGGATGAAATGAGTAATACATGACATCAGCTAAGATTATACTGAAAGAAAAACTTTCTTACTTTTATTTAAGCATCATACTTTCCTGCCCTCACACTCTCCACATAAACCTACCCTGACGTATAACTTTTCTGCCAAGTCTCCATCTGCACGAAGGTGTAAAGTGGTGCTGCCAACTAGGAAATAAAAAACTTGGAAATGAAGGCCTGTTAGAGTTTCAGGTACAACCAAACAAAATGGTGAGTATCACAGAAAGAAAGAAAACTTTAAAAAGAAAGATTTTTCATAAAAGCACAATTTATTTAAAAAAAAAAAGTTGAGTGGGAAAAAGAAGCCAACATGTTGCCTGTGTCAATTTTATCAGTGAAAAATCAAATGAGAGAAAGAGAGAGAGCACTAGGAATACGGAACTTAATTGATTCTGCCTCTTCTACTACCTGGAACTTAAAAACCAAATATTGACTTTGGAAATATTTCTAAACCCTGTGATGCTATTTTTGTTTTAAAATATTATGTTTGAGAGGTTTGCATACACTTCTCAATAAATATAGATGTTTCTTCCTTCAAGTGTCTTGCTGAAATAAGGGCTGGATTTTTTTCTTTCTTCTTTATAGCTGTCAGTCATATATATTATTTGTGTCTACTTCAAACTCATTTTGCAATAAAAGATTTCAAAATCTTCTCTCCTTCCTCTAGGGGAATAACAAAGGGTGAAACAAACAAGGAAAATAACTTCATATAATCCTTTCATGTGAGATCCTGGTTCCTCCTGCTATGAACTTCATGCCAGAGTTCTGCTTTACTGTGCTTCAGATATGGACAAGATGAAAGAAGCTCTTAAATCCTATAAAGAGCAAGTTCACCTTTGGTATAAATGTTGGAGAAGAGTGAAGAATGATTTAATCTTTGAAGAAAATATGTGTTCTGAAAGTGTTCAGGTTTGAAATTTGCCAAATGCTTGGCTCTTAGGAATGTCAATTTCACAAGCAGGCTAAAACAGCAATCTATCCTTCATCAGTTCAATGCTTAAGGCTTAAAGCAAGTAGACTAGAGCAGGTAGCAGACAAGAGCACGGACATGGGCAGCAGATTGCCTGGCTTCAGATCCCAGCTCAGCCACTTATGAACCCTCTGACTTTGCACATGTTTCTTTCGCTCTTGGTACCTCATCTACATAAGGTGGGTGACAACAGTAGTGTCTATTTCATACAGTTGTTGTAAACACTAAAAGGTACAGTTCTTAGAACAATACCTAGTCCACTAAAGCACCACGGAAGAATTATCATATTAGTATCAAAAATATTTCTGAGTTCAATCTAAGAATGCAAGATTCAGTATACAATAGCTAACCTTCTCACTTATTTTTCCTGGTATGCATAATGAAGATCAGAATTTTAAAGAAAGTATTATTTTGTCTTTTATTTCCTATCAAGAGTCAGTGCTTGCAGAAAGCTAAAACAATTTTACAAACACAGCCTGGTTGAGAGGCATCACAATGTTCGGGGGATACCCAAGACATGAATTAAAATCCTGGTTCAGAGTTAAACTGTGGCTGCACTTCAGCATTTAGTTCTTTTCTCATCTCTAAAATGAGAAGGTACCCATCGATTTTCTAATATTTCTTGTAGACCTAAAATCCTGATTTAGTAAACTTTAACATTAATGTCATACTTAGAATGGAATTTGGTGAACTCACTTTTAAAAGGGGCTTCCTGGGGGAGTTTTTCTTGAAATTCTCATTCCCTATGCACTCATATTACAAAATTTATCATCCAGTACTATATATACTTCCCACCCCTCCAAAGCCAGGCAATAAAATAATCCCAATACTAAATGACCAGAGAAACAAGAATGAGGAATTAGTAAAAAGCATCCATTACTACCTGAGCTTGGTAGAAAATTTAATAATACCTATTAGTGTGGTATGCAATGCTTTTATCCATATTAATGAATATCATAGTATCCTAAAGACACATTTTTGGAGCTGGTAAGACCTCAGAGTCCTGTTTCTCAACTCAGGCAATTTTACCCCCTCTCCCCCAGGAGACATTTGGTAATACCTGGAGTCATTTTTGGTTACCACAAGTAGGCAAGTGCGCTGGCATGGAATGAGTGGAAGCCAGGGGTGCTGGTAAACATCTTCCAATGCAAAGGGCAGCTCCCACAACAAAGAATTCACTGAATCAAAATATTGTTAAGTTCTGCCCTAGAGCAATGGTTTTCCATGGAAACAGTACTGCTCCCTACGGAGCAATTTGGAAATCTGGTCATCGGGGTTGGGGTAGGGAAAGAGCTACTGGCATTAGCAGGCAGGGGGGTCCAGAGATACATCATGCAATGCATATTACTTCTGACTGAAGTCCTGTACCACATTCTACTCAACTCTCAACTGTCCCCTGAACTACGTAGGTGATAAACCTGCTTGTGATTATCTAAGCCTAGAACCTAATTCCATTTTGCACACAAACACAAAGAATTTTTTGCACGGTTTTAAAAATTCTATGTTTAGAATGAAACTGTATAAATCATGAGAAGATGGTTACTTTGTTTGATTTGGACCTTCTCCAAGAGTTGCTCATCATTCTGGAAAAATAACATCAACAATGCCATTCATAGTATTTGAGTGGCCAGTAGAAAAAAGTTCAGTCTGCATTTGTAGGCTTCACACACACTGTTATTCCACATATAGGCACAGGCTTCTGAATACTTCATTATGCCTTCCCGTTAAATAGTAACTAGGCATTTACATATTAAAATACATATTATTTTATTATAAACTAAATGATTTATATTACTCTTTTATACTATAGTTAGAGATTTTACATATACATATATATTTTTCTAATTATGCATGTAGGCGGGTTATATTATAAATGAATTTCATTTCGTGGTAGTAAAGAGGGCACCACAAAATATATGCTATAAAAAAGAGGCATTGGATCCAACAGGGTTGAAAATCTTTGCTTTGCAAATTACTTCATTCAACCCCTTCACTTTATGGAAGTCAAGCCCAGAGAGGAGTCCAGGGTCTTCTGATGGCAAGTACAGGGGGTTTCCACAACAGGTCATTCTCGTCTAGTCTCACCTAAGATCTGTGCTATCAATACATCTGAGTTCTAGGGCCTGCCTGGGTCAAATTCACACAAAATATTCCCCCTAAACACACACTATAAACCTGACCTGCACAGCACCAACATATAAAATATTACCATGGGAACCTTAACAAGGACAAACTGAGAACATAGCGATGGCCAACCCAAAGGAAAGGTAAGCTTCATTCATTTGGTTGTTTATCTATGCACTCTTCTACGTGAAAACAAAATGAATAAAAATGAGAATGACTCATTTCAGAGGTTTCTAATTTGGCAAGATTAAATCACCACAGGTCTAGAATTTCCTCTGGAACAAAATGCCACAGACCAGGCTTTGGAAGGAAACAATAACAATAATCTACTTGAGCAGTCCCATAACTCATTTTATCCATTCATATGGGGTCCAGTTTTCATTTCACTCTAAATGCCAGGGAGACCAAATGCCTGTTTTGATTACTCTGATTCCTTAATATGATTTTTGTAATACAACAATCTCCTTCCTTGAAACCTTAATTTTCCCTCTTGTTTACTTGTGAGGCAAAGATTAATTGAGTGCTTCTTGTTTAAAACACTGTACAGAATGCTCCAGAGAATTATAAAATAGAAGACAAACTGTCTGCCATTGACAATGTTACCACCTAAAAGAGGAGTCAGAACAAATATAAAACATATAAACACAAGTACAGGGCCAAGTCAAGGAGACTGCAGAAGTGTAACACACAAGTATTAGAGGGGAAGACAAATCAAATCTTTAAAAAAAAACAAAAACAAAAACCCATGTAGGGAGCTGCGTAGCTGAAAAGTAATCCTCTCAAGCCTCCGTTTAAATTTTCTGGGAGGCAGGCTTTCTCCTTTGAATTTATTCCGTCTAGTGGGAGGGTCCAAAAGGTGCTTCTGAATATTTCACATCTTCTCATATAATTTTAACTAATAATTTACATATTGAAATATTTTGTTACCAACTACTTGATTTGTACTGCCCTTTTATATTACAGTATATATATACTATATTTAAATATATATCATATATATACTTAAGCAGATACCACCCAGTCTGCTTACCCATGATGGCATGATGTAATTCAAATGTTAGGTCACAATGAAGACAGTTTTGCCTGCAGAATACCTGATTGCAGGTCTCTTAAGGGCAGATAGAAATTTGGTAGATGACCTTTCATTCACAGCACCGCAGAAGAAATAAACAGAGCCATCCCATATTAATCTCTAATCTAGCAAAACAACTTTACTCCCTCTCTTTTATTTTCATCTATAAAAATGGAGAAAGGTAACTTCAATGACCTCTATTTTGTAGGGGAAATTAAAAAAGAGGTTAAACCAACATCCTCTATTTCTGAGAGAAAATAAAAGACTATGTGGAGACATAGTAAACAGGACCGTGGGAATGAACAGAGACATCCCTGTTCCTCACATGTTCAAATATACATCTCTTACCTCTTAGCTGAAAGGCTGTTTTCTTAATACACATTTTACCCACAGATTTCTTCTGGGAAGAAAATGTCTACTTTGGGCTAATTTTTAACTTCTATAGTAGAGTCAAGTCTCTCACCTTTACACAATAATTCACTATTTTCAGAAACCCTCACTTAAATACTTGATTTTTCTCCATCTAATGTTTTATTCACTCAACTAAAATTTATAGAACATTTGCTATGTTCCAGGCACCGTTCTAAAACTCCCAGCCCAACGAAGGTTCGATTCTAACAGGAACCCAGGCAATAAGGGGAAAATTTTTTCAGTAAATTATATGTTAGACAATAGCAAGTCTACGAGGAGAAAAAGAGAGCAGGGTAAAGGGATCAAGAATGAGAGGTGAAGGTTTCCAGATTCAGACAGAGCAGTCAGGACAGGTCTCAACGAAAAAGTGACCTTGAACAGTCTCCAACTCACACAAAATCCCCTTTCTCTCCAGCCTATAAGTCAAGTCATATGTTATTTCACTTTTTCCATTTTCATATTACTATTTTTACTGCTACATTGTTGATTTTGAAAAAGATCCATTTCAAGTAAGATGTTCCACATAAAGAAAAAGGCTTTACAACATAAACATTCCTCCTGCTTTCCCCCAAAACTTTTCTGCACACCCACAAAAGCAAATTAGACAATATGAGGGAGCAAGAGGGAAGCAGTGCCCATACACATTTTTAAAATAAATAAATAAGTAGGAATAATCCTCATAAGAAATGGGTGGAATACAAACAAAGAAAAACAGCAAAAATTTGATGAGAACTATAAATGCAGTTATGCAACAATGGGAAATACATACTGTTATCCAGAATGAGAAGACTAAATACTGTGAAGATGTTATCTCTCTCAAAGTTAATTGCTACGTTTAATACAACCCCATTAAAAATACCAAGGTTGAGTAGAACTATGCTAGTGTCACTGAACAGTGGTTCTTAAACATGGACACATAGAAGAATCCATCATGGAGCTTTCTCAGAACACACCAGCCTGTGTCCCACCTTAGACTTACTAAACTGTAATTTGCAAAGATTATGTATATTTTGGCAAAGCTTCCCAGATAATTCTGATATACAACACTAGCTAAGAATAAATGATCAGGAGTAATGAATGAGGGGGAAAGCTAACTGAAAGCAAAAGAATAAGAAGTACAACTTACAAGTCACTACAACCTATTTTCAAGCTACAAAAACAAGGTCAATACAGTAGTTGAAGAACAGACACATCGATGGGAAGAATAAATTTATAAACTTCCCAGGAAGGCTTTACATTCACATACAATCAAAGAAAAGTCACAAACCAATGGAGGAGAAATAGAATGTTCTCTAAATTGTTTTAAGAAAAGTGGGGAAGAGATCAAACCTCAATTATACCTCACACTACAAAGACCTACACACACACACACACACACACACACGCACAGAGTCACACAACCAAGTGGATTAAAAACTAAAGGAATGGGATGGAGGGTCAGAGACAGACATTAAAGAAATGATTGAAGAAGAAAAAATAAGAAAATTTAGGTCATTTTTACCAGATCACTTGAAAGGAAGAAAAAGGAGCAACAGACATGTACCCACAAATTCGATTAGAATACAAACAGTGAGTAAACAGATGAGAGATTACAAAACAGTGAGCACAGTATGATTCTATTCTGAATGTATCAACACACATACTTCTAAGGATATACATTCAAATGTTAACAGTAATTGGCTCTGGTTGATTTTTTTTTTCCTTTTAGTTTGCTTAGTTTCTTGATGTCATACAATGAATTTGTATCACACTTTAATTTTTTAAAATGTATCTATTTTTCAAAGCTATTTAGCTAATTTGTTCACTGATTTTTTTTCCACATAATGGCAATTTTGGCACATAATTGGATAGGCTTACGTGCCAAAAATGTTTTCCCCTAATTATTGCTTTGCTATTTCTTATTAATTTTCAGCTTGCTGAAAATTCCTGCTCTAATAAATCATAATCTCTTTAAACCTGGAGAGAAAGGGGATTTTGTGTGAGTTGGAGACTGTTCAAGGTCACTTTTTCGTTGAGACCTGTCCTGACTGCCAGTCATAGCGGTAAGTTGTGACAACTGAGTATTCAATAAAAAGGATATATTAGAGCAAACCAAATTTCGACAATAGTGGTTAATCAGGTTTGGCACAGAGGGGATGAGTTAACTATTCAATAAATGAACCAGAATAGGACTGTTGACCAGCTAACGGTCCTACCACAAGAGATCAGCAGGAACAACCTGAGTGTCCAAAAACAGAATTCTTGCAGCATTATTTTCCAGTAAAATGTATACATGCTCTTTAAGATAAATCCAAAAGCTACAAAACATATAGGACATCTACAATCCCATTAGATCAGAGACATTAGATTTTCAAACACTTCTATTTGACACAGAATTAGCAAGATACAAAAAAAAAAGAGAAAAAGTTTTCAAAAAGTTCTAAATGACATGTTAAGTGAAATAATCCAGGCACAAAAAGACATATACCTTACAATTCCATTTATATGGGATATCTAAAGTAGTCAAATTCATAGAAACATGAAAGTAGAATGGTGTTTACCAGGAGCAGGGGAGGAGGATGTGGGAAGTTGTCTAATGGGTAGAGCTTCAGTTTTGCAAGATAAAAAAGGTTCAGAGATCTATCGCACAACAATGTGAATATACTTAACACTACAGAACTATACACTCAAAAATGGTTAAGATGGTAAATTTTGTGATGTGCTTTTTTACCACTATTAAAAAGTAAATAATTCTTAAAGTAACACAAAATGCTTCATATTACACCGAATTACCAATATTGAAGACTAAGACATAGTGTTATATCAATAGCTTTGTTTTAAAAAATTTGTTTCAGGTCAAGTTCCATTCAACGAAATTTATCTAGAGTCTGATAACAGTGGCATTTAAATCAGTGGGAAGTAAATAATTATTCAGTTAATGGTGCTGAACTAATTGTAAACTCTATGTTAAAAATTACATTTAGATACTTACTATCATCTATTATCATGACTTACATAAAATTTAATTGCAGAATTAAATAGTTAGGATGTGAAATTATAAAATATGAAATTACAGAATGACTATAATAGAAATATAGGTAAATATTATCTGAACTTGGATTGAGAATATTTTTATAAAAATAAAAGTAATGAAGAAGATAAATGCATTGAATTTATCTTCAATAATTGAAATAACTGAAATAATTATCTTTAATAATTGAAATACCTAAAAATGAAAGATCATACCTGTTTTTTAAAGAAACCCACCACTACAAAACCAGAAGGTTAAACAGAAAAAAAAAAGATTTGCAAAATATCTGGCAATGGGTTGTTAACCTTAATACATAAATATTGTGCCAATATATAAAGAACAAACAAATATAAATGTAGAAATTGCAAAAGAACAAATAAAATATTTAAAATGGCCAATAAGCACATGAAAAACAGTATAACCTCAGTAGTAATCCTAGAAAAAATAAGAGCAAAAGCTACAGACTATTTCTCTGTATTACATATGTCCAGTCTCTTATTCCATCTCCTGCAAATGTATGAGGAACAAAGAAAAAATTTCCCCTATTTTCCGGATAAGAAAACTGAGTCAAAAAAAGGTCACATTCCAAGGGCAGGCAGTCTCACTTCCGAGCTACTGTCTTAATCCACCTGTGGTCTCTGTGGAGACCACACTCCATGTACCATGAACAACAGGGGAAAAGAGCTCCCTTTCCACTGTCGAATGCCACCTAGGCAGGCCTCCATAAACGAGGCTCTCATGTCAAATGCCCTGCTGTTGTTTCTGTTCAACCTGCAAGCTAAAAATGAATGGCTTTTCACATTTTTTAATTGTTGCAAAAAAATTAAAAGAAGAGTAATATTTTGTGACATGTGACAATTACATGAAGTTTACATTTAAATGTTCATAAATAAAGTTTTATGTATTGTCCGCGGCAGCTTTCGTACTATAGCAGGGCTGAGTAACTGCAACGAAGACTGTATGTGGCCTGCAGAGCCTCATGTTTACCCCACTGGCCCTTCACTGAAAATGCTTCCTGACTCCTGATATGGGATGTGGCAAACTGGGCTCCCTTCCAAGCTGTCACTATAATTGGCAATCAAATACAATACAAATCTTCATCCTTGTTAACCCAGTGATTTTAGCTTATCACAAAGAAATGCAAAATTCACAGAAATTTTTGTATAAAATGTATTCTTGCAGCAATGTGAACCCAGGAAGTCTAATTCCAGGCCCTAAGCTCAGGGCCGGGGCTCCAGGACACCGGTGAGGTCTGCACTTAAATATCGGCACCAAAGGAAATAAAACAACTTTCCATGTTTACCAAGTAACACCCATTGAAACGGGTATTCCTGAAGTTCCATCATTCCGAACTATCAAACAGCACCTTGAAATTATTACTACCAAGTTTTATGACACACTTGTTTTAAAAGACACTTTTTTAGGTTGAACATGTGAAACTACAGATATTCAAAGGTTTATGATATACTAATATCATGAAATTAACAGACAGACTCAGATTAAACTAAGTCCATTGTGAGTAGTAAAGAACCCACAACTGACTATTTGCTTTCAGCAAAACAACACATCTGTCACATAAATTAATGGAATTACTTGAATTTTTATTGGGTTTATAGTTTTGTTGACATTTAATTTATAAATTTGTTTTATCTTATAAGTGCTATGAATTAAGGCATTTATGCCACCTTGGACTGTATTTATGTCACATTTTGACAAAGGTAATTAAGTCAAACTAGAAGTAAGTGAGAATGTTTTCCTTTGGAAGGGCCCTATCTATTTCATAAGTTTGAGAATGCTTGTGGGTGTCTTATGAACTGTATAAGCATCCTAGCACGTAATTTTGAGGGAAAAAAAATCAAAATGCCCTTCTGCTCTATCTCACAAACTTGGTATTGATGGGCAACAGCGAAGTACAACCATCAGGATAAGGGAGATAGCAAAAGAAAGACCATTTTCACATGCCTTCACATTTAAAACCAAGCGCTTCACCTTTGAGTCTCAATTTTCTTTTCTGTAAAACAGTGACAATGGCTTACATTGCAGGGTTAGAGACAGCATTAGAGGTACTCTAGGTAAGGTATATAACATATAATAATAATAATCATACCTAATATTTACTGAGCGGTTAACCATGTGCCAGGCATTTTGTATGCATTTTTTATGCATATAACATTTTATACATCCCACCTCAAAGAATAATCACAGCCAGTACAGTCTATGAAATAGGTACCAGCATGTTCCCTGTTTTCAAGATGATAAAGCCGAGGCACTGAGACATTTGGTCATTTTCCCAAGGTCACAGAGCTAGCAGGAGGCAGAGCCAAGACTTGACCATAATGTCTAATGCCAGGAAGCTAGTTTCCTTCTTCACACAAAACTACCTCAGTAAATGGGAGCAATTATTATGATACTGATGTCCACAGTTTGCCAGAATGAGAACAAATAAACATTTCTTCTTTTAACCTCGCCACAGACCTTCGAGTGCACCGCAGCCTCTGAGGGGGCCTCCGAGCCACTTGGGTCATAAACCTTTCCAGAATGTTATTTTCCAATTGGCGTTAGGCTTCTCTGTATAAAATCTGGGGCATACAGTGTCACTTTATATTTGAAAGGATTCTAAAATTCTAGCAGTGTAAACATCAATTTCCTCTTCTCAGGATGCTAAAGGGTCCCTCCCCCGGTCCTTCCTCCCTTTGTGTTCCTGTAGTTGAAAACTGTAGACTAAGCCACTAGGCTTGAGTACACAATGCTTATGAGACGAAGCCAGAAACATCGTCACCAGCAAGTACGCCGTATAGATGAAAAACCGCTTAGTTAATAGTACGAAACTGGTGAGCTTAAACCCCAGAAGGGTTATACTCTAAAAAATAAAACCTTTTTCTCCTTATCTTCCATGTTTCCCCTGCTTAAAATGTAGCACAAATGACAATGATTTTCAATTTCATTCCCACCTGGCAAATGGGTTTATTTTCATTTTTAATAAGCATCCTAAATGATTCTTATAACAGAATTACAATTTTTAAAAGTGGGGGAAAAAGGTTATTAGGTGATATAGTTCCCAATCACCCTCAAATCTTACACCCTGGAATCATGTACACACTGTACTGGAAAATAAAGATTTTAAACTGCTACAGGGCCTCTTTTGGAGAAAATCTAAAATGGCCACCAGCAGTTTTTATAGCTCTCAGAAAGCTTAACCAAAACCCTGCAGCTTTTTTTTCACTGCACAGCTGCAACCTTACAATGGTTCCACTGTACCAAATACTTTATTATATGAACCTGCTAAAATAACAGGTTTAAAAACAAATATAAACCCCCTTGAGAACCAATGCAAGTATTGCTGCCTTGTGGGGAAAAAAAATGAGAGGGACACCACTAAGGTCAGTGTTCAGAGTCTACAGAGAGTATGTGGGAAAATTATTAACTACCACTAAAATGCAGTTAGGTGCGAATTAAGAGTGGACAATATTAGTAGCAGTAATAGTAGTCACCTCCATCATAACAGTTGTAGCAGCAGCGGGGTGGGGAGGAGCAGCAGGCTGAGGGCCTGCTCTATGCCAGAACCCATTCTAAGTGCACTCATGATCACCTCATTTATTCCCAGTGATACAGCCCCTAACGCAGAGTCTGTAGATTCATATCCTTGCCCCACCACTTAATACGTATGTGACGTTGGGCAAAATGACTTTAACCTCCTTGTATCTCATTTTGCTTATTTGTAAATGGAGATGTCAGAAGCTACCTCACAGGGTTGCTGTGAGGATTAAATGTGTTAAAAATTGGTGACATGCTTAGAACAATATCTGGCCCATTATAAATAGCATAAGGGCCAGTTTATTAACAATTATTATTCTCTGATTTCAGAGATCAGGAAACTGAGGCGAAGACAGGGTGAGTCACTACTCTGAAGTCTCACAGCTCATAAATGTCAAATCGGGGGATGGAACCCCAGGCTTTCTGACTCTCAAGTCCATACCCTAAATCACCTCAAAAAAGCCCCTATTTTCAAGTATGTATTTTTTTTTATGTTTGTATCTCAGGAAAGATGCAGGGAATTCATCAAATAAGGTAAATGGTATCAGTGAGGTTATGACTGTCCTGGAACCTGGTGGCTAAGCACCTCCAGGGTCAAACATCTCCACCGAATGCTGAGATTACATAAAATATCAGATGGTCCCAGGTGTGGCCTGAAGCTCGTGTTTTAGGGAGAAAGAATGTACATATAAATATTTTGACTTGGAACAATGGAAGGTTGCAAAAACAAAAACAGCAAAAAGAACATTTAAATGGCCAGAAAAAAGGTCTTTCCTGACTCCAGGGACAAATACACTTTTTAAAATATCCTGCCCTAACCCTCCGCACACCCAGCCCCATCACCTCACCACCTTCTCTTCAGCCCATAAAATTTTCTATCCAACACATTCTCTCTTCAACAAATTTTTTGGTTGATGTTACCACTTCAGTAACCATTTTGACCTTCTGATATTTATGTTTTGGAGGGAAAATATTTGTCAGAAAACTTTGCTTAAGAACAAGGAAGAATCAAAATTTGCAGATGGAGATAAAGGTAACAATAAATTTAATCACCTGCCCATTATTTTTATCCTTTTCATTTAACTCTTTAATAGTTTCAGAAAGAAGGTATTTTGTTAGATTTGGAAGATTAAGATCAAAATATTTTTTCCTCCAGGTAATAACTACTTGTTAAGACACCAAGAGGAAGTTTATTTCTAAAATAACACTGAAACCTGGAATTCATTGTCTTTTTCTTTAAAATTTTTTTCACAAAAAAACTATAAGCAGAAATAACAATTTATGGCTGTTTTTTCCTTTAGTGAAAATCTCAATGCAGCAATATTGATGAAGCAAATTGGTGGGAGGGCAACAATTAAAAAAAAACTTCTCTATCATGTAGGTATTTTGAATATGGGAGCTGTGCTCTTCTGGTTGACCAAAAAAAAAAAAAAAAGCCACTTTTCTAGGTAAAGGTCAGGTATTCAACGTCTATTCACTAAATCTGAATGACTTTCTACAATAAGCTTCTCAGATGTGATTTACATGCCAGACTGTTAGAAAGTCAAAAATGATTAAACTTTTAAACTGGTCAACCAGGTACACAGGAAATACCACCCACCAGCTTCAGGTACCTTCCTCAACGTCCCTAAAGCAAAAGCCGTCCTAAATGCCAGAATAAGAGACCCTATGAAGATTAACACATGCTCACCAAATAAAATGTAATATCATATTGTCAAATCTGAAAAAACGCTACTAGAGGTGCACTTAGGTATTCTCCAACATCAACAGGTAAAAATGTAACAGACTTTCCTGCATTATTAAAAAATAACAAAACCAAACAAAAAAATTGATTAAAAAATAATGTATCGAAGAGATTTTAAGTTTGAGAGGAATGAGTTTTTAACAAGGCTCTGGTATCTAATAAGATAAAAACAACAGAAAGGGGTCAGTCTGTCATAGGACCACATGTGGCCTTTCAGAGAGTCAGAGAAGCACGCTGGGCCAAAAAAATCAACTGAAGCAACAAAAATTTTCACACACAAAAAGTTCACATAAAGATAATACAAATAAGCACAAGGATTGCACATTCTCCCATTCATAGCCATACCGTAACTGAATGTATTACTAAAATTTGGAAGAAAAGTTATTGGGTTCTTTTGTTCTTTCTCTTGGGTGGCCCTCTGTGCTGTAACTTATAACCAATTTGTCATTCACAGGACTTGCAGAACACTAAAATAAGTATTTATGAATGTTCAGAATTTCACATATAATTTTTACCAAGTATTTCCCTTATTTTGCCCTATATCATACAGGAAACTAGCTCTTACATACCCAATTCTCCTCCTCTATGAATTATTCAAGTAACACAGAGCTAATTCACAAAGTCTGTGATTTCTCTTTCTTGAATGTATACTGAATCATGTTGACTTGAACTGTGTCCCCCAAAAAGATGCTGAGGTCTTAATTTCTAATACCTGTGAAACAGGGTCTTTGTAAATGATCAGTGTAAGATTAGGTCAAGAGGGTGGGCTATAATCCAAAGACTGCAACCTTATAAAAACAGGAAACGTGGACACAGTCGCGTGAAGAAAAGCAATGTGAAGACACAGAGAATTCCATCTGCATGCCAAAGAATGCCTTGAGCTACCAGAAGCTAGGAGAGAGGAAGAGAACAGACTCTCCCTCAGAGGGAACGAACTGTCAACACATTGATCTCAGGGCCTCCAGAACCATGAGACAATAACTTTCTGTTGTTTAAGCCACCCAGTTTGAGGCATTTTGTCACAGCAGCCCTAGGAGACTAATACACACGCCGTGGATGGAGCCGTCCCAAGCCTGCAGAGCGTGGCTGGAAGCTCTAGAGGCCTCACAGAATTCCTGCAGCACACATGTGTGCCCCTGCTGGTGGGCACTGGGGGTGAAAACCTTGTAGTTCAGATGAGAATATGAAATGGGCCCATCTAAAATATGAAAAATAATGTCTTGCATTTGTTTAAAACACATTGTCCATGTTTTATTTCACTTACTCCTTACAAGCACACTGGGAATGAAATAGGGAGGCTGACTACCTTCGTCCTGCCAACAAGGACATTGAACCTCACCCAACGGAATGTTTTCGTCAATGTCACATATACACATAGCAAAGCTGGTATTAGAACCAAAATTTTTCTAGGAAGAAAGAATATAATCATAAATATTTTTATTTGGAATAATGGTGGCCCTTGAACTTAACGCCTCTTCAAGTGACCCAAGGAAGGAAGGAAAAAAATAGCACGACACAGACTGAGTAGACTGAGGGGTTCAGTGATCCTGGTGAGATGGATGAAATCAGAAGAAACTGGTAGAAAAGGTAACATGTCACTTGTGAACCTGGCCTGGGAGGAAGAGATGCAAATAGACTAACAGAAAGGAAAGAGACATGCACCGTGGTAAATAAATGTAACACCAAGGAACAAAAACAATAAATAACGTGCAAGGTCTAAACAAATACTGGAGGAAGGCTTTCCACTGACTAACTAGAGGAGTCCAAAGAGGGGTTGTAACAGGAAGCAGGGTTAAAATAAGAGAGGGGCCCTTCCACTGAGCTGATGGAAGGGTTGTCATCGACATGATGGACACACAGATACCACTTTTGGGTTTTCAGCAGGGTGTGAAGGAGGCAGCCGTTTCAGCAGCAGTGTTAAAAACAGGCAGGAGGCTGAGGAACCTGGGATTGTGGTCGGTGCTGCACGTGGCTTTGAAAAACTGGTTTTGACTAAAGAGAATACAATGAATCTATTCAGATGCTATAAGTTTCTGGTATGGGCAAAGCATCCTTGACACCTCTTTCTCCCCTCCTCGCATATTTTAGACATACTGGCCTCCTTGGTATTCTCTGAGGCTGGGAGGTGCTTATTCCAGCCTCAAGATCTTGTACTGATCGTTCCCTCCGCTTGGTGGAGGATCTGCGTGGTTAGCTCTCTCACTTCATTTGGGTCTTTGCTCAAATGTCACCTCTTCAAAAAGGCCTTTCTTGGCACCCTATATAAGAGGACTCTCCTCTGTCAGTCTCCATTCCTACGCACAGCTTCATTTTTCTTTACAGAACTTACTGATATCTGAAATTATTTTTATTCTTCTACTTACTGATTAGCTGTCACTGCCATTAATATGTAAACTCCAAGAGTACAGGGATGTTGAACATCTTGGTCATAGTTGTATTCCCAGAGCCTGGCACAGAGTTAAAAACTCACTAAATGTTTGTGGAATGAATAAAAAAAAAAAAGGCCATTCTTATTTCCAAGTACAAGTGATGTTATCCCCTAAAACTCTTTTTAATTGATTTTCACTGCCACTCCCCAGTATATACAATAGGCTTAGTACATCCTATCATTTCTACTTGGATTAATGCAGCAGCCACTCAACATCTCCCCACTGCCACCCTGCGTACCCCTTTAATTCATTCTCCAACAGACGATCTTACCAAAACAGAAATCTCATGGGGTCACCAGTATCTACTTAAAACCACCTCAATGGTCCTTAGGATAAAGAGCAAACTCTTGACTGACCCCAGCCTAGGTGTCCAGCCTCATCTCACATCACTCTCCCATTAATTCTCCTTAGTTCCTTGATTTCACCCTGTTCCTTCTGTTTCAGGGCCTTTGCACAAACTTCCCTCTGCTGTCCAGAATGCTCTTCTTCCCACCCTCTCTCAAATTCTCCTACTCACACTTCAGATATCAATCAACTGTCATTTCCTTGGGTTTCTGTTATACAAGCCCACAAAACCATATTGCTCTATTCAGAGCAGTTATCTCTGTTTGTAACTGTGTAACCATTAGTTGCTGGGTTTTTTCTTAATTAATAATTGTCTTCATCTTGGACTCTTTGCTCCATGATGGCACAGACCATGAATGTTTTGCTCACTCTCGAATCTCTCTAGGGTCAAGAATAGTGCTTGGTACAAGGTTGACCCTGAAAAATATTTGTTGAATAAGCGAAAGAAAGCGCCTATTAGGAACCAAAGAGCTGGAAGTCAATATCAAATACACAGATATAGAAACTACACAAATACTGAAGTAATGCTGAAGACAAAGATATTAGTGAAAATCTGATGACAAGCTGCTGTCAAAACAGGAGAGAGGGGAAGCCTAGGGCAATGCAAACTTTGAAACAGACTGCAGACTGGAATCTGCAGACTGGGATCAAGAGAGTCTGCTTCATTGAGGAACTAGAACCAGTTCAAACAATTTGCTAAAACTAAATAGTTATGACTTAGGTAATGAAAGTAACTAGGTGAAAGGTTACATTTACATATTCTATTAACAATTCCTTGACTCATCAGTCTCTCTGGAAACATTTACCTATACGAAGGAACCATTCAAGGCATTTTCCTTTATAAAAATTCTCCCCAAAGTCCTTAGTACCCTAGAAAATGTTTTAAAGACATTTCACTGTGGTCGATTAGGCATACAGGAATAGCTAAGTGAGGCAAGGGCCATGGAGGAAATGGCATATAATAGAAAGAATCCACTTTGCTCCTGATTAAAATCAGTCATGTGCAACTTGAGAAATGTACACACTACAAAGTTCTGAGCACCACAGGAAATCACGGGTTAAAGGACAAGGCCTAATTTGTGACCCTCATTGTTATTGTCTTAATCACCTAACACTAAAATCCACATAATTCTAAATTCTCTGGGGGAAAGAGAGAGCTGATTAGTTTATTTTTATTTCCTTATTTCAGGCTTCTTCCAAAATAAGACGTGCAAGAAAAGCAATCTGGTATCATTTCCTTTCATTTGAACCCATTGGTGACTCATACAACAAACAGCAAGTCTCCCGGGTTTGTGTCTGAGGGCACACCAACAGTGTCAACTGCATACTCCAGTGTTACTGGAGCCAGTTTTCCAAAGATGATTCACCACGCCCTGCCTGAAAAAGGACAGCATGAAACTGGTGAAGTTCTGATTTTCAGAAATACAACAGACAACGATCATTTCCAATTTCATGCTGTTTAGATGAAGAGAATGGAGGCACAGGAGATGCAAGCCTGAAGCACAGGTTAAGAACTGTGGCAAACAAAACAGAAAAGAGAAAAATGAAAGTACACGGAACAAGTGACTTTACCATATATATTCAGGGAGATGGCAGGGCAGGGGTGGGGTACTTAGGGTGGATGACCAAACTTTTTCACCTCTACAGAAATAAGAGTTTTTAATTCACAATTTAAATAAAAAAGACATTTAGCCCAGTAGCACTGAAACACTAGCTGGAGTAAAACTTCACTAATTGAGTCATATATGGAAGGGACTCTACTGGTACAAACCCTACTAGCACCTGACCTTGACTCTTCCAGAAGTTACTGAAACTTGATAAGGAGTACCTGTGAAAATAAGGGTTTGTTGATGCAATTAGCAGTGTAAGCAAGGGGTAAATGAATACCCACACAAGTTTTCTTTAAACACTATGGAAGCCTCCAATTACATGCAAACAATCCTCATTCTACTTTAAAACTGACATGTCTCTTTATAAAAGTTTTCCTCAAAAGAGCTCTAAAAGGTAACAGGCTTAGCAGGTTCTAGGTTATGCAGCAAGCACTTAAAAAAAAAACTCAATCTTTAAAATATTCTAAAACTCAGATTTTAAAAAATTTGAATTAGTCTTCAAGTAAGTAAAATTTTACCACATACAAATAACTACTATTTTAAAGCAAATTTCTTCTGGCATAGGTCAATGAAATTCGTAATTGCTGAAATTTTTGAAAAGGCATTGTTACCCATGGAAATAGCAGGTGGTAGTATGATTCTTCCAAATGGGCCTCCACACCTTTAACATTTCTGCCGCTGTCCTTTGTTTTGCTTATGTTGTAATTACGTTATTAGCAATCAACTGCACACTCAATGCAGGTAAAAAGCTGTCCTTTGTGACCACGGCAGCTGCTGGCTGGGCTGACAGAATGACAGAAAGAATGTTGTGCTTTCACTTCCCAGCCATTGTGGTCTATGCCCTCCTCAAAATGAGCTTCCCCCTTACCAGAGGGAAGTGGATCTGCTGCTTCTATTGTTTCTTGGCATTCCCCCCAACCGCTGCTGTGTCATTTAAACTTAGGCTTTAAAGCACCAATATGTTTTTGTGGGTTTGGCTGGGGCGGGCAGTGGGGGGCGGTGAGTTCAGTTCCCTCTTTCCTTGAGTTCATCCTCTTAAACCCCCTGCAAGAGAGCCACGTGGAAATCTCGTTCCTGTCCTCCACCCTTTCTGTGAGCTCAGGCAGCACAGCTGGGCTGCAGCAGGCGCTGCCCGGGTGCTGTTGGACTGGCCGCGTTCCAGAACCTTGCTGAGAACGTGCCGCTCTTGTCCTTTCATGTTAAGCACGGCTAGTAGATGAAGCTGAAGACAGTGCTCAGAAGTTCAGGCTCCTCTGAGCACAGATCCTTATCTCACAGCCACACATGATTTCGAGGATTGCCATATAGATGGAGAACTGTTGCCACAAGGCCCCAGTCCGCCCAGTCTCCAAACTGACATTGTAAATTTTTCCCAGCAGGCCTGAACTAAATACCGTGCTAATTATCCAAACTGAAGTATTTCTTTTGTATAAAGGAACTCCTCTGAATTGAACACAAAAACAAGCATCATTTTTATGCCATCATAATCAACAATTTTTGCCTCTACTCATCTAAGAAAACAAAAAACCTGAAGCTTTAAACTAGCAAAAAATCCAACAGAACTTTTACCATCATGGAAATGTTCTACCCTGCTCTGTCCACTACCCACCACCGTAGCCACTAGCCACACATGGCAATTAAGCATTTGAAAGGAGCCTAGTGTGACTAAGGAATTAACATTTTTTATTTTAATTAATTGAAACAAATTTGACACTGTGGCTAGTAACTTAAAAGAATTACAAATAATTTGCCCTACTTGCAGGCTAACAAATAAGCAGGCCACGGTTTCATAGATGCTAGCTGAAGGAAAGAGATTCCTAGGTCAGAGACAAAGGATTACTTTACTCACAGAAATAGCCATAGCAGAAGTATTAGCATAGTTGTGCCAGTTCTCGAAGCCCAATTTCCACAATGTGATGCTGAGAGGACAGGCAATCCCTATACACTCAATGATTTGCATTACAGAAGGGAACCCTGAGCTTAGAGTACCCAAATCTTTTACAATGGATGGTAGACTTATCTGACCTTTGCCCCATAGAGAAAGACTAGCTCTATTTTCCATAGCTATCTGCTATACGAAAGTCCTTGAAGAGACAGTCTGGAACGAAAGCAGTGCCTCTCCCACAAGATGTGCAGAAACCTGAGTGACAAATGGAGAATTATCTCTCAACAGTGGAAGTGTCACACGTATCTCTGAAATCTACCCATCTCTCCCGATCCTGCTTTTTCCTCTGCTTCTAGACATATTTATTTCTTGCTAGGACATTGCAGTAGCTTCCAACACTACAGCCTCTTCCCAGGCATTTTCCATACAGTAGCCAGAATGTACCCTGGACACAAATCTAACCATGCCACTCTTGTCTCAGTCTTTGATGTCATCCACTGCTGTTAGGATTAAGCAAACCCTCTTTCACAAGTTCCATAGAGGCCTGAATGATATGGCTCTGCCCCTATCTGTGGGCACTTCTCTTGCCTCTTCTTCTAAGACACATTCCTTTAGTCACACTAAACTTTCACTTCCTAAAAATACAAAGGTCTTAAAGTGGTAGCCCTGGGTTGAATTCCAACTACATATGTGTCTGGTTTGGCCCACACAATAGTTTAAAAAATATTGGGGCCATTTCACATTTGGGGAGAGCACACATTATGAAATATGAACCATAAGCTCCTCTTTAAAGATCAGGGCATCTGGCAACACTTGGCTTTCATCCCAACCTGACAACACTTGGCTGGAGCTGAGTATATCTACTCTTCCCATTAGACAAAGCCTGGGTTCTCCAGTTGCCACACCTCTCTCTCCTGCTCTGATTTATTTATTCTTTTACATTATCTACCTGACTTTCATTCTAAAGTATCATGCTCCATTCCCTTTGGTCTGGAACACTCTTCAGTCCTCCAAATTCATCAGTTGCTATCACTCATTCTTCAGGGCTTAATGTATTCATGGGAAGTTTTCCCTGACCACCATCAACTCCAACTAGGAGGAGGTGATACGTTGTATGACACCCACTCATCCAGGCCCCCACCATCCCATCCTGTCCATCTTCTGTGATTCTCCGCATTACTCCTATCATGGCACAAATCACATAAGACTGTACTTTTCTGTTTACAAGTCTGCATCTTTCCCCAGACTTTCAGGTTATAAGAGAGTGATTATGAGTGTCTCATGCCCCATTGTTTGCCACCGCCTAGGGAAAAGGCCCAACACACAGTAGGGGCTCAAAAAGATAAATGAAACAAAGTTATCTGAGGAATGGTTAATTCAGAATATTTGGGGGGGTGTATTTATGTTTTTATGCACTTACATATTTTTAAAATTTGGACCTTTGAAATGTCAACCCCCTACCTTCAGGAAAACTGAAATAACTACTTGAGTAATAGGTATGTACTAAGTAACAGGCAACGCACTAAGGACTTTACACTGATTAGCTCATTTAATCCCTGCAACAGTCCTTTGAGTTAAGTACTCCCTTTATTCCCATTTTGGAGATGAAGAAACTGAGGACTTGGGAGGTTAAGTAACTTACCCAGGGTTACGTAACTAGTAAATGCCTGGCAGGACTCAAACCCAGGCCCATCAGAACCCAAAGCCAAAATTCTTAACCAAACACAATTTATAAATGTGAGATTTTTAATGTGCCCTGGATGGTAAGAGAACATGCAGGGTAAAGAGAAACTACAGAGCTATTTATCAGGCAACTGAAATAATAGTTCAACTCCTGTCACTAGCTGACCAACCTTGGATAGGATGAAGGTCTTAGTCTCTCCATCTGTGCAGTGAATTGTAGGAGATAAAGATGATGGAAACTTCTCTCAGGAGACTTGAGACAACCCAACACCACCACTAACTTTATTCAGAGTGCTTCTTTTCAACTACTTGTATGTGGTTTTCACAACTAGGTTTTACTGGCTGAAAGAGTTATAGGAGAAAAGAAAGTTCTTACACACACAAGAAGCTTTCTGGCTTGATATTCATGCCTATGATACCAAACTACACAGTTCCAGGGCAGTGACACGATCTTTAATCTCATTTCAAATAGGAAAACAAAGACACTGAGCAATAAGGCTAAGTATAAAGTTAGCTCCAACACCTTTATCCCTCATGCTGCCCCTCTCAACCTGCCTTGCCTCACAGGGCGGGGTGTGAGTTGAATCAAAGCTCTCAAAAGCTGAGTACTGGTATGTTAAAGCCAAAGAAATTCTACACATTTCCAGCAGACAGATGAATTCTTCCTAGGAGTAGGAAAAGAATCAGAAATGCCACCAAGTAACACCAAATACAGCCTAGTCTGGTCAATCTTTTCCAAGTGAGATTCCTGCCCATTCTTCACACCAAGCTATAATTTTTTTTAATGGTTTAGAAAAATTATCTCACCAAGAATCTTATAATATTTTAGCTACATTTGCAGAATCAATCCAGGGCTCACCAAGCCATTAAGTGTTCAAATTTCATCAGTATTAAAAATATTACACTCAATCTCTGTATTTTTTTAGGCAATATAATATAATTTCCTTTCTCAATAAGTTGATTAAACAATTGTATAAGAACACCATAAATTGACTCATTGACTGAAGTTAGAGTTGAAATTTCTACAGCTTTTAACATTTGATTACCACATCATACATATATGGGCACTTTTCTGAGCTTTCATTCTAAAAATACATAAGTTATTTTATTTCCAAGCATGCCTCCCATTTGGTGGAATAAAAGCACTTGAAATTTTATTTTAGAAAACATTGGTTTTAAAGTTATTATTTGACCCAATCTATTAAGTTTATTCACCAAATAATGATCTTAAAGGGTCTTCAGTAATGTATTCTTGACACTTTACTTGCCATATGTAGTTACTAGAATACATGTCATGTTTATACAAAAATATAAAATAAAAATATTAGTCCCTGAGTTAGACTGAAGGTCCCTGCAGGGCAAGGAATATATTCTATACCTACCTTTAAAAAGCACGTAGCACAATACATTGCACAATACAGGAACTCATGAAATGCCTATTAAATCAAGAATTCATGAATGACAGACCTCAGCTATTTAACTACAAGTCTAAAGTTGACTTTCTTAGGCCATTTAGTTGCTTCCTTCATAAAGTAATCAAAGTGGTGCTAACACTGCGTCTTGTGCCTGTGACTTTAAACTGAAATTTTACAAGATAGGGCACATATAGTTTGAGCTGAATGGCTGAACTTACTTTACTAAAATAAAAGTCTACTTCTTAAACTGTTAAAATTAGAAGCAAATTTAAATTTGCGCTTATGATGGAAAAGACCATGTAAAGATTGGCAAACATCTGAAGCAAGCACAGTTCTTATTTCCAAAGACTTGTGCCAATAACGATCTTCTGCTATTTGAAATTCTAAGACCACAAGAATATGTAAGGTCCATCGCTTTGCACATCGGGTTGTGTGGGGAAGAGACGATTTCAGTTCTGAACACAAATTATCAGATTCAGAAGCACGAGTCTTTTATCCTAACAAAGTTATTGGCCAAGTCACTTAGAGAGACATAATTACATCTCAGGTGAAGGACCTGAACTCAGATCTTCTGATTAGAACACAAGATCTGCCGTCAGGCACCTTCATGAGACTTAAGACCGTGGCTCAAAATCAAGTAACACCTAAGTCATCCCACTGGATCGTCACAACGACACTCAGAGGTGGGCAAAGCAGACAGGCATTTTGCAGACGAGAACATAAGGTGTCCAAAGGGTCTGGTCCCAAGGCCGCACCGATGAGGAGGTGACTGAAATCAGGCTTAAATCCCTATTTTCCAAGTATCCGAGTGGTGGAAACGTTCCCCCCGCCTCTGCGCTCACCCTTCGCCGGCGTGCTCTGCTCTCCAGCGGGCAGAACGGCAGGAAGCAGAGCAGAGCCGGGCAAGGACGCCAGAGACGAGGAGAGGGAATTTCCACCGCTGCCCGGCACCCAGCGCCTCGGGTCGCTCGCTGCTCCGCGCCAGCCCCTCTCTCGCCTCGCGGCGGCCCCAGCTTCCACCCGAAACTAGTCTCAGGGAACGGCCGGGGGACCCGGGAGCCTTCCTCCCCGGTACGGAGAGTTCCCCAAGTTGGGGGCAGAAAGGGCGAATGAACAATTTTACCCACAGGGTGAGGGCGCAAGGAGAAGTGCGAAGGTGAGGAGGACAGGACGGGAGGAGAGCCCTCACTCGTGGCCAAGGCCCTGGTGGTTCTCAGGGGTCGTCAGTGAGAGGTCCGGGGGTGCGAGGACGGCTAGGTCCCCGAGACCCTCCTCGGCCGTGGCGCTGGACTCCGCGCGACCCCAGCAGCCCGGGAGGAAACCAGCAACCGCCTCGGGCGCCGGGAAGCCGAGGGAGCCGAGGCGGCGGGCTCCCCGTCCCGGCCCAGCCTCTGCCCAACTTCGCGAGCCCCCTTCCGCGCTCCCACCCTCACCCTCGCCCTGCCCGCTCGCCGGCGGCAGCGGCGACACCAACCTGCGCGGCCGCGGGCACAGTCCGGGACGGAAGCGGGAGCCTGCGGGCGGCGGGCGGAGTTAGTTGGGAGGCTCCGGCTCCCAGGGCGGGGACAGGCTGAGCGCCCGGCGGCAGCGGCGGAGGCGGCGACGGCGGCGGGAGCTCCTCCTGGCGCGCGCGGGGCCCAGCCTGGTCCGCCGGTCGCCCTCGACTCCCGGGCACGGCTCCCAGTCCCTCCTCTGGGGCGGCTCCGCGGTTCCCGGCCGCCCCGAGCCCGCCCCGCGCTCGCCGCCTCCGCTCCGCCCCCGCCCCCTCGGGCGCGGGGGCCGCGGGGGCCGCGGGGGTGGGGAACGCGGTCCCCTCGGAGTCCGCTCTGGGCGCGCGCAGCTTCCTGGGGTTTCCCTGCAGGGACCGCTGTCCCGGGTGTTTGGATTCCCGTGCGGGCAGGACGTGGCCAAGATGAGGAACTCTCGCCCGGGGAAGCGGGTGAAGGCCCGGACTGAAAGTCGCCCGTTGCTCCGCCCGAGTCCCGCGTCCCTAAAAGCAGCCCTGTGAGGTGGGCCACGCCGGCGGCCCGGAGAGAGGCCGAGAAAAATGTCGGACTCTCCCGCCGCCCAGCGCGGGGCTGGCAGGACATTTCCCGAGAGAATGCAGGACCCCCGCCCACACCACCACCACCACCACCCGTTCCTGTTCTGGGGTTGGGGAGTCGGGCAAAGAAAGTGCAAAACCGGCAAACGGGGCACTGGGGTTGAACCTGTGGAAAAGGTGTAATTTCCTTTCACACACGCGCGCCTAAGGGGTCGCTGGATTCAGGCCACCTCGCTCAGGTCTTCGCAGTGCTTCCCTGCCCGCACCCCAGGCCCGCCGTGGGGGACCGTCTCCTAGCTTGGCTTCCCACCTCTGTTGGCACATCTCTTTTTTCGAAACCCAGTGCGCACACTCGGACCACGTCGCCCCTGAAGTGCAGGCGGGGAACCCGGAAATCAACCCACTTCCCACCTCACCCCAAAACAGGATAAAACTGGGAGCCAGGCATCTGGAAAGTTCCAATCGGAAGGGTGCTGTGCGTTACTGACCCAACACACAAACTGATTCGCGTTTAATTCGAGGACAGGTGTTTGCCACTGCCTGTAGCTCCCTGCAGGTAACCTCTTGAGTGTGTTCACCACGCCTTTTCCTTCCCAGAGCTAGCCGCTCTTATCTTCCAAAGTCCTACCCTCCTTTTGCCCCAATCTCTCCCATCCAAGATCCTGGCACGGATCACCAGAGCTGTCTGATCTTTCCTGGCATCTCCTTCCAGGGTTCTTGGGTTAGAGTGAGGGGAGCAGGCTGGGAGGAGGGATGCTGAAGAAGAGGTAGAAGCCAGTGCAAGACAAGGAAAGAGAGAACCGATTGACTAAAGAGGGAGAGGTTGCAGTGAAGGAGGCAAAGCCCTCCAGCCATAGGGAAAACTTCCTAGAAAGAACATCCATTGCTCTGTAGGACAAACACCCATGTTTGCACTGAAAAATCTGGAGGCCTCCCAAAAACATTCTGAGCAAGCGGTGGGGAGTCAAGGATAAATTTAAGGACCTAGAGCATACCTTCACCCGCCCCACTTCCCAACCTAAGTTCCAGAGAAAGCTGATGACGCCAAGCTCTTGGCCAGTGACGAGAAATTCATCCTGTAAAGTGACGGTTGCTGACAAGATCCAAAAAAAAAAAAAAAAAAAAAAAAACAGAGCTGGGTCAGTTTACAGCCTGTTGGGCTGTTCTTCTGTTTAGGCATCCCCTAAGTCATTTATCCCTCCCTCCTGGCCTGGGTTATTAACTAAACCAAGCAGTTGGGATCCTCCTTTAAATAAGTCACTTTTGGTGAGAAGAGAAGAAAATGAGGAAGGATAGGAATCCTAAGGCTGTGGTGGTTGTTATGTTTAAGCTCAATTCAGTGCATTTTTATGTCAAGATAGTTTTCCTGTTCAGTGGATGACCACATTTTTACCTTAAAATGTGGAAGAATATCTGGGACAGCACTTCCAATGTTACCTGATGGCAACCTTCTCTTACACCCTCAGGTCCATGTGGGCACAGCCACAGCTTCAACTGTGCTGACAGAGAGCCAGTGTGCCTAAGGAAGCCGCCGCCAAGCCTGGATGTCAGACATTACAGCCTTAGGGCATTCCAGTTGGTGTGCAGTCCAGTCACTGAGCGCTCAAGCTTGGCATGTACTTGTGGAGTGAAGCCAGCTACCCCCCATCACCTCCCAGGTGAAGAGGAAACTCCTTACCCCTGGCCGCAGGGATCCATCTCACCTGAGGTGGGCTCTGCACTCTGGAAGTGTCATTACAAAACCAGTCCTTAGTGTCCTAGTTTTTCTTTTGTAAAGACTACTTCCAATTTAATTATAAAATCTCCTTTCCTTCCCTTATTTCTTCTAGTGCACAAAAGGCTAAGCTGTTGAAAGTTCAAGAGGCTAGAAGAGACCTGCCTGAATGAAAAGTTTCTCTTTCTCTTCTCGTTAGGAGAAAAATCATCTCTGAAATGGAACCTTACCAAACTTACATCCTTTCTGAATATGGTAATCTCTCTCTATATATTTTAGTTATTTTAATTTTATATTAATGGTAGAATCTTGTTGCAAAAAGTGTCCGGTCAGCTGAGGGATAGAGTCCAGTTTTTTCCTGGGAATAATTTTGGTAACAAAAAACATAAGAATAATAGGGGAAAATTTACTGGCAGCAGAATTGGTCTCAGGCAGTGTTAAAATTAGATGGAGATGGACATTCCTTTGGAAACCTCCCCTTTTCTCAATTTGCCTTCATAGCAGCCTTGTCCACCTAACATTGCCAGTTTCCAAGCTAATCTACCTCATACAGAAGTGTTAGGGTCTTCAGATTGCTGTTGTCTACTAGTGTTTGCCTTGGAAAAGAGTGGCATTTTCAGCATAGTAACAGGGTAAAGGAAGCTCCATGGAGAATCTTTCCTACTCTACTTTTAGATTTTTCTGGTAGTCATTTCATTGTAAAAATGGGTAAGATGGACAGAAATTATCCTGGACAGTTTGGGAGTGTGCTGGCTTATAGGCTTCCCTTCCTCATTACACAGCATTTCCAATAAGATCTAAGGGCACCTAACCTTTACAGATAACAGAAAGTTACATTCAAATAGTAGAATAAGATTTGAATTGGTTATATCAAACAGTCAAATTTGCTTATGCATATTCAGAACGACAAGAGAAAATATTAATTTCAATTTGCAAGTCATCAAAAACACCTTGTGGGCCACATAATGAATAGCTTCATGTTAAATTAGTGATATATATTTGTTCTTTCACAAGTAAATTTTCCCTTGAAATATAGACATCTGTCATGGAGTCAATTATCTTGCACAGCATGGGCTATAAAAGCACATAAAAGGAATAACACACTACATTGCTTATTTGAAAGTGATCAGGAATACGCAGCTTGATGTTGGCATGTCTTTAATTTCATGGTGTTAAGAAAAAACTATAGGAGTATGAAATAGCAAACCCTTTCCTACTGGAGTACTAATTCAATTACATGTCATAATATATATAGAAGGAAACATTTTCCCCATTAACTGGCAGAAATACTACGGGTCTGTTTTCTTGTCTTCCTCTACTAACCCTTGTAGAGAAAACGTGAACATGAAATTTCCTTTGAAAACAAAGGGATCACCACACTCTGAACAGCTCTGAGGTATGCAGAAGAACTAGGTGAGAAATGGCAATCTCAGGGCAAAAAGTATCATTTGACTGAGGCTAGACTTTTACGAAATTCATGCATGAAATGAACCTCAAGATGTGAAAAGTGCAGTAAGAGGTGATTAGGCCAAGTCAAACTTTGATGTAAAGTGAATGTGAAACCTTTCTCTTTTTCTTTTCTCAGGTAAACTCCCACTCTCCCCTCATTCACTGCATGATGCACACATAAATAAAATACCAGAATATTTTGCCGACAGCTCTGCCAGGTTAAGTACACTGAGCTTTCTTGAATACCTCACATTACTTTCTCTTGTGACACTTTAAAATAGACTTGAAAAAAATTTTAAGAGGAATATTTTAATAGCTTCCCAGAGAGTAGAATGTATTATCTTTATGGTACAAAGGGCATCATTCATTTTTAATTCTTGGCTCTACAGGTGTTCCCTGCCCAGACTGTGGTTGACACTTCAAGGGCCTAATTATGATTCATGTATCCCACATTCCCCAGGAATTGGTTCCTCTAATTTCACACAATCCCTTTATTCAGGGGAGAAGAAAACATTTCAGTCCTAGAGGCTAGGATATCGATTCTTGATCTTGACTACACATTAAAATCATCTGGGGAGCTTCAAAAATCCTGATGCCTCAACACTGCTTCAAATCAAATAAGCACTCCTCTCTGGGGGTAAGGGCTGAGGATAGGTGTTCGTTTTGTTCACTTAGGGAGTGAAGTGGTTTTTATGCGCAGTCAGGGCAGCCATTGGTAGAGTATAAACACCTAACAAATAAAAATAAAAACATTCTTTTTTAATGAGCTATTTAATATGAATTTATCTACCTATTAGGTGCAGTTTTTCACTTTTTTTTTTAATCAAGAAAGTTGTTCATTTGTTTTGACAAGTGAGTTTTTCATACCAAATTATGTTTTGTCTATGTAGCTTTCTGGTTAAGATGGCAAGACTGGCTCACAATGAAAGCCCACGACCCACTCTCATTTTGGTGAGTTTATTACTAAAATCAAAGCCATAGATCACAGGAGGAAAACAGACTTGGGGGAAATTGAATCTTATAAGTCTTAAATTCCCACAAGTAATGCCCCTGAGCTATTACACCATTATCCAATTTAGCAATTAAAAAACAGAGACATTTTATAATTAATTCTTCGTATATAGTCCAAGGTTTAGAAACAAAATAATTACAAGGACAACCAGGATCATCAATTTTATGTAGATTCAGCATTAATGAAGAACCAAATATTTGATTCTGAAAAAAAAAAGAGTATTAAAATGCTGCCAGCAATTTCACATAAGTAGTTGATACTTTGAATATGCTTGTGGAATGAAAATAACCCAACCCCAAAGAGAATACATGATAGGTTTTATGAATAATATCATGGTGTAAGCCATAAAAACTTTCCCCATATACAATGTAGTATGTGAGATAAGGGTGAGTGAGGTAGAATAGGGGGATGTAACAAGGAAATCAGTTACTAGGAAATGGATGTATTGGAGAAGTTGAAAAGGCTAATAGTACTTGACTAGACAGTACAGATTACAAAGTCAACCAAAGTCTAAGTAAATACTGCTTTCTCCACTGCCTTTTTTGAAGAGGTTACTAGCAGGACGAGAAGCTGGCATGGCAGGGGTGAAGGCTACCAGAGCCACTGAATCACTGGAAACCAATATCTCCAACACAGCTCCACAAATTGACTTTTAAATTTTTTTTAATTTTTATTTTTAAATAAGTAAGTTATTTAATTTCTTTCCAGACAGATTAATTTCCTAATAAAAAGTGGGAATGCCACATATTTTTCAATTGAAAAATATACAGAGTTATTAGTACTTGTAAGTGAAATTAGAAGGACTGAGATTCTTTGAAAATATTTGCCTGTGTGATCTCAATTTTATTAAATATGAAAAAATATGCTTATGCTTTTCTGGATTTTCCAAAATAAGTATGTAATACATTTATTGTTAGGAAAATGATCAATGTTATTTTTAAAAGACACACTCTGCATCCTTTGTCATAGCATTCTATTTCTTTTCAGTGACTTGAAAACTGAAAATGAAGTATATTTGCTACACAAATAGTTTTCCTTCTTATCACATTTGTATTTTACTTTTATTTTGCAGATGCAGATTTGCATCTCTATTTAGGTTCTTAGTGAGATGGCATTGAAGATTTGATTTCAATAAGAAAAATCCCCAGATGTATAAAGAATGATGTAGATTTTTCAGTCATATTTAGAAGCAGAAGAAAACTACATAAGGGTGTTGAAAATTTTTGTTTTTAACATGAACAGATAAAAAAACTCTTCAAAGTACAGGAAGTCAGAATACCTGACTCATTATTGTGTATTTGTTGCTAATGAGTGATGTGACATTCACATCACTTCTCCCTGGGTCTCATTTTTTCCAATATACAGTGAGAAGCTGGCCTAGAGGACTGCAAATTTTCTTCAAAATAACATGGTATTATTTTATGAAAAGAATGCAAAAATTGATGCAAGGAGGTGCTTTGAGATTAGACCGCCTATGTTTCTGAAAAATTGATGGCGGCAAGAAACTATTTTTAAATGCTAGCATTTTCTTGATCCTTGGCAGGCAGGTACTATGCTGCTGCCCTTTGTAAGGAGGGTGCTGTGCTCAGAGGATGTGTCAGTGGGCATTTATACTCTCCTTAGATAAAGGCCTGAACCTCCTGAAGGGACACATGAGACACGGAATGCCTGAATACCTATAGCAGATATGGAAGAAATGGTCAAAGTGTACTCTGGCCAGTGGCAGACGTGTTGGTCCCAGCAGCAGAGCAATCAGAAAGAGATGGTCAGTGAGGGGTCATTGTATAGAGGCACAGGAAATGGACTCTCTGAACAGCAATAACAAATATCCAAATTTGTTTCTCGATCTGCATTGTATCCATTTTCTCATCCTCGTATTTTGTCTTTGCTGCATTTTGGGGAATGAAGGGAAAGGTGTGGGTCAATGCTTAGGGAAGAGCTGGGCAGGGAATGATGATGATGTGACCTGCAGAGCAAGCCTGGGTCACAGTGCAAAAGGAGAGGCAAGGAGGAAACTCAGGACTGATTTGTAGAACAGGTAGTGACCCCTGCATTGCCTGGGAAAGGGAACATAGCAAAAGGCAGCCCTTTCTACCAATCCAGTTAAGTGGAGGATTGGATTACCTTTTGAGTATTAAAGAAAAGTCATCTGAAGATGGGGTTATTGAAGGTATTTGAGATACAAGAGATGGTCTATTTGCGAGTGCTTACTGTGTGTCAAGCATTGTGCTGTGTCCCTCCCTTATTATATCTTGCTGTCTTCACAGAAAAAAAAAAGAAGAAAATGGAAAAGAATATTGAATCAAATGATAGCTCTCATCCTTTCTTACCATGGCTGCTCCATTAATCACCAATCCATGGCTACACATTAAAAAGTATGTGACTTTTGTGTCTCATTTTACAGTTTAAAAGAATCTATTATGCTAGGCACAATAATAGCTTCCAAAGATGTTTACACCCTAATCCCTGGAGCCTGTTTATATATTACCTCATATGGCAACAGGGACTTTGCAGTTGTGATTACAGTTAAGGACTTTGAGATGGGGAGATTTCCTGGATTATGTGAGTGGGCCCAACCTAATCATATGAGTCCTTTAAATTGAATGAGGAAGGCAGGGAGGTTGGTCAGAAAGGTTGAATAATGGAAGAGGCAAAGATATAAGACATGAGAAAGACTCAACCATCATTTCTGACTTTGCAGCCGAGGAATGTAGGTGGATCTAGAAACTGAGAATGACTCCTGGCCAGTAGCCAGCAAGACAACCGAGTCCTCAGTCCTACAACCGCAAGAAACTGAAGTCAGCCAACAACCAAAATGAGCAAGAGTATGGATGCTTCCCTAGAGTCTCCAGATAGGAATGCAGCCCTCCAACAGCTTGATTTTGGCCTGGTAAGATCCACTTTGGATTTCTGACCTCCAGAACTGTCAGATTAAAAAAAAAAAGTGTGTGTTCCAAGGTGCTAAGTTTGTGGTTTGTTATATCAGCAATAGAAAAGCAGTATACCCACTAAATTTTTTAAGGGAACTAAGACCCATGCTTCTTCACCTTTGACTCTCAGTATGTTGTATGGGATTCACAATTTATTTGAATGAATATCAGATGAAGAAAGTTAGAATAAAAAAGGCTGGGGGAATATTTTTATTCTATTTTTAATTGAAATATAGTTGATTTACAATATTGTGTTAGTCTTTGGTGTACAGCACAGTGATTTAGTTATATATATATATATATATATATATATATATATATATATATACACACACACATATCCTTTTTCATATTTTTTTCATTAGAGGTTACTACAAGGTATTGACTATAGTTCTCTGTGCTATACAGTAGGACCTTGTTGTTTATATATTTTATATATAGTAGTTAGTATCTGCAAATCCCAGACTCCCAATTTATCAACAGGGATTATTTTAGGTTCCTCAACCCCAGTTTCAATGTGTGTGTGGCGGGGGATCTTCCCCACACAACAAGCAATTCTCAGACACCAGCAACTGTAACACTGTCTACCTGGAGATATCATCAGATTTCACAGGTAAAAAGCTCTGTCTCACAAAACCGCTGTCCACTTCAGTCGCCTTGGCAGTCTCAGGTTGTTACTTGTTCTTCTGAATGATTGGCTACAAACTGAGGTTCCTGTGACCCCCTGCAATTCAGGATGCCAAATGCAAGTCTGGGTTCTTATTTGTCCTTCTGACCTACTGTCTATAAATCAGAGAGTCCCACAACTCCCTCCTTGGGTTCTGTTAATATGCTGGAATAGCTCACAGAACTCAGGAAACCCATTTACTCACTAGATCACTGATTTATTACAAAGGATATTAAAGGATACAAATCAACAGTCAGATGAAGAAGTACATAGGACGAGGCCTATGCCTCGCAGAGTTGCTGCCACTGTAGAGCTTGGGGTGCGGCATGGTGGCACGTGGAAGCTCTCTGAACACCCACTTTTGGAGGTTTTTATGTAGGCTTTGTTACATCAGCATGATTAATCAATTCATTGGCCTCGAGGTGAATGATTCAACATCCAGCCTCTCTCCCCTCCCCAGAAATCAATGGGTTGGACTGAAAGTTGGTTCCCTTGGCAACTATCTGCATTCTGTAGTACTTTCCCAAAGTCACATCATTAACGTATACCCAGTTGTGGTAGAAAGTAACTTGTTATGAATAATAAGACACCCATTTCACCTTTATGTCTCTGAAGCATTTTCTGGAACTGAGAACGAGGGACCAAATATTATAACAAAAGATGTTCCCATTGCCCTTACAGCTCAGGAAATTCTGAGGGGATTGGGAGCTATGAGTCAGGAACTGTGGGTGAAAGCCAAGTATATACATTAGAATTATATTTTGATCATCTGAATGACCAAATATATATATGTCTTATTATAAATCACAATATCACCCAGGAGACATATATCATATCATATCATTGTCTTTAATTTCCATAAACATTTTTTGAAAAGTAGAAGAGCAAATCTGTCTATTCAGGGAACCAACTGTAGGTGTGGAGATGGTGGAACAGAAGAGGGACATAATGGAAGGTCAGTATGTTGCAGCTTGTGTTTGGAGAACATTATTGCCTTATATTCTGGGGTAGATGAAAATGCTCTAGCATGCCTGAACAGTTCATGCCTTCTAACCCATCTACCAAGCCACCTTTGTCAAAAAGGCAAAGACTTTGGAATTCTTATTCCTTCATTCCAAATCCAAGTAATAGTTTTAGAGCATTACTGATTTGCATAGTTTATTCTCTGCACTAGTATTGCTAGTACAAAATTAACTCCTGTTATAATCTTACCTAAATAAATCATGAATTTCACACCACACACGTCTCCTTATATGCTCACTATGATCACCCTAGATTAAGTCCTTATTATTTATTTTCTACTTTTTAACTTGTGAAATGTGTTACATCTACCAAAGTGTGTATAAATGTACCTATGCAGTTAAATAATAATAAAATTAACTCAGCTATTGTGAAAGGAAAATCAAAATGGAATTGGTATTGTCAAGAGAGTACTCTAAAATCCAGCTGAAGGCTCTTAAGGGAGTGTGACTTATGCATGCATGTCTCAGCCTGGATGTAATCTGACCTTCTGACCTGATGAAGTCATCCAGGACAGCTCCCAGAAGCTCAAGGTTCTTGGTGAACTCTAACCCTAAAATAATTGGTGACACTCTATCTACTTATCAGACCCCTATCCTAAAACAACTTTTGGGTTTTTTAAGGACAAATATTTTCTCACTCAAGTCAAAGTCAATCACAATTCTCACTAGGCAACTTTCAACAACCTTGTGGCCTTTTCTCTTTAAGAACCCCTGACTCTTTCTCTTCCTCAGAACACTCTTTCAGGGTTACCCAAATCTGTGTCTCCCAAACTGCAATTGTTAAGACCCCAAATAAACTCTTTACTTGTTTGCAGCCTCTCACATTACTTTTTCGTTAGCACTACCCACATCCAGTTTAACAAACAGAATATTGCCATAAGCTCAGAAAGGCCCTCCGTGTTCCTCCTCAGTCATACACTCCTCCTTTCCCCAGAGGTGAATAACATCCTGGACTTTATGACACTTTTCTTACTATTCCTTATAGGTTTTCCACATTTGTATGTATTCCTAAACAAAATATAGTTGTTTTATATGTTTTTGAGATTTATGAAAGTGAAATAAGCTGTTAAAACAACTCAAATGCAATTCATGTAGTTGTACACATATAAATATCTATTTAGTTGTGTATAACAAAATAATATATACAATTCTCACAAGTGAATTTATAAATGTATACACATATAAATATATAAATACATTTAGGTATGTATTATATAATTAACCAGATTATATATAAAATTCTCTTGTGAGTTTTTTTTTCCAGTCAACATTAGGATTTGGTGGTTCTTATGTATTTGCAAACTGTAGTTCACTCATTTTCATTATTCTGTGTGAATATGCTACAATGTGTTTAGCCTACTTTCCATGAATATTAGAAAGATTTCCAGGATTTTACTGATACAAATAATACTGCAGCACACATTCATACCCATGTTTTCTGATGCGTATGTGAGGAGTTTCTTTAGCGACTGCACGAAGGAGCACAGTGGCTGGGCCGTGGAGGGTGTGCCCGTGCAGCTTCACCAGGTAGTGCCCAGTGGTTTTCCAAAGTGGTTGCACTAATTCCACCTATATTACTTTTCTAATTACAAAGACTCTTAACTGATGTTTCTGCCTCCAGTTTTTCTCTACATCAGTCTGTCCTGTCCACTGCATTAGTCTGGTCTACCTAAAATGCTCCTTTCAGCTTGTGTTTCTCACATCCTAAATGCTAATTTACCCAGGAACATACTATAGCAACTTGCCCACATCAACAAATGCAAAGTCTCTTCATGCTCACCACTTCTCAATGAAAATTCTTTGTGCTAAACAGGAGGCTCTGTGTAGTTTTTCCTTCCTAATGCATGCTTTTATTTGTTTTTGAGCTTTTGTTACTAAAACTCCCTGCCCATAATCCATCCCTTTCCTCTCTGCTTCCTAAGTACTACCCAGTCTTCAAAGTTCACTGATGTAATTTGAAGATCCAATTGGCTTTATTCCATGCTTCAAGAATCAGGCAACATCCCATCTAATAAATGGAAGGTAGTCTGAGGAGCTGTACAAAATGGAGGGGTTTTATAGAAGGAGGGTGGGGCAAAGACATTATTAGCGAAATAAAAGAATGAATTGTTTCGGGTTATGTGACCTTCTCTTGGGTAAAAGGCTTAGTCTACCAAACCAATGAACTCTTCTACCTTTGGGGGATGGAGAAGGCCCATGTGACATATTTTCTCAGTGATGCTGACTAGAAAATCCTAGACTGATGGATTAATGAGGTATCACCTCACACCACTGAGAATGGCCATCATTCAAAAGTCCATGAGCAATAAATGCTGGAGAGAGTGTGGAGAATAGGAAACCCTCCTGCTCTGCTGATGGGAATGTAGTTTGTTGCAGCCGTTATAGAAAACAGTGCGGAGATTCCTCAAAAACTAAAAATAGATTTACCATATGATCCAGCAATCCCACTCCTGGGCATATATCCAGAGGGAACCTTAATTCAAAAAGACACATGCACCCCAATGTTCATAGCAGCACTATTTACAATAGCCAAGACATAGGAACAACTTAAATGTCCACTGACAGATGACTGGATAAATAAGATGTGGTATATTTATACAATGGAATACTACTCAGCCATAAAAAGAATAAAATAATGCCATTTGCAGCAACATGGATGGAACCTGGAGAATGTCATTCTAAGTGAAGTAAGCCAGAAAGAGAAAGAAAAATACCATATGATATCACTTATATGTGGAATCTGAAAAAAAAAAAAGACAAATGAAATGAACTTATTTACAAAACAGAAACAGACTCACAGACATAGAAAACAAACTTACGGTTATTGGGGGTAAGGTAGTAGGAAGGGATAAATTGGAAGCTTGAGATTTGAAGATGCTAACTAATATATAAAAAATAGATAAACAACAACTTTATACTGTATAGCACAGGGAACTATATTCAATATCTTATAATAACTTATGGTGAAAGAGAATATGGAAATGAATATGTGTATGTTCCTATATGGCCAAACTATTGTGCTGTACACCAGAAACTGATACAATGTTGTAAACTGATTATACTTTAATAAATACATATAATATAAATTAATTAATTAAATCCTCAAAAAAAAAGGAGAGTGCATTCCTAGGGAAGGTTGAAATTGCAATTAGTTAAGGTATTTAGTTTAGGTTTGGTATCATGTGCTTTAGCACAAGTGATGTTATTTTAGGCCCATGGTTTTCTCCTTAACACCTCCTTTTCTGTGATATGTTCTGCCTGTTTTCATCTGCATTCTTTGAAGTCCCCTAGCACTCAAAGTATATTATTCTGTCATTCATTAAAACATGATTTGGGGGTTCATATTGTATGAGTTCATGATGCATGCAAAAAGAAAAGCCAGTGACCTGAGAAAGGTAAGGAGCTTACTTTCAGAACAGTATACCCATCAGTTATGCATCATTCTTCAAGCAGGACTGGATGAAAATCTGTCATGGGTGCTTGAAGAGGGAATCAAAGGTTACCTGGTAAGTTGGGACCTGATCATCACCCCTGTCCCCTTCAGTGTTTGATGCTGTGGGTCTGTGACTTGCCATGAGAGATCTGTCATGGAGCCCTCTACATTCTAATCTCAACCTTCCTTTCCAGCAGACACTGATAGGCACTGACAGGACCCTATGTTCTAATCCAATTGGTCTTCTTCCTATTTTCCAAACTTACTCTTCGTGCCTGTTTCCAAGTCTCTGCTTGGGCCCCTTCCTCTATGCAGAGGACCTCAACACCCCACCCTGCTGAGATAAGTGCTCTCAATTCTTCGAGAACTGGCTAGGAAGCCTTTCCTGGCCATCTTAGCTTACTATGATCCTCCTCTCATTGAATTTTTGGTGCTCAATATATATTGCCTTGTATAGTTAGCTATCTTTTTATGTACAAACATCAAAATTAGGAACACGACTTAAATTCAGCTGAGCACAGTCTTTAACAGCAGTGTTATTCAAAGACTAGCTCTTGATTGACAGATGATGGATACCTTTGAAATAACTGATTCTGGTTTCTATTTTGGTTTTGTAGATGGCAGATACATTTTACATTTAAAGATTATATTCCCTGTGTTGGATTTACTCACATCAGCAAAATTTATGCTTGAATTCTTAACTGGAATATTGTTTTGTGATGGTTATTCTTTTGTTTTATTTTGTTTTGTTTTACTTTACCAGTCTACTAGTATTAAATACAGAATGAAAAATCAGGATTTGGTGCAATATAGGGATGTTGTCAGACTTCTATTTTATTATCCACAGTAGGAATATGTGGCATCTGTGATACTTCGATATGATATCAGTCCCCTATTTCTAATATAATCTATAAGCTTTTTGAACATTTTCTATAGTTGTTTTCTTTGTGTTAGACCTAAGAAAGACCAGCTTCTAATGCAAGATGGCTTGACCTAGGATTACTGAAAAATTGTATCTTAGTTTTCAAATCTTAGTATTTTTGATGCATAAATTTTCTTTTAAGCCTAGTCTCATTTAAATGCTAATGTCTGTCTTCATGTAGCCAGTTTCTTGTTCTCCTCTGTATATCCTCAGAGCTGATCTGAGTGTGGAGATTCCATTCACTTCAAAGGAAACTTCACGCTTGGATCCTCTCCACAGGGGTGCTCAGACTAAGACAAGAAATGATCCCTATAGCTTCCCCCTTCCCCGCATTAGTGAGGAAAATAAAAAGGAAGATTTCCCAATGCATTTAACAGTCTAAGTAATTGAATCAGTACCATACACTGGAGCATTCATAACACTGTTGCTAGTTCATAATCTTAAAGAACATTTTTAACCCTGGGACATTAAAAGTATGTTGGTATGGTAGGATATTATAGTGTACCTATTACTTTCAAACAAACCGTATACTGTGTTACTATTCTCTTGTGCCTATGTTAGGAGTGGTCTCATGCTGTGGAAGATAATTGCATGATAGATAGACATGCTTCACATGCAAAAAAAATTTTAAAGGGAGGACAAAATGTATTACCTTAATGTGATCATAGACAGCTGTTAACTGTTAAATGTCCAATAGGTATTTTATCAGTCATCTGTAAATTGCAATTAATCCTTTATGCAGCTGATATCTTGGATCTTAACATTCTTTTCTTCTGTTTTTTGGGGGAGCCTTAGAACATGTATGATTTAGAGCTCATCAGTTTGGAGATAGGAAATGATTATTCAAATTGCCAATACTCTTTATTCTCAAAAATAGAGTGGTAAAGAAATTTCAACAAAGTGTCCACAGTGCTAATGCATTCATCCATTCATTCTTTATCTGACAAGTATTTATTGAACACCTATTATGTGCTAGTTACTATTTCAGTAGCTGGGAAATTCTAGTTGAACTAAAGAAGCAAAAGATTTGTTCTAAGAGAGCAGTGGCTGTCAAAAATGTGGCCCCAAGAATCCTGGGAGGGTCTTTTACCCTTTTCAGGGGGATCTGTGAAATCAAAATGTGTCAACATTTGAAAGATTTGCATAATTCAGTGAACCAATATTTTTCATATGACCACTTGTGATGTTAATGAATCATTCTGGGGCAAAAGTTTCATTTAAAAATGCAAGATGGACTACTTGGTTTTAGTGTAAGTAATTGTTGTGTGGCGTATTTTATAAATATCTCTTAGACCTGTTGGTTGATTGTGCTTCTATATTCTTGCTGATTTTTGTCTAGGTGTTCTATTAATTGTTTAAAGAGGGGTGTTGAAGTCTGAAATTATCTTGTGAATTTGTCTATTTCTCCTGCAACATTTCTTTTCTTCTTTTCTTTTTCCTGACAACTTCACATCCTTCCCAAATCTGTGAGCCAATGAATTACCTTAATGTTATGCCAATTTCCATTGCATTTCTACCACTTACAATAAATTTGATTTAAGTCCGAAACTGAAGCAAAGGTCTAACTAGTCATTCTGTGATAATATTGTTTCTCAAACTAGGGCCTACAAACATGTTTTTAGAATGCCCAGGAAACTATATATGAATTTTAAAGTGTTTATTTTTATTTCAATTCTCACTTGAAATAATTAGTATAAAAATAGTTTCTAGTTTCTCTGAACAACCCCCTTATTAATTAAAGACTGCCAGGCAATTTCATTGCTTTTATTTGTCACAAGTCATTTCTGTAAGTTAAAGAGAAGGAAAAATTAGTGTCCTACCTAGCCATCAGGCTCTGAAACTTGACTGCCTGGGTTTGAATCCTGACAGTATCTTTTATAATTTACCCTAATCCTTTGGTTGCTACTGTCCTTGTCTGTAAAATAGAGAAAATAATAGTACAAATCTCATAAGGTTGGTGTGAATATTAAAGGAGTTGATATGTGTAGAAATCTTAAACTATTGTCTGCCACATAATGCTCAATAATGTTCTTATTATTATATAAATAATGTTTTTGAGTCAAGTGAAGGACGTGTAACATTAGATATGCTGTAAGTTTTGCTGTAGTTTCAATACAGAAAAATGGTAAAAGAAATGACTTATTTTATACATGTGCAATAGGAAGTGTGCATAAGAATCTTCAAAAAGCATTGTTCACAATAGCAAGTTATTGGAAACAACCCAATTCCCATCAACATTACATGGATAAACTGCTGAGTATTCATTAAGTGGACTATTATACAGTAGTTAAAATGAATGAAGTGAAGCACAATGTGGTGATATAATATGGATGGATGTTGCAATTTAATATTAAAGAAAAAATGTCTTCAAATATTATAATATATTTCTCCTATGAAGTCATAATCTATAAAAATTAAAATATGTATTTTTTAAAAACATGTACACCTTTTTAAAGCATATATAAAACCAAGTATATGAAATAAATTTATATTTCAAAAAGCAAACAGGATAATAAGTATGGAATTTAGGATGGTTGCCATGGGTGGGAGGAGCCTAGGGAATAGAATGGGAGAGCTGTACTGTTAGAGTAAATTATTGTTAAGACCCTAAGTTTTATTTTAAGTAAGATGTTTACTGTCTTCTATAACATTATAAAAATTAACTAGATAACTAAGTAAAAGGGGACAGACATCAACGGATCAGTGATCAATGTGTCCTGAACTGAGGATTACGATTTGTCTAATTTTGTGTACCTGTGTTGCAATGAAAAAGAGAAAGAGAAACATGTCACATGTGGTGCAGGATAGTCCATTCATGCTGATGAATGCTGTTACCAGAGCAGTGTTATATTCGTGCTAGAAGGGGCGACTTTGAGCAGAAATCATCTGTCACATTAAGTCAATGTTAAGAATTTGAAGGGTTTTGTTTGTGTGTGTATAATTTTAAATTTCAATTCAATAGTTGTCCAAGTGCTTATGCAATGGAATTATGGAATTTCCACCTAGTTTTTAGTTTATATTGTGTTAGGGATAACTTAAGTAATCATTTTGGAGAGTCCGTGAAATTATTTTTACTTCAGAAGGATTCTATTCTTTATTCACCTTTAGGAGACACTGCACTGTATTCTCAATGGTTCCAGCCTCAGGAGAGATTCTCAAAATGAAATCCAGGGATGGCTGAGGGATGCTGAGACACACAGGGTTATGCCACACAAAGCAGAAAAGACCCTACAATCATGAGGTTAAAGTACAACAAGACTGTTATTTGTCCTTTTCACTGTCACTCACAAGTGTACAGTGAAGTTTTTCCAGAATCTATGTGACATGTGATTTCACAAGAGATGAACTATAGAAGCAGACAGGAGAGGCCAAAATTTACGTTTAATTCTGTCTGTTAAGTCAGACATTAAAGAGATTTGTCAAAATGTAAACAATGATATTTTTCTCACTAAATTTCTTTCACTGCAGAAAACATAGGCTATTTTTTCATAAATACATTATTAGAGTTGCCATGTAATGGATTTCTGATGGTTATTTTTGAGAGGAATTAATAAATAATTTTTTAATCTGCTTTGTTTTCTAATACAATAAATATTAAAATATATTGTTCACATAAATAAGAACTATTGAGGGTCCTCAGTAATTTTTAAGAGTCTGAAGGGCTACAGAGACCAAATCTTTGAGAACTGCTGCTTTACCCTATCTTCTCTTATTATATTGTAACTGGGAGTACACTGAAATTCATAAGACATGAGATACTGTCATGTCTCGCTATATTGAGCAGCTAGGAATTTATATATCACTGACAGGAAACAGGGGAAGCAGAGGAGGTTGTCAAGGTGACAGGCTCATGAAATCTCGGAGGCCGACTCTTGGTTGAGAGGAAGTAGGTGAGCAAGTGTGCACTCCTGGATAGACAGACAGTTAAAACCTGTGGAATTTCTGGAAGAATAAGCTCACACTTTTTCACATGAATGGCTTAGAAGAACATCAGAGACAGCAGGGGAGGGGGAAATAAGAGGATGTGGTCATGAACATCTGCCCTTCATTTGGCAACTCACCGAGGTTTCCATGGCCTGACTTGACCTGCTGAGTAATGTCTCTGGTCAGTTTGCCTAGAGGCCCAGAACACTGAGGCCGAGATGGCATATTCGCTTAAAATATGTGCAAGTATAGACGCATACACACACACACATACACGAAATGAAGGATGCTCAGCTCTCTGTCAGATACGTGCAAGTCACTTCCCATAAGCTCTTAGAAAAAAAATGCATTTACTAGATAATCTCTATTTCAATATTTGATGGAAAATGCATTGTCTGGTCTTGGGTTTTTGTTTTGGCATTCATGTCACTGGAGTGAGATGAGTCATATTTTAGGCATTAATAAAACGTCCTCAGTCTTTGCCTAAATCACATAGGGATATAGATCTGAATAATAAACTCAACAAGAAACATATTTTTAAAGGAAGTTGTCCCACGTGTGAAGGGTTCAATAATGATTCCTATGGAATATGTATTTTTTAGATCTAATTTTAGTGTAAAGACTTTTATTTCATGAAACTAATGAGAAACATCATCATTCCATGCCCTGCTTTTTGGTCCATCAGCTTTGTTGTTTCCTCAGAAAAAATAGGCATTGTTCATTTTATTAGAACTTAGTGTATTTTTAGACCCATACTGTGTGCTTCAGTAATCGAAAATTACTTCTAAATCGGACCTCAAGTACTTCATCTGTAAATTTTGGTCACTTTTATCATGTTTTATGTAGTTGTCTCACACAGATATTTGTTTTAAGCATATAAATATCACTCACATAACTGATTTTGTGACAGGATATCTGAGGCCATGGCATGTGCAAAGCTTACCACTTTTCTCTGTCCTTAGAGCAGGCTGTCATTTTGTTTAGTTTGGTATCTTAGAAAGAATGTGCCAGTACCTGTATTTTTTCCTATTGCTCTTCTGAGGTTTGCAAACACAGAAATTATCTTATTCAATAGAAGACCCTGCTGGCAAACAAGAAAGCATGGGGATCTTCAAAGATTTCTTATAAGGGTGGAGACTATCCCATAATTCTTGCAGGCTTAAGAACTCTTCATGATATTTCCTTTGTAAGCTCTCACTTTTATCCTCCATCCTCCCCGCCAAACTACCCCCATCCTATAGCTCATCCGAAATTTCATTGCTTCCAATAGAAAAAGAACCTGCTAAGATCCAGCCTCTCTATCCAACAGGGCACAGTTCCCTTAAATTGATGTGCTGGGCGACTAATATTAAGAAGAGGAACAAATTGATTTTAAAAAGTCAATAAAATACAGACTACGTGAATTTAAAAGCAGTGTTTAGGATTTCTACATTCTAGTGTATTTTTTCTGGTATCTGCACAAATAAGGCACAACAGAGAAAGTAGAGAGGTATTGGAATGAGCTGAAGAAGAAGATTCTCATTTTATATACCTACCATAAACAGAAACAATTTTTTTTCTGTCTAGCAGCTAATATGATAGTTTTCATAAGTCCAGTTTTGCTTTAAAATGCACTCAAAGGAAAACAAAAACAATTACATGGAAACAACTTGGGAAATGAGATATTTAAAAAAACATTTGATATTTAATTATAATTGCTCATCCAATAAAATGCTTTACTTTCTGCCTCTTGTTTATGTATATTCTATATTCTATTCTCATAAGCTCAACTAAGTGGTTGAACTTGATAGCTATTGCCTTGATATTATACTCTCACCTAATTATTTGAGAAAAGAAAATTGCTTCCACCAAGATTAAAAAGTTCAACTTATCTGGGAATCGTTATAGTCAAAGATCTTTGAGAGCTTTATCTGCAACTTGTTCCTGCCTCCATCCAATTTTTTTTCACATATTGTCTATCAAAATATAGATCATTTTTTATATTTATTAAGAAAGTTCAAATTTATCTTGTATTTGTCATCATTGTGAGGCACACAAGAGATGACTCTTTCAGAGATTGCTCTGAGTTAACTTAAGAGCTTGAAAAGGAAAATACTATGGAGTGCACTATTGTTTACTGATAAAGTTAAACAAAATGACAACAGGGTAATGTATTCTGCTCAGAGACTTGTAATGTAACTTAGTTGTGCACCAATGTGTGTGTGCATGCGCGTCTGTGTGTAATGAAAATGTGAGCGGCCTCTAAGTTTTTATTGATTAATTATTATTTCATTAAAAAATTTAAATTACACATCAGTAGCCCTTATGTTGATCTCCTAAATGAATGAAAACCATGCTTTTTCTGTAAATTGTATTGATTGAGGTCTCAGATTTACACTGGATTTTTTGATATACTTTGTTTTTAAATTCCAATCCCTCTTTTCTTTTGGAATATAGTGGAGAGTAGAGACTTACCTTGCTTTAAATGGAGGAGCCAATTCAAATTCCAGTGCTAACTGTCATTTAAGAAGTGCTTGTAAGTGAGAGGGGTTGCTGTGGGGCTCCTGTGAGGAGTAAGAGCAAGAACAATGGAGTTAGATGCTTACACATAAAACCTCCCTCCATCCTTACTGTTTTGAATTTGGGTGAGTTTTTTAACCTCTCTGCTTCCCTATTTTCTCATTAGTAAAATGAAGCTAATAATAGAACCTACATTTTAAGGTTGTGGTAAAGATTAAATGAGACAATGCATTTAAATTACTTAGCCGACCATCTGGTGCATAGGTGTCCAATATACCACAGACTGAGTGTTTGTGCCCCCCCCCCCAATTCCCATGTTGAAACCTAATCCCCAATGTGCTGATATTTGGAGGTGGGCTGTTTGGGAGATGATTAGATCAAAGCAGGCACTAATGAGATTAGTGCTGTTGCGAAAGAAGCCATCTTCTTCCTACCTTGGCATCTTCTGTCCAGATGTGTCCTGAATGCTGTTGGTTTCTGCATAGATGGTCTAGAAACTTCAGAAGATGGAATCCTGTAGTGGGCCTTAAACTGAAGATGAGTCAACTGTATTGCAAATGAAATCCTCCAATTACATATATCTCTTTGGAATTTTTTTCTCTTTTATTATTCACTAGCCTCTGGAAAAGTCATATTTAAATATTTCAGCATTGTTTCTGATGTGCTGTGGGATGCAAAAGGGTTCTGTTTGTGCAGTGTGAATGTTACAGGTGAAATAGCACTTATTCCTGTGTAATGGAAGAGTCAGTCTTGGAGTGGGATGACATCCCTGCCTCAGGCTCACAGAGGAATTAAAAAGAATAAGTTTCCAAGAAAATTTGAAATGATGGGTCAATCCTAGAAGAGGAATTTGCTTCAGGGGGCTTTGTTCTTTGTAATTTAGGGGGAAGGCAAAGTTATTTGCTGAAAGTAAGGACGACAGGTGTGGGTTAGGGGCCTTGAGATGCATTTTCCAGCGGTTGGGAATCAATTAGAGTTAAATGAAAGAATTGCTGAGTAGCACTTGGGGCCTCACTGAGGAATTTAATCCAATGCAATTAAAAAGAAAGGAGAGAGAGAGAGAGAGATCTATTATTTACATGACTAATAAAGAAGGTGAAAGTATAAGGGAAGCTTTTCTGGAGGAGCTAGTTTAAAGCCTACAAGGAGGAAAATGTTATCAGTGGTCATCTAGGGTTATGTGGAAGAGGTGTAAGAACAGAGTGGCTTCCACTTGAGATCAAGCAGACGAGTTTACAGGTTGGCCGTATAACTAAGTGAATTTTTAAAATAGGATAATCTAAAACAAACCAGCAAAGTCCATTGAACAAACAATTAAGTTACTTAATGGTCTGTGCCTTGGTTTAATTGGCTAGTTTCTGGAGATACTCTACTGTAGGTTATAGGCAATTTTAAGAGGATAATAGATATAATGAAACAAGTAGCAGGAATATGAAAAAATTTAAATACAATTAACCAATTGAGATGTAAGTCTAATTAAAATCAGTCCTTGAACTTAAAGGTGGAATAAAAGTTTTATATGTTATTGTTCCTATTAATTGTGTTTTACTTTCCCTAAAATTTTAGAAGGGGTGCTGTGGACCATAAGTGTTAAGTGGGAATAAAAAGACATGGAAATAATCAGAAAACAATAGCTTACAGTTTCTACGTGATTTTACATATTAACCAGGTAGCAGGAGCTATTGATTATGTGTATCCTGCAGTGCTAACCTCATGAACTGATTTTGGAAGCAAGCCCGGCTTCTTGTTTCAGAAATTTAGAGAAACCGCATGGCCCATAATAGGACCTGGAACTCTGCCATTATTCCTTCATTCATGTAGGTACTGAAGGCACTAAAATTTTTGAGAAGCCTGGTAAAATGAAACCATCTTGGTGAAAAACAACCTGTGAGGAATAACTACATGCTAATTTTCCAGCTCTGATACAGAGCAAGTCCTTCTGTACAGAGAGAGAGCAAGAGGAGGAAGTCGAGAGAGTGGATACTGGTGGAGAGAGTGGAAAAGAATCAAAGGCAAATTTCTGCTTCACATCTTCTCCTAGGACTGGCAAATATTAAGGTTGTTTTATAATTCTTTTGCTAACATAAGAATGTCAGCAAGCACCTCCCTCAGTACATATTATTAAAGTCTCCATGTGATTTCTTTTACCATCTTAAAAGTTCTCTAGTAAAAAAAAAAAAAAACCAAATTATTTCTAAAGAAGAAAAAACCCCACAGGTTTTCATTTAAGTTTTCTTCCTTATATAGTGAAAAAAAATACATAACTGAAAATTAGGACTGATACACAGATCGTAATTTAACCCAATTACATAGTGCTAGCCATACAGAGGCTTATACTTTCCGTGTCACTTGGCTAAAGGTGATTTTTTTTTAACAGAATGACATCAGTTCTATTTAAAAGTTGTCAAATATGCATTATTTCCCCCTACCAATATTTTATTATAAGTGTAAAAAATTTAGAAAAGTTGAAAGAAAAAGTGTACAATAAACAGTTACAGATCCACTTTCTAGATTCTACACTTGGCATGTTGTTACTTTTGCTGTCTTATATACTTACTCATCTACCCATCCTTCTATCCATTCATTGTTCCATCCTTTTTTTGAGCTCTGCATCTTTTTATAAAATAGAAATAGAATTACTAATATGTGCTTATATTTTGAGGCTAACCAGAAAGATTGTAAACTTATTTTGAATTTTTCAGATGATACTTCTTACAGAGGATTGTATTAATTTCCTATTGATGCTGTAAAAATTACACAAACACAAATTTATTCCTCTTACAGTTCTAGAAGTCAGAAATCTGAAATGAATCTGAATGGTTCTAACAGGCTGTTCCCTTGCCTTTTCCAGCCTCTAAAGTATCCCTTCATTCCTTGGGCTCATTCATGGGCTCTTCCTCCATCTTCAAGGTACATCCCTCCAGCCTTTTCTTCCACTCTTAAATCTTCTCTCTTTAACTCTCATCCTCAGGCCTCTCTGTTATAAGGACTCCTGTGATTATATTGGATCCACCCAGATGATCCAGGATAATCTCCCTTAATTTAATCACATCTGCAAAATTCCTTTTGACAGGAAAAGTAAAATAGTCATAGATTCTGGGGATCAGAATGTGTACATCTTTAGAAAGCCAATATTCAGCTTACCACAGGATATTGTGTCATGGTCTTTACTGTGTGTTTTGCTGTCAGTGTCCTTTAGTGCTAGGAGAAAACATACGCTGAGTTTAATTCTTTATCTGTGTGGCCCATTCTGTGAAATAAATAATGCTCTCTTATGAATAGTTTTTACTATACGAGACAGGCAAAATCGTCAATAATCTACCATTCTTCATGATTACAAAGATGGACTGTGATTTTATGTTGCAATAAAGAAGAAAAAGGAAAACACTGCCAGTTAAACTGATTCAAAACCTAAGATGCATTTTTATTTGATATATATTAAAATGTTATAAAATGTAACTTAAAAATAGAGAAAATAGTTGATGTTGTCGTTTCAGTGCATGGCATGGAGATGGCCCAAGAAGTTCCTTCTTTTTCTATTAACAATGTGACTGTTATAAAGTTCTCATTTCAGGTAGGAAAGTCTGGTTCTGTTAACATGTAGCATTGAAAGAAATACCCCAAGTGATTTAGTGATGAAAGACATGTACATTTCCACTTTCAGTTATATTTAGCAATTTCCTTTTTTCCAGTACTCTGGACATTAAGATGAAAAATACTAGTCCTGTTAAGGCCACATCTTTTACAGATAGAACTATTATTTTGTACTTCCCAGTGATAAAATGACAGTGCAAACATCTATAGCATGCACTAGATACCTAAAGGGCACTGAAGTAATTAAGTCTACACTATTTAACTGGAGCTTTCAGATCTCTTGGTTGACAGTTGCTTCATAGACAAGATGGATAGGAATGGAGTTGAAACACAATTTTCTTTAAGTAAAAAAGCAAATAGGCTGCAACATAATGTTCCTTATCTGCATTTCACTTTTATCATCGCAGGAGCAGTTCTTCCAGCACACAGCACAAGCCCTTCCTTGTGTTTTCATTATTTTCTGCCAACAATCTCTCTCTCTTTCCTGGGAGAAACATCGAAAGTTAATAAAGAGATAAAACTTATTTTCTTCTAGCTGTGTTTTTTTCCCAGATTTTTCAATATTCAATTAAGAAAGGGCAAAATCTACAGACCCCCTTAGAGGAACACTGCTAGACTACTCTGATTTTTTTTTTCCCCTCATAATGGTATTTCTCAACTTGAAATGTGAAAAGAAACCTTATTAAACAATGATACTGCTTCTGAAGTCCAGAAAACCTTGAAACAAAAAGAAGATTCTCATTTCTCAGAGCCCTGCACTGTGCAGGACTTCCCTACTTATAAGAATATGTTTCTGAAAATTCTCCATGGCATAAAAGTTTAAACATTATATTTTCTTGTCTGTTGTAGTGAGTAGCATGACTTGAGATATTGGGCTTATGTGTAAGGACCACCTGAAAATGCAGCTTTGTTTCCTAGCCCGACCAAGAGGAAAAACAATTATAGAATGTTTAAACTAATGAGACCTGTAGACTTAACCTGGTCCTGAATCCTTAATTTTACAGATTATGGAACCATATCAGAACTGGTAGTGTAGATCAATTTTTCTATTTGGGGGTAAATTCTCACTTTTCTTGCTATTCAGTTTCTTTTAGGTTTTGGATATACAGAGCTAAGCCAGTTTATAACTGTAAATTAAGACTACTACCTAGAATTCAAGTCATCAGACATACTGAGACAGATTTTGTTCATTTATTTTTTACTTTCTAGAGGAAAATGTCTGCTGCAGAAATTCCACTAGCTGAGAGCTGTATGTGGCAGAGTGGAAAGCACTTATTCTTTGGGGCTGATATACAGATAACTTCAATGAAAAATGAATCTCCCCCTCAGAATTCATTTAGACATAAGACTAAAAAATTTATTTGGTCCGTGGAACTTTATGGTTTCAAAAGTAAATACAGAAGTCCTCTCTTATCTGCAGTTTTGCTTTCGGCAGTTTCAGTTACCTGTAGTCAACCATGGCCTGAAAATATTAAATGGGAAATGTCCGGAAATAATTCCTAAGTCTTAAATTGCGCGCCCTTCTGAGTAGCCTGTGAAATCTCGCGGTGTCTCCCTCCGTCCCGCCCGTTACTCACGGAGCCACCATCTTGGTTATCGGATCGTCTGACGAGGTAGCGCAGCGCTTGGGTTCAGGTAACTTTTTTTACTTAATAATGGCCCCAAAGTGCAAGAGTAATGATGCCGGCAATTCGAATATGCCAAAGAGAAGCCGTAAGGTGCTTTCTATAAGTGAAAAGGTGAGAGTTCTTGGCTTAATAAGAAAAGAAAAACAACAACAACAACAAAAAAAACCCGTATTCTGAGGTTGCTAAAATCTGCTGTAAGAACAAATCCCTGAAACTGTGAAGAAGGAAAAGAGAATTCATACTGGTTTTGCCGTCACATCTCAAAATGCAAAAGTTACAGCCACAGTTGTGTCATAAATGCTTAGTTAAAATGGAAAAGGCGTTAAATGTGTACGATGAGGTATTCTGAGAGAGATCACATTCACATAAATTTATTACAGTGTATTGTTATAATTGTTCTAGTTTATTAATAATTATTGTTAATCTCTTACTGTGCCTAATTTATAAATTAAACTTTATCATAGGTATGTATGTATAGGAAAAACAGGCTATGTAAGGTTCGGTACTGTCTGAGGTTTCAGGCATCCACTGAGGGTTCTGGAACGTATCCCCCTCAGATACTGTATTCAGCTGCCTACGAAAAAGCAAAATACATTTCCAAACACTTGGACTTTGTGTCCAAGGAGTTAAGAATATAAACAAAAGAGAACACGGTAGCTGAGGTCCTTCTTGGGTGCAGGGTAATGTGTTGCTGAGTACATGTGTGTCTTGTTTTGATGGTAGAAATTGCTAGGAATTGTCTCTCAAATGGTAAGAGTGTGACACCAACTATCTGAGATTTGTGGATTAAATATCTTTTTTCAGTACCCTTGAGCAGCACTTGCTAAACATGTTGCCGTTCTGCAATAAATATGACCATAATATTTACATGTGAATCACATTCCCAAAGTACATCCAGTTTCTGGACTGCCCTGCAGTCAACGGAGAACAAAAGTACATCGCTTCCAAATTCCCAACAAGCAGTTGTAATCCCTCCTCTTTCTCCCCTATTCAGGAAAGCACATTGGACATTAAGTGCATGAGAGTATTGAAGAAACACGGGCTCTACTGTAATTCATTTAAAAAAATCATTCCTCAGTTTTGATATTTTATTATACAGAATACTTAATATCTGATAGAAAATGACTTGTAGCATTGCCTGAGAACAGCTTTTATGCAGCATTCACTGATTTGATCATGAAAATGGTTAGGAGTGCAAATAAGACATTTTGTTTTATTTTTCTTTCAAAGCTTTTTTTCTAATAGCTAATATAGTTCTATTATTCAATAGCAGATTGGTAAAAAAAAGATATACACTGAGAAGTCTTACTCTCACATCTGTTCTCACTAACCCTTTTCCTTTTCTTGCTTCTTATTGATAATGTTCAGTTTCCTCTTTGTGTTTCCTCATGTAAGTATAAATATACACGAATATATATATTTACTTCTCCCCTTTTCTTCACAAATGAAAGCTACTAAATTCATTATTCTGCATCATGCCTTTTTTTTTTAATTTAACAATCTAACCTAGAATCCCCTATATCATACACTGTGATAATATACTACTGTACAGAATATATATATATAGTTTCCTTTTACAGCTCCACAGTCTGTTTAATAAGCTATTTAATCAATTCAATATTGATGGACACAAGATATCTAATCTTTTACTATTATAAACAATGGTGCAATAAGTAACTTTGTATATATGTTATTTTGTATGTGAGTAATATAAATATCATCTTTTAAAAAACAAGAAGTGTTTCAAATTCGGTGGGATTTTTGTTGAAGAAGTTCAGAATCTGAAAAGTGAAATGAATCCTGGCAGCCCAGGTCCTTTTTCAGTTCAGTATATGACAAACTATCAGAAGTGGGAATACTGGTAAAAGGTAAATGAATTTGTAGTTTTTATGCATTGCAAAATTTTCTGCCTTAAGTTTGTAACAGTAACATAGGAGTTCAAAGGTGTCAAACTTTTGCTTTTTTGCCAATGTTATGGGTGAAAAACTGTGTATCTGTATACTTTTCATTTGTATTTCTCTTGTTATGAGGTGAAGTATCGTTTTACATGTTGGAGAAAGAGCCTGTTATATTTGCTTTCCTGTGAACTGTCTGCTCATAGTATATGCCTGTTTTTATTGATTGTTGGTCATATTTTTATGGAGTTCAAGGAGCCCTGTATATATTAGGAGATTAGCCATTTCTAGTATGAAGGGCATATATTCTTTTCCACTATGTTTGCTTGTTTAATTACTTAGCTTATGGCATATATCATCCACATTTAAGTTAGAGGCTTTTCTTTGTAGAGGCTCCAGCCTTGCCTGTCTGTCTGTCTTTCTTTCTTCCTTCCTTCCTTCCTTCCTTCCTTCCTTCCTTCCTTCCTTCCTTCCTTTCTTCCTTTCTTTCTTTTCTCACTTTTATTGTGGTATGGTTACTATACAGTAAACTACACATATTTCAGATATACAATTTGGTGAATTTTGATAGATGTATACACTCATGAAACCACCACCACAGTCAAGATAGCTAACATTTCCATCATTCCCCAAGAGGTGCAATTTTTTAATTCCCAATTTATCCCTTCCCACCGCTTTTAACCCCTGGTAACCATAAGTTTGTTCTCTATGTCTGTGAGTCTATTTCTGTTTTGCAGATTTGTTCATTTGTGTCCTTTTTTTTTTAGATTCTACATATGATATCATATTTACATTTTTCTTTGTCTTTCTGGCTTCACTTAGAATAGCAATCTGTAGGTCCATCTGTGTTGCTGCAAATGGCATTTTAATTATTTTTTATGGCCGAGTAGTACTCCATGGTATTTATATACCACATCTTCTTTATCCATTCACCTGTTGATGGACATATGGGTTTTTTCCATGTCTTGGCTGTTGTAAATAGTGCTTCTGTGAACATTGGGGTGCATGTGTCTTTTTGAACTATGTTTTTCTCTGAATATATGCCCAGGAATGGGATTGCTGGATCAGATGGTAAGTTTATTTTTAGTTTTTTAAGGAAGCTCCATATGGTCCTCCATAGTGTCAGCACCAGTTTACATTCCCACCAGCAGTGTAGGAGGGTTCCCTTTTCTCCACACCCTCTCCAGAATTTATCATTTGTAGACTTTTTAATGATGGCCATTCTGACTAGTGTGAGGTGATATCTCATTGTAGCTTTGATTTGCATTTTTTAACAATTAGTGATGTTGAACATCTTTTCATGTGCTTGTTGGCCATATCTGTATGTCTTCTTTGTTGGCCATCTGTTTAGGTCTTCTGCCCATTTTTTTTTATTAAGTTGCTTGGTTTTTTTTTTATATTAAGATGTATGAACTGTTTATATATTTTGGAAATTAGTCCCTTGTCAGTCACATCATTTGGAAATATTTTCTCCCATCGTGTAGGTTGTTTTTGTTTGTTTGTTTTATTGATAGTACTCTTAAAGTGCAAAAGCTTTTAAGTTTAATTAGATCCCATTTGTTTAGTTTTGCTTTTATTTCCATTACTCTGGGAACTGGTTTGAAGAAATATATTGCTATGATTTATGTCCAAGAGTGTTCTGCCTATGTTTTCCTCTAGGAATTTTATAGTATCTGGTGTTACATTTAGGTCCAGCTTTTTCTAATTTCTCCATTTTTGCTCTGGACCCCGTGATGTCCCCAACCTCCTGTATTAGTCACCTCCTTTCTCCATCACAAATCTCTCCCTTGTTGGTGAAAGCTACTGAATTACCCTCAGCGCATAAACATATTCATGGATCTGCTACCTTAAACACATAGAACGTCTTTATCTTTCATTGCCCTTGCTTCTATACTCTCCTTGGTATCCAAGTTTCTTGAGGGAAGAATTTTCACTCCATGTCTCCACTGTTTCTTTCCAGAGCTCTGAGCTTTGACAGTCAATTCTATGACTTTACAAATAGACCCCTAGTTCTCAAATCATTGTGTCCTTTCCTCTGATCCTACTTCATCTCTCTTGCAGAATCTGACACTTCAGTCACTCCATCTTGACATGATTTCCTTCTTTGGTTGTTTTCATGACACTCTCCCCTCCATATTCTTTAATTATTCTACTGACCCCAACTTATTCCTCTTTGTTATACTCGTTGTGCATGTTCAAGGATTTGACTGTTACATATAAGTCAAGGACTCCTTAATCTGTTCAAATACCTCCTTCTCTGGGAAGCCGTTATTGGCAAGGACTGTGCTGACAGTGATTTTGCTTTCAAGGAATATGTCTAGTTGAAAAAGCAGATAAGGGAATGAATTATTCTTGTAATGTGTGAATAGTGCTAGGTTAGAGGTAAGCTGTGCATTGCTAAGGCTACCAATATGTCTGGCGCATAGTAGGTGTTCAACAAATATTTGTGGAAGGAGTGTTTGTAGTCTGGTAACAACAAATGTCAAAAGAGTGTATTTAAAATTACATGCAGGGGTTTATAAATCTGTTTAATTTCCATGATAGTAAGATGTGCTAGTATTGGGCTTTGTGACTTTGCTTCGTACTAGTATTTGTAGGGGATATATTAGAGGCAATATAAGCTGTTAATTCTCTCTTTTTGCAGAAAAAAAAATTCAACCCACTAGAGTCAGAAGTTTTGGGTTAGTGATAAATAAGTACAAAGTGAGCAACCAGACATTTTTTTCCTATCACCCCTTAAAGGATTTCTTTGGTCCTGGAATTATTGTTAAAGTCATTAATTCTATAATTTGTTAGAGTAAGAAATTTTATATTATTTCAAATGAATGTCATTTCTTCTTTCCCTCACCGTGTCCTGTGTATTCATCTAGTTCTCATGTCACTAGATCAAGAAAACAAAAGGCACTCGCAAGCAAAGGCTCTCAGAATATCTCATAAACAGGATCTTATGAAAACCAAATAAACTGGAACAGAACAAAGAGGCATAGATATAAATGCTCTAAAGCCATCTGAATTTCTCTTTAAGCCCCAGCGTTTATTTTCACATCTGTAACATTATATAAACAGGGTAATATAGTCTTCAGACCATTGCCTTACTGTTATTTCACATTTCCCAACACTGGGAAGCATAATCTATGTGTTGATAATTTATCTTTGAAGTATAAATCGTTCGATATTTTCATGGTAAAAGTCATATGGTTTAGAGTCATAAGGAAATAGCATCAGCATTCCATCTTTATAATGAATGACTGGGGTTTATTACTCCATTGACCTACAGAGATGCTCTAGAGAACTAATGTACTGTACTGCATGTGTTACATATTAGGCTTGACACGTATAAATATTCTGAAAAATTACTCATTTAGTTAGCTGGGTTGCTTAATAGATTTAGCAAAAATAATAATCCTTTTAGCAAATATTTGTTAGTATCAGTTAAATATTTGTTTAAATCTCTGTTAAATATATGTGCAATTCATGTAGAGTGGCACCTGAAAGATTAAAACAATGATGGAATCATATTTCTGTAACAAGTTATTACATCTCTAGTTCCTGGTATACTGGAAGTAATTCCTACCTTCCTTAATTTCTAATATTCCATTAATCAACGTGACCCAGACTAATATCAAATATGATGCTTGGCACTGTATAATATTTAATGCTGGATTGTGATTTTGAAACAAATTAGACCCTTGGTTTAAAGTTCAAATTATAGCTTCCTTTCTGAGGCTTGACATGAAGAATCACATAATCTGTCCAAGTTGAGGCTACCTATATTCCAAGGAAAGCAGAGCTCTCCTTCTTATTTTTTTAGCATTCTTAACAGATTATTTTAATATCATTAAAGAATATTTAAGATTAAAAGTAAATTGGACATTTTTTTCCTCTACTTCTAAGTAAGAAAAAAAAGAGACAGAAATGAAATGTCTCTTTTACTTCTCAGTTCTAAAGTGCTGAAGTTAGGCAACAGAAATATATGTAACTTAAAAAATGGGATGTCAGGGTGAGACTAGTAATTTGTGGTTTAAGCAATATGCTGGAAAAGGGCAGTAATTCTAGGTTCGTGTGTGTGTGTGCGAGAGTGTGTGTGGTTTTAAATCCATCAGGTCCAATCCAAAATGTGTCACTTCAATATTTCCAAGGGGAAAAATGGACCTAGATTTTAAACAACAACAAAAAAGGATGTAATTAAATGTTAAATCTCAGACAAGTCTTTAGTAATTTCAAAGTTTGTAATATAGTCATGTTGCTTTGAAGGTTACAATCATTATTATTAACTGATAGCCCAGATACCCCTCTAAGTAAACGTTATCTGGCAGAATTTTAGCTTTTTTCTCACAACAGTACACCAAAGGAGGGAAGGCTATACACGACAGATTAGGCCAATGAACTTTGTGGCTGGAACACATCTTCCCTTCCTTCTGAAAGTTAATAAGTTTCATGGTTTCAAATTTCTCCAGGGATCTGTATATCATGGACATTCAATAAATAATTTGGATGTAGCTGATACGAGCACAGAAGATAAAAATTCTAGAATCTGTTTCTTACAATCAATTCTTACTATAAAGACAGGAGACTATGGGGTATCTTTATAAAAACCCATTTTTTTTTCTGTTCATTTTCTAAGGAATTTTTGTAGATTTTCCATTTGCAAAATGACTGAGGCTATGCTTACATGTTTGGTAGCAGAAATATTAAATAATTGTTCTGAGTGTAAATTTCCTTTCACTCCTTTATATTCTTAGGAGCCTGACTGACATCATCAGTGAAGACTCAGTCTTCACTGCACTCACAGTGCCCTTTGTCTAACTCAGGGCTTCTCAGTCCTGGAACTGCTAAAATTTGGGGCCATATAATTCTTTGCTGTGGGATCTGTCCTGTGCCTCATAATATGTTTAGCAACATCCTTAGTCTTAACCCACTAGATCAACAACACTGTCCCAGTTGTGATAAGCAGAGATGTTTCCAGACATTGCCAAATATCCCCTGGGGGCCAGATCACCCTCGGTTGACAACTATTGCTCCACTTGATTGGTCCGGTGAGAATTTATATTTTGAATGTCTGCTGCCAAATATGTAGGTGATCTCTTCATGCTCCTGCGTTTCTTGTCATACATGTCACATGTGTAAGGTAATTCATATATGTAAGGTAATTCTGGTCTTACACATCTTCATAGGGCTGCCAGGTATCCTAGTAAAGATATAGATAAAGAAATAGTCTCCTAGTGAACATGTGTTGTGACTTTATTTTGTGGAGTCAGAAAATACCTTTCTTTGTTGACCCAAGAGTCAGGACTATAAGCTAAGCTCTCTGCATGGTGACTTGCACATTTAAAAAAATGACTAGTAACAGCTACTTTTGCTTTTGCACTTTTATTATTAATACATTGTAGAACTGTACATTTCTCTTTGCTCCTGAAATCTGGAATGTTGCCACCCTTAGCAATTATTTGGAATAGCAGTTGTCTCTTTGTCCTGTGCCTTGTGGCCTACCTAAGAAAATTTAAGTGCTCAAACCAGCTGACTCACTACTGAAGTTGAGTTGCCTTTCCTTTACCCAGTGACAAATAGAAAATGGAGTTATTTCTACTTAGAACATAATAAATGGAGTTTTTCTTCTAGAGCCACAGTAGTTTTCTTCTAAATTGACTGGATTTAAGAGTAGAGAGTCCATCCTTCTGGGGATATTTTCTAATTTCTTAACCTACTTAAGATGGCCTTAGAACCACAGTCAATGACCCAAACTCAGCAGCAGTTTCCAGTTTTGTTTTTTTTTTTAAATCGGCTGAGCCTAGCATGTAGTAAGGACCCCGTAAATATTTACTGATGAGTGAATGAATGATTGACTATTCTGTACTTTTCCAAGACATTTGGTTTAAAACCAAAGAAATTTTGTAACAACTTTATGGGCAGATGTGATATTTCGTCATTCATTTACATGTCAGAGCATTTAATTGAGACTAGGGTGCCAGATGCAGGGTGAAAAAAGTCATGTTCATGGGCTTTTTTTTTTTTTTGGCTTCATTGCCTTTTTGCTTCCATTTACTTCTTAATAACATTATCAGTCACTATTGCAGGAGGACAGGGGAATGGGGTGGAATATACAGAAGAAATAGTAACTTCTGGATTAAGAGTTTCTGTTGGTTTGTTTCTCATACGGGTGAAAGCAGACTTGCTACCAGTCTTTACTGAGTGGTGGCAACAACTTAAGTCTTTCTAGAGGAATGATGAAAGTGCAAAAGAAGTGTACTGTTAGTCACTCAACATGTAAAAGCATGTGGGACTGTACTTCAGAAGAAAATGTACTTTCATATGGAGAAAAGTATACATAGACATTTCCTTTAGAAAAGCATATTTCATGGAAGCAACCTAAAGTGTTCTTTAACTGAAATGTTTTTCTAGATGTTACCTTAAAAATGTTAACACTTTCACTTACATCTTATTCCTTGAGGTAAGTCAAATGTCAAAATTGATGTATGTTTCTGTGTGTAAATGTATGTGTGTGTTCTAGGACTTGTCTCTCTCTGTCTAAATTTCTAGTTTTCTTCTTTAAGACTTTTCCACCAGCTAAACGAAATAGATGTAAAAGAATGTGGTGAGAGGGTCCACTATCAACTATCCCATAAAATAATCAAAGGGATTAAATGAAAATTTTGCTTGTGTGTGTGTTTTGTTTTTGTTTTTCTTTCGTTTTTCAGTAAAGCACATGAAACAAAGTTTGCAACGTGAGTTTAGAAAACATTAATAATATGTCAATTATAGTGCTGCCCTTTCACTGTATTTATGCCTCCTCCATGGTTTATTGTTTTCTGCAGAGAAAATATTAAAAACAAATCCAAGGCATTTTCTTGTGATTTGACTCTGTTTATGTGGGCAAGGAAGAAGCACAGTTTCAGAAACTGGTGCTGTCCCCTGACTTAAAGCTTTTCCTGTCATTATCCCAAATTTCATTATGTCAATCAGAATATGGGAACAAGAAAACAAAAAGAGGCTACTTTTAATAAAATTTATTTCTATCTCATGACATCAAACATTAAAGTAGAAAACCCAATAATGAAAAAAATTAAGAAAAGGGAGAACACCCAGTATGCTTCCATGCAGGCACCACGACTTCTAGTCCCGGGGTGACTGCTGCCAGTATCTTGTTCAGGCACGACCCTCCACTGGAGCCACTTGAGAGCCCACACCACAGTGTTCCCGTAGGGAGGACTGACTTGCACATTTAAGGGGTGTAGACACAGTGGGAGTTAAAAATGAGGACTCTTGGCTTACATTTTTCCTAACTGCTGATAAGAACTTTACTATAAGATGAATTTCACACATATCTTTCCATGCTTCTTTTCTAGACTTTGGTAGTTCTCTTACCTTTTTTTCCCCTCCTGTTAAGCACAGAAGACAAGGCATGGCCAAGGCCAAGACCTGACTGATTTGACGCTGACTTGACAAGTAACCACTCTGAGATTTAGAGAATTTATTACTTACATAGACAATTGAAGGAAGAGTAGCTAAAGATGCCAGCTGCCAGGCCTTATTCCTACACACCAAAAAGGATGCCGTGGGTAACCCTTTGCTGCACACCCCATCCTAGACTGCAGCCAAGTGGTCTTAGAGTCTGCTATTATACTCTGAAGGAGGCGGAGCCAAAATCCTGCTTCATCAGAAGTGATGAGAAACTTCTCCTGAAAGCCTCCGGGGGAGACAGAAGGGCAGGTGGGAGATAGTCCAAGAGCAGCACCTCGTTAGCCTCCCATTCACCTCTGTTCTGGGAGAATCACAAAGCCTCCTGCCATGACTCAGAGAGGATCTGGTTCAAGCCTCATGTGGATTTGTGCAAAGTTGTTAGGTTACCATGAATGAGAGATTCCCCTCTATTTCTTAATTCTTTTTATGCAAACCTTTCCCCACTACCTTTTAAGACTGTTTATTTGTATCCTTCTTTCCTTATACAGACACAGAGTTGGAAGATATTCTTGTTCTGTAACATGGGCAATGGGTACAAATCTTACCATCCTCAAAACCTGGATGAAAAATTTTTTACAGTCCTTCATTTTTCAAAAACAAATTACATTTGCTTATAAAACCCCATTCTTCAGAGATGGTGGAAATTCAATCTCAGTCACTCATGTGACTCCATTCCCTTCAGGGCCGTGCTAAAGTGAGAGAGTTTGAAGCACTTCAGAACAGGAGAGACGTATTCTGGACTTTTCTCCCTACTGGTTATTGGGAATACCGTCACTATTTAAGCTTCTTTGACTCTTCACCTGTCCTGCTTACACAGGTGACCTTTGAAGAGGTTGTCAGTTTCAGCCTGGTTTTCAGATTTCCTGGGAGTTAAGGGGGACCCCATTCTTCAGGGACCTGCTAGCTACCCTGAGTGCAATGTCTGCTACTAAACCCCTAAACCCACCAAAACCTCCTCCCCATACCTTTCTCTTTGCAAACTCCTCCCAAGCCCCTTTCGTCATGAGTGAATCAACATAGTCTCTTATGTTGATTCTTCCTTTTAGGAACACCATGTTCTCCTTTTTAGGAGTGGGTGTGAATGAACTGCAAGCTAAAGGCAATACTTTTTTAATTTAAACCAACACACCCTGTTAAACATGTTGAATCATGAATGGATTGTGTAGAACAGGAGTGACACAGTTACAGAGAGCTGACTTCATCCTCAAAGATTTTAATGTTTTTCCAGCATTTGTTAAATAAACGTTTCTAGAGCTCAAAACTTATTATTATGAATTATTTTTAGAGCTATGCCAATGACTCATGGAAATATTCAATCCATTGTTTTTATCTCCAGATTTTTCTATTCTCTAATTACTTGAAAAGAACATGTTGATTGTGACATCTTAAAGCGAGGCCTCACCCTAACTATTCTTATTTACTGATAAATGTGTCAGCTCAGTGATTGCACTGGATAATTAATTATATTCATGCTGACAGTGGGGTCAATATAATAATGGGCTGAGAGCTGGGATTGGGATGATGGATCATTTCATAAGAATAGTCTTCTCAGGTGTGTGTGTAGATGCAGTCAGGACTCTCAAATTGAAAAATGTAATACATTTTACCATGTATTGGTCAAATGCCAAAATGAGATAAAGAAAGACCTAGGCTGATGGCAATATGCATGTCGATATGGAGAGGTCCAAGAACGAATTCCTGCCAGTTGCTAGTCCTTTTCTTTCCAGATCTTGTTCAGCAGCCTTCATTAAGGGCTACAGACAGGTTCAAACCACCTAGTCCCTGGGCCAGTACTGACTATGTTTGTGAATACATACAATAGATGCTTCTGCCTCCCATAAGTGGGGGTTTGGAATTTATCTTGCTTCTATAAGCTTGGGGTCCCTGAGATGAGCCACTAATCACCTGGTCATCATATTTCTTCTCAACCTGCACTGTCATCCAACTCATTAGGTGCTCTGACTGCATTATAAGCACCTACCTGGAAGAGAGCCCTAACACCAGCTCACTTATTTGGAGCCTGGGAGTCTTGGTTATTTCTTAATGATCCTTGCTTCTTGTGCTTCTGGTAACTAGTTCAGATCTTCCTCTCAACCAGGACTGCCACCCACACCCAGGAAACTCCTGTCTCCTGTGTTAGTAGCCTGTTAGGTGTTAGTTTTGGTCTGGCTGGAGCCAGAATTCACTTTGACACTTTGGCAACCATAGTTTAGAGCCCTGGTCACTCTTTGAGTCATGAACTCTGGCTCTTTCTGACTCCTTTTCCCCAGCAGCTGTCATTAACTGAAGTCACAGCATGCAAAAATGCCCACATAAATTCATTGGCTGACTACCATTCTACCTGCCCAATTTGTCCTGGTTACACAAGACCAATTTTTTCAGAATTCTTCAGCCAGCTTTCTCAAAAAACCTAAACTCAGGAATCACACTGAGAAGATCAACCTATTTCAATTTGTGCAGAAGTAGAGGGTTTTGATTAAGAAAATTTTATTTGCGGTCACAAAACCTACTGTGAACACTTTTTCTTTAGAGATTATTTCAGGGAAAGATTTCAGAATACCGTCCATGCTGAGATAATTCATTGTTTTCTTACCATGGAGAAAGGTGAAGAAAGATCAGGACAAGGACAAGGATCACTGATTCTTGGCTTCCTCCCACACTCCCTTTAAGATAACAACAATCTAAAGTTCTAAGGATCATCTCCAAGATGCAGTCACAGATTTGAGATTCACACTCAAGTGACCCCAGTCCTTGTAGTGATTGCTAAGACATGAAAACATCAATTAGGGATTTTAGAGGCACAGGTTTTGTTTTAAGGACATTGGATTCTCACTTGCATATGTGTTCAGACTCAATTAACTGTTTAATGTTCACCAGGTTTGGCTGATACAGGTGTTCCCCTTGTATTGGCATTGTCACTGCCAGTTAACAAAGTATGTCAGCTCATGAATCTCTCCTGCCACTCATCCTGACAAGTTGGAGAGGAAGAGACTGCCTACAGATGGTGTTTCAAGTGTGTATAATACAGTGGGTTCCAAACACATGAGGGTTTTGTTCAGGTTGCCAAGACTGACTGCACTCTTGCATGTAAATGCATCTGATTAAAAGAGATCAATTTATGAGCAGTGTTTTACGATTATACAGGGGAAAATATTGGCTTTCCCGACTAAGGAGCAAATAAACTGAGCCCTATGGAGAAGAGAGGAAGCAACAGTTACTAATTTTAAAGAAGTCACTTGTCCCAGATCTTCCTTTTTGGCACTTCCCTTCATTAGTATGAATGTGTGACTAGTGTGGCAGTGTCAGAAGTAATTGTGATTGTGGACAGTTACATCGATATCTTTTGTGATTGCAGTGGTTCCTCATTCTCTTAACTCTCTTCAGGCTTTTCGTTAGTCAAAACCATTGTTCCCTCACCACTGGCAAAGAGATGATTATAAATTTCCGCGTTGAGTGAGGAATTCAGAACACAGACTTGTATAAGGTGGAACACAAATTTGTATCACAGACCTGTTTTGAGAAAGGACTAGTGTGAAAGTTGAGAATACCTGGGCAAGCAGAAATTTCATCTTTGGGGAAAAATAGATATTCCTGTTTTCTCTAGGAATGAGAGCTTCTCAGAGATATCCCCTGTGTTCAGCACAGTGCCTTGTTTATAATATGCACTCAATAAATGTTTGATTGTGTAAATAAAGGAGTGAATGGCATTGTCAAACCCAAGGACTGACACTGAATTTAGAATAGATGAATTTTACCTTTTTAAAAAACTTTTCTTCACTTTGAAGTCTACAATGATGAAAGTAAAACTGTAAAATTTTAAAAAGAGGAGAAATGAGGTGGTCACTCAGACTGAGTCTCTTATTTTAGAGACTATAATGGTATTTATTTAGCGTTCATGCAAGGCATTGTGCTAAAGGTTGAACATGTCTTATTTAAACCTCATAACAACTCTATAAATGAGTGCTTGCCCATTGTATGGATAAGGAAACTGAGGCATAGGTAGCCCACACAGCTAGTAGGTAATGAAGACAGGATTAAACCCAGGCTGTCTGACTCACCCTTCCTCAGAATTTGCTACTTTGGCTATTACTCAAGCTCAGAGAGGTTGGATGACATACCCAAGGCTGTTATGTGATGAGTCCTCAAACTTCATCTCAAGGTTTCCATCCTACTGCTTTTTCTCCCACAACACATTTTTTCCTGAATAGAAAACCTTTCCTGTAACTCATACCCTTCAAATTACAACCTAAATTGCAGAGATAACTGGAGAGCTGGTGGTGGTGGCATGGTATATGTTAGGATGCTGTCAGCAGCAAGTAATAGGAAAACCTGAATCAGCTGGCTTGAACAATAAATAAAATGTAATATTCTCAAAACAAACAGTCCCAAGGTTGGGTGGTATTGAAAAATAAGCACACTGACACTCTTACAGATATTTACTGTACTAAATATTTATCAGTGAATAAAATGAATGAAAAGAGTTAACATAATCTGTTGTCCAAGCTTAAAGAAGTCCCAATTCCCTATCTCTTTAACACCTCAGACCACTATCTTGTATGCAAGGATCATCGAAGGCAATCTTCAAGATTCCTGAGACAAATTCTGCCATCCTTACAGCTGGTTGCAGGCAAGCTGAATTCTAAATTCTATGATTAGGGACTATCTTGTTTAGGAATTTAGCCTGGGGCAAAATCCCAAAAGACATACCCTTATGATCTTACTAGATTCTTATTCTCCATTCGTGAAAGAGTAGGAAGTGTCTATGAAATAATTTTAGCTAATCCTCATTACTTAAACACCTTTAATTTCACCAGTGAGAGCCTAATTTTAACATTCATTATAGTAGTCAATTGGCTGCTATTTTTATCACCAAAAGCCCTTTTCTGACATTTAGTCTGTTAATTAGCAAACTGAGGAAGATACAGGTAACAGTTCTTAGAACAGCTCTTCTTGGGTAGAGACTTCCTGATGGCAATGCAGTAGACCAGTCCTGTATTCTTGATTGCCATGCTCATCGACCACTCGTGGGCAGGGAATCTTTGATTAGAATGCTGTGAGCTCACCCAAGTTACACTCACATACTATCACAGTGTATATGCTGGAGTATTTTAAAGCGTAGCAGTTTAAACAGTGGCTTTCAGATTGGCTAATTCAGCAATTAAACGAAACCCTCAACAATCCAAGCTCCTCTGGTTTCTGCCCTGCCATCGGACTCTGCCCTTGACTAGCACCGCTAATGATGGCTGCTCACGTTCCAGGTGTCATCACTTGCAGACCTGACACCATCTCAAAGAAAAGGGGGACAGACATCCCTTTGTGTGCTCCTTTTTTCATTAGCAAGGGAACTTCACCCAGAAGCCACTCAATAGATTCCCCCTCATCTGATGGGCCAGAATTACATAGCATATTCATTTTTAAGACAGTCATTGGGAAGAAAATGGGATTTTTTTTGACATGGTAAATGTTATTAGGACTTAACTCTAAGTCATCTGAGGAGTGGGAAAAATTAGAATTTCATGAACAATAATGAATAAGAAAGAGGTTGTTGGGAAGGCAACATCTGCTGTTGTGGAATAATGATTTCTTCTTTTTTAAATGTGACTGTCTTTAAAGGCAACATTCATCTTTGTTTGACCCTTTATCTCATCATCTCCCTTAGTCCCAGCTTTCTTTGTTCTTTTTTAGGTTGATTTGTCTTTGCTCCTGGACTCTCATTCAATGAGAGTCTTCAGTTAGTGCTCCCAACAACTTGAATTAGGGGAAAGAATTTACAGCTTTAATGAGCTTTTCTAGCTTTAATAGTTAACCTAGAGTCATTTCAGGCTCCCTGATGCATTTTCATCTCAGCACATACTGTTTATCATGTTAAAGCTAGATATGCCATTAGGGAATATTCCTGATTTGAGAACGTAGAGGCCAAAGGAAAAAGACTTGCTAGGGCACTGTGATCACTGAAACCACCCTGTATGAATGCAGCTGTCAGGCCCTTTGCTTCCCTTCCTCATCCAGCTAGACTCTCACTCAAAACAAGTGCTTGACATTTTTCAAGAAATGTTTGATGTCAAGCAATCACGTCCAACTGTGGCTAGTTTTAAGATGAAAGAAACTGCAGGGTGTTTTAAAAGCAGACTAGAGAGCCTGTGTCAGAGGATAAGGGCATATTCACTAAATATTTACTTCTCCACTATCTTTAGAGGAAAGAAAGTAGACTTACAAATCAAGAATCTGTTTTCTGGGAATGACAGAAAATGAACTAAATTTTATATAGGTTATAGAATTGGTTCTTAAAAGCTTAGGCTTATTTAATGTATAAACGTAGCAAGTCTAGTTGGCAAGGGTTCAGGATTATTAAAGAGGTACAGTCAGGGAAATAAAGGTAGATTTAACTGATTTTATATAAGTCTGATTCAGAGTTAGTGAATAGAAAACATAAATAACATTTTTAAAAGTCTAAATATACTATAAATTTTATCTTAATATCCACATCTTGCAGAAAGTTGTGCTTTTTAACTGCATCATTAAGCTTTTCCATCAGACATTTATTTCCTCTCTTGTTGTGAGGTCATTCTTCACCCTTTGCCATGTCCCCATCCCCCTCCACCAACACACACAAAACAGGCGCATACACACACACACACACACACCTACCTGCTTCCCTTCTGTGGTATCTAGCTTCATTTATGGTGTCATCATTCTCCTAAGTTCCCAGTCTTGAAAATATTTTTTGTTTCTTCCTCTTTCAATTCTCACAGCCAATTATTGACAAGTTCTGTTGATTCTACTCCGAACTATTTTTTGCTTCAATTTCTTTCCTTTATTGCTTACTTCTTTTCCACTGCAGTTACACTCAGAATTTTGCCATAGCCTCTCAGTGAAATTCCTTGCTTCTGGCTTATTTCCTCCAATCTATCTTTTTAAAAAAATTTTTTTATTGAGTTATAGTCATTTTACAATGTTGTGTCAAATTCCAGTGTAGAGCACAATTTTTCAGTTATATATGAACATACATATATTCATTGTCACATTTCTTTTCACTGTGAGCTACCACAAGATCTTGTATATATTTCCCTGTGCTATACAGTATAAACTTATTTGTCTAGTCTGTATTTTGAAATCCTAGTCTGTCCCTTCCCACTTCCCACCCCCTTGGCAACCACAAGTTTGTATTCTATGTCTATGAGTCTATTTCTGTTTTGTATTTGTTTTTTTTTTTTCAGATTCCACATATGAGCAATCTCATATGGTATTTTTCTTTCTCTTTCTGGCTTACTTCACTTAGAATGACATTCTCCAGGAATATCCATGTTGCTGCAAATGGCGTTATGTTGTCGGTTTTTATGGCTAAATAGTATTCCATTATATAAATATACCACATCTTCTTTATCCAGTCATCTGTTGATGGACATTTAGGCTGTTTCCATCTTTTGACTATTGTAAATAGTGCTGCTATGAACATTGTGGTGCATGTGTCTTTTTGAAGTAGGGTTCCTTCTGGATATATGCCCAGGAGTGGGATTATCCTCCAATCTATCTTTAATGCCACTACTGCCAGAACATCCTTTCTATAGAACAGCTCTAGCCACTCTGCACAACTCATGACATTGTGCATATAGTTGAAGATCTTCTGGAATTGTCCCTCTCTGCCTGAAGAATTTTAACCCCTCTGTATGATGTCCATTCTCTAGTCACCAGCTAAGTTTATAAACTCATCTCCTTTCATAATTCTTTCTAGTGTTCTACTATCAAGTCACTAAACACTATTTTACCCTCTTTGCCTTAGTTCACTTAATTAACAGTGTCCCCATGATTTCTCACATTAAGATGCTTTCATCTTTCAAATCCCTATTCCATGATGCCTTTCCCCCGAACTTCTGCCTATCGTTAATAACCTCTCCAGATTCCATGCCCCCCATCAAAGAACTTTATCAGCATTTCTGTTATAGTACTTACCATCATCGGCTATTTTGGGTTGTAGGTGGTTATGAGTCTGTCTTTTTCATCAGTCTATTACTGTCTAACACAGTACTTCATAAATAGCTTGGTTGTTGCACTGGGTTGAATTTGGGACCTGACATTATATTCTATTAGCTTATTTAATGCAGAACCCAATGAATGTAGTCTTTTACTTTCGATAGAGTTGAGGAATGACGGTAAAGCTCAATGCAGAATAAAAGTCATAACTTATTTCTCTTAAACCCAACTGTGATTTTTTATCTGCATAATGATAAGGACATCCTTTATATTCTACTCTAATTTTCCCTTTTCTCTCCAGTATGCTTTCTGCACCTCCTAAACTGACTTTCCTACCTAAGTGCCCTTCACCAATACTTAATGATTTCTGTCTTACTCTGCTCATCTATATACCTATTTCTATGCTGTGGGCAACTTTGACTTTTACTTTCCCACTACTATTCTCCCTTCATTTAGTAGTAGAAACTGATTTTTGTTTGGATGATGATTAGTATTAGGAATAGGCGTGACCTAGTTTTGGTGAATCCTATTTTAGCTCCATGGCCACAGTGATTGGCTTGGGCCAATTTGATGGGCATGGGTCCAGTGAAACTCCAACTTAGTACTACGACTTTGATGATTAGAATGAAAAGTTTTCTTTGTGTTGGGATTGCTAAATCAATGAGAGCTAAGCCTGAAGCTGTGGCTGAATCTCTAGCCCTTCAGCAAGAACTGACCTGAATGAAACCATCACAGAGGAAAGCATATCTAAAAGATGGAGAGAGACCAAATGCTGAGGACACCATTTTAACTAAGCCAATTTGAGCTGAATTTTCTTCCCATGTAGCCAAAAGAGTCCCTATTCTTAATATAGAGTAGGCTTCCTCACCAAAGCTACTTCTCTCAGCCTTTCTCTTTTTCATTGATTTTATAAAATTCCTCCTCCCCTACTCACACACACAATACCCAAGCCTTTTACTGAAAGAAGCTTTAAAAAATAGGATAATTGTATTATATGGCTTTTCTGAGGGTCAAATAAATGTAAGATGCTTGAAAAGGTGCCTGGCATATTATGCCATGTTAATGTTAACTTTTTTCATCGCCATCATCATTTTCATGTTACTCATTACAATGATCAGATCACATAATTGGAGCTTAAATCCACTGAAATTTCAATTTCTAAAAATATTTATTTGTGAATTGACTTTTATTTGGCCAGGATATAACCTCTTGGCACGTTATACATTGCTATTTGCATGAATGACTTTCTGTATGTTTGGCAGTGCATTCCATTTAAAAATGAAATACAAAGACTGTGTCTTTCAGCTCTCCTCTTGGAAGACCAAAGAACGTAACAGAATACAATTTGTGATGGTCATTAGCTCATAATACATAATACATAGTACTGTGAATATTCCTTTAAGATGGTTGAGAAGTCTGTTTCATTTTACATATAAAAGAAAGGGATAACAAACGAATTTATTTCTCAGCAGTAATCTATTAATGGGAACAGTGGCACACTGGTCTCTAGATTTCTAATCCAGGAAATGCGTGATTGTCTCTTAAAACATGAAATGAAAACATTTCAGTATGATCCTCTTTTTAGTATAACATTGTTTTGATTTGGAATTAAGTTCCCTGCGTTGTAATTTTTGCTCTGACATTAATTAACTGAGTAATTATGAGCAGACCATGGAATTTCTGTTGACCAGTTTCCTCCTCTGTAAAATGAAGAGTTTATACTTTACATTTAATATGCATTTCAACCTGAACATTCTCTAAATTCCTTCCAAAGAAAGACTTATCATGAAACATTTTAGAATCACTGTTATCTACAAGACAGAAGACCTGCAGAGAGAGGCATTGAAATTCTTTGTTCAAGTATGGAGATAATATTCAATTTGTGAGATTCACTTGAAGGAATAAAGAGGAATAGCGTGTATAATGCAAAAAAGGTTTAGATCAGTTTAAAGTGAGAGCTTAAAGGTGGCAAGTTCAGTTCATTCAGGTAAAACAAAAGCTAATTAAAGTGAGAGCTGAGGTCCTAACTGGCAATTGGGAAAGGGTTTGGTGAATAGCACAGAGGTCACTGAAATTATCATCTTGTGCTGGAGGGCGGTGAGGAGAGGCACATTGACTTTCACGGAGAATCACTAGTGGTGCGTTTATTAGACACTGTTCACTTGTGTAGAACTGTAAGGGCTCTGAGACAGGTGAGCGTTTTTACCCAAATCTCTCTCCTGAGGTGCACCCAGGCTATGTAACTGGCTGCTATTCTGAGTCAGAGCTCTTTCCCCAAAACTAGCTCTTGGACAAACACACACAAAAGATTTACATTTTTTAGGTTCATGTTAATTTAATTCAGTCAAAGTGAAATCATTTCGCTGTCAAAGTGGCAGGCTTGCTGCCTATCAAAAGAGCTGTAGCAACTGGCTTGGACCTAGCGATTCAAACCACTTAGTCCCTACTGGGTTACCAGTATCCAGCACTTTAGAATGTAGCTAGATAGAGAGACAGACAGATAGACAGTTAGATAGTTAGATTTAGGTTTATAGACATAGATAAGTACATAGATAATTATAGATTTATATTGTTACTGACTGACTTGTGTCCCCACTTGTTGAATCTTTAACCCCCAATATGACTGCATTTGGAGACAGAGACTTTAGTAGGGTAATTAATGTTAAATGAAGTCATAGGGTAGGGCTCTAATCTGAAAGACAGGCGTTCTAATAAGCAAAAGAAGAGACACCAGAAACATCTCCCTCTGTACCCATACAGAGAAGATGCCACATGAGGACACAGTGAGCAGGCAGCTGTATGCAAGCCAGGAAGGGTGCTCTCCCCAGAAACCAGCCCTGAAGGCACCTTGATCTTGGGCTTCTGGCCTTCAAAACTGTGAGAAAACAAATGTTGTTTAAGCCATCCAGTCTGTGGCATCTTGTTATAGCAGCCCAAGCTGACTAATACATATAAATTATCTGTCTATCTATCTTTCTATCTATCTAATCATCTATATCTGTCCATCATGTAGCTACTACCTATTTATCTGTCCATACCTCTATCTATCATCTATCATTCATCCGTCTACTTACCAATCATCTGTCTAGTTACATTTTGAAAATTTCACTCACTTGTACAAGAGTTCAATTTGCCTGTTGTCTTCCCCGTTTTTCTATATTTAACACCTCACAGTAGGATGTAACTATACACTGATTTTTAATTCTGAAATGAGGAACGCAGTTCCCAGAAGAATATCCTGTAATTCAGTGTGTTGTCACTGTGGTGAGTGGTTCTCAAGCTAAGGGCTAATATTAGAATCACCGAAGAAGATTTTTTAAGCTCTAAAACTAGACACACTCTCTTTGGGGGCTTATCAGATGCTTCAGAAGGGAAATGGGATATGAATTGTTTGAAACAGCTTATCTGCAATGTCTGCCCAGAATGTCTTTTCTCCTTCCTCCTCTAACTTAAGGTGGAGAGTAACTCATCAGGCTGTTAGTATTACCAAATATCTTTGAGGGTTATATTATGTGTCACTTAAACATGTGTTATCTCTCTCCAATCAAATCTCTTGAGTTTAGGTGTATGGTTTTGATTTTTGTATTTCTAGTACCTGGCCCAGTGCTATAGAAGGTAAGTGGTGATATCTTGGGTATGGATCAGACTCTTTAGGCTTATCCTGACATCTCCTCTTCTAGGGACCCACCAGAATTATCCTGCGTCAAGAGGATTAGCACAGGCACATGTGCTAGGACAGGGCTTCCCAGATTTGGTCACATGCTCATAGCACCTGAATTATCATCTGCTGTCTGTTTTTACACCTGCTCCACTACAATCTGTTCTCAACAAGCAGCACAGATGATTTTTTAAAAATACCTGCAATGGCTCTCCATTGTACTCAGAGTAAAAAGCCTGACATTGTCCTGTAAGTAGAGTAAAACTATGTTCTCATTTGCCTAGGACAGATCCCACTTAGGCATGCTGTTTTCATGGAGTTATTAAATAAATGTGTCCCCTTTTACTCTAATAAGAGTCCCAGACTGTATGACAAATTAGGCATCGTCTCGAAGGACCTACATGATCTGACTCCATGTAATCATTATCTTTGGCCTCCTCTCTTTCTCTGCTCTGGCCACACTGGCATCTTTATTGTTTCTTCCACCAGCAGATACTCCTCCTAAAAAGGCTTCTCTTTTAACTCTCTCCTCTACATGGAACACTCTTCCCCAGATATATACTTGGCTCACTCCCTCACCTTCTCCAAGTTTCCTCAAATCTCACTTTCTCAAAGAGGCCAGCTCTGACTACCTGCTTAATATTTGCAGAATGAACAACTGAATACTGAATATTTTTTCCTTTAAATCGATCCCTTATGTACCTTAAATATCTTCTTCACTTGTTAGTCTTAATAAATTACCCATGAAAAATGTGGGTGTTATGTATGTTATATTTTTTCTACTATACAATTCTAATGTTTATATTAGAGCAAATATATTAAAAGCTGAGTAAAGATAAAAGAAAAATGTTCTGTGTACCATCTTAAATTATCACATGACCACTAGCTATGTGCATACTGAATTTTATGGAGCACTACACAAAGGTTTTATGAAAACTCTGCAATGCAGAATTTGGAGACCCAGGGGCTCGGTGTCTACCGTGAAATGTCCGACAAAACCCCACTCAATACAGAGATTCAGTTTACTATTTGCAGTTGAACACACCTCCCCAGATCTTCCTAGTAAGTGTATTATATTTTATTGGTCCCAAAGAGAGTACATTGTAGTACATCTTAATGGGTGTTGACACCCTGCTTGTGGATTTACAGGCTTCGGTCTTTCCAAATTCAATGGTTTCATTCCAGCTACTGGGTTGTTTGATTCTTCCTTACTTGCTTGGCACAACTACTAAAGCCCTTATCTGGTTTGTTATTTTTGTTGTTGAATCAGCCAATCAATCTTAATTACATTCAGCTGTCTGACCCCTTCAAGTTTTTTTATGCTACAAGGTTCAAACTTAAGAATCTAATCTAGACCTTATGAAATTAGAAATAGCAGATCTGGGAAATAAGAAGCTATGCGTATGAATCCACTTGGAATAAAAGTGAAGAAAATAGAGAATGAATAGCTCATGGCATTAAAAAAATTAGAGAGAAGGGTATTGTAGAAAAGGAAAATAGGGACTAATTTTCACTCATTTAAGTCAGTACCAATTTGAACTTCAATAGAAATTGCCATTTAGAAAGCTAAAATTATCTACGATTTCCCCCCCAAATCATAGTAGTAAGTGCAGTTTGAGCAAGACATTTTGATTGTAACAATACAGAAAGAAATTGCATTGTAAGAAGAGGTCTGTCTGAATTTATTAGAAGCACTTTTTAAAAATCTAAGTTCACAGTAATGTTTAAAGAATTAGACTGTATTAGAAATGGCCCAAATATCTAATATGTTTCTTTTAATTAATAGCATTTAAAAGCACATATTTTTTAGTGATTACACAACCATCACTGCCATAAGTATTTTAATACTGCTATTGAGGGTAAGTAAAAATAAATAGTTATAATATACAAAGAATCACATAATAACCTTGGATAGAATTCCATTATTTCTAATCACAGGCAATGTATTTGGTGCTAGAACAGCAAAACAAAATTAGGAGAACTCCTTTATCAATAATAAATGAACATGTACTCTGCACAGAAATTACAAAGTTCTGATAAAAAGAATTACAGTAGCATGAAATGTTTTAAGATATCTTAGCCACATTTGGGGTCATTATCATTACTTGTCTGCCTAGCATCTCTGTCTTTGGAAGACCCGTTCTTCCTACCTCTGTAGAACTTCCCTCCTCCTTCCTCCCTCCCCAGCCCCCATCCCAGCTGTCCATGTGGTCTGTATTGGAACTTCCTTTCTTCCTGACACTGCGTCACAGGCTTTAGTAATGAGTTGGAGGTGAATACTTCAATTTTACATTTTAGAGAAGTTTCAGACTAAGGTTAGAGTGAGGAAGAAATTCAAGAGTGGTAGAAAATATTGAGAGGAAGTATGGGGACAAATGTGTGTGTGTGTGTGTGTATGCATGGTGCGACATTGTGCTGTGCACCAAGACTGACACATTGTAGCTGATGGTACTTCAATTAAAAAAAAAAAGAATGGTGGAAAATTTTTGACGGTAAATCTGGGATGATCTGAACCCAGAACTTGCTGCCAATATTCAAGTTTCCTACAGAATGGAAAGACCCGCCTAGGAGAAATTAAACTGTAGCTAACATACAGAAAGAAGCAGAGATCAGAGAGCAGAAGAGTCCTGAAGCTGTGTGAGTCCCTTGTTCCAGCCACTCTTGCTCTTTCCTTTGTTATGAGTTAACGATTTCTTTATTTCTTCCCGTTAGTTCAGGTTGAATTTCTTCACTTAAAATCAAGAGCCCTAATACACATACTGAATTTCTACTTAGAAATTTTACAGACGTGTGTGTACAAGTAAGTTCCCACAAATGGAAGTATGAATGAGTAATGAAAATCAAGACTGTTCACTTCCTTAAAATTTTCAATAAGATTTTAGTCAATCAAGAAAAGGTGGCTTTAAGAATCTGTTGTGCAAAGAAATCCAGTATAACAAGCGTGATAACAAAATATTTTTCCTTTTATAAAAGCAAACTTCTGATCTTTAGTCAGAGACCCACTTATCCAAAGTCTAAAAACAAAAATAATTTGGATGATAACTATGTTCTGTGTGATTGAATTTGGTGTAGCTCTCTTTGCGTAAACTAATTTGTAGAACATTTCCTCTTATTTCCTGTGTCGAGGCCTAAAAATGTTCCTCACAGTTGACACAATTGAAAGTCTCATAAGTAAGATCAACAGCAGGTTTGATCCCTCACTTACAGACTTTTATAATATCTCTTTGAATGTATGCCCTGTCTTGCATAAGAGCAAGGATTGTTTTTAATTTGTGTAGCCATAGACCATAATGCACTGTGCTATGTAGCATGTACTGGTAGTTAGTGAAAAATACTTGTTGAATGAATGAATGAATGAATGACAGATTGACAGATGCAAGACAACTCATTTTCTCTTAAAAATAATTTAAATTCTCTATCCCTACTACCTCTAAACTGCATTTGTAATTCTTTCTTTAGGTAGCATATATACTATACAGTTTATAAATGGTATAAATAGATGTTCTGTTTTCTGTGCTGCTTCTATCTTACTATGAAAAATGTAACAGACAAAAAAGAATAGCAAGAAGAAATAAAAGAAAGAGAGAGAGAAAAGAAAGTCCATGCTCTATCCTGTGAGTTATTTACAGTCTCTCTGTGAGTGGGAAGGAGACAACAGGGTAAGATTGATGGATTGGTAAGAGCTGTGCCAGATGTTGACCACAACAGATGCATAATAAAAACATCCACTGAGGTTTTCCCTCAGAATTCTAAATATATTTGGAAATAAGGGAAACATCTGCTTGATATTTCTTTCATTGACAGACCACTGTAGCTTTTTGAACTGAGATTTTTTTTTTAATTGGGGGGGGATTATTTTTGTGACATTGTAAATTCTTCATCTAAATGTCCTTCACAAGCAAAATTCTAGCCCATGTTTTGATGCCATTTCACTTACCAAATGGCTACATTGTTTCTTATATTTCTGCCCTTCTGTCTTTTGGTTCAGAGAAAAGTCACAAATGCTTAATAAAATGGAACAACTCTATTTATTATAAATTCAAGGTTGCAAAAATTGTGCTACAACCAGTGTCACGTGTTTAGTATTCTTTTTCCTGCAGCCTGTCCTGTGGTTACCATGGTGGTAACAGCATTTGACATAGTTCTTGGTGTTTAAGTTAAGGATATATATGAAAGTCATATAAAAGTAATATATTTGAATCAGTGTTGTGGGAGGTGCATACTAATAGAATGTTTTGGGTCATTAGTTCTTAACCTGAAGATAACATGGAAAAGTCTTGGGCATTTCAAAATTAGGGGAGAAGAGTCTCTACCATTGGTGGTAAATCTGTGAGCTATTGAAACAGCTTTGCCTCCTTAAGATTTTTTTAAAATCCTTCCTTTTCCCATATTGTTCTCTGATGCAAAACGTTTTGTTGGCCTCATTGACCTGCAGCTAGGGACCCTTGAGTTAAAATCTGGGTTTGGGCTTTATGAGTTGTGAATCCCCTGAGAAGACAGTCAAAAGTTGGAATGAATGAGTACGTATGCTATTGAGGATATTTATGAGAAGGTTTTCATGGCTTTCAGCAAATCATCAGAGGTCATTTTAAAAGAATGTTAAAAGCTACTTTTGTATTAAAAAATAATCTTTTGGTTTTTTTCTGCGTTCAGCAGTAAAGTAACTTTGTACACTTCCCTTTTTCTTTTGGTACTTTCTACAAAGATTGCTCACAGGAGGGACTTCGTGTTTGTCATTAACACTTTATGTGAATATTAATGTGTTACTTCTCAGGAATAGTTGCCCTTTTTATTTCATTTCTGATTGCAGAACTGAACATGTTAATGCCTGTTTTAAACTTTATTCAAACTTTCATTGTGTAGTTATGTCTGAGTGAGTATCTGGGTTGCTATGGGAATATAAGCAAGAGGGCCTTTGACCAACCAGGGAAACAAGGGGTGCTTCCTAGAGGAGACCATAGTAAGTCTTGATGAGTAAGTAAGAACATCCAGACTAAGGAAGGTGGAGAGGGGGTACCCAGCAGACGTAATAGCAAGAGCAAAAACACGGAGGCAGAAAATGACATGGGACACAGGACGGGATGCGGGTGGCGAGCAGAACTGTAAGCAGTTGGGCTTTGCCAGACACAGATGGACATAGGACAGGGCTGTGACAGGAGCAGGTGGGTGGGACTCAGGGCATGAGTTTGAATAGTGTGGTTGGATGGCTGTCATTCTGTAGACGATTGGAACTAAAGAATTAAGGTATGAAATGATCGGATCTCCTTCTAGGTCCACTCTGAAGAATGGAGAGGAGATGGGGACAGGGCTTATTTGTTAAATTCCCTTTTATCAGTCAATATCAATATCCTTTGTGGAAGCTTTTCATTCACTTATTATTTTTTTCCTTTCTTCGCTCTCCCTGTCTTTTGTTTCTACAATCCAATAGGGAGAACAGAATTTATTAACTAAAGGCAGTAACTTATGATAACTTCTGCCCCTTCCATTCTTTTTTTAATTCTCCTGTATGTTTAATCTGATTTATTTAACTTTCCAGTGTATAGTTTTATCTGAGTGGGTCTCATTCTCTGACTGGCCTGGAGATTTGGCTTATGTAAACTTAGGGTCCTGGGCTCTACCAGATACTCTGTTGAAATTCTCTCAGGAGTAGAATAAGAATCCCCAAATCCCAAGTCTGAAAATCGCCTGTATTATTTGCAGTAAAGCCTAGAATAATATTGAAGCCAAAGAACTTAGGAAAGTGATGTGAGGAGACAAGAGAAAGAATGCTCTTCATGAATAGAAAGCCTGTGTTCCCTGGAGTAGAGAAGGGAAAGTTGGCCAAATTATACGTAAAGCTCATAGTAAAGTTCACAGTTGGCTTCTCAGTTGTCTTCCTTAATTACACAAGAGTACCCGTGGAAACTCATCCCCTTCGCACAGTTCAATTCTGCATGGTGGGGCAGTGGTTCTCAAGGGGGATGAAGGGCACAATCAAAACCAGCTCTGGGCTATTTTCAGACACAGAATTTTGTGAACACTCTCCCACTGCCCACATCCCCCACCCTAACCAAGCAACTACTGAAAGTTAGTGCCAAAGTGAGTTACAATTGCTGATAGGGGTGTGTCACATCACTTAGTTGCATCTGGATAACTAAAAAATTGAGAACAAGTGTAGACATCTTCTGGTGGTACACAGGGAGACCTACCAGAGGCCAGGCACGACTGTGCAAAGCTAGCAACCATGTATTTCCCAGTTCTCCACTGTCGGCTGTGTTTTGTTTTGTCACAAAGAAGTAATGACTTACAGTAGGTCATAAATCAAAGGCTGCTCTCATACTAGTGTCTAGAAGGCAAGGACTTCGTCTTATTTTTCTTTCTATTCACACTGCCTTGCACAGTGCCTGGTAGGGAACAATCACCCAACAAATGACCTACAAAATGAACAAGAAATAATCTTGGGAGGGTAGTGAGAAAAAAAGCAAAGAGATTTATAAACTTCTAGTTATTTAAAACACTGCATTCCCCTACCAGAATATTTGAAGTGGGACTTTTATATGTTAAGCTTTTGGCTTATTTGCTAATTATTATTCTGTTACCTCACACTTAGAAAACCTAGCATTATGAATAAAACTAATTTGAGGTCTCTCAGCAACTGTTGATTTTCAATACTTTCCCTACAACAAATAGTACTCTTTAGGGCATATTTTTCCCACATGGATTTTTTAAATTTATCTTGATGAACCAAACAACAATAATTTGACAGTGAAGACATTTAAATCATGCACTTTAGTACAATTCCCAGACCTAGAGAAGACAGGCCACTGTGATGGAAGCAATGGATTGAATCTCCACTGCCAGCTGGCAGTTGAAATATAACAGGCATACAGCAGTCAGCCACAGCTAGAGGTTTGCATGCAAAGAATAAGTCTTTCAGTGATGGAAAATGGAAAGCTGGGTGGTTACTTGAAATTCTTGCATTGCTCCTAGTGGCTTATAAAAGCTAAGGGAAAATTCCATCCACGCAAATTCTGTTTTGTGTGGTATTTGCAGTGTGGCTGTGTAAATGTATTGCTTGCATCCTGGGTACCATTGCTATTTTCTACATGTGCTGTTTGATTTTTAAACAGACACATCTGAAATCAGAACCAGCATTTTATTTCTCAATCTATGATGTTTACATGATTTTATTCAAATTGTTCTTGAAAAACACATAATTAGTGAGAAATGGCTTCCCATATCCCCAAAGCTTTGAAGCATGGGTTTTCAAAATTTTCTCTAATGACCGATTGACTTTCCTTTTTCTGTTGTATGCTACAACTGGTTCAGGACAGAAGTACTTGGAATTTCTTGCCCCATGTCAGAATAGCCCTGAAATAATATAATTCTTGATGGGATGAAGCTGTTCTCTGTGTTTCCATAACTTCTGTTAGAGAATGCATCTGGATCCATTCAACCATGTTCAGTGTTTTTAAATGCCAAATGAGAGCTTCAGAAGAGCCCCTTGAGGAAGGAGAGATGACATTTGCCGAGCTCTGCTAATACCAACTCAGGAAGAAGAATATATCTGGCAGCACATTCATCCTGATAAACATGATGATAGGAAAATTTTTGTTTAAGCAGTGGCAGCATGTATTTACTGCTACATCTGTATATGGGCTGTCAGGTCGCATGAAACAGGCCATGACAGAAGACAGTTGCAGGGAATAGGTTATGTAATGAGATCAAGCCGCTGAAAATCTGGCATCCAGCTGTAATTCTACTAACAGTGTGGAGAGTCGGCTTATCTACCCAAGTCAAGGATTTTTTTTTTCTTTTTGGTCACTGTTCATGAAATTACATTGTTATCCCCTTCAGCTGTTCAATGAGCCACTATAAAGAAGAATAAAATGTATAAAAAATGGGAGGGAAAGGAGAAGGGCCTCAGGCTATAGAATTTATGTCTGGAGAACTCAAGATTTTTATGCAGGTAAATTTCCTAAATAGAAAAGGACCACAGAGTCTTGAGCTAGTCAGAAATAAACACGCTGTTCTGAATCTATGATGTTCACAAAACCCTGTAGTGTTGTAACTCTCATTCTCACAAATATAGGACACTAGTCTTTAGAACAGCCTGAAAAATCATTCAAATGAGAGAGGTAGCAAAAGTTACTGAAGCACAGATTCTGTAAGTGTAAGTTAGTCAGTTTTCAATCACTTTAGCTTCACAATGTGACATTATTGAGGCTATATATAGGTGCCTGCCACCACAGCTACCATTAAGAATCTGTCAGTATTTCCATTATAAACCCCATTTTTCAGGGGTTAATAACTTGGTCATAAAAATTCACTGCAGACTGAAATCAAGTCTTGAAGGGAAATCTCTTTCCTTATTCCCAACAGAAGAGTCTGCTCATGTTTCTGATGCTAAGACAGTGAGAGACCAGAAGAGGTAAGATATAGAGGGGAGGGCATAGCTCAGTGGTAGAGTGCATACCTAGTGTGCATAAGGTCCTGGGTTCAAACCCCAGTACCTCCATTAAATAAACAAACAAACAAACAAACCTAATTACACCCCCTCAAAAAAACAAACAAACAGAAAAGTTAGGATATATATAAGCTTTCATTTCTGAGAATTTAGCATCAATCCCAGTGCTGTCAGATGTGGTGATACATGCTGGTATTTTATTTGTTTGTTGGCTTGCTTTTTCTTCTCCTCTCCCTGCCTCCTCCTCGCCATCTCCCCTTTCTTTTTTGTATCTTGGTTCTAAGTGGGAGTTGATCCTTCTAACATGATCAACGTATGGACTTTGCTCAGTGGAAGAAGAGCAAATAAGTCAAGTTGTATATAGATTCGTCGGAAAGCAAGCTCTGAGCTCCGTTTTCTTCTGACTTCCTGTAATCTTTTCAGCACTGAAATGTTCTGTATGGAAACATTGTAAGTTACTTCAATAGATAGAGAAAGCTATATAAGCTCTTTGTGGCTAAGTGAGAAAATTGATCTATTATAGCACAACCTTTTTGACTACCCAGCAAAATATTTATCAACTGTCTCTACATTTGTCAAATGCACGGTAACTATGAAGAGGTGCCTTACTATATAGTGAAAGTAGTAAGGAATTAAACAATTAAAAAATTTCTCATTGCTTAAAATCTTCTAGATCTAGCTTAATTTCTTTCAGTGCCTAACTCTCTAGGCATACTCTGATAGGCAAAGTCTACTCCACCTTTGGACCAAACTGTTTTTTCTGCAGTTATGCACAACTGAAAGTCCCTCTTCTCTTTTCCTGGGGGAAAAACAGTCAACCTACCCTTCATTCTAGACCACCGACTGATTCAGAATGTTGTGGAGCTGCTTTCCATGGAGGCTTAAAGGCAATTGATAGAAAAGGAAGGAAAAGAACTCAGATTTAACTGTGGGAAATCAGGGCAGGATAATCCCAATATTCTGTACTATTTTAGTGAATTTGGTAGACGAATTAAGGAATTGCTGGCATAGACTGATTTCTAGAAGCATAAGCATTCTCAGTTGCAACCCAAAGCTTTCCATTGGTGTATGTGAAATTTTGACCTGTGTTTTCCTACCATCTCCTCCTCCTAGTGCCTGGTGAGTTTCTTTCTTTCTGCATATTTGATGCTGTCATGTCTCACCTTACTGCCCTAGACACTTCCCAGCTAACCTGGCAAGCCTCCTTAGGGTTTCAGACACTGAGGGATCTGGTGTGCCTTGCTGCCCCCTACTGGTGAGCAAAGGCTGTTAGGATTGAGCAAGACAGTCTGATGTTTTAAAATCAATGCCAAGATTTGAGAGGCAGTTCTTATGGAAGCTTTTTATAAAAATTTTTAAAGTTGTATAAATATTATGTACTGATTTTTATTCCTTTATTATTAGTAATACTTTATTACTATTTTTTAAATGTTTATTTTGACTTGTTTTCCATTCCTTATAAGGAATTTCTTTAGTTCATTTCATGATCTTTTTATAAATTGGCACTACATAACTGAAATTGTAAGGCAAAATTTTCTACCATAATTGTGCAAAGATTTTCTCTTTCTACATTTAAGCCAAAGAATTGATTTTTTATGGGTTTGAATCTAGTTCTTTTTCTAACTTGAAAACATACATACTGGATTTGCATATTGCTTCCTCAGAACAGGTTTATTTTTTGTTTTGTTTTAATGGTTTATTAGTCTGCTTGGGCTGTCATAATAAAACACCATGGGCTGGGTGGCTTAAACACATTAATTTGTTCTCACAGTTCTGGAGGTTGGAAGTCCCAGATCCAGGTTTGGCAGGGTCAGTTTCTGGTGAGAACTCTCTTCCCTGCCTGATGTCCTTAAATGGTAGAAAGAGAGAGCGCTGGTACTTTTCCTATTCTAATAAGGGTACCAGCTCTATTGGGTTAGGAATCCATCCTGTGACCTCATTTAACCTCTATCACCTACTCACAGGCCCTATGTTCAAATGCACTTACATAGCAGGTTAGGGCTTCAACATATGAATTTAGTGGTAGGGGATACTAACAACAAATGTTGATATATAGATTTTAATACTCCAATTTTCAATTAATTTTCAATTAATAAGTCAAATTATAATTTAAAAACTCACTACCATGGGCTCAGAATAAATGAGAACAGGATTAGCATGATCCTCACGTGGTGAACTGATAACACAGCTGAGAGAATGAATTAAAATCAGACTAAAACACGGGAAAACAATAAAATTGCAAAGTACTGTATCATCATACTTTCTTTAATTACAAAAAAAAAGAGTTGTAATTGTGGGCTAGAACAACCAGAGAAAACTAGGAAGAAATTTTATTTAGCTTCCTACTGAAGGATCACTAGGGTTTTATTAACTTCAGGGGAGAGGTAAAAGGAAGAATATTTTAACACGAGGAAGCCATTGGCTTCAGAGGGGACATTCAAAGCCCTTCTACAATAAAACATTATTGTTTAATATTCCCTGAGTATGCATAGAGTGCTGTTTCAGAATATACATGACACAGTCTTTGTTTTTTGGAAATTTGCAATCAAAGACCATTAATACTCAAGTCTGACAGCTCGGTGCTTTCAGAATTTGCTTAAGTCACCTGATATTTTTTCACAAGGCTACAGCTCCTAACTAAAGTAGTGGGTTACATGTCTTGGGCTGAAGCATGTCACAAAGAGTCACTGATGTTGGGCTTAAAAGAGCCAAAACCCTTCCTTTGTTTCTTTCTTTCTTTGACTGCCTGGTGAGTCCAGAACAATTTGAGAGCACCTGGTGGAGCCCCTAACCATTACAGAAGACAAGGGGTTGGAAATGCTGATTGGTTTGAAAACCTTCAAATCTAATGCTTTCTGTGGCTTCTCTGTAAGTTCCACTCAATAGTTCATTTATTTATTCCTCCAGCCATGGAGAAACAAACCTGAAAACACCAATTCGTGACACTGGATTATGAATGTTTAAGACACCCACAGCTCTACCTATGAGCAACATCTGTGGGCAAAGTCTATCATACCACAGACACTGACATATTTCTAATTATACCATCTCTGATCATGTAAATGCCCTGGGCTGATCAGTAACAACCGAAAATTCACCATGATCAAAGTAAGTCTGTCATTTAAAATGAATTCTCTACCACCATCACGCCAGTTTTTTGGTTTTTTTTAAGTCTGTTGTAAATCATATATCCTCTTGAAGGATCTGACATGAAGGAAAATTTGTGTGGTTGAATCTGTTTGAGAATTTGTCTCTAATTTCAGAATCATTTCCCTCACTCTCTGGACGCTCTTCCTAGTCCTGATTACAGCATTTCCCTTGTGCTCTCACTCTTGCTCTCCCCCATCGATCAAAGGAAAGTGTCTGTTGTCAGTCATGTATGAATTTAACTCATGGTATTATCTCTTTGGGGGGTATTTATATTTTTGAATTTGTCTATAATTCTGGAATAAGTGCCTTTGTCCCCTGTTTAAAAAGCTTTAGTCATTAGCATAGCAAAGAGAAGCGTTTTTGAAGTCAAGGGGACTTCCTGTTGCTGTTGAAATCACACAGAAGAGTGAGCGGTCAACTTTATTGAGAAAATCGGTGTATGTATTGTAAAAGTATCTCAAAGTTAGGGATTTGTGTAAAATGCAAGGTCAGAATTGCAATTAAGTGGTTTATTACTTGAAGTATTTCAGAGATGGGAAAATGAAACTAGCATTTATTGGGAATCTATTATGTGCTAGGAAATGTGCCAGGCATCCTCACATTTCTTTAGCTCTTTTAAAGCTGCCAGCAATTCTGTAAACTCTTCACCTCATTTTACCATCAAGGAAAGAAAGTTCTGGAGGTTAAGTAAGTTTCACAAATATCCTGCAGCTGTCAGATATGGAGCCATGTCTCTCTAGCTTCGAAGTCTATTATCTTGATGCAGGAAAGAGAAAAGTTGTCGAAGTACATGACATTTAAACATATGATTTATTTTGCTTTATTAAAAATTGCTTTGAACATTTTGAATTAAACTCCTTTAATCACAGGATAGCATGTACTTTGCATCATACCACCTTGCTGGTTTTTAGTATGCAGAACCAAGATAAATTGCCTTCAAAATTTTTTTCAGTTTATTTCTATGATCAGAAACTGTCCATGTAAGAGGATGGTGAGGCTATAATACAAAAATTACAAGAATATCCAAGAACTGTCTCATTTATAGTTGGCATATGTTACTGTCCAACTAACTTCTAGCTATGAATATTTCTGTCCTAGCTGAAAGTAAGTCAGCCAAAGTCAATCTACACAATCATATGTCTTGAACCAAAAGCTGGGACACATCAATCGACTGAATACTTGAAATTATGGCTGTTCAGTTGTATCCATCCAGAATACATGGTTAGCTTACTAAGGGTTAGGGGCTAATTTTGTATTACTTCTCAGTTGAATTTAACTGTAGATTCACTTGAGAGTGCATGTTAATGCTTCACTGAATGAATCTACCCACTTTTTTTTTTTGAGAAATAAAGAAAGAAAAATAGGTGGTAGGTAGACAGAAACTATTACTTTACTATCAATTTGCAGGATAAATGCTGACCTGGTGACTTACTTGCCAAGTTCATTTTCTTAGGAAATACATAAATCCTCTTGGAATTCTTAGCAGTAAAAATGTGTAAGCACTGTAGTGAAGGGAATTAAAAACAAATCTTGTGGAGGTCAAAAATACACTGACTTCTTTTTTGAATCAAAGTTATGTATATGAGCTTGGAGTCATGTAAATGCAAATGGAGTTTGAGATTCTGTTTTTGTGCAAGCCCATTTTGTATATCACTTTCCAAAAAATTTAAAATATAAAGTGTTATTGTTTTCCCAAACTCTTTTAGAAGTTACCTTAGATCAACGTGAATAATAGCAATAAAGCTTGCTAGCTTAAAAATGTGTTTTCTTTAGGCGTATGCTTTACAGTGCACTATTAATTAACTTTTTAATCAGAAATATTAATCTACAAAAAACAACAAAGTGTATTGTTAACTCTTGTTTTGTTTAATACAAAGATAATACAGGCTCTTTGCTTTGCCTGTTTTCCTGTGGTTACCCTCTCTGCTTGTAATCACCATGACTAGATAGGACAATGAAAGAGTATAGGACTTTAATCAGGGCTTCATTTGTCCTTGCGTATGATGGCAGTGAAGAAAGAAGTAGAAAAAGGTACACAGTGTGGTACTTGGGTTTTCTAAGGGTTCATTTCTATACTATTTATATTCCCAATTTGGCAGAAATAAAATTGAGGTTCTGACAAATGTAATATATAAAATTGATCCATGGTACTATAATAGTTGGTTTCATAAAAATGTATGTTGAAATGTAATGACAAAATATTCCTACTATTTTTAAAAAATAGACTTTGACAGATTTGGAAGTGCCTAGGTCACTTTAAAGAGAATCTTTAGCAGTCTTTGGAAAACGATGTTTATAGCAGCTTGAAACTCAAAGGAAAGGGATCTCAGGGAGAAGCACGTTCAATAATTTCCAAGATAACATGGACACATACTGTGTACGCTTCTTTCATCTCATTTCTTGCTGCCATGGCCTTTCAAGGAAGAAAATAATGTATTCCTCATGGAAGAAAGTGCAGAGAAGGCACTGTATGAAAGACATACTTTGAGAACTAATTGAAGTTCTCATGAGGCAAGTCAATGCTTTTCTGCCAATAACTTGTGTACAGATGGATTGAAAGGATTTTCAGTACCCCCCACCCCGAAACTCACCCCTCTCAACTGGGATGTATTTACTGAGAAAACAAAGATTGTTCTGGCATTTTAAAAACATTAAAAATGTTTTATGTAAGTTATTTTTCACTTAGCACAGTAGAGGAAAATCAAGATTAATCAGTATGTAGTCACATTAAAAGTGTGTCTGAGAAGGGCACTTTATGGCCAGTGGCAGGTAATAAGTTGAAATAGGGACGGAGCAGGCTGTGTGCAAAGTCGGCTCTAAACTCTGTTGTGCTGTGGTGCAGCAGCTGTGGACTGGGTGGCTGAGAGAGCCAACAGAGAGGAAGAAATCACCACCAGGATCAAGAGACAGGATCAGGGGACACTTGGAAAGCTACAGGGACAAAGTCAAGGATAAGAAGCCAGATCCCTGGAGTGGATATCTGGTAATGAAGCAGAGAACAGCATGTCACTGAGAATTTCATCATGATTGAATAACTTCTGGCAATTTATTTACTAAGTGACTCTTGAAGCCCTGGCCCATAGTCCTCTTGCATGGACCACTGAGAAATCTTGTTATAAAATATAAAACAATCTTTTTTTAAAAAAAGGAAGAAAAAAGAAATTAAAAAGATCTTTGCCAGTATATAGGTGAAAATGATATATAACTTTTTTTGTTTGTTTGCTAGTAAAATTGAATTATTTTCCATACTTTTTAACTAATTTTTTCCCTTTCAATTGAATTTATTGTCTTACTTTTAGTAAATATTGTTTACCTCCTGTTTATTGATAATCGATTACACTTAAAGTAAGGTGCCAATGTTCTGGAAAGGCGGCAGTGAAGAAATAAAAAGTATGACAAATCTCTTTTCTTAAAGCCATGTTCTGGGTGAGGGATAACAACTTATGCAAAATAATGTGAGGAAGTAAGGAAGGGAAGGGGGAAAGGAGGGAGAGTGTTAAATGCAGGCACACTTGGAAGCAGCTAGCCTGAAGGTTCTAAGCAGAACCACTGATGAGTGGAACTCATACATCTCCTTTGAATTCTGTCTCAGTGGTCCATGTTGAAGAAATATCTCTGGGTCTGGGAGCAGAAGAGCAGGGCAGGTGACAATCCAAGATGCCCTCTGAGACTCAGTGAATGCTTTGTAACACGTTTACTTGCTGGCTTAGGAGTTTAATACGGCAAGAAAATTTCAGGTTTAACTTCCAATGAGATAAAACAGTTTTCTGCCAAGGAGGCCCTGTAAAGGTCTCACTATGGGCTCCTGCCTTCATCTGGGATATGTGCTCACATTGAGTACTCCTAGGACCACTGGTAGAAGAACTTTCCATTTTAGGGAAAGAAAAATGGAAAGTAGAGGAGACATTTTATCCCACATTGTCCCCTCCCTCTGGGCTTTGACAGTGTGCCCAGTCTTCAGCAGTGAGAGTCAGATCTGGTTATTTTCCTGCAGTCTTTGATTAATGAGCAGGACCATTCATCCCATTCACAACCATGTTAGTGACTTTCTCAAGGGCTCTCAACTGGAGAAGTCAGCAGATGGCTGGGAAATACCCACCTGCTGTTTACAATCAGTATGAGGCCTGTTAAGCTGGTTCTTCCAGGAATCTCATGTGGACTGGACGAGAGTAGCCACCATGCTGCTTTATGTACATTTTCAAAATCCTTTTTTTGCGTTTAGTTCAAGTATCAAATGGTTGAATGGCTTAGGTGAAATATTTTGCAATTCTCTCTGAGACAAAAATGGTTGGACCCTTACATGAAGACAGAAAAATTGTATGACATGTTTAGTTTTGACAGCATGAACATGAGACTTAGTACATCTGCTAAATCATGGAAGTTAATCCATCTATCAATCATAATCTGAATTAAGAATTGAATAGTGAAGAAAGTACTTAGATTCTTTTCTTGGGTGTATCATTTATTTATCACCAGTGTGATTCTGGGTTTTCCAATGAACTACTCTGAATTATAGTTCCCTTTAACCTGCAAAAGGGGGATTAAAAACAGCAAGCCAGCATACGTCATTAGGTATTGTAACAACCTGAAAAGACTACATAAATGAAAGAGTTTACAAATATAAACATGTTACAAATGTGAAGACAGACTTTCCCATAAGGGGTATGCACAGATCACCTATGATGTTCCTGACACAGCTCTAGGTTTTTGGAAGATACAGAATAGATAAAATGCCCTCAACATTTGTAGGGTGCAGGAAATTGAGAGGAGCACAAGACAGTACCTAACAAAGACCTAATGGGCCACTGCAAAAGAAGTGCCATCAGAGTTTAGAAATGAATGAGATGATCAAGGGTCAATGTACAGACTGACAACATTATGGAAGAGGTAGGCATTGAATGGCACTTTGGAAAAGAGAAATGGATGAATTGAGAGGATTGATGTTAAAAGAAGCTGAAAAAGACTTAGCCCTTCCCCCAAAATGTCCTTTGCTTAGTATGTTCACTGTCAAATTCCTTATTTAAGTTAACCCCTTTCTAAACCCTAGGAACTCTTTTCTGATCCTCCCAAATGGAACTGATCACTCTCTCCCCTAGTGGTTCCTGTCCTTGAAAAATATACATTTACAGTATTTAAAGTATCTCATTGTGACAAAACAATAGTGTGAGTACCATTTTAAAAATGAGACAGACCTAGGCTCTCAACTCAGTTCTACTGCTTACTGGCTCTCTGACTTGGAGCAAATCATTTACAATTTATCATTTGAGCAAAGCCTCAAATGTTTCATCTGTAAGTTGGAAATGATAATAACAACATAAAGTTATTCTGAGCATTAAGTAAGAAATGGTGTCTCAATGAGTCTTACATGTATCGAACACTTCAAAAATGATGTCCATGGTTAACCCTATTGACCTGTTGCCCTCGTTGGATGGTATGGAACTCTCGTTATGCTTTTCTTTAGATACGAGCACTGAGCATAGGGCCAGGCACAGAATAGGTACCTGATAAATATCTGAACCAAATTGAGCATTCAAGATTGGGAAGGCATTTTAGGAAATGTCAGCAGCAGAGATGCAGAAATAGAAGTAGAGATAATCCATGTGAATGGTAGTGCAAGTGGGAGTGGGAAGGGAGAGATAATGAAGAAAGATAATGAAATGAAATAATTCCTCTTATCTGATCAGAGGAAAGGTTTATATAGGAGAGTAAATTATTCCAGATGGATTAGTAGGGCACAGGTAGAGGAGGACAAGGAGTTTGGGATTTGATGTAGGGCAATAGAGAATCAGTTTTTTTTTTGAGGAAGAGTGATGTGATGAAAAATGATGAATAGATTAAGACTTTCATGGTCCAATAAGCAAATTATTTTTTTAGGATATATAACTGACCATTTATGACTATAATTTGCTGCCTTCTTACTTGATTATGAGGAACAAGTCAATTTTTTCTCTTCTTTCCAAGTTTTTAAAGAAAAACCTATTTTTCATACTAGATATGGTTGTGTGGTGAGGCTCCTTTCGATTAGTGGAAGTACTCCCTTCTGAAGACATTGAAGGGTGTCTTAACGATAATGATTAATGACTTTAAAACACCCATAAATCTTTGAGGAATGAACAAACCACTATTAGAACCATCTGTTGCCCTTGTTCTTTGCATGGAGCTTCTATGAAAGTCACTAGGAGTTCAGTAGAATGATGAAGGGAAGCATATGGCCCTAGATCTGAACTAAATTAATAACAGTATGAAAACACAGTTAAATAGTGATAATCCCCCTTGTTATCCAGCTTTTTTTCTTCAGACAACCTTGTGGTGTATATACAGTTAAGCACCGAAAAGACACTTGTTAAACAGGGACAGCCGACGTGTGAGGAGAAACCGAGTGGTATATCTTTTGAGACAAGCTGAAGAGGTAGTGATCTGGGGCTTCCTTGCTCAGGACTGCCATGGAGTCATTTAGAGATCAGAAAAGAGCCTAAACCTGACTATGCTTTAGGCACTCCATCTGGCTCTGTCCCACACTGTTGCCATAGTCACCCATCTCCTAGCAACAGCGAACAGCATTTTCATGTCTCTAAAGTGACAAAGCATGTGAGTGAAATATATAAATGTAATCACAATAGGCTAATAATCTGCGAGGTTATCTCATGGTCAGTGTTCACTGCGAAGATCTATATGAATCTTTGGTTGCGTGATCCTCTCTCCTGATGGGTTTTGATAAGAAAATGCCTTGGTTCAAGTTGGGGCAGCCCAAGAGCTTGCTATTGAATATAAAAACTACAGATATCATTACACAGAACATGATAAAGGGGAACTTTATATTTAAGAGTGGAAAAACACTACAATCAGTTTGAATAACCTGACAATCATTATTTAGAAATCTGGGAAGAAGGGACTGGGGGTGGAAAAACCCTGGTCTTGAGTCTGGGAAGAAGGAATATTCCATCCTAATGCATTCAGGCTCAAACAATCCATTAACAGCCTTTGCAATGAGCGATGAGTCTCAATTGAGGTCACTAATCAGAAGCAGTAAAGAAGCCTAAATAAAGATAAAAGGAAAAGATATGAGTCATGTGTCTTTGAGGCAAAGTGAAAAACAAACTATGTGACCGTTCTTAGAGGATCTTTAGTTGTTTATTTCTAAATGTTTGTACCACATTTCAAATAATCATTATTTAAATATTCTGCCAAAAGAAATCCATTGAGATACCAGCCTTGTTTTTTTTTTTAATCAGAGCCTTGAATCCTAATAAACCTTGCTATTATATTGACCCATGTGCATAAAATGACAACCAGAAGAGCTTGGATATCCAAAGAGATGTTAGTAACAAAGAAATCAATGCCAATTTTCACCTTTAAATGCCACTTTGCATATTATTACTAGTTCAATCAGTTATATTCCCAATACCCACTTCTCCTTTAGAAATGAGAATACATATGCCTTTCCTAATTTTGTATCAGAACCTATGCACTTGGTAAATGTCAATGAAAGATGCACACTATGAGAAGTAGACTCAGGAATGTCACTGAGAGATTTCACTTGAGGGGAAGTACAGCATGGAAACAATGTTGTCTCCAAGATGAAATAAATAATCCCCACACCTAGGCAGGCCATTATAATGTGTTTACACATTACACACAGAGCCAAGTTTAGCTGTGCTAACTGCTTTGTGAAAAGAAAATCCTCCTGAAATTAAATAATCAAAGAAGATAGGTGAGTGCTGATTTTGTGAAATAAACAGTGATTGAGGAAAGAAGAAAAACCAGCAGGACTCAGCATGAAGCAAATTAATTCATGTTGGAGATTTACTCTCCTGAAGAAATTAAATTGCCCACTTCCTAATCAGTACAGTTCTTGGCATGCCGTTTTTTTCTTCCTAAATTTGTTTCATGTTACAGCTCCTTAATTTTTCTTTCCACTATTTTCAAAATTACAGCTTGAAGCTCCAAATCTCTGCATAGTTCTTTGAAGTTTGGCACTCAGTTTATTGACCATTTATTTGTTTTGGAAAATAATATTTTCCCCAATCATCTCATTTGTTTATTTCATTTACCCCTGCTGCTGAGGAGAGCATAAGGAGACACCATAGCCACTGTGTCTCTTCTGCATTATATTGATTTAATGACTCAAGGGATAAGTATGTTTTCTTTATACTAATATGGAATCACTAAAGGAAAACTGTATCTTAGTGTCCATTCACAATATATGGCAGCGCAATGTAAATACAGATTGCTGGATTCTTTGCCTTTTCTTCTCATCCCGTAGCAAAAAAAAAAAAGCACAAACTGTTGTTCTTCCAGTTAATTCTGCACACAGAGAAAGATGTCAACACACATTAAAACTGAAATCACATTTGAGAAGACACGCAGAACTTTGCAAATGCCATTGCTGTTTGTAGAGCTTTGAGCTGGAGGGGATATCATATGTTTTTCAATCTGTTTTTTTTTTACTCTTCTGCTATCTTAAAATAAACCACATAATTCTTGTTCTTGGCTTTAGAATGTGAGTTATGCCATCAGTCTGTTGTAATTCATTTGCTAAAATATTCCAGTAATGAATGTCTCTTCCTTCCTGTAATAACCATTGTGGTGTCACTTTTGCCTAATGGAAGACTAAGTAGAAAAGGACAGCTCTGTGGCACAGGCCCTGGATGATAATCAAGGCTTGTAAGGTATCATTTGAATCCTATCTCCCTCATAGGCACAGTTGGCTGGTGGGAAGATTCCACTGCCACCACCTGTATACCGACTTTGATTTCAAATGGTGAGACCAGATTTCTAAAAGTAAGGTATTGGAACATTGCCCTACCTTAGAGTTGAAGCCAGTATTACACTTTGCTCTCTAACTTATGTACGTGAAAGTTTGTGTGTGTGTGTGATGAATAAATGTCCAGGCAGTCTTCTTCTGCCTAACATATCTGAGTTTGACTGGTTTGCATAAAGGGGTGGTTATGGTATTGATACATCTGGGGCATTCATTATAGCTTCTTCTAACCATCAGAAGACCAAAGGGCTGCCCTGAATGTCTAAACAGCTGAGTTACTGCCAGATGTTCAAATTACTAAAGGCAAGGGAGACGCTCTTTTTGGCACTTGGTAGAAATTGTGACTATTGTTGTTGCTGTGGTTTGAAGATGTTTTAATGCTGTAAAAGACCATCCTCCTGAAATGGGATGGTTGATGGGAGACATCCCCTGAGGAAAGAGTGAAGAGTGGTGACATAAAAAATGTAAATCAGAAAGGACTTAGCCACTGGTCTTTGGAATTCCAGTTCCTTCTATTCTGAAAATAATCTCACACTGGAAATACAGCTTGAAATAAGGTCAAATAGAATACAAGCTTCAAAAGAAGAAGAGATAGAAATTTTCCAGGGCTGTATGTATGTCTGATGAGATAATGTGTCCATCTATGATCGATGGACCCTAACGAAACCACACTAGATACTGACTAGAACAAATGGTGAAGGATAGAATGAGCCTCAAAAACTAATTTAGCTAGCATAAAGTTAGGAGCTATAACAAATAAGCTAAATTTCAGTGTTTAATGATAGAAGTATATTTCTCCTTCTCATAATGGTCCACTGCAGGTGTTTCAGGTAGGCAAGGTTCTTTCCTCCACGTAATGATTTGGAAGTGCAGGCTCCTTCCATCTCATGGCTTTACCATCAGTAAGGACCTCAGCGTTCTCTGATTCAGCTAGTGAAAGGAGATTTAAAAAATAATTATGGAGGATTATGGAGAAGGTGCACTTACTTCTTATGTTCCTTGGCCCAGAAGTCATACTCACTGCTTCTGTTCACACCCCATTGGCAAGAAGTAGTTACACAGCCTTATCAAGATGCAAAAAGGAATGAGAAATATTGCCCAGAAAATAACCCAAGACTACGCAAAGGGAAGCTTCAATTTGGTGGATAGCCAGCTGGCAACTCTGTTTCAGGATAGTTGGAAAGAGAAGGATGCTTTGGATCTCAAATGGGAAAGTGCTTTATTACAAACGTATGAAGGGTTAGGACAAGGGCAACAATGCAAGTATGTCATGTAGGCAGACAGAATAAATTCAGGTTTCATCCTGGAAGAAATAGAATGAGTCAGATTCTAGAAAAGACGAGGGATTCCAGAAGAATTTTCATCCAATACAAAATTTACTAAAGCAAGTTGCTGTATCAAGCATTACCAGAAAAGTTTCAGGATTGGGGTTTGGGGGACATGTACACATGTAAGTGTACGAGACAGGAATTTGTGACCTTTTGGAGGGTAATCTAGAAAGGGAAAGGGGTCTGGTTTCAAATGGTGTCTGGCTTGGAGCACTTGATGCTGCTTCCCTCATATTTCCACTAAGTATTATTAGAGACCTGATGAAGGCATAACTTGCTACTGAAAGCTAAGATTATCAGAAAACCCGGTGTCAAAATCCGAGATATGTTCTTAGCAAATATGAAGAAGGTAGAACTGGACTGAGAAAAAAGAGCTAATTGCACACTTATCCTGGCCTCTGACCACCTAAAAATTGTTCAGGTACCCCTCTGATGTGTGGATTCTGCTTTTAAAGGCAGTTTGAATGCTTGTCCCTGCTTTTTCTTTCTATTCAGAGAGAAGAATTAAGAGTGCACATTAGAAGCTGGTTGATAAAAAAAAAAGTGGAGCATAAAGAGAAATAGCTTTGGCAGCTATCCATACTGGATGCTGGCACGGAATGTGGTAGGAAATCCCACTTTGGTACAGAAAATCTGCATTATAGAAGTGCCTGTGAGGCACTGGGATTGAGTTAAAGCTGTGCATGTCAAAATGCTCTCCTACTGTAGATCTGAGAAGGGAATGCAGTCAGTATCTGTGGCCTCCTTGCAGGCAGGCAATGACCTCAAATAAACGTCTCTTTGTTAAAAGATGAGGAGGAATAGTGTGGGGAAAGAGAGGTTTACTGTAGAATTGCTGGGTCATGGGCTAAGCTTATGTGGACACACTCAGCTTTAGTAAACTTTGCCAAGCAGTTTCCAGAAGGCCTTGTACTCTCACCAGCAGTGTATAAGATTACAGTTGCTTTGTATTCTTGTCATCTTTGGTATTTCTGTCTTTTTCACTTTAGCCATTCTGTAGGATGCATAGTGGTATCTCACTGTAGTTTCAATTTGCTTGTCCCTGATGGGAAGTAGAGCATGTCTGATGAATTAATAGGGCAATCCCTAAGAGACAAAGGAGCCAGCTAAGGGAATATCTCATCCAGGGGTAAGTTCAAAATACTTAACAACCAGTAAGACACAGCATTGAAGTGATGAAGTGAGGTCCTGCAAATCCTGAGTGTGCCACATGCTAACCCTTAGTTTCTGAATTATTGCCAGGTTTAAGTGGTTCTGGAGGAGGTTGGGGAGCTGGGAGAAGGCCCTCCACTCAGGGTCACACAACAGCAGCTATTTGCTACCCATGAAGATCATTTCAGTATTTAATCAACTACGTGACCAAAATGATGCGTACTTGCTGAGTATCAGCCATATCTTATCGTAAGGGAAGAGAGAATCTGACTCACAAACTAATAAAACAGAGGGTGAAGGGAGTACAAGGTAGGGAGATTTGGGGCAAAATTGACAGATAATAAACAAAACCAGAAATATTTTACCAAAACTTTTTAAGATATTGAAGAATAAGGATCATAACTTCTACATATTCTCTATAGAAGGCAAAACCGAAAGGAGACAATCTACTCCAAATTTTGTTTTGACATCTTAGGATCCATTACTTCAGGTTCCAGAAGGAAATGTTGGTGCTCAGTGAATAGTAGGATCAGAACAGAAAAAAATTCATGTACACTCTGCTACAGCTCAACAGATTTGTTCTCAAGCACACATGTGAAACTCCTCATAACTTTTCAGAAGTAATTAGAGGTAGACTTAATCAGATGGCTGGAGAACCCTCATAAGCAGGTCAAGGAGACAGCTAGAGCTACATTTATTTTATTTACTTATTTTTAACAGTGTAGCTTAAAAAACCCATAATATAAAACTTACTATTTTGACTATTAAAATTTTTTTATTTCACTTTTTAAAATTGAAGTATAGTTGATTTACAATGTTGGGTTAGTTTCTGGTGTACAGTATCGTGATTCAGTTATATATTATTTTTCATACTCTTTTTCATTATAGGTTATTACAAGCTATTGAATATAGTTCCCTGTGGTATACAGTAGGACCTTGTTTATTTTGTACATAATAGTATGTACTGCTAATTCCAAACTCCTAATTTCCCCTTTGGTAACCATAAGTTTGTTTTCTATGTCTGTGAGTCTATTTCTGTTTTGTAAATAAGTTTATTTGTGTCATTTTTTAGATTCTACATATAAGTGATACTATATGATATTTGTCTTTTCCTGTCTGACTCACTTCATTTAGCATGGTAATCTCTAGATCCGTCCATATTGCTGCAAATGGCATTATTTCATTCTTTTTTACAGTTGAGTAGTATTCCATTGTGTATATATAACACATCTTCTTTGTCCAGTCATCTGTCAATGGACATTTAGATTGCTTTCATGTCTTGGCTATTGTAAACAGTGCTGCTGTAAACATTGGGGCACATGTATGTTTTTGAATTAGAACTTTCTCCAGATGTATACCCAGGAGTGGGATTACTGAATCACATGGTAACTCTATTTTTAGGTTTTTAAGGAATCTCCATACTGTTTTCCATTGGCTGCACCAAATTACATTCCTACCAACAGTGTGGGAGGGTTCCCTTTTCTCCACACCCTCTCCAGCATTTATTGTTTGTGGGTTTTTGAATGATGGCCATTCTGACTGCTGTTAGGTGATATCTCATTGTAGTTTTGATTTGTATTTCTCTGATAATTAGTGATATTGAGTATCTTCATGTGCCTACTGGCCATCTGTATGTCTTCACTGGAGAAATGTCTGTTTAGGTCTTCTGCCCATTTTTGGATTGGGTTTTTTGTTTTTTTGTTATTAAGCTGTATGTTCTGTTTATATATTCTGGAAGTTAAGCCTTGTCAGTTGCATCATTTGCAGATATTTTGTCCCAGTCCATCAGTTGTCTTTTTGTTTTATTTATGGTTTCCTTTGCTGTGCAAAAGCTTTTAAGTTTGATTAGGTCTCATTTGTTTATTTTTGCTTTTATTTCTATTTCCTTGGGAGACTGACGTAAGAAAATATTGGTACGATTTATGTCAGAGAATGTTTTGCCTATGTTCTCTTCTAGGAGTTTTATGGTATTGTGTCTTATATTTAAGTCTTTAAGCCATTTTGAGTTTTTGTGTATGGTGTGATGCGTTGATTTATATGCAACTGTCCAGCTTTCCCAACACCACCTGTCAAAGAGACTGTCTTTTCTTGCCTCCTTTGTTGAAGATTAATTGACCATAGGACTGTGGGTTTATTTCTGGGCTCTCCATTCTGTTCCTTTGATCTTTATGTCTGTTTTTGTGCCAGTACCACACTGTTTTGATTACTGTAGCTTTGTAGTATTATCTGAAGTCTAGGAGGATTATGCCTCCAGCTTTGTTCTTTTTCCTCAATATTGCTTTGGCAATTTTGGGTCTTTTCTGATTCTATATAAACTGTAAGATTATTTCTTCTAATTCTGTGAAAACTGTCCTGGGTAATTTGATAGGGATCACATTAAATCTGTGGACTGCTTTGATAGTATGACCATTTTAACAATATTAGTTCTTCTAATACAAGAACATGGGATATTCTTCCATTTCTTTATATCACCTTCAGTTTCCTTTATCAATATTTTATAGTTTTCAGCGCATAAGTCTTTTACCTCTTCTGTCAGGTTTATTCCTAAGTATTCTTTTTTGATGGGATTTTAAAAGACATTTTTTTTAAACTTTCCTTTTCTGATATTTCACTGTTAGTGTAAAGAAATGTAACTGATTTCTGTATGTTAATCTTGTATCCTGCTACCTTGCTGAGTTCGCTTGTCAGTTCTAGTAGTTTTTGTGTGGAGTCTTTAGGGTTTTCTATATATAGTATCATGTAATCTGCATATAATGACAGTTTTACCTCTTCCCTTTCAGTTTGTATCCCTTTGATTTCTTTTTCTTGTCTGATTGCTGTGGCTGTAACTTCAATATTACATTGAACGGAAGTGGTGAGAGTGGGCATCCTTGTCTTGTTCCAGCTTTTAGTGAGAAGGCTTTCAGCTTTTCGCCATTGAGTACCATTTTAATCATTTTTAAGTGTACAATTCAGTGTCACTAAGCACATTCATATTGTTGTGCAGCCATCACAACAGTCCATCTCAAGAACTTTTACTCTTCCCAAATTGAAACTGACTGCCATATCTTTAAGTTTTCAGAACTTTTAGAATTTTGTCATTGGGATAAAGGTTTGTGTAACTATACCCTGAAGTAAGGGTGGCCTGAGCCTGCCTTCCCAAAAGTCAGCAGACCAGGTAAATGAGGCCTATGGAGTTGTTTCACTCAGTGGCAGAATCAGGTTTTGTGCAGTCTGAAACTTGATTTGGTCAGAACCCATGTAAGAAAGAGAATATAAGATTAAAAATAAAAAACTAGGTATGAAAATGAACATTTATTTAGAATGATGAATCACAATGAATTACAATAAAAAAAAACAGCTAATGAATATCACAGATTTTCCTTTTGGTTTACTATTTTGGCTTCTACTTGGATAATTTCTCCTTGATGCATTTTCTAACGCTCCCCTTTGGGAAACAATAGGGAAACCAGGAAGCATATTATGACATTAAGAGAATGGTGGTATAGGTAGGATCCCGCATTACTACTTTATTGCTGTGTAGCCTCAGGCCTCAACTTCCTCATTTGTAAAGTGAGATAACACTACTGGCCCCATAGTGTTGTTGTGAGGATTAAAAACAATATTGCATGTTAAGTGTTTAGCACTGTCACTGGCATGTGTTAGGCATTCAATAGGTACTAATGAAATATAAACAGAAAGAATGAGTTCAGGACAAATCCTTCTCATGTTGCCACATCTTTGGTTTTTTTCTGTCAGCCAATGTTGTGACTGAATTTTTCAACTTTTGGTGAAAGTATTCCTTTAAGCATGATTGTGGTTCAGAGTGGTAAAAGCTTGTGTTATGCTCAATAATAATATTTTATTACCAAAATCTTGCACAATTTGTAGACTGCCTTGTTATCAGAGGCTGTCAGTGGTGATGGAGTGAGTGTGTGCATATGAAATTATGCTATACCTGAGGACAAGATTGGGATAATTTCCCTGCCTTGGATTTTGATTAAGTTTGAATCACAAATAGATATAACATTCAGTGGCATTATTGTGCCTGGCTCCCTTTTAATACTCACTGGTCCCCAGGTGTAGGAAGCACTGCTCCGAGGACTTTAGCTCCTCAACTCAGACACTGCATTTAAGCAAAGACTAGAGAAGAGACAAGTGACTTTAAAAATAAAAGCAAACTGTTAGCATTTTATAAATGATATAAAAGCAGAGCAAAAAATATATGAGAAAAATCCCTTTCCTCTAATTTTTTTAAAATAAAATATTCTACAACATAGAAAATCTTTTCAGTGTGCTTTTAATACATGGAATATGTCAAATGTTGAGGGTGCAATTTTAAAGAGGTTTTCTGTCTATTATCTATCTATCTATCTATCTATCTATCTATCTATCTATCTATCTATCTATCTATGTATCTATCTATCAATCAAATGGGACCTTCTCACAGTAGGATTATTAATTATATCTAGGTGGGACCATGTCACTAGCATCTGCAGAGTGTTTGGTATTGATAGTATTTGAGCCAAGCTTATGCTTTGGGAGTTTTTGCACAGTTAATCTGTAACTTTGCTTTATGATTATAGTATTCCTGTGACAGCTACAGGGGAGGGGTGGTACATACATAGTTACTGCTTGCCCTACCATCTCTGTCCCCACCCCAGCAACTCTGCAGTATTAGTTGTTAAGGTAAGAATTACTCCATTTGGAATATTGCATAAAATGTTGCAGTCTGTCTAAAATCATGACTTGATTTTCTGGCAAAATGTGAGGACAACCTGGCTACAACTTCTATTACTCCTTTGGTGGCCAGGATTGATTCAATCGATTTTAGTTTGGGAAACTCTTCCTAAATTTACCCAGTCTAGAATTTCTTTAAGGTGTGGGTTTCAAAGACCATGAAAATAAAATTAATTTTTCCTACATAATGGCTTTTTAGAAACAGATCTTTGTGTAGAGAGGAACATAAAGAACATAAACTGATAAGGAAATTTTCTTTAATTGTTGTTTTTTAATTGACCACGCCCCTTCTCTCATTGCCTTGGCAAAGCTGGGTAAAGCTGGCTCATTAGCTCTATATCTCCTTGCAGAAGCTTGTCAGTCAAGTCCATGTTGTCAGCTCCCAGGCAGGACTCCCTGCCAGGCACAACACAGTTCCATTTATCCTTAGTGCAGCAGGTCTATGGTATTCCGCTGTGGGCACTTCAGTGACTGATGATGGACTGACAGCAAATGCCTGGCATGGTAGAAGTGAGGCAGGCACTTATAGAACCTGGGCTTAAGGGAGGAGGGATGTTTTGGGAAAATAGCCACCTCATGGGGAATCTTTCAAGTGAGTCTTACAGCAGGTTCATTGACTCATTGATTCATTCATTCATCCACTTATTCACTAAATAAATATTTCCCACGTGCTTCCTATGTGTCAACATATTGACAAGTATTACGTGGGAACACTCACCCTTTTGTGGCTTCATTCTAAATTGAGAACCCAAGTTTCTTGTAACACTGTTCAAAATTAAAATTTATGACCCCTCTCCAAAATCTACTCATGGATTTAAATTTGGAATTCAGTTTGAAGGATTAACCTTCCAGCTATATTTCCACTTTCTCTCTGTCTTGATTTTCTTCTTCCAACTAATACTTATGGTCATGAATCCCAACTCCACATTCTCATATTTGAAATACGCTGGAGATGAATTTTGTGTGTGTGAGGAGAGGTCTTTAAAAATGATGACTGGTAAGTCAGAAAAGTCAAATTAAGTTTGTTTTTAACACAGTTGAAAGACTTAGAAATCATTAGGGGAGATTTCTGTCCTCAGATTGCTAGGTAAGTACAGAATGTGTCTTGGGTATGGGTGAGGTAATTTCTCTAGAAGATCAGGGCATTGTTCTGTGCACTGTAGCATTTAGATCTATGATATGCTTCAGTAAGCTGAAATTATAAATAAAATTGTTGTAGGGAACCAAATACTTGCCAACTGGAATCAGATGATCACGTTGGTTTGAAGAATGGATAAATCGAAAAAAGAATTAGAATGGTTTTGGGCTTATACTTGCTGTCTGAAACATTCCCCAACTCTTTGAGCTTGCTTCTAACCACCCGCTAACCCGCGCCCCCCCCCCACATTCCCATGCTTCTTCATGAATTCTAGTCTCACTGTCTTCCTGAAAGAGGGTAGCACATGATGTTTATCTAACTGTAGCATTATGTATGAATAACAGCTTTCAATGAGACATCTGTTTTGCTATAGGTCTTTTGAGGGGCTTAGAGATTACAAGTCACCAGGCAAATGCTACTGAATTTATTGAATGTGTGGAGATGAGAGATCTTTGAGATATTGGCAAGACACTTACCATAACTTGTGTAGGTCCCCAGACTCATGTGTGAATGAACTTCACTGAATGAGAGAGAAGGCTTAAACTAAAATGAGGCCTGGCATTTAAGTGAAACTGGCCTCAAATACGAATAGGAGATGGTGGAGATTGTGGCAAACCAGAGCAGTGCATTTCAAACAATCTGTTTGGATTCAACAGACATATGATTAGTTGGCCAAATTGCTATAAAAGTTTCAAAAAGCCGAGGCCTAATTTCTGTGGTTAACTTGTTGCAGACCATGAACAGTTCATGCACTGACACCAGTTTGTGGATAAAACTTAGAGCAAGCTAAGGATGTTAAAATTCAGAAATTTAAAAAGATATGTACAAACCAGATAAAATCTACCTTCATACAAAATCTGACCTATAGCCTTCAGCTGTGACCTCTAGATTAAATAATGACTGGGTAATTTTTAATTTTTATGTTTCATAATTTTGTCAGTTTTTCCTGTACTGTGTAAACCTGGTCTAAGTCACTTAATGTTTAATTCCCCTAATGACCTGTATTCAACACTTCTTGCCTTTCCAGACTAATCTTGTATTTTTTGATAATTCATTTAACTTCTCATGTTAAGTTTCCCTATCCTGTAAAATCTGAAATTACAGTGACATAATTTTCTGGCTTACTGGCATTTATTTATTTAGGCATTCATGTAAATATTTCTCCAGAAAAATCTCTTCATAACTTCTTAAGTTTAATATGGTGGATAGAACTGTACCTTTACTATGATTTTAAGTCATCGTTTTGAACATAATCTAGTAATGTCCTCAGGGGCTGGTATGGAAGGCTGGTTGTCAGTTATCTTTCCAGAAAATGGCCTCAGACTGTTTCTTTTATGTCAGCTAATGAGTTTGGATTTTTTAATCTTAGAGGCAGTAAAAGCCATGGCAAGGTTTTAAGCAGGACTAAGAAAATCAGATTTACATTTTAGAAAAGGTCATTATGGCAACTATTTGAAGCAATTTTAGAGTTTTGGGATTTTAGGGGTTGAGATAAGAGATAAGATACTGTAAAATAAAACATTGAGATACTTAGACCAAGATATACAATGTATATATGTATACAATGTGTATGGTCCAAGAATAACAGATAAAATAGAAAATTTTTACTTATAAAAACCTGAATCCATTTAGTATTAATACAGTTGCATTCACTATATTCAACTTAAGAAATCAAGTTAGAAAATTTACTCGTCCCGGTCTGCTTTCAAGTGTTAAGAGACGGAGACATCTACCTGAAAAGTTAAACAGTGTTTTAGTAAAGCACAGGATGAGTTTAGAGTGGCATTAGAATCTTGGACTTGGTTGCAGTAAACTAGGCAATATCTAAAGAGGTGACTAAGGCACTGGTAGAGGAGATGGAGAGGGGAGAATGGATTTGAGGGTTCAAGAATCATTAAAGAGGTAGAGTCCATTGGATTCAGTTTTCAATTGGATGTGAGAAATGAAGGAGAGAGAAATACCAAGAATACCCTCTGTCTTGAGCAATTAGGTATATGATATTACTCATTAGTAAGATGAGGACTAGAAGAGGAGGAACAGATGGGAGGGGGATAGAGAAGATGAAGTATTAATTCAGGATATGATGAGTTGGAGGTAACTGTTGGACACTGAAGTAAGGATGTCCTAGAGGTAGTAAGATACTTAGGCTGAGAACTCAGGAAAGAAAGCCAAACTGGGACGTAATTCTAGGTGTCATTAGCTTTCAGGTGATGGTGCAGCCATAAATTTAGATGAGATCACTTATCTTATGAATAAATATTGTATGAGAAAAGTAGAAAGCAAAGAATGCAACCCTGAGAAACACAGACAATACTCTTGTTCAGGAAAGTCATGTAGGATAGTAGAGTTAGCTCAGTTGGACCCTAGCTTTCCCCCTACTAGCTTGGGTGAGTTACTTATCCTCTCAGTCTTGGTTCCTTATCTATAAAATGATGGTAAATGATGTCTACTCCTAGGATGGTTAAAATAGTTATCAGGATAATTAGAAATAATGTAATATTCCTTGGCCAGTGCTGGGATATGTAGCTATCATCTGCATCTTCTTCATCACTACCGTTATTACTAGTCAAGTTCATCAGAACTAGGTGACAAGACAGCCTCTGAGTGAAAACAAAGATGTGGACCTGAAGAAACTCATAGGTTTTGATGTTTCAACATTAGAGTATCCATTTAGGACAATCAGAAAAGCTTTTTTGCTAATTACTAATTTCCAACTACTTTAGGATAGTTAAAATTACTGGAAATATATTATTATAACACTTCCATCTACATTCTTCACATAGGTGTCATAAAAATAGAGTGTAATTAGGCAAAAAGACTAAAAATTTACTACAGATTGTCATAGGACAAGTATCTCTAGCAAAGACAGGGAAATATTATCTCTATATATAATAAAAATGAACATATGATACAAAAAATTCTTTACCTTCTTTTTCTTGGCAAGTGTGATAGATGCTCCCCCTTCACCACAAATATTCCTTTACTCCTATATTTACCATGTCAGTTAATAAATATTAATCCGTCATTCTCCTAGGCATATAGAAGAGAAAAATTAGAGTTATCCTAGCATGGGTAGTGAAGAGAAAGAAAAAAGCTTTTGAAGAATTTGAAAACAGTGTTCTGAACGAAACCATGACATTGTTCTTGGTCATGACATTTGTGGACCTTGTGAATTTACGTTGAGCACATAAGCCACAGCTCAGTTTTCTAGTTGACACCATTCTCCTCCCCTACCTTCACCTTTTGGGCAGTCTTTGACTTTATGAGCCCTCACACTGTGTCTCTAGGAAGATAAAATTAGGCAAAATTTGCAGTTTCTTTTGTTATATTAAGACAAAGTCTAGTGGACGTACTGTTATGGAATTCACTGAAATGAAAAGCTCCAGGACAAATGACAAGGCTTATCAATCAAAGAAGTATATCCAGTTTGATGCACAGAGTTTAGGATGTTTCTCTATAAGGCACCAGCTTTGTATTAAAGCCTAATAAAGTCACATTTCACAAACTAGCTGCTGTGGTAACCTGACAGTTTGAAGGCAAGCAATATTTGTGCAAGGTCAGCATATTCTGGGGATACATAGGCATTTCCTCAGAGGACAAGCCATTCAATTTCACTTGAAGAGGAAGGAAGGCTTACGAATGTCTTAGCACTTTAGTAATCCAACTTGAGTGGATTAAGTCATGCAAACTTGCTCATTACTAAAAAATATCTGAAGAGCTTGTTGAAGGTTCCATGATAAGCCACAAATTTGGTTAGGAAGTAAGACCTTCAGGAGGATTCATTGAATTGGGGTTACTCTGCTTGAAACACGAAAGGCTAATGAGAAATTTAATAAATCTCTCTCTCTATTTTCATTGTTTTTACAAGTTAAAAGAGTAATATATGCTTATACTAAAAAATTCAAGAGGTAAAGAAATGTATATGCACAGAGGGAAGGATCTCTGTCATCCCCCAGCAACAACCACCAATAGTATATTCATATTCTCTCACACCTTCCCCATGCATGTATCAATATATTAATAATGCTCTTAGTTATAATAATACTCAAATCCAAAGCTACTCAGATTGGTGAGGAGGAGGGGAAGGGAGAAAGGAAAGGTGTTACAATCACTCCAGAGCTAGAGACAAATAAAAGACTTGATGAACATTTCTCTCTATGACCAAAGACATTGGATTGCAGTGAGGAAGAAAAGCTGCGTCTCTAAGAATACGGAGAATGCAGATTCCCTCCCTATTCCCTACATTCCCATACTTCTGTGTGGAGGGAAAGGGTAGAGTTCACACCAGTGAGTAGATCCCAAGTTACATTACAGATTGGTTCCTGCAGTATACACTTGGTTGGCTAACTCCATACACGTTCCCAACTCCATTTCCATTGTCTACTTCCCAAAGGCTAGAAACCCACACTTGAAAGTCGGCTGATGGAAAAGTTAAGTGCAGTTTATATAAACCACTTACCCTCTTCTTCCCACCTTGAACACAGCATGATATGAAACTGTAGTGGCATCTTGATATCGTGAGGTAACAAGCTAGTTGGAGACCAACACACTTGAGACAACTAGAAGACGGCAAGAGTCTGGTCCCCTGACTGCATGTCTGAGCAGCATTGACAAGGACGCTGCCACATGACTGTAGATGCCTGGATGGTGGGAAATAACCCCAATTTGTTTAAGCCACTGTCAATTAGGACGTTTGTTACTGGTAGCTGAAAGCATTCCTAACTGATATAATGTCAAAGCCTTTTCTAGTCTGCCTGAACAATACTGGGGGATCGATTCCTCATGTCAGTATCTTTAGAAATTGAAATTAAGTTTCTCATAGACTTAAGAAACAAATCAAATAAAATCTATGGTTCCTATGAGAGACCCGTCAGGGAGTGATGCCAGTTCTTTTCTTGGATGTCTTGCTCTCTCAGGGACACATACCATACTGTCTTAGGGCTATATAAGAACACTTATCAGAGGTGCATGGGCCAGTGTTTGCGTAGGGAGCCAGAACAGCACCAGCTCTGGAGTCAGAAAGTGCTAGGTTGGACCTGGCACCCACAACTGCTATTTCTAACAAAAGTATGTGTCTAATGAACGTGAAATGGAAGCAGTTTTGGCTTTTGTCCATATCATGAATAACTATAGCATTGTAGTTAAAAATGCAGACTAAGAAGTTAAAACTGCCTGGGTTTTTGCTCTGTCAGTTCCCAGCTATGAGTCCTTGGGTGAACCAACCCCTGTGTGCTCATTTCCTCACATGCAAATTGAGCAGAGTAACAGTACCTACTTCACAGGATTTTCACAAGGGTTAAATGAACTAGTACATTTAAATTCCTTAGAAAAATCCCTAATCCTCTAAGTGGTGAGTCTACAGTTAAGGTTGCTTAGCATGGTAACTGTCACATGAAAAACGCCCAATGATATGAGCTATTATTCTATTAAACTCCTTCTCCCCAAATTTTCCATATAGTATTTTTAGAGGCCATAAATAAAAAAAATTAAAAATTATGCCAAGGATATTTTATTGGAGTGCTCTCTTCTTGCATTTTTGCATTAAGCTCAGTTAATACTTTGGTAGATTATTGTTCCTGCACTGCCTTCATATAATCTATGTCCTTTTAAAAGATATCTACAGAACAGTTTAGTGGGTACTCTGGACAACATTCTACTTAAAGACAATTCAGCCTGAACTGGTTTTAGTATTGCCTCCTTGCCCAAGGGCTTAGCCACAGGCACTCTGAGGTCAGCCAGTAAACAGGACACCCATACAATTTATTATCCAAGCTGGGAGATTTCTGACACAGGAAGGGAGTGCTAATAATAAAGGACCAGGACAATAAGAATAAATCTGGTAAATGACTCCCTCCTTTCAGGTACAGTTGTTTCAGGGAATCTCCATGAGCTCTGCCCACCCATACCATTACAGACCTTTCCATTAGCTTCCAGTTTTTGAATAACAGATGCATTTTGCCTGGGTTCAGAGAGCCTCAGAACAGGGGGCCATTTGGAAGGAAGAAGCTGAAATTTCTCACACTGCACCACAAGGAATGTCCTTCCTGGGAAAAAGCATAACAAACTAGCTATATATATATATAGGTATATATATATAGTAACATTTTAATTTGCTTTGTAAACTTTTCAAGTATTTTCTAGCTTGACGCTTGTGAGGTTCTCTTGAACTTGTCTGTCATTTAGTTTGGGCTGGTATAAAAAATACCACAAGGTGGATGGCTTAAACAACAAACATTAGTTCTCACAGTTCTGGAGGCTGGGAAGTCCAAGACCAAGGTAAATCCTGTGTCTGGTGGTCTGGTGAGAACTGTCTTCCTGGTTTGCAAAAGACCATCTTCTTGTGCTCATTATATCCTTACACTGTGAGGAAAGAGAGAGAGAGAGAGAGAGAACGAACTCTCTTGTGTATCTTTTTAATAAAGGCACTAATCTCATTCATGAGGGCTCCATCCTCATGACCCAATCACATTCCAAAACTTTAGAGGCTAGAATTTCAACATACAAATTTCGGGGATATGGAAGCATTCAACACAACGCACTGGCCTTATTTACTTCTTAATTATTTTGTGCAGAAACACCTTGTTCCAGCCAAAAAATTTTTATTGTTATGCAAACATATTGCCTGCATTTCTATCTCTAACTTGGTATACACCTAGTCTCTGTATGTAATACCCTGTCTCATATGAGAAGGTGTTATCATAAACTTACATACATATATAAAACAATTACAGAAATAATACATTGCCACTATGTCATCATAATCATATGACATGGAAACATAAAGACCCCTTCAAAGTACCAAATTAGAATAAGAATGTTTCATCTCCCATATTAACTCAACTCTATTATATAATTTCCTAAGCTTTCTTAGAAATGAGATTTATGATTCTGCAACTATAAACAGGTGGGTCTTTTCTTCTTCCTCCTTATAAAGATTACACTTCTGACATTATTGATGTAGTCCTTTTGTTGGAATTTATCACCTGGAAGGCAAAAATAAAGATTAAACTACATGATTTGTGGTTACTATTGAAATAATGAGTAGGCAGGGATAAAAAAATCATTAGTGTGATTCCTCTCCAGTAAGAGTATCTGGCATGACTTTATATATATATATATATATATACATGTGGTGAGACTCTCCTCACCTCTTATCCCCTTATTTTTGGCCTCACATCCAGTCATATCAAACTGAAAACTGACCTACAATGGGCAGGAGATCTCTCTTGACTGTGTAGCCTCACAGTGATTAAACTGCAGTAAACAGTAGTATTTAATAATTTGTTTAGTTTGGAGGGTGATTTGAAAATATGAAAAGGTTTTACCGTCTTCTTAGTCTCTAGTTACCAGGATAAGCTAAGAACCCCTAATTAAAAATGCTTTTTACAGAATACTTACATTACCAAAATACTAAGTGTAAAATTTCTTCCAGACCTCCATCTAATGATTTAGTTACTAGTAATTTATCTAGTCAGGTTTCTAGGATTAAACCCTTGTCATTAACTGTGTTCCATTTCAAGTTTGCTCAAAATTTTTATTATGATTGGGTGTTGGATTTTAGAAAACATTTTTTATCCATCTACTGAGATGACCACATGGTTTTCCCTCTTTAACTTGTTAATGTGTTGTTATAATACGAGGTTTTCTAATTTCAACCGTCCTTGCATTCATAGAGTAAATATCGTTTAGTCACAAGTATTATGTTGTTGTCATCAGTTTGCTAATATTTCTGTATCCAGGTTTATAAATGAGATTATCCTGTAATTTTTGTTCCTTGTACTGTCCTTAGCTGGGTTTTTAATTAATCATTGACTCTTCTCTAGGCATTTGCAATGGTTTAATATCATAAATAGCCAGATTAGGCCTACAACTTTATCTTCTAACTATACAGCATTTCAGAAACTATCCTTAGAATTAGAATTTGAAGTGTTATAGGGGATAAGTACAACTCATGATTATACTGCTATTAATTAATAAGGAAGAATAAAAAGAGCCCCCAAATCTAAAAGAATTAAAAATTTTAAAAACCTGAGGCCTCTGTTTCTCACTCTGACACTTATTGATTAACTGTGTGGTTGTGGATATAACAGGAGAATTTTATGATGAGTTACGCATTTAAAAAACTGATTTTGTCGTAAGTGTAGAAGACAGACCGACAAGGAAGAGATGAAAGCAGATTGACGAGAAGACTATTGTAATAGTCTTAGCAGCAATAAGACCCCACAGTGATATCACAGTGGTGGAGATGAAGAGACAGTGCAGATGCAGATCTTCTGGCCATGGTTAGTCTTCATAATCTACCCCTTACTTCTACTGGAATTTAGACATAGATCCAAATGGTAATTTTGTCAGTTACTAGTGTTTTTAAAATTTTATGCTGTACATAATTCAGTATCATTAAACATTGCTTTACTTACACAATATAGATATAACAGTGTCTGTCTCATTTAAGTCATTGTAAAGTTAAATGGGAAATTCTAGATAAAGTTCTTATTTTAATACTGGAAACATAGCATATTCTTAATAAATAAAATGGTAATTATTTAAAATTATGATAAACTATTCAGATCCTGAGTGTATTTTAGCCAAGATGTAAAGGGAAGTGAGAGGGGAGGCAGAAACTTCAGATTCTAATCCAGCTATGGCACTAGATGATGATTTATCTTGGGAAAATTGATCTTCAGTTTTTGAATTTATAAAATTAAAGGTTTGTATGGCATAGATGGGCCTCAACTGTAAGAGAGCAGGTACTGCCAGTGAGTCACAGTCGTTGTCTAGGTGGGAGCCATACTTTTTAAAGTAATCAGTGAATGATTACTGTTTCTTAATGTCTGTGATCTGCCATCTCTTTTCATTTCTTTTTCTCACAGATCATCTGGCTTTAATTGAGCTGTTAGTCATAACCTTGCGTTGTGTCAGTTAATCATGTTTCTTTCTTGTACCTGCATAAACTTTTCAGATGTTCTTCATTTTGTCTGTCCTAATGAACTAGGGTAATCCATGGTGTATCAGAAATTCCTCCATCACTCTGTGAAAGAGGCTAAACTGATGACTTCACGGAGGGCATCCTAGGAGTGCAGATGAAGATGGTAACAATCTGTAGAGCCATGCCAACAGACTGGCAACTCCTGGCCTTTAGTTGCTCAGGGCTCTGTTGTCTTGACTTCTTGTGGTTAAAAAAAGAAAAACCAGTTACGTTGGTTCCTTGGCTTCTTACTACCTCTTCCTTGTTCTTTTGGTATTTCTTAACTCCAATAAACAACTGGTTGAATTTATAATATGAAAGGATAAGTTATGCTGGAAAAGTTAATTCCTAAATTCTTTCCAAACATAAGGATTTTATTCTAAAATCATCCAAAAAAGCTAATTCTAGAATTAAAATAGGATGATGTTTGATGTTTGAGAATTTATCCTTTCCTCCTTCATAAAAAGAAAATATAATGTTTATTCAAGGGCAGAAATAAAGTTGTGTTTCTCAATATAAAAGATATCTCCGAGATTTGAAAGCTAAGATTAAAGAGGTTATGATTTTTTTCAAAGTGGGAATAGTTATTACAAACACATGGTTTATAGGAAAACAGTTCTTAGAAAGATTAAATGTTCACTTTTGCAAAAATGAAAAGACAAAGTTTAGATGAAGACTTGGTTGATCTTCCAAGTGCTAAGAAACATCACTTTATCATTCTTTTAAGAAATTTGGTGATATTCTTACAGGGAACTAGGCACAAACAGTTTATAACTTAGGTCTGAGAGTCAGGTATTATACGATATACATATTATGATTGAGTTATGAGTGTCTGCTATGTCTCTGCTTGCCTCAATTAAACACCTCACTAAACCTGCTGGCAGAGCTGAGCCAGTTCATCAGCAGACTCTTGCTCTCATGAGTAATCCCAGCAAATGGCACTCTGCTTACCCTCAAGAAGTGAGAGAAGCCCAGGAGGGTGTGTGTGTGCTGTGTGCTCCCCATTTGAAGTGTGGCATGTGAGGGTTAGCAGCTTTGGGGTAAGCTGGGTCAAGAGCATGCAGTATCTACTCAAACACTCACTTAGACAAGAACAAAACACAGGGGAAGTATGTAGAACAGGAAGCAGGGTGAGCTTTTGCTGCAGTGATCAACAAAACATATTACTAGATGTTTCTGGCAGGAGAATATTAAACTTCCCAGACCCCTAAGCACTTAGCCAATTGATATCAGTTTATGACACTGATGGTAATTTTAGTGGAGTGACATGATAAGTTAGGCAGACCAGCAATTCATTTCTCAATTCATTTCCCTTGGACCACTGCAGAGCCCTACATGGTTATAATTTTCTCTTCACACTTACCATGGCCCAGGGTTGAACAGCCCTCTCACTTTCATTTTCTTCAGTATCAACCATCCAAACGTTAACACTCTGGTAATGGAAAGAGAATGGTTCTTAAGAATTACAAAGTTATGAAATTTCATCTGCTGAATACAGGATAAGTAGATACAAGTATTTGAATACTACTAAGGTCTATAAAGCACAGAAATTATGGATAGTATTTTTACTGTTGCTGTGTTTAAGAAAAAATTAGTTTCCATGATAATCATCCAGTATAATACTAATATGTAATAGTGTATTGAATATGATATAATGTGTGGCATATGTTTTAATTATTTATTCATTTTAAGAAGTGTATCTGTCTCCCTAATAGACCATAATCTCCTGCAGAGTGGGATAAAGATTGTATTTTATTTTCATCACAGAGTCTAGCAATAAATAGATGCTCAAAAAATGTTAACTGAATAAGTGAATGCAGTATTACCAGATCTCTTTAAAAACAACTAACAAAAATCAACCTGTTAGACTGTACAAACCTCATTTCACTTGTTTCTAACTGCCACTGCAAACTCTAACTAAGCACTTTTATTTTTTCTAATTTGAGGAAAGAGGAAGAGAAGGCCTAGCAGGTTAAGCAGTGTGCCTAGCAGCATAGCTAGTGAGAGGCTGCCAGGATTTGAAGCCAAGTCTTCCTGACTTCATAGCTGCAGTGAGATTTCATTAAAATGAACATATTTTGAGAAAGTATTTGTGTTTTATTAATCCAAAGAGAAAGACTTGGTAATACTACTTCTTGTACACATTTGAAGGCAATGTGAAATTTAAACTAACGGCTCTTGGAAACTTGGTGCTTTCTTTTTTTCTGATGCTTAATGGCAGTTTTATTTTATTTATTTATTTTTATTGAAGTATAGTCGGTTTATAATATGTTAATTTCTGGTATACAACATAGTGATTCACTTATACATGTGTGTGTGTATGTATATATATATTCCTTTACATATTCTTTTTCATTATCAGCTATTACAAGGTATTGAATATAGTTCCCTGTGCTATACAGTAGGACCTTGCTATTTATCTGTTTTATGTATAGTAGTTAGTGTCTGCAAATCCTAAACTCCCAGTTTATACCTCCCTATCCCCTTTCACCCCTGGTAACCTTAAGTTTGTTTTCTACGTCTGTGAGTCTGGGAAAGTTGGTACTTTTAAAATCCTGTGACCCTCAGTAAACTTCTTTAGTTACTTAGTGGAAGTTACTGTTCTGTATAAAACAGGTTTGGGCAGAAGAACCTGCTGATTCTAGGTCTGAGCTTAGGAGGACAGGCTGAATCAGAGCTTGCTGACCTTCTCAAAATGATCTGGGAACGCTTTCTGCCAGCTAGACTACAGGATGAGTCATCCAGGGGCAAAAATCACCCACTGTATTTTATTAACAGAAAATTTGTCATTCTGCTTTTAATTGAAGGATAAAAAGGAAGAATAAAGAATACTTTAGACTTGAATTCCTGTGTGATTTAGGCGTCCAGGCTTCAGAGGATTTCTCCTAGGCAACAAAGATGGCAAGGACTTGTCAAGAGATACTGCCTTTGCTTGGTTTCCCTGAAGCATACTGTGAGACAAGGATTCAAGTGCACGTGGTTTATTCAAGGTCATCCCAAAAAAACAGTAGCAGGGGAGTAGGCAAGTTAAACAGGAAAGGAAATAAAACCAACAAAGAGTTTAGCATCAAGGAAGTTACTAGAGTGGGTAAACTGGCACTTGTGTTCCCTGCGGAATTATAGGAGACCCTGGGAAAGGTGCACGTCAGGTTATTCCATCTGAGAGGCAAGGAAGCTGAGGTGCTCTGTCCACCAATCTCTTTCATCATTGACTGATGGCTACTTCTGAGATTAGTAACTGGTACTTCCCAATTGCCTGGAGTGGGCCAGGCTTCTCTTATGCTCAGAGAGTCACAGTTGTTTTCAGTAGTCAGCCTTGAATCTGCAGAAGTGAGTGCTCAGGGAATATGGAGCTACAGACTTCAGCACCAGTACAGGTATGAAGGCAAATAATGCCCAACTATGTCTTTAGCACTTTCAATTTACAAAGAATTTTCAGAAGCAATTCCTGATGTTAGTTGTGATTCTCACAATCAGCCTGTGAAATCAGGATAGATACTACTATTTTTATTTTACAGAAGCGGAAATGGAGGCACAGAGAGTTTAAGTATGCTGTGCAGTCATAAATCCATTCACTCGTACATCCAATCACTACTTACAGATGAAAGAAGAGGGTAAGTGAGATTACCTAAGACAAAGAACACTTTTTAAATTCCATGGAGACTGTGCACCCCCTAAATGGACTACTTAAATTATTATATTTAATTAAGCTTTAAACAATTGGTTATTTAGTTTATTCTTTTTCTACTTGATTAGCAGAGGACTGGGGATGGGGAATAAAAAGGAAGATCATACTACCTAAAGACAAAATGAAGACATTATTATTTGTTCTTTACTGCCAAAATGCACTGTGATCTAACACTTTCTACTCTGATATATTCATGTTCTTTAATGTATCAGCTCTCTTAACCCTTACAAATGGGGATGTCAATTTGGCCTTTAACAAATTCTCTCCATTCTACCTCTGTAATATCTCCAAATTCTCTCTGTCCTGTCTCTCTTATTATCCTAGTCCATATCTTTTTTTTTTAAACCTGACTTGGACTAAATCTTCTAATTTGTGTTCTCAATTTCTCAATTCATGTCTTCCCACTCCAGTCCATCTACAGACTTGTTGTCATGCAAATTTAACTGAGAACATCTCACATCTTGCCATTTCCTTGCTCCAAAATCTTCTTGCCTAATAGACAAATTCCATGTTCATCAGTCTGGGATTTGAAATTTTCTTAGACAGGGACTAAGTCCACACATAGGTACCTTCAGGATCTATAGAACAATGTATATGTCCCCCATTGCATTGTTTTACTTGCCTGCCTTCCTGGGAGGTTCTTCCTTTTCATTTCTGCAAGCCCCATACTCTGCAGTTTCAAGCTTTAGAACAAATGCCACCTCTTCCAGAAAGTCTTTCCTGATATGCTCAGGCAAAAATTATTTTTGCTACCTAGCCTTAGCATTGTTTGCAAGGTCAATATAAGTGCATTTTTCTTATCTTCCCTTTAGACTGTGTCCTTTACAGTGCCTTGCTCATGACAGATATTCAAAATATGTTGAGTGTGTTTTTTGAATGATTAACGAGAGGCAATATATCTGTTTAAGTAGTATAATACCTAATTAGTATTGTTAAACATCTTTGTGTTATTTACTATACATGGACACTGAATGAGTTTAGAGAAGTATGAATTTAATAAAAATAGCTCCTTATGCCATGTAGTACAGCTATAAATGTTGTTGCTGATAAGTTAAACAGCAATGTGTGAAAAGTCACTGCAAGTTCTAACAGTTCTAGTGGGTGCCAAGGCCTATAAATACCTAAAGAGGAATTTTGAAGACTGAAGGATGCTGTTAATGGCATTCATTTTTTTGTGTAGATTATATAAACACATGGTTTTACATACACAATTAGAATCTTGTTTGTAGTTCTTTCCCCACTGAATCTTAGCAGATTCTTTATTTTCAAGCAACTCGAAAATAGACAAATGAAAACTTATATGACATGAATGAGTTGTAACATTTTTGAGCCTATGCATTTTTTTAAAAGAAAAAATTTCTTCCTTTGAATCATCATGGCTAATATTTATTCTGATAATGAACATGTTTTCAACATAGTTAATAGCCCATAATTTCATACAGGTGAAGCAACATTGGATTTCACATGTTAAAATAATTTGATTTTTCCATCTCTTTGAAATATGTTTGAAATGTGGATATTCTCATTGATTTTTGTTTCCACAGTCTATATTCCAAGGACACTGCATATTTTGGATCTAAATAGTGTTTTCTTTCTTTTTAATTCTTGCTTGTGGAAGAGGAAAGTTGGATGGCCAATAAAATGACATTATTAAGCATTCCTCTAAGCTGTAAAAAATAGAGCCAATGAACTGAATAAATATTCCTTAGACTCTTAAGATCTTTTGTAGTCTTAGAATTCTTGTAAGTTAGGAAAATCTCTAGTATAGGGAACCTACTTAAGGAGAGAGAAGTAATTCTTTCTTTTCTATAATCTTCCCCATCTCCAAACAAGATGTGAAAACATGAAACTTGATTAAATAACCTAATTTTACAACTATAAAATGAACACAAATAGGAAATCTCCATATTTCAAATGGAATTAATTCTTGGCATCAGGGACACTTCAAAGGGAACCAATTTTAATCAATGTCTCAAGATAAGTCAGCTCAAGAGTATATCACACTTTAGCAGACTAAGCAACCAGAGAATGGCTAATCCTAAAAAAGTGTGTGCTTGTGAATGCTTTTACAGACAGATTGGGAAACTGGGCTATCATGATGTGCATTTAACCATAACCCGTCAGTCATTTCCCTTGCCCTTCGTGCTCCAATGGAAGGAGACACAGGGAGGATTGCCACTTCCCGAGATGTGCACCTTCTTCTCCTGTTCGGTACACCTTGATTGACAGCCCCTTACATCTCGTTTCCCTCCATATGGTTTATATACACAAGGTGACTGTTTTGGGGGCTACATGAGTAAGTATGTTTGTTTGGTACAATTGATGAGCCTTGACCTCATAAAAACTGTATTGGAATGGTACAAAATACAATTGTTTTCAGATTCAGCAATCTTACAGCCAATTAAAAGACTCTTTAGAGAAAACATAATGCATTATCAAGCTAAAAAACTCAGTGATTCATATGAATGCATGTCCTTTTTTTGTTGTTATAAGTTTCTATTGTATGACAATGGCCCACTAGCCAAATATCCATTTGTAAAGCAAGTATTATAAACTGATACTCTATGGTGCTTTTATTACATGGTTAGTTTAGATACCTTTCCTTTCCCTAGTGTAGCATTTTGATCATTAGTTGCTTGTTTCTGAAATTTAAATTCTAATTCACTCTTTAAATTTACCTAGGAGGAAATTTAAGTTAAAATGATAAACATGATACCTCACATGCATTAATTAAATTGTCCTGGGGAAAAAAAGAGATGGCTTGCATGTGTATCCGTTTAACATGTTTCATCAAAACAAAACAAAACTGTTGCAGTGGTATGTAATTTTAATGTAAAATAGCCCTCTTTGCAGGGAATTGAGCCTGCTGCTGGATCTTTAAATTTTCAGTGTCTGTTGTCATAGCAACGAGAACTGACTCTGGTACCCACTGTGTTCAACATAAATTAATTTAAAGACATAGCATTTGAAACTGTTTAGTCAATTTTAAGTTCCTATCTGGCTAGGGCTCACATTTCAATACTGTTTTATATTTAAAATGTCATTAAGATGTGTTCCTTTTATGCTAATTAGACTTACGAGTAAGATTCAGCACCTTAAATGTGATTTAAGAAAAATGTTGGAAAACGAGTTCCTGAATTGTTTGTGACATGTAAGCTTCTAACAATGTAAAGAGTGTTTCCTTTTTAAAAATACTGGAATGTTACTGCTTGTCCTGCTCAAATATACTAATGTTGTTTGAATAGATAGGCTTGATGTTACTTAAATAAATCCTCATTTTGCATGCTTTAATCAAAAATCCCTCAGGCTCTGTACTCTGATAATCTTCTGAGAAGAAGGAAGCTGGCTATCTTCTGCCACTTTTTATGCCTGATCAGTCCCTGTTACCTTGAGGAGACTTGAGTTTTCTCATTAAATAATTCTAACCAGCTTTAAAACACCTTTTTTTCCCCTATAACCTTAGGGGCATTTGGTTTTCCAAACATAGTTAAGAGACCAAAGAAGAAGTAATAAAGATAGCTGTTTTGGTGAGGTTCAAATTTGCCCTGCTTTTTTTTTTTTTTAACCTAGGCAATTCTTACAGCTAAGTCTGCTGCATTTGTTCAGTGAATACTTTCTTTTTTTTTTTTCATACTTTGCTATTATCAAAGCAAATATATGGAGGTAGAATACACATTGTGATAGATGTGGAGGCTTAAGAAAGCTGGTTTTTTCACAATAATATATTATTTTTGTTACAAGAAAAGATTTCCAGTATTTCCTAATAGTTCTAGTTTGTCCAATAGAAGATATTATACCTCAGAAATGACTGTTTTACATGGTACTATTGAGCTTTATCTCATGCTCTTCTGATCATGGGAAATATTACGGTTAATTTAGAAAATAAAGTACACATTTAAAAAATCTCTTCTCTGAAGAAAAAGTGTAATTTTCTCTGAAATGGTTCCATTTCTTCTAAATCATCTAATCCTAACTTGAAGTCATTGGAACCATAACCCTTCACATTTGGGTTTAAAATGATATACTAGCTTGTGGGATTTCAGGAGTACTGCCTTCATATTTCTTCTGAAATTAGAAAGAACCCTATACATTAAACATTTAGAACTTTACTTACACAGATAAAACTCAGCTGCTACATCAGCCTAAGGTTTACACTTTTGAGTTGTTTTCTCCCTTGCTATATTGATGTAAATGAGAACAAGACATTTCAGGAAAGACAGGAATCTGTTACAGTCCTGGTGTTACTCATCGATGCCCACCAGACAGTGTCGTTAATAAACCAGCAGAGACAACACATCTGAAATTCACTGCTCCTGAGGGGATTTGTTCTGAGATATATATATATAATCAAAATGTGGAAGTTTAAAAACTTTCCTGTTTGCATTAAATCCCACGAACACCTGTCTCTAAATGAATATGCCATCAATCATTAGGCTAAACCTTCTTTTGCTGATTACCGTAAGTAAATTTGGAAATTTATCACTAGATTCAGTTGAGAACATGTGTTGTAAAAAAAGAGCGAGAATTCCTTAAATAATAAATACATACTTGGGAATTAAAAGCAATCATAATTTAGTGTGATAATTTAACCCATAATTCAGAGTTTGATATGAATGGAATCTGATGCAGTTTATAATGATCCAGAAGAGGTTAAAGCTGGAAAAAAGAATCTGCTAAGAACTCTCTGGGCTGGGATACTATTTTCTCCAAATTATTCTTACTTCCATCCTGAGAAGCTTAAATTTGATGTGGTGACACAGATTCAGAGAACTGAAGAAAACAGTAATTTGACTTCCATAAAGCATTATCCTGAGACTTGTGACCAGATCTACACACTTCCCTAAGCTTACTACCCCATGTTAGGAATTCTGTCTGAAATGCAAGGGACTTCAAGATTCATGTGACTAGTAAAATTATACTGAAATAAATTTCTACCTTACAACTCTGTCTATACTGCATAGTCACAAGTGAAATAAATTATGGAGTAATAGTATATTTTGAAAAGTTTCACTGTTCTCTCTCTGTCTCTCTCTGGCCTAGTTATCTTCAGCAGTCCAAATATCTCAAGAGAGCTCACAGTTTGCTGGAAAAGGAATGCAAAGATAGAGAATAAGTAGCTTCTGCTTTGCCAGATAAGATTATAAAGCAACATAGCAGCCAGGCATCTGTCTTAAGACAGGATTTCCCAATTTTCTTTCTCCCCCTCTTACTCTTAATAGCTTGGGTTTGCAGGTTGTAGGACTCAAATTGTGATGATTCTTAATGACACAGAGAGAAGGATATAAACTACGGAAAATAATAGTACACTTCCTTGGCCTGGGAATTTCCTTAGAGGTTACCAAGAATCAAGAAGGATTTCCTCTCTCTAAAAGAGGAATGTGGCAGATATTTGAGAGACAATGGGAATGGAGCTGAGGTGAGGCCTAGTCAGCCTCTGTCCTGCCCACATTAGATCTGAGTTCCACTAAGCACAAGCTGTCAGTGTGTCAGAAGGGGCAGCTGCATTCAGATAGACAAGGACATCATCCCAGAGATGAGAGGATCCTGTACCTGAGGACCCTGATCCTTCTCTGCACAAGGTCAGCTGGTTTCTCCCACGAAACGGCTTGTTACTACCTTGGGGGAAAAAACCTGGGAAAAGTGACAGTGTTTGTGAAAAGGAGCATTTTTTTAACATTTTTTATTGATTTATAATCATTTTACAATGTTGTGTCAAATTCCAGTGTTCAGCACAATTTTTCAGTCATTCATGGACATATACACACTCATTGTCACTTTTTTTCTCTGTGATTTATCATAACATTTTGTGTATATTTCCCTGTGCTATACAGTGTAATCTTGTTTATCTATTCTACAATTTTGAAATCCCAGTCTATCCCTTCCCACCCTCTACCCCCCTGGTAACCACAAGTCTGTATTCTCTGTCCATGAGTCTTTAGATTCCACATATGAGCGATCTCATATGGTATTTTTCTTTCTGTTTCTGGCTTACTTCACTTAGAATGACATTCTCTAGGAGCATCCATGTTGCTGCAAATGGCATTATGTTGTCGGTTTTTATGGCTGAGTAGTATTCCATTGTATAAATATACCACCTCTTCTTTATCAGTCACCTATTGATGGACATTTAGGCTGTTTCCATGTTTTGGCTATTGTAAATAGTGCTGCTATGAACATTGGGGTGCAGGTGTCATCCTGAAGTAGATTTCTTTCTGGATACAAGCCCAGGAGTGGGATTCCTGGGTCATATGGTAAGTCTATTCCTAGTCTTTTGAGGAATCTCCACACTGTTTTCCATAGTGGCTGCACCAAACTGCATTCCCACCAGCAGTGTAGGAGGGTTCCCCTTTCTCCACAGCCTCTCCAGCATTTGTCATTTTTGGATTTTTGAATGACGGCCATTCTGACTGGTGTGAGGTGATACCTCATTGTAGTTTTGATTTGCATTTCTCTGATAATTAGTGATATTGAGCATTTTTTCATGTGCTTTTTGATCATTTGTATGTCTTCCTTGGAGAATTGTTTGTTTAGGTCTTCTGCCCATTTTTGGATTGAGTTGTTTATTTTTTTCTTATTGAGTCGTATGAGCTGCTTATATATTTTGGAGATCAAGCCTTTGTCGGTTTCACTTGCAAAAATTTTCTCCCATTCCATAGGTTTTCTTCTTGTTTTATTTCTGGTTTCCTTTGCTCTGCAGAAGCTTGTAAGTTTCATTAGGTCCCATTTGTTTATTCTTGCTTTTATTTCTTCTAGGAGAAAATTTTTGAAATGTATGTCAGATAATGTTTTGCCTATGTTTTCCTCTAGGAGGTTTATTGTATCTTGTCTTATGTTTAAGTCTTTAATCCATTTTGAGTTGATTTTTGTATATGGTGTAAGGGTGTGTTCTAGCTTCATTGTTTTACATGCTGAAAAGGAGCATTTTTGTCCAAGAAAGACTGAGAACTGCTACCTATAGAAACTTGATTTTCAGATTGGACTGAGCTGAAAATTAAACTGGAATCTATCTATCCTATTTGGTTGCCCCATTCTCCCTCACATTTCTCTCTCTAGGGACTCCAATCTCTATGTGTCCCAAGTTCATGGAGGCTTCGTTCATTATTTTTTCAGTCATGCTCCTCTGTGCTTCAGTGTGGATGATTTCTTTTGACTGTCTTCAAATTCACTGATCCTTTCTTCAGTTATATCCAATATACTATGAATTTCATGCATTGAATTTTTTATTTTGGATTTTTTTTGTTTAAAAATTTTTATTACTTGTTTATTTATTTTTGATAGTTTCCACATCTGTTCTGAAATTCCCTGTCTCTTTACCTATTATGTGTAATTTTTGTTATAGATTCCCTGATATATTTATTATGGTTATTTTGAAGTTATCTATTTCTGACATCTGGATTGTCTTTCCTAGCAGCTATTTTTCTTTTCCTCTTGACTATGGATCATATTTTTTAATTTGTTCATATGCCTGTTCATATTGATTGCATACTGAATATTATATTGACACACTATAAAGACCCTGGATTCAGTTATTTCCTCTGAAGTGTGTAATTTTTTTTTCTATCAGGTAATTGTCGGTAGACCACTTAGTCCTGATTTATAGTTTTTAAACCTGAAGTGGAGTCCTTCTGGGATTTTAATGGAAATCCTATTGTATTCATCAAAGCACTCTAACTCAGCAGAACCCTAATTCCAAAATCTGACAGTCCCATAGTGTGCATTCACTGAATTCTTTGCTAAATGTTGCCTTCCCTCAAGACCCTACATATCTATGGTTTAGGAGTCTGTTAAGCATTTGAGTGGGGGTTGCATATGGATTTGGGGTTTTCTCTTCTATAGCTCTCTCCTTTCCAGAAATCCCCCTCTCAATTTCTAGGCAGCTTCCAGTTTTCTCCTTTGACTCCTCAAGCTCACAATTTTTTACTTGAGGTCTATCTACCCTGGGCTGTAACTTGGATGTGCCATTAGGGGAAAAACATAAATGTGGGTTTTCACCAGTATGGTTCACTTAGGATTGAATCTCCTTTAGTTTATACTGGTTTTGTCAATCCTCCGTGCCTTCAAACAGTAGTTCTTTTCCCCAGGGTTTCTAATTGTTACCAGCAGGAGAGCTAGTCTCATACGAACTACTTTGCCATTATTGAAAGCCAGAATTCCTGAAGTAAAAATGAGCGGCACTATAGAAGCCAAGCAGGAGTGGTAGAAGATAAAGTTGGAAATATAAATGAATGCTTACACGTATAAGACTTTGTAAGCCTTGGCAATGCGGTTGAAGTTTATTCTAAGCATTACGTAGTTATGAGAGAATTTTAAGGAGTTATTCAACTTTATAAAGAGACAGAGGTAGTTCTGCATGGAAATCGATGGTAAATAATAGTATCGGTAGTTCTACATGGGTATAGATGGTAATTAATAGTATTTGATAGGGTTTATTAATAGTAAAATATATGTCTTGGGCAGTAATAGGTGATGTAATATAAAGCTTCATAGTGGGAAATAATAATGGTGACTTTACTCAGCAAGCAAGGATGCTCACCAGCTGACTTAGAAAATAAAAGAGGGATGGTTATGGCTCAGTTTAAAAACTTGAGAGTCTTCTGATAACTGAGATACAGTCCCTCATTCATTTATGGGGCGCTTCCTAGCTACTGTTCTAGGCACTAGGGATACAATAGTGAATAAATACATTCTTTGGAGAAGCTTAATTTCATGTGGTTTTGACGTTTCATCTCTAATGAACCCCGAATAAAGTTGGAGACTTGCTTTCTCAATGAGACCTGATAATTGAACTTTTCTTTAGCTTCCTTTCCATGTGATTGAATTCTAGCCCTAAATTACAGAACAAAATATATAGTGGAAAGAGTGTTTCAAACTGTGGATACAGTATGGCAATAAAATTTTAATTTGAGTTCCGATTTGACTAAATTAATTACCTTTTTTTGTTGTTGTTGTTACCAAATATTATTTCTGACAGCACGGACTACTTCATATTTCTTCTGGAAAAATGATGAGCTAGGGTTGTAGTTTATCTGTTAATGTTTTAGTTTCACTAAGGAGACCATAAAAATGATTTAAATTGAGAAAAAATCCTGCCATCAGTTCCAGAATGAAAAACATGTGCTAAGGAAAATCTCTGAGGTTATGTGTGTGTGTGTGTGTGTGTGGGCAGCTCAAAAGCCAGCAGCCAAATAATAAAACTAAAAGGAATATTTACAGATCCTTTGTATGCCAATTTGTTCTCTGGGTTTGTCAGGAAGTCCTACTTAGGTTTTTTATTTCAGGGCTTTTGGCTCAATTCTGAATAAACAGTGCACATCCATGTGGGAGCAATGAAGAGGAACTGTAGCATCTGGTATGACTTTAAAAATAACTTCCTACTTATATAACTGAGATTTCACCAAAGATCAGTGAGATTTTTCAAGTCGGAGACCTAAGGTTGTATAGCATGAAATAGCTCCTTTGGAAGCTGTTGATTCATGTAGCACTGCTATTTTGAAAGAAAAACATTCCTACCCAAGAAGCAGATGTTAACAGACCATGGCCCTAGAGTCATAACTCCAGGTTACAGAGATCCAAGTTTGTGTTCTCAGCTTCATTTACAGTCATTAAGAGCCTTTTACTTTTAATTACTTCTTTATTGATCTCACACCACACATTTCTTCTAGTCTGTTCAAAACTGTCTAGTTCAGTGGAATGGGCAGGACAGCATTCACAATTCACTGTCAAGCTGGCTTGCTTCTCTACAACACAGAGTGGTGCCTACCAGTTCATTGTTTCTGGATGACAGTGTTATTCATGATGTTGTGATCTTCTGAGGCAGAAACCACTTTATTGCTTTAGCAGCTAAGCCCAGGGCTGCTTTTGAAATATGATATTGTAGAACTGTCTTTAGCTTTTCAGCTCTGGGGAGCTGTGGAACATGTTGAAATCAGAACTTATTTGTGCCCCATCTAAAAAAAATATTCATCTGGGTTCTCTTTTAATCTTTCTTTGGAGGATGGTTTTCCTCAACAAGGAGGGTGTCTATAAGTGGAAAGCGCTTCCCGAACAATTCTGAGCTTTGACAAGTCACAATCAATATCTCACTATCTGGTAAGTAAGAGGTTTCTAAATATTAGATTATAAAGCTCAGCGTACAATAATGATGTTAATCTTAGGCCCTTAAGCAATATTTTTAGGAGAGATGGATTAAAAAGTGGGTACCCATACTCATTTCTTAGCAAACTATAAGTTATTTCTGTGACTTACTCCCCTTTTTTGTGTTCCGCTTTTCAATTCTCTATCTCGATGGTATATGAAGTTGCTGATCCCATGAAATCAATCTGAGGTTCAGGAGAAACTGAAGTACTGATACATATTTTTTTTAAAAAAATGGTTTGTAAAGGTCTTCCTGCACATACTATCAAAAAGAAAGAAAGAAATGGAGGAGAGCATATATTTTGTAGGCTGTAGTGAAACCCAGCACATCTTTATGGTCTGTCATTCCATAATCTGGGCATTAGCAGTTGGTTTAGCTGTTATGGCTGTTTTTAATAACTCCTGTCTCTTTTAAGTTCTAGAAAAATAATTTGTATACTCTAATTGGCCGTCTTTGCCTTATTTCTTTAAATTATGCAAATTTTAGTCATTCCTGTACTCCAAATAATCAAACTACTGTGCTAATGAGAACAGACTGCTTATACTTAGGCCACAGACTCTACTATCGTGTGCTACAGGAAACACTGTTGCTTTCCTAAATCATGTTAAATGTAATAAAGAATTTTTTTTTCATAAATAAGGAAATAGGCCTTGAACAATGTGAGAGAAACATGATGCAATATGGAAAAGAAGGGGGCAAGGAATCAAGGAAATAGCTTGATAAAGTATTGAGAGGGGTAAATTTAGAAAACTTCTACTTCTTTTAGTTGTGTGTATATATATACACTTAAACACATCAGTAAATATACTTAATATTTACACTTAAATATACTTAATATTAATATTCAATAAATATACTTAAACATTTCAATAAACATCAAATAATACTAGCTTACTCTTTGGTTATTTCCTATATCCCTAATGTGTGCACAGAATTCTGTTGGAGGAGCACGTTTAAAACTGGGACCCACATTGTAACATTCAAGCCAGTCCCCAAATATACGTGTTCTCCAGGTGACTGGCTGTGTGAAATATTGTTTGATTTGGCAGATTTTCTCCAATTTCTTTTAGAACCTTGAAATAGCTGAATGATGGGATATTTCTGTTAGCCACCTGTGAAGCTGACTGTGAGGTTATTGTGACAGAAATTAATTATTGGGAAATGACTTGCAGTAACTTTGTCATTAAGTTGCATGTAATAATTGAAATTCTCCATGCTGACCCAATCCCAGTCTTTGAATGGCTTTCTCTATACTGAGTGGATTGTCTTCTTACTTCGTCTTTTCCGTGAGTCTCTGATGCCTGCTCTCAGAGCAGCTCTCTTAACCTTCAGAATCAATATCCTATATTCTCTTTGTGTGCAAGGCCTCCTGTGTTATTTTGAATCCATTGCTTTCACTGCATGCCTTTATGGAGAGAAAAAATGGAGACACAGTGAATTCTTTTTTTACATCTTATTGTTTTTATATTTTCTCTTTCTGTTGAAAATTTGCCATCCTATCAAATAAAAATACAATACAATTTGCAAAGTCAACCCAAACCCAGCATATTCACATAGGGTAATTCCTTTCTGAATATTTTTTTCTATCCTTCAATTTGTAACAGGGTGTTTTAGTTGAGTAAGTGCTGAGACTCATCAATGCTATTTGTGTGCAGTTTGACAAACTTTATCTCTGTAGCTCCTATCCCAGAGGTATTTTTGTTTTTTCTTTCTTTGTTCGGGCAAAGCGTTCTTAGCTCATAGGATCCTTGGGATCCTATGAGAGAAATGTTCCTGTATGTGAAGAAATTACCTGTCAGGATAGGGTAGACTAGCAGGAAGCCTTAGTAGTTTTCGACCCATCACACCAAGAATTTTAGCACCACTGTATGTAGCATTGGGAAGGAGAGAAGAGAGGATAAATGTGAAAGAACCATGTTACTAGGTCTCCAGCTCCTCTGCACTTGTGCTAAAAAGAGACTAGACGAGGAGCCCCAGGAGTGCTTTACATTTGTGCTTCTCAAACTTTAGCAAGCATGAGAATTGCCTGGAAAGCTTGTAAACCAGAATTCTGAGATTCTGATTTGGTAAATTTAGAGTGTGGCCAGAGATTTTTAAACTTAACAAACCCCCAGTTCTTCTGATGCTGCAGATAACATGGACTACATTTTGAGCAATTCTTCTCTAAAGCACTGACTCTAAAATTTTAGTGAGCATCAGAATCAACTAGGGCTTGTTAAAACACAGACTTCTGGGCTCTACCCCAGGAATTCATCCTAAGTCTGAGTGGTGCCCAAGTATTTGCATTTCTAACAAATTCCCAGGTGATTTTCCAGGTAATGCTGATGCCACTGGTCCTCAGACCACATTTGAGAACCACTGCTGTAAAGAATGGAGATAAAGAAGGAGTCTCTAGCACTGTATGTGAAGTCCAGGAAGTCTGTCAGCAGGGGCTTTGAGGCATAGCCAATCTGGAGACAGAATGAGGTACTCTAAGTGACAGCTATGACATTAAGGTTCTAGCAATCTAGAGGATTACTGGAGACATTTGGAGACATGTTGCATTTTGCTCAAACCAAATTTTATTTGAATCTCAGAGAACAAGTATTGACCTAAAACAAATAGATTGCCAGTTATTTCTCTATCCAAAAAAATTTTTTTTTGAGATTAGCAGAGAATTGCAATTTGGTGTCTGCAACCATGGTGAGCCACAAGCAATTCTGCCACCCACCAAGGGAAGAACTCTTCTATAGAAAGAAAAAGGAAGTTGGGAATGCTATAGTAAACAGAAAGCACATGGATTTTCATTGGCTCAGTCGTTGCCATGAAAGAAGAATCTTTCTTCTTGTTGTTGGGCTCTCTTATCCTCACAGGGCATGAGAGACACCCCTTCTGGCCTCCCGACTCTATTTAACTGAGATTTCTGTTTATTAATTTTTTAACATAAGAAAACTTCACCTGACACTTTGTAAAATTTAGAACAGAGAAAATACAGCGTTCTAGTGATTATACAAAAGATAGTCTCCCTTTGGGGGACCCATAAAAAGGCCTGAGAAGATAAAAGGCTAAGTGAGATGCTCCCTTCACCAGTGTGGATGACTAAATGGATGGGATAGGGGACACACTCTTACTTACTTAGGCCATATGAGTGAAGGGAAGGCAGGAAGACTTTTGTCTGTGATATTTTAAGGAGAATATTTATGCTTAAAATACCCCCAAAGAACCCTATTTTTTTAATTTTTGAAGTGGAATGCTTACCTCATTTCAGAAAATGTCACGGGTAAAGTGTTTTCAGCATCTCAGGAGATTTACTCTCAGGACACTCAGTAAAATAAGAGATTCAGAGTAAATCTCTTAATAGTAATCTATTCATGTACATTTCAGTTCAATCTCAGAAATGAATGTCTCTAAGGGAACTCTGTACCCAAATTCTCTTTCTGTGACGGGGATATTCTCAAGAAGAGGCTGGGAGTCACAGGGGATCCTTGATCAGAATCACATGGTGGGAAAATGCTATATGTCCTGCTGATACTCTGTGGTGGTTTCTCTGGTTATAGTCTCTCTTCCTTCCCAACTCTCTTCTCTTCCACGCTGAGAATTCCAGCCAACCTTATGGATGAGAATATGTGATTCCTCAGGGATGTTGAGGCAGAGAAAAGGTAATTACTGCATTTGTGCCTGGTGCATTAAGATTACATCCATAGATTCCAACCACTGGGAGTTTTCGTCAAGTCAGACTCTGCCTTTCCCTTAGGCCACGTATTTTCCTCTTGTGGGAAACTTGAGGAGACAGTTAAATAAATGGTTGAGCACAAAATGTTCCTTCTTGCTGTAAATAACTCAAAGTGCATCTTGCCTTACCAACTGTGGACAAGTTGGGCCATCTTCTCGTGTATGAAGCACACACATATCCTTATCAATTAAATTCTGCTTCTCAAATATGCCCAGGTAATGCTCACCTGAATCAAGTATATCACTATTAAAGTGATGACAATTTTGCCTTTTGGTTCATTACCGTTTTGGAAGGTAATGGATTTCAAAAACATCACATTGAACTTCATTTTAATGATCCAAAATGAAGAAAGTAAATTTAGATAAATACCAAGAATTAACCATAAAAAGAAGATAGAGCAATATTTAATAAAACTGATATGATTTGCATTTGAAACAGTTCCACTCAGTTCAACAAACATTTATTAAATGCATATTATATTCTGGGTACTGGAGACACAAAGATGAATAAAGCATTTTTCCTGCTTTCAGTTAATCCCAGTTAAGGATTGGGGGAAACTGATATAAACAAATAATACATGCAGAAATAGAAGATAGAATGTGGTAGTGGGCAATGTATAGACTTTGGAGATGGACAGAACTTGAATGCAATCCTGGGTCTTGCTTTAATTTTGTGACTTTAAGTAAGCTACTTTGCTCTTCCTAAGTAACCTTTGTTTATCACTTCTGGAATAAAACAAATGCATTCAACAAATAGAAGCTATTAATAATAATAATAGTAATAATAATAATAAAAACTATGTATACAATCCAGAGGTAATATAGCAGAGAGAATGATTTTGGGGAGCTGATCAAGGAAGACTTCAAAGAGGAGTTTGTACCTCCAAAGTGTTCTGATATATGAATAGGAATTTTCCAGGTAGACAAATATTTGTGAAAGGACTCCAGGTAGAGGAAATAACACTTTCAAAGTTATGGGGGTTATGGGAGGTAGAAACTGTGCAAAATAATAAGTTTAATATTGCTATGCCATTCATTATTTGTGGAAAGTAATTTGAGATGGGTCTGGAGAAGAGGCAGGGGCCAGTTCCTCATCCCAGCCTGTGCTCTGGCAATTTTGGACTTGATCCTTTTGGGCAAAGATGGAAATGTGTTTTTTTGTAATGTGTTTTCTGTTTAAGTTTTCTTTTATTTTTGTTTATTTCATCCAAGGTTTAAAAATAGGGATATTTCATTTAAAATCCCAGATATTTTTCTGACTTCCCTTGGCAATTTGCCAAAATGAACCTGCATTTGCTCATAGCAACAACTGCTTGAAATAGAGGCTGCCCCCTCAGGGAGGAATGTGCTTTCTTGCTCTTGAAAGGCAATGAGGAAACTCGGAGGTTTTAAGTAGATTAGTTATGAGGCAGGATATGCCATGGGACTGTCCTTGCCTCTCCCCACTGCAATGGAGGAGAGGAGGCTGGAATTGAGAACTGGTGATTGGGCATGACACCTTCAAAGGCTAGGTTAATGGAAGAGGGATGTGTAATGTTATTCAGGTTGGTAAGGAGATGCTTTAAAAAAAACAAAACAAAACAAAATTAAATTAAACATTACTCTAGGAGAGGGGATATAAATGTCATAAATAGACTCCGTAACTGTTACTGGCTGGAGAAGTCCTTGCAGAATAAGATCTCTGTTTTTGTTTTTTATTTTTTGTTTTTTTAAGATGCCTCTTAAGGAAAACAGAAAACTAAAAGTTAAGCTGCAGTACAAAGTGGGCAATCACTCTAATACCCCTTCTCTTCTCAGAACTGGAAATTCCCCTTCCTCCTCTAATTTAGCAGTAGAGGTGAGTAAAGAATGGCTATGTCTGACTCACAACTCAAAATCAGCAGCCCTTAGCTGACAACTTGGAGACATAAAAATTTCCAAGACCCAAGAAGATGCCAGAAGCATAATTTCTGTGGGAGATTTCACTATCTAAGAAGGGAGAGGAAGAAGTAAAAGCTGCAAGCACAAGGGAGTCAAGAAGAAGCTAGCATAAGGAAAGGAAAAGGGGTCTGTGGGGAGACACTCTGCCACTGAAGGGAGCATGCATGTGGAGATGCTGAGGGTCTAGGAAGGGACCTTCAAGAATAAGGATTAGGTAAAATAAGGGTGCAAAGCTATGCAAAGTCCACCCTGACCCAATCTACCACTCCATATAATTTGTATTTTACCCCCTGAAACCTCAGGTAAATGGCTGTTTGGATCTTTAGGTTCACTGGTAAGAAAGATGAGAAAATACTATCCCTTCAGTCTGGAACGGTGAGCATCTACATCTTTCCTATGACAAATTGGGTGGCAAATGGAGTCACTTGTGGACTTTATACAACCAGAGAAGCATGCTACTTGCTTCTCTGACCATTTTCTTCACTCCCCAGAGGAGCAATACACACTCTTCCCTGTGGGCTGAAGATAAAGTGCCTGGGTTACAGACATACATCACTGGCTGCAGAGTACCTACTGAGTGATTTGGTATATGCATGTACAAGATTGGGGGCAGGGGTGGGGGGACATCAGTTAGAAGATTTTTGAAATAGTTTAAAGAAAGAGGAGGGCCTGAACTAAAGCTTTAGAGTGGATAGACAGGAGGTGATTTCATGATATCTCATATCTCTGGGCTTTGCTCTTGCTCCACTTGAACCAGATTGCCCTCCTTTATCCATTCAAATCCAGTGCTACATCCACTGTGAAGATTTCCATAAGAAGAGTCAAATATTTCTTCTCTGTACACTTTCTACTTTTATAAATAACTTAATTTTAACAAGGAGGTATTTTGTTGAAACTCTGTCTGCTCACCAGAATTCAAGTTTTTAAAATCTGGGACACAATGTCTTGGAGAAATGCAGTCACCTACATCAATGTGACATAGTTATTAGGACTGAGAACAAAGACTACCTGTGTCAACAACATGAGTTAGTGTTTTGTTCAGGAAACGTTTGCCCCAAAAAGATAAGACCTAAACCAATAAATAGTTTCACTATTTATGTCAGGTAATTCCTGCAAATCAATTTATCTGAGACAACAGTCTGCTCATCTAGGCAAATAGCTCACTTATCAAACAGCAGATTACTTATCAGGACCCTCATCTTATATGAAAACCAACCTTAAACTACTATGCCATGACCACTGCTCAATCCCAATCGGTTTTCTGCTTCGAAAGACCATTCTTAAACCACTTGAGCCTAGACCTCCAACTCCTATAAGTTCTCTCCCTTCTGTGACATTCTAAGATTCTGTCAAAGATTCTTGCTATAGAACGGGACATTGTTGAGTGCTAATCTTCTGGGCTATTCAACATCTTTCAGTCAAATCCAGCCTAGACTAGCCCATCATACTGCTTAATAAATATTTGTTTAAAGTGATACGTAACAGAGAAAATCAATATGACATGTGCTTTTCTTGGATGGGGGCAGGTAGGGAAAGAGTCAGGGATGCTTCCAAAGTACTAAATATTAACTTGTGCCATCACTTAAGATGGCGAAAACACAAGAGCAGATTTTCAGTAAGAAGATAGTGATTTCCACTCTAGACGTGTTGAGTTTGAGATGATTGCTATAATGTGGAAATAGAGATGTTCAGTTCTATGCTCAGTGATAGAAGGCTCCAGATATGTTTTGTGGGGGAGGTTGGGAACTTGTATTCTTAATCATTGACTCTCAAAGTGTAGTCTTCAGACCAGCATCATCAGCATCACTTTGAAACTTGTTTGGAAATTCAAACTTGGGAGCTCCATAATAGACCCGCTGAAATGAAAACTCTATGGATGGGGTTCAGGTATCTGTTTTAACAAGCCTTCCAGGTGATCTGATGCACCATAAAATTTGAGAACCATTGCCGTAGACATTAATTACAACGACCAAGGTCTAAGACAATATTTCACCCAAACTTCTGGTGATGCACTTGCTAAGGCATGCTAACCCTGTGTTCTTTGCGTGAGTAGGTCCTCTCTAACATGGAGGCCTGAGTGGCTCCTTAGCAAAACAATTAAATGTCTTACTTGCTGCATCTGAATCTGGTTATACTGTTTTCTTCTTTTGTGCCTTAGAGAGTCAATTGCTTAACCTTTCTGAGCCTGTGTTTCTCATCTGTAAAATGGGAACACTAATAGTACCTACCTCATTGAGTTCTTAAGATGATTTAACCAGTTAATTTACATAAAGTGCTTAAATCTGTAATAAGTTTGCTGCTTTTAAAATCTTTACTTCTTGAGAAAGTCTCTGCCCTTTTACCTACTTAACTAAATTTTTTTCTATCTTTACAAATTTACCTTAAGCCTCTCATCTTTTGAAAGCTTCTACTGGTTAGTCATCTCATTAATTATCTTACATTACTTGGCCCATAGGAAGTATCTTACAGTACTTGGCCCATAAATATATTAGTTGAGTGAATGAACAATCTAGTCCTCATTTCTTATTTCTTCTCTGACTTTCATAGCTTTTATTATCAGTGCCGCTTGTTTTGGCACTAAATTATACATTGTATTTAGGCGTTGCCTCCTGATTATATTATGAGCTGTTAGAGAGGAAGTATTGTGCCTTACTAATCTCGTCCACCTACACAGCACCTGGCACAGTGTTGACAACGTAAGTGGAATTCAGTAATAACGTGTGAAAAATAAAGAACTGAATTTATTTTGGCCTCAAATCTATTTTCTCTGTTAAGTTTTTTTTGCAATTTCTTATTCCCCCAACTCCTCCATCATAATTTCAGAATCTTTAACTTCTACTATCACTTTCTCCCAAGAGTCATAAAATGAAAAGAATAGGGATTTTTTTCCTATTTCTGTTGTCATCCAGTAAGATGAGTCTTATTATTTTGAGCCTGCATGTCAACATCATAAATTCAGGCTAATATTCCTAAAGTTATTTCTTGAGTCAAAGCCAGGGTATTACGAATGGCCTATTGCTCTTAAACCAGAATAATAGTATGCTATTTCTCTCTCTCTCTCAATAGACCTTTAAGGCTAAGATATGATGTTACTTATCCTTTATGTAGCCTTATTTTTACCAGCAGCTTCCTTCAGCTTTCCTTTAACCTTTTGATAAGCTCACTGCTTTGTGTATCCCTGTGTTGAAATTCTGCTGACACAGAGAAATTCTTCTTATATAGTTATGAAGCTGCTTTAAACATGTAGAAAATTAGTATAATGTGTCTAACAAAAGAAGGCACACTTTGGAGGCAAATAAATCTGAAATAAAAATTTTAGCTTTCTTACTATTTAAGCTCCCTTACTATTAAGCTACTCAGCATGTCTGAGTCCATTTACTGGTCTGTAAGCAGGGTTGTAAATATTCACCTTATGGTACTGTGTGAGGAGGTTAAATAAGTTATAAATTGTACTCAGCATATAGAGGGTTTTCAATTAATGGTGGATTTTATTATAAAACAAAGGAAAAGAACAAAATAGTGTAAATCTCAGAAACAGAGTCTGCTTTAGAGTCTATACATTGTCATTATTTATAAAATATGATCTCTAATATGGTGGACATTAGTTCTATTCTGAATTTCTATTTACATTCTGTTCAAGAATGGCTTTATCAAATCTCAAATCACTATAATTTTTACAGTTGATCTTTAAATAAGATCTCCTAACTAATTATGTAACTGAAGGGTCTCTCCTATATAGTGGGAATGTGACACACTTCACCCTGAAAACGCTGTTGACTACTCACCTGTGATTCAGTAGATGAGGAATTTTCCTAGCCTTAGGCGGAGGCTGGCTACAACTAACTGATTATTCACTAAGCCCATTTCCTCTCCTGGGAAACCTTGAGTGTCCTTCCTTCAGGGTCTGTTAGGAATAGTTACTCTCCCCAAAGTCTCTTCCAATTCTTTCATACGACTCTAGCAGAGACAGTGAGAAACTGGAAATCTAATGACAATTATTTTTTTCTCCTTTAGAAGGACATATGTATTTAAAAGGAAAACAGGAAAGCCTTTCTAGGCAGGCAAGGCTCAGTGGTCCTTGGTGGCTCAGAGACTTCTGAAGGGCTCTTTGGAGATAAGAATATAGTAAAATACAAACATGTTACGTGGTTACTTAGGGCATATGCCTATATCTATACCCATTTTTTTCCTGCAAAGTACCTGGAATAAAATTCTGAATCCAGTTGTAAGTACCATTAACTTATACATTATAATAGCTACTGTCATTCCTGTCCACCTCCATCATTTCTTGCAGGACCCGGAGCTACATCAGGACCCATCAAGGGGGCAATGGTATTCTTAAATAACTTGGAGTTCAGAACTAGAGGCAGAGAAAAGTTAGGGCTGGTTTATAGAAGTTGACTTCAAAGAAGGACTCATGTCTAACCAGAGGGCAGACTTCACTGCAAGCCTTCTTTTTCACATTGCCAAATACAGCTTCATTTATTTTAATAAACTTTCTATATTTTAGAAGATGAATCTCTCTTAGGGATCTAAAAACTCAAGTCATTCACACATTGGCATGAGTTGCTTACTTGAATTCAATAGGTTATTACAGTCTGGTGGTCTACATTATGAAACATCACAAATGTGTGATAGATTGAATAGAAGAGTAAACCATTGGCATCCGTAAATAATGGTTAAAGTGATTAAATTATAGCTAAATATACGTTGTGCTGTAATTAATTTTTGTTTTCTATCCCTCCTCCTATGGAGAAAAGTGAAAGAGTGTTTTTCATTTTTGAGTAAACATAGTTCTCAGTCCTTTAACTTATGACTATGAAGAAGTATGTTTGAAATCAGGAAGAGTCAGAATGTCCTCACTGTTCAAATTTGCTTTTGATTTATGAAAGCCCCATCCTGGCATTTGTGCTTCCAAGTTATTTCCATGCTCTTTCCCTGTCATGGTCTCCATCCTTTATCTCATCATCCTTTTAATATCTTGAAAAATTAGTCTACATTTATTTCTACTTCCTCTCCCTCATTTGCTTTTCAAATCTTTGTAATCCAGAGTTTGTCCCCACCATTCACCTAATGCATTTCTCAAAGCAAAAAGGTGTCCTCCTATTAGTTAAATTGAAGGTATCCCCTATCTTCTCATTCATTCAATTTCACTACAGAATTGAATCATCTGCTCATAGTTTCATTTCAGAGGTTTTTCTCCCACCTCTTAGAACACCTGATTTACTCACTCCTCTTCTAGTGCCCATAGTTCAAAAGGAAGAATTCCTTCAAGATTCTTCCACAGCTTAAACCTGTGGTTCTCAGCCTTGGCTGTGCATGTCAAACACTAATGATGCCTGTGTCCCCCTCCCAGAGGTTCTGATTCAGTTGTTCCAGGGTGTAGCCTGAGTACTGGTAGCTGTTATTAACAGTTCCCCAGGTAGTTCTAACACTCTGCCAAGATTGAGAACTGTTTCAAACTGTAGCTCAGATTTTGAGGGACACTCTTATTATCATTGAGACTCAAACAAAATTGACATAAGCTCCCATGCCATGGGAGGGCCCAGGACCTCTTTAATTAACTGTGAATCCTGAGAGCTGACATTCTGATGGCCTTCTTTTTCCAAGTTCCTAACCTCTTAAACGTTTGATATCATTTGTATCTCACTTCCTAAACCAATTGGTCCTCTTGCCTCTGGCTTCACAGAAGTCATGATGTAGAACTCAGCCTCCATTCTCCACTATCTCCATGAACTACACACTGAAGACAGTTTTGTGGTATAAGGGTTTGTAGTCAATAAGAGTTTTACATTAAAGCAAATAGACATGGACAATTTCTGTGTAGACTCCAATCTCCAGCCATTTTCCTGAGCCTTCCCTTGCCTGCAAAATCTTTCTCACACCTTAATTATCTTCATAATAATATGAATAATAATATGAAGATAATTTAGTAAGTAATTTAGATTTACATTCCTTTTCACACCTCTTAGCAGCAGCCTTCTCCTTCTGCTGTCTTAAAGTGGAACGGGGTAGTTTGTAGACTGATTTTCCTCTGATATAAATAACATCTCCTTATATCCATTTCCTTACTCCTTCCTTCCTTAGAAGACAGAAGTCCCCACGTTCGATTCTGGATTTAGCATTTTTTTAATCCTACAATAAAAGGCTTTAGTCAACCATTACTGTGGTAGGCAGAGTCTTAAAATGTCCCCTCAAGATTCCCATCCTCTGGTTATCCAATCAAACACTTATGTAGGTACTGCTGTGGAGGAATTTTGCAGATGTAATTAAGATTATGGGCCTTAAAATAGGGAGATTTTATTGGATTATCCACGTGGGCCCAGTTTAATCACATGAGCTCTGAAAAGCAGAGATCAATAGATTGGAAAGTTCTGCTAAAGAATTAAGAATACAGAGGATCTTGATGTGTGATGAAGGTATTTCAATCAATAACTGTACTGAATATCTAGCCTAGGTGGCATAGTAAATGTATGATTTCTTCACTCCCTGTAGCCCAAACATATAGCAACAATGGAATTTAAAAAGGAGGGGTAAGTGCCAATATCAAAAACAAGATAATCATCTCCATGAACCAAGAAAGTCATAGAAACACAACACAGTGAACAGAGCTGAATCTCCAGCTTACTGGTCTCTGAGTCATTTGTGCTTGAGATTTGGGATCTTGCAGGGTAAAGGGTCGAGGAAGGGGAGTCAGAAGTCAGATGTTGGGATGGGACTGCCTCTCTTATGAAAAGAATCTTAAAAATGAAAATAGACACACTCTGCCTGTCCTCTGTTTTAGGCTTTGAGAAAGTTCTGTGCCTAGGGAGGCAGAAGGAAACAGACATAGCCATGGGACCAACAATGAGTCAGGGTATCCCAAGGTGACCAAATTTTGCAAAATCTGCAGTATCTCCATAAACAGGACCCCAAATCACTGTGATAAGGTTCTGGTCTGGGATTCTGGAGGACTGTATGAGACAACTGCAAAATCAGAAGCATGGCAGTGATACTGGGGTGGGGGAGGGTCGGCGTTGAAAAATGAAAAGAGAAAAAGCTTCTTATTCACAGTGTATTTGTAATCTGTCTCCACTCCCTATGTACCCCCACCCCCCCAACACCAAATAGTCAGGAAGAAATCTAATGCCAGAACAGACAACAAAATCAATGGTCAAAGCAGAAATTTACTCCAGGTAAAGAAAACATTTAAAAATAAGTATGCTTAGAATGTTCAAAGAGATGAATAAGGCATAGTTTTTATTTTTAAAGGGCAACAAGTTATTAATCAACATCAGACAAGAGTGAAGTAAAACAGGTAAATATGAAATAGAGTTGATTATAAATCTTAGAAATGAAAAATACAGTCATTGAAATAAAAAAGTAATTACTTCAGTTATCTATTACAGTGTGAAAAAGTATCCCCAAAACACAGCAGCTTAAAACAACAGTTTTCTTATCATTTTGGGTCTGGACCTTGGGCAGTGCTCAGTTTGTAGCATTGGCGAGGATGACTTAACCTGGCTGCCGTCAGCTAGTCTTAGAGGGTTCCAGAAGCCTTCGTTTACAAGCTTCAGGATTTTACCATGTGGCTTTTTTCTCTCCACATTGTGTCCTATCATTCATTAGTCTTCTCCATGCTTTAAAGTATGGTGGCTGATTTCCTTAAGAGTATGAAAGCAGAAGTGCCAGGTCTCTCAAAGGACTGGAGCTGACACATGTCTCTCCTGCTACAGTCTAGTGGTCAAACAAGCCCTAGGGCTGACCCAGATTCATGGAGAAGGGACATAGACCCAATCTTTTCCTGACAGGAATAGCAAAGTCCCCCACACAAAAGCCTGTGGGGTGGGAGTCAGTGTGTGATCACCTTTAGAAGCACAGTCTACCACAGCAGTAGGTGGAATAAACTGTATAGAGAAAAAAATTAGTGAATTAGAAGATGATATTGAGGAATTATCCCAGAGAGCAGCATGAAAAATAGATACAAACAAAATGAAAAGGCAGTTAAGAGAATAGATTGACAGGAAGAATAGTGCTCAGTGAATGACAGAGAAGCAATATTTTGTGGGATACCTGCTATAATTTCTCCAAAACTGAAGAAATAATTAGTCCTAGGTCAAGATAACCTGATAATAAGCAAAGTAAATACTAATAAATCTATACCTAGAAGTACTATAATCAAACTGCAAACCATCAGAGAAAAACATTATTTAAAGCTATTGGAGAGTTACTCTCCAATGGAATGTGAAACGAAACTTAAACTGATACATTCCGGAATGCAATGGAATATATTAAATGTCCTGAGAGAGAGTAATCTTCAATCTAGAATTTATATATAACTAACTATAAACCAGGAATGCCAGCAAATATAAGATATTTTCAGTCATTACAAGCCTTAAAAGAGTTTATGGTCCACAGACTGCAGTTAACTTTGCAGATAAAAAGTGAACTGAAAGCAAAGGATATAAGAAACAATGGAAATCACAGAAATTGATAGTATATGTTGGTAAATTTAATTATGTACAATTAAAACAAGTAATTGTACTGTCTTGTTGATGTCAAAATTTTAAACAAAATAATATGATGGTGGTGGTGATGTAAAAGATCACCAAAGTTCTTGTCATTGTCAGGAGAATCAAAATGTGGAATAACTGTAAGCGTTGTTAGAACAACTTATGGTTAATTACATACATTAAAATTTAAGATTAAGATCTAAGGTTAAAAACCAGCAGAAGTTTGTGCAGAAAATATAGAATACTTTATCAAACCAACCAAAGGCAAAGGATTAAAAAGAGAAGACAAAAGAAGTTAACATAAAACATAAAATAAAGATGTCAGAAATAAGTCCAAACATATCTGGAATCACAATAATAAAATTAGATTTAACTTATCTATTAAAGAAAGGTGGTTGGATTAGATTTTTAAAAAATCTAACCGTATGCCACTTACAAATAAAAAGCTGGGTAGCAATATGAAAAATATAAGGCATAAAGCATGAATAGACATAGTAGCGCTACATAACAATACAATGGACAGTCTATCAAGAATACATAATAATCGTAACTGTTTTCTATTCACATCATAGCCTCAAAATATAGAAAACCCAAACTGATAGAAAAACAGTTGGATAGGTCCTCAGTCACAATGAGATGTTAATGATATTCTGTCAGAAGTGGGTAACTTACAATGTCACAGACCAAAAATTAATAATGGTATATAGTAGAACTTTTGTGTGCTCCATGGGCTACTGGTCTGCTAGCATATTGTCCTTCTCATCTTGTGATTGTTTTGTGGGCTTGGGGCACTTGGAACATCCTTCCACCCCCTACAGTTGTAAGCTGCCTAAAACACTTATAAAACTGATCATGTGCCAGCTCAAACTGGTGAGAAAAGATTTAAAAAGAAAACATAATATCTAACATATGGAACAAAACCAGAAAATCGGTACATTCATACACAGATTCCAGGTATTTAAATTGGTATAAATTCTCTGCAGTACGATTTGGCAATGCTTTTAAAAAGCTGTGGAATTTTGCATATCTTTTGATGCAGCAGGAACAATTCTAGAGAGTTTTGTTAAGAATATAATCACACGAATGGTCAAGTATGTATGCTTAAGGATGTTCATCATGGTGTTATGTGTAACGGAAAAATTGAAAATAACCTAAATGTCCAAATTCATGTAATTGGTTAAAATAAATATGCAATTATATAATAGAATAACATGTTGTATTAAAACAGATAGAGAAATGGACCAGCAAATATTTGGTGTTTGTAGCACAGATCCCCTAACCTGGCCTTGTGGAGACATTACTAAATGGATCAAAGTGTTCCTTCTCACTTAGAACATGGTCTCAGAATCCTCTTAATGTGAACTTCTAAGGAGCCATAATCAGGACCAGAGATAGAAGGAAACTTATGAGCCATACCTATTATAGAGGAATAGCTAATGACAAAGGAAAATATTCATTATGCATTAAGGGGAAAAAGGAGAGTGCCAAGGAGTATACACTGCTGATTACAGTACATTTCTTTTAAAGAGTATGCATGCTTACCATATGTATAGAAAAAAGTATTGAATGTTAAAAGTAATCATTTTCAGGTGATGGGATTGTGTGTTTTTATCTTCTTAGTTTCATTTTCCACAGTGAAGTAAAAAAGGTAAAAGAGTTTTACTCATTTTTAAAGCCTAGCCTCTGAGAATCCTTGCTCATATTGAATCAGTTTCTCCCTTGACTCCCTTGGGTTTCCGAGCCTTCTTCATCACACTTATCAGAGTTTGAACTTTGCTAGAGTAATCTGTGTAGGTGCATCTTTCTCCTCGGCTAGATTGGAGGCTCTGGAGTGTAATGATTCATGTCACTCAACGAAAGTGGATTGCTCTTAATAGGTGCGGACACATTTTGTTGAATTGAATTAGGTGAACCTTTGGAACACGTTTTCTTCTAAGTCAGATAGCAGTAATTCCATACACTCTATGCTCAAGTACAAAGTCAGTAACTGGAAACTCTAATTCCAAGGGTCTATGTGGAACCTTGAGAGGAGAGAAACTGGCTTGTCAGGCTTAGTGAAAAGTCCATTGTGGAGCTTTCCCCATTCAATATTTTCATCTCATGCAAACAAAGGCAGATATTTTATTTTCACTGTATGGAACTTGGTAGAATGGATTATTTAGGGAATAATTTTCCAGTTTTCTATCTGAAGCTGAGAAAGAGTTCACCTTTTCAAAAGTTCTTGAAGATAGCAAAGGTAGACTATTTTCACCTCTGAACTCTGAAGGCTATGATGTGTTATTGTTAAGAAAGGCTGAGCTAGAATAATTTCTCTACAGGGCAGGATACTCAGGGATGCGGTAAAGCAATTCCCTACTCTGATGCCCTCTCTGTATCTTCAGAAGTAATTTTTGGTAGGATGCACATGAAAGAGGAAGTAATTTAAACTCAGGACCAGAAGTGGAGCAGGAGGGAGAAACTTCTAGTGCCTACTTAAGGGAACAAGGAACTTGAGAAGCTAACCTGGACCTGAAAAAAGGCACGGGAGCTGAAGAATAGATGTTCAGGACAATTAAACTAAACATTATTACCCGCTCATTTTTTCTTGAGTTAAGGCTTAAATAATAACAAATTATAATGCTGGACTCCATGTCATTCACTGTTTTGCTTTTATATTGGTCATTACCAAACCTTTCCAGGAAAGGAAAAAAATGCCTTCTTTTTAATAATCTTCAAAGAAGGAATGTATATAACCCTTCTTGGTAAACTATTCCAGAGTTGAGCAACACATACTTTAAACAGGGAAGGGCATTACATATATAAATAACTGACAGTAAAATTTAAGACTGTGCCCTTTTGCTCTATGCTTAATAGATACGAGACTAGTGATCCTGGTTCTCAGTATTATCAAACTTCATATATGTGACAACGGGTACCAGCACCAGAGTTACGATTATTAGGGAGCTAGCAATAGGAGATTTAGATGTGCCTAAAGTTTACTCCAATTACTTGTAGGTGGTTAAAGTGGCCATTTGAATGGCAGAATCATTATGTCTACACCTGTATGTAATATTGCATGTCATGGAGCCACATCCAAGCAAATACAGTAATAACATCGTAACGAATTTTCCCACTTTTCTCTTCTCCATGTTCAATAACCTGGCCCCTTTTTCTTCAGAAGCCTTCATTTTAAAATATTCAATCATAAAAACATGAGATTTTAGAGTTGGACAGGAATGCTAAAGTCATCTACTAATCTCATAATTTTCCAGGTGAGAACACTGGAGGACTAGAGGGTCTCGGGTAGTAAGAGAGCTGGCATAGAATACAATGTTCTGACCTTAGGCCTTGGGCTTTCAGCACCTCGTCGTTACATTACTCTGCCTCTTCCCGCTCAGCCAGGTGTTTTCATTTAGAGACACGTGTACAGCAGTGCTACTCCAAGTTTTGTTCGTGGACCTGTGTTGATTCAGGAATGTTTGTTACTGGTCCATCATGAGACAAATAAGGAAAGTGAAAGTAAGCATTTAAAAACTTGCATAAGCAATTTGACAGCCTAGTTTATGTCTGTTGAATGAAATAAACAATTCGGAATTGTGTTTTTTATGTCTGGTTTTGTAATTTTGTTTACCTTACAGTTTATTTTTATAGTATTTTATAAAAACATCGTTCTTCAGTGGATTACAAATAAAAATCAGTCTGTCACCACAGATGGATTGAAAAGCACTGGTCTGAGTGGGTTACTGGGTTTTCATTAACAACTGACAGGACATTAATGAACGGGATGCTTATAAATGTATGAGTAACGAAAAGAAATGACTTTAGTATTTTCTATTATGATGGACCTGGATACATTGAGAAGTTTATGGGAAATAAGACAGGAAAAGCTGAAGAACGTTGAGTTACATATGGCACATTTTCATGGCATTGTTCTAATTACTCTCCAGTTTTTAAAGTTCTTTTAGAAATGTGATTTTTTTGCAAAGGTCAAGAAATCTTTTAAAAATTTATAGCACATAGGACAATTATTGAGTTTTTAATACATTTCCAGCATATTTTTAACATACAATCAAGATCACTCTCCTTTTCTTTAATTTGTATTTTCTTCCTGAGTTTGTCAGTACCTGCACCAAGTTACCCAGCCAACTTCATTGGACTCACTAGTCAGATTTTGCCATGATTGTAAAAGTTCTAATTCAGTCGTCTGGGTTTTCTTTCATCTCTAGATTCAATAGGCATAATTGTCTCTTTTATCCAAGTCAAAGAAAAATGCAAGGGTGTTTGAATGCAGTACCAGTCACAGTGAAATATGCCTGGATAGCTCCTCCAGGGTTGATAATGACCTACTGATAACTGCTCCCTCAGACACTAACCGTTTATTAACCCATATAATGCAATAAAGGCAGACTCCCAGCAACCTCAACTACCTGACACAGCTTAAACCTGAATGTGCAAGAAACCTCTGTAAGCAGTGAATGAGAGCGATCATAAAAGCTGCACGTGTTTCTAAATACCAGGTCAGAAGCATGGAGCTGCGCCAGGTCAGAGAGAAGAGCCTTAGTGTTGTGTGTGGGCTCAGGCTGGGAGCTGATGCTGTTCTTCTTGCCCTGAATAGCCTGGCCAGCCCATACCCTGACTCCTCAAACACTACCTCCTCTGTCGAGTCCACTCTAAGACCTTCACTCTCAGTACACTGACAAGGTCTTGCATGTATGTACTTCAATGACTCTTCTCTAACTTTGTGGTAATTTTTTGTTTACACATCTGGCTGCCAGTCTTTTCCAATGAACAGACAGAAGGCAGGGACTGTATTTTGTGTATATTTGTATCCTTAGCACCTTGTACATAATAAGCATTCAACAGTGCTGAAAGAATGAAATGTGATTTCACTTTCAGTTCTTCTGAAATATAAAAGGATCCATGCAGCCCCAGCTATTGTATTTTTCCTTAGGAGAAAAAAAATGTGTAAAAGAGGCTGGAGTAGAAGGTACTTGTGTCAAGAATAAAGCTCATGACTGCATTCCTTCTCCTGGTGCCATTTATTAATCTACCCACCCTGATGTCTGACTCTTACTTGCCTTGATCAATGGAGAGCTGACTGACTCTTCTTGTCGGAGTAGGTGTACCCCTTCCCCTCTCGCCTCCTCCAGACTTTCTCATGTCTAGCACAAGCTGTTCTGCTTTCTCTTCTTTACTCTTAATTGATAAATGTGCACCATGTAAACTACTAATTATAAAATATGAATACTAAATATGAAATAATGAATTTATAGCAAGCCCATATTTTGTGTTAAGCTTCTTATTATATACAGTGGACACATAGACGAGCAATGAGTAATCATTGCTCTTGAGGATTTCAGAATTTAATGAGAAATAGATGAGTTAATAAGTTATTAAGTTACCTAGAGCTAGCATGAATTGAACAATCTCTCTGACAAGGCTTCTACTTTTGTAATCTCATTTACTTTTCATCAAATAACACTATTATTATTCCCATTTCACAGATTAGTAAAGTGAATCTTGGGGAGGCTGTGTACGTTGCTCAAGATCTCATTATCTGTAAGAAACGGAATGAAGAGATTTAAACTTAAGGTGTTTGAATACCAAGTCTGCACCTGAAATTGTGCTTTATCATCTCTTATGGACATTTGGGTCCCTTCCCAATCTCCTTTCCTGTGTTATCTAGAAAATTCACTGGTGTGAGAAGAGTAAACCTCATCTTCCATTTATGTCTGATAGATTAGCAGGTACTATAGCTGTCATGTGTAGACTTATTTTCTTGTAATGTTAATGAAGAACATCACGCAGAATCTTCAGTAAATTTGTAAGAGATTAAAATCTATAGCTCTGCCCTAACAAATCAGGCCTATTACCTTCGCATATATTAAATTCTTATTTTTTAATTTATTATTAGAAAAACAAGCTGGTTAATACTCATTGCCCTATTTTCCATAAGGATCTTGCAAACCATTTTGGCCTTGCTTTCTTCTCAGTATTCTTTCCAGGTAAACTAGTAAGTTTTTTTGTTCTAATTATCCAGTTTTTCCTTTCTAAAATAGAATCACCTTTCTTGTCTTTTGAAATCTATCCAATCTTGTTCAAACGCTCAAAAACCACAGCTAGTTGACCCATAAAGACCCTGAAAATTTCATAAACACCTTGTTACGAAAATAATCAAGCACTGAAGATTTGAATCCATTTAATTTACTCCCAGGTATCCTCCTACTGTGGCTTAATTTCTTACTCTTCCATCTTCTGTTAAGATCTGTTCTGTTTCTAATTATAGTTAACTTTACTAACATAATTTTTAATATTACCTATGGTCAAATCTTCATTGCACTATAGCAGAAAAAAACAGTGTGCCCCTTTGTTATTCGTATGGTGAGATATGAATCATACTGAGCAAGAGTCATGTTTTTTTATAAGATAGCAAATCCTTGTCTTATTCTTCAGGTGACTGGCACTAACTAAAGAGTGGAAAATTCTCTACTTTACGTTAATGTTTCTCTGATACTTTTTCCCCATAAAAACAAAACAGAAACCCCCTAATGTGTTGAAACAATAGGTATTGATTGGTAACTCACTGGTGAATGAATGTGTAAGTGAGTGCTTGATAAAAATTTTTGAGTTGTACTTTTATTTGAATTACTTTATGCAAAATTCAAAACTATCTATGTACCTCAGTAATCCCACTACCCAAGAAGAAGCAATAGTCAATTCAGTATATTTAAGTAGAACCAACACATTGAATTTTGCCAAGTATTTTATTATTAATGCTGCAATTATTTTTTTCTATTTCTAGTGGGATTTAAATAACGAGAATTAAGTTGATATATTATCAAATCAAGCAGCAGAGTATTTCTTGAGAGTTTCATTTCAAGAGATATTCCTGCATCAAAGACATTTGTTATATCATGTTGGTTTACTCATACAATGTAGTATGATGCATTAGCCAGGGTCCTCTTGAGAAAAGAGCCAATAGAATGTGTGCATATATATGAAGAGGTTTATCTTAGGAAATTGACTTACATGTTTGTGGAGGCTGGCAAGTTTCAGTTCTGCAGGAGAGGCCAGCAGGCTGGAGACTCAAGGAGGAGCTGATGTAGCTTCAGTCCAAATGCAGTCTATAGGCAGAATTTCCTTCTTCCTTTGGAGACCTCAGTTTTAACTTAACACCTTCAATTGATTAGATGAGGTTCACCCCCATCATAGAAAATAATCTGCGTTTTAAAGTCTGCTGATTTAAATGTTAGTCACATCTAAAAACTACCTAAATTAGCAACATCCTGACTGATGTTCGACCAAATATCTGAGCGCTGTAGCTTAGCTGAGTTGGCATATAAAATTAACCATCACAAGTGGTCATGTTTTCAACCTGTTCTTAATTATTTCAAAATTCACTACAAAATTTTAAGATAGTACTCAAAATAAGTGAAGTGAGAACAACTTTCTAGAGTAGATGCAAGAAAAATTTATAAGATCTCATATAAGAAAGGAGACCAAACTGAGGCCATTTTTCTCCAGTCCACTTCAGGCATAAGTGTTTTCTAATGTGGAGATGCAGTTTGAAACTAAGAAGTTTGATGTCTATAAAAACTGTGTCATCTCTGAGCTAAACACCATCATGAGCTAAATAACAAAGATTATTGTTTCTCCAAAGAAGAAGTAAGAGAAGCATCCACACATGGATTTCTTGCCTTGCATAAGAAGCTGTAAACTGTTTATGGACAGGAATGACATATCGCTTTTCCTCTGCATCTCACTGATGTCAGCTTGTTAATGGATAGTTTAAGTGGAAAAGTGAATCTCTGAAAAAAAACAAGTCATAGATTCAGTAAACAAAGAGTTTGAGTAAAGCCAAAAGGACATCAAGGGAAGAGTGAAGTGTAGGAACTGAGTGATTATTGGGCCAGTGAAGGAGGAGATCAGGTACTATGAGTGGTGAGGGCATAAGAGATGCTGGGGCAAGAGGCTGTTGGTTAAAAAAAAAAAAAGCAGTGAACCAGCACCTTGATCACAGAAGAGTGCTTTTTGACAGTGTGTTTCCCCTGAGAATGTAAGTTTACTGAGGTAGAGATAGATGTATGCCATTGATGTGATCAGAATATCACTATCTTCAGGTGGCTCATAATTCATGCATATAGCATATGTTACTTGGGGTGATGGCAAAGGATATGGGTTGGGAGGAAAAATATGAGCCAAGTACCATGTTATGTAGAAATGCTGGAGAAGTTCATGAAAGCTGTATATGAAAACAGCATTTGTTAGTATTAAGGTAATTGATAGACATTTATGAAGGTGAAAGACAACAACAGCACTTTTGAAAGGCATTAAGGCTTTCAAGAATGAGAAGCCCAGAGAAGGTGTTCTTTCCTGATTCTTAAATGGCACTGGGAATGGAAAATTATGTCAGTTCAAGGGCTGGTTTGGAAGAAGTAAGGCTAAACTAAAATATGTGTGGACTGACTTGGATGAGTGTTTAGTAGATGCAACTGAGGTAAAAAGTCTGAATCAAGACTAGTTGGTTTGGAGAACAGTGTTTCAGAAACTATAGGCTGGGAAGAAGTGAAGGTCATATATTAAAGACAAAATCATCTTTCCTAGAAAAACTGGGGGATTTAATGCTTTATGAACCTTGTTAAACACACACACACACACACACACACACGCAAGCAATGTAAACAGCAATGCCTCAGATTCTATTAAAATAATTAGGAGTAAAGTTAAAATTATGAAGAATAGCAGAATGTCTTGTTTAATTGCTAATATTTAAGGACATTGACTTCAAACAATCTTTACATACAAAATATTTTTAAAAGTTCAATCTTTGTTAAAAGAGTTCCAAAGAATGTTGTTATATGATGTTAAAATATGTACAAAGTATATACAGCCTTTAGAATCAAATTTCCTATCTAGTGGATTAAAAATGTCGTCAATGATATACAAAACTTGGGAAATAGGATGAAGAGTAAAAGTGAAAACACAGTAAAGCAGTTAGTAATCTCCAACCTATTATGGTGGATGGACCAAAAACACTACCAGTTTGCTATTTGCACATGAATGATGGATGGTGATTTACAGTGCTAAAATAAATCCAAATGACAATTTATCTACTAGATATTCTGCTTCCAATACTGTTTTGAATCAAGAAATTTACTAAAACAAGTGCCAGACTCTGAGTTCATTAATGTTAAACTGACACATCTGCCTTTTACCATATGATTCAACTCCAAAGGGAAATGCAGGTAGAACCCTGGCCTCAGTTCAGAGAACAGCTTATAAAGGAGAGCTAAGCGCTGATCGCCAAGTCTTCTGAGTCCTTTGATAGGCTTCTGGCATTTACTGCTTACTCTCTTGCCTTTCATGCCGAAGCTTTTGTCTCCTTTGAGGGTTTGTTCTAAGGAGCAGACACAAAGAAATATTTCCATATATCTGGTTATGCCAGTTGCTCTGTCACATGTGGGATACCATTAACTTTGGGAATCCACCCATCTCATTACTGCACAAAGAACAATCAGCTCTGCAGATTTTCCCCTGCAGACCACAGCAACATGTCCTCTGTGGAGAGAAGCATAAAAGCTCTCTGTCTCATCCTGAGAGAGGAGGATTTATTCTCCTTCTCTACATGAACCTGACAAGGGCATGCTTTAGCAGTACAGCTTTGACCCATGGGTTGCAGAACTGGACTAAATAACTGAGCACCTTGTGAAAGTCCTCTAGGAGATGTCCCTTCCAAGACAATGTAGTACAACTTTGACCCATGGGTTGCAGAACTGGACTAAATAACTGAGTACCTTGTGAAAGTCCTCTAGGAGATGTCTCTTCCAAGACAATGTAGTACAGCTTTGACCCATGGGTTGCAGAACTGGACTAAATAACTGAGTACCTTGTGAAAGTCCTCTAGGAGATGTCTCTTCCAAGACAATGTAGTACAGCTTTGACCCATGGGTTGCAGAACTGGACTAAATAACTGAGTACCTTGTGAAAGTCCTCTAGGAGATGTCTCTTCCAAGACAATGTGTGCTTCTTGAAAATGTATAAAGGAAAAGCTTTGGGCTTGAAATGAAAAGACATGATTTTGAATCTAATCCCACAGCTTGCTAGCTGTGTAAAATTAGGCAAGTGTCCTTTCAGAGTCTCCTTATAAAATGAGAATAATAGAGTTTACCCTCAGGCTGCTGTGGAGAAGTAATGAGATGGTATATGAGCAATAACCTGGCAACAATCCTGGTCCAAAAAAAGCTGCTCAATAAATGGCTAAATCTGTCATGTTCTTAGTGGGCAACTGATAGAGGCCAGCCATTGTGCTAAGTGCTTTCCAGATACCACGTCAATGAGTCCTCCCCACCATCTGGTGAGGGAGCCGTTGTTTATCCCTGTGACTCTCAGGGAGAAATGAAAGCTGAGAGAATCAGATAACCTGCCCAAGTCACCCAACAGTAAGTATAAATCCTGGGATTTGAATTCATCTGATGACACACTCTTTCCTTTAGCCTGCACTGGCTCTGAATTTGAAGTAGACAGTTAAAGAGCCATAAAAAAGGAATAGATTGGAACTCTACTGGGCTCCTGTCCTCATATCCTGGTTACTTGACACTTGTCCTACTTGACCCTTATTACTTGATAGTTCTCCAAGATCACTAGACTGTTTCTTGATCTGTTTTATTCTTTGTTGTTGTTATTATTATTAATGTATCAAGTACAGTCCCTGGAGTATAGTGGAACTTCAGTAAAAGGTTTTTGAATGATAATTTCATGTGCAGGGTGGAGATAAAAATGTGGAAGTTGCATGGAGGGAGTAAGGCCCACAATTGCTCAGGAGAGGAAGAATGATGAATGATTATGGGTTCAAACATGACTGTCCCCAAATTAGTAAAAACTTACAAGAGAGTTTTGGACTGCTAGGTCATTCCAAAGAGTCCTTAAACCAAAAATTAGACTGGATACTAGCCCAAATCTGAAGCAAATGAGATAATTTGAATTTCTTTGATACTCCTTGTCAGACTGTCACTGATTTCATGATGCTAGTGTCTCTTCAGGTTTCTGGTGTACAAGTCAGTCCCAGGCCAATAATATCATGTATGAGCTATGGAGGTGCTCTTGGAATTGCAGCTATTTCAGAGTTAAAGGGAAATAATAGATAAAGTGATTGATGAGAATATTGCTGCTCTTGAAATGCCGTTGCAGGAGGGGATCTCTAGAACTAGAAAAATAAATCATAATAACATTTCAAAATTGAGAGAAATCCTCATGGAAACTGGTAGTAACTTCATCCAGGGCTTTTGCTTAACAGAAGAGGGCTCTTCTCTTGAACACTGATTCTGACATTTTTATCTTCCTTCCCCTTGTGGCACCTTATGATCTCTATCCAATAAAGGAGAAAAAAAACATAGAGAATAACTTGATTGCTGTTCTTATCAGCTGGAGACATACCTGATGGGCAGGTTTAGGAGAAGGAGGAGAAAGCAGGGCTGGAGTGAAGAGTTGGAAGCAGCTCACAAGATAATGGAAGAGAAGGAGATTATGGATACAGGTGTCTACCTAGAATTCAAAAAAGGGTTTTCAGATCTCATTCACTATTTTCTGGTAATCCCCTAACACTCATAGTTTCTGCTTTTTGAGGTACTATTTTAATATAGATATGGAACACAAGTTTTATTTTCTACTTCTCAAGCTGGCATACTATTATTAGATTACAGTTTCTCAGTAAATAGCTTTAAAAAATTAGTCCTCTCCTTAGATTAACATGCTAGCAAATTATGCTTTTAAATTCTAGAGTTTCTTAGAAAAAAGTGTATTTTAGGTCTCTTTAATATTCGTAAGACTCAGGATTATAGGAAGAAGGTGGCATAGATTCAGTGGGGGAAAAAAACCAAATATTCTCTAACTTAATAATTATATACCTTGTATCCTGGCTCAGATCCTATGAATAACTCATCTCATTCTCAAGACACATTTTTAAAATTATCTGGTACATAGAGAAGTATTCTTGGACCTGAATTTCTGTAACAAATATTTCCAAGTTCCTTTGCCTTTCTTCCCCACCAGCTCAGGCAGTTTTACATATTTGTGGTACTAGTCTTTTTGTTCCATTATTTAAAACAACCTGTAGCATATTTACATTTGTTGTGGTTGTAAATATGAATGCAAATACATTGTATCAGGAGACATTATTACTATCTAGATTCCCAACAAACAGAAGACAAAACTAAACAAAAGGATGTGCCCATTTCATTCTTGATGTCATGATGATATGTAGGGAGGATAAACAAATTAATGAAGGAAGGACAGCTGCTCCGTGAAGTCAAGACATCATTATTATTAATTACCTTTATTCATTTTCAGACCATCTGTTTCCATACATGAGCACTTGTAGCCCAATTCTCCTTTCTCAGTGCCCCACAGTGTGTCTCTTATACATATTTAATCTTCAGCTGATTTCAAAAGAGGCACATCTTGTAGAGATGGATGGTGCTGGCACAAAGGGAAAACATGAATCTATTTCTTTGATGATTGTTTCGTTTGAGATAAGATTATTCACTCATATTAAACTATTTTGACTACTTTGCTGCTGGTATTATGTTAGTATAGTTTTTTTTGTTTGTTTCTTAAACTAAATAATGCCATCTGGTGGTGAAAATAAATACATTGACATCTGGATGATATTTCTAGAATTTTTAAAGTTCCTTTTTGTATTGTAATAGCTTCATTACTATAATAATTTTAATGAATTGACTGAGATCATTGGGAAGTAAAGTGAAGATTTGACACATCAGATAATAATAAGTAATTTGTAATAATCTAGCCAGATCGAAGTATATCCTGACAAAATTCCCAACTCAAAAGTTCTTTCCACCCATAAAGACTGATGAGAAACTAAGATAATTGTGTAAAGCTATGAAGATGGTTCTCATTTTAAATAACCAGAGTGGTAATTTCCTGGTATCTGATGTTAACATTTCCTCTATGGTCATACATAAAAAAAAGAGATACGCCTATGAAATTCAGGGCTGTTATTGTGAGTGAAGAGATACGATGCTTTTACTGATTCTCTCTAAATTTGCTCACTCCTGGAATCCAGTCATGTCTGAAACCTAAGGGAACAGGCTTGCTGGAAGGTTTTTTTGTTGTTGTTTTTGGATTTTGTTTTTGCATGAGAGTCTGAAGAGCCTGCTATATGAACTCAGTGGGGCTGAGAATGAAACTGGAGATCAACGTAAATGAAAAACTACATTTTACTCATCTTTTCTACCCTTTAAGGACTAAAGTATGTCCTAAGAGAGAACTTTCCAAAATGGGAAATGACTCCGGGCAATAAACTTGTTTCCTCTGTCTTTTGATTTCACTGAAAATTAGCTTTTTCTGGGAGGACAGGGAATAGGTCTGACACAAGACAGTGTTCACTAAGTGTTAGTTGAATTAAAACAAAATGAAGAATGCTTCTTACCTTGCAGCCCTCATAACAGGAGACTTCAACCAAAATGATGTTTCTAATATGCCAATCTGCCACCTCACCCCCTTGCTTAAAAATCCTTCACTGGCTTCAAAATCAAGTCCAGACTCTTCACAAGGTCATTCACCATCTGGTCCCTGTGTGCTTTTCTTGACACATACTCCTGTCTTTCTTCACTCCTCTGCTTCATTTCTCTGCCCTGATACAAACGTGTGTGCTTGTTCAGGCATGTGCATGTACACACACACACACACACACACAGTTTGAATAGGTCTACATAGAGACTACTTGCCGTTCCCCAAGGCCACTACATTCTGCCAAGCTTTTGCTGACCGAAACACCCTTCTCACTTTACCTGGTGAACTCTTTTTTTTAAAAATTGAAGTATAGTCAGTTTACAGTGTTCTGTCAATTTCTGGCACACAGCATAAGGCCTCGGTCATGCATATATATTCCTTTTCATGTTCTTTTCCATTATAGGCTACCACTAGATACTGAATATATAGTATAAACTTGTTTATTCTATATATGGTATATAGTATCTGCAAATCTCTAACTCCCAGTTTACGCCTTCCCACCCCCTTTACTCCTTGGTTTGTTTTCTGTGTCTGTGAGTCTGCCTCTGTTCTGTGAATAAGTTCATTTGTATCTCTTTTTTTTTGGATTCCACATGTAAGTGATATCATATGGTATTTTTCTTTCTCTTTCTGGCTTACTTCACTTACAATGATGATCTCCAGGTCCATCCTTGTTGCTGCAGATGGCATTATTTTATTCTTTTTGTGGCTGAGTAGTATTCCATTGTATAAATATACCACAACTTCTTTATCCAGTCATCTGTCAATGGAAATTTAGGTTGTTTTCATGTCTTGGCTATTGTAAATAGTGCTGCTATGAACATTGGGGTGAATGTGTCTTTTCGAGTTAGAGTTCCCTCCAGATAAATGCCCAGGGGTGGGATGGCTGCATCATATGGTAAGTCTAATTTTGTTTTCTTAAGGAATCTCCATACTGTTTTCCATAATGGCTGCACCAAACTACATTCCCACCAGCAGTGTAGGAGGGTTCCCTTTTCTCCACCCTCTCTCCAGTATTTATTATTTGGGGACTTTTTAAGGATGGCCATTCTGACTGGTTACCTGGTGAACTCTTAATCATTTAAAAATATTTAACGCAAACACGACCTCTGCTATGAGCCTTATCTTGACATTCTCTTATGGACAGTAGTGTTTTTTTCTCTGTGTTCGAAAAAACCTCATAAACACATTCCAATATAATACAGTTACTCTGCTAAAACTGTTTCCATGGACATCTTCACTAACTGTGTTTCTCAAGAGCAGTAAATGTATTTTATTTTCTTAATTATATTTGCTGTTTTAGATGGTAACTGACCCCATTAAGCACTTATTAAGTGCTTGTTAAAGGCATGTATGATGAGTGTTAGAAGTGAAGCTTCAACTGCTGATCTTTCTTACTCAACCCACTCTAACAGCTTCATATGACTAGCTTCTTGTGACTGAACAATATATGTGGCACTTCCCTGCTACTTCCTTGTTAGAATACTCCTTGCTCTTCATTTCCTTTGCCTTTCTTGCTTCATACTAACTGGGAAATGGTGACAACTGAGCAGTCTTGAACCCAGAAGTGAAAACTAACCTTGAAGTTGGCTGAGCTACCCTGACAGCCTGGTATCCTACATAACCTTGGTGACCTGAGCCACCAGACCACCCTACTCTGAGTTGTCATATTAGAGAAAATTACTTTCTGCCGTATTTAAGCCATAATATTTTGGGATCTCTTTATTAGAGCAACTCAGCTTTTACCCTAAGTAATATGGTTAAAATGGAAGCTATTTTCTATGATACTGAAGCTTTATTTTCCTAGTTTTGTACCACAGAAAATTTTTTCCATTTTTATTTTGTAGTAAGGTACAACCTGAAAATATATCATGAGAAATGTTTAAATACTACTTTTAATGATGAGCTACAAGATTATATCAGATTTCTCAAATCATACTCCATTATCACTCATTGCCTGTTGAGTGTAAATCATAATCAAAAACAAAGGTAAAACATCCAACAATCTCAAAGAACAGAAACTTTCCTTATAATTTTTTATAAGATCCTGTATTCTTAAGACTCTCCATTACTCTCAGTTTCTGTATCTCCTTTACACCCTAAGGATCTGATCAGTTTCAAGCTCAACCTTGTCTCATCTAGGAAAATCTTGACCTTGGGTAGGAGAGTTGAAGGAATTCCAGATCAAGAGTCAGGTATTAATTGGCAGCAGGTACTTGCCCTCAGCATCAATTCAGATTACTGTACTTTCTAGTCTGAAAACCCAATATCCATCCTTCTGTCTGTCTCTGATATCTGCAATCATGTTTTAGAAAACTGAATGGTAACCCAAATACTCTAAGACTGGAGTTCTTTCCTTGCAGTTGCCAGTGACCTCTGTCAGGATACAATTTCTTGATCCAGATTATATGACTTAGTGCTTGACCTGCTTATTAAAAAAAACCCCACTCTCTGGTAATTTTCCTCCAGTGAGGACCACTGGATGTCTGTTGTTATTGTCTGTATGTATCATCTTTTACTCATCACAAGGCTATCATTATACCTGCAATCTGGTTTTGTCTCCTGTTCTACCCCAGTGCCTGATGCTCAGGTGAAAAAAGAACCCGTTTTAGTATTCCTTTGTTCACTGGCATTAATACCTCAGTAGTGATAATGTTCTGAGATAGGATGCTGTTGGTGAATGGCTTCATTTTGTCTCTGCCCTGTATATCTTGCCTTTTTTTTCCCCCATAAATTACTCCTTTTTTTCCCTTTTATTACCAGCATCTCTTCCATCCAGCAAGGCTAGATGGAGCAATCAAATGTCTCTCTTCTTACTGCTTTTGCCTTTATAAGGGTGGGCATGTGAGTTGTGCTGACCAGTAAGAGGCCTTCTTTCACTGGGAATATCAGTTGATCAAAGGATGGGAAATGACTTAATCAAGGCCCCAGTATCTTTTCAGGGACTGATATAATTGCTAAAGGAGACAGAGTTTTCCTCTCTCCTTCTGAGGTTATGAGCAGTAAAGTCATTTAAACCTGGAGATGCTAGTGGCCCCAAAATGGAAAATGGCTTCCTCATAACATCTTTTGAACAATTAAACTAAAATTTTTTTTTCTGCTGCTGCCAATAAATATCCAACAAACTTGAGCTAGTTTTCTTTCATTTGCAAGGAAAGCAGGGTAGAACAAGGGTTGCAAACTATGACCCCATCATCTGTTTTCATAAATAAAGCTTTACTGGAACACAGGTACATCTGCTTGTTGGCATATTGTCTGTAGTTTCTATCCCACCACAACAGCAGAGTTGAGTAGTTGTGACAGAAATTGTATGGCCCACACAACCTAAAAAATTTACTGTCTTGCCCTTTACAGCAAAAGTTTGCAACTTTGGTTGCTTTTAAAATAGATTTTCTTAAAGGAACTCTTTCTTTTTGAACAATTTGAAGCATTTTCAAGTAGAATGATTTTTTTATTTTTCCATAAGCATTATGTCTTTTCTGAAGTGGGAAAAGAATTTTTTTTAAATGGCTTGAAGGTGTGATTCAAAGTGTGGGACTGAATAATAGGCAATTTTTGTATTGTTGTTTTGTGCTTGCATTAAGCTTTGCTGATTGTTAAGTACTTCTATACATTTGCCTTAGTATAATCAAGTTAGGTATCCCTTAAGAATTCTGAACCTTGTAACAAGGCATGTACTAGAGGTGCAGTTTATTTCTGAGGTGATATTGGTCCTTTCTGCACCTTACATTTGTAAAACCCATTCATAACCTGGGTAATGTATAATGACTAACTCATCTAGGGTTGGCCAGTATGATAACCACTAACCACATGTGACTACTGATAACTGAAATGAGCCAGTCTGAATTGAGATTTGCTAATGGTGCAAAGTACACAACTGATTTTAGACCTACCATGAAGAAAAAAGGAATGTAAAGTATCTCAATGGTAAGTTTTTTAATGTTTATTAAATGTTGAAATAATAATACTTTGGATATGCTGAATTAACAAAAATATACTATTGAAATTATTTTTACTTATTTCTTTCAAACTTTTAAAAATGGATACTAAAAAATTAAATTTACATTTGTGGCTCACATTATCTTTCTGTTAAACAATGCTGACCCAGAAATTACAGAAGCACATAGGATGACTGAAGATTAAAATAAACTCTCATAATTTTTAAAGTATTTTAAATCTTTTTTATAGAATAACATCTTTTGTTATTATTTTCCATTCTCTAGAGAAATAGGAAATAATGAATATAGATTATGAATATGCACATAGTATTGAATAAATATTTACAATTGACCCTTAAACAATATAGAAGTTAAGGGTGCCAACCCCCCACGCAGTTGCAAATCCATGTATAACTTTTGACTCCCCCAAAACTTACCTACTAATAGCCTACTGTTGACTGAAGTCCTTGTCAATAATATAGTCGATTAACACATATTTTGTATGTTGTATGTATTATATACTGTTTTCTTACAATAAAATAAGCTAGAGAAAAGAAAATGTTAGTAAGCAAATCATAAGAAGACAAAAATACATTTGTAGTACTGTACATACCATAAGTTTACTTTGCTGTTTACAAGATGAATTGTCTGTCAGCACCTACATCAATATTGTCTTATATGATACAAGGCACTGTAGATGTTACATATTACTAACACTAGATATCAAAAAAGAAAAGATAATGTGAAAAAGAAATTCATTTTTATTTACAGGTGTAATGATTCATGCATTAATAAGGAAGCAACAGCAATATGGTTGCTTTATAGTAGCCTAGTGTAACTGATCTGTTTCACAGTAGCCTAATCCATACACTAATGAATAAATCATCATAAAATTTTTATGGTATACAGTATTATAGTCATGATCAAAATGCAGTATTGAAAACATTGTCATTTTTTTAAAGCCACTTACCTTAAAGATAGGCTGATATGCAGTTCCTCTAATTACAAGAGAGAGAAGCTATTATATAGTAATCTAATTCTTCAAAAGCAAAGTTAGTTATTATATTATTAATTTTATATTAAATATCACTCACCTTAATCCTATGTAAGTATAGGCTACCCACTTTAATACAAGTCTTACATACAATGTCCTACACAATAAGTACTTAGGCGATGATAATGTTGGTGGCAAAAACTTTTCATACAGTTCTTGTGGTAGGTACAGCTATTAGATTGAATACACTGCAGTGTAGTCTGTTAACCATACAGCATGAGGATGATTTACTATTCATTAAGTAGAAGTGGATCATCATAAAGATCTTCATCCTTGTCATCTATATACTGAATGGGCTGAGGAGGAGAAGGAAGAGGAGGGGTTGGTCTTCCTTGTCTCAGAGGTGGCAGAAGTGGAATTCATGGAGGAGGTGGAAGGGGATACAGGAGAGACAGGTACACTTGGTGCTACTTTGTGGATACATCCTAATTTCTGTCTGACTTTTTTGATTTTTCATTTCTCTAAAAATGTTTCTATATGATCCAATCCTTCTTCCACTGTCTGCTTTAGTTTTAGTTGTCTATATCATAGAAGGATCCATGTCATAAAAGAAGTCAAAAAGCGATCTTGAATAATTAGAGCCCTTCTGCCAGACTGTGTAATGTCAGTTTGTTTTCTGGCACTCCTTTTTCTACATCATCTTCCTTCCCTCCTGGCACTGGTTGATAAGTGCTCATCTCCATCAAGTCGTCTTCTGTTAATTCCTCTGATGTGGTGTCTGTTAGCTCTTGAATTTCTTCAAGATCCCTATCTTGAAACCCTTCAGCCCCCGCCTTTTTTTTTTTTTTTGCCATACCCGCAATCTCTTTCACGATTTCTTTGATTGGCTCTGTCATAAATCCTGTGAAATCATGAAAAACATCTAGACACAATTCTCTCCAACAGGAATTTATTGTTTTGGGTTTGGTGGCTTTTACAACTTTATCTAGAACGATGATGGTATCTTTCAATGGTATAATCCCTCAAGACTTCCATAATATTTTCTCTATTGTTTTTTCCCCCCATAATGTTGACAGTCTTTTCCATAGAGTACCTTATTTATCTTGAAATAGTGGGCAACTGTAGCTGCAGACCTCAATCTGCATATTAAGCAATTCAACTTTTTCTTGTAATGTCGTAACTTTTCCCTGCTTCCAAGGAACACTTTCAGCATCGCTAGTGGCACTTTGTATGGGTCCCATGGTGTTATTCAGGGTTTACAGTGTTGCACTAAACGTGATGAAATGAGAGACAGCAAGAGATCATTTTTTACTGCAATACACAATTTACTGGAGAGACGAACTGCTCATGCAGAGATGATTAGTACCACCCTGCGTTTTAAGTGGATACTCACAACACTTGAGCTCACTACAGTAGCAACAGGAGGTGACTATGAAATTATTATATTAGTACAATACGTACTGCAGTTAGTTTTGTGCAGTTATGATGTGATACTGCATCTTTATGTTTGTTTACATTTCTCTTGACTGTGAATGGTGCCATGTACAGTCTGTCAGTGTTTGTGTAAGTTTTGATACATTTTAATTTTTTATAATAGATTTGTTCTGTGAAATTTCTTATGGTGAAAAATATAGATTTATTTTCCTTCCTATTCACTTGGGGTGTTGTCATACCAAAATTGATGTCTCCAAAAGGGGGGTGATGGTTGAAATTGAAGGTGTTCAAAAGTTCCAACCAAATGGCTCTCCTCTAGATTTGTTTGATTAATTTATGTTAATTTCTATTTTAAATTTAAAAGTACCGATAATGCCTGAAGTGAATAGTGAATGCCCTTTTCCTTCTAAATGAAAGCAAAATTCTGGAAAGCATAATGAATTCAGTACACACTTTATGTATTCCATTCACATCTCAATGAGTTCAGCGTGTGTGTTATAAGTGTGTCATTTTTGAGAAAGAAAGATGCTGTTAGGATATGAACGTGTGGCCTCAAACGCCATATACCTCAGTTCAAAAGTACAAAAGCAGAATTTTTAGCTTCCTATTGAACCTTTGTGGTGGCAAAAGTTATTCGCTATTAGAGATGAACAGAAATCTAATAGTCATCTGACAATTTTCCAATCATTTCTATGCACCGTGACCTTTTGATGAAATAGATAACATATAAATCATGCACTGTATATTACTTAAGAATTTTAAAATAGACTCATAATACAGTCAGTATGGTTTAGATATTAACAGGCCCCTGACTAAACAAAGGCTAAATGCTTTCTTTTGCATTTATTATTTCAAAGAACAGCATGTGTATCATGCAAAGTTGTTTAGTCTGTATAATTTATAATTTGAAAAGATTAGTCAATGGTCATGGAGAATGTATTGAAAAAATTTAATAATAAATCATTTAGATTTGTTTTAGATCATAAAATACTTACCTAGACACTGAATTGCAACAAAACAGATTTTGCAAAAGTGTCATTAAGCTGCAAAGAATTTTTAAAATTTTAGAAGTTTTCATTGTGGGATATTGAGTTAAGGGATAATACAAGGATCTCTCTGTGTTATTTTTTTCCATTGTCTGTAAACTTAAAATTATTTCAAAATTAAAGATTTAATTAAACTTAGCCCTAATAAGAGAGTCCAATAAAGATAAAGTACAAAATGAATAAAGAAAAATCAATAGTTTACCTTTCTAGAAATAACCAGTTAGAAAATAAAAAAGAGAAATACCTCATTCATAATAGCATCAGCAACAATAAACTGCTACCTAAGAAGCCCAATAAGTGATGTTGAATACTTAGAAAGTAAGGAGAATATTAAACTTTGCTGAAAGGATGAAAAGAAGACATAAATAAATAGGCCTGTGGTGGTCATAAAGACAGGAAAACTGCACCAAAATAAGTCAGTCCTTTTCAAATTAAGCTATGAATTCAGTGTGATTCCAATAAGAAAATCCCAAAGCGATCAACTTAAAACAAAATAACAGAATTCGTGAATACCAAAGGTATTCTGAGAGAGTAAAGTAAAATAGATCACATTGTGAAAAATATTTACATAAAAGACAAATATATGTACATATATTAACATGTATATCTATAAAATATTATGACAGAAGTGAGGCCAAAATACTGATCATACCAACAAATATAAATGGACTTATGAAATTGTCTCCAAGTTGTGTTAAGTGAAAGAACCAAAGTAAAGTAAAATATGCATTGCATGCTATCATTTATATACATAAACACATTTGCTTATGCTAAAATAAAACAGTGGAAGGATAAACCATAAAATTAAAAATATTAATGTGGATAAGGGTAGCATTAGGTGTAAACAGTTGGATAGAAGGTAAAACTCTTAGGCTGTACCTTGTAGATTTGGCGTCATTACTTCAAAGATGATATGTATTTTATGTAATTACAAAACAAATAAAACACAAATTAACTTAATTTTTGTCTAGTTGGTCGCATAACTACAAATAGGAACTATTCCAAAAAACTGTAAGAAAGCATGATCTTACTTTACATCATTAGAGGACAAATAGAGAATAAAAATATGGGGAAAAGTTTTAATGTTTTTAATGTTATTGTGGTGATTATTCTGAGATTATTGAATGTGTAGTGTTAGATAAAGCAAATATATAATTTTACTTTGGGAACTGGGATTTTTGGCATCAGAGAAAGTATAGTCTAGATTTAAGGTCAATAAATCTAGGATTTTAATCTGAAAGTATAAGTGTGACCTGCTGATAAATATATATTATATTATATTATATTATATTATATTATATTATATTATATTATATATATATATATCACAACTTTATTGTGGTATAATTTCTGTACAGTAAACTACACACATTTCAGATGTACAATTTGATGAATTTTGATAGATGTATACACATATAGAACAACCACAGAAATCAAGATAGCTAACATTTCCATCACTCCCCAAGAGGTGCAGTTTTTGAGTTCCCAATCCCTTTAGCCCCTGGTAACCATAAGTTTGTTTTCTATGTCTGTGAGTCTATTCTGTTTTGTAGATAAATTCATTTGTGTCCTTTTTATTTTAGATTCCACATATAAGTGACACTATGGGGCATTTTTCTTTCTCTTTCTGGCTTACTTCACTTAGGATAACAATCTCCAGATCCATCCATGTTGTTGCAAATGGCATTATTTTATTCTTTTTAATGGCTGAGTCAGTATTCTAGTGACTAGTGGAATATATATACTACTAGTATATGTATATGCGTGTGTGTGTGTGTGTATATATAACAACTTCTTTATCCAGTCATCTGTCAACGGACATTTATGTTGTTTCCATGTCTTGGCTATTGTGAATAGTGCTGCTGTGAACACTGGGGTGCATGTGTCTTTTTGAATTATATTTTTCTCCAGATATATGCTCAGGAGTGGGCTTGCTGGACCATATAGTAAGTTTAATTTTAGTTTTTTAAGGAACCTCCATTACTGTCCTTCATAATGGCTGTACACCAATTTACATTCTCACCACCAGTGTAGGAGAGTTTCTCTTTCTCCACACCATCTCCAGCATTTATTGTTTGTGGACTTTTTAATCATGACCATTCTGACTAGTGTGAGGTGATACCTCATTGTAGTTTTGATTTGCATTTCTCTAACAATTAGCGATGTTGAGCATCTTTTCATGTACTTGTTGGCCACCTGTATGTCTTCTTTGAAGAGATGTCTATTTAGGCGATATTAAGTATTTTTCATGTGCCTATTGGCCATCTGGATGTCTTCTTTGGAGATATGTCCATTTAGGTCTTCTGCCCATTTTTTGATTGGGTTGCTTGTTTTTTTGATATTAAGCTGTATGAGCTGTTTGTATATTTTGAAAATTAGTCCCTTGTCAGTCACATCATTTGCTAATATTTTCTCCTATTCTGTAGGTTGTCTTTTCGTTTTGTTGATGGTACCCTTAGCTGTGCAAAAGCTTTTAAGTTTAATTAGGTCCCATTTGTTTATTTTTGCTTTTATTTCCCTTACTCTAGGAGTAATGGTGCTAATGACCCAAACAAGATGTCAGCCTCCAGGGAAGCTCATGTAGATGAACACTCCCTGAATGTCAGCCACAAGCTTTTATGTCCCCTGGGTGAGCCACAGCCATCCCCTGTGTCCCCAGGAGACCTACCAAAACCAGCAGGCAGGTCTGGCCCAAGTTCCTATGAAATCATTACCTCTGCCTTTGGACCCAGCGCACATGAGATTCTGTGTATGCTTCTCAAGAGGGTGAAGGCTGTTTTCCCCAGTCATGTGGAGATCCTGGAGTTAAGCCCCTCTGGCCTTCAAAACCAGATGTTCTGGGGTCTCCTCCTCCCAGTGCCGGAACCCCAGGCTGGGGAGCCAGACGTGGGGCTCAGAACTGTCACTCCTGTGGGAGGGCCTCTGCAACTTAATTATTCTTTAGCTTGGAGGTCACCCACCCAGGGGTATGTGGCCCGATTATGTTGCAAGAACGCCCCTCCTACCGACCTGCTGTGGTTCCCTCTTTATATTTCCAGTTGAAGAAGATCTTTTTTGCTAGGTTCCTGTCTTTTTCGCCAGTGGCTGTTTAGTAGTCAGTAGTGATTTTGTTGTAGTTGTGAGGGCAGGGGAGCTCATGCGTGGTCCTTCTACTCCACCATCTTTACGGGAAATCCCCTATTTTTGTTAAAAAGAAATTTCTAACTCTGTCCACCACAAACCTATAGAAACAATGACTATCCAAGTAACAATAAATTTTTCTAGTGCCCCAGATTGTGGTTTCTAAATGAATTTTTCCATCAAAAGGAAACAGAGCACCTGGGAGAAATGGCAAATTCCAATTCTGGGTCAGAAAATGTATAAATTGAGTTTATAACTTCCTGCTACACTAGCAAAAATGATGTAAAAGATCAATCTGATCATATCTAAAGAACTAAAGAAATCACCTGAATAGGTTTCCATTGGTCAAAGAAGGCACAGTAATGATTCAGAACACAACAAATATGTGTTTATATGTTATTATTAATTAATATATTATTAATTAATTAGTATATCATTCACCATCCATTTACAGTGACAATTTTCTAGCCAGTTTATTCCTCAGTGTTTCTGCATCTTTCCTGACATTTAAATTGTGTTCTTAATTTTAATTGAAGTTTACCATATCCTTTTTAGTGAAAAGAGAAATATTTAATACTTTCTTTCACTAATTTGTAACCTACAGTTATCCCTCAGTCAGAATCAAACTGATTCTCAAATAGAATCTTGCTGTCTTTGCCTATTTTTCTGCAGAATACTTGAGTTTCTTTTTCAGTGAACTTCTTCAGAAATGTGCAAGCACATGTACACAAAACTTTCACTGTGTCATTTGTGCAGGAATATAATCGGTTATGTAATCAGCCTTTCCTTAGGTCCCCAAACAAGCGCCCTCCAGGTGGTGCTAGAGCGTTCTGCATACTGCTATGTAGTAGTGGCCTTTTGGGGGACTACTACTACTATAAAATGCCAGATAGATAGCTATTGGCCTAAACTCTTTAACAATAAAGAAGGAGTTAACCCAAGGATATACCATTATTTAAGAAGCTAATGTTAGCCTTTAATAACCTTAAGAAGATGGTTATAAGTAAGCCTGGCTAAATTCCCTAAAAATTTAGAACTAATATAGTTCTATTTTGGAAAAGGAATCTAGAAGAATATAGATCAAGATTTCCCTAATTTATTTATCAAACTAAGCATGGTGAATATCTCCCAGAATTCCTGAGCGATCTGAGGTATGTCCATTCTTTGAAACTCCTGGTGTCTTAAAAATGAAGAGCTACTAAAACTGGGTAATTGACAACATTGTGCTATGCTTTACAGGCTTGTATGGATCAAATGCAGGCTTTTAACACAAAAACAATTCTCCAACTCCGCATATAAAAACTTTGATGATAAATGGCACAGGCGGACATCTGAGGCTCTGTGTTGACTGTGAAGTCCCATGGTGGTCCCTAGCATGTGCTTCACCAGGAAGCCTAGGACACAGGTTTACTCTCTTATTTTGCTGCTTACTTTAGAATATGTCCACAGGCAAGGACTCCAGTCTCTCTTGCATTCAGCTGCTACAGCAGTGCACTTGGAATAAAATACTTATGCCTGAAAGGAGCTGAATCATATCATGTCCTCCACTCAAAAAATGTGTGATGTAGAGTCATTCTTTTACAAAGGCCCTTGGTTCTGCTCCTCGGGAGATCTCTCACCCTGGGTGTGGTCTCTCATCACCTTAGTTTGTCCCTCCCTCTTCATCACCTCTGAGTTCTGCAGTCTGGCCGAGGCCTTCCCAAACTGTGTGAAGGGGCAGACCACTTGGTCTTTCATTCAGCATCTCCTGAAAATCCTTGGGAAAAATCTGTCTCCTGAGTATACCTATGAAGGAAGGTCCCAGGGAACTTAGCATTTCTCCTCAGGTTTCCATCCAAATGACTAAGAAAACGATATAAAGCCATTCTAATTTAATTGATGTTTCAAGAAAAAAATTTAAAATTTCTTCAGCACAAGGCATTGATGCTCCCAGTTTTTGTTTTTGCTTTTTGCCTATTCATGCCATTTATGAGCAATATAGTTAGGAAAGCAAGTTAATCACCATATTTAAAGAGTTGACCTTAAAATATAGCATTTAGAATAAAAGTAATTTGATTCTACAAATTAGAATAAAATATTTTATAAAGGATTTTCAGCAATGATGACTACCACTACTACCTTGAAAATTTTCACCATGTTTCTAAAGGTCTTAGAAATACGCAACCAATAAGCCACAAAAGTTAACCTCATTAGCTTAAAGTCCCTTTGGCCAATCATTTCCTGAGGGGATAAGAGAGTATCTAAGGGCACCACAGAAGCCTTTGTTACAAACAGTATTAAGCACTGATTTAGAGATGTTCTGCGGTTAAGATATTAAACTAAATTAAAATGATTGATACCTGTTTTAGATAAATAATTGGATACAATCTATGATCAGTGACACATTTTTTCCAATCTAGAATAAATTTTAGGGTCTGCATTTCGTAATATAATAATGTCAAGAAATATTTTTTTCTTCTACTTCTGGTTTGCCAGGGTATATAGACACAGAGGAAAGTACAGCCGTCCTTGTTTGTTTAAGTAACCCTAGAAACCCTATGCCATCACAAAATTCAAGTTCTGTCCACAATGAAGGAGGTAGGACTTATATATATATAGGATTTATATATAGCATTCTAACCTCCTACAAACAAAGAGTTTAGATATTTTTAGATGTTGTTTTGTTAACTAGTTCTTTTTCAATGACAAGGAGAGTTATACACATTTAAAATATAATTTTTACAATAAATAAAATTTAAGCTAAATCTTTGGACATATTCATAATAACTTCCTTAGAATAAATTTTAGAAGTATGTGTTTTTTAGTCAATAAATACAAATGAATGAAGCATGCTCCCAAAAACTTTAGTCATTTTATGTTTCATCTAGATTGCATGAGACAATCATTTCCCTGGACAAAGGGTGGGCATTTTTGGACATATTTATTTGGCATATTTATCTGGACAATATATAAAAATATAGAGCTTTAAAATAGATGGGATGATTTCCCATTATTAATAATGTATTGCACAGTGAGGAAGAAAGATATGTTGAAGAGTATGCAGTGCACTCAGAGGACATGCTAATGACTAGAAAGAATTTATATGAAACTAAAGGGGAGAAAAAAATCACACATTTTAATAGATGTACATTATATTGTAACCGCATACAAAGAGATAATAGTACTCCTTACTTTGTTTTGTGTATACATGTGTACTTTTTAACAGATGAAATAACCTCCGTTAAATACTGTAAACAAGATATACTGGGGGAAATAAAGATTTGCTGCTTACTTCAGAGCTATGAAAATGAAGAAATTTCATCAGTGGTTATTTTCTGGTTCTGTATGAGGGGAATAAACCAGATTTCAGACTATAAACACTGGATTGTGTTAATGTGAAGAGAATAGCACAATAAGTATATGTGCAGCTCTAGTATAGACTGCATTTTAGTTTTAGTTTGCTTTATATACTTGCCTTTACTTATTCAGAGCTCAATGTTGATAAACTAGAAAATCTTTCTCATTATCTTAATTTGACATAAATCAGTACTTAGCTCATTTTCCAATTCTTATTCCATTGAAATAAGTATGGGAGTTGTGTGATGTGAGGCAATAAAAAGAACACAGGGGTTTAGAATCAGAAAGACTTGGGTTTGAAATCTGACCCTGACATTTATTAACTATGTAAATTTGGTCAATTTCATATGTAAAATTGCTCATTTGTACCTATTATATTACCATAATTTGTTTATAAATGAGAGCGGGTAAAGATGTATGGAATTTAAATTGCTGCAAAACTACTATGTTATTCAAGGTAGAATAACTGATATAAATAGAAAAAATTTTCTGTGAATTAATACAAGCTTATTTCTTGGTTATGTCACAGATACAACTCACTGGGTCAAGGGAACATTTATCGGCTCTTCCATCCCCTAGGACATCAGAGTCCTCTGCTGGCTGAGAGACAGAACAGAGAGAGCACGAAGAATCACATTGGAGGCTCTTGGGCTAGGACAGGATGCTGCATAAGTCACGTGCATCCCCATGCCAATGGCCAAAATTCAATCATATACGCAAGTAGGATAGCTGTGTGCTCAATAAAAAGAAGAAAAAGTTTTCGTGGCCATCTAGCCAGGCTCTGCTCACTGACCCAAGTGACCAGAGTCAGTTTAACTGAGCTAAGAAATCTACACCAACTGACTAGAGCCAGTTTAGCTTTTCACAAACATTAGGTATTTTTTGTTTGTTTGGTTTAAATAGACATCAGGAGCCTGTAATCATGTGATGTCTACAGGCTTCTATCCTTGTTATTCTTATCTTTGTTTTCCTGTAGTTAGTATGTCTTCTCTCTGGCTGTTTAAAATTTTTCTTTACATTAACTCGTTTTCAAAAGTTTGATTGTGATGTTCCCGGGTGTTATTTTTTTTTTTAGTTTTATCCTATTTGGGGTTTGTTAAGCTTCTTGGATCTGTAGATTTATAGTTTTCATTAAACCTAGACATTTTGGTTCATTGTTGCTTCAAATGATTTTTAGTTGATCCTTATTTTCTCTACTTCCAGGGCTACCAATATATGTACGTTAGACTGCGTGGTCATTGATACTCTGCTTTTTTCCAGTATTTTCCCTTTCCTTCATTTTGGATATTTTCTATTGCTACATCTTTTAAGTTCACTTATCTTACTACTGTAGGTCTAAACGGCTATTAGTCCTTTTCAGTTAAATTTTCATTTTAGATATTAAACTTGTACCTCTAGAACTCCATATGGTTCTTTTTAACAAATTTTATATTTATCTCCTCATTATATTAATGTTTTTCTTTAAACACTTAAAGATAGTTGTAACAGCTATTTTGACGTCTTTGCCTTCAAAATTTATCTTCTCTGTTGTTTGTGTAACTGTTTCTTTGATTTTTCTTCTGAATATGGGTCATGTGTTCCTGCTTCCTGGATTATCCAGTAATTTTCTGAATTTACAGGAAATTTTGAATTTTTCATTATTGAATGTTTAGATTTTGTTGTCTTCCTTTAAAGAAAGCTGGAGTTTTGTTTTCAAAGGTAGTTAATTTAGTTCAGTTTAATTTGACCCATTCATGGCTTATTTTTAAGCTTTGTTTAGATGTATCTAGGATTGCCCTTGTCCTAGAATAATTTAGTCCCACTAGTAAGGAAGTGACCTTCTGGATCTTTACTGAATGTCCCAAGGATCCACACCCTTTGTAGTTGGAACTCAAACATCTCTCAGTCCTGAGTGAGTTTTAGAAAAATTCAAGTCATAGATCTGTAGCTTCTCTTTTCCAGCCTTTGCAGATTTCTTGGGTTTTCTGTGTAGCTCTTTTTTCTCCGGAGCTGTGCCCTGCAATTTCCAGCTGCCTCATTACTGAACTCTGATATTTGGTTTCTTGAATGAGCGAGCTGATTGCCTTGCTTGATATCCCCCTTTCTGCTCCAGTGTTCAGAATATCCCTCTGAAAAAAAGCTGGTCTATTATAGGACTTAACTCATTTGTTTTCTTTTTCTCAGAGATCATATTTCTATGTTGCCTGTAGTCCAATGACTGAAAATCTTTAATATATATTTCTCTAGTTTTCTAGTTGTTTATGGTAGAATGATAATTAAGTCCCTGTCACATCATCATGGCCAGAAGTGGACATCTCAGTTCAGTCATTTTTGTGCCCATTATCTGAAGTATAGTATTATTTATTTATTTGTTTGTTTGTTTGTTTGTTTATTGGTAACCCAGGACCTCGTGCATGCTAAGCATGCACTCTACTACTTGAGCTATACCCTCCCCCTCTGAAGTATAGTATTAATGTTTGCATTTTTAAGTTAAGATTTCTTTGTCTTTGAGGGCAGTCAACATATTACTCTTTAGTGCATAGTATATGTGTATATACTAAACAAAAAAACACTATACATGAGAGATTTGTCTGTTTAAATCATTCTTTCATATAAACTCCCTTTCCAACATATTCTTAATGTTCTCACTTTTTAAAATTCCGACTCTAATCCTTTTCTTTCTGCTCATTTTCTGGTTAAGAGATGACATGGATAATCAAGACCTTCCTTAAAAATCAATAATTATAAATTTAAGACAGCCTTCTTCTGGGTGCTGTGGTTACAAATAATGATGAATGCACACAATTGCAGCTACCAGAATAGAGTATTTGCTTGTTTCACACACTAACCCCAACAGCAGTCATTGTGGTCAATTAGTGTTGATGCAATTCTTGTCGGTCATTAAGGGGACTGATAAAAACCAAACCAGATGTGCAGATGATTTTCTGTCTACTGAGTGCTTTTAGATACTCCTCCAGTCCTTAGTTCATAATATATCCTCCTTTAGAGTATTATGTTAAATGAACTAGGTTATTGGTATTTTTAATTAGTTTATATGTTGAAATGTTTAGCTCTAATTCTCTTTTTTTAATTGATACTATGTATGTGTGCATATGCAATAGGGCAGGTGCTTGTTTCTGGGGAAAATAGATAAGTGGATTATTAAATATGTTTTATTTAATGGACTTAAATCTTTAAAAATATGTATTCCATATGTTCTGATTATGACGTTCTGGTGGAGATAAAGATTTATCTTATGCAAACAAAGATTTGCTAGATTAAGTTTATTTCTTTATATTCCATCTACTTCCCAAAGATTTGAGGTAACTAATGTCAGGTATAAGATTATGCAAATGCTTTTTTAATTCACTGATCCTGTCATTAATTTTCATTTCTTTTTTTCCTTTCTAATGAGAGAATACATGAACAAAAAGCAATAATTCTACTAGCATCCATTAAGTGCTAGTGTGTGGTAGGAACTGCTTTATATGGTGGGAAGTTAGCAGTGAATAAGAGACAAGATTTTTGCTCTCATGAAGCTCATATTCTATTGGCAGGCGATAGAAAAGGAAGAAGCAAGAAAGCACATGAGCAAATAAGAAATTAAAATAGCAATAAGGAACATAATATAAAATAAAATTGGGTGAGATGTCAAAGTTACTTCTCTAGAAGGTAAATACTGGTTAAGGAAGTGAAAATTACGCTGAAGTGTAGATGACAAGAAGTCAGGTATGTGAAGTTAGGTGCAGGAAAAGCTAATGCAAAGACCCCAAGGCAGGTATGTTCTAATAACAACCACCATCCCTCTCTGCAGGCAAAAAGAGGAAAAGAAAGTAAAAAAGTTAGTGTGGCTGGGTGGAGCATTGTGGGACAAGGTGGTGAAAGCAGGGACCAGATCATGTGAGACTTTGAAATCTCTCATTCACAACATTCTTCTGGACAGTTGTACAGTTTAGAAAACACTTTATTTTTAGGATAAGTAGTGTGAAGCTTTGACTTTTCTTTATGAGATTCATGGATATCATTCTCCTCTTACGGCTGCATTTTCTTGGGTTGTTAATCTACATCAAATTTTGAATGTCTGGAAACTCTGTGACCTGATGAACACGTTTATATGTCTTTTCCAGTCACTTCTTGGCTCATTTGCATCTGGTAGAAGGTGGTGGGCATTGGACAGCCATGCACCATTCTAATAGTGATTATCCTAATCAGCTTTCACATTGGGTTGAAAGGTTTGTGATGAGTGACTCCAGTTTGTTAGCTATGATCAGAGTTTGGCTCTTGTACTTTAATGAATGCATACCCAGCTCGTTTTTATGCATATTACATATGCCTATTTTCAGTTCTAAGCTTCTAAAGGATTGGGACAGTTGAGCCCTAACTAATACATTAGCGTTGTTGCCATGATGTTAAGTGTGAAGACCTTATTACATTGCAGCTGATGATGAAAAGCAGAGATGGTCAAAATTCCAGCAAGTGTAACACCAGCCATAAATGATTCTATATTAAGAAAGTGTTTTTTTCCCCCCGGAACAACTATGAATGGAGAAAATGAAACATATTTTTGTGTCCATCTGTTTATGGCACAGCTTAGAAAAATATTTTAAAGTGATTTGAGGACTAGTTTCTGGGACTCCTCCACAGTGTTTCATGTGTTTCATAATTTGGCAGCCATTTGGAACACTTTGGATGCAATTGGCTTAAGTAGCTCATTTATATTGGTTCTAGAATATTCAAATATCATTCCAAAGGGTAACATTCTATTCCTGCAGGCTTACTTCATAACCTCTGTTGTTAATGCAAAGAAACAAACTCCCACGCACAGACAGACCCTTATGAGCTATTTGCTTTATCATGCTCTGAAGTCTGTGTTAATTTTTTTCCCTCGCAGCTGACAAAACAGACAACTTTGTATTGATGATGTGAACAATTAAAGCAATAAGTGAAATTAGAATATTTGAAAGAAATGTCACCTCCTGGATAAAACCATTAGCAAGGCTTTCATAAAATCTTCAGTCTATCAACACCATGGAAGATTGGACAAGAGTCCTGTAAATTGAATCCCTCATTCCCAGCTGCCAAAAGGTAAATATTGCCTCAAGAAAATGTATTTAAAAATTTACAAGGGCAGCCATGCTTCTAAGACTCCTCTTAAGTAATTCAGCACAAGTGTAAAAGTTCACAGTCTGGCTCTGTCAAGAGTCCTCATTTTCAAAACTTACTTTATTCCTCTGTGCAGAAGGAACAAAAATGCTTTCAAAAGGTTTATCTGTGAAGGAATCAAAAATGTCTTTGAGAGGATTTTTATTTAACTTTTTGAGATTACCGCTCATAGCTGTAATTGGGCAAATGTTCCTTTTCCCTAAATACTTCATCACCTTTCTCAGATTATGAAAAGTGAGTTTGAAATAGATCTTATTTGTGAACTTGGTTACCTTTCTCTAGTGTTAAGAGCAAGTTTATGTGACAACAACTGGCTGAGGCTCTAGGTATAGATTTATCCAAGAAAGCTAAAAGCAGTTAAAGGATATTTATTGATTTCCTATTATGAGCTTGGCATGATGAACAAGATGATATTCCTTCCCTCAAGTAGTTTATTATGTACTGAGGGATTGGAGCACGTAAAAGGAAAATCCAATCCAATCAATCTTTGTGTGTGTGTGTGTGTGTGTGTGTGTGTTGCAAAGGGAAGGCTTTCTGAAGGAAGAATTTCTAAGCTAAGATCTAAATGATACTTAGAGTTTGGCCAAAAGGAAGGGTGTCTCAGGTAAGGAGACCAGCGTATGCAAAGGTCTGGGTCTGAGAGGACATGGTCCATTCTGAGAACTGAGAGTAGTTCAGAATGACTGCGTCATCAACTGTGCTTTGTCGAGAATGGTGTCAGCTCCGCCCACTACAGCAAAACATGGTGGACTGGGTAGCTTGAACAACAGACGTTTATCTCTTACAGTTCTGGAGGCTGAGAAGTCAAAGATCAGTGTGCCTGCAAATTTGTTTCTTGGTGAGGGTGCTCATCCTGGTGGTAGACAGCTGCCTTCTCATCTTGTCCTCACATGGCAGAGAGAGGAAGCTCTGATGTCTCTTCCTCTTCTTATCAGAGTATTAATCTCATTATGGGAGGTCCACCCTCATAACCTCATTTAATCCTAATCATTTTGCAAAGGCCCCACTGGTTGGAACTTCACCATGTAAATTTGGGGGGAACACATTCAGTCCATGACAAATGGGGGTTTTCTTAGGGATATCAAAACACTAAATTATTAATAAGTTTTAATTTTTTATTAATTGTTAAACTTAGCAGTAGTGTATTGGATCTTATTACTAAGTGCTCAGTAAAAATCTTTGAGTGGAATAAGAAATCTGCACAACAGTATCTATACCCAGTTCTCCTCCCCAGAAACCTTAAAACTAGAATTTTAGATTTTTTTTTTGTTCTCCTCCTTAAAGTGATTTCCTAGTATTTTCTCTAATTTAATGAACAACAACAAATAATATTCTACTTTTTGGCTAGAAAAGAATGTGCAAACTCTGGAGAGGAACAGGCACTCTGGATAATGGGCTTAAGAGGATCAGGACCAAATCATCTTCAAGTGCTTAACTTCTTAATTGGTCAGATAAAATAATTATCCTCAGCTACCTCATTTCCTTTCTTTTAATTTCAATTTTCATTAGTAGTTAGTAAAGTCGTATTGAAATGTAACTAGGCAAGAAAGCACAGTTCAGATCTGCTTAGTTGAAAAATAACAAGGTTAGAGATTATATCAGTCAGAGTCCAAACAGGAGACAGAAACCTTACAAAATTTGAACAGGAAAATTTTAATATACGAAAACAGAGGCCTGACTATTAAGATGTTGAGAGAACTCTAAAGAATGTCCCCACCCGTGCACCTCTAGCTGTGGCATGGTAGGGACACGAAGAAGCAAACAGAACCCATACGGGAACCAGAAAGAGAATCTCCCTTCTCCTGTAGTATCCTTCCAATCCTCTCTATTAAAAAAGAGTGGAAGGGAAAGCTTAACATTGTGTTCACGGCAAGGAGAATTGCTTACAGGGTCTAGCTCCATTGTCACAGATCAGATAATGAAGGCTCTGTTTGGATCTGAGAAGCAATAAATTAATAACTGTCACAAAGATAAGTGGAAGATAAATTGGCAAAGGCAAATTATAAACTCAGTCTCTTTGATTATGTAGATGTTTTTGTATGTGACTGCTGATCCTCTCAGCAGGACACCGTTTAGTACAACGTGCTGGAATTTGATTCTCAGGCAACAATGCTGTGATGAAAATTTCCAGTGAACTCGGCCCTTATTTTTCTTGATTCTGCACCCCATCTGCGTACATGAATGCACAGATACACAGATGCTTCACCTGAATTCAAATCCCAGCTCTGCAGTCATTAGATTCATAATTCTCTGAGTCTTAATCTGCCTATTTATAAAGTAGGAATTAAAATATGTCCTCATAGTGTTGTAAGGATTAAAAATTAGTGTTTGTGAAAACTTAACCCATCTTAGGCACTAAGTAAATATTTGTCAAATTCAAATCTTGTAATTTCTAACTCAAAGACTATTGTATACAATTGTATATAAATGTGAAGGATAATAGCTGGTTTTTAGCTTCTATACTTGTAAGAAACCACAGAAAATCCTAATGGAGCTAGCTTCAAGAAAATATTAGGAACATATCTATGATTTGAAATAAATTTTTTATGCTTTGCAAATTGATTGAAATCACAAACTCATTTTGTAAAGGCCTCAAGCTTCTATAAGAAGATAATTATTAATTACTCTTTTATTTACATAGATGTTTGAAAATTAAAATTGTACAGTTGATCAATCAGTCCATCAATGTGGTTATTTTTATTAAGTTTTCTCCCTTCTGCTGAGTAATTACCTCTCATTCAATATGCACTCCTAGACACACACACACATACACACACACACTGATTTATTCCAGGGAGCAAAAATTATTCTAAATTATTCTTTGTTGAAATGTGAATGAGGGTGTTTCTCTTCCAAATTCCAGCATCAGTCATATTTTCTGTTCCTTGATACTTTCCAGTCCTTGGTGCTTCCCGAGCATGTGCCATCTTATTGTAACCAAATTGTGGCATTTCTTCTACCTGCAGCGCCTTTGAAACCTTATGCATCCACCAAGCCTTCACTGATAGCGCAAGCCAGAAGTGGTCTTACAGACTTTTGACTTCTCCCTCACTGCCCAGAATGTGGTGTGTACACTTCTTTCATGGGTGTTTTCCTCGTGCTTGTAGGCTTGTATATATTTACTGTGTCCAATCAAATGCTCTTGAGTAAGAAGGTCAACATCTCCTTCATGTAATACACAGATTATCATGGTATGTAATAGTTGGTACTCAATAATATTTGATTATAATGATAATAGTAAAGCTATAAGGTAAATGATATCAACCTATAATAATAATAGTAATATTAAAAATTTAAGTTTTCAAAGCTGCCACTTTCAGAGGGTTCAGAATTCAAAAAGCATAAAGAGCTGTACAGTGAAAACTCTCCCTCCTCTTTGCACTCAGTTCCTCTCCAGAAAGTAACAAATGCTATTAATTTCATTAGCTATTTTTGCAGAGGAATTTTGTGTATTAAACATTAAAACATGTATATAATTCCCCTACTTTTTCTTCTGAGCAGTGTTGCCTCCTGCCTATTTGTTTTAAGTTGAGGTAAAATTGGTTTATAGCATTATATAAATTTTGTATGTGCAACATTATAATTTGACATCTGATTACACTATGGTGTGCTCACACCAAAAGTTTAGGTTCCGCCCATCACAATACAGTTGACCCCCTTTACCCACTTCGCTTTCCCCCCACACTCCTTCTCCTCTGGTAACCACCATTCTAATTACCCAGATTTTAAAGGTATTCATCACTTTGCTTTTCCACCTTAACAGCATATTTAGGATAACTTTCCACACAGCATGTATTATCATTAATGTTCATTTAGTGTTTACTATGTATCCGATTTTGCTCTCAGTGTTTTATATGTATTAACTTATTTAATCATTACAATAACCCTATGGTAAGTACTATTATTATCCCTCTTTCGCTAAAAGAGAAACTGAAGCACCAAGAAGTTAAGTGAGTTGCCCAAGATCACACGGCTAGTAAATAGCACAACTCAGTATTAGAATGCTGACAGTCTGAACTCTGCAGTTCATACTTTTACCACTTATGCTACACTGACATTTGTAGAACTTCTTCATTCCTGCTTACCAGAGAGGACTGAATTGAATATGGGATATTTATCCACTGTCTGTTTTAGGGCTCACTAAATGCAAGGCACAGGGCCAGTCATAGTGCATGACTGCAAGGTGAACAATTCACATGGATTCTTATGAATGGATTACTCTTGGAGTTGTGTGACGTGGTTACCCAGGGAAGCACCTTCCAATGGCTCATGAAGAAACTAGGATTAGATTGGTAATTTGCCCAAGATTACATACAGTACTAGCAAGTGGTAGAATTGGGAACTGAACACTATCTACTTGACATCTACACTCAGCTTCCTCAATTGCTTGCGGGCTTCACATCCTTAGGAAAGGGAAATTTATCTTTCAGGTTGTAGGTGATATCGTAGAAAGTCAGTGGTGCCATCTCTGCTGAGTTTCCTTTAGGATAATCATACAGATTCTCTGCAAATACCTCTTACTGCTCTCTACTGCCTCCTCAAATTGCTTTATCTGTTCCATTCCTATATTTCAGTCATAAGAGATATAGGAGGGACTCATTTGGGTAAGACAAATGTTCAGTTTAAAATATTTATTCAGTCAATTGGCTTCTCAGATCACACCTTTCAGAAAGAAAGTGTAAGAGATATAATGACCAGCTTCACTTAGAAATTAAAAAAAAAATTTTGATCTAGTTCAGCTCTTTTGGCCCTTGCTCTGTTTAAAGTTAACTCTTCTTTGGGTTACATTTGAGTGACTCTTGATTCTGAAAATCGATGGAAATTTGTGAAGTGCCTGAGCAGCCTTTTTAATTCCCTCTTCAAACTTTGAAAGGAATTACTCATCTGGGGGAAAATGAGCAGATGGTGCCTAAAGCAGTTGGCCAGTTTCTATAACAATGCTATTACTTGACTCTGTGTCATCAACTGGAGCATCTGTCAGGAGGGAGAGTTATGCTTCTGTCCTTTGACAATTAATCGCACCTCTCCTCCATTTCTCACTGTTCAGCGTGCTGTCTTTTTCAAAACCTGGTGCTTGAAGATTTCAGTGACTCTCTGTCATAATTCAAAAAAAGATACTACAACAGTAACATTATTGAGAGTCCTATGAGACAAAGAGAGACTTTACTAGAAGAGAGGTGGACATTTGTTCAGTTATTTCTGACTATTTAGAATCAGTCATTTAATCTCAAGGGAATTGTGATCTATGATGGCATCTTAGTAAAGGAAGAAAACCCTAATTTGCTACGAAAACTTCATAACGTCATTCTCCTCCATCATTCTGACTTATTTCCAGTCTATATTCAAATGTGTTCATAGTGAGGAAAATCCATCATTCATTCTTGCCATGTATCATTATTACCACATGAGATGCCTGTGTCAGAGATCAAGTGTTCAGATACAACTCTGTCTGTAATATTGTCTGGATCAGTCAGGACGGGGATTTTAAATGCCCATGCCTATGCTTTGGCAAAAATTACAGAAGAAAGGACGTAAGACAGGCACCAAGCTGAAGCAGTCACAGTTGTAACAATAAAACCATTGGCCATGGGTGTGACTTGGTTCAAGTAGAATACTGTAAAACTCTTGAAGGATAGAATGAGTAACTTCACTCCACAGGTAAAAACCAGGTTATGTTTTGTATCCTAGGCATCCAGCAATTCCTATGGCTTTTAAGGTACTATCTCAGTGGCTCTAAGCTCTTTAGCCAAAGTCATAAATTTCTCAATGTTTCTGCCCAGCACTGGTCCAGTCCAACTGAAGCTATATATGGATTAAGCTAAGCCAGTGCACTGTCGCTTCTACATCAGAATTGGAAACTCATGTGCCGTCCCTGGGAGTGGGGCGAGGTAGAGGATTCAGTTTTATTTTTCTTCTTCTCTTTGTCAAATCTTTTTTTTTTAAATTGTTGTTGTGTTGTTTGTTTATTTTTTGAGAGGGATTTGATGTTCTTGAGCTGATTTTGGAATAGATTTTGGATATTTATGAGAAAAAGAATAGGGAATGTCCCCGGAAAGTGTGGAAGGAAAATCAAAATGGAATGGATATTGTTAAGGGAGCTCTTTAAAATGGAGCCAGGAGGCCATTGAGTAAGTGTGACTTGTGAAATCTGACCTTTTGACCACTTATTGTCCTAAATGAAGGCATCGTCTAGAATATCTGCCAGAAACTCAATATACGAATCAGAACCTGACCCTAAAACAACTTGTGACAGCGATCCCTTAAGGAAAAACATTTTCATTTCATGTCAAAGTACAGATTCATGGCTTTTACTTTTCTAAGTCCCTGACTCTTTTTCTTTCCTGAAACCCAAATCTGTGTCTCCTGAATAGCAGTTTTTAACATTCCAAATAAGTTCTTCTTGTTTGCAGCCTTCTATGTTATTTTGGTTGACAAAAACTAGTCTAGCATGCTATGTTAGAAAGCAAATGGACTTGTCTCCTATTCCTTTGTTCCTCAGAGACTTTACCAAAATAGTACAGAACTGTATTGTCTACTCAGTGAAAGATCTGTATTTCTATACAAAAGGGCTTAGTGGCACAAACTGCTTGGAAGTAGCGCTGCCAGTAGATGTTACTGGTGCTCCGGTTCTTGCCCCATCCCAGAAAGAATTCAGAGATAGGACGCAGAGCTTAAGAAAGTAAAGTGAGGATTTTTTAAGGGATAGATAGTACACTCTCAGTGGGAGAGCGGGCCGGCTCAGACGAGCAGCTGCCCTGAGTTTCTTTGGCAAATTGGTTACAGAGAGTGTAAAATTGAATGAGTAGAATGTTCAAGGGGGAGGGAAGGGTTTGGGGTCATAGTCCCTGATTTTCATCCCAACTCCACCTTCCTGAAAAAAGGAGGGATTTTTGTCCTTATTTAGTCTGATCGAAAGTGTTATGGTATCAGTGCATGATGGGTAATTTCTAATCTGCGAGTCTAATTTTATTGTAATGAGGGCTAATGAGCAAAAGGTTACATTCAGACATTGGACATTCCTGCCTTTTCCCACAATTTTGTCAGCCCTCAGGCCACTCATCACCCCAAAAAGTATGACCACTTATCAGCCCAGAGGTTTCTGCTTTTCTGGTGCTTGCATGATGTATGGTTTCTTGTATTTGGCCCGTGCCCCTCCTTTCTGCCCAATTCCTGCCATTTGGCTTGCATCCCCCTTTCTCTGCTCATATCTAGCTATCTGCCTGCTCTAACAGTAGGAGGCTAGAGAGCTTGACTTGTAGCTGGACTTGCTCACTATGATGTGCTTACATTTTATATTACAGACAAATGTAGCAAAAAATCTTAGATGCTTTTGCTACATTTAAGACTAAGAAGTGCCAATTGTTTATATCAAATTATATTGTTGTTAACATAATAATTATAATCATTGTTTTTATTTGGAATGGCTTTCAGGGGTAATGGATCTAACAGAGCTAAAGTTTCCCAGAGTTACCCTTTGGTACTAATTCTGTTCATAAGATCTTCCATATTGTTCTCACTTCCATCCCAAAGCTGTCACCTGCTCCTCTGTGCTTCCTCTGTACTTAATATACTTTTCTGTTGCAGTTCTTATCACTTAGAGCTGTAATTATTTGTTGGTACCTTACACTAGATCATTTGCTCTTCAGGAGCGGGAATATTACTGTATTCATTTTTAGATCCATGGCACATAGAATATGCTCAACATCAACATTGATTGAATCAGACATAGAAAATGAATAAAAATCTTGGATCATCTCTGGGATGATAGTGTCCAAAGCTCTGCTTACCCATTCCTCAGTGAAACTGATAAAAAAAAATTTTTTTAAAGACATAAGAAAAACTTTTGGACTTCCGGGCAAGATGGTGGAGTAGAAGGACGCTTGTAAGTCACCCTCTCCCACAAATACACCAAGACCCACATCTACAGACCCACTCAGCCAACCAGAGCACCTTCGGAACTCCAACAGATCATCGCCCTCTTCAAAAGATAAAGACGCCAAAAATCTGAGAACTTGCTCCACGGAGACAAACAAGCAGCTGGGTCTTGGCTCGGAGCAGGGACGAGGCTGCCCCTTGGTCTTCCCCGAGCCCACCCGCGGAGCGCGACCAGGGCGGAACGCCGGCCAGGGCAGAGCGCCGGCACAGAGCGGGCAGCCGCACAGAGCAGCGGAGCTACCAGCGGCGCAGGCAGGGGGAGAGCGGCCCCCGCCTGTCGGGCAGGAACACAACCCCTGACCGAGGTGCTGGGAAGGGGCACGACCCGCCCTCCTGCCTGGCCAGTCTGCAACATCTGACTGCGGCATCCGGAGGGGCAGTGACCTGCCCGCCCGCAGCAGAGGAGAGCTGCGTCTGACCCCGTGTTAGGAGGAGGCACGATCTGCTTGCCGACAGGTGCTGGGAGCAGCACAGAAGAGGGCGCCAATGGAGGGCCTATGAAAACAAGCTGAGCTTCCAAAACAGGACGAAGACAGAAGGACATCACATTAAAAGCACACAGACTCCAGGAGAACACCGACAACCCCCCTTTTTTTTTGTTTTTGTTTTTGTTTTTGTTTTTGTTTTGCTTTGTTTTGTTTTGTTTTTTTGTTTTCTGTTTTTGTTTTTGTTTTGTTTTGTTTTAATCTGTTTTTACCTGTTCTATTTTCAATTACTCTTTTAATTTTTACTTCTTAATTCATTTCTATTTCTCTTGGGTTTTGATGTCCTGTTATTGATTAGACACAGGCTTCAAACACATATATTCATCTCCCCACCCCCTTTTTTTGTTGTTGTTGTTTTTTTTAAGGGTTTTAAAAGGACGTCTCCACCCGATTAATACTCTGCTTCAACCCGCTCTTCTATTATTCATTATACATTGTTTTCAAACCCTCTTTCTCCCTTCTTTTAAAAATCTTTCTCTCTCTCTCTTATTCTTTTCTCTTTTTTTCTTTTTTCTTTTTTCTTTTTTTTTCCTAAGTTCTATTCCTAAATAGGCATTAGATAGATAAAATCCTTAAGATCCAAAATAGACAACTGATACTCCATAAACCACAGTGCCAGAAAGGTATGAGCAAGATGAAGAAGCAGAGAAACCTTTCCCAATTAAAAGAACAAGAGGAATCCCCTGAAAGAAAGCTCAATGAAATAGACATCGATAGCCTACTAGATCAAGATTTCAAAAAAGGAGTGATCAAATTGCTGAAGGAATTAAAAGAGATAATGCTTAGAGAAATAAAATATGTCAAAAATGAAATTGAAGCTATAAAGAAGAGCCAAGCAAAATGGGAAAACTCAATGACAGAGATGAGGAATGATCTAACAGCTGTGCAAAACCGACTAGTTAATGCAGAGGAACGAATTAGTGATCTAGAAGACAGGGCAACAGAAAGCACCCATTCAGAAGAACTACAAGATAAGCAAATAAAAAATAATGATAATAGCATAAGGGACCTATGGGATAATATAAAGCGTCCCAATCTTCGCATAATAGGGGTCCCAGAAGGGGAAGAAGGATCAAAGGGAATTGAAAAGGTTTTTGAAGAAATCATGACTGAAAACTTCCCAAACTTAAAGAAGGAATCAGATATACAAGTACAGGAAGCTCAGAGGGTCCCAAACAGGAAGAACCCAAATAGACCCACACCAAGACATATCATAATCAAGATGGCCAGAGTCAAGGATAAAGAAATGATTCTAAAGGCAGCAAGAGAAAAGCAAAGAGTGAACTACAAGGGAACCCCCATAAGGCTCTCAGCTGATTTCTCTACACAAACACTACAGGCCAGAAGGGAGTGGCAAGATATATTCAAAGCCCTGAATGAAAAAAAGATGCAGCCTAGGATACTTTATCCAGCAAGGCTATCCTTTAGGATAGAAGGAGAAATAAAGAGTTTCACAGACAAAAAAAAGCTGCAGGAGTTTAGCAACACTAAACCCATGCTAAATGAAATATTGAAAGGGCTATTCTAAATAGAAAAGCAGCAGGATGCTACAGAAATGAGAAACGTACAACTGGAAAGGTGATAACTCATGAATTACAAATAAAGAAAACATGAAATTATAAAAGAAGACATACAAATCACTGAGAGTGGGAGAGGGAGGCAGGGAAATATAGAATTTTTTTCTTTCTTTTTTAAATTTTTTTAACAGTAGGATGGGTTTGAGATCATGTTATTATCAGTTTATTAAAAACGGGTATAGGTTAATAGATTTACAAAAAAGGGTAACCACAAGTCAAAAATTTACAAGGGAGTCACAAAAATTAAATAAAATCCATGATAATACAAAGGAAAATTACCAAACCACAAAAGGAAGAAGAAAGGAACAAAGAGGATATACCAATTCAACTGCAAAGATAAGTTCAAAATGGCAATGAACACACATCTATCATTAATTACTGTAAATGTTAATGGACTAAATGCTCCAGTCAAAAGACATAGAGTGGCAGAGTGGATAATAAAGCAAGAACCTTCAATATGCTGCATACAAGAGACCCACTTTAGGGAGAAGGACACATATAGATTGAGAGTGAAAGGATGGAAAAGGATATTCCATGCAAATGGAAAAGCCAAAAAAGCAGGTGTTGCAGTACTGATTTCAGACAAAATAGACTTTAAAACAAAGGCCATAAAGAAAGATAAAGAAGGACACTTTATAATGATTAAAGGAGTGATACAAGATGAAGATATTACACTCGTTAATATATAAGCACCCAATATAGGAGCACCTAAGTACATACAAGAATTACTAACAGAGATAAAGGGGGATATTGATGGGAATACAATCATAGTTGGAGATTTTAACACTGCATTAACATCACTAGACAGATCTTCCAGACAGAAAATAAACAAGGCAACAGAGAAATTAAATACTACAATAGAAAAACTAGATTTGGTGGATATTTTCAGAGCTTTACACCCCCAAAAAATAGAATATACATTCTTTTCAAGTGCACATGGAACATTTTCCAGGATCGATCATGTACTTGGACACAAAAGAAACCTCAACAAATTTAAGAAGATAGAAATTATCTCAAGCATCTTTACTGACCACAATGCCATGAAACTGGAAATCAACAACAGAGAAACAAAGGAGAAAAAAAGAAAAGCATGGAGATTAAACAATATGTTATTGAAAAAACAAGGGATCAATGAGGAAATCAAAGCTGAAATTAATCCCACTCCTGGGCTTGTACCCAGAAGGAAATCTACTTCAGGCTGACACCTGCACCCCAATGTTCATAGCAGCACTATTTACAATAGCCAAAACATGGAAACAGCCTAAATGTCCATCAACAGGTGACTGGATAAAGAAGATGTGGTATATTTATACAATGGAATACTACTCAGCCATAAAAACCGACAACATAATGCCATTTGCAGCAACATGGATGCTCCTAGAGAATGTCATTCTAAGTGAAGTAAGCCAGAAAGAGAAAGAAAAATACCATATGAGATCGCTCATATGTGGAATCTAAAAAACAAAAACAAACAAACAAACAAAAACAAAGCATAAATACAGGACAGAAATAGACTCATGGACAGAGAATACAGACTTGTGGTTACCGGGGGGGGGCGGGGTAGAGGGTGGGAAGGGATAGACTGGGATTTCAAAATTGTAGAACAGATTAAACAAGATTACACTGTATAGCACAGGGAAATATTCACAAAATGTTATGATAAATCACAGAGAAAAAAATGTGACAATGAGTGTGTATATGTCCATGTATGACTGAAAAATTGTACTGAACACTGGAATTTGACACAACACTGTAAAATGATTATGAATCAATAAAAATGTAAAAAAAAAAAAAGAAAAAAAAAGAAAAACTTTTGTCTAAAGCTTCTGGAAATGGTCGTAAGGACAAATAAGCAAATGAGGAAATATCCATTCAAGAAAATCTATCAATGTTCAGTAAGAAGGGTGATACTTTGAACCAAGAATTCTCCTTCTTCTCCTCCCTCTCAGCTCAGCAAGTTGAAGATTCCACTCCAGACTGCTGCACCCAAGAATGTAGGACCAATTCTCGCCCCAGCTCCTAGTTAGAGGGCTCTTTTCCCGGGAGGAGCAGGATTGCAGTGCTTCCTATTCTGTCACCAGCCACCTGTTGCTGAGGCCAACCGCCAGGTGATTGCTAATGAGAGGTGAGACTCCCATCTTCCACCCAGCCCCACTTATGGAATAGAGGCTCTGCTTTGAATGCAGAGCACTGAAGATGCTGGGATTCTGATTGTACTTGCCCCAGCTCATAAGGTAGTGTTCCATGCATGGAGAGGTGAGCTGAGAGAACCTCGGCTGCTGCCTACCTTCCACCCCCATACTGACTGTTCAGCTTCTAGAACTGGGTGGTCAGGCAGGGAGAAGCTCATCATTGTTACCACCTGCAGTTCCAGAGCCAGGGCTAAGAGACCTGGCCTGGGGGAAGTATCAGGCCATTAAAAAGAATAGCTCTCAAGCCCTTCCCAAAGAAACTGACTTCATTTGCAACAGAATGGGGTTCAAGCCTAAAAGCACTCTATATTCAATACCTTGTAATGGCCCGTAATGAAAAAGAATATGAAAAGGAATATATGTGTGTATAAATGAATCATTATACTGTACACCAGAAATTAACACAACATTGTAAATTGACTATACTTCAATTAAAAAAAAAAAGTAGAGACCTTGTTGAAAGGCAATTGGGAGGTAATTCTCGGGTTTAATGAAGATATAGCCTAGACTGTTGGCTGACAAGTTTGCAGGCGAGAACTAGAGAATCAGAGCTAGGAGAAGCCTTCTGGGGTTAGATCATATATCAAACACTGACCACAGAATCTTTTTCTTCAAAGGAGAAGGCTGGACTCGTTTGTAGAACAATAGAGCAATCAGCTGGCAATTAATGGAATTTAATAGCTGGGTGTGGTCAGTGAAAGAGCGTAAGAGAGCCTTACAAATACTGCCATCCCAGGGTGACCCAAAACTGCCTTCCTGAAAAGCAACAACAGAAGTTTAACATGTGTGAGTGTTTGTGTGTTGGTGTGTGGGGTTGGGGGGGATGGTTGTGCATGAGGAATAGACTATATTAAAATAATTCAGCCAGTTATTATACAAATTTTTAAAAATGACAATAACAAATCCTGAAATGGGGCTAACCAGTACCCAGAATTTCTACACTATATAATCTAAAATTTTCAATTTAAAAAAAACACAAGATATGCAGAGAAACCAGAAAAAGCGAACAAGCAAGCAACAAAAGCTGTCTGTGCGACTGAACAGATACAAGATAGCATACGTATTTCCAGTCCCCAGTTTTTCATTTGGTTCTTTTACACTATCATTTTACCTCCTTATTGATGTTCTCTCTACTTGATTGAACATTGTCATCACGCCTTCCTTTGCTTCTTTAATCATGCTTTCCGTTAGCTCTGTGGACATATTTGTAAGGCTGCTTTGAAGTCTTTCATGTGAAATCTGTTATCTTTGATGCTCTAGCTGTTCTTCTCAAAATATAAAGCCAAGAAGACAAAGTACCCTAACTGGAAGATGACCAGAAGAACTCATAAACATGCTAGAATTCTGTTACTTTATACCTATGAACTTACTCTATAATCCAGTTGTATTCCTCTACAGAGCTGAAGACTACATTTCTATTACAATTCTCAAAGCCAAATTCACTCAAAAATATTTTCATATGCTGTCACATTGTTGAAGGTTTTCTGCCAACCTCTTTTCTTGGCCACCTCATAGGCTGCAAAATTCTGAATCCTCTCACTACATGAATTAAATACGAGATTTCAGAATATGTTTTTAAAAGTGCCAACATAGCTTGATTTTTTTTCCCAATACACTGGATGTTTTCCCTCTAGGAAACCCAAGTCCAGTTACTCCAAATGAAATACAAATGGAGATTTCTAAAAATTATATTTAAAGATGACATTTATTTTATTTATAAATATTAGGCAATAATAGTAAAGCTAGAATTAAGTATCTTTATCATGTAACTTCCAAGTTGATGATGATACTTTTATCTTAAGAGAAATATATCATTTATATACTTTCGTTTGTGTGTGTGTATCTCAAAATACTCCTCCATCTATTTAAAAATACTTATTTGATTTCTCATCTTTAAGAGTAAAATTATCTTCACATATACATGGGAGTATCGAATGATAAAAGAACACTGTGTGCTGATACTTGATTTGCATAGATCACCAAGATGCTCTATTGTATTATTTCCTAGTATATAATTGGAATATTTGTTATGAAATAAACATCATTATTATCACATTAGTGCCTTTGAGCCTTATAAATAAACACATTTTTGCTAGGAAGCATCAGTGTACATCCTTAAAATACAGTAGGACAGAAAACAAAAATTAAGATTTGTACGTTAACAGAGACTTTTTACAGAACCTGCCAGAATTCTTTGGCGTGTTTTAATCATAATTGCTTTCTCATAGGCAATTTTTTGTATGTCAGGTTAATTAAATATTAAAATATTCAATATTAAGAAAGCAAAAACCCAATAATAGTTGGACAAAGGATTTAAACAATAAAAGTCAACATTTTTAGGTGAATATTCAATGACTTTTGACAAATGTCCAAAATCATATAACCACTACTACAAACAAGGTATAGAATACTTTATTCTCTCCAGAAGATTTACCAATGACCCTTTGCACTTAATCCCTTCTTCCCACTCCCAGACCCTGACAACCTCTAATCCAATTTCTGTTTCTGGAGTTTTTCTTTTTCAAAAATGTTATAAGAATGGAATGATACAAAGTTAGCAGACATTTGATCCTGTCCCAAGTGGCCAGGGCCAAACATCCTGTAAGGGACTAGCCAAGTGCTAATAAGACTTTGGAGCAACTGGAACTTTCATGCGTTGCTGGAGGGACTGCATAAGCAGTATAGCTACTTTGGAAAAAAGTTTTGCAGCTTCTTATAAAATTAAACATACGGTCCTCCAGTCAGTTTTTCTACAACTAGGTTAAGCAAATGGCTCCACCTAGTGTATATATGGAAATAAATGCTAAACTTAACATTTAATTTAGAAAAATTGCAGCATATCACCTTTTATCCTATTTTTTATTTAGACATTCCTATTTTATTTTGAATCATTTCTGTGTGATAGTTTATGAGCTCAAGGTAAGAAAATTCCAAAGATAATCAAGAGCATAAAATAAAATCTTTCCACATACAATTTTCTTTTTAAAAATTACATAAATATATTTTTTATTGTGGTAAAATAAACAACATAACATTTTCCATTTTAGCCATTTTAAAGTGTACAGTTCAGTGGCATAAAGTACATTCACACTGTTGTGCACCCGTCATCACTGTCCATCTCTAGAACTTCTCATCATCAATTGAAACCTGTACCCATTGAACTTTAACTCCTCACTCACTCCTTTCCCAGCCCCTGGTTACCTCTATTCAATTTTATGTCTCTATGAATATGAAGAATATTATAATTTTCAGCCTTATTAAGATACATTTCTCATAATATTGTATAAGTTTAAATTGTGCATTTTGACTTGATAGATGTATATTGCAAAATGATTACCTCCATAGCATTAACACCACCTCCAGAATGTCACATAATTACCATTTCTTTTTTTGAGCCACATTCTATCTTCTTAACAGAAGAAAGAGTAGAAGGGAAAGGTGCTACACAACTTGGGGTAAATTCTAGACACTGAATAACACAAACCTTGTTTTCTCAAAGGGAAAATGATAAGTTGGAATAGAGCGTGAGGAAACAAGAAACTTCTACACTTCTAAATTAAAAAAAAGTTTCATTTTATGTTAGTAGTAATGTTAGTACATAAGGTGAATAAAAGGGGAGATGGTTATATAGTTATCTGATTTTTAGTACATCTTCCATTCATGTATTCATTTATCCTTCGAATTTTCATTCAGCCTTTAACATGTGCCAGACACAATACAAGGCGCAGCAAATGCAAAGATGAATATATGGCATAGTCCCTATCTTCTAGGAGGAATTCACATGCATTCTGGGACTGACAGTAACAGTACATAAAAATAAAAAAGACACAAACTGAACAAATGCATGAAAGATAAAATCACATTCTACAGATGGAAGTGTAATTGTAAATAGACTGATTCTCAAAAATTAATTTCCTTTAAAAACTTTTATTTATTTACATGAAATTTGTGTTTGATTTAAAATACATAATTACAGGAAAGCCTACACTAATTTAGAAGAAGGGTCAAGTTTTCTTTGCACTATTACAAGAAAAATTCTTACAGTACCTTGAGAACTGATTTTCTCAATTAATATAGCAGAATCACTTTTAATACAAACATTTACTGTAGCATGCAAGGCACTAAGGACTTTTAGGATAAGAAGCTAAATATAATTTGAGAGTAAAAAGACTGCATGTTTTAGAAAAAAATTTTAAAAAAAGGCTTTATGTTACTCTAAACTAGTAATGTTAAGAACTAGAGGTATAGTTTATTTCAGTGTACTTCTTTGACTCATTTAACAAAAACTTCTTCCAACCGATGAACAGAGAATATTTTCTTAAACAGCTAGGTATACTCAGTTACACCCATAAGACAGAAACTTTTGGGTAGTAGAAAACATCAGGAGTTTGTTGATTTGGAACCATGCCATCATTTGTCTTCTTTGTGCTATGAAAAGTACATTTTAGAGGGTATCCATCTTTGAAAAATTAATGCATTTATTATTCTAATTCTATACCAGAAAAAATTTAAAAACATATTTAATGGGCTTTATAAATTGGAATACTTTCCAAGAGGAACAAGACACAAAATTTCTCCATATAAATACTGGACTTGAAAGAGAAAATCATGAATGTAAGTCTTCAGAACACCATTCTTGAGTCTAGGCATGTTCTTACCAGTGGCCAGCTGTCCTACAGTTTTTCTAAGACTTGCAGCAACCAGGAACTGTTTTTATTCTCAGTTTAGAATGGTCACCCCAAATGGTTGGAAAGCTTCATGTTTCTCATGTCTCCTAGCAGCGTGGGTCCCTGAAGAGCAGTGCTGGCCAGGATCATGATGTCATTCCCACCGTGCCATGAGTGTACAAGGGCTAAATTGTTTTCCATCTTGTTTTTAAGTATATTGCTTAAAACTATTGAATATATTGCCTAGGTTTACACAAATGTACCAAGTATCTAGAGCATATTAGAATTTTAACTTGTTTATTAATTTACAGAAATTTTTTCTATAGCATATCAATTTCTATAATAAACCACTCAGTGCCATATTGTTTCATCTCTTAAAATAGCTAAATAAAAAGATGTAATTCTAGGCTTTTTAGGGAACGATTTCCATAACCTACTAGTAGAAGAAACTTCCTATGTACATCAAGCGTGGTTAGCTGTAAATTACAGGAATTTTAACCATAAACCTTTACCCTATTGTACGTAACAATTTGTGTCGATTTTGTGGTAAAAGTTCTGTGTAGAAACAATAAGTGGTTTCTCATAGGCTACAAACCTACGCTTCCTGTGGGGCTACACTGGTGATCCTTGTCCATGGGAACTGCCCGTTAGAACTACATCCTGTTCCAGCTCTTTAATGGAAAGGAGTTTGTAATCTAATGAACTTTTATTTTACAACTTTCTTCCCTCAAAGGAAGTCAGTGTACATTTCATTACAACACGCTTACAATATTCTGGTGATGTAAGAGGCAAAACTTGCTTTTCACAGCTCTAAAATGATGAAACGGGTATGTGTTGAAATTAAGCGGTTTAACAGAAGTCACTCAGAAGTGCAGATCTGACTCTCTAACCTCCATTTCCTTTCTGTTCTCTCAAGCCATGTTCTTCACACACTACAGATCCATAGCAACCTCTGTTTTGCTTCCATAGCCCCAGAGTTTCTGATTATTTAAATTCCACAAGTCAATGTGCAATAAAGATGATGCTGTTGAAGAGACTTGAGTTTTCTGCACCTGCTTTATAGTGCAGTGTTTTGGAGGTAATCAGCATTTTCCTAAAGCTTTATGTTTAAATTTATCTTGCTAAATATGACTTTTCCTTTTATTTGTGTCTGCTTGGTCATCAAAATCATCATCTGCTTTTTCCTGCCAGTGATAGAGGAAGGGCATTATCCTAAATGGGTTGAGTAGGGTAATTTTTATCTAAAGAAAAGTTCTTAATTGCACAGATTTGTGCAATGGTGACAGGAACAGATAAAGGCGTTCACAAACAGTTGGTAAATTCTTTGTGGCTGAAGCGAGTAACCCAAACTCTAATTGGTAGCAGAGAGACTGGAAGTTCTCTGTATTTGATAGAAAGAAAATACCTCAGCTGGCATGATCCGGTTATGGCTCTCCAGAAGAGGGCACCAACTTTCAAGGATGGAAACAACAGAAAAGAATCTATATTAAGACAAGGACAAGGTCAATTCTCTCGTCTTTCATAACTGAGGATTTTTTTCAAGGAAGGAAAGATTAGAAATTAATACCAAACTATAAAGCATACAGCTATAATTTACTTGGAATTTAAGAAAGCATTATGTTTTGAAATTTAATATGTTACATTTTCTTGCTTTAAAAATATCAATACTTTGTTGTTATTTCCAAAAGTTACACGTGAAGGTACTAAAAAAAACCGCTGATTTAGATCATCTAAACCAGGTAGACCAGGCAATTTAAGTCTACAGTCAGTTTCCCAAGCACCAGCTTGCAGTAAGCTCATCTTGAGAGGAACTTTTCATGAGCAATTCTTGTTAGACTTAACACATAGGCAGTTACTTTATAGGGGCTCTTGGACTAGTTCCTGAAAGAGTCCTTTAACAATTTTCTCTCATTTTTAAAGATTTGATTTTAATGACCTGGCTGATTACTATTTTGAAACGATTTAAATATAAATGTGTCACTGTTATTAATTTTGGTCTTTTATATTTCAGAACTTAAAATTTCTTGACTTTTTTTCTGAGCTCTTTTTTGAAGTGGATCTTGGTACTGACCAGGTACCATTTGATGAAACATGAGGTCTTTATGCCAACAGTCAACAAACATTTATGGGGCACCAACTCATTTAAGCCATTGTCCTAAAAGCATGGGCAAAGTGCCAAGATTATTAAGCAATTTGAATAAACTTCAGATACATGTAGTTCTGATTTGATTATTTTTATTTGTCAATCAGTACAAACAACCAATTAGTTCTACCTTACAATCAGGAAATCTCTCTCTTTCTTTTAAAAATGAATTAACTATTTGATATACAAAATTGACTTTCTTTTTTCAGGAAAGTAGTTGGATTGGGTCTTGTGTTTAAGCACAACCTCAGTTGTCAAAACTCTAATTCTCATTAACTGAACTGAATCAGATATATACAGGCACAGACAGTTTTATCTTTTGCTCTATGTTTTCTCTTTCTATCAGCTGTTGCTTTTCTTCCCTACATGGCCTATGACTTAGCAACTATTACCTAAGTTTTGCAACAGTTTAGCAACCATTATCTAAGTTTACAGACCATACACCAGTGCGAAAGACTCAGGTTCTAGGTGGTAAGTGCCATACTAAAAATACAGTGACAAATAGAAGATACAAAGTTATATGATAATTTCAGAAACACCTGGGTGAAACTCTCTCCAAGGTACATTTTAATTTAAAGGATATTAAACAGATACATTTTTGTGGTTTTATTTTTTGCTTTCTTGTGTGATATTCTGGGCAATCTTTTCTCTTTTTTTCCCTAGTTCATCAACCATTTTACCTATTTTAGCTTTATCTTTTGTTTTTATCCCAATTGATCAGGCCAAATTGAACATGTCATTAAATTCATAAGGCTTAGTCTGTGTAACTCACTGTAATTTCCTACAGATCTCCTTAGCTTCTGTGCACTAGACTTTTGCTTTGCAAAAACAAAACAAACAGTAAAATATAAACAAAAATAACCTTATTAAAATATAATCCCTTGAGGCACAATTTATAGTATAGTGAAAATTATGAAATGCAAAAGGACTTGGTAAAAAAAAATCTCACAGAATGCTCTTCTTAGTCCTAGTAAGAAATAGTAACTATTCCATAAAATTACTTTGCTTCCATCAGCATCCCTGTGGCAGGTTAAAGAGGAGATATGCTAATCTTTAAGTTCCACAGTTTACCCAAATAATGTGTTACAAGGCACAGTATTATTTAATTTAGGGCGTAATATGTAGACCATCTAAAATATTACATAGTGACCACTCGTAAACAGTCTTAATGAGCTTGTTTTGAAAATAGGAGTTGGGCAGCCCCTGTTGGCCTATTGTTGTCCTTTCCCAGGAGACATAGGCTGGCAGACTCAGGGCAGTTAATCAGGAGATTTGCTCAGCCCTTTGTCCTTCCTTCTGGGAGATAATTCACACCCCATCTCTCCACAGCACTTACCAATGCAGTAAGGCATACCAACTACAAGCAGGTTGGGAGGCTTACGTGTGTCACTATGGCAGGGAACATTTGTTCCTGCTGGAGAGCCCTGGAGGGGCAGCAGACTAGGAACCCTCTTTTGATCCTTTCTAAGGTTGGACTTTAGGGAGTTTAAATTCTTTCCTGCCAATGACTAAGAGTCACTGGTTCCCTCCTCCCTTTTCTCCTTAGTGTAATGTAGTTCTGTCTAACCTGGTTTAAGGATTACATGGAGATGAAAAGACTCAGATAAAGGACTGGAAATTATACTTGAAAGGATCCAAGTGGAGAGAGAAAGTTTTCAAGAATCAGTATTTGTCCCACATCACCAAGGTCTGGGTAGAGAAACATGGATAAAACTTAAAGTTGAAGAAACTGTAGCAGAGGATTCAGTACAGCATAAACAAACAGTAAGATGGCAACTGGTTACTTTAAACAACAAAAAATTGGGCACACTAGGGACAAAATTAAGAACAATAGCAAACTAGTTAAACATTAGGAATAATATATTTTTTATTTATAACTGAGAATACTAAGGATATAAAATGTTTTCTAAAACTTTTCTAAGTCTGGTACCCCACAATGTTAGTAGCATGTGAATTCTAAAAATATTCCAGAGAGTTCTGAAAAGGGAACTTATTAATAAAGCTCAAGTACAATTAATGACTTTGCTGGAGAATTTGGTATCTATAACACATTTAAGGATACAAAATTGTAGTAGTCAGGAATCACTAAATTGTAAGGGATAAGCACAAATCAAACTAACTAAAGAAAACAAAAACAAAAGAATTCATTGGCACAAATTACTGAAATTGAAGAGCTATGCTTCAGTTATAAGAGATTTAAATGATCTTAGAATTCTTTCTGTCTCCATTCCTGCTTCTATTGTGTGTTGGTTTCATTCTAGAGATAGGCTCTTTCCTTATGCCTGGGAAGAAGATTGCTACTAGCTTACATTTACATGCAGCCAGGTAGAACTTCAGTGGAAAAAGTCTTATTATCTCTCCATCAGTTTCAGTGAAGATTCGTATTGCTTGAGTCATGTGACCAGCCTTGGGTCAGCCAAGGTCATATGGCCACATTGAAGTAGGGAGGGGTTCTCTGAGGATTAGTCCAAACCAGAACACATGGGGGAAAACCTGGTGCTGTTCCCACAGAAGGGAGAAAGAATACTAGGCAGGCGAACCAACAAGTTTCCTAATGTAGTGATATTTTTAATTGGGTGTGGTGGAAAATAACATTTATAAGCATTGATTTTTAAAAACTCAAGTTGAGGCCGCTTTACTAACAAAACACTATAAAAATATGTGTTATGATTTAAATTGAAAGAGGATATAGCTTACTTATTAATGTTCTTCATATTCATGATTCTTTAAAAATTTTAGGCAGTTAAAAATAAACTAGCTAAATGTAATTAATTGCATTTGCAAATCCTATAGCAAATGGCACTGAAGGAAAAGTATGATAATTTCAATTAACTGACTTCAGTGACAGAAATAAACAAATGAAGTTGTCATAGGAGGTTAATGATTCTGATTCTAGTTACAGTATACTCATGTTGGCATGATACTGATGATAGTTGTCAGGGTGCACAAAATGAAAGTAATTCCTCAGAGCAGCAGTTCTTTAAAATTCACATGTGGCTAATGTAAAATAAGTCAAGAATTATTAAATAAAATTATTCTTATTAAAAATGGATTTTAAAGCTTGTGGTTCTATCTGTAAATAGAAAGACTTGACATATCTTCCAGGTATAGATGTTATAACCATTAATTATATAATACTCAAGAAAAAAATTGATTAAACTTTTTAGAGGAGATTTTATACCTGGGTCATATAGAATATATGATTAGAGTTCACGTTCTTGACGTCCTCAGTAGCTATGACCAATACTTAACTTTTGAAAAAGTAATTTGTAGCAGCGCTATCTAGAAGTCAATAACCGCAATAAATTTAGGCTATCTTTGTGACAAAGATATCTTTGTCACATCTTTGCTGATGTTAATTTAAAAGATGTTTATGTTGGTGAACTGGAGGGAAATAAATACTCAGGTTCTCTAGAGATTTTAAAATAAAAGTCCAAAAGTAACTTACTGTGAAAATCTGGAAATAACATTCTCCCTCCTCTGGATAACAGACTCTAATGTGAAAACTGATTTGTGAGTTAAGAGAGGAAGAGGGATAGAAAGGAAAGCTCACTTCCTTTTTACTCTTCTTAGTGCTTAGTACTCTTAGGAAAGTGAAAACTGACAACTGCATAACCTCATGTTTTAAGCTTCTCATATGTAGGTAAAACAAAAACTAGAATTTCTCAAGCTTAAATAAAATATTCACAGTTTTACAATAGTGGTTCTATTAAAGTATATAAAGTATATTTCCTAGGGAAGAAACTCTTCAGAATACATAAATATGCTTTTGTAGTCACATGAATCTTTTAAGACAGTTTTATTTTGCTGATACTTCTAGATCTAACTTAATATTGTAAATATACGCCTTAAATATTCATGATTAATATATTGAACTAAAAGTTATTTTCCTGCAAGTAATTTCTTGAAATCGTGCCAAAATTTTTTTATTGAAGTATAGTCAGTTTACGATGTTGTGTGTATGGCATAATAGTTCAACCATACATATATACATGCATACATGTATTTGTTTTCATATTCTTTTTCATTATAGGTTACTATAAGATATTGAATATAGTTCCCTGTGTTATACAGTATAAACTTGTTTATCTATTTTATATATAGTAGTTAGTATCTGCAAATCTCAAACTCCCAATTTATTGTTTTGTTCCTTTGTAGCTATAAAAAAGGAAAATTTAAATGAAAATGCTTCATTATATACACTTTTCAATAATAAAATTGATAATGTAGCTGAATTCGAAAAAAGTATTTTAAGATTCTATAAAACGTGTATGATTAGATTGTCTGTCAACTCTAAGAAGTATTTGTAATCAGAAATTTAAATCAAGTTATCAGATTACATGAATTGTTTATTTTATTCACTCGGCAAATATTTGTTGGGCACCTATTGTGTGATAGGTGCCATCTAAGCACTGGGATTGCATTCACCAGAATCTGTTCTTTTGGATTTTAGTTTTCAAGATGGCAGATAAATCAATAAATAAGATACTTTCAAATGATGATAGTGTTACAGACAGTAAAAATAAGTAATGGATAGTGTGTACTTAATGTTTGAACCTTGTGTCCTAGGTTTAGGAAATGGGGTTACTCTTTGATGGAATGGTTACAAAAGGTCTTTCTGCAGCATTACCAACCTTAGGAAACACTTAATTTATGTCTTTTACTAATATTTTGGAAAGTATAATATCTAACATCCAAAAAAAGAGATCAGAAATGTACTTAAAGATCTACTATTGCAAAATCAGCAGGCCTCTGTGCTTATAAGGCTGAGTTCTGTTTATAGTGAAAAATGACCCTGCTGACAGCTAGTTTGTGAGGGTGCAACTGGGAACTGAAACAGAAACCATAACTTTTCAAAGGATACTGGACCATGCCTTGCAAAACAGGTGGGTTGCACTGAACCAAACCATGACATCCATCACAGACTTAGACTAGCAGTTTTTTCAACCCACACATTTCAAGCACGATCACAGACAAACTGACTGAATATTAACTCCTCAGGAATTCTCTAAAGAGGAGATCACTGACTGCTCCAGCAATTCCATACTCTACAACCTGTAGCCAGTCCTGCCTGGACCATCCTACTTCTGACTCCAGGCTCCCAAATTCTATGAGTGTTTCCTAACTCCCTCTTTTTGAATGCCTGTTTGTCCACTGCGTGCATATAGAGAGGCAATACAAAGCTACGTGAAATGTATAGTTCCTGCAACAGGATTTAGGAGATGGGTTCTCCACCCTGACTGCATGTTAGAAATATCTGGGAAGTTTTTAAAATTCCTGATACTTGGATCACACCCGACACCAATTAAATCAGAATCTCTGAGGATGCAACTCAGGCATCAGTATTTTTCAAAGCTCTCTAGATGATTATAGTGTGTGGTCATAACCTAGAACCACTACTTCAGAAATAAACTGAGTTACCTACATCAGTGTGTCACTTAGGAAAACAATATAGTATTCCAGACTGGGTAAAACAAACAAACAAAAAACCCGAAAGAAACACTTAAAATAGTACCTCTTAGATTTATTTGTTAAAGAGGCTATTTCTGTGGGGTGGTGCTAAATGTTACACTAACACATTTGAAACCATCCTAGTACTCAATATTATATTTAATGCCCCACCAGTTCTACATTTGCTCTTGTTTTTCTGCCAGAAATACTTAGTGTTGAGCTTAAAATTTTGTGATATTTCTAATACATGAAACATCTATCTTGATTAAGCATATTGAATAATCAGTGTTTATTAAAGAACAGAATTTCTGATTAATTTGACAAGATTTTCAGCTTATATTATTAGAATGCCCTTCTTATTATCACTGCGTTATTTTTCATTAGAACTTGTGTTGTCTTTAACCAATTGATAATTTAGTGATATTTATCAGTATCCATTTGGTTAAGCTTGGGCTTTTGTGTTATATTTGTTTGAATTATGGCTAGCTATGTGTTCTTAGTAAATTAAGTACTTCTCTTGCCAATGTAAAAAATTAATACAGAAACCTCAATTAAATAGAATCAGGAGACGAGAAGAGGGATCTCATGCCCTGTGATGATAGCAGAACCCAGCAGCAAGAAGCCAGATTCCTCTTCTCTCCTGGCAAGGACTCAGCTGATGGAAAGCCATGGATTTTTTGTTTACTATGGCCTTCCCAACTCTCTTTTCCTCTCTGTGAAAGGCTTTTCCTTCCTTTGTGTACACAGGGATTTGCATGTAGCTCGCCACAGTTGATTTTATTATCTGCTGATAATAAATCCATCTTTGCTAGAGAAATATTTGGCAGCCTTTTTGTTTCAGATCAATCCCTTCTTTCCTTTATGTCTTTGAAATTGGGATAATATGTGTGCCTAATTCACAGAGTATAGGATTAAATGACAAAGCACATGAAACGTGCTTTGCACAGTACCTGACAAAGCACTAAGTAATAACTATTATTACTTAATTTTAATATTATGTACATTGGTATGATTAGGAGTAAGCTCTCATTTCTGTATATCAAAGAGATGAATGAATATTTTTTACATATTCTGAATAACTAGAATGTATCCAACTTTGGGCCATAAGGCATATGTAGATTTCTTATTTCTTCCTCTTTGTGTGAAGCAGATCTTATTATCCTAGCTTTATAAATGAAACTCTGATGACAAGGGAGATTAACTATGCATATTATTTTATTCCAGTGAGCACATTTATTGATACATAGTAACAACCACCTTAATAATGAGTCCCCACAAACCCTTGCCTCTCATATTAATTTAAATAGTAGAAGATAGTCGTGTATTGTACTGTGTGGAATATTTTGTGTGTGTGTGGTTCTCTTTGTGATTATTTAATCTTGGCACTTGGGACAATAAAAGTCCAGCAAGTGTGAGACTCTCTACGAGTACCGTTAAAGGTTTTCTTTTCCCTTTGGAAAACAGAAAGGGATGTGGGGATGTTCAGAATTCACAAAACAGGCACCTTGTACACAGTAGACTGAGGTAACCCTATAGTGGCCAGAATTTGATTTGATTTGTTTGATTTCTAATCTTAGCATCCTATTTTTCCTAAGGAAAGTAATCCAAATCGACCAATAATAGTTAGACCTGCTTGCTCCTTTAACTGAATCATAAATGAGAAAAGAGAAATAACAGTCCCTTTGTACTCCAGCTCCTTTCTCTCTTTCTGCTTTGTCTGCCTTAGAGAATAACCCTCACAGGCAGGCCTGTGTTAATTAACAGGAGCTATGAGACAGGGTGTGCAGAGGAAGCACTACAGGGGTCTAGAGGTGGGTGGCTATGGAGAATATTTTACTTGCTCTAATGATGCTTTGAGGCCCTACTTGTATGCCAGTAGCTTGTTCTCTGTAAAAACAAGATAAATCATTAGTACGGAAGCCCAACATACACCTGTTTTTGCTTAAAAGGCTCATAAACGTAGTATTCATCACTATCCCTTCTACCCTGAGGAAGAATATCCAGATGGTGAAATTCATTCTCCGGTAACCAGAGTTGTGACTACTTTCTGCCATTTTTCTTTTTTGTTTTATCCACAATACCACAAATAATAAGTCTCTTTCCTTCATTGGTGCTTAGTACTTGACATTAAGAGTTCTTAATCTGGTTGGAACTTGAGCTTGTATAATTCTTCAGTTAGTCCTTGCCTTAATCTGAGATCTTAAAAACAGAGCCTGAATAAAAGGGTGCGTGTGCCAGTGGTTATTTGGGGGGGCAGACCCGACAGCACCCGTGAGGGAAGGTCAAACAGGGAGGCGGGAGAAGCCAAGACAAAGATAAGTTACTGAGATGGTCACTGCTGTAGGTAACAGGGCTCCACCCTTCTGAGGTGGGTGTGGAACACTCAGAACATCCTCCCCGAGGGTGCACCGGAGGAAGCATTTGCTGTTAGTTCTCATCCCCCACTGAGTGAGGCTTACCCAGTGTTATTACTCCCAAATTGGCCTTGTGTGTGTGGAATGGAATCCTGCACTTGCTCTGTGAGTCATTTTGAATCAGTCACGTTTCACTTTACGTATTCTAAAAGGGAAAAAGTATGTGCTTCATAGCAAGAATCTGAGTGTTAGCACTACTGTCAGAAAAACATTTGGTACAAATTCCCTGGAAGGTATTAAGTCATATGGAAGAGGTGTTTTGCAATCACATCACATAACTTTAAAAACAATGATCAAAATTATTTCTCGTGAACCATACAGCAATCTTTTTGTTAAACAAGGCAAACATTATATGTATTTTATGAGTAAGGACTTTGAGACAGAGACTATATGATTTAACTAAAATCTCTTACCTGGTAGGGGGCAATACTAGTTTTCTGCCTCTTCTTCTAAGTATTTAATTTCTTTCATTAATTTTTTAACAAATATTAAAACAGCTTAGTCGGTCTTCAATTTGCAAATTATAATTTACTTACAAATACAACTTATGGATCATAGCTCAGTTGCAGTGGACTAATTAACATGTTTGCTCTCTGAGCTTGTTGAGTAGCTCATTCTCTATCATTGACTTTACTGCTAGAAACTGGACGAGGCCCTACCAAGTCATTTTCCCATGTCAGAGTTCACTGTGGAAGGACCAGTTTAATTATCTCCACTGCCTTCTAGCCCTTAATTAAATTAGTGATTCCTGCAGTCTTCCTTAAATAAAGTTCTTAGGAAGCAGTTTGGGTCAAATGATTCAGATTAAGTATTCACATCTGGATGTTAATTTTTTAAATGCCTAAGTAACTGAAAAAAAGTATACAAAAATAGCTTATAATTCAAAGAGTCAGAGACAGAGTTCTATAAACTTCATTAATCCAGAATTCACCATTTAACAGGAAAGTTGTTCATGACCGCAATAAATTTATAAAGATTATTCTTTGCATTTGTTTATTTAATGGAAATTGTACTGCAGCTCTACATCCCAGCTTAAAAAGTAGCAGCACGTTCCCTTTCAGATGTTTGTCATACTCAGCTTGTGCCCAGCACTGCTCTAAGTTTCTTACGTATACTAACACACTTCATTTTCATAATAAACTTATGAGATAGGAATAGTTGTTAGACCCATTTTATAGAAGAAGAAACTGAAGCACAAACTGGTTAGGTGACTTGCTCAAAGTCATATAGCTGGTAAGTGGCAAAACCTTGTTGTAAACCATTATGGCCGGGCTCTAAGGTCTGTCCTTTAATTGCCTTGCTTGTTTCCTGACATGATTCCTCAAAGAAAAAATTAGAATTTGAGTTTACTAAGCACAGGCAATGCTAATTAGGGATAAGGATTTTTGCTTGTTGATTCTTCCAAGACCCTATTAAGTAAACATATATAGTAGAACGTTCCATTGAAATGTTCAAGAGATATGAAATGAACTACCACAGATAAAATGTGCAAAGATGCCTGTGTTTATTCTATTTTGCCTCTTCAGCTGTCAGAATTTTCATATTCCAGATCACCTGTATTCTGTTTTGGTGGCTAGAGTCAGAAGTTCAATTAAATTAATTTAAGAAGAAAATGAAATGTGCTGACACATATAGCTGATAGTCCTCACGGGTAGTGCTGGTTTAGGACTGACTGTCCAGGACATATTTTTCTTTCTCCATCTCTTGTCTCTGCTTTCCTCTATATTGGGTTCAGTCAGGCTTTCTGTATGTGGCATCAGTTCTGACCCTGGAAACACCAGAGTTACATCATCTTTAGAGCTTCAGTCTCAGAGGGAGAGATCCTTTCATCCACAGTTTATATTAATTGTCAGAAAAGAACTGATTGGCTCTGCTTGGGTCAAGAGTCTGCTCTTGGACTAATTGTTAATTCCAGAGACATGTGGTGCTTGGTTGGCCAACCTGGGCTGCTTGTGATTGATATATTTTTAGAATCACATCAAATAGGTGAAAAGCAATTCCCAAAGAAAAAGGCAATTCAGTTACCAAAAAAGAAAAAGCAATCTGTGTCACTGGTAAGTCATGATTGCTTGAGATTACAATATCTTCAGGTCCCTTCAAGATACTTCATGGCAATGGCAATCATAATAAACTTTGCTGAACCCGGGTTTCTTATTTCCCCAGAGAGCAAGATACTGAAGATGAATCGTAGAGACTCGGTGCAGTATTTACCATCTCCATTCAAAGGTCAACATAACGTGTTTTTATTACTTATGATGGGTCCTAAATTACTTCTGGTGATGTATGAAAGTAAGCCACTTAACTTAAAATTAAAATATTATAACTCTTTGTAGCACATGAAACATGCCAAGTGACATGTGTGAGCTCACCCCTCTTCTTTTCTCGTCTCATTTGTCACTGTTGGTTTAGACTCACTTATATTCCAGTCATGGAAAAGTATTAGAAATTGTCCCCAGACGTGCTCTCCTTTTATACACTGGCATGCTTCTGTATGTGTTGCTCTCTTTCCTGCCTGTTACTTTTGATTCTGAGGAAATCTACCCAGTCCATAGCCCTTACAGCCTTCCCTTGCCCTAACTCCTATTCCTATTCTGTCCCCCAACGCTCCAGCAATAGCTTTTTAGGCCAGGAAGGATGCATGTCTCTGTACAGAAACCTCTGTATGGGAGAGGTATCAATGTTATCCTTAAATTACATTTGAGGAAAAAGGCATTGAAACATTACATGGAGCTGGTGTATGATGGAATTAAGATTCAGGTTGATTAATGTCCAAAACCTAGTTTTTAAATCACTCAATTATATTAACTCTTATTCCAGGATGCTTATTAAATGAATGGATTCATGATTATTGAGAATCAGCCCTAATATTATGCCATGACTGAATGAAAAAATGAGTTAAAATTTAAAAGAAACAAAAAACAAAATGATTTCGCTCAAAAAGGAGGCAGAGAAGGCAGCCCTTTCACATTTCATTAGTGTAATGTCTTGGTCAAAGGCTTTAGAGTAACATGAGGATGCTTTTGTAGAGCAAGATGTATGTTTCTGGGAAAATTTTTTGATCTATCTGAATCATAGCATTTGATTGAAACACACACACGTCACCTTTCCAGTATGTCCTGTTAATTCAATATATATATTTAATATTTAATTTTTTCCTTGAGGCAGGAGTCATATGTATGTTAACCTACATGCATGTATTTTTTTCTTTCACAAAATGTCACTTATGTTTGTCTTTTGACATTTTAAGAGTAAAGTCTTCTCACAGTGCTACTGAATCTGTGTCTGCTTTGGTTAGAAATTCAGCTGTGCTTAGTGAGGTGTGACACACAGCTGTCTGAAAACTGGCAGTATGTGGTTACTTTTGCCTCAGCAGCACCAACTTTCCAATCAAACACTTGAAATGGATTGGATAATAGTTAAAATTCTAATGAGCGAAAGTAAAGAAGTGATGATGGTTCACGCAAAAAGCAAAATAGAACAAAATCCGTGTAACCCTTAAAAGCAATCATACAGTCTCTGCAGGAGCAGAATTCTTGTCCAAAAGTTAATAACCTTTGGACTCCAAATAGAAGAACTGTCACCATATACAATATCCAGGAAAACCTCTTCCCATGCTCATTTAATAGTTATCTTTATGAAACTCCAGATTTAATTTCCTCATTTAAAAGATCATTATTCATCCCAGTTTGTTGACTTCTCCCTAGATAATGCTGGATGTTCCTGTTTTTGTCTGAACTTTGCAGATTACCTGATGAATCTTTCACTGTCATTTCAAATATGTTATTCACTACTAAGAGCTTCATTACCTTTCCTTTATTCTTTAAATAAGTCACTCTCTATTTTTGCCTCTTCACATTATATTGATATGTGAGATAAATTGCAAATAAGTAGTCACAGAAGAATAATTTTATTTAGGTACTTTTTTCATCATTTTCATTAAATACTTACTGTCTGGTTTTGAGATTCATGCTTCTAAACTCTGAGTTTGTTAAAACACCTCAACATTTAAGTTCTCTTCAATCTGTTCACTTCACATAAGACAAGATGTGAGAGAGACCCATGGAAAATTGTCTCCCAATATTCAGAGCTCTTTTTCCACTAAGTTCTCCAATGAACCCCCCATTTGGCTAATTCACCCCACTGCAAGTATGTGCTAGTCCTGGCTGTCTGCACTATACTCACACGTATATTTCTACTTCAGTGCACTCACACTCCTCTCCCCGTAGCACCACAGGTTTGTCCAGGGAACCACAGCAGCAGGTGATAACTCCAAGAGTTGTATTAAAGGTTGAATTTTATCCTCCCCACCACCAAATTCATATGTTGAGGTCCTAACCCCCGGTACCTCAGAATATTACCTTATTGGAAATAGAGCTGTGGCAGTGGTAATTAATTAAGATGAGGTCCTACTGCAGTAGGGTTGGCCTCTAATCCAGTGACTGGAGCCCTTGTATATAAACATGGGAAATTTGGACACAAACATACACAAATGGAGAACACATGTGAAAATGAACACAGATTGGGTGAGGCTTGTGATTATGAACAAACAACTAGAAGCGAAGGGAGAGCCAGGGGCTAACTTCTCCTACGGCCTCAGAGGGAACCCACTCTGCTGACATCTTGATCTCAGAGTTCGAGTCTCCAGAACTGTGAGACAATACGTTTCTGTTGCTTAAGTCACCCAGCTTGTTACAGTAGCCCTTGAAAACGAATAGAGAGACACACACACTTTTGGAAGACCTGATCCTAATGCACACTGACACTTGATGGGACTCTTAAAAGCCATTCTGCAACCTGAGCTCATATCAACCCCCCTGACTTACAGTGTTACCATTTGTCAAATCCCCCAAACTCAGCAGAGTCTGTACCTACAACCCAACAGAAAGAAAGAAATATCACTAATCTCAAATGGCATTTTAATGCTAGAATTTTCATGCTAAAGCAATTCCTCAGATGTGAACTATTAATTTTATTGATATGTCTCTCCTGAACTCCTGACCAAGTTTCCTTTACTCTCAGCTCTTGTAAAACTCAATCTGTGACAGTTCTGCCCACAGTCTTCCTTCCCTGCCTTTGGTCTGGTGGACTGTTTCTAAACCTTGCCTTAGTCATAACGTCCTCCCTGTTTTTATAGGGACGGAGATAGCCCCTAGTGATCCGCACATGAAGAAAACCATGCACAGCAGGGAACTGACAAGGTGGTTTTCTCTTCACAACAGAACAGTGATTACTAGTACCTGGGTTCATGTGTGCCATACCCTGTGTGTCCAACTTAAATAACTTGAATGAGAAGTTCCTTGCCACTAGAATATCAACGACAGAATCTTACATATACTGAGTTCCAACTTTTTGTGTTATGTACTGCATGAGGCACTTTGCCTGTAGATTTCTAGTTGATCCTAATAATGACCACCGTTGTCACCATTTACTGAGTACCTACAGTGTGTTTGCACTGAAGTAGGTTTTAATACATTTAATTTTTTTTTATTTTCATTAAAGGTTATTACAAGATATTGAATATAGTTCCCTGTGCTATACAGAACAAATTTGTTTTTTATATATTTTTTATATAGTGGTTAACATTTGCAAATCTCAAATTCCCAAATTTAGACCTTCCCACCCGTTTTCCCCCAGTAACCATAAGATTGTTTACTATGTCTGAGAGTCTGCTTCTGTTTTGTAGATGAGTTCATAGTGTCCTCTTTTTCTTTTCTTTCTTTTTTTTTTTAAGATTCCACATATGAGTGATATCATATGATATTTTTCTTTTTCTGTCTGGCTTGTTTCGCTTAGATTGACGATCTCCAGGTCCATCCATGTTACTGCATATGGCATTATTTTATTTTTTTTAAATCATGGAGTAGTATTCCATTGTATAAATATACCACAACTATTTAGGTTGCTTCCGTGTCTAGGATTGTAAATAGTGCTGCTATGAGCATTGGGGTGCATGTATCTTTTCGAATTAGAGTTCCCTCCTGATATATGCCCAGGAGTGGGATTACTGGATCATATAGTTAGTCTAATTTTAGTCTTTTGAGGAATCTCCATACTGTTTTCCATAATGGTTGCACCGAACTACATTCCCACCAGCAGTGTAAGTGGATTCCCTTTTCTCCACATCCCCTCCAGAATTTATCATTTGTGGACTTCTGAATGATGGCCATTCTGACTGGTATGAGGTGATACCTCATTGTAATTCTGATTTGCATTTCTCTCATAATTAGTGATATTGAGCATTTTTTCATATGCCTGTTGGCCGTTTATATGTCTTCATTGGAGAATTGCTTGTTCAGGTCTTCTGCCCATTTTTCGATTGGGTTGTTTGTTTGTTTGTTTGTTTGTTATTAAGTTGTATAAGCTGTTTACATATTCTGGAAATTAAACCTTTGTTAGTCACATCATTTGCAAATATTTTCTCCCATTCCGTAGGTTGTTGTTTTGTTTTGCTTATGGTTTCCTTTGCTGTGCTAAAGCTTGTAAGTTTAATTCAGTCCCATATGTTTATTTTTGCTTTTACTTCTGTTGCCTGGGTAGGCTGCCCTAGGAGAACATTGCTGAGATTTATGTCAGAGAATGTTTTGCTTATGTTTTCTTCTAGGAGGTTTATAGTGTCTTGTCTTATATTTATGTCTTTGATCCATTTTGAGTTTATTTTTGTGTACAGTGTGAGGGAGTGTTCTAACTTTTTGATTTACATGCTACTGTCCAGTTTTCCCAACACCACTTGTTGAAGGGACTGTCTTTTCTCCATTGTATATTCTTGCCTCCTTTGTTGAAGATTAATTGACCAAAAGTCTGTGGGCTTATTTCTGGGCTCTCTATTCTGTTCCATTGATCCATATGTCTGTTTTTATCCCAGTACCATGCTGTTTTGATTACTGTAGCTCTGTAGTATTGTCTGAAGTCTGGGAGGATTATTCCTCCAGCTTTGTTCTTTTTCTTCAATATTGCTTTGGCAATTCTGGGTCTTTTGTGATTCCAAATAAATTTTAAGATTATTTGTTCTAGTTCTGTGAAAAATGTCATGGGAATTAGATAGGGATTGCATTAAATCTGTAGATTGTCTTGGGCATTTTGGCCATTTAAAAAATATTGACTCTTCCAATCCAAGAGCATAGGATATCTTTCCGTTTATTTAAGTCATCTTTAATTTCCTTAATCAATATATAAGTTTTTCACCAACTTGACCAGATTTATTTAAAAGGGATTGTTTCTTTACTTTCTTTTTCTGATATTTTACTGTTAGTATAAAGAAATGCAACTGATTTCTGTATGTTAATCTTGTATCCTGCTACCTTGCCAAATTCTTTTATCAGCTCTAGTAGTTTTTGTATGGAGCTTTTAGGGTTTTCTATATGTAGTATCATGTCACCCACATTTAGTGACAATTTTACCTCTTCTCTTCCAATTTGGATCCCTTATATTTATTTTTCTTGCCTGATTGCTGTGGCTACGACTTCCAAAACTATGTTGAATAGAAGTGGTAAGAGTGGACAACCTTGTCTTGTCCCAGATTTTAAAGGGAAGGCTTTCAGTTTTTTACTGTTGAATATTATGCTGGCTGTCGGTTTGTCATAAATAGCTTTTATTATGTTGAGATGTGTTCCTTCTATACCCACTTTGGTAAGAGTTTTTATCAAAAATGAGTGTTGAATTTTATCAGATGCTTTTTCTGCATCTATTAGATGATCATGTGATTTTTGTCCTTTTGTTGATGTGGTGTATTACATTGATTGATTTGTGTATGTTGAACCATCCTTGTTAATACACTTAATTCTAATTCATAGCCAGTGCAAGTCAGTCAGTAATATTTTCGATAAGGAAACAGGTTCAGAGATGTTAAATATTTACAGTGGCAAAGTGGGAATTTTGACTGACAAGATTAATACTCTGACAATTTAGAACAAAGTAATAAACATGAAAACGTGACCCTCTCCCCTCAAAAAAAGAAATTTAATGGGCAATAGAAGTCTCTACTTAATTGTCTATGGTTAAAGAGATTTATTGCCCTATTGGACACGCTAGTGACCAACAGTATCTCAAATCTGAAAGTAACAGAATAATGAGCATGATTCTCTCTATGTATAATGTGCTGAGCTAATAATGAGCCTGTTTCCCCTCTTCAGTTTCAGAATGTCTTATTTGTTCCCTCACTCTTCTCCCCAAGATGGGCATGGTCATAGTCTGTCAGGAAGAGACAGAATGTTTAGGAAGTACTTCTCAATATGTGGCTCATACCATTATTGTACTTTTTTTTTTTCATTATCTTTGACAAGTGAGTCTTTACTGGAACTCTGAGAGCTGATTTCTACCAAAAAAAAATTGCAATAGCCTGTAGAATTACTGTTGAAATGCAACAGACTATGGCTAAAGCTACTGACTTTGAGACTATGGAAAGTGGAGTTTCCCAAAGCTCATAAGGCTGATATTACTTGCGGTAAGATGATTTCCCCAGGGATGCTGTTTTGCTGTGGAATACCCTAGATTTATGGCACAGTTCCAGGCAAGGTTCTTGGATTCTTCCTACAGACACCCTCTTATAAATTCATGAATCAACGCAGATTCAGAAATTAATGGAAACACAAACCTGAAGATGACAGTTGACAGCTTGTCTTTTACTGTCATGCAGAAAAAAATAAATTACTCTCAGTGGGAACTTCGTTTCATTTACTGCTCAAATATTCAATTCTGAGGGTTCATGACACTTTAAATGGATTTTTTCTGAAGTAGTCCATAAAAAATGTATTGGGAGATTATTAAGAAAAATTAATGAATATGAGCAAATATAAATATAAGTAAAATGATCATTTCTCATTTCTCATTTGAAAAAAAAAATAACAAGGAGCCAATCCACTCCTTTTCTTGTGAGCAAAAGAGAAAAAAAAACTTGCAAGATTTGCAATAACATTGATTCAGGGATTCATGTCTCCCAAAGACACTAAATGCACCTTTTCTTATTTTTGCTCTTGAGATAATGGAACAAATGTGATTTAAAAACAAGAACTAGAAAAGAGAAATGCTGATTTGTGTTCATGTTTTCCTTTCTGACAGCTTCTTCCTTTATCAGCAGAGAGGAAGAGTGAAAGATTTTAGCAAGTAGAAAAACTGTAAGTTCTAAAAATTATTATCAAAAAGTAATACTAGAAAACAGATACAATTAAGCCAAATGACATAATACTCCTTCTGGTATAAGTTTCTGTGAATTAAATAAATATTAAATGAAACATTAAATGAAATATTACATAATATTAGACATTTAGAACAAATAATCTTTGAGATCATTAGAAATTTCCTTTATTTTCACTTAACATTAATTTTTCCTTCCTAATTTTTTTCCTGGTATGCATTTTTAAAGCAAAATTTTGTATGTATGTATTTATTTGTATTTACTGTATGTATAAGAGGTATAAAAGATAGTGTCTAAAAAATGTGGGTTTTAGAGACAACTACAGTGTGAATCCTGGCTTTGCCAGTTAGTAAGTTTGTGACCTTGATCGAATGATGCTACATCTTTTTGTCCAAATATTTTCATGTATAAAATGATTCGTAGTAGCAGCTGCTTCATGATGTTGTTCTAAGTATAAAATGAGCTGATATGGCAACCTAAACCTGGCCTGTGAGCACTTCAAGGAGTGTGGACAGTTTTAAAGGAACCACTTTCCAGATCCTGAATTCAGCAATACTTTGCCCAAGAACTTGTGGCTGGAGAAGGGGTCATGTTAGAACTGTCATTCCTGTTTTCTGTTCTCTTTTCACAACTCTTCCTTAACACATTCCAAAATAAGTATACCTCTTACCCATCCAGGATATTACTTTGCTGCTTTCACTTAGTGTATAAATCCTCCAGTACCAAATAAAGTGACTATATAAAATAGTGTTGTTAGTGTTCAGACAGTGAGTGACACTAAGGAGTGAAATTATGTTTTTTTGAAAGTCTGGTGATTTCTAGTTCTTTGCTTTCAGCAAAATTGAAGAAAGACCTAGTTGAGTTTTCAGCTGATAGATCATTAGAAATAATTAAGGATGATAAGAACAGAGGATTCTTCCTTCTGCCTCTGTGAACAAGCTTCTTAGCTTGTTATGTGTCCCTGGTCACAATTTTAAAAAATATTTTAAATCAATAGACATTATTTGCATATATATATATGTGTGTGTGTGTGTGTGATTTTTCAGAATATAAAGATTCCAAGGGGTTTTTTGGAAAACACAAATGTATCTCTATTGAGTTGGGGGTAGTAGATATCAAATTGCTTTATGACCTAGCCTCAGAAGGCAGAAGGCATCACTCTGTCATAGCCACAGCACATCCATATTCAAGGGGAAGATACATACATCCCAACTCTTTATGGAGAGCTGTAAATATCACATTGTGATAGAGCTTGTTGGGTAGTGTATATTTTTGCAATCATCATTTTGCAAAATACAAAATACCTCATATTATGAAGGGGAAAATTCTACAATTTTAAAGTTACAGGCATTTTTTTTTTTTTTTTGTTCTTTAAATAGAGAAACTTGAATTTACCTTTGAGGTCAGCTACCTCGTTTGTTTTAGGGAAGAAACCTGAACAGTTTAATAGGGTTTTTCCTATGGTGAGCCAATATCTCATTTTGAAGTGAAGGAATATGATATAGTGAGGAGTGAAAATACTCTGCATTGTAAATCAGTTTTTCCTACTTAGAAATGGAACCACATCTTTTAAGTTTGTTTCCTTTCAGAATGAAAACCTCCCCATTTTCTCCTTTTCTGGAGTCCTTGGGAAGTCCTGGTTAAACTCTGGGCAGGACCGTCACGCTGAAGGACACTCATGTCAGGAGCTGAATCTAATGTGGCAGGAGGCTGGGGAGAGGTGTCCACCAGTGGTTGCATTGGGATGGATTGAACAGGGGATTCTAAGTAGTGGTTATACGTATGTCCAGTTTTGAGTTCTTTGAAAATTCTGTCTTCTGATATCCCAAAGACATCAGTAAAATTTTGGTTTATGTTACATTACATTGGGTTTCTTTTTTTTTTTTTTTCCTTTGTGGAATTAAGGAATGGGTTTGTGTTAGGATGAACAACTTGTCCCAATTTGCTCAGGTTTCCTGATTTAATACTGAAGTCCTGTGTCCTAGGAAACCCCTCAGATCCAGGCAAATAGGGTGGTTGGTCCCTCCAGTTGGAGTCTACACTTGAAATTACTTGTTGAGAGTGAAAGGTAACAGCTTGGAGAAAGCTAGTTTCAGGCTAGTTAGTGACAACAGTCTGAAGAGTTGTGCCATGTTTTCTTTATTTGAATCAGGTAGCAATTCAGGTATCTAGCAAATGTTAAGAAAAACTATCCAAATCTTACAACTAGGTAGAAGAGGTTACAAGGTATCTTTTCACTGTCATGCTAAGTATTGTCTAGCTGGTCCACAGAGGTGTTATATGATTCTCTAGAAGTGACTATCTTTGTTTGACTAGCTATTTAATAATGGTTAGGATATTTCATATCGCTATAGAAATTGTTACTAACTTGTAGAAGCTGATGCACATGATTATTTTCTGATAGCAATACAAATGAATTTTGTTCAAGAGATGAAATGATTTCTGTCCTGTAAAAAGATGAACTCCAGAAGTTGCAGTTTTATTGCCCTGCAAGATATTGACTAGTTTTGTATTTATTTATTTATTTATTTATTTATTTATTTATTTATTTATTTATTTATTTATATTGAAGTATAGTTGATTTATAATGTGTTAGTTGCTGGTGTGATTCAGTTATACATATATATATTCTTTTCTATTATAGGTTATTACAAATATCAAATATAGTTTCTTGTGCTATGCAGTTGGACCTTGTTGTTTATCTATTTTGTATATAGTAGTTTATATCTGCTAATCCCAAACTCCTAATTTATATCCTTCTCCCCCTTTGGTAGCCGTAAGTTTGTTTTCTATGTCTGTGAATCTGTTTCTGTTTTGGTTTATTTGTATCATTTTTTTAGATTCCACATGTAAGTGATAATCATATGATGTTTGTCTTTCTCTGACTTCACTTAGTATGATCATCTCCAGGTTCATCCAACTAGTTTTGTGTTTAAATTAGCATTCTTAATTTAGTATCTTTTCTTTAAGCCACTATAAATCCTCTGATTTTTTCCAATTCTTTTTGAACCGGTCTCACCATCTTGCTGGTTCCCTCATTAACGAGGTAAATAAATATTTGACATTGCTGACTTTATTTGGGTAAGTGATCATTTTACCTTTTTGAAATCATACTTTGACATTAGAAATTTGTAGGGTGTATTAATATTCCTTAGAAACATCCTAGAAATTCATGGAGGGAGTGAAGTCTGAGTTTTCTACATTCTCTCTCTGCATTATAACACTCATGAGCTATGAATATGATGAAGAGACTGGGTGTTCCTACAGTGAAGAAGTCTTTCTGTTCCTCCTTCAGCTTCCCTGCTGATGCAGGAAAAACAGGCGTGAAGAGGGCCCTGTCCCAGGCTTTGGTTGAGCTCCTGGGATGTGCCCCGCCAAGTGTGGGTCCTTGGCTTCGTGCAGAAAAGAATTCAAGAGTAAAGGTATATTTATTGAGAGAGATACATTGAAAGGCAAGAGAAAGGCCATGAGGTGTGGGGGTTGAGTGTTCAGACTAAAGGTAGGTACACACTCCATAGACAGAGTGCGGGCCATCTCAGAAGAGGGGGGGGGGCAGCAGCAGCTGTGAGGCACCCTGTTGCCAGTTTTTATGGGCTCAGTGGCTTCATATGCTAATGAGAGGAAGGACCAGTCTAAGTAGCCTGGGGAAGGGGCTGGGATTCCCAGGAACTTGTTCGTTTCCCGCTCAGACCTTTTGTGGCTAGCCTTGGGACGGCCCTGGTGCCTGTGGGCATGTTATTCACCATGTTAATGTATTACAATGGACGTATAATGAAGCTCAAGATCTGCTGGAAGTCAAATCTCCCACCATCTTGAGCCTCAAGGCCTACTAGGGGTTCAATCTTTCACCATTTTGATGTTAATTGCTGTAGTATTCCTTGAATGGCTGTGCCCTGCCCCCTTGCTGTCTCATTGCCAGTCCCCTGGGCCTTCTTCCTTCTCCCCTGTCTGCAGAGTCCTCTTAGCCAATGGATTCTATGAATGTGGTAGAGTGAGGCTGGCACAGGTTCTTCAGAGCATTCAAACTATAACTTCTACAAGTCAAATCTTTCTCTTCCCAAGGTGGACCACTTCTTAATGCTTAATGATATACCACATTGTGATCCCCTAAGAGTCTCTGTTGCTTTCCCCAGTCTCACTGAAGATGCCTTTTTAGGAGAAAGTTGGAGATGGAATCAGAATCAGAATCAAACTATACATACACACATACATGTATATGTGCATATGGTATAACACACGCTGTCAGGGCTCTCAGAGGAAAACAGAAACCAGAGACCACTCTACAACTTTCGTAAGAAGTTAATACCACGAATCGGTTAAATAGGTGTTGGAAAGACAGAAAAACAAACAGGGGACACTGAGGCACTCCAGAGATTAGCAACAGCAGGGAGCTGCTCCAGCCTGGAGGGAGACAAGGAGAATGCAGTGTTTGAAGCTCAGGGGTGGTGTTAAATGGAAGAAATGGAATCCATGGGGAAGAAGCAGCTGTTGGCAGAGAAACTGCTAAGGCAGAGAGAGGAGAGAAATATCATGGTTTCTTCCTTCTTCCCACCTTCCTACCGGCCACATCAAAAGAGAGCAGTGGATTGCAAAGCCTGGGAAGAGCAGCCTGCAGGACCAGCCCTCTGGGGAGGGGGAGAGTGAGAGGAAATGCATTGTTTAATGGGAAAGGTCAGTAAATGTTAAATTTCTGTTCCTTCCAGTTTTCAGTTTCATCAGCCTTCAGGTTCTTTATCTGACTACTAGGAGATGTAATGAAAAGTGCTTTTATAATATATTCTAAGACCTTGAATCAGGTCAAAAACTTACTAAGAATACAAAGATCTGTCCTGATCTGAATTTCTTGAAAATAACCTGTATTTGAGGACAGTCAACTTGGTCAAACTAATTAAACACTCACACTCTCTCAGATCCTGCATTTAGTTCAGTGCTTTTTTTTTTTTTCAGTAACTCTCTATTTGCTTGGCCTCCCAAAGATCTTCTTTCTCTTTTTATGACTCATCCCTGAATCCCGCAGAAAAAGAGGCCTTTTACCATTGGGTCCACGCCCTCTAATTCAATTATTGTCCTGTTTCATACATACACATGCAAAGTACTGGGTTTTGTGGTGGTAATAATCACACCCTCTTTTTGCCTTTGAGTTCTGAATACATTAAAAAAGATACAAAAGTGCAGTAAGGAGCAAAATACCAGCTGTACTGCTGGAAAAGCTACACTGCAGAGCACAGATGGAACTTGAAAGTGAACTGTACTTCTCACTTCTTCCCGCTGAACCGAGCTACCATGTCGTCATAGGTAGAGAGAACAGATAGCTGCAGCCCAGGGTCCCGCGTGCTCCGTGTCATTTCCCTGCTTCCACCAGTTTGACAAGTCGGCCGTTCTTCTTGGAGCATAGTCAAGTAATGAGGTGAAGGGAATGAACAAAAGTAATCCTCAGTGTTTCTTTCTGAGGAATACAGGAGAAGGCCTTTCTTTTGCAGAAATGAGAGAAGAAGGGTAATAGATGTTTTCCCCAGTCAAATTACTACCTGCATAAAATGTCAATCAATCCACTAAAATCTAATTGTGGGTCAGTTTAGCCCCATTGGTTACCAATTAGTATGTAGTCAATTTCTGCCTTAAAATTGTATGCATCAGGTATTCCTGATTAAAAGAATTTTAAAATCCTAATGAAAAGAGTTAAAATTTTTTCTTTAAATTTTTTTTTTTGCTTTAAAACTCAAGTTTTGCAAATATTTGTGCCATGTTATTAAAGTTAGCATGGTATAAACAAAAGTATACTGGCATACACTGAATATAATCAGTAGCTCCAACTCTCACGGAAAGCGTGATTAGGAACATTAAATCATTTTGTAGTTGAAAGTAATTGAAAACATTTCCCTGAAAGAAAGGTAAGTAAAAAAAATGTAACAAGCGTGTCAAGTCTATTTTAAATGTCGAAATCCATTTTTTTAATTGAATATAAAGTGAAAGTATATGCCCACTAGATGGCAGCAAATTAAATCTTTTAAAGCTATATTTGCTAAACTAGAAGGGAAAGGAAGTCCCTGTTCACAGGTGTGTTGTGAGGGGCGAAGTAGAAATTTAGGCAGAAACTATGATGTGTAAAATGCACTGGCAAATCGGATAAATTCTGTCAACCAAATTCTATAGTCTGTGATTACAGATTATCTATACTGGTCTCCAAAAATCACATGATTTTAACACCAGTTCCTTTGGACCCATATTTTCTAAGAAAATGTCACAGACTTTTTTTTTTTGATTTTTGATTGAAGTACAGTCAGTTGCAGTGTGTCCATTTGTGGTGTACAGCCCAATGTCCCAGTCATGCATAGACACAATATCACAGACTTCTCATCACAGTCCTCTGAGTTCTAAAAATACAATCATTGACTGTGACACAGGTTGGCCCATTTTACAAATTTTGCCCAATGTTTGCCAAGACCAACCATGACTAACTCTAGCACTCCAAACCCTTTCAGTATCTTTCCTACCTCCCTCCTCTTGGTATTAACGCTCTCTTGCTGCAATTAGAATTATACAGGTGTTTCTAGTGGTACTGGCTGATGAGGTTTAATATGTTAATGAGACATGCTATTGTCATATTTACTAAGGATTATTTTCAAAGTTGTCATAATATTGAAATAGATTTATTTCAGTAGTATAAATCAAATGTCAACAGTGAAGAAGCAAACCGTTAAATACTCAAATACACTCTCCTCATCCAAACTTCACACAAGCTCCTCTGAGGACTCTTTTCAACTAGTCTAAGCCAGTCTTGGTAGAAAATGCTGCTAAGTCATCATCCCCCACCCTTGATATCTGATCTCATCAAGTTCCTTTTCCCCACCATTGTTTTGTAAGTCCTTGGTCTGCTTTTAGCATGAATCCTGTTAGCAAGATACCCTTGATGTCTCCTTGGTAATTTTCTATCCACCGACACCCTTAATCTACTATTTGGCTAGAAATTCCCACTTGCCTTTGTTGTATTTGGAGTTGAGCACGATTTCTCACCTCTACTGCAATAGTCTTGAATAAAGCTTTCCTTATTATTTTAACAATTGTGGGAATAATTTGATAATACATGTTTATTTCTTCATGTTTTACTTATTTTCAAAACATATGATCTAACAATTCTTTTGAATGGGTTTAAACCTACGTTATTTTTAAAGCACATTATTTCTAACAGGCATACTTTTTAATTTTATTTTTTATTGAGTTATAGTCAGTTTACAACATTGTGTCAGTTTCTGGTGTACAGCACTCTAACAGGCAGACATTTTTAAAGATCTTCACCATCTCATTCAGCTGTGTGTTACTTCATTTATCAGCCTCCTAGTATCTTTAGTATCTTCAACTCCAATCCACTCAATCATCTTGAATTCCTAGGCTTTACTAGCGAATGAAATAAAATAACTAATAAAAATAACTTCCTGTTTATTTTACCATCACACATTTTGAATTAAAGTTCTAACTTATAGAGGGCTACACATGGTAGGCACTTTTTAATATAAAGATTCATGATTCTAATAAATTGATAAGTAATTATCTTTGAGTATCTATAATATGCCAAGAACTGTGTTAGACAGTATTACTACATTACTTTTAATATTCACAATAATGTCTTAAATAGGATATTATCCTTATTTCACAAATGAGGAACTAAGGATCAGAATGTTTAAAAGACTTACCCCAAATCACATATCTAAGCAGAACTAGCTCAAAAGTCTGTTTTATTCACTATACGTAATGCTTCCTACATACCACTCACTTTTATTTTCCTCTGGGTTTAAAAATTTATTCAGCATTTCATTTATCTAGCAATTAGACTTCTAATCTCAATAAACTAAGGAGACTCATAGGAAGCCAAAAAATAAAGTAAAATAAAAAACCTGTAATCACTGAGTGTTTACAGCACCCACAATTTTAATATTTTTAGCAGTACTTTGCATCTACTTTCGGTGTAGAACCTGCAGATCTTGTATTTTGTGTAGAATGTGTAATCAGTTTGATTACATAATTATGAGCGGTAGCATGTTAGAAACTGTAACAAAAAGTCACTACTCTCAACCAGAGAGGAAGCAAGAATCATTCACCAAGGCAGCTAAGCAAACAAAGGCAATTTACTAAAGGAGCAAACAGTTCCGCATCTCTTAATAGTTGAGGTCATCCCTGTATAAAACTACGTTACAGTAATTTGTATCATTATGTTTACCTGCTGTTGACTCATTTGGCAGAGTTACATGAGTCACTCTTAACAGATTACTTTAGAGAGCAGTTCTTCCTATATACATGTTTAGAGGTTTTAGCTGAAATAAATATTATATGGAGGATATTTAACAGCACCTCATAAACATTCATAGTTTAATTCAATCTGGTCTCTTGGAATATCCTAAGCTCTTAGATTGCTAAATTTATCAGAGACTACTTTAGTTGGTACATCTCAATGCCTATATTGGAATTTTATGCAATAGTCACTTGTTAACTTCTAGAAAACATGCAAATGGGTTTTACTATCCATTCTTTTATAGATTCACAAATAGTTTTTTCACATTTAGTATTTCCAAAATTGGAATATGTTTTATAATTCTTATATAAATTTTCTATGAGTTGCTGTTTTAAATCAGTGATCTGTCTTTCCAGAAAATATTCTACATATGAAGATGTTCATTTCAATATTGGAGCAAAAATTGGAAACAGGCCAATTTCATCCTTGTGGGAGTGGCTAAATAAGTTATATTAAATTCATACAATGGAATTCTATGTTAATATTGTACCACCATATGAAGAGAATCAACATGGATTGTTGAGTATGGTGTTCACTAAGGTTAAATGTGCAAGGCAAGAAACAAAGAGCCACTATTTTTCCTTAAATAGTGAGGATACAATTCTTGTAACTGGACAGTAGTACCCTCTATTAGGTAATAAAAACCTTGTGTTTAGACATTTCTCCACTTGAGTAAGTGCTGAGATTTAAAAAGACACAACCAAGTAATTTAGCTTGGCTTTTAAAAACAAATTTATTGTAAAAATGGAAAAAACCTCATTTTATAGTAAATTACAAATGATATAGGACAGAAAAGCAACAGTTATATAGTTAATAGTTAAAATAAATAATAATTAAAATAATAATTAATAATTAAAATTTAAAAATAGTTAGTTCTGTGATCTAAATAAATTTCGGCCCCAAAATAACTTACAGACATGACTGTTTAGAACTGAAAAGGAACCTTGGTAATTGCACTCTTCATTACAGTAGCCGCCAGCCACATGTGCCTATTGAGCACTTGAAATGTGGCTAGTTCAAATTAAGATGTGCTGTAAGTGTAACGTACACACTAAATACTGAACACTTAGTAGGAATAAAAGATGTAAAATACCTCATTAATAGTTAATGATTTTATAATATTGATTGGCAATATTTCATACATATTTGGTTAAAGAAAATATATTATTCAAATTAATTTTGCCTGTTTCTTTTTGTTTTTTTATGGTGGGTACTAGAAAAATTTTGCTTACATATGTGCTGACATTTTATTTCTATTGGACAGCACTGCTCTATAACTTGTTCCTTAGAGACTTAAAAACTTCAAAGGCCTCATTTCTGGCTAAAACTAAAAATAAGTTAGTGAAGAATCATTTATTACTTCTTTTTGACACTCCTTCGGACTTAAAACAATTTTTGTGATCAGAACAGCAACCACAAAAAGCCATGGGCAGAACTTCCCCTAGGACCTCATCTTTCCCTCAGGATTCAATTATGCTAATAAGTAACACCATAGATGTGGTTGCCCTGACCATCTGCACATGCTGTCTCATACAGGGAAGAGGACATACCATTTTATGACTATCACCTACTGCTTCCAGTAGTGATTTCCAGAGTTAGATTCTTAAGAAGCTACATCATTTTACTTTCTCAATGCCTATTTTAAACATCACTGGGTATTTAAAATATGACTACATGATCATACAGTTGTTTCCTTGCAAGAAGGATAACTTAAATGACCCTGGAAGCAAGTTAAAGGTCAAGAAATCAGAATGAAAGGGAGGGAGACCATATCTCTCAATTCCCTTGATAAGGCACTAATGCTACCCAAGTAAGCAGTACAGATGAAAATCTAGAAATATGCAGATATTAAACAGTAAAACGTTATTTGTAGAATCATAGTTGGAAGTCTAATATTTCTAGCTACAAATAGTTCTTTTAAAATCTTCTGTTCATGAAATCTTTGTTTTCTGCAGTTTTTCAAGGGTAAATCAATTCAATGATAATACTTCTCTGACTTTATCTTCACCCCAATAATATGCTCAACTATGATCCTTTAAAGATTTCCCTAACTATTACTATTAATTTCCATAGGTTGTAGTCATTGGCTTCACAGAGCAATCTGCCTTTTAATTAGTGAATGAGTTAATTAATAATCAAATATTAATTCAATTCTTCATAGTGCTAAGCACTGTAAGATGCTTTCATTTGCAGGAGAAATATATATGCAGAAACAATGAGATGCTTGTTTTAATGGAGATTTGTATGGTCAAAGTGAAAATGTAGGATGAAGTCTTTGGGAATCACAATGAACTGAGTAGAGCGGGAACATGAAGATCAAAGTTATGGTGAAGTCAGTCAGAAGACAGTAGCCAGAGCATGACGAACCTTGCACATTTTATCCTGAAAATCATGGGTTTCAAAATAGTTTTGAACTGTAGAATCCTTTATTCCAGTAAAATATTGCATAGAGTCTCAGCGGGTTAAAAAAAAGTAAATGGATTGCAATACTGGAAACCCTCTTCTATCACTGGGTCTGAAGTGCCCCAGAAGTAAGAAAGAGGAAGAAATTAAGAATGACTACCACGACTTTAATTGAGTGGATGTTGGTGCCATTTACAGAGTCAAGGAATACAAAAACATTGGCCTTATATTCTTCTTTTCTCCATCTCTAGAGTTATTGTTGGCTGCCAAAGTTCCCTAGAAGTATTTTGAAGCTGCAAATTCTTGAACACTATTATGCTCTGGTGTGATCTGATTCCAAATATGAAGTCTGTCTGGCTCAAACTTAGGTTGGGGCATAATATTGCTCTTATTCTTGTATCCACATCATATTCCAAGAGGCAACTCCAAAAAGGAGTAGTAGTCTTTCCTCTCTTTGGTGTTATACTATTATAGAGCTTCCCTGTGCCTTAGAATTACATGAAAAACCCCTTTAGTTTTGCTTGCATTCCTCTCTCACTAGGACACAATGCTATTTGGTAGGGGTGAGGGAGAAGAGGCCAGGGCATGATCTGAGTAACAGACCTATACAGCCTGTCTGAAAATCCTCCCTGCTCTCTGACCTTGAGTCATTTTCCTTAGATTGATTAGCATGAAATTTTTCCAGGAGCCTTCTTTATTGCTTTAATGAAAAGATAACTTAGTGAGATCTTCAAATGGAGCTTCCAGAGGTACTCAGAACACAGAGAGAATACACCTTAGATTGTAGCTGGTATATCTGTGACAGCTGAATACTGTGAAAGAGTTAAACTTAGATATGGCTTTTATTTTCAATATTATATGGTAGAATGAACATGAGCTTTGAAATTTGAACAGGATGTTTCAACCTTGGCACTATTGACAATTAGGGCTGGATAATTGTTGTGGGAACTATTCATCTGCACTGTCGGATGTTTAGCAGCATCCTACCCCTCACCCTGAGTTGTGACAAACAACAATGTCTCTAGACATTACCAAATGACCCCAGAGGCATAAAATCGCCCCTTGTCAAGAACCCCCTTAAATTAGATCAAAATGTAGAACTCCCAGCTCCCTCCTTATCCATGTGTTATTTTAAGCAAAGGACTTAACTTTCCTGAGCCAGTGTATCTGAAAAACTGAGTGAAATGCTAAATACCTCATATGGTGATTGACAGAGAGTAGGCACACAACAAACTGCAGTTCTCTTTTTTGCTTCCTCCTCCTTTTCAATTTTGAAAATCCAACAAGATATCCTAGAATCTAGAAATGGAAATGTATCCTAGCAAAGCAGTTTACCTCCTAAGATCTTAGTGTGATGAAGAACCAGACTTTATTTTAAACTAGAGTTAAGTCCAGGCAATAAACATTGGAGAAAAGAACTGTAATTATTTTGTTAACATTTTAAAAAAATTTAAATAACTGAAAATTTTTATTTTAAAATTTACTTTATTTTTAAATTAAAATTTATATATTTTGTAGTTTTAATTCATTTTCACTTGAACTGTCACCTCTGATTTTCACAACAATCCTATGAAATAAGTAGGGTAGGGAGAATCCTTATTTTATAAATAAAGATTCTTGGGTTAAGAGAGTTGAAGTGATTTGCAAAAGACATAAGGTTAATAAGTAAGAAAGGTGGATTTTGACCTCGGTCTCTGAGTCCAAATGTAGTACATTTTCCATTTATAAATAACTACCTTCTACTAGAATAAGTATGTGATTTGAATACGGTGTTGGATATTTAATTGAGATGCATGCTATCTTTTTTGTATTGAATTAAAGAGCCTTTCAGTTCTATAGCACTTCACAATTTTCAGAAGCTTTACGCACACAATTCCATGTAACCCCATACAGCCCCCTTTTCCCCTATCCTTATATTGCCCCTCCCCACTTCCCTTTCCCACTGGTAACCAGCTTCTATTGAATAGGTCTTCTCGGAATATTTTAGACTTTGGTAGTCCAGATTATAGGGTTCATATTTACCATACAAAGCACAGGAATCAAGACCACAGGAGAGGGAAGCAAGTTTGGACTGTGGTATGGGTCATAAGTAAATGTTATCGTTGAGATCTTCATCCTCTTTTTCTTAACAGGGATTTCTGCATCTATACCATATTTCAGAGTGAGCCACGGGGGTGGCCACATTCTTGCATCAGTGGTTTTCAAACTTGGCAGCACATTGGAATCACTGATGTAGTTTTAAAAATAATGATTCCTGAGTCTCATAACTAGTTTCTGAATTAATTGGCCTGGAATGTGACCTGAGCATGAGATCCACAAGCTTCCTAAGTAATTCTAATGAGAAGTCAAGGTTATGGATCTCTGGTTTAGCTGGTGATCTGGAGGAGACTGTAGAATTGATAGAAATTTGCTGAGCGCACAAGGACCCAACCAATTATAAGTCAATAAAACATTGAGTGTGTCGTAAAGGTCCATTAAGAATTATCCCTTCAGATATATGTGATAGATCAAAGAAGGATGGAATTAAGAACCAAACTGGCAGTCAGTGTCATACCAGGACTGTCTGTCACTGAGCTCCCATTTAGGATTTGCTTTGTACAGGTTTTTTCAGGTAGTGACCATTTCAAACCTAACATTGGCTATGTTGTTATTACTTTCAGAGGAAACAGGTGAAGGAAAGAAAAGAATAGAAAATACAGTACTGAAGGAATTTGAGGAGAAGAGTTAACTCTTAACTGCTCAAAATATTGAACATTAAAATGCATCTGATGGCCTCATAACAAAAATTATGTTTTATTAAACATCTATCCTGCAACTACACTGTGCTAGAAACCTTTCTTGCCATCATAGAACCTACATTATTTCCATAAAACTTTAGGACCTCGTTTTGTCTTCACAGCTGTCTTTTGTACTAACTAATGCATCAACAGTTATCCCCAAAACATTAAATTTCCTTTCAGCACAGGTGTAAGAAAGCCTGCAGTTAACTGGTTTGTTTCCACTAGATGTTTAACAAAAGTCTGTTTATCTGTCATGAACAACACGGATAAAACTTGAATTGAGAGACAGTGAAGTCGAAGTGAATAGTAATACTTTAATAAATTATGCAAAGAAAACACTGGTGAATTGAAAAACAAGGGTATGCCACCTAAATACAGCTAATTTAGTTGTCTGAACCTAAACCTGAAGACGGAATTGTGTCTAGAGCACATACTGTGTTGGAATAGTTTTAAGTCTGCAGAACCTCAGTTAGTTTGTTGAAACTTTTGATTGAGAAACCCTTAGGAGAAAGGAAAATATTCTAGGCCTGTGTTTTTCATTTAGAAGATTGCTACAAGTATTAAAAAATTAATTTATAATGTGTTGTTTTTGAGAATTTTTCAGTTATATATATATGTGTGTATGTTTCAGTCATAGACACATATGTATATATACACACACATACACATTATGGTTGTGTATATATGTGCACTGAGTTTCAGTGTAAAACATACTTTTTATTGTATGTTGTAGTTAAAAAAATTTAACATACTGCACTAGCAAAAGTTAGGGGCTGTTCTAGTGCCATTGTTTTCTGCAAGAACAGAATTTTATTGAGTTATGATAGTAGAATCTTGACATATAAACAAATTCATTCCACACTCATTTATCCTTATAGTTTGAAATATTAGTAGTATAACTGTGAGAACTCAGATTTGTTTTCTTAAGGAATATTATGAACACATATAGAAACAGTAATACCTTGTTTTTATTATTCAGTCTCTTTCTTGCAGTTACTATATTGTTGTTCCCTCTTCTGTTTTCTGGAAGAGCTTGTATAGATTTTGTACTATTTCTTTTTTTCCCAGTTTTATTGAGATAAAATTGACATATAGCACTGCGTTAATTTTAGGTGTACAGCATAATGATTTGGTATATGTATATACTGCACAATGATTATCACTGTAAGTTGTCAACACTCATAGAGTTTATCCCCTCATATAGTTACAATTTTTTTCTTGTGATGAGAACTTTAAAGATTTACTCTGTTAATCTCACAGAGAGAATTCTCTGGGCGCTCTTTTATAAAGACACTTATCCTATTCACATATTGCCAACTGTCTCAATACTGTCTCCTTTTTCTTTTCAGTACAAAATTCAATCCAGGAAAACACGTCACATTTAGTTGTCATGTTTTACACTTCTTAAATCTGCAGCAGTTCCTCATTTTTTCCTGTTTCTTATGTCCATGTGAGTTTTTTTTCCCCCTCATGGACCATAAAGTTTTATTTATTTTAAAAAATTTTTTTTCTTTTTTTTAACATTTTTTAATTGATTTATAATCAGTTTACAATGTTGTGTCAAATTCCAGTGTACAGCACAATTTTTCAGTTATACATGAATGTATATATATATTCATTGTCACATTTTTTTCTCTGTGAGCTACCGTAAGATCTTGTGTATATTTCCCTGTGCTATACAGTATAATCTTGTTTATCTATTTTACAATTTTGAAATCCTGTCTATCCCTTCATACCCTCCACCCCCTTGGCAACCACAAGTTTGTATTCTATGTCTATGAGTCTATTTCTGTTTTGTATTTATGCTTTTTTTTTTGCTGTCCATGTAAGTTTTAACGTATATGGGTCCTTCATTCTGTATGTTGAACTTCAATATGGGTTTTTTTAATCATTCCTTATGAACAGACTCAGGCGGTGCCTGCCTGCCTCCCTCTCTCCCTCTCCCCACAGATCTGCAGTTTGTCTTTTCATTATCTTGTGTCTTCTTGAAGTTTTCTTTTGTTGAAATCCAATTTATTAATTTTTAATCGCTCATTCTTTTTGTTTTCTGTCAAAGAAAGTATTCCTTAACTCAGTGTCATGAAGATTTTCTTTGTTGTCTTTTAGAAGTTTTATGGTTTAGCTCTTATGTTTACATCTCTGACCCATTTTGAATGGATTTTTTTGTGTATGGAAAGGGTCAAGATTCATTTTTTCCATATAGAAACTTTATTGTAGCATGATATATCGAACAGACTGTCTTTTAACACATTGCATTACCTTGGCACTTTTGCTGAAATTCAGATCTCTTTCTGAGTCTATTTCTAGCTTCTCTATTCTGTTGACCTAATATGTCTAATTGATGCAAATACTGTATTGCATTGATTACTCTGGTTTTATTGTATGTTTTGGAATCAGATATTTTTCTGACTTTGTTCTTTTTGAAGGTTGTTTTGGCTATTCTAGATACTTTGCCTTTCCACATTAATTTTAGAATCAGTTTGTTGAATTCTGTTAAAAAAGCTTACTGGGATTTTAATTGGGGATTCTTTGATTCTATATGTTTGGAGAAAATTGACATTTTAACCGTATTGAATGTTCTGATGCCTGACTATTATATATCTACTTACTTACTTAGGTCTTCTATCCTGCAAGTTTGGTAAATTAACTTATTAGTTTTAGAAGTCTTGTGGCAGATTTCTTAGGATTTTTAACTACATAATCATGTGATCTTGAATTAAGACATTTTTACTTCTTTCTTCCCAATCTGTATGCTTTTTATTTCTTTTTCTTGCTTTGATGCACTGACTGGGTCGTCCAGTACAATGCTGAAGAGAAGTTTTGAAAAGAGATGTTCATTTATTTTTCCTGTTTTTAGGTAGAAATCATTTAGCGTTTCACAATTAAATATGTTAACTGCAGATTTTCTGTAGATGACCTTTATCAGTTTGCAGATGTTTCCTTTTATTCTTAGTTGGTTAGGAATTTTCATCAGTGGTGTTGAATTTTATCAAGTGTTTTTTTTCCATTAGCTATTGAGACCATCATATGTTTTTCTTTTATTTATTTTATTAACATTATATATTGTGTTTTTTGATTTTTGGATGTTTAACCAACCTTGCATTCTGGGGATAAACCTTTGTTATTGGCCTATTATCTTTTTTATATATTGCTGGATTCAATTTGCCAAAATTTTGCAAAGAATTTTTTTTAATGAGAAGACTGGTCTGTAGTTTACTTGGAATGCTTTTGTCTGTATTCAGGATCAGGTTATACTGGCCTCATTAATTAATTGGGATGTGTTCCTTTCTTCTTTTTTCTGTAAGAGTTTATGTAGGATTGGATGCCGATACAAACTCTTTTAGAATCCATTTGTCAATTTATTGCCTCTATATATCAGTATCAGTATCAGTTTATTGCCACTTTGCTCCAAACTCATCCTTTTTGCCTGCTCTGTGAAAATGGACCTAAGCCCTTTAGATATTTTTCTTTGCCAGCTGTCACAATTTTTTTTTAAATTTATTGAAGTAGTCAGTTTACAATGTTGTGTCAATTCCTGGTGTACAGCATAACAGTTCAGTAATACTTATACATATATATTTATTTTCATATTGTTTTTCATTATAGGACACTATAAAGTATTGAATATAGTACCCTGTGCTATACAGTATAAACTTGTTGTTTATTTATTTTCTATATAGTTGTTATTATCTGCAAATCTCAAACTTTCAATATATCCCTTCCCACCTTCCCACCCCTTTCCCCCCGGTAACCATAAGTTTGTTTTCTATATTCTGTGAGTCTGTTTCTGTTTTGTAAATAAGTTCATTTGTCTTTTTTTTAGATTCCACATGCAAGTGATATCATATGGTATTTTTCTTTTTCTGGCTTACTTCAATTAGAATGTCAAACTCCAGGTCCATCTGTGTTGCTGCAAATATTCTTTTTTATGGCTGAGTAGTATTCCACTGTATAAATTTACCTCAACTTCTTTATCTAGTCATCTGTTGATGGACATTTAGGTTTTTTCCATGTCTAGGCTGCTAAGAACATTGGGGTGCATGTAGGTTAATAATTCTTTATATCAAACTTTTCCTGTTCAAATTACTATGTGGTTTCTCTCTTTTGATTGGATCAACAATTTTATGAAATTGATATCAACAGTAGCCCAGAAGATATATTTATAAAGAATGGAATTTTAGGATTGGTTTTATTATGCCTTTAATTTCAGCTCTTTGATCAGATCGGTAGTAGTTCTTGGCATGTAGTGGCATCATAATTAATCAAGCTACCACCTGTGCTTGGTTGGGATGACCTTTCAAATGAAGCACATACCTTGAAAGCCAAGTGGATGTTGTACTTTACGTTATGGTGGTAATGATGTCCATAAGGACTCTGGTGTTCAATGGAGTCTTTTGAGTGTCCTTAAGCCTGACCTGCAAGGGTGAAGTTTTGGGCAGTTCTGTCACCTATAACAATACTGATCAGTGACTGAGGCTGACCAGAATGCTTTCCACAGATGAGCTGGTGTCATTTATTATTTCAGCTAAAATCAGGGACAAATTTTGTACCACATTTTCTAATTGGGTCACTCTCAGAGTAATAGAGATATCTGCCCTCAGGGTGCACATAATAATGTGTCAGTAATTCCTCTGGAAAGCTCCCCTTAGTAACCAAGAGTAACTTCATTTAAGAGATTTCTGCACTCTTCTGAGGGCTGTGTGATCTACTGATGGTGTTTCTTTAAAGATTTGAAGATCTCTTAAGACCACCCCTGTGGCTTTAATATACCACTTCCAGTTGATAAGTAAGGCTTGCCAAATGGTTAGTTGTGAATCTGTTTTGGTTCATCTTAAATGAGAATATCAGTTCACAAAAATCACGAAGTCTCTGCAGGACGGGGCTTTGCTTGTGACAAGAGGTCAGTAGTAAGCTAAGAGTTGCTCTTCAGATACAGCTGTTTCCGGGAGTCAGTGAGTCCTGTACAACCGAGGATGCTTCTGAGCAGAGGTTGCCTTCCTTTTCCAAAGGCTCTGGCAGAAAAAATCATCAGTCATGGAGACTTGTAGCTCAAATAGGTCATTAGGTGTGTGGTACCTCAGAGTAGGGAGCATACCACAGCATGCTGATTAACTTCCAGTGTAGGTCTGTGGGTTATACTCACTGTAGGTTACCTGATACAAAAGACTAAAGAGAATGCCCAAATGTGTCATCTGCTGTTTCCAATACTCAAGAAGCCAAAGAGATGCTAGGCTGGCTTTCGGATGAGGGGAAGGGAAACAATTTTCCCGTAACTTCCAGAGTGATGGACCGTTATGAATCTGTCTACATAGTCCTCCCAAAACTTGATAAGCAGTCTTTTTTTGTTAGGTTTTATGAGTCAACTTTGCTGATGATGGTGTGATAACACCAAAGTCAGAGCCACTGAGTCTTAGGCTTCTGATCCTATGGCCAACTGAATATTATCTATCATTCAAAGCTTTGGGCATCATAGGGTAGTGGTAGTCACAGTAAATCCTGACCTGTTCCCTTGTACTAAATGAAAGAGGAATTTAGGTACCCGTGAGGGAGTGCTGCAAAAATATATTTGTGGCTTTGTGGCATGAATGAAAGTTTGTCTTTTTCTTTGGGTACTAATGGGATGCAAAAGAAGACATTGGCAATGTCTAAGTTAGCATATCAAGTGCCATCAGTCTGTGTCAAAAATTCAGTTACATCACAATGTATGGAAAATCCAGGGCTATGGGAACAATTAAATTCAATTGGTGGTTAATCCGCTATAAACCTCAAGCCTTTGATAATTTTTTTCACTAGACGTAAGGTCTGTGAAATTGAGATATTGCATTTCTTACCACTCCTGCTTCATTTAAGTGCATAATCAAAGTTGGGACTTTCCCTTTTCCTCCTGGGATTCTGTGTTGTTTCTGTTGGACCGTACACAAGGAGATAGGGAGATAGTTTGGGTAACAGTTTATGTGTTCCACTATCACTTTGGGGTTAATAGTATAGTAATTTAGTTTCTAAAATATTTTCTGTATAATAAGGCTTCTTTAATCATAAATGTATCCATTTGTCCTTAGTTTATTATATCTATACCTTACTATAAACAACCAGAAGCTTTTAAAAACAATTTTACTTCTCTACATTCCTTAACAATTATCAATTACATACTCCTAGCAATAAGTAGATCATTTTTGTCTTGTTATAGATCCAACAATTTCTACTGCCTCCAAACTACTGGTCCAGTTATAGTCCCTATAAAAAATTCAGTGATTGTAAATTCTCCATGAAAACACTATAGGTTGGGGTCAGAATAATTTTTATCCTAAAATCAAACCTATATTTAGTCATCATCACCATAAACATATCATTTAAAATTATCTAAAAGTTTACTTATTGATAGAATTGTTAATAACTGGAAACATAACTGTTTTTGAAAAACCCTTATTTCCGTAGATATTAAGAAAACACTAGTGGATTTCATCTTTTTTAGAATGGTATGCATGTTGTTTAGTTGACACACATCAAAGTTTTTGTTAATTTCTCAATGAAAAATGTAAGAGAGAGTATTTAAAACAGAGATACTAAATACTGATTTTGTGAACTCAGTGTATCTCCAAAGATTTCAAATTGTGAAATTTTCAGTGACTGAAAAATTAGTTTCAAAATGCAATGTATATGTTATTTATCGAGATATTGAGAGAAATAACTGAAAATATAATTGTTTTGGTAGCAGCCTTAGCTTCAGAAGACCTCAAATCCAGAGGAACAGTTGTGTGCTGCCTGAGGGAAATGTCTATTTACTCACAGAGACAGCATCTCCTTAGCAACATGGTTGCTTTCAGCTAAAAGTGAGTGAACAGTCTTAAAATTAAAAAAATAAATAAATAAACAAAAAGCCACTCTAAAGGCATTAGACCTGGGTTCTCAGAACTAACAGATGTAATGAAATTATCAGAGCCCTCATGCCCATGACTTTCTGATTCCAGTCAAACACTACCCATCACCAGATTTCTAATCTCAGTGAGCGCGGGCACGCTGTTTACAATTGCTCAAGGTGAAAAACCTAGACATACTACTCATTTTTTTCTATTTCCCACCATATTTTTCCAATCCATGGTACATTTTTTGTAACACTAACTCCAAATATATCTTGGATAAGTTGATTTCTCTCTTTCTTCATTACAATCCCCAGAATCCAACTTAACGTAAGTCTAACTTAGACTTCAGCAAAAGCCTCCTTTTTCTTTTCCTCCACATTTATCTTCTATAAATATTTCTCCCAGCAGCAGCAGAGTTATCTTTTAAATGTAAGACAGAAAATATCTACCCTCTGCTTAAAATTCTCTGATGGCAAAACTCTGCAAGATCTAAAGACAGTCATATCTAAAATATCATCACCTTCTTCTACTCTCTCCCATTCCAGAACGCATCAGCCTCACTGGCATCCTTTCCGAGGTAGGAAACCGAGCATTTGCCGTTTCTTATGCTCCCTCCTCCATTAAGAATCTGTCCTTATCTACTGGATCAGGATCCACCATAAAAAACTTATGCTCTAATTTTTCTCAGTTTAAAAAGCTAACTTAAACCCTGCACACTGAGCTAGCTAGAGAATGATTTTTCTGCTCATTAGAGCCGCACTTAGAATTTTCTACGTTCTTGACTCCATTTATCATATGTCTTTCAGTCTTCAATTCAGTCTAACCCTGTTTCCTTACCCCACCAGTATTTTTAATCAATTTCTTGAATCAGGGATCCTAATAGAGTCATGACGCAGACTTGAAAGCAGGTTTCTGCTGTTTTAAGAAAGCCTGAAGTACAGAGTACATTCCCCTCAGCAAAATCAATTTCTTCTTTGGATATAAATACTTTAAAACATCGGATTCAGTGTCGTTGGCAATGAAAATGTTTAGAAGTACTAGTCTAAGTTAGTGACTTCTCAAACATGCAAGCAAAGTAAAATATAGTTTCTGTGCTCGTAAGTGTTTTGTTTCAGCTTATCAAACCACTTGTATGAGCTTGAAGATAAAAAGACTGTCTCTCCTAACTGAATATAATATTAACGCATATTTTATATGACAGAATGGGCTTTACATTAAGTACTGTCTTTTTGCACTAAGTAGTGTCTCCTAAATTCTGTAAAGCAGCTCCTTCGTTCACTTGTTTTTGTCAGTTAATCATTATTGTTCATTTGAAATTCTGAATATACTTGTTGACACATACATAAATCAAAAAAGGAACAATTCAATGTAATAAAAGATTGCAAAAAGTCCATACCAAATAGTCTCAGAATCACACAGGTCACACCCAAGGCCAGAGAACGTTGTCTGTCAGGTGTAATCCTGCAAGCAAATAGCAACGACATCATCAAAACAGTATTATTAGCTGTAGAGGATGTTTGCTAGTTTCAGGGTCAACTTTTCTCCTGTGCATCAGTTAGACTGAGTCCTTAGCTAGTTGACAGAGTTCAATCTGGTTGAATTAAAGAACTACAACTTTTCCCATTTCTCTATATCCTGCCCCTTGCCAACCAAACCCAAAGTTTCTTGCTCTTCACAGGGAATAGTCACTTATGGCCCCAACCCTCTCCCCCAGCCTTTGCTGAAAAAAAAAACCTTAGCACTACGTTTCACACTTGTCATTCTTCATTCTGAGGTGCACATCCATTGTTTCAGATTTATTCCTTTTGCCTCTTGAGATTCACTCTCTACCTTTTCTACCTGGTTCTCTGCCCTGGGAGGCTGACCTAAATGGACTATAGCAATAGCTCTTGTCTCTGGCTTCTGATTGAGTTCTGCCAGCGGGGTGCTCCAGACTGAGGAAAGAAAGTCAAGTCAATGTCTTCATTCTCAGGCTCCCTTCCTGCAGAGTTACGGCAGGCTAACTGGGTCCCTAGGCAAAGTAGACCCCTCTGCAGGTCTCTCTCCTTCCTATCCCCGTCTCCCTTTGGGTGTGGGATAGTAACAGACCTGAAGTATTGCAGTATGCCTCGAGATTCCTTATACCCTGCCCACATGTTAAATAGCCACTTTATTCAACCTTGCTTGAACTGTCCTAAATTGAGGGTACCATTTCTTTCCTGTTGGACCTCTGATTCTTACCCTCAGTATTCAAGAGCTAAAATAAATAAAAAATAACTTTCTCAAATATAAAGAATGAAGATCTCTGTATTTCATATTGGTCAAATCAAATATTTGTTTTAAAAGGAAAAATAATGAATAATATCACATATTAATGGTTTGGAAAATAAACTAAAATACAATAAAAAATAACCTTTGAACATTTTAGAAAGTAAAAAAGAAAAGCTACATTTTAATTGGGTATTTTAAATAAACTCTATGCTTAACATTTGTTTTCTTTGTCTGGAACTTGACTAATAAATATGACCAATATTTTCATCAAAAATGACTCAATTTATTAAAATGTAGCATATATACAGTATTTTATGACTATTTTGTGAAAAGTGAGGTAATTCCATCTCTATCAACCTGCTAAAAATATATATTCTTTCCTGAAATGTTTACTACTAGGAAAATGAAAACAAATTTACTAATTCTTAACTGATAATGTTTTTAAATAAAAAGTAATTTAACTTTTATTAGAAGCAGATTCACTAAAGACACATAAAAGAAGTAAAGTATCACATTTTAGAACCACACTTCAGTATAAAGTTTTCGGTATAAAGTGGAAATGTGGGTCATGTGCTTAACTGTAATTGAATGTTCTGTTTCATTTAGCATAAGCAATTTTCTTACATGTAATATGATATTGGTGCTCTCTGAAGCATAACAACGAGCTAACAGTAATTCATAAGTATAATCATTAAGAAATATTTATGTATCATCAGTTTGATTATAACCTTTTTTCTAGGTGATATACAAAAGAAGATGAAAAGATTAATTGATTTTCCAAATCAATTAAATGAACAGCAAAACAATAAATAATAGGTATAAAAAACAAAACTTTAAAGAAAAATATTAGTATGTTTTTAACAATGAAGTGATTTTTTTTGTATTCGTATAAGGAGTAAGGTTATGATTTGATGGTTTAAGAATTTCATGGAATACTTAGCATGCATGAGGTCCTGGGTTCAATTCCTAGTACCTCCACTGAGAGAAAAGAATTTCACGGAATAAACAAAACATTTGTTAGTACTCTTCCAAAATGTAAAAGGCAGCTTCTAATATCTCTTATGACTTCTAGCTTTATGTTTTCAGTGCGTATCTTTCTTAAGTTCTGGACTTAAGTTCCTATCCTGCATAAAAGTTGCTCTTCCCCTAGTGCTCCCAGTCACAGTAAGTGGAATCATCATCCATGCAGTTTTCAAGCCTAAAACCTGGAAAGCGTCATCCTTGAAAGAGTACTTTTCCTCATTCACCACATTCAATCATGAAATGCTGTGACTTAAAAAAATTTTTTTCGTATCCTTGTCTCTGATTTTCTTCATCCCTAATTCTACTGGCCTATTCCAAGCTTGTGTGTTTTGCCTGAAGAAAATGTGACAATTTCCTAACTTATCTCCCAACAAGTATTCTTATCCCTTCAGTCCACTCTCCACCTAGAGCCAAAGTGATTTTTTTTTAAGGTAAAATTCTGATTATTTCACTGCCCCATTAGGATCCTTCAATGGCTTCCCACTGTTCTTAGGATAAAATCTAGAACTGTAAAAAAAAAAAAAAGTTACAAGGTCAGCCTGATCTCATCAGCCTCATCGCATGCCACCTCATAACTTTTGCCTATGACATTGTTTAGCACAGCTCTTATAATTAGCTCTTATAAAGCTATTTCTTCAACTCAGAGTGTCTGCATATGTTGTTCCCGCTGTGTGAAAGTCTCATCCCCCAACCTTTACAGCTCAGCTTAGATACGATTTCTTCATGGTTACCCTCTCTGAATCCCCAGACAAATTTAGATTGAACCATAATTTTCTCATTGCATCTTCTACAGTTTCCTTGCAGTATGTTTTAATATTACAATTGAATACTTATTAGTGAAACTACTTTTTTTATTTGCTCTCTATCCAAGGTCCATCAGGGCAGCAGGGGCAGCAGGGGCCTGGTCACTTCTTTTCCTTTTTTATTTCACCTTTTTTTCCTTAAAGTGCTCACCCACCTTCTTGTTTAAATCCATGGTAACTATCACAAGAGAGAATACATAAACAGGTTGAAATAATGAAGGACGGAACGGAAAGAATTTAAGAACTAGCTTTTCTTAATGAGCATCTTGATGGAGAGATAGAGATAAATCATACCTTCCTCCTTAGACTTAAGCCTCACACAGCTTCAGAATTCGTCAGCTTTCTCCAGAGGATAAAGAATGCTGTCACTCTTAGCCCCATGTGATCACCAGAAATTCTGCCAGTTTGCTTGCCCCCTAGTAGTGACCCTCCATCTAGTACTAGTCCATGTTGTTACCTAAATAATATGTGGTTGTATATATAGATAGCCTTACGAATGTAAATATATCAGTAGGCACGATATCTGCAATAAGATCTGCAAGAAGTACAAGTGCTGGCATAAAGGGCAAACATATCTGCAATTGCTTTAGATATTAAAGATACCCTTTTCATCAGAGTTGCACCATTTTGTCATCTTACAAGCAATATATGAAAGTATTCTGTTTCTACACTGCCACATAAGCAATTCTATTATCAGGATTTTATTCCTGTCAACTAGGTACAGAAATATTATCACAGTTACATTGTTTAATACACTGTGTCTATTTTTGGTTGTTTCAGGCAGCAAGATAAATCTGGTCCCTGTTACTTCATCCTGGGCAGGGGAGGATATTTTCCAGAATATCTTGTGTTGTGGGATATTCACATGTCTACTTGTTGGCTTACAAATATCATAAAAATTTCTTATATCACTTGGAATTTTAAATTGAAAAGTTTCCCTAGAGCTGTCAAATAATCACGTAACCTAATACTATTTTTCTTATCCTTTTTATACGACTACTCAAAGTGCTATTTGAGAAGTGTAATTACAGTAAATTGTCCATTTTTTGTGGAATGGATAAAAGGGAATGAGGTTACTTTTAATACAGGTACTTATAGCATCATGAAATAATATTTAGGACTAAAGTAAACTTCTAACTGCTAAATATTCTTGATAGTTATTACATACTGGACAATGCTATAGTGTCATCTACTTCTACAAATCAATAAATACTACCCTGGAATAGTATCTAAATTCATCATGAATCTCAGTGCATGCCCTAGGAATCCTTTCAGTAAGTGAAATTTACCTGCACATCTCTCTTTTAGATCATTTAAGTTTTCTAAGGGAGCCCTCTAAGAGACAGGCCCCACAAGACTTCATGGAATGGCTCTTTGCTTTTTTCCTGCTAGACCAAGGGAACTATTATGATTCTTTGGTCTCCTCAGCCTCTAGCATGATATATAACAAACATTAAGTGCTGAATGTGAGGACAAATGAAAGAATAATAAATGGAGGGAAAGAAAGCATTCCACAACTAGGCAACTAGCTGTTTAAAAAAAATAAACAAGTTTATACTAAGGTATTGAAGAGTTAACGTGCTTATGATTATTAAGCAAATACTTATATTTTAGCAGGATTTTTCTGGAACTACAATGTTTATCAGAAAGGACATGTGGAATTTCAGACAGCAAAGCAGGATATATGAAGGAGCAACAGGACCTTGGAGCAATTCCTCGAATTATATTCCACCTATTCGTCAACTCCAGGGCTATTTCTGAGGGGAGTACAAGGTAATTAATTTTAACAAGACATGTAAGTAACTGAGGGATCTGCTACAGTCCCATTATAGTGTAACATTTATTTCTATACATGTATATTACACATACATATTTCATACATGTGAAATGAATGAATGCTGTGTAAACTTATTTTGGTATCAAAGCACTTTCACTAGAATAGAGAAGGAAAACTGAGCAAAAGAAAAAAGAAAGGAGTTGTGTTGCCAGGAAGAGAAAGCTATAGATAATAGTCAAGAGAAAGCAAATTTTGTGTAATAGGTAGACATCAATATTTAAGGGAGGTGTCCACAAAGATCTGTCATACACTGAATAAGTCTTAGAATAAAAGACACGAAGAAAACATACCTTTCCTACCACAATTCTTAGCCCTAGTTTAATGAAATCAAAATACAACTAATTCTTGAATGGCTTAAGATGGCTTAAAGTGCTAAAGAAAGGCATGACATGTAACGTAAAGCACTGCAGAGAGATCTAATAATATTTGGCCCAGAAGAGGAATGGCCCAGGAGAGGGCAGGCCCAGGAGAATGCAAACCCAGGAGAGGGTGGAACAGGGTGAAGGTAGACCCAGGTGAGGGCAGGCCCTGGTGAGGGCAGGACAAGGTGAGGGCAGGCCCAGGAGAGGGCAGGACCATGTGAGAGCATGCCCAGGAGAGGTCAGACCCAGGAGAGGGCAGGCCTAGGTGCAAGCAGGATCAGCATAGGGCAAAACCAAGAGAGGGCAGGCGCACGTGTGGCAGGCCCAAGTGAGCGCAGGCCCAGGTCAGCGCAGTCCCAGGAGAGTTCAGGCTCAAGTGAGCGTAGGCCCAGGTCAGTAAAACCCCTGGAGAGTTTAGGCCCAGGTAAGGGCAGGCACAGGAGAGGGCAGGCCCAGCAGAGGGCAGGACCAGGTGAGGGCAGGCCTGGGAGAAGGCAGGCCCAGGAGAAGGCAGGATAAGGTTAGGGCCCTCTCCTGGGCCTGCCCTGACCTGGTCCTGCCCTCTCGTGGGCCTGATCTTTTGTTCCTGCCTTACCCTGGGCCTGCCCTAACATTGTCCTGACTTCTCCTGGGTCTGCCCTAACATTGTCCTGACTTCTCCTGGGTCTGCCCTCTCCTGGGCCTGCACTCACATGAGCCTGCCCTCTCCTGGGTCTGCCTTCACCTGGACCTGTCCTCTACTGGTTGTTCTGCCTTCTCCTGGGACTACCCTCACTGGGTCCTGCCCTCTCCTAGGCCCGCCCTCTCCTGTTCCAGCCCTCTACTTGGCCTGCCCTCTCCTGGTCCTGTGCTCTCATGGGCCTGACAGTTCCTGGTCTTGCCCTCTCCTGGGCCTGACCTCACCTGTCCCGGCCCTCACCTGGTCCTGCCTGCTCCTGGGTGGAGGAGCATGTCTGGTCCTGCCCTCTCATCCTCTGATGCTAGTGAATCAAACCATCTAATGGATCCTTTCCATTAGAGTTACTGTGGCGTTCCCTGTCTGTGTGAGCAGTTACCAGAATCCAGCAGTACTAGCTTCCCCACCCCTCCCCCTCCCCCACGTGGGAGCAAAGAATTATACAGCCCTGGAAGTTCTCCGGGCCAACTGTCAGCCGGGCCAACTGTCAACCTACCCACGGGACGTCTGCCTCCTGCCCAAGGAGAAACATTCCCTCTGGAGGTCTGGGTTGCGGGTGCCCCGTTGGCCCCCGCGCCCGAGCCTCGCAGGCTTTTCGGTTGGAGCTCGAAGAGCAGGCCGCTCTGCGCCAGTGGGAGCCGCGCCCGCACCCCGCCCGGCCTGCGGGGACCGACGTGAGCCAGGACCCCGCCCCAGCGGGCCCGGGGAGCGCCATGCAGGAAGACCTAGCGGAAGTGGAGCCCAAGGCCTCGCAGGCCGAGCCTGCCGAGGTCCCCAAGCCCTTGCAGGCCGGGGAAGCTGGGGAGGAAAACACAGGCTTGAGGACCATTCCAGCCAGCCAGGGAGAATTACAAGAAAAGGAAAGCAACCTGTCTCACACCTCGCCCTCCAGTACCAAGAAGGTACAAGAACAACAGAAAGAGAGTTTGGAGGGGCTTTGCGGCTTAGGCTGTGTGGTTATTCCCCGCTGTCCGTGTTTTAACAACGTCCGCTTCTTCCTAGTTTTTTTCTGCATCTTGGTCATCTCTCAAGGTAAGCCTGAGGTGGGGGCTGGGTAGAGGAGAGGCTCTGTTGGGGGCGAAGGGGGGCGCCAGGGGTCTGCCTACGTGGGGGAGGGGGGAAGGGGTTAGGTGTGTGTAGAGAATCGTGTGGGGGCCCCGCTTAATGTGGCTGCACTCCCCAGCGTTGTCGAGGTATGTCTGGAATCAAAGCAGGTTAAACGGCCACTCTCTTGGGTCTGGGCTCCTGTCACGGCTTCACCTCATCAGGCACCTGACTGAGGCAATCCCCCCTCACAGTGTGAGTGAAAGGGGCCTGGCCTCCAGATAGCCAGATGCGGAGAGGGTACTGCTGAGTCATTTAACCGGTGTTTGGTCACCAACCCTGAGACATTCAGTCCTCAAGGCTAAATCAGCTGGGGGATTAAAAAAGTTGAAAAAAGTGTCTGTGACCACCAGGTTTCTGCTTCTGCCCAGAACTTTGAGACACACTGGCCAAGGTACTTCCTGCCTGGGTCTTGTTTCCTTATGTGTGAGCTGAGGAGGTGGAGTGGGACCTCAGTCTATATCAGAGAACCCAACTAGAAGGTGTATCTTTGCCCACAGTTTGAAGAAGAATGTGAATTTGAATGCTTTTAAAGGGAGGGCGTATATTCTTTACTTGGTCACAGCCCTCACCAGTCCTGTTAAACCTAGATTCTTTACAAACCGGTTTACACTAATGGTACTGGAGTTTGTCAGACATGATCTCTTTCTGCTCTAAATTTCTTTGTCTAAATAACTTAAGTAAAAAGGCTATATGTAATAAGAACTGTATAAGAGGAACAAATAAATGGTCATTATTTGACTTGAGAAATCATCAAAGAAGTTTCTTTGAGAAGGAAGCTTTTGAATCATGCCTCGATAAATGGGTACAGTGATAACTGGGAATGTAGTTGCATGTTTATTGAATAAGGAAATGAAAACATTCAGATACAGGAAAGCCCTTTTTCAGAACGGTGAGTGACGAGTTTGGCTTGGATAATAGTTTCACCTAACCACCGAAAACGGCAGTTAAATTTATTTTATTCATTGTGTCTCCCCAGGACCTAATATAGTGACTGAGGCAGAAAAGACAATAAATTTGTATTGAATACATAAATGAGTAAAAAAGAAGAGACAAATTGTGGCCACATTATGAAGGTCTTTAAATACCAGACTGAGAGTTTTGACGGGATACTAAAAGGCGTTTACTTACCATTAATGTACTAGGTTAATAAGTCAGGTGCTTTACAGGCATTGTCTCTTTACTAGGTGGGTGGGTAATGTGGAGCCAGTAAAGGTTTTTAATAAGCGGTTGCAGTGAATGGTTTTTAGCTCCCCTACTTGTTAACTGACTTCATACAGATCATTAGCACAGTTTGGGTGTAATACTGAGCCTTACTTTCATAAATATGGTATATCTCTTCACTTATCTATTTATCAAGTAATCTATTTATTGTTTATTGTTACATTTTAAACAGTTTTGAAACAATTTCAAAAACACTGAACGGGTTCAAAAGTAATACAAAGAATTCCTGCCTCCCTTTCACCCAGATTCTGCAGTTGTTTGTACTTTACCACATTTGTTCCTTCACCTTTTCTGTCCTATACATACAGACTTTTTCAGACATGGGGGCCCATTACTGCTCAATACCCTAGTGTGTATCTTCCCAAAGTGAGGACACTCTCCTACATAATCAGCCCGCCCAGTCAGGAATCCCAGTGTGACACTGCCATCACTTTATGAATTGGTGACCCCACTCACATGTTCCCAACTATCTCGGCATTGTCTCCTTTTCCTTTTCGGTACAAAATTCAGTCCAGGAACACACGTCACATTTAGTTGTCTTGTTTTAGACTTCTTTAATCTGCAGCAGTTCCTCATTTTTTCCCGCTGCTTATGTCCATGTAAGTTTTAACGTATATGGGTCCTTCATTCTGTATGTTGAACTTCAATATGGGTTTTTTTTTTTAATCATTTCTTATGACCAGACTCAGGCGGTGCCTGCCTGCCTCCCTCTCTCCCTCTCCCCACAGATCTGCAGATTGTCCTTTCATTTTCTTGTGTCTTCTTGAAGTTTTCTTTTGTTGAAGTCCAATTTATTTTTAATCGTTCATTCTTTTTGTTTTCTGTCAAAGAAAATATTGCTTAACTCAGTGTCATGAAGATTTTCTTTGTTGTCTTTTAGAAGTTTTATGGTTTAGCTCTTATGTTTACATCTCTGACCCATTTTGAATGGATTTTTTTGTGTATGGAAAGGGTCAAGATTCATTTTTTCCATATAGAAACTTTATTGTAGCATGATATATCGAACAGACTGTCTTTTAACACATTGCATTACCTTGGCACTTTTGCTGAAATTCAGATCTCTTTCTGAGTCTATTTCTAGCTTCTCTATTCTGTTGACCTAATATGTCTAATTGATGCAAATACTGTATTGCATTGATTACTCTGGTTTTATTGTATGTTTTGGAATCAGATATTTTTCTGACTTTGTTCTTTTTGAAGGTTGTTTTGGCTATTCTAGATACTTTGCCTTTCCACATTAATTTTAGAATCAATTTGTTGAATTCTGTTAAAAAAGCTTACTGGGATTTTAATTGGGGATTCTTTGATTCTATATGTTTGGAGAAAATTGACATTTTAACCGTATTGAATGTTCTGATGCCTGACTATTATATATCTACTTACTTACTTAGGTCTTCTATCCTGCAAGTTTGGTAAATTAACTTATTAGTTTTAGAAGTCTTGTGGCAGATTTCTTAGGATTTTTAACTACATGATCATGTAATCTTGAATTAAGACATTTTTACTTCTTTCTTCCCAATCTGTATGCTTTTTATTTCTTTTTCTTGCTTTGATGCACTGACTGGGTCGTCCAGTACAATGCTAAAGAGAAGTTTTGAAAAGAGATGTTCATTTATTTTTCCTGTTTTTAGGTAGAAATCATTTAGCATTTCACAATTAAATATGTTAACTGCAGATTTTCTGTAGATGACCTTTATCAGTTTGCAGATGTTTCCTTTTATTCTTAGTTGGTTAGGAATTTTCATCAGTGGTGTTGAATTTTATCAAGTGTTTTTTTCCATTAGCTATTGGGACCATCGTATATTTCTCTTTTATTTATTTTATTAACATTATATATTGTGTTTTTTGATTTTTGGATGTTTAACCAACCTTGCATTCTGGGGATAAACCTTTGTTATTGGCCTATTAAATCTTTTTTATATATTGCTGGATTTAATTTGCCGAAATTTTGCAAAGAATTTTTTTAATGAGAAGGCTGGTCTGTAGTTTACTTGGAATGCTTTTGTCTGTATTCAGGATCAGGTTATACTGGCCTCATTAATTAATTGGAATGTGTTCCTTTCTTCTTTTTTCTGAAAGAGTTTATGTAGGATTGGATGCCGATACAAACTCTTTCAGAATCCATTTGTCAATTTATTGCCTCTATATATCAGTATCAGTATCAGTTTATTGCCTCTTTGCTCCAAACTCATCCTTTTTGCCTGCTCTGTGAAAATGGACCTAAGCCCTTTAGATATTTTTCTTTGCCAGCTGTCACAGATTTTTTTTTAATTTATTGAAGTATAGTCAGTTTACAATATTGTGTCAATTTCTGGTGTACAGCATAACAGTTCAGTAATACCTATACATATATATTTATTTTCATATTGTTTTTCATTATAGGTTACTATAAAGTATTGAATATAGTACCCTGTGCTATACAGTATAAACTTGTTGTTTATTTGTTTTCTTTATAGTAGTTAGTATCTGCAAATCTCAAACTGTCAATTTATCCCTTCCCACCTTCCCACCCCTTTCCCGCCAGTAACCATAAGTTTGTTTTCTATATTCTGAGTCTGTTTCTGTTTTGTAAATATGTTCATTTGTCTTTTTTTTAAGATTCCACATGCAAGTGATATCATATGGTATTTTTCTTTCTTTTTCTGGCTTATTTCAATTAGAATGACAATCTCCAGGTCCATCTGTGTTGCTGCAAATATTCTTTTTTATGGCTGAGTAGTATTCCACTGTATGAATTTACCTCAACTTCTTGATCTAGTCATCTGTCGATGGACATTTAGGTTTCTTCCATGTCTTGGCTGCTATGAACATTGGGGTGCATGTAGGTTAATAATTCTTTATATCAAACTTTTCCTGTTCAAATTACTATGTGGTTTCTCTCTTTTGATTGGATCAACACTTTTATGAAATTGATATCAACAGTAGCCCAGAAGATATATTTATAAAGAATAGAATTTTAGGATTGGTTTTATTATGCCTTTAATTTCAGCTCTTTGATCAGATCGGTAGTAGTTCTTGGCATGTAGTGGCATCATAATTAATCAAGCTACCACCTGTGCTTGGTTGGGATGACCTTTCAAATGAAGCACATACCTTGAAAGCCACGTGGATGCTGTACTTTATGTTATGGTGGTAATGATGTCCGTAAGGACTCTGGTGTTCGATGGAGTCTTTTGTGTCTCCTTAAGCAGTTATGAAGAGAAAATGACAAACTTTGATTTGTTAACTCTCAGCTCAAGTCATGGTCTGAGTATTCAAGGGCTCCTATCAAAGCCCTAAAAGATAGGGCTTTGAAATTTGAAAGATAGGCCATTTATTTTAACCATACAGCAGATATTTCTGGAAATCAAACACAAAATGTAAATGTTTGGACTCATGGTAACTCTGTTTTTAGTTTTTTAAGGAACTTCCATACTGGTCTCCATAGTGGCTGCACCAAATTACATTCCCACCAACAGTGTAGGAGGGTTCCTTTTTCTCCACACTTTCTCTAGCATTTATTTGTAGACTTTGAAGATTGCCATTCTCACTGGTGTGAGGTGATACTTCATTGGAGTGTTGATTTGCATTTCTCTGATAATTAGAGATATTGAGCATCTTTTCATGTGCCCATTGGCCATGTGGATGTCTTCTTTGGAGAAATGTCTGTTTAGATATTTTGCCCATTTTTGATGGGTTGTATGTTCTTTTTGATATTGAGCTGTATGAGCTGTGTATATATTTTACAAATTAATCCCTTGTCAGTCACACCATTTGCAAATATTTTCTCCCATTCTGTATGTTGTCTTTTCATTTTGTTTATGGCTACCTTTGTTGTGCAAAAGCTTTTAAGTTTAATTAGGTCCCATTTGGGTTTTTTTGTTTTTATTTCCATTACTCTAAAAGATAAATCCAAAAAAATATTTCTGTGATTTATGTCAAAGAATGTTCTGCCTATGTTTTCCTCTAGGATCCTTAGAGTATCTGGTCTTACATTTAGGCCTTTAATCTGTTTTGAGTTTATTTTTATGTATGATATTAGAGAATGTTATAATTTCATTCCTTTACATTTCATTCCTGTCCAGTTTTCCCAGCACTACTTATTGAAGAGACTGTCTTTATTCCATCATATTTTCTTGCCTCCTTTGTTGTAGATTAATTGACCATAAGTGTGTGGGTTTATTTCTGGGCTTTCTGTCCTATTCCATTGATCTATATGTCTGTTTCTATTCCAGTACCATAGTGTTTTGATTATTGTGGCTTTGTAGTATAGCCTAAAGTCAGGAAGCGTGATTTCTCCAGCTCTGTTCTTTTTTTCTCAAAAAACTAAAAATAGAGTTATGATATGATCCATCAATCCCACTTCTGGGTATATATCTGGGGAAAAAAACCCTTAATTCAAAAAGATACATGCACCCCAGTGTTCATGGTAGCACTGTTTACAATAGCCAAGACACGGAGCCACCTAAATCTCCACTGACAGATGAAGAAATAAAGAAGATGCAGTGTGTATATAAAATGGAATATTAGCCAGGGAAAGGAATGAAATAACGCCATTTGCAGCAACATGGATGGACCTAGAGATTACCATATTAAATGAAATAAATCAGGTAAGAAAAGTCAGATATCATATGTTATTGCTTATGTGTGGAATCTAAAAAAATGAAGCAAATAAACTTATTTACAAAACAGAAATGGACTCACAGACATAGAAAAGAAATTCATGGTACCAAAGGGGAAAGAGTGGGGGAGGGATAGGTTAGGAGTTTGGGATTAACATATACACACTCCTATATATAAAATAGATCACCAAAAATGGCTTACTCTATATCACTGGGAACTATATTTAATATCTTATAATTACCTATAATGGAAAATAATCTGAAAAAGAAGATATATATGTGTGTGTATATATATATACACACACACACATATGTATATATATATATATATATATACACACACACACACATAATTGAATCACTTTGCTGTACACTTGAAACTAACACAACATTGTAAATCAACTATATTTCAATTAAAAAATAAAAGGAGGAAAATATATAAATGTATGGACTAATGAATTATAATGACAAAGTCAAATCTTGTCAGGTTTGCTCTGTGTCTTCCCTTCTTTTATTTATCCAAGATGGGTTGTTAATTTTTCAGTCTGTAAAGTTTGTTACTTGTTAGGAAATAGGTGACTTCAAGTTCCTTACATGTGGAAATAGAAATATTTGTAAGTTTTTGTGTGGATACATATTTTCATTTCTGTGAAGTTTATACCTAGGAGTGGTATTACTGGGTCATATTGTAACTCTAATTAAATTTGTAAGTATTTTGTAGGTTCTCCATATAGGTACTTCATCAGATTGAAGAAGGTGACTTTTATTCGTAGTTCATTGAGTGTTTTTGTTATGGAAAGATACTGGATTTTATTAAATGCTTTTTCTGCATTTTGATGTTCATGTGGCTTTTGTTCTTTATTATATTAGTATACTGAATTACAATGACTCATTTTCATATAATAGAATGAAATTAAGGAGGTCTGTGGCTTTACACACTTAAATTTGGTGAAACACTCAAAATAATCGTAATTGGGGACAACTTACTTGAAGAATTTTTTTCTTATTAAGGTATTTGTCAAAGAAAGATTCTCTGAATGAAGTATTTTAACCAAAATACATCAGTACAAAAATAAAACTGAAGACATTATTTAGTAGTGTTTTCTCTAAGTTTATTAGATACTTAAATAGTTGTAGAGAGTGTTTTCTCAATTAAAATATTATGATCTGCAGTGAAGAGTCATTTGGAAACCTTAACAACTTTAGATTTATTAACTGCTATATTGCTGATCCCTAAGACCTCACTCAGACTGAATGATTCACTAGAAGGACTTGGAGGAAGATGTTACGTTCATGGTTATGATTTATTACAGTGAAAAGATGCAGATTGAAATTAGCAATGGGAAAAGGCACACGAGACAAAGTCCAGGAGAAACCAGCCCAAGAGTCTGTGTGTCTTGAAGTCAGGACTTTTTTGAGCACTCAGGCCTACTGAGACAATTCTTTACTGCAAAACTATAAAAAGCAACTTTAATGAATTTCAGTTAATTTTATAAGAACAAATAAGATCATATTAAAAATATATTCTTCAGAAGAAAAATGAATAACGTTTCATTAGAGGTAAGTATGGCTAAGAGGTTGGTTAAAGTGTATGGATGTATAGCAGGTATAATACTCCTTCATTTTGTAAATATCATCATATATTATACAAAGATATTTGAAAAGTTTTTGACTGAATTTTTAGCTTTATCAGTGTAATAAAACTAATTTGTCTATAAATTATAAAAATCGTATTTTTTATGTAGTATTCCATACCAGGCTTTGAACTAGGAAAAATACAAGCAAATCATCCCTCAGAGATGGGAATCTGGAATTGGTTTTCTGACCTCATTAAGCTTGAGAACAATGAAAAAAGCAATGTTTGTGCCTGTGGAAAATGGTACACTGGAAGTTAATGGCATGTAGTGACAAAAGAGTTATTTAAAATGTTGCCTGGTATAAAGGTCTTATTAGAGGCAAAACTTGGGAGACGAGTAGCTTCTGCAATTGGCTCCTGTGGTGGAACTTTTGACCACAAAGATGGTGGGGTTGACTGCTTCTCATTGTCCTGAACAATTTACAGGAAGAAAATGAGAAATTTAGGACATAATTAGAAAATGTATGAGCTTCTCTGATGGTTCTGTGAGAGTCTTATCACTTTTAGCCACATACTACATATTTGGAACAGTACCAACTCTAATTCACAGTTGTAAAATTACAACATAAGTTAAATTCATAAATTCAGAAGATCACTTATGTGAGAGTTGGGGCATTGATTGGAGAGGAGTGGAACCTTGAGAAATGGGACAAAGGCATTTGAGTGGAATTCAGTGAATCTGACAACCATAAGTCCTAAAATTCTAAACCTCATTTTCCAATAGGAGCAGCTACTTTTCCTTTGTCTGAAAAAAAAGCAATTCCTTGTTTGGAGCCACTGAATTTGCTTCTTCTGAGTTAAGGGAATGAGGATTGCCCCCATGGCTGACTTTACCACTCCTTATTGCTAGACTCATACTGGAATTAGATGCCAGCCTCTCCCAGAATGACTAACAAAAAATCTGTCCTGGAGATAATATCTTATCTTATACACCAAAAATTTGCCTGTGACTTCAGCGTTGTCTTTAGGGACCAATTGGTATGGTGTGTGCAGAGCTGCATGTTCTCAAATGAAGGAAAAATTTCTTCATTTACACCTCCCATTACTAAGAAAGAACATAATTTTTTATGAGCTTGTGGTTTTTTTGAAGGCAGAAGTATGCTGTAGTATAATTCTATATATAGCATTAAAGCCCTGAAAAACAGAGGGAAAAGGAAATCCTCCCACTGGGCAAGACTAATATTAAAGAGTTGATATTGCCTAGATAATATGCTGCCATTGCTTACTGGTTTGGCTGTTTGATAACTAGGAAAGGGTTGGGTAAGTATTATGTCTCTCTGAATAGGCAAAGTTATCCTATGTGAATGTTCACCAAAAGAAATCTATTGCAGAGGAACTTCTCAGTAACAAGGTAGACAGATAATCATTTTGTGATTTTTTTAACATTTTTTTATTGAGTTATAGTCATTTTATAATGTGTCAAATTCCAATGTAAAGCACAATTTTTCAGTTACACATGAACATACATATATTCATTGTCACATATTTTTTTCACTGTGAGCTACCACAAGATCTTGTATATATATCCCTGTGTTATACAGTATAATCTTGTTTATCTATTCTGCATATGCCTGTCAGTATCTACAAATTTTGAAATCCCAGTCTGTCCCTTCCCACCCCCTGCTCCCTTGGCAACCACAAGTTTGTATTCTATGTCTATGAGTCTGTTTCTGTTTTGTATTTGTTTTTTTTTTTTTAGATTCCACATATGAGCAATCTCATATGGTATTTTTCTTTCTCTTTCTGGCTTACTTCAGTTAGAATGACAATCTCCGGGGACATTTATGTTGCTGCAAATGGTGTTATGTTGTCATTTTTATGGCCGTATAGTATTCCACTGTATAAATGTACTATATCTTCTTTATCCAGTCATCTGTTGATGGACATTTAGGCTGTTTCCATGTCTTGGCTATTGTAAATAATGCTCCTGTGAACATTGGGGTGCAGGTGTCTTTTTGAAGTAGAGTTCCTTCTGGATATATGCCCAGGAGTGGGATTCCTGGGTCATATGATAAGTCTGTTCCTAGTCTTTTCAGGAATCTCCACACTGTTTTCCACAGTGGCTGCACCAACCTGCATTCCCACCAGCAGTGTAGGAGGGTTCCCTTTTCTCCACAGCCTCTCCAGCATTTGTTATTTGTGGACTTTTGAATGATAGCCATTCTAACTGGTGTCGTAGTTTTGATTTGCATTTCTCTGATAATTAGTGATATTGAGCATTGTTTCATGTACCTATTGATCATTTGTATGTCTTCCTTGGAGAATTGCTTGTTTAGGTCTTCTGCCCACTTTTGGATTGGGTTCTTTGTTTTTTTCTTATTAATTCATATGAGCTGCTTATACATTCTGGAGATCAAGCTTTTGTCAGTTTCATCATTTGCAAAAGTTTTCTCCCATTCTGTAGGTTATCGTTTTGTTTTACTTATGGTTTCCTTTGCTGTGCAGAAGCTTGTAAGTTTAATTAGGTCCCATTTGTTTATTCTTGCTTTTATTTCTATTGTGTGGGTAGACTGCCCTAGGAGAACATTTTTGAGATGTATGTGACATAATGTTTTGCCTATATTTTCTTCTGGGATGTTATTGTATCTTGTCTTATGTTTAAGTCTTTGATCCATCTTGAGTTTATTTTTGTGTATGGTGTAAGGGAGTGTTCTAACTTCATTGATTTACATGCTGCTGTCCAGTTTTCCCAACACCATTTGCTGAAGAGACTGTCTTTATTGCATTGTATATTCTTGCCTCTTTTGTCGAAGATTAGTTGACCAAAAGTTTGTGGGTTCATTTCTGGACTCTCTATTCTATTCCATCGGTCCATACGTCTGTTTTTGTACCAATACCATGCTGTCTTGATTACTACTGTAGCTCTGTAGTATTGTCTGAAGTCTGGGAGAGTTATTCCTCCAGCCTCTTTCTTTTTCTTCAGTAATGTTTTGGCAATTCTAGGTCTTTTGTGGTTCCATATAAATTTTATTATGATTTGTTCTAGTTCTGTGAAATATGTCCTGGATAATTTGATAGAGATTGCATTAAATCTGTAGATTGCCTTGTGCAGTATGACCATTTTAACAGTACTGATTCTTCCAATCCAGGAGCACAGGATCTCTTTCCATTTTTTTAAAGTCTTCTTTAATTTCCTTCATCAATGATTTATAGTTTTCCATGTATAAGTCTTTCACCTCCTTGGTTAGATCATCTTGTGATTATTAATCAGCCTCTTTCCTTTGCCATTGTTTGTCTTGTTCAATGGGCTTGTATTTATAGTGACAATTGCATCAAGGATGAAGTTGTAGGAGAACTGAATGCAAGGATTTATCTTCACCAGCACTGATCTGGCTATTGCATTTCTGAGTACCTGAATGGCCAGTGGGAAAATTCCAATACAATCCAGGAAATAACTCCATCCTCTAATGAAACCAACCAGCTACCTGGAGGCAGGTTGATTATGTTATCTACTTCTATTATAGAGTGGGAGATAATCTCTTCTCACTGAAATAGATATTTATTTTAGATCTAGGTTCTTTTATCACCATGGTTCTGCCAGAACAACTGTAATTGGACTTAATAAATCCCTTATACACCATCCTGATCATTTTGCTTTTAATGAAGGAACTCATTTTACAGCAAAAGAAGTACATCAGAAAGTTCGTATTCATGGAATTCACTGGTCTTACTACATAGCTCAGTAACCAGAAACTCTTGGCCTTACTGGTAATTATAATGTCTTATTGAAGACTCAGATGAGGCTTCAGCTAGGAGACAACAATCAGAAGTTTGGGCACTGTTCTATAGGGTGGAGGCATATGCTTTATGATTGCAACCTATGTATGTTATCTGAGATAAAGGGGAAGAAGAGAGGGTGAATAATGGAATAAGGAAGTTATAAATATTGACTGTGGTCTCATAACCACTTAGAAGAATAACTAGCACCTGACATTTTTCTTGTTTGTTTTATGTGTACACACACACAAACATATATACATTTTGTGCGTGTGTGTATTTCAGTTTTTAATTTTTTCTCTTTCCCTTACTATTTTATAGTGCTGTGGAAGATAACTGTACAAATTTGGTTATATAATATTCCTGAATTAGAAGGGGAATTAATACCCTAACCCCAGAGATAGACATATGACAAATGATACTCTACATTGTTTAAGGATGAATACATTGTCAAAAAAAAGTGTTAAAACGGTTTAGAAATTGTAAACTTCAGATGTAGGGTATGGGTTATGGAGTGAGAGAGAAGAATGCATTTGAGAAGTACATGTTGGGCTTCAACTATTTCGATGTTTTACTTCCTATTCTAGATGGGAGATAAGGTTAGATTCTTATTTAATCTTTTTTATTGAAGTAGAGTTGATTTACACTGTTGTGTTAGTTTCTGATGTACAGCATAGTGATTCGGTCATACATATATACACACATACTCTTTTTCATTATAAGTTATTATAATATATTGAATATAGTTCCCTGTGCTATATGTTAGGACCTTGTTTATCTATTTTATATGTAGTAGTTTGTATCTGCTAATCCCAAACTCCTAATTTATTCCTCTTTATCCCTCCCCCGACCTTCTTCTTTGGTAAGCATAAGTTTGTTTTCTATATCTGTGAGTCCATTTCTGTTTTGTAAATAAGGTCATTTGTTTCATTTTTTTTAGATTCCACATGTGATATCATGTGATATTTTGATATTTATCTTTCTCTGTCTGACTTACTTCACTTAGTATGATCATCTCTAGGTCCATCCTTGTTGCTGCAAATGGCATTACTTCATTATTTTTAATGGCTGAGTAGTATGTATATACACACCCCACATATTCTTTATCCAGTCATCCGTCAATTAACGTTTAGGTTGCTTCCATGTCTTGGCTGTTGTAAATAGTGCTGCTGTGAGCATTGGGGTGCATGTATGTTTTCAAATTGGAGTTTTCTCCGGATATATGCCCAGGAGTGGGATTACTGGATTATGGTAAGTCTATTTTTAGTTTTTTAAGTAATCTCCAAACTATTTTCCAGGGGGGGCTGTACCAAATTACATTCCTACCAACAACATAGAAGGGTTCCATTTTCTCCACACCCTCTCTAGCATTTTTCGTTTGTGGACTTTTTAATGATGGCCATTCTGACTAGTGTAAGGTTATACCTCATTGTAGTTTTGATTTGCATTTCTCTAATAATTAGCGATATTGCGCATTTTTTCTTGTGCCTATTGGCCATCTGTATGTCTTCCTTGGAGAAGTGTCTGTTCAGGCCTTCTGCCCTTTTTTGATTGGGTTGTTTGGTTTTTTGTTATTGCGTTGTATGAGCCGTTTGTATATTTTGAAAGTTAAGCCCTTGTTGATTGCATCATTTGAAAATATTTTCTCCCAGTCTTTTCATTTTGTGTGTAGTTTCCTTTGCTGTGCAACAGGCTGTACATTTTAACTGAAACATAATACATTAAAATATAGGATCAGTACAGTGAGATGATTAAAAAGAGCATATTTTTCAGTAAATTACTCATAAATATAATTTTAAATTAATTACAAAAATTCAAGTGGCAAATATTTCATAGAGATTAAGACCTATTAGTGTTTTAGAAAAGGAATTATGTGCTTATAGATCTCAAACATTCAGAATAACGTAAAATAAACTTAAATCGTTGTAAATTGTTTTTAATGATTTACTTTGTCTTTGTAAAAATAATTTTATGCATATTATTGCTTTCTTTTCTGTTCACATTTTAGGTATTGTGTTTGGTCTTGTAAATCTGAGCAGCGACAGTTTTCAGGATAATCATCTGACAACCATTGAGAGTCTTGTGTTGTCATTGAGTTACAATATTTCATTTTGCCTGGTAGTTGTGTTTATAGCATACTGCGGAGGGAAAGGAAACATACCAAGATGGATTGCAGTTTCTTCCTTTTTAGTAGGATTTGGATCACTTTTATTTGCTTTTCCATACCTTAGTGGTAGAAATTATCAAATGAATGTAGTAACTGAAGGTAAGATTTTAAAAGCTACTATTGATACATCAAATCATTATTCGTTTAAACCACTGGCTCTAGAAACTTAAAATAAACTGATACTTATCTGTCTGTATACTCATTCATCTATATCTATTTATATGATCAAATTTATTAAGCTGATTAATGGTAGCTCCCTAATAGCACACATGCCATTCTCTCATCTTACTGTGATCATCTACCTATTCATCTGAGAGATGGGCCTAGGAAGAATAAAGAATATTTTGGGATAGTTATTTTGTGAAATTGCTTTTCTTTTATCAATTTTCATATATATTATAAATATTTTGAGTTCTTTGGTAATTCCTTATGTCTTCCACAAGATAATTTAATTGATCCCTTTATATGACCTGAACACACATATACACAAATACAAAAGACAAACATAAACAAACTTACACACATACAAAACAGTCACAATTTTTCTAACTACTTCTGTCATTTCAAAATGGGTGCTGCACTTTGACATAGGACTTTTAATCTAAAAAGATTGGTGGTTTCTTTGCTTTCTTCATTTTTTTTCAATTTATTCCACAATTTTTTACTATTCCCAGTAGGTAAAAGGCTATTTGAAGTTTCATAGCACTATTTCTGACACTTTTGTGATGAGTACTTTCTTGTATATAGCTTTATAAAAATATGGGAATGCATTTACTTATTTTGAAAACTTTAAACTGGGCTTTAGCAAGACATGATGGAAAAAGAATGAGGATGTCTCATGTGTGTGTGTATGTGTGGAAGCATGCTTATGATGTTTAAAAGTGTGTTTGTGATGTGTGTTTATGCTTTGTATTTGCAATAAAAATTAAAATATTTCACATTAAGTTCAATAATTTATGTAATATAACTAAACTATGTATTACATATTTCATATGATAAACATATAACATATGATACATATCATACAGACTTATGAAGTAATTAATATTTACTTATATTCATAATATATTTATAAACTATAAATATGTAGAATAAGTATATTTATTAATTTGTAAAACATATTTGTGATGTGTTTATTATATTTATAGAATGGACTGCTAATTGAATTAGAAGATGGCTTATGGAAGGATAGGAATGGGGAATACTTTACTCCTATTCTTCCCTTAACCTTGTTCCAGCCAGAAAGGGTGAAAAGTTAGAATCACCGCTTGAGTCATTAAAAATGCTGCTTGATGAGTAATGGGAGTACTCCTTTCTTTGTGTCTTCTTTATATTATCTAGATTCTATATATTTTATTTTCTGCTTGTGATTAGAAATCTGCAATTCATTTGACAACACCTATTCAATTACTGGGAACCCTCTACTTGGGAATAGAAGGTTAGAAATGAAGTAAATAGTTTTTGCAAGTAGAAGTGCTCATTTCATACACCTAACTATGCAGCTATTTTACTTATTTTGTTTAAAAGTTTAGTTCTTACATAACTAAATTTCTACTTTGTGTCCATACTCAGTTTATGTATGTAAGTTTTTTTTTTAATTTCTGTATTTTCTTCCTGTATCCCCTTTTTTTTTTTTTTTTGAGATCCTTCTCTTACTCTTTTCTGCTATCTTTCCTATTCTGTTCTCTGTCTATGTTCCTGGTTACCTGCTAGCCTTGTCTCCCCATGTGACTTGTTTGACCCTCTATGGAACAGCCTATTTACCACCACCTCCCACTCCCTTTTTCTGTCCCCTCTACCCCATCACAGTTTTTTGTACTCAGCTCCTGTGCCTCAGCTAACATGTAGAAATCATATTCTACCAAATCCTTGAGAAGTTAAAACTAATTTTCTCCACTAGTTTATGAAAACAGTTCTGTCACTCTCTGATCTTTAGTTTCTGGATCTTTACATATATTTGAACACCCAGCATATCCATGGTTGAAGTGATATGAAAAAGAGCAGGGGTTTACAGGTGTTAAGATAACAGTGAGAGAAGAAAGGAGATGAAGGGAACATTGGTATAGTGAAAAGTAGCATGATCAATGGATTATAGGTCTTGGTGGGTTTTAAGGATTGTTCGAATTGGGTTATTAGGCGGAGTGAACCAAAAGATAAAGATAGTTTGAGTGTAGGCAGCTTGAAATTGCAATTAAGGAAGGTTTGTAGTTACTATTTCTGAAAGTTTAAGTCAGTAGCTTAGGTGAGTGGAGTACAAGTACATGGAAGGAGAGAAGTTCAAGGAACTAAGAGGATAGGGTGTTGGAAATGTCACATTGATATTGCTATCACCCCAAGTTAATATGTTTATGTAAAACTGAATCATCAATGTTTTGAATCACAATTCTGGAGACTTCTTCCTATTTGATATGGAATCAAGTATCGTTCCATATGGATACAGAGTCAGCTGAAAATTTCCATTGGTGTCCTATTTTGCAATCTATACCTTTACCAGTTTTCCACAATAATATTTTAAGAGCATTTGTTAAATTCCAATCAAAATAGATACAGTCAGAATGATCTAATAGCATTGCCTGGATCTATCAATCTGATAACAAATACAATTCCAACAAACATTTATTTACTATTGTTCTACAGCCATGTGAATTTTTTTTAAAAAGCTGTGAAATAGACTGTCACCTAAAGGAATTTAAAATCTAGTATATAACCATATGACAAGTAGAGAGAAGTTTTTATTGTATAATGGCTTGTCCTTATGAACTTATATTCTAGAAGTCAGTGGGTCTAAAATGGGAAACTGGTAACAGAAAGTTAATGTGAAAATTGCTGAAGAAATGGATCTAGAATTAAACTCAGAAGGTAATCTTTAATAATTCAGATATTAAAACATTGGAAATACTTTTACCCCAGGGTCAAAACTCAGGGGTACCAGATGCCAAATTTAAGAGGAATATGTGTGTGTGTATGTGTATGTATACCTGTGTACACATAAGTGTGTGATAAGCGTATAATCATGCATACACATTTGTATTTGGTTTATAGTATGTGCGTCTTTCCTTGTATTCTGGCAAATGTTCTTTTATCATTGCTTTTTGTCTTAAAACATGATGATTGATTATAGAACTACTACATTCAATATAAATGAAATGTTGACTAAAATAAAAACATAATGTTGGAAATAGCTTGTAAAAGGTAAAGCACATCATAAAAGATACTGTATGTTTGTTGTGTGTTTAACTTTTGACTCATTTAACAAAATATAATTATCTTTTCAAAAGATATTTGCAAAGAAATGAAGATTGTCAACGATTGCAAGAAAACTTCATTATCATTCCTATCAAAAGACATGATTTTCTTCATCCTTGGGCAGAGTGTGCAGGGAATAGCAGGAGTACCTCTTCGTGTCCTTGGAGTAGTCTTTATTTGTAACAGCGTTGCCACATACTCAGCTGGTATTTATCTAGGCAAGTTTTTTCCCCTTCTCGTATAATTTATATATATTTTCATCATATCAAACTGTATAGGCTGCAGTTCATTTTTCTAGGGGAAAAAAATCTCAAGTTACCAGATTAAGTTGCTTGAGTAGATTGTATGTTTAAACTTCGGGAATGTAGTGGGATGTTGCTGCCATCATGTCAAAAAGGGGCAAAAACATTGTTTTATGCCTCTTTAGAGCCAGATTCTGTGTGGTGCTGAAATAATCATTACAGCACTAAGCTCTTTGCGTACATTAGCTTACTTAATCATTCTGGGGAGGTTTGATATTTTTAAAGTTAGTGAAAACATAATCTTGTTCATTCTATCAAAGAAGGGAGTGATGTACTATTTAATTAATTAACAACAGTGTAGTATCCTCTGTTTACAGTGTTTTATGCTAGAGTATCATACAGTAAGTAACCCTAGGGTATATCTCAGAATAATAAGTGCCTCTTCATATTACACTAGCTTCTTGTCCTGATAAATCTCCTATTTATACAGGTCTATCTAACCATCACTTTTGAAAAAACAATTTTAAAGTTGTTTTTACACACTTATTGTGAAGGTGAGTGAAAAGTAAATAGCATTTTTGCATCAAAATAGTCATTTTTCCACCATAGGTAAGGAACGTCATATCAGTAAAGTAGATGACATTCATATTTATGTTTGCTTTTAGAAAAAAAATTTTGCAGTGATTCATTAGTGTTGGCTCATGGTGGCAACAAATGTGATTGTTTTACTTTTGGTTCTACTGAATGGCAATTAAAACACACATCTGTACACTGCAGAGAGTAGCTTGCTTCATTGCCACCTCTTGCCTCCTTGGCAACTGAGGTGAAGGATGCAAAAGCAGTATTTATGTTAAAGTATTGTTTTGCTTTGGCACTACGATTTAAAGTGAAATAGGATCTGTTGAATTTATATGAATATAAATATATTTATATCACATTAATATGTAGATTAAATAAGGTATACAGAATTATGAAGTTATCTGAATTTCTCTAATACATGCACTGAGTAATATGTATAATGATTAATTTTATGTGTCAGCTTGGCTGGTTATGGCAACTAGTTGTTTGGTCAAACACCATTGTAGATGTTTCTATGATATTGTTTAGATGTGACTAATATTTATTTCAGTAGACTTTGAGTCAAGCAGTTTAACTCTTCATTATATGGGTGAGCCTCATCCAATCGATGGAAGCCTTTCAGGACAGACTGAGGTTTCCCAAAGAAGCAATTCTGTCTCCAAAGTGCAATTTAGAAACTAACTGAGTTTTCCCATTCTGCTAGCCTGCCCTGTGGATGTAAGACTTAACTATGGACTCAGGACTGTAACATTAATTCTTATGTGGATTTCCAGCCTGCCAGCCTACCCTACAAATTTGGACTTGCTAGCCCTACAGTTTCATGAGCCACTTCCTAAAAATATCAGTCAATCAATCTCTGTCTCTCTCTCTGTCTCTCTCTGTCTCTGTCTCTCTCTCTTTCTCTCGATATCCTACTGCTTCTGTTTCTTTGGAGACTGATAGAGTATGGTATGAACCTTTCAGAGGTGATCCATTTCAGTGAGGTAGTCTTTATATTTTTACAACAAAGCTGGCTTATGTAATTGTTTGATGTCCAGTATTCATTTTATAGGCATTGTGGAAGCTTCAGGAATCCTCGGATATGCTTTGGGTCGTGCGATAGGAGCACTCTTAATTAAGACCTCTGAGAATAGTTCTTTTGAGGAAAGGTAAGCTGTTTTTGCCTTTTTTGATTTACACTCTATATATTTATTGGCTAGATAGTGTAGCTTGTGAATACATATATTGTAACAGACATTTTAAAGAGAAATATATGTAAATGTGATGGATATGCATATATATGTACATATAAATACATCTAAATATGCATTTTTATCTTTGCTGGTTGAAATGTAACTTCAAAAACTACTTCTAATGACAACCTTACTACTAATTCTATATATAGCTTTTTAAAAAATTGTGATAAAAAATAGTAAAAAATGTACCATCCTAACCATTTTTAAGTGTGTAATACAGGTAGTATTAACTATATGCATATTGTTATGCAACAGATCTTTAGAATTTTTTCATCTTGCAGAACTGAAATTCTGTATCCATTGTACAACAACTCCCCATTTTGCCCTTCCTCAGCCCTTGGCAACCACTGTTCTGCTTCCTATATTGAAGAGTTTGACTATTTTTCAGCACCATTTATTGAAGAGACTATCCTTTCTCCATTTTGTAATTAGATTTATTTGTTTATTTATTTTTTTTAAACAGAGGTACTGGGAGTTGAACCCAGGACCTCGTGCATGCTAGGCATGCACTCTACCACTGAGCTATACCCTCCCCCCTTTAATGGGAGTAGGTAATTAGATTTATCTGTTTATTTATTTTTTTAAACAGAGGTACTGGATCCATTTTGTATTCTTACCATCCTTCTGAAAAAGCATTTGTCCGTATTTATGAGAGTTTGTTTCTGGACTCATGAGAGTTTGTTTCTGGACTCTTTCTTGTCTTCTATTGGTCTATGTTGCTGTCTTTATACTAATCAGTACCATACTGTTTCGAGTACTATAGCTTTGTGCTATATTTTGAAATCAGGAGGTGTGAAGCTTCTGGCTTTTTTTTTCTTTCTCAGGATTATTTTGGCTATTTGGAGTCTAGTCAGATTCCATATGAAATTTTAGGATTTTTAAAATTTCTGCAAAAAAATTCTGCTGAGACTTTGATAGGGATTACATTGAATCTGTAGATTGCTTTGGGCATTAAGGGAATTTAATAATAGAAAGTCTTCAAATCCATGAGCATGGATATCTTTCCATTACTTTGTAGCTTCTTTAATTCTATTAGCAATGTTCTGGAGTTTTCACTGTTTAAATAAGTCTTCCAGCTTGGATGCTGTTCAGTGTGTATAGAAACACATTTGATTTTTGTGTTGATTTTGTATCCTGCCACTTCGCTGAATTATTAGTTCTAACGGATTTTTTTTTTGGAGTCTTTAGCATTTTCTAAGTATAAGATCATGTCATCTGCAAACAGAAGTAAGTTTACCTCTTTCTTTCCAATATGGATGCCTTTTATTTCTTTTTCTTGCCTGTTTGTTCTGACTAGAATTTCCAGTACTATGTTGAATAGAAGTGTTAAGAATAGGTAGGCATCCTTGCCATGTTCCAGATCTTACAGGAGTGCAGTATTACCAGCGGACTTCTCATATATGGCTTTTTATTATGTTGGGGTAGTTTCCTTCTATTTTTAGTTTGTTGAGTGTTTTTATAATGAAACGTTGTTAAACTTCATTGAATGCTTTTTCTGCATCAATTGAGATAACCTTGTGGTTTTGCCCTTCATTATGTTAATGTGGTATATCACAATAATTGATTTTCCTATATTGAACCATTATTGTTGTATTCCAGAATATATCTATCTTGGTCATGATATGATTCTCTTAATATGTTGTTGAATTTGGTTTCCTAGTATTTTGTTGATGATTTTTACATCCCAATGATTTTAGTGTATGGTTTTCTTTTCTTGTAGTATCTTTGTCTGATTTTTTGTTTTTAGGGTAATGCTGACCTCATGGAATGAGTTTGGAAGTATTCCCTCCTCTTAATTTTTTTGGAAAAGTTTGAGAAGGATTGGTATTAATTCTTCTTAAAGAGTTTGGTTGTATTCTCCACTGAAGCCATCTGGGCCTGGGATTTTCTTTGTAGTGAGGTTTTTTGAGTTTTGGGTTTTTTGTTTGTTCTTATTGAAACAAAACATAGTTTACAAAAGTCTGTTTACAATATTGAGTTAATTTCTGGTGTACAGCATAGTGATTCAGTTTTACACACACACACACACACACACACACACACACACATATATTACATTTCATATTCTTTTTCATTATAGACTATTACAAGATATTGAACATAGTTCCCTGTGCCGTACAGTAGAACTTTGTTGTTTATCTTTTTTATGTATAGTAGTATCTGCAAATCCCAAGCTCCCAGTTTATTCTTCCACCCTCCTCTTTTCCCACTGATAACCCTAAGTTTGTTTTCTACGCCTGTGAGTCTGTTCCTGTTTTGTAAAAAGTTCATTGTGTCACTTTTTTTTAGATTCCACATATGAATAATATATGGTATTTTTCTTTCTCTTTCTGGCTTAATTCACTTAATGTGACAATCTCCAGGTCCATCCATGTTGCTGCAAATGGTGTTATTTTATTCTTCTTTATGACTGAGTAGTATGTGTGTTTGTGTGTGTATATATATTTTATATATATATATATATATATAAACATTATTAGTATTATATAAATTATATAATACATATTATTACACACATACACACACACACACACATTATAATTTCTTTATCCAATCATCTGTTGATGGACTGTTAGGTTGTTTCCACATCTTGGCTCTTGTAAATAGTGCTACTGTAAGCATTGGGGTGCATGTATCTTTTCAAATTAGAGCTTCCTCTGAATCCCAGGAGTGGGATTACTGGATCATAGAGTAAGTCTATTTTCAGTTTTTTTTATGGAATCTCCATACTGTCTTCTATGACGATTGCACCAAACCACTTTGTTGAAAGGTTTTTTAAGTGCTGATTTAATTTCCTTACTGGTTATATGTCTGCTCATTTTATTCTTTCATGATTCAGTCTTCATAGCTTATATGTTTCTAGATATTTATCCACTTCTACTTATCTAATTTGTTGGCATAAAATTGTTCATAGTAGTCTCTTGTGATTCTTTTTATTTCTGTGGCATCAGTTGTAATATCTTCTCTTTCATTTCTGATTTTTGTTATTTGAGTCTTCTCTTTTTTTTTCTTATTCTAGCTAAGGGTTTGTCAATTTTGTTGATTTAAAAAAAAACTCTTAAAAAAAAACTCTTTAGTTTTATTGATTTTCCCTGTGGTTTTTCTATTCTATATTTTATTCTTTTCTAATCTTTATTTCATTCTTTATCCTACATAAATATGTATTTTAAAGTTATGTTTAATTATTTACTGAAGTGGTACTGTAAGTGACTTCTTGCCTTTTCCAGTTGTCTCATTAAGATGATGGAGTTAATGAAGGAGGTATAATCTACCACTACAAGAAAATAGGGAGATCCACTCTCCATTTCTGAAACTCTGGTTTTATATAAATGGAGAACTAATTGAAACTGAGATACAGAAGCTAGCTATCTCCTCTTATTTATTAAGCTGCCAACTAATTCCTTAATTATTTATTGCTATGGATACTGTATGGACACTCTCCTGCTAGCTTCCCTACCAGCTCATCTGGGCTCTTACCTGGCCAGAGTGAAGTGTTGGTAGCTATCAGACAAATATAATAAAGAGGGGCAGAGAAGGTGTCAGGGAATAAGCTGTATGTTGGATATATTTAGTTTGACTCTCTAAATTCTTTTCTGTCTTTCTAAAACCTTCTATTCTCTTCTCTTCCCCAGGGGGCTATATTGAGAGCCTCAGCATAATCTCTTTAACTCTGGATTTCAGTTGGATTTGGCCAGTGAGAAGCACTGGCAGATGAGAGGGCAGGAGCATACTAAGGCTAGGGTATTTATCCTCCTAGTTCCTTTTCTGCGAGAGGTGTACCCAGATTGGCTGTATCCCTATTCTGAAGATCATGGTTGCTTTCAGGCTTCCATTACCATTTATTAAGCATTGTTTTAGTTGACATTCAGGCCTGTGGTAACAGCTTGTTATTGTAGCTAGCCCCAGAATTTTGTGCTGTACCTTGTTATTTCCCTAAACCCTGCCCACATCACTGGAAATAGTTTTCTTGTCATTATCTCTTTAAATTATCTAATATGAATGTATTATGTTTCCTATCAGTATCCCAACTCATACTAAAAATAGTATCAGAAGTAGCTTTAGGATTCAAGAACTAGGTTGTGTATTTGTATGCTCAGATAACCTCCTTCCTGGGAGTAAGTTAGTAAAATGATCACAAGTTGCAGATGGGATTAAGTCCAGGGGAGGGCCAGACTGGAAAATTAAGTATTCATAGCATTTAATCAATTTGAGGGACAGAAGTTATTGTAAGACTTCTGGGTCATTTGGCTTCTTTAAACAATATTGGAGAATATTCTCAGGGAAAAGGAACACATTTAATCATATTAATATTAAGTTTTCTTATTGAGATGAGAAAGGAGATGGCCACTATATTAATAGCTCCACTCACCAGTGGCCTTGGATACAGGAAATCTTTCTAGTGAGTAGAACTTCAGGCTGGTTGACCACTTAGCATAGAAGGAGAGATGGCCTGAGGTATAAATTTATACTAATTTATGGTTGGGTAGCCAGGAGCTTAGAATAAGATTAGAAAATAGGAAATCAAAAGAAAATGTGAGTGAACCTCTTAGAATGGGCACATGTAAAAGGTGTGTACTTTGGAAGAAGCTGTTTAATCAGTTGGACAAAATGACCCATCCTGTTAATGTCAGGTCAGCCTCTCTCCTTTCTAACCATCCCAATTCTTCCTCAGTAAGCTCATGTAAAAAGTGGCCTTGGTGACATGAATGTAGTAACGTGGACTTCTTCACAGTAGGAAAGTCTGTCAACAAAAGTATTTACTAGGATATGAGTATTACTATTGCTGAGTATGTAATTCATCAATAGTAGAGGTCAACCCTGAGTCCGTGGTATAGCACATTCATTGGGAGACAAGCTACCATCCAGTTTATTAATTTGTCTTTATACGAAAAGATACATATCCTAGGCAAGAATTTTTCTTCTGTACTATCTTAGTCCATTTGGACAGCTATACAAAAACAGAAATTTATTTCTTGTAGTTCTGTATGCTGAGAAGTTCAAGAGCAAGGTGCTGGCAAATTCAGTGTCTTGGGAGATTCTGCTTCCTGGTTCATAGACATAGCCATCTTCTCCCTGTGTTCCCATGTGCCTAAAGGGGCAAGAAGTTTCTCTGGGTCATTAATCACATTCATGCAGACTATCCTTATGACCTAATCATCTCCCAAAGGCCCCACTTGCTAATACCATCACATTAGAGGGCAGGATCTTAACATATGAATTTGCAGGAGACAAACATATTCAGTTCATAACATCTGCCTACCATGTTTATGCTAGCATCACTTTTCAAAGACTTAGGTGCCATATTCATCCCTGTGGTATCTCATACAGTATTGTCTTTGACTAGAGACCATATGATAAGACAAAGGAAGTGTGTCAGCATGATAATTACAGAATTCACTGGTGGTACTCTGTGCCCCATTATCCAGAAATGACTGGCTTGATACAATGGTATCATGGCTTGGTGCCTATATAGTTTTTTTGGTGGAGTAGTTAGGGTTTTCTGTATATACTACCATGTCATCTTCAAACAGAGACAGTTTTACTTATTCCTTTCTTATTTGGATGCCTTTTATTCCTTTTTTTTGCCAAATTGCTCTGGCTAGTACTTCCAGTGTTTTGTTGAATAAAGGTAAGGATGTTAGGCATACTTGTCTTATTCTTGATTTTGGAAGAAAAATTTTCAGCTTTTCACTGTTGAGTCTGATGTTAGCTGTGGGTTTGTCATATATAGCCTTTTTATGTTCCCTCTATACGTAGTCTGTTGAAAGTTTTAATCATGAGTGTTTGCTGAATTTTGTTAAATGCTTTTCCTGCATCAGTTGACATGATCATATGCTTTTTATTCATTTTGTTAATGTGGTATATCACAATGATTGATTTGCAGATGTTGAACCATCCTTGCACTCTTGGAATAAATCCCACTTGATCATCGTATATGATCATTTTAATGTACTGTTGAATTCAGTTTGCTAATATTTTGTTGAGAATTTTTGCATCTATGTTAATCAGGGATATTGGCCTGTAATTTTCTTTACTTGTATTGTCTTTTTCTGAATTTGGTTGTATATTTAAATTTAACATCCAATTTTAGTTTACTTTTATATATAATATGAGGCATGGGACACATTTCTGTTTTTTCCTGAAAGAGATATTTAATTGTACTGATGATGTTTGTGGATCATTCCATGATTTTTTAAAATTAATTTCATTTGTACAGATACTCAACATTGTCTTTATTATAAATTAAAATTTCCTTTTTTCATAGGTTTTCTTCTTGTCTCTGTATCTCTAATCTGTTCCTTGATAACATTTTTCTACTCCTATGCCAGAAATATAAGGTTTCAATAATTAAAGCTTTATTGTATTATTTGCTGTGTGTTTGGAATAGTCTCCACTTATTCATCAAAAACCAGGCGCTATTTTTGAAAAATTATTCTTCTAGATAGATTTGGTAATTTCAGTTATAATTAAAACATTTTGATTTGTAAATCTTGAATTTATGTGTCCAACTGGGAATAATTGCATACTAATAATCAGAACTCATGCATGCTTATAGTTGGAATACTTAGCTGAGTTCAAAAGAAAAAAAAATTTCTAAAAGATGAAAAAAATTGTAATTTTACAAATGCTTTAAAAGAGAGGGGAAAAAAGGACATTTTCTGAATATTATAATCAATAAGGAAACACATAGCCTTAGTGATTGATAGTCTGGAATTGAATCTCCCTGGGCATAGCATATTCACATATATGTGCCTAATGGATAATTAAAATCAAGATTGTAACCTTGTGTCATTGCAAGTTGGAATGTGGATCCCTGAATAATGTAGCAATGGATAAAAAGTTGTCCCATCAGTGAATAAAGCTGAGAATATTATCCATATTCTATGAAAAATGAGACCTATATGCAAGCTGCTTATCAGATTCTGTTGGCAGTAGTTCTCTGTTGGCAGTAGAGCACCTCCAAAACTGTGGTTCCTGTGGATGTGGACATTTTCCCATGATGGCTGGTTAGACAAGGTCTTAAATGTGTGTGGACCTGAAGATAATGGCAGCTGTGTAGTAATCAGCTTTCCTAAATGTCCTTCCTAAATGAAACAAAATAACTTCACAACTGTGAAAATCCCCTGTAAAATCATGGCCTTAGCATTATTGAAGACAAAGAATGTTGAAACTACAAAACAACTGTGAGTAAAAAGGGAAAAACCAAGAAATTGCAGCAGAGGATCCTTTACATTCCCATCTCACGCGGCTCAATGCAAAGCTTTGTGGTTTGCAAAGGTAGACCAAGAAAGACCACAGGGAAGATAGAAGGCGAAATCTATCAAAGGGTGATTAGGTATGATCACTAGAAGGGTAATGAAACTAGCAATAAACCACAGAAAAACAAATGAGAAAGAAATGACTCGGTGACTAAACAACATGGATGGTACTAAAAGGCAGTGGGTCAATGATGAACTCATAGAAGAAATTATAAAATACTCTGAGACAAACAACAATGAAAACACAACCACGCAAAATCTATAGGATGCAGCAAAAGCAGTCCTAAGAGGGAAGTTCATAGCAATACAGGCCTTCCTCAAAAAACAAGAATAATCTCAAATAAACAACCTAACCTACTACCTAAAAGAATTAGAAAAAGAAGAACAAACAAAACCAAAAGTCAGCAGAAGGAAAGAAATAATAAAGATCAGGGGCAGGGGAAATAAATAAAATAGAGATTAAAAAAAGTAGAAAAATCAAACAGCTGGTTTTCTGGAAGAGTAATAAACAAAACTGACAAACCTCTGAGAGTTCAGAGAAGGCACTATAGGAAAAAGATTTCAAAGTATATGTGATTTAAAGGGTCAGATGCCCAGATAAAATGTTAGTTGTGTAACTTAAAGGGCCAGGCCTGCCCTAAAGAACTGGGTGCAGAATTTAAAGGGCCAGCGATGATTTCAAAAAAGGATGAGATTTAGTGGGATACTCTTGTAAATGCATAGCTCTGTTGGAGAAAAAAGTTAAAGAGGGAAAAAGAATTACTCTTCACTTGAGTGAACAGGTGAAAAGACGTTGAAAGGAAAAATTTTAGGATCCTGCAGGACGAGAACCACATAATTGGAGAACTTACAACCACTCGATTCCAGCAAAACAAGCCATAACAGGGACAAATTAACAGAAAATGTTTCTCTCTCTCTCTGATTATGGCTTTGTTTGTAATAAAATATACAAAGTTGAAAGTTTTTATTTCCTTTATTAAAGCGTTGAAGACTGTGATGCCAATGAACACTGGCTGCGGACTTGGTGGAGTCAGTTTGTTATTATCTCAGTTATTGCATGGTCTACATTAATACCATTGTCACGCTTTCCACAAAGTATACGAGGTGACTATAGAAATATAATTCATTAAATTAGAGGACAGTAGATTGCTTACTTCCATCCTGGTCCCCAATTTTCAGAGTATGGCTACTATATTCTTTCTGTCTACATTTCTTTCTGTTGTGAACATACAGTGACATATGCTAGTATTATTTGAACAAATAAAGTTGCGTGCAGCCAAGTATTCTTTTATATGTACCAGACTTTTATTAGTACAGATTTTGCCTCTTGTCATTCCTCTTTAAAAATGCTTTATGTCTAGAATTCAGAAATTATTTAAAGAAAGAGGCATATTCAAATTTTTTTATTTAATATTATTTAATACATGTATTACCCCATAGAATTGTATGATAAAATAATAACTATTAGAATTCTTTTGGAAACACTAAAATATACATGTTAACATCAGAGAAATCAAATACTCTCCTAATGGTAATACACTTTGTTGACATAAAATATTTTTAGTAATAGCAAAGAGTTGATTTAATAATATCAAATGCTGTTATATTTTTGGGCTATGCTGTCAAGTACTGTAGTCACTTGCTGCATGTAGCTATTTTTAAATTGAAAAATCCATTTACTCAGTCATAGGAGCTATATTTCAAGTATTTAATAGACACATATGGCTGATAGTTATGGGGTAGATATGGACATTTTTCTTTATCATACAATATTCTCTAGGACAGCACTGTTTTAGAAGAATATGCATTTTACTTAGATTGACTTTGGCTTGTTCAAAAATAGCTCACTTGCCTTTCCAAGACAAACTGCCTGTATTGTGATATGTACGTATGTTTATTATATGTTTTAGTTATTTGAACATGTCATAAGATTCTTTTACTTGTTAACTTACAGGTACAGCCAGGATAAAACCCGAGAAACAAAAGCCTCATTTGCTGGATGAAAATCAAACAAAAGATCAGGAATTTGTACCTAGTCTCAAGGACTTATTTGCTACTGTTGTGGTGAAGTAAAATGTTTTACATAAACAAGCCAATTAAATTGACATGTACAATTTTCTAATAGTGGATTTAATAAAATAACTATAAAATGTTCAACTTAAATTTAAGTGGGACTTATGAAGTCTTGATTAACATACTCATTTTATAGATAATGGAAAATAAGACTTATTGTGCCTAAGTGGCATTGCTAAGAGCTTGGTTAGTGTCAAAGACTGGTGCTTAGTTATTTTTTCTTCTATTGCTTTTAATTTTACCTTCATATTATGTTGTATTTTTTTCCCTGAATAAATAAGTAAGACATTTAATGAAATGAGATACAAAAATTAACATTGTCTTTTTGTTACATTTAAATGACTTAGACAAGAACTCTAGAAGTTAACAAATAATTCTTACATCTTATTTTAAGGAAATTATCTCATCTCAGTATCAAATGGAGAACTGTTTGTTTACTTGGGTGAGAAACAAGGCTTACAATACAGACTTCGTGGGGTTAAAAAAAACACTTCTAAATAGTGATTCTGTATTCAATTTGTTTTCTCTTCTACTACTCATAACTTCATTCTTTATGTTGCCTGAAGAATTGTATTTCTCATGTGTAGATTTTATCAAGTCATTTTCCAGAGTACTTCACAGATAAATCGCACACTGTTTCAGTGTGTGGGACTTTGAAAACTTCCCAGTAGCGTCAACTGAATTTTCCTACCTCATCTCAGAATTTTATCCCTATCTCCCCCCATTCTAGCCGCTTGCTCTTTCCTGGACATACTGTATATTTTTATAATTCCGTACCTTTGTAGATGCAAATCTCTCTCCTTCAAATGTTCTTCTCTCTCTTCTCCATTTGAAAGAAACTCTTTGTCAAATTTTACATTCCTAGGCAAAATGAGTTTCTCCCTCCTTAATGCTTTCATAGATGTTTGTTGAAAATATGATATAAATGTATATACTGGATGTGTATAAAAATATATATATATATAGTACTTTTATTATACTAGTTTAATTCATCTTAAAATGAATAGATTTGTTGTATAAAATCAGAAATTTTGTTTACTTGTTTTCCTTCACACAAGGGTTTAGTTTTTATCAAATTATGAACTCTTCCTAGTAATAAATTATATTTCATTCAGATTTTTAAAACTTTAACTTTTACAAAATTATTACATGTATATATTTTAATTATACAGAAATAAATTAGGCATAACTTTAGAAAATTTAAACATGATATTTTAAAAGATTATTGCCAGGCAAAAAACAAAAACAAGTCAATTCTAATATTTCTTTCTTGGAAATAGAGTTCTTTGATTACTATTGTTAGGCTACAGAATAATATAATGTTTGGTTAATAATCTTAGATTTCTGACTAACACTTGTCTGGATGGGTAACTCGAAGATATTTTAATCCTTTTAAAAGTTTAGTAGAAGAGACTTCTAGAATGTCAGGGTGAGGAGTTTAGAATATCTTTAGCTCCAAAAAGCAGTAGTTGAAGCTGACAAAATTGTCAACAGTCATTTCAAAACTCTGGAAATTAGGACTACACTTTGAAAATTACTGATCTACTTTATTAGAGGTCTTTCTACTTACCCTAATTCTGAAAGCACCATTACAGAGCAGATTCTGCGTATGTCATTGGCTTCACATTTACTGTCTTGCAGAAGATAATGAAAACCATAAATCACCTTGTGATATTCCTAACACATTGCCACAAAGCAGTGAAGAGCAAAACAATAGTCAAAATGAAGTTGCCTGCCAAAGATAGGTTTCTGTTAAGCCCTGTTGGTGAAATTAATGTAGCGCTTGTCTTCCCTGAGAGTAAAAGGTCAGCCAGTGTTCTCTGCTAGGTTGGTGTTTACTTACGAGTCAGTTAAGCAATGAAGATTACAAAGGAATTCATGTAAGAAAGAGTGGAGTTTTACAGTGGGTAATGGTCATAATCCGTCATCAGGTAGGGGCTGGAGAGGCTGTGACTTTCTGGGAATGAGTACAACGTAGAACTAAATGGGAGTTTATGCTTCCCTCATGGTAGATCTCCTAGGCAGAGAGATTTCCCTCATTAGGATCTATTACTTTCACCTAAGCCCAAAAGGTTGCATACTAGAGACTGATCGGTAGCATCCTATTCTTGGTAAATAGTCTTAGAGAGAGCCAGCTATAACCTTCTCTTTGTGCTCCATGGTATACCCAAGGGTTAACAGGCTAATGGTGAATCAGGTCTTTCCTTATCCATAGGTTCTAATCTGTTAGCAAGCCTAACTGCTAGGGCTACCCAGTGGAGACAGCATTTACTACTGTTGAGACCTTGTGCAAATGTCGGTATTTCTTTGATTCTAAGCTGCACATTTTCCCCTTCACGTTTTAACATCTTTGAAATTGGATTGGATTTTAAATTGACAGAGTGTTGAAATAATTGTAAGTCAGAACATAATTGTGACATAGTTAGATATTGCTTGAGTATAGCAAAGTTGGTCATTGGCTGTTCTTATTATCATTACTTCAGTGGTGCTGTCCATATTGAGAGAAACTGTTTAACTATTCAAAGAGATAATGCAATATTTAAACATTGGATTGTAAAGTTACTGTATATGTACAAAGACAGAAACAGCAACAGGATATAATTTTGATTCCAGTAAAGCAAGTACTTGCTGTTGGAAGAATGATCACTAGTTCACATTTTCTTGCAAAATAACATCCAACTGTTTTATGGGACTTAAGTATAGAATTCCACAATTAGAGACAGCTGTATTGTTCGTTGTTTTTGAGATATCTGCAAAAGGATTGCCTACTGTCACTGTCTTTGGCACAACGTACCAAATTGTACAGCTGAGCAGGAAAAATTGGTAACTCCTTCTTAACTGATATATTTAAAAAGCTGGTGAGACTAATATCTGCATAGCATAGGACTTTCCTTTAGGCATTGTACCATAATGTGAGTGGCAGTGATTTTTTTTTTCCCTTGAAGTACATAAAATAATGGCATCTCTTAAAATTGATGGCATTTTAGATACAATGAAATACGGTATTTCAGCCTTTCTGAGCCTCCCTTTCTACAGCCAAGAAATTGGTACAATAATGTTAACTTCCTTCTTGTTGATGTGGCATATCATGTTGATTAATTTGCATATGTTGAACCATCCTTGTGTCCCTGGGATGAACCTAACTTGATCATGATGTATAATCTTTTTATTATGTTTTTGGATTCTGTTTGCTAATAGTTTGTTGAAGATCTTTGCATCTATATTCTCAACAATAATGACCTATATAGCTTTCTTTTCTGGTAGTGTCTTTATCTGGCTTTAGTATCAGAGTGATGATGGCTTCATAGAATGAGTTTGGGAGTATTCCCTCCTCTTCAATCTTTCGGGAGAGTTGGGGGAGAATCGGTATGAGTTCTTCATTGTATGATAGAATTGTCAGTGAAGCCATCAGGTCCTGGACTTTTGTTTGCAGGGATTTTTTTTTTATTGCTGATTCTATTTCACTTCTAGTGATCTGTTCAAATGATTTATTTCTTCTCGATTCAGTTTTGATGGAATGTATGTTTGTAGAAATTTGTCCATTTCTTCTGGGTTGTCCAATTTATTGCCATATAGTTAGTTGTTCATAGTATTCTCTTAAGATATTTTATATTTCTGTGGTATTGATTATATCTCCCTTTTTATTTCTTATTCTGTTTATTTGTTTCCTCTCTCTTTTCTTCTTGGTGAGCATGGCTAGAGGTTTGTCAGTTTTGTTTATTACTCTTCCAGAAAACCAGCTGTTTGATTTTTCTACTTTTTTTAATCTCTATTTTATTTATTTCCCCTGCCCCTGATCTTTATTATTTCTTTCCTTCTGCTGACTTTTGGTTTTGTTTGTTCTTCTTTTTCTAATTCTTTTAGGTAGTAGGTTAGGTTGTTTATTTGAGATTATTCTTGTTTTTTGAGGAAGGCCTGTATTGCTATGAACTTCCCTCTTAGGACTGCTTTTGCTGCATCCTATAGATTTTGCGTGGTTGTGTTTTCATTGTTGTTTGTCTCAGAGTATTTTATAATTTCTTCTATGAGTTCATCATTGACCCACTGCCTTTTAGTACCATCCATGTTGTTTAGTCACCAAGTCATTTCTTTCTCATTTGTTTTTCTGTGGTTTATTGCTAGTTTCATGACAAAGTGATCAGAAAAGATGCTTGAAATAATTTCTATCCTTTTAAATTTGTTGAGGCTTCTTTTGTGCCCAAGTATGTGGTCTGTCCTAGAGAATGTTCCACAAGCACTTGAAAAGAATGTATATTCTGTTTTAGGGGGATGTGATGTCCTAAAAATATCAACCAAGTCCAGCTGTTCTGTTGTGTCATTTAGTATCTGTGTTGCCTTACTGATTTTCTGTCTGGAAAACCTGTCCATTGATGTTAGAGGGGTGTTGAAGTCTCCTACTATTATTGTATTCCCATCAGTTTTTCCCTTTTTGTCTGTTAGTATTTGTTTTTTATATTTAGGTGCTCCTATATTGGGTGCATGTATGTTAATGAGTGTAATATCCACATCTCATATTGCTCCTTTGATCATTATATAGTGTCCTTCTTTTTCTTTCTTTATGGCCTTTGTTTTAAAGTCTGTTTTGTCTGATATGAGCATTGCTACTCCCACTTTCTTGCCATTTCCATCTTGCATTTCCATTTTTCACCCATAATTTCATCAAATACATTTTCGACCCCTTTCTCCCTCTCTTCTCTTCTGGGACCCCTATCATGCAAACGATAGTTTGCTATAAATAATAACTATAAATAATTGAGGAACTCCTTTAACAAAGCTACTCAAGAACGTCATGAAAAAATTTAAAACTCTGTAACTGTATTAAAGGAGACTAGGATAGTTTGAAAGATATACTCTATTAATGGATAAAATGACAGCTTTCATATATGTGATTTCTCTCTCAATCTATGAATTCAATGAAATGTAATCAATACTAGGGCAAGAATTTTATTTTTTTAGTAAATGACAAGTTGATTCTTAAATAATTCTTATAACAGAATGAGGGCATGAATAGGTTAAACAAAGAGTGTTGATCCTAGTACACATTAAGACAGGCTACAAAGCCATAGTAGTAAAAACAAGGTATTTCCTCGGCACAGATAAATAGGCCAGTGGAATAGAATAGAGAACTCAGCAATAAATTTATATATAGATATATAGATATGTAAACTTGCTATGTGATAGAAGAGGCACTGCAAGGATAATTGTTCACTAGATGTGATGGCAAACTTGGTGTTCTATATGATAAAATGAAGCTGGGTCCCTGCTTGATATTATGCAGAAAGGTGATTTCTAGGTTAATAAAATGTGATTTGAAAAAATGACACAGTTAATGTTTAAACTGAAAGAAATGCCTTGTGACATAGAGGTTGGAAAAGATTAGGCAAGATTGCAATAGTGTCAAATATGAACTTATAATTTATGGATTACATTATATTAAGTCAAAGATTTCAGTGAAGAAAGGTACAGACTGTTAAAAGATGAGTGACAAATATCTAAATTCCATAAATACCATAAGAGATTAAGCTTTAGAATAAACAAGGAATTCTTGGAAAATCTACACAAGAATTTCAGGAATCCTAATAGAAGTATGAATAGGCAGTTCATACACATGAAAGAATGCTAAATAGCTAACAATTACATGATGAAATGCTCAGTTATATTTGAAATTGGAAAAATATAAAATAAAGCATTGTAATACTACACATTCATCAGCATGGCAAAATTTTGTAAGTCAGCTAATATTAAAGTGTTTGTGATTATGTGGGTGTACCAGTTATACAAGTAGGTATATCTATTCCTCTTAACAAAATAAGATAATTCATATGTAACTTATTTCTATTTCAGATTCTCATCAAGAGTCCTATGTTTGTGTGCCTATCTCTGGCCAGAGCTTCAGAATCTTTAGTTATTATTGGAACATCTGCACTTTTGCCCGTATATATAGAAAGTCATTTTATGTTAACACCCAGTGATGCAACTACACTTTCAAGTAGGTGTTTTTGCTCGTTGTACTCATAGTGAAATTTTTATGTAAAGTTTTCTCATATGTATTTATGGAAATGGTTCAAATAGGCAGAAAGTAGGAGTGGTGGTATTTGCTCAAATGTTAAATTCCTAAATATTGTTCACTGAAATTTTAAAAATATGAGCGCTTTGCCATCATTGCATCAATAGTTTTTAATATGTAAAACCTTTAAGACATCTGCACCTGTCTCTTATCTCGTTTCTCTTCCTCTCTCCCCATGGGTAACAACTCTTCTAAAGCTAGAGTGCGTTCTTTATATATTTTTTACTTCTTATGTGCCTATGTACATACAATTTCTAAAATTCATCATTTTGTGTACTCTTGCATTACTTTCGTGTGAAATTATGCTCATCAGATTCATGTTGCTCTGTATTTAGTGCATTTTAACAGTGATGTGGGACTCTATTTTATGAATATACTACTATGTATTTATCCATTATAATATTAGTGGACATGAAGTTGCCTCTAACTTTCTCACCTTTCCAGACAATGCAATAACAAATAGATTTGCGCATACTTACTTGTGCACATTTGTAAAATGGATCTGTGTTTGGACATTGAAGGGAAATTGCTTTTGTGTACATTAGTTTTACTACATATTGAGAAATTGGCTCTCCAAAAGAAGTTGCAAATGAAATTAATTGTTTTAAGATTCTAGCATTAATGGGAAGGTGGTAGATGTGATCATTTTTTATTGTGCTGTAAAAAGTCAAGGATGTGTGTGATAACTTTGAGTTAACCAGTTAAAAAATAGTAAAAAGAGTAGTGAAAGAGTGTGTTAATGTGAAATTTTGATTAATAACGTTAAAAAACAAGAAAGGAAAGAAGGAACATAAAATATGTGGGCCAAATAAACAAATGTTAAGATGTGCAAAAACATTTACTACCAGCCTTTTATTGAACAGATTTTGTGATAGAGGGCACACCATTGTGAGACTGGAAATAGTCCAAAAGCCAAAAACAAGGGCCATAATGACGGATTTTTTTCCATGAGTATACCACACTGTTTACCACTCTGATAAATCTGATTAACAGATACGGGGACTAGATTCATTTAACTTGTTTCATATAGTATTTAATTATGGCTAATATCAATAAGACTCTAAACAACAAGATAAAGCCACAGTATTGACTTCAGTTGTGCTGGCTAAGTCCTGGACCCAGCCAGCTGAACAAATTTCTTGGCCCTCAGTGTCTACCTTAAGAATAATGGCTTTCTCTCTAAGTTTCGGTATTGACCTTTCCATTTAGCCTGAGATAGTCAATCCAAGTATAAAAGAATGCATTAGCAATTGCATATATTCTACCCTGGCCTGCAAGGGTGAAGTTTTGGGCAGTTCTGTCACCCATAACAATACTGATCAGTGACTGAGGCTGACCAGAATGCTTTCCACAGATGAGCTGGTGTCATTTATTATTTCAGCTAAAATCAGGGACAAATTTTGTACCACATTTTTTAAATGGGTCACTCTCAGAGTAATAGAGATGTCTGCCCTCAAGGTGCATATAAATAATGTGTCAGTAATCCCTCTGGAAAGCTCCCCTTAGTAACCAAGAGTAACTTCATTTAAGAGGTTTCTGCAGTCTTCTGAGGGCTTTGTGATCTACTGATGGTGTTTCTTTAAAGATTTGAAGCTCTCTTAAGATCACCCCTGTAGCTTTAATATACCACTTCCAGTTGATAAGTAAGGCTTGCCAAATGGTTAGTTGTGAATCTGTTTTGGTTCATCTTAAATGAGAATATCAGTTCACAAAAATCACGAAGTCTCTGCAGGACGGGGCTTTGCTTGTGACAAGAGGTCAGTAGTAAGCTAAGAGTTGCTCTTCAGATACAGCTGTTTCCGGGAGTCAGTGAGTCCTGTACAACCGAGGATGCTTCTGAGCAGAGGTTGCCTTCCTTTTCCAAAGGCTCTGGCAGAAAAAATCATCAGTCATGGAGACTTGTAGCTCAAATAGGTCATTAGGTGTGTGGTACCTCAGAGTAGGGAGCATACCACAGCATGCTGATTAACTTCCAGTGTAGGTCTGTGGGTTATACTCACTGTAGGTTACCTGATACAAAAGACTAAAGAGAATGCCCAAATGTGTCATCTGCTGTTTCCAATACTCAAGAAGCCAAAGAGATGCTAGGCTGGCTTTCGGATGAGGGGAAGGGAAACAATTTTCCCGTAACTTCCAGAGTGATGGACCGTTATGAATCTGTCTACATAGTCCTCCCAAAACTTGATAAGCAGTCTTTTTTTGTTAGGTTTTATGAGTCAACTTTGCTGATGATGGTGTGATAACACCAAAGTCAGAGCCACTGAGTCTTAGGCTTCTGATCCTATGGCCAACTGAATATTATCTATCATTGAAAGCTTTGGGCATCATAGGGTAGTGGTAGTCACAGTAAATCCTGACCTATTCCCTTGTAGTAAATGAAAGAGGAATTTAGGTACCCATGAGGGAATGCTGCAAAAGTGTATTTGTGGCTTTGTGGAATGAATGAAAATTTGTCTTTTTCTTTGGGTACTAATGGGATGCAAAAGAAGACATTGGCAATGTCTAAGTTAGCATATCAAGTGCCATCAGTCTGTGTCAAAAATTCAGTTACATCACAATGTATGGAAAATCCAGGGCTATGGGAACAATTAAATTCAATTGGTGGTTAATCCGCTATAAACCTCAAGCCTTTGATAATTTTTTTCACTAGACGTAAGGTCTGTGGAATTGATATATTGCATTTCTTACCACTCCTGCTTCATTTAAGTGCATAATCAAAGTTGGGACTTTCCCTTTTCCTCCTGGGATTCTGTGTTGTTTCTGTTGGACCGTACACAAGGAGATAGGGAGATAGTTTGGGTAACAGTTTATGTGTTCCACTATCACTTTGGGAGTTTAGGGGCATAAACAGTACAAGCTTGCAAAATATGGTTACCAATTCTGTATTTTGAAATTGGAGCCACAACACTAGTAAAAGGAGCCACAACAAAAGTGCTCTAAAGGGAGACACTATCTCAGTTATCCAAGACTGTTCACTATACAAATAATTCTTAAAAAGATAGAACAAGAAGCAGTCAGTATTTCTGCTTGCAGGATGTGCAGCACAGAGGGTAATGGAGAATTATTGCCCAATAAATAGAGCAGTAATTATATTACATATAAATAAAGATAAATCTTGACCTCTACCTCGCTATGTATATAGATACCAATTTTAGATGGATTGCAGATCTAAATGTGAATGATAAAACAATAAAGCTTTTTAGAATAAAGCATAGGAAAATATTTTCATGGCCTTGGAGAAGACAAAGATTTATTAAACAGAATATATATTACATAACTATAAAGAAAAAAAAGTGTGGTATTACATTAGATTTAAGGATTTTTGTTCATTAAAAGTCACGCTAAGGAGTGAAGATGCATGCAAAACAGTCTTTTCAATAGAAATATTCTTCAAAGTATTTGTGTCCAGAATACAGAAAAAATCTGACAATAATAAAAATGCAGATAATCTAATAAAAATGGACAAAAGAATTGAACAGGCATTATATACAAGATGATTCCAGTTGGCCAATGTTTATGTGAAAATGTGCTCACCTTCAGCAATTCTCGGTGAAATGCATGTTAAATCTCAGTGCGATACCATTACTTGTTCACCAGAATTGCTAAAATGAAAGATACGTGTTGGCATGGACATGAAGCAATTTACATTTTATCCTCTACTGGTGAGAGTGTAAATTGGTTTATCATTTTATAAGTATCTTTGGCAGTATCATAAAAATATGAACCTATACATGTCCCCTGAACCAGAAATTCCACTCATAGTTATATACCCATCATAAGTTCCTCTCTTAAGAATGTATCCAACATAAATGCATATGCTTCCAAAAGGACATGTATATGAATTTTTGAAGTAGCAGTGCAATTGGCAACATTACAGTGAATAGTTGTAGTATATGTGTATACTATAGAATGCTGTTCCTCAGTGAGAAGGCATGATCTATTTTATACAAAAATATGGGTGAATTTTTCAAATATCATGTCCAATAAAAGAAGTGATAATGTATATATATACTTGATGATCCATATTTGATGAAATCCCATAAGAGCACAAAAGAGCCTCTGGCCTCCTGATAATTTTTGATTTTTCACCCAGGTGGTGGTTACATAGTTATGTTCACTTTGAAAATTTATCAATATGTATAATTGTGATTTGTGCGTTTTTCTGTACACCGGGAAAATATTGACATAGAAAGTTGATTGGAAGTTCTGTGCTTTGCAGTTGATTTTCAGCTGTTTTTTTTTTCCTTTTAGGGTGGTCTTTCAAGGACACAGCTATTTAATTGCTGAACTCCCAGTATCCAGTATTTTCTTATTGCCTAGCATAATGAAACTGACAGCCAGTATTTTCTTAGCTGCATTGGGTTCTCAGTTTTCTGCTTTACAGATGTTCTTGATTTTCCCAACTAGTTGTTGAGTTCAACTGGATAAACATAAGAGTCCTCTTCTGGATCAGTGATTCTGTGTTGTGAGTGGGGAACATTGTATTTAGACTGCCATCCAGTCCTCTTGTTTTTTTAAGTCTACTCACTCTTGCTTTCTGTCATACCTGCTGCCCTTAGTTTCTAAGATTGTGAAGTAAAATGTGGTTTACTTCTTGACTTCCTTACCTGCAGCCTTATTGTTCACCCTCTGAAATCTCCCGATTCACTTCCAGTTCCCGCTGTTTCCTTAATAAATATTGCCCCTAATCTATTTGTACTTTTTTGCTTTCTAATGAATGAATTTGTCTATAAATGTCTACTTTCTAACAAGCACTCGTATGTTTACTATGTGGCTGGACACTGTCCTAAGCACTTAAATATTAACTCATTTAATTTTCTTAACAACCTTATAATGTACATATCATTATTTATAGATTTTCTTTAGTAACATCTCATACATTTAGATATAATTTTTATTATTGTTCAGTTCTGAGCATTTTAAATTCTCATCATTATATTTTCACTTAAGCCATGCATTATTGGGAAGAGATTTTTAGTTTCTAAGTATTCTTATTTCTCTTTTTAAATAACTGATTGTTCAGATCAGTTAATACTTTTCCATATTTTTAATAGTGTTGTAAGCTATGCCTCTGTTTCTGAAAAAGCTGAGTTAAAACACTACTAATAGATCTTTAGTTTTTTTGAAATCTAGGCAGTGTTTACATAATTTATTTTGTACATTGTATGAGTTTACTGTGCTATCTTCATCTGATTTACTACTTTCTAACTATATTTCTTCTCCTCTTCCTCATTTTCCTCCTTGTACTTGCCTCTTTCTAATCCCTTATGCTTGATTGAAAAGAAAACTATGTCTCATAATTGCTATTCTATTGATGTGAGATTGTTAATATTTCACATCCATTCACTGAACCTGAGTGGCTTGGTTTCATTTTTGGTAGCAAAACTATGTGAATGCTTGTCACTGTGGGCATACTTCTTGCTATAAACCATAAATGCAAGCAGTTATCCAATAATAGCTCTCAGTAAGACACCTCTCATTTTAATGTTTTACATGGATTAAGTCCTGGGCTTTTCATAGAGCCATTACTACATAGGAGCAAAACTTCACCATCACTCCTCTAGAGTCCTTTAGGCCCATAGTTTCAGCCCCACTCACAAATTTGTATTTCTTATAAGGTTCAGGTTTGTTGTGGTATTTATCGTACCTTTAAGTTTTTTCTCTGTCTCTTGATTTAAATCTATGTTTGCTGTATGTTTAGAGCAGAGATAATTGCATCAGTGTATGAATTTTCTGTACTATATTTAGCTGATCATTTTTAACTGTGTTTTCTCTTCTTCCTTTCTTTTAGGATTTATTTTAATTCTAGGAGGTGCAATTGGCCAGTTTCTGGGAGGTATCATCGTTTACACGATGCGAATGTCTTGTAAATGCCTTATGAGATTTGTGATGGTTACAGCTGCTGTATCACTTGTAGTGCTTGCATTAATAATTTTTGTACACTGTGATCCAATACCGTTTGCTGGGTTCAATGAAGATTATGGTGGGTAAGTGTAACTTTGTACATTAGATTTTTTTAAGTTATATTCAGTTTACAATGTTGTGTCAGTTTCCAGAGTACAGCACAATTTTTCGGTTATACATGAACATTCATATATTCATTGTTGCATTCTTTTTCACTGTGAGCTACCACAAGATCTTGTATATATTTCCCTGTGTTATACACAGTATAATCTTGTTTATCTATTCTACATATGCCTGTAAGTATCTACAAATTTCGATGTCCCTTCCTATCCCCCACCCCCTTGGCAGCCACAAGATTGTATTCTATGAGTCTGTTTCTGTTTTATATTTAAGGTTTTTTTTAATTTCACATGTGAGTGATACCATAAGATACTTTGCTTTCTCCTTCTGGCTTACTTCACTTAGAATGACATTCTCCAGGGACATCTGTGTTGCTGCAAATGATGTTATGTTGTCATTTTTATGACTGAATAGTATTCCATTGTATAAATATACCACATCTTCTTTATCCAGTCATCTGTTGATGGATATTTAGGCTGTTTCCATGTCTTGGTTTTTGTAAATAGTGCTGCTATAAACATTGGGGTGCAGGTGTCTTTTTGAAGTAGGGTTCCCTCTGGATATATGTACATTAGATGTCTACATCCAAACCTAACAATTTATTTCTTAGTTAATAATTATTTATCCAATAACCCTCATATTTTATATCATTCTTGGAATTAATGAACATATAAAAGAAAGGGTAGAAATGTCATAATGATAGCTTGTGATATGAGTACTTGCAGTCATATAGTCTAAAGAAAAAACACATTGAAATGAATCAGAACCTAGAAGTAGACTTCTGTATTAAAATGAGTAGCCACTGGAAGACCATACTAACTGTCTGTACACAGTCAGTCTTACCATTGTTCCTGAGTTGGTATGTCTGCCTTTTTATCAGAGAATGGAACTGAAAACACCTGAAAGTATGTAAAAGTAATAACTCCTCTAAGTTAAACATGCAAAAATTCAAAGAACTAGGCAGAGATTGTTGTTAAATAAGGGCAACATAACTGGAATTGGAAACCAAAGGACTAAACAAGTAAAATAAGTAAGGAAAATAAGACTTCCACTTCAAGCTGCAATGGAGTAGCTTATGCAGAACAGTGCTCCCACTGAGAACACCTAGAAAAACTGAATGAAGTTTTAAAAGATTTCTTTTTAAGAGCATCAGACAGTTATTTAGGCAACTAGGAAGTTAAAGCCCAAATTCCTGGAGAAAGGCAAACCTTGAGAGGAGAAGCAACCTCTGCAGTTACTTTTTTTCCCTGAGGATATTTAGTATTTTTAGACATTGGCAAGAAGCTGAGAATTTTGGCAAAGGGTCTGAGAGGAAAAACAAAAAAAAACACTTAGTAAGATGACAAAAAACTGGCACAACTTTTGACAGACCTATGAACCTAAAGAGACAAAAATTAGGGCATGGTGTGGGGCAGAATATTTCAGTAAGGAGAAAGGTAGACAAGTGAGATAATACTCTGTTGGGTTTTCACTCACTACATTTGCTGAATTATGAAGCTTAGAGGCTAAAATCAAGCAGAAATCTTGCAAAAAGCAGAGAAAAATTTCACCAGTATTGTGATGCTCTATAGATAAGAGCTCAAATTTAGAATGTGCTGCTGTGGAAGAACCATGGTAAACACCAGATATTCTCAATTGATATTTCTGTAAGATTGAGACCTAACAGTGAGGGCTTCCCTAAAGTGCTATAACTCAGACAGGAGTTAATCTGTTCTCTAAGTGGATTAATTTGGTCAGCCAGCACTCTTATCTAGCAGCCGAAAGACAGACTCAGCCCTCTCAAAAAAGGATAATACTGTACAAAGCTGTAAAATGTTATTGGCAAGGTTCTTACATATATATATATATATATATATGGGTAGGCCAAGGACATGGCCAAAAACCATGAGACGAAACAGATGATAGAATAGACCCATAGGGGATCCAGATATTGCATTAAACAAATAAGAATGTTAAAATAGCAGTAATACAAATGACTATGAATTTCTCATCAGAAAACCTAGTTTCTGGTGTAAAATTGTGTGTAGGGGGAGAAGAGGCATGTGGTCAATTATTGTGTAGATCCAGAACTGTTATGAAAAATAAATTCTAGTAAAAAAGGATATACAACAGACTGTACAAGTTTTGTAAAGCCTAAATATTTATTATTTGGCCCCTTATAGAAGATATTTATTGATCCCTAATCTAAACCTACCTATTTGAAGGCAGCAATTGTCAGGCTGTATAAAAAAGTAAACCCCAACTAAATACAGTCTGCATGAATCCTACAATAAAAAATGATTTTGGTAGTTTAGAAGTTAAAAAGATGAAAAGAATTATACAACACTAAATAAAAAAAAGCTAAAATATTAATATCAGACTTAAGAACCAAGAAAATTACAGGGATAAAGAGACAGAATTATAAAGTGGTCAATTTACAAAGAATAAACAAAATTCTATTTATGTATGCAGCTAACAGAGCCTCAAGATTTAAGAGGGAAAAATATACAACTGGAAGAAAAAGAAGATAAATCCAAAAATATACTTGGAAACTTTATCACTACCCTCTCAAGGGAGAATAAAGAAGTACTGAGTAACACAATCAGCTTGAACTAATTTTATTGTTTATGGAACACTCCAGTCAACAACAGCAGAATACCTATTCTTTTTTAGTACAAATGGAATATTCACCAAAATAGACCATACTATTGGGTCATAAAACAGACCTCAGAAGTTTAAAAGAACTGTAACTATACAGAGTGTTTCCTACCACAACATAATCAAACTATAGTCAAAACAGAAAGATAATGAGACAATCTCCAAACACTTGGAACTAAATGACACACTTCTTAAAAAGTCTGTGTGTAAAAAAGGAAGTCTGAAGGGAAATTAAAAGAAAATACATTACACTGAGCTGAATGAAAATGAAACTACTATATATCACAATTGTGAGACAAAACTAAAACAGTATTTAGAGGGAAATTTATAGTACTAAATACATACAGTAGAAAATAGGAAAATCTCAAATCAGTAATCTGAGCTCCCATCTCAAGAATTTAAGAGCAAAATAAACCTAAAAGAAGCTGAAGGAAGCAAATAATAAAGATACAGGTAAAAATCAATTAAACAAAAACCTAATTCTTTGAGAGATCAATAAAATTGACACATTTCTAGCAAGATTAACAAAGAAAAAAAGCACCGAACACACCAGTTACCTTTATTGGGAATCAAATAGGCAATAACTATCCCCACAGATACTTAAATTGTAATGAGGGACTACCACAAATAACCCCACACACATAAATTTCACAGGTAATTTGGACTAATCCTTGAAAACCATGCTGAAAAAACTCACCCAATATGAAAAAGATAATTCACTTAGTTATAAAAAAAACTGTTTTCTTGTTTCCTGAGGTAGGCTTGTATTACCATAAACTTTCATCTTAGAATAACTTTTGCTGTGTCCCACTGATTTGGATCGTATTTTCATTTTCATTTGTGTCCAAGTGTTTTATGATTTCTTCTTTGATTTCTTTAGTGATCCTTTGGTAGTTTAGTAGCATATTGTTTAGCCTCCATGTGTTTTTGTTTTTTGCAGTTTTTTTTCTTGTAGTTCATTTCTAATGTCATATAGTGTTGTGGTCAGAAAAAGTGCTTGATATGATTTCAGTTTTCTTTAATTTGCCAAGGCTTGTTTTGTCACCTAGCACGTGATCTATCCTGGAGAATATCACACATGCACTTGATAAAATGCGTATTCTGTTGCTTTTGGATGAGATGTTCTGAATATATATCCATTAAGTCCAGCTGGCCTAGTGTGTCATTTAAGGCCAATGTTTCCTGTTTATTTTCTCTCTGGATGATCTGTCCATTGATGTAAGTGGAATGTTAAAGTCCCCTACTATTATTGTATTATTGTGACTTCTCCTTTTATGTCTGTTAATATTTGCTTTATTTATTTATATTCTCCTATGTTGGGTGTGTATATATTTATAATTGTTACATGTTCTTGGTTTGATCCTTTGATCATTATGTAATATACTTCTTTGTCTCCTGTAACATTTTTTGTTTTCAAGTCTATTTTATCTGATGTAAGTATTGCTACCCCAGCTTTCTTTTCATTTCCATTTGCATGGAATACCTTTTCCCATCTCCTCACTTTCAGTTTGTTTTTGTGTCCTTTCAGCCACTCTATGTCTTTTGATGGGAGCGTTTAATCCATTTACATTTGAAGTAATTATTGATAGGTATGTACTCATTGCCATTTTGTTAATTGTTTTGGGGTTGTTTTGGTAGGTTCTTTTTGTTTCTTTCTTCTTCCTTTGTGACTTGATGACAATCTTTAGTATCAACAACTATGCATCAATAATATGGGCGACCTAGAATAAATGGACAAATTCCTAGAAATACACAATCTCCCAAGGCTATACCAAGAAGAAATAGAAAATATGAACAGACCAATCAGTAGTGAAAGTGATTCAATAAACAAAACAAAAACAAAAACAAAAAAAACTCCCAACAAAAAAGTTCAGGACCAAATGGCTTCACAGATGAATTCTACCAAACATTTAAAGAATTAATACATATCCTTTTCAAAATATTCAAAAAAATGGATTAAAGACCTAAATGTAAGATGTGAAACCATAAACTTCTAGAAGAAAACATAGGCAGTATGCTGTATGACATTGGTCTTAGTAATTTTTTGGATGTCTCCTCAGTTAAGAGAAACAAAAACAAAAATAAACAAATGGGACTACATCAGAACTAGAAAGCTTTTACTCAGTAAAGGGAAGCATCAACAAAGCAAAAAGGCTGCTTAATGAATGTAAAAAGATATTTGCAAAAAATATATCTGGTAAGGGGTTAATATCCAGAACATACAAAGAACATGTACAAATCAACATCAAAAACAAACATCCCTATTAAAAATGGGCAGAGGATTTGAGTAGACATTTTTCAGAAAAAGAACATATGGATGGCCAACAGACACATGAAAAAATGTTTAACATCACTAATCATCAAGGAAATGCAAATAAAAACCACAATGAGGTATCACTTCACATTGGACAGAATGGCTATCATCAAAAAGACGACAAATAACAAGTGTTGGCAGTGATGTAGAGAAAAGAGAATGCTCATGCATTGTTGGTGGCAATGTAAATTGTTGCAGCCCCAGAGCAATTGAGATTGCTCCAAAAATTAAAATTAGAACTTCCACATTATCCAGCAGTTCCACTCTTGGGTATTTATCAGAAAAGAAGAAAAATACTAATTAGAAAAGAACCATGCACCCTATGTTTATTGCAGCATTATTTACAATAGTCAAGATATGGAAGCAACCCAAGTGCCCATCAACAGATGGATGGATAAAAAAGATGTAGTATATAAACAGTGGAATATTACTCAGCCATAAATAAATGAAATCTTGCTATTTGCAACAACATGGATGGAACTAGAGGGTAATGTGCTAAGTGAACTATTTCAGACAAAGACAAATACTGTAAGTTTTCACTTACATGTGGGCTCTAAGAAACAAATGAACAAACATAATAAAACAGAAACAGTTCTAGATACAGAGAACAAACAACTGGTTGCCAGAAAGGAGGGAGTTGGGGGAGGAAAGCAATAAGGAAGGAGTTTTGGAGTTTTTTAAGAGGTACGGACTTTCAGTTGCAAAATAAATGTCATGAGTATGAAATGCATAGTGTGGGGAAAATAGACAATAGCTATGTATTATATTTGTATGGTGAAATATTGTAACTAGATTTACTGTAGTGATCAGTTTGAAATATATAGAAATACCAAATCACTATGCTGTGTAAGAGAAACTAACATAGTGTTATAGGTCAATTATACTTCAAAAACAAGCAGACTCATAGAAAAAGATAACAGGTTTTTGGTTATCAAAGGTGAGGGGTTGGGGAAGTGGGAATTGAATGAAGGCAGTTAAAGACTCAGTATTTTTAAGATGTTAATCCTCCCCAAATTGATGTATGTATTCAGTGTAATCACAATAAAAATCCCAGCAAGCTTTCTTTTTTAGATACTGGAAAAATAACTTTTAAATTCATATAGTTATGCAAAGGACCTACGAAAACCACAAACAATTGTAAAGAAGAAATGAAGGACTAGCATCATTTGATTTCAAGACTTACTGTCAATCTACAATAATCAAGAAAATAGTATTGGTGTAAATATGGACAAATAAGTCAGTGGAACAGAATAGAGATTTTTAAAATAATCCCACATATATATATATATATATGGATAATTGATTTTTCACAGAATGCATATGCAGTTTAGCAGAGAATAGATAATCATTTTAACAAATGATGCTGAAACAATTAGATATCTATATGTAAACAAATAAACTTTGATCTATATCTTATACCATGTAAAATACTTAACTCAGAATGGATTGTAGATATAATTGTGAAATATAAAATTCCAAAAATATAAGGAAAACTTTTGCAAACTTGTGTTCAGCAAAGATTTCTTAGATATGACACCAAACATATGATCTATAAAGAAATATATTGGTAAATTGAACTTCATCAAATGAAAAAGGTCTTTCTTTGAAAGATCCTGTTAAGGTAATGCAGAAACAAGCCTTAGACTTGAGAAGATATTTGAAAATCATAAATCTAACAAAGGACTTTTAAAGAATTCTAGGACATATGAAGAACTCTCAATGCTTTATAATAAGAAATCCACAAAAATGGGCAAAAGATTTGAATAAACAGTTAACCAAATCATATACACAGATGGTAAGTAAGCACCTTAAAAGATGTCCAACATCAGTCAATAGGGAAATGTATATTAAAAACCACAATGGGGAAACTACTATATTCCTGTTAGAATGTCTAAAGTTAAAAAGACTGACTATTCCAAGTGCTGACAAGGAATATGGAAAGCAACTGAAATCTTAAACACTGCTGGTGAGAATGTAAAATAGCACAACCACTTTGGAAAACTGTTTGACAGTTTCTTAAAAAGTTAAATGAACATCTACCCATATGATTCAAACATTCTGCTCCTCAATATTTACCCAAGAGACATGGAAGCAGATGAGCATACAAAGGTCATATAAAGATAAGCTGCATAAAAGAAGCCAGGCAAAGAAAGTACACATAGTATATGATTCCACATCATAAAATGCAATGAAGTTCAAACCAATGAATAGTGACAGAAAGTAGATCAACAGATGCTGGGGGCAGAGGAATGACAAAGGGGCATGAGGGAACTTTTGGGGGTAACGATTGTGTTCGTTAACAAAAATTGTGATGGTTTCACAAGTGTATGCAAATTGTACACTTTAAATGTGTACAGCTTACTGTATATGAGTTGTACCTAAATAAAGCTGTTAAAATTATTTCAATAATCATATTTTATGGATTTCATTGATATCTTGATGTATACATTAATAAGTATAATACAGTGGCATTATAATTACATTCAATCTCTTCTTTTACAGAACAGGGCACTTGGGCAACCTGACAGCTCCTTGCAATTCTCATTGTAAATGCTCATCTTCATTTTATTCTTCTACATGTGGAAGAGATGATATTGTATATTTTTCTCCTTGCTTTGCAGGTTGTACACATTCTAAAACATTAAAGGATAGCAAGGTAATTATTTTTTATTATGCTTCTTTGTCTCTGTAAGATGTGCAACTTATAGATGGTGTTCACATTTTACTCCTAGCTCTGTATAAAATCTTTTTTCCCTTTACTTATATTTTGAAAACAAGAGAAGAACATATGCTTTCTGTGGCCACAATACATAGGACTTATAAGAATTGGAAGTGGAAAAGATTAAATTATATTAAAACAGTAATTAAAATCACATTAAAATATGTCTCCATATATTACATTATTCCAATTTTATGATTTTAAAGCAGTGGGTGACTATAGTGTACCTCTTGCCATAGCAAAGTTGAAAGAAGCAGTCTAAGAGAATATTTTGTCTTCTTCTTATGTGGCTTATCTTAGTTCTATCCTGTCAGCAGCACCCGATCCACCAAAATCTTAAACCACAGTCTTTCCCGCACCAGTGGGTTGACAGCACTATCTTCTGGTCACCTTTCACTCAGTTTTTTGTCCTGAGGAATTCAAAATATCTACACTGTACCTTCTTGCTATCTTTCTATTTCTGCCCCACATTAACTCACATGTGGAAATCAGTGCCTTTATTGTGTGCCAGAGATTACCATACAAATAAGACCCTGAAAGCATATGAGAAAGATATAATGTGCTTTCCAGAAAGGTAAGAGGAGGATTTATATGGCAACGATACAAATGACTTAAAATTGAATATATGTCTTTCCTGTTTGTCCTTTGGCATTTTCATGAATTGAAACTCATTTTAAATTCCCCTATTTGCTCATCTTTGGGGCCATTACCATCAAAATCCCTAATTTCTCTGGGCCTTTGATTAATCTCCAGACAAATTTTCTAATTTTTCATGTAGAGCAGTTGACCATTCTGCTACTTGTTTGACTCGAGGGTAGTGTTTTTACATCCAAAGTAGCACAAATGAGCTTTTAGTTAAACAATGGGCTGTAACTTCAGCTTCTCCCTTGAGGTGACACGGAAGTAGGGATCCAGGCTTTAAAAATTCTGTTTCCCTCTCCTCTCCCTGTCTAGTCTTTGTGAGGGGGAGAGAGCAGTGAAGATGTATACTTCCTGACCCATAGTCATTATACTACCTCCCTTAGTAGGCAATAAAGTACTGTATTAGTTACAACCCAGGAAAACAGTATTATTTTCCCTGTTGCACACAGATCATTTTAATATAAGATATTAGCATACCTGTCCAAGTTTAGTTCCTCTTTGTCATGTTTTCACTGGCCTACGATTTAATAATATATCTTCAGCCTTTTATTGAATATTAATATAAAAAGGATTACATATCTTTAAAAAATCTTTCTTATTAAATGTTCAGAATTATTCTTTTAAATTTGAAATGATTATATAAATTTTAAAATTTTATATATTTTAAATGACTCATTTACTTTTAAATATATTTAAAATCTTCAAAATACATTACTGTGGAAAGCTTTAAATGGAATTAGAAAAGAATGTGAGCTCCTATATGTCAATTACCCATCTTCAACAATTTATTTACTTATGAAAAATCTCATTATACTCACACTTAGTTGTTCTCCATTCTACTTTGACAAGTAAATGATTTTTTAAATGTTCACATTGTCTGCCACCACAGTATAAAGCAAAACTGATTGACCTTGGTGTTTTAATCCCATGGGATATTCAAGAGCTGATCCCCCTTTCTTTTTCTGGGGGAATCCCTTTTAGGAATTTGTTTCTATTTCATAAAAATCTTCATACTTTTCTTACATTTATCTAGTAATTAATTTACAGTGAATAAAGAAATAATCCACAACATAGTGACTCAAATTATGTGATAACATTTGATGCTGAATAAAAATTGAAAGAATAAAGAGTATTTTTGACAAAAATTAGATTTGTTAGGAATTATCCAGGACGGTTAGGTAAAGAAATAATGGCTCTGAAGGAAAATTGACAATAGCAGAAGCTACTATTACTACAATTGATACAGATGAAACTAATTAATAGAGAATATATACATTAAATTCAAATAGGAAATAATTGATACCAATAAAAATAATTTTAACAAAATAAAAATTAAGTAAGAGAAATACTATACACAAAAAACGATTAAGTATCTAAATTGTGCTAATGGGATTCCCTCTGTAAAATATTTTTTCAGTAAAAATATGTAGTTTAAAATAATTCTGATTAAATGATAATATTCAAAACATGATCAGGGACAAAATGTGTTAGAATTGAGCACTTTCCAGTTACACTTACGCAAAAGTTTACAAGAGGAGTGGTGGGAGACACTACCTCTGTAGATTTCTAGGTTTTTTTGAAAAATCGCACTTTACTAACAGTGAAAAAGAGGTACCTGCTCTTCATAGTAATAACAATTGATAAAACAGCAGAATCAGGGAGTGTCTTTCAGAGACTGCTGTAGTCCAGCAGGAGCCTCATTCTCATTATCTATAGAGAGGGAAGTCAATCTTGTCCAAAGCATTAAGGATAAAAAGAAGGCTTCAGAGTCTTTCAGTTGAAGCATTTTTAGACTATTTTAACTTCATTTCCTGACCTCCCACTTCTGTGTTACATTTGTCATATATTTTATTTCTCCATACGTTTTAAATGGTATACTATTATTACTGTTGTTTTGTACAGTCGTTATGCATTTGTATTTCTCCATTTCCTTGCATTTCCATGCTTTCACACAAGATTATTTTCTTTCTTCCTGAAGAACCGTATTTCACCTTCTCTTCTGAAAAGAAAAACTATTTCACTTGGTACAGAATTTTATATTGGCAGTGATTCCCACCCCCTGACCCTGCCCTGGCATTTGAAAGATGCCATTATATTGTCTTACGTCTCTGGCTGTTTGGCTATTTTTCGGATTTTTCTCTTAGTTTTTGATTTTCAGCCATTTTGCTTTGATGTGCCTAGATGTGATTTTCATTATATTTATTTTGCTAGAATTTCATGGAAGGTCTTTAGTCTGTGGGTTGATGGCTATCAGTTGGAGAATTCTCAGCTATTATTTCTTCCTCACTCTCTCCCCTCTTTTTTTGGAATTGGGGGGGGCACCATGTATTAATGTACTGTTGCTGCGTAACAGATTATCACAATCTTAGTGTCTTTAAGTAATAGTCATTTATTAGCTCGCAGGTTGGAAATTCAGATATGGCATTAGAGGGTCCTCTTCTCAGAGTCTCACAGGGTAAAATCAGAATATTGGCTGAACTGCCTTCCTTTCCAGAGGCACTAGGTAAAAACCTACCTCCAAGATCATTCAGATTATTGGCCAAATTTGGTTCCATTGGGCTGTAAAAAATGAAGCCCCTGTTTCCTTGCTAGCTGCCTGCTGAAAGCCAATTTTAACTCTTAGAGGCCACCCCCATTCTTTGCTACATGACTCCATCTATCTTCAAAGCCAGTAGCAGAGGATCTCCCTTGTCACAAGTTTTGAAATCTATGACCTCAGGGAAATCCTGGTTCCTTTTATGTATCACCCAATTAGGTGAAGTTTACTCTGTCTTAAAGTCAGCTTTGCCATATAACATAACTTAGTAAGGGGATTAAAATCCATCAACTCACGGTTGTATGAATTACGCAGATTAATCAAATGGTGGGGGGAATCTTAGGTGCCATCTTAGAATTCTGCCTAACGCAGACCACAACTGTGTCCCATAACCTTCTGTTCTTTTCTCTGTTTTTTAGCTCCTGTCATCTGTTTGCTTAGATGTGCATATTTTCTATTGTCCTTTCTTCCAGTTACTATTTCTCTATTATGCTTTGCCTGCTCTGCTATTATACCCAAAAACTGTGGTTCTAAGTTTATTCACTATGCTTTTCACTTCTAACATTTATGTTTTTGTAGAATTCAAATACCTGGTGAATTTCCATATCAATTAAAGATATTTTATCCATTTATTTTTTGGAAAATACTAATGATAGCTATTTTAAAGTTCTTGCTTATATATGTTCTTCTAATTTTAAGTCAATTATTCTTGTCATTTTGCATGCCTTGTAATGATATGAAATCCTGAACACTGTATGTGAAAAATGTATCCTAATATAATTATATGGTTGTCTGTTTCTCTCTTTAGTTTGGCTTCATGTAATTTCAGACTCTGATATAATGTGCATACACATTAATAATTGTCACATCTTCTTGAAGAATTGTTCCTTTTATCTTTATAAAATGTCCCTTTCCATCTTTGATAATACTCTTTGTTTTGAAGTCTGTTTTATATATTAAATAGTCACTCTAACTTCTCTTGCTGTTTCCATGTTATACCTTAGTTCTATCATTTTATTTTCCAACTGTGTGTCTTTAGGTTTAAAATGTCTCCTGTAGCCTGCTCATAATATGGTTTTGCATTTTCTTCAATTCTATTCATGTCTGTCTTTTAATTAGAGTTTTTAGACTGCTGACATTTATTGTACTTATTGATATGATGGATTTAGATCTATCTTCCTTTTCATTATTTGAATTGGATATATTTTACTATTTCATTTTAATATAACTTTTGGCATTTTGGCTTTTTCTCTTTGAATATAATTCTTCAGTTCTTCAGCCTTTGTGATTCTCCCATCTGTTCACTAAACCTTTTTCATATTTTCACTTTACCCCTTAGTCAGCTTAGGTTCTATGGCTTGCAAATATTTGTTGTACTGGTTATATTTTGTCTGACCTCCAGATACACTTTTTACCTTTCTCTACCCTCCTCATTGACCCAGGATACTGAACTATAAGATGAAGCTTTTTTGCCCTCTGGCTTCTGGCTGGATTATGATGATAAGGAGTCTTAGTAGAAAATCAGAAGGATGGGGGGAAAAAGTGAAGTCACAGTGTTTATTTTCTTGGTTCCCTTTCTGAGCCATGGACTGACTGCCTCCCTTGACTGCAAGTCTTAGTCTCTTTCTGGGAAACTCTCTCCATATGACCTATTCCTTCTGGTAACCATTTCTACCCTCGAACCCTTCAACAAATCCTTTAAAATTTACTTTCACAATAAATACTAGATCTGTCTTCATCGTTTTCTCTGATGCCACCCTGGCCCCAATTACCATTGTCTTGCATTTTATTTGAATAGCTTTTTAACTGTTTTCTCTGCTTTCACAGTTCAGTAGTCTCAATATGGCAGCTAGAATGATCTTTTAAAATATGCCGTTTATACATAGGTCCCCTCAATGGTTTCAAATTACTAAGATAAAAGCCAAAGTTCTTAAATTGCTCTCACAGTTTATACAGAAACTGGTAGGTTTCTGTATAAACCCTTCCTCCATTACTCTGATTTTATTTTCTCTTAGTTCCCTTTATGTTCAGTCTAATCCAACCACGTTTTTCTCCTTGCTTTTCCTTGAACTTGTTAAGCAAGCTCCAGTCACAAGGCCTTTTAATTTCTTTTTTTTTAACCTGAAATATATTTCCTTCAGGTAACTGCATGGTTTACTCCCTTACATTCTTCAGATTTCTCCTCAAATATAACTGCATCATTAAGGCATTCTCTGATCATACTAAACTCATGCTTATAATTTCTGTGCTTTTCGCATACCTATTTTTTTCTCCGTAGTATTTGTTGCCCCATGTGCTCCATTATATGTTTTGTTTTGTTTCTTTAACTGCCGATCTCATACAAGTAGAAAGTTTTCTAGATGAGGGCAGGAATTTCCATTGTATTGTTAATTATTTTTTCCAGTACCTAGAATGATGTTTGACATATAGGCATTATTTAAAAATATGGTGGAATGAATGAATTCTTATTTGGATATTTCTGTTTTGTCTAACATACCTAGTAACCACTTAACAACTTCCCCATACAACTGACATGATTTTTGAACCATCATTTTCCAAATCACTCCAGTTTAAGCCATCTTTGTATCATCTTATTTCTTCACTAGTAATCTAGTTTAATGTTTCTATTTATTTATTATTATTATTATTTAATTTAGAATCTTTTCGATAGATTAATAAACTGCTAGCTCGTCTCTGTATCTTCAACTCTATTTTGTTCTTCTTAGAAAATATTACCTATTTATCTCCCTTGAATTACCAGTTCTAAACAACAACCCCAAGTTTTCAGTGGTTCCCATTAGGGGCTGTATTCTGACATTCATTGACTTTAGACACTTTTGCCTTTGTAAGCCCCTTCCTTCACTTAAAAAAAAAAGAAAGAAAGGAAGAGAGGGAGGGAAAAAGAGAGAGAGGACTTAATGTACAACTGCATTGATATAAAGACAAATATAATTCAGCTGGATGCATTATAATATATCCATTATTATGATATTTATTTTTCTCTGATTTTAAAAGATACTATAATTAAAACATTTTATATGGCCCTAAAAGTATTGTGAGCCCTAGGCACACTGTAACTACTCTGTCTAATAGATAACAACCCTGTCATCATTACATACAAAACAAACTCTTGTCCTCTCAGCATGGTTCTAAAACTGTCTACAGTTGGGTAACTTTCCATATTTCAAATCCCAGCTAAAATTCCATTTTATTCATTATATTTTCCTCATTTGCCCCCAAACCATGTATCTCTCCAACAATTATTTGTACAATTAAATGTAAATTTTTTGGGTGAAATTTCTTAAATTAATAGAACTATAATTACATATAAATACATAATTCTTTGTTAGATAAAATACCTTGGATTTCTTTGCCATTAGTAAATCATGTAAGTGTATATTTATAAATTATGAGTGGCAGATTTAATGTAAGGATATTTACTAATAAACTGACTAGTCTCCCTGCAGTTACTGATTTTGTTTTTATTTTATAATTGTAAGATCTTTTGCCTTATGACTATATTTCTAAAAGATTGTTTCCTATCTTCATTTTCATAGGCATATTACAATTGTTCTTGCATTAAAGACGGAATACCAACACTAGATAATCAAGGTGATTTTATTGACGCTAGACGTGGGAACTGTGATGCAAAGTGCTATGAATTACCTTTGTTCGCTGCTTTTATCTTTTCTGCGCTTGTATATTCTGGTCTTTCTGATATACCAAACATCCTGACCATCCTTTGGTGTGTATATATTATTCATAATCATTATTCATTTAAAGTATACAAAAGGCAATTTTAGGAAGATTTTATTGTAGTAAATGATTTACTTTTTTGTTTCAAGATAGAAACTGCTAGAAGGGAAAGTTGTTACATTCTCAAAATTCATGTATATGCTTAACCCTCTGTTTTAACTAGTTCATTTGCATAAAGTATGTAGATAACACATTTAGTTTAATTTAAAACTAGATTTATTTAATATACCTGGAAAATTCACAAATACAGGAGAAACCTTAATTATAACACAGATGGGATTATAATGTTGATTCATTGGTTATAGATATTTATTAACTATTCTTTTTTAGCCAATTTCACTATGAGAAAACATCAGTATCATCAACAAAGGAACAAAACCTTTAGAATTTTGGAATTTCAAAACATAAGTTTACTACTATTCTAAATCAAACCAACATTTGTTATTCATTTGTTCTTCCTGAATATATGAAACATATTTAATATTTATTTTTATCTTAGTAGCAGAATAATTGGTCATTATTTTCTAATTGTTTTTTCTCAAAAGGCTGACATAAGCCTTTAGGTCATGAGAAACAATTTGTTGTTCCCTAGGAAACCAGACTAGAAAACACAAATAAATAAATGCAAAAAAATCTGAATTGGCCATATATGGTCTCTGTCTTCAATGACCTTGCAGTTTAGATAGGAGACAAAACTGGGACTTATCAGTAGAGTGAAGCAGCTTTTTCGTTTATTCGCCTGTGTCTGATACTGAAACTACAAAGACCAATCAGATATGAACCTTGCCTTTAAGTTGCTTAGAGTTTAATACGGGGAGAAAAACACACAAAAGGAGTACAGTTAGTACTTAGAAATGCCATGATTAAACCTGTACAGACTGATGTGGAATCAAAGTGGAGAAAATGGCCTTTTTTATCTGGGATGATGTGGAAATGCTTATAGACAGTGTGGCACTTGAATTGACTCATGAAGATAAGTGATTTCTCATAATGCAAGCAGACTGGGGACAAGTTCTTAACAGGAAAAATGAGCAGGGAAAGTAGAGGCAAAAATGTGTGAAAAGTCTTGGGAAGGAGTTTGTTATGACATGAGTAGCATGATTGTTAGTTGAACAGAGAGAGTTGAGCTTGGTAAGGGCTTGATCATAGGAGGCTTTCTTTGCCATATTAACATAAATGATGTTATCCTGTGTACGTCTGGAAGCCACTGAAAAGAGTAAACCTTGGGAGTAAAAATGATCAAATATGCATTTTAGATACAGTACTTTGAAGATACTGTAGAAGATGAAGCTGAGGGGGAGAATTTGAGAAAAAAGTAAGCATTTAGGAGACCATTTAGAATTTATCTCTAGAGATAGAATAGAATATATTTGAGAAAAATTTAGTTTGGATAAAAGTTTATTAGTTTGATGTTGCTGGTACAAAATATGGAAAAATTTAGAATCATGTCTGGCTATCCAGTCTGGGGAACTAAAGACACCTTTTAACTGCAGTCCAGCTCAAGAAATGGATAATTATAAATATTCTAAAATACTTCACTCCCTTCAGGTTACCACCCTCCTGACATCTACAATGAATAGGTTAATTTGTTCTGTATTTAAACTTTATGAGTACCCAGGAAGACACAGCACGTAGTCATTTGTATCTGCATTGTGTTACTCAGCAACGTGCTTTTGAGCATCTATATGGTTGCATATAACAGAAATTCATTTTAATTGCTCACTAGCAGTGCTATCCAACCAGATTTTCTAAAATGATGAAAATATTTTATAACTCTAATGTACAGTGTAGCCTCCAGCCACATGTGCATTTTGTGTATTTGAAATTCAGTGAGTGTGAATGAGGCACTGCAGTTTTAATTTTATTTAGTTTTAATTGACTTCAATTTGAGTAGGCGCATATGGATAATAGTTACCATGTTATAGAGCATAGTTTTACAGTAGTCCATTATATGAATATATTAAAATTTGTTCATTTGTTCTACACTTAATGTTTCCAGTTTAGGGCTATTACGATTACTGTTTCTATGAGCATTCTAGTACTTGTCTTTTGGAGAACATATGAATACATTTCTACTAAGTACATATATAAACAGAAGAATTTCTGGGTCATAGTGTAAATGTATATTAAGCTTTTCAATATCTTTTAGAAGTATTTGCACAAGTTCATTCTTCTACTAGTCTTATTGTTTTTAAACTTGAACAATTTTAATAGGCATGTGTTGATGTTTCATTGTAGTTTTAATTTCCTTATTCAGAAGACTAATGTTATTGAACATACTTTCCTTTGTTCATTAGCCTTATGAATGTACAGTTTTGTCAAATGTCTGTTCAGTTCTTTTGTCTATTTTTACATTAGGTTGTCTGTCTTTTTTAATCACTGATTTGCAGGAGTTCTTTATATATATTTCTTAATGACAAAGATGAGTTATATTTATATTTCCCAGCAATAAAAATTAGACAAGTATGATTTTTAAAAGGCTATTTGTTACAGCTTCAAAAAGCATGAAGTGTTTCGTAATATATTTATTTATTTATTTATTTAATATATATTCTTTATACACTCCAAATGTGGGAGGTCATTTGTCATATATATTCATGAAAAATATCTTCAACTCTGTGACTTGCCTTTTCACTCTGATAATGGCATCTTTTGAGTGAAATAAAATTTTAATTTTAATGTCCCTTCTAAGAGATCTTTGCCTAATCAAAATTATGAGTACATTTCCTATGTGATTTTAATAAAAGATTACAAGGTCAGCAGTTCAGCTGGAAATGATTTTTTTTTGTATAAAGTAGGGGCCCAGATTAATCCTTTTTTTATATGAATACTAGTTGACTCACCACCATTTATTTAAAGGCTATCTTTTCCTCACAGTATAGCACAAGCAGACTCCATATATATAGGTCTATTTCTACATCCTGTTCTGTTCCATTAGTTTATTTTTGTATCCTTGCACCAACATTACACTGTCTTAATTGCTATATATTTATTGTGAACATTTGTATCAATCTTTGTTGTAAGTCCATCTTTGAGATTATCTTTGTCATTCTTAGCCCTTTGTATTTCCAGGTGATTAAAATCGCCTAGTTTCATTCCTAGATAACTGATGTTTTTGATGTTTAATATAGCACAGTATAATGTAGTTTACTGCTGGTATGAAGGAAAAGTAATTCATTCTTGTGCTTTGACCTTATGTTTGAGAGAGAGTTGGTAGATAGTTGGTGCTTACTTCATATTTTCTAATAATTAGTTGGTAGATCTTTCCAGAATTTCTATGTAATGTGGAACAAATTTCACCACAGCAGAGCTGCAAAGAAATAATGGTTTTATTTCGGATCTCAGAATTCCAATTCAGGGGATACTGATTTCAGCAAGCATTTAAAATGTGTTCCAAGGAGAAGAGAAAAGTCAAGGATTTATAAAAGAAAAACAAAAGCAAAAACAAAAACAAAAAACACAAGCTTGCAAAAATTGTTTCAGAAGAATTATGATTATTGCTGGCAAACTGAAGCTGTTTTTATTTTTACGTGATTGGTTGCTAAAGGCTACACTAGAGGGAGGTAAAAGTTCATTACTGTGACAGATTGCAGGTTTCCTTGTAGGGTCCTTCGATTATTTGTGTTTTGGTCCAACTCGAAAGTTCATGGGTCCAGCTAGTGAGGGCATACATAAGCCCTGCTTCCTTAATTGCCTCCAGGCTCCATTTTAAATAGCTCTCTTAGCGATAATGGCTACATTTTGAAGTTCCTCTTTCCACGGTACGTAATTGTTATCTGCAAATAATGATTTTTATTTCTTCTTCGCCAACCCTTATATCATTTTCCCCCACTGATTAAGCTGTCATGTACAATGCTAAATAGAAGTATTGGGAGTATCCTTGTTTTTTACGCTCATCGGGATGAAGGTTTTTGGTATTTCATTGTTAGATAAATTTACTGTAAATTTCACCCTTAAGTGTGGTATTGGTACCATCTATCAGAATAAGCCAGTTTACTTCCATTTGTAGTTCACTAAAACTTTTTTTAATTACTAAATTTTGAAAATTTTCAAACGCATTTGATACATCTGTTGAGATGATCACAGTATGATATTACTTTATTCTGGGAATAAATCGGATTTGGTCAGTTGGTGGATTTATTTTGCTGATATTTTGTTTAGAATTTTTGCATCTGTGTTAATGAATAAGGTTGCCTTAATTTTCTCTTCTTAGTAATATGCTTGTTAGGTTTTGGCAACAGTGTTATTCTGGCCTTGTAAAACGAGTTAAGAAGTATTTCGTCTTTTCCTAATATCTGACTATTTTATGGATGTATGGTATTTTTTTTTAAATTGAATCTTTGGAATAAATCACTTACATCACCTGGGCCTGAAATTTCTTTGTGAGAATGTTTTAAATTCAAAAATTGAATGCCTTTGTGTGTGTGTGTGTGTGTGTGTGTGACTAATCTTTCTGCCTTTATCTTTATAATTTCTATCATTTAACTTTTATGTTTATAATATTTTTATTTTATTCACATATATATTCTACCCATTGGTGTATGTGCCATTTCCATTCAGATATAAATTTAGCTGCATCCTGTAAGTCTTGATATATATTTTTCTCATACTTTTAATTTAAATATGCCTTTCAATGTATTTTTTAATTTGAACCATGTGTTATTTAGAAGTGTATAGTTTAATTTCTAAATATTTGGAAGTTTTCTTGATATATTTTTGTTAGTTACCTTAGTATTGAGTCCACTGTGTTCAGAGAATGTATAAGGATTCTTTCCTTGAAAATTTCTTTAGACTTAAAAAAGATCTGAAATCTTTGTTACTGTGTTTGCCTAAATCTTTTATTTCTATCATTTTTGCTATGTATATTCTGAGGCTGTATTAACTGAAAACAAATTTAGTTTTATTTATTTATTTTTTAATTGAAGTATAGTTGATTTACTATGTTGTGTTAGTTTCTGGTGTACAGCATAGTGATTCAGTTACACATATGTGTATTCTTTTTCATATTCTTTTTCATTTTAGGCTAATACAAGATATTGAATATAGTTCCCTGTGCTATACAGTAGGACTTTGTTGTTAATCTGTTTTATATATAGTAGTATGTATCTGATAATCTCCAACTCCTAATTTATCCCTCTCTCCTTTTCCCCTTTGGTAACGTGAGTTGGTTTTCTGTGTCTGTGACTCAGATTCTGTTTTGTAAATGAGTTCATTTGTCTCATTTTTTTTAGATTCCACATAAAAGTGGTATCATATGATATTTACCTTTCTCTGTGTGACTTCTCTTGTATGGAAATCTCTAGATCCAGCCATCTTGCTGCAAATGGCTTATTTCATTCTTTTTTTTATGACTGAGTAGTATTCCAATGTATAAATATATCATTTCTTCTTTATCCATTCATCTGTCAGTGGAAGCTTGTTTCCATGTCTTGACTATTGTAAAATAGTATTGCTGTGAACATTTGGGTGCATGTATCTTTTTGGATTAGAGTTTTTTCTGGATATATTCCCAGGAGTGGGATTGCTGGATCAATATGGTAGCTCTATTTTTAGTTTTTAAAGAAATCTTCATACTATTTTCCATAGTGGCTGCACCAAACTACATTTCCACCAACCGTGTAGGAGAGTTCCTTTTTCTCCATACCCTCTCCAGCATTTATCATTTGTAGATTTTTTTAATGATGGTCATTCTGACTGGTGTGAGATGATACCTCATTGTATTTTGATTTGCATTTCTCTGATAATTAGCAATACTGAGCATCTTTTCACGTGCCTATTGGCTACCTCTGTGTCTTCTTTGGAGAAATATATGTTTAGGTCTTCTGCCCATTTTTGATTGCATTGTATTTTATTATTGTTGTTATTGAGTTATATGAGCTACTTGTATATTGTAGAAATTAAGCACTTGTCAGGTGCATCATTTGCACATATTTTCTTCTATTCAGTAGGTTATCTTTTCGTTTTGTTTATAGTTTCGTTCCCTCACTGTGCAAAAAGGGGAATAAGTTTAACTTTTTGGGGTTTTTTTTGCTTTTATTTCTATTGCTTTGGTAGACTGACCTAGGAGAACATTGCTAAGATTTATGTCAGAGAATGTTTTGCCTGTATTCTCTTAAGAGATTTATGGTGTCTTGTCTTATGTGTAAGTCTTTAAGCCATTTTAAGTTTATTTTTGAATATTGTGTGAGGGAATGTCATAACTTCATTGATATACGTGCAGCTGTCCAGCTTTCCCAACAGCACTGGCAAAGAGACCATCTTCTCTCCACTGTATTTTGCCTCCTTTGTTGAAGATGAATTGATATAGGAGTGTGGGTTTATTTCTAGGGTCTCTGTTCTGTTCCATTGATCCATGTCTGTTTTGTGCCAATAACACACTGTTTTGATTACTATAGCTTTGTAGTATTGTCTGAAGTCTGGGAGGGTTATGCCTCCTGTTTCACTCTTTTTCTGCAGTACTGCTTTGACATTTATGGGTCTTTTGTGATTCCATATAAATTTTAAATTATTTGTTCTAGTTCTGTGAAAAATGTAGGTAATTTTATAGAGATCCCATTAAATATATAGCTTGCTTTGAGTACTATGGCCATTTTAACAATATTAATTCTTCCAGTCCAAGAGCATGGGCTACCTTTCCATTTCTTTAAATCATCTTTAATTGCCTTTACCAATGTTTTGTAGCTCTCAGCATATAAATCTTTAACCTCCTTGTAAGGGTTATTCCTAAGTTTTTCAGTTTTTTGGATATCATTTTCAGAGATTTTTTTTAACTTCTATTTTCTGATATTTCATTGTTAGTGTAAAGAAATGCAACAGATGTTTGTATGTTAATCTTGCTACCTAGCTGAATTCTTTTATTAGCTCTAGTAGATTTTGTGTGAAGTCTTTAGGGGTTTCTATATATAGTATCATGCCATCCTCATATAGTGACAGTTTTACCTCTTCCTTTCCAATTTGAATCCCTTTGATTTCTTTTTCTTGTCTGAATCCCATGGCTATGACTTCCAATATTATGTTGAATAGAAGTGGTGAGAGTAGGCATCTTTGTTTTGTTCCAGATTTTAGTGGGAAGGCTTTTAGCTTTTCTCCATTAAGTATGGTGTTAGGTGTGGGTTTGTCATAAACAGCTTTTATTATGTTGAGATATGTTCCCTCTGCATCTACTTTGATAAGAGTTTTTATCATGAATCTTTGTTGAATTTTATCAAATGCTTTTTCTGCATCTGTTGAGATAATTATGTGGGTTATGTCCTTTCTTTTGTTGGTGTGGTGTATCACATTGATTTACACATGTTGATCCATCCTGCTGACCCTGGGATGAATCCAACTTGATCATAGTGTATGATCTGTATGATCTGTTGTATTCGATCTGCTAATATTCATTAAAAATTTTTGCATCTATATTCATAAAAGATATGGGCCTATAATTTTCTTTTTTGGTAGTACTTTTCTCTGCTTTTGGTATCAGGGTTATGATGGCTTCATAGAATGACTTTGGGAGTGTTCTCTCCTCTTCAGTCTTTTGGAAGAATTTGAGAAGGACTGGTATGAGTTCTTTGTATGTTTGGTAGAATTCCCCAGTGAATCCATCTGGTCCTGGGCTTTTGTTTGCAGGAAGGTTTATTGTTTTTGTTTTTGTTTTTGTTTTTGTGATTGTACTTCACTTTTAGTGATCAGTCTGTTCAAATTATCTATTTCTTCTTGATTCAGTTTTGGTGGACAGTATGTTTCTAGAAACTTGTCCATTTTTTTCTAGGTTGTCCAATTTGTTGGCATATAATTATTTATAGTATTCATGTAAAAACAAATTTAGAATTACCTTAACTTCCTGCTTTATTGACCCCTTTATCCTTGTGAGACACTCTTCTTTATCTCTAATGACTTTTTTGTCTTAGAGCTACTTTTCTTCTGATTTAATATTGCTTTATCAGCTGTATTTTATTAGCATTTGCGTAAAGTATAGTTTTCTTTCCTTTTACTTTCCATCCTTCTCTGACTATACATACTTAAGGTATACCTAGTAAGACATAAATAGTTGAATTAAGAAAAAAAGCAGGTCTGACAACTTAGTTTTTAAGTTGGAGTATTAAATTAAAAATAATTGCTAATATGTTTGGGTTATCAACAATCACTTTATTATTTTTTTTACTTCTTCCTTTTGTTTCTTTCTTTACTTCTCTTGAATTGATCAAGTTATTTCTAATTTTTAATAATTTCTCTCTATTATTATGCTAAGTATGTATTTTTTTTCTTCTTATAGTAGTCACCTTAGAAAGGAAGGTATTTGAAACTATGACTCAAAATCTACAAGTCAGGAGGGAAAGACTGATACATTTTACTCCATAAAATTAAAAATAATAGTCAAATTCAAGCAATGATGAATATATGCAGCTCATATCCTATACAAAGATTTACTCCTCTACTAAGTAAAGCTCTTCTAAGATTAATAACCCAATAGAAAAGTGTGAAAGCATCAAAGAAAACAAAAAACAAGTACAAATATGGAAGAATGTTCAGCCACATCTATAATAAGGGTCATAGAAATTAAAATTTTAGTGTGATAATATTTCTGTACCTAGTTGACAGGAATAAAATCCTGATAATAAAATTGCTTATGTGGCAGTGTAGAAACAGAATACTTTCATATATTGCTTGTAAGATGACAAAATGGTGCAACTCTGATGAAAAGGGTATCTTTAATATCTAAAGCAATTGCAGATATGTTTGCCGTTTATGCCAGCACTTGTACTTCTTGCAGAAGTGCCTACTGATATATTTACATTCGTAAGGCTATCTATATATACAACCACATATTATTTAGGTAACAACATGGACTAGTACTAGATGGAGGGTCACTACTAGGGGGCAAGCAAACTGGCAGAATTTCTGGTGATCACATGGGGCTAAGAGTGACAGCATTCTTTATCCTCTGGAGAAAGTTGACGAATTCTGAAGCTGTGTGAGGCTTAAGTCTAAGGAGGAAGGTATGATTTATCTCTATCTCTCCATCAAGATGCTCGTTAAGAAAAGCTAGTTCTTAAATTCTTTCCATTCTGTCCTTCATTATTTCAACCTGTTTATGTATTCTCTCTTGTGATAGTTACCATGGATTTAAACAAGAAGGTGGGTGAGCACTTTAAGGAAAAAAAGGTGAAATAAAAAAGGAAAAGAAGTGACCAGGCCCCTGCTGCCCCTGCTGCCCTGATGGACCTTGGATAGAGAGCAAATAAAAAAAGTAGTTTCACTAATAAGTATTCAATTGTAATATTAAAACATACTGCAAGGAAACTGTAGAAGATGCAATGAGAAAATTATGGTTCAATCTAAATTCGTCTGGGGATTCAGAGAGGGTAACCATGAAGAAATCGTATCTAAGCTGAGCTGTAAAGGTTGGGGGATGAGACTTTCACACAGCGGGAACAACATATGCAGACACTCTGAGTTGAAGAAATAGCTTTATAAGAGCTAATTATAAGAGCTGTGCTAAACAATGTCATAGGCAAAAGTTATGAGGTGGCATGCCATGAGGCTGATGAGATCAGGCTGGCCTTGTAACTTTTTTTATTTTTTTTACAGTTCTAGATTTTATTCTAAGAACAGTGGGAAGCCATTGAAGGATCCTAATGGGGCAGTGAAATAATCAGAATTTTACCTTAAAAAAAATCACTTTGGCTCTAGGTGGAGAGCGGACTGAAGGGATAAGAATACTTGTTGGGAGATAAGTTAGGAAATTGTCACATTTTCTTCAGGCAAAACACACAAGCTTGGAATAGGCCAGTAGAATTAGGGATGAAGAAAATCAGAGACAAGGATACGAAAAAAATTTTTTTAAGTCACAGCATTTTATGATTGAATGTGGTGAATGAGGAAAAGCGTACTGTTTCAAGGATGACGCTTTCCAGGTTTTAGGCTTGAAAACTGCATGGATGATGATTCCACTTACTGTGACTGGGAGCACTAGGGGAAGAGCAACTTTTATGCAGGATAGGAACTTAAGTCCAGAACTTAAGAAAGATACGCACTGAAAACATAAAGCTAGAAGTCATAAGAGATATTAGAAGCTGCCTTTTACATTTTGGAAGAGTACTAACAAATGTTTTGTTTATTCCATGAAATTCTTTTCTCTCAGTAGAGGTACTAGGAATTGAACCCAGGACCTCATGCATGCTAAGTATTCCATGAAATTCTTAAACCATCAAATCATAACCTTACTCCTTATACGAATACAAAAAAAATCACTTCATTGTTAAAAACATACTAATATTTTTCTTTAAAGTTTTGTTTTTTATACCTATTATTTATTGTTTTGCTGTTCATTTAATTGATTTGGAAAATCAATTAATCTTTTCATCTTCTTTTGTATATCACCTAGAAAAAAGTTTATAATCAAACTGATGATACATAAATATTTCTTAATGATTATACTTATGAATTACTGTTAGCTCGTTGTTATGCTTCAGAGAGCACCAATATCATATTACATGTAAGAAAATTGCTTATGCTAAATGAAACAGAACATTCAATTACAGTTAAGCACATGACCCACATTTCCACTTTATACCGAAAACTTTATACTGAAGTGTGGTTCTAAAATGTGATACTTTACTTCTTTTATGTGTCTTTAGTGAATCTGCTTCTAATAAAAGTTAAATTACTTTTTATTTAAAAACATTATCAGTTAAGAATTAGTAAATTTGTTTTCATTTTCCTAGTAGTAAACATTTCAGGAAAGAATATATATTTTTAGCAGGTTGATAGAGATGGAATTACCTCACTTTTCACAAAATAGTCATAAAATACTGTATATATGCTACATTTTAATAAATTGAGTCATTTTTGATGAAAATATTGGTCATATTTATTAGTCAAGTTCCAGACAAAGAAAACAAATGTTAAGCATAGAGTTTATTTAAAATACCCAATTAAAATGTAGCTTTTCTTTTTTACTTTCTAAAATGTTCAAAGGTTATTTTTTATTGTATTTTAGTTTATTTTCCAAACCATTAATATGTGATATTATTCATTATTTTTCCTTTTAAAACAAATATTTGATTTGACCAATATGAAATACAGAGATCTTCATTCTTTATATTTGAGAAAGTTATTTTTTATTTATTTTAGCTCTTGAATACTGAGGGTAAGAATCAGAGGTCCAACAGGAAAGAAATGGTACCCTCAATTTAGGACAGTTCAAGCAAGGTTGAATAAAGTGGCTATTTAACATGTGGGCAGGGTATAAGGAATCTCGAGGCATACTGCAATACTTCAGGTCTGTTACTATCCCACACCCAAAGGGAGACGGGGATAGGAAGGAGAGAGACCTGCAGAGGGGTCTACTTTGCCTAGGGACCCAGTTAGCCTGCCGTAACTCTGCAGGAAGGGAGCCTGAGAATGAAGACATTGACTTGACTTTCTTTCCTCAGTCTGGAGCACCCCGCTGGCAGAACTCAATCAGAAGCCAGAGACAAGAGCTATTGCTATAGTCCATTTAGGTCAGCCTCCCAGGGCAGAGAACCAGGTAGAAAAGGTAGAGAGTGAATCTCAAGAGGCAAAAGGAATAAATCTGAAACAATGGATGTGCACCTCAGAATGAAGAATGACAAGTGTGAAACGTAGTGCTAAGGTTTTTTTTTTCAGCAAAGGCTGGGGGAGAGGGTTGGGGCCATAAGTGACTATTCCCTGTGAAGAGCAAGAAACTTTGGGTTTGGTTGGCAAGGGGCAGGATATAGAGAAATGGGAAAAGTTGTAGTTCTTTAATTCAACCAGATTGAACTCTGTCAACTAGCTAAGGACTCAGTCTAACTGATGCACAGGAGAAAAGTTGACCCTGAAACTAGCAAACATCCTCTACAGCTAATAATACTGTTTTGATGATGTCGTTGCTATTTGCTTGCAGGATTACACCTGACAGACAACGTTCTCTGGCCTTGGGTGTGACCTGTGTGATTCTGAGACTATTTGGTATGGACTTTTTGCAATCTTTTATTACATTGAATTGTTCCTTTTTTGATTTATGTATGTGTCAACAAGTATATTCAGAATTTCAAATGAACAATAATGATTAACTGACAAAAACAAGTGAACGAAGGAGCTGCTTTACAGAATTTAGGAGACACTACTTAGTGCAAAAAGACAGTACTTAATGTAAAGCCCATTCTGTCATATAAAATATGCGTTAATATTATATTCAGTTAGGAGAGACAGTCTTTTTATCTTCAAGCTCATACAAGTGGTTTGATAAGCTGAAACAAAACACTTACGAGCACAGAAACTATATTTTACTTTGCTTGCATGTTTGAGAAGTCACTAACTTAGACTAGTACTTCTAAACATTTTCATTGCCAACGACACTGAATCCGATGTTTTAAAGTATTTATATCCAAAGAAGAAATTGATTTTGCTGAGGGGAATGTACTCTGTACTTCAGGCTTTCTTAAAACAGCAGAAACCTGCTTTCAAGTCTGCGTCATGACTCTATTAGGATCCCTGATTCAAGAAATTGATTAAAAATACTGGTGGGGTAAGGAAACAGGGTTAGACTGAATTGAAGACTGAAAGACATATGATAAATGGAGTCAAGAACGTAGAAAATTCTAAGTGCGGCTCTAATGAGCAGAAAAATCATTCTCTAGCTAGCTCAGTGTGCAGGGTTTAAGTTAGCTTTTTAAACTGAGAAAAATTAGAGCATAAGTTTTTTATGGTGGATCCTGATCCAGTAGATAAGGACAGATTCTTAATGGAGGAGGGAGCATAAGAAACGGCAAATGCTCGGTTTCCTACCTCGGAAAGGATGCCAGTGAGGCTGATGCGTTCTGGAATGGGAGAGAGTAGAAGAAGGTGATGATATTTTAGATATGACTGTCTTTAGATCTTGCAGAGTTTTGCCATCAGAGAATTTTAAGCAGAGGGTAGATATTTTCTGTCTTACATTTAAAAGATAACTCTGCTGCTGCTGGGAGAAATATTTATAGAAGATAAATGTGGAGGAAAAGAAAAAGGAGGCTTTTGCTGAAGTCTAAGTTAGACTTACGTTAAGTTGGATTCTGGGGATTGTAATGAAGAAAGAGAGAAATCAACTTATCCAAGATATATTTGGAGTTAGTGTTACAAAAAATGTACCATGGATTGGAAAAATATGGTGGGAAATAGAAAAAAATGAGTAGTATGTCTAGGTTTTTCACCTTGAGCAATTGTAAACAGCGTGCCCGCGCTCACTGAGATTAGAAATCTGGTGATGGGTAGTGTTTGACTGGAATCAGAAAGTCATGGGCATGAGGGCTCTGATAATTTCATTACATCTGTTAGTTCTGAGAACCCAGGTCTAATGCCTTTAGAGTGGCTTTTTGTTTATTTATTTATTTTTTTAATTTTAAGACTGTTCACTCACTTTTAGCTGAAAGCAACCATGTTGCTAAGGAGATGCTGTCTCTGTGAGTAAATAGACATTTCCCTCAGGCAGCACACAACTGTTCCTCTGGATTTGAGGTCTTCTGAAGCTAAGGCTGCTACCAAAACAATTATATTTTCAGTTATTTCTCTCAATATCTCGATAAATAACATATACATTGCATTTTGAAACTAATTTTTCAGTCACTGAAAATTTCACAATTTGAAATCTTTGGAGATGCACTGAGTTCACAAAATCAGTATTTAGTATCTCTGTTTTAAATACTTTCTCTTACATTTTTCATTGAGAAATTAACAAAAACTTTGATGTGTGTCAACTAAACAACATGCATACCATTCTAAAAAAGATGAAATCTACTAGTGTTTTCTTAATATCTACGGAAATAAGGGTTTTTCAAAAACAGTTATGTTTCCAGTTATTAACAATCCTATCAATAAGTAAACTCTTAGATAATTTTAAATGATATGTTTATGGTGATGATGACTAAATATAGGTTTGATTTTAGGATAAAAATTATTCTGACCCCAACCTATAGTGTTTTCATGGAGAATTTACAATCACTGCATTTTTCATAGGGACTATACCTGGACAAATAGTTTTTAAAATATTAAGAGACAATTCTTGTATCTTTGGGGATGCTGAGCACCGTGGAGGCAGTACAAATTGTTGGATCTATAACAAGACAAAAATGATGTACTTATTGGTAGGAGCATGTAAGTGATAACTGTTAAGGAATGTAGAGAAGTAAAATTGTTTTTAAAAGCTTCTGGTTGTTTATACTAAGGTATAGATGTAATAAACTAAGAATAAATGGATGCATTTATGTTTAAAGAAGCCTTATCATACAGAAAATATTTTAGAAACTAAATTACTATGGAATGTATATAAATATTTGAGACACGGTTGTTTTATGTTATTCCTGAATAAAGGGTGATAACTAGCAGAATTTCACTTTGGGAAGGAATTTTGCTTATATCCATAAACAACCAAGTTGCTGGACCTTGGTCCCTTTCCATTTCTGAATTAAGATTGGATAGTTAAAAAAAGTTTTTTTACACCACTAAAAACTATCAAAATACTCCTATCCCACTTAATGTAAATTTCACATTGTCTTTTATTCTCAATGATTTAACAGTGCTGGACACATTGCAAACATTCAATATGTGTTAAATAATTAAGAGATACAGGGAATTGGGACGCTTCGGTGGTAAGGTGAAAGTGCTGGGCAACTCTAGGTATGCTTGTATTACTTTGGAAAGTTCACTAGATCTTGGATCTTAGTTTATTCACCTGTGAAGTGAAAATGTTGGACTACATAATTTCTGAAGTCTTAATCAGCATTAACACTCAGTGGTTTTATAGTACAGATACTATTGGTGGGCTAAATATTTTTAAATATTTACATGTTTTATGATTTTACTGAGTTCGGTAATTCAAAGAATCACATAATGATAGACTCCAATATTTAACAGTAACAAATATCTGTTTGATAAACAGTATACAGAAATGCCTTTTAATCCAGAAGTCCAACGAGATTACTCTACACTGAACACTGAGTAAAGTAACATTTAAAAAAAATTAGAAAGTCAAATATGGCAGTTAAGAAGTCAAAATTAATTTCTCAGAGATAATTCAACAAAACTAGACAATATTCTTAAAGAAGTCCTCTTAAACACTGTTGAGATATAACTAATATGCTTAACTATTTTCAAACACAGCATATAATTGAGAAAATTGATGAATTACTAGATAGGAGATCTAGGATGCTAGGGAGCTACTAAAAGGAGATAATGATAATAAAGAACATCAGGAATTGCAGTCAGAAAGGGCAAACACAGGAAACTGCAATAGGATATGCATTTGGGGCAATTTAGTGTAAACCAGTATATTTTAAATTTTATCCAATGAGTCATTTGAATCAGAATCGTTTGAAGTGCTTCATAAAGTATAAGTTCTAAGGTCCTGGTTTAGAACACCAAGAATTAGTGGTAGGATCTGTTCAGCAAATGGTGTTGGGAAAACTAGACAGCAGCATGTAAATCAGTGAAGCTAGAACACTCCCTCACCCCATACACAAAAATAAACTCAAGATGGATCAAAGACTTAAACATAAGACAAGATACAATAAACCTCCTAGAAGAAAATATAGGCAAAGCATCTCACATACATCTCAGAAATGTTCTCCCAGGACAGTCTACCCACACAATAGAAATAAAAGCAAGAATAAACAGATGGAACCTAATTAAACTTACAAGCTTCTGCACAGCAAAGGAAACCATAAGTAAAACAAAACGATAACCTACAGAATGGGAGAAAACTTTTGCAAATGATGAAACCGACAAAAGCTTGATCTCCAGAATATATAAGCAGCTCATATGAATTAATAAGAAAAAAACAAAGAACCCAATCCAAAAATGGGCAGAAGATCTAAACAAGCAATTCTCCAAGGAAGACATACAAATGATCAATAGGTACATGAAACAATGCTCAATATCACTAATTATCAGAGAAATGCAAATCAAAACTACAATGAGGTATCACCTCACACCAGTCAGAATGGCCATCATTCAAAAGTCCACAAATAAATGCTGGAGAGGCTGTGGAGAAAAGGGAACCCTCCTACACTGCTGGTGGGAATACAGGTTGGTGCAGCCACTGTGGAAAACAGTGTGGAGATTCCTCAAAAGACTAAGAATAGACTTACCATATGACCCAGGAATCCTGCTCCTGGGCATCTATCCAGAAGGAACTCTACTTCAAAAAGACACCTGCACCCCAATGTTCATAGCAGCATTATTTACAATAGCCAAGACATGGAAACAGCCTAAATGTCCATCAACAGATGACTGGATAAAGAAGATGTAGTATATTTATACAGTGGAATACTATTCAGCCATAAAAATGACAACACCATTTGCAGTAACATAGATGTCCCTGGAGAATGTCATTCTAAGTGAAGTAAGCCAGAAAGAGAAAGAAAAATACCATATGAGATTGCTCATATGTGGAATCTAAAAAAAAAATAATAAATAAATACAAAACAGAAACAGACTCATAGACATAGAATACAAACTTGTGGTTGCCAAGGGAGCAGGGGGTGGGAAGGGACAGACTGGGATTTCAAAATTTGTGTATACTGACAGGTATATGCAGAATAGATAAACAAGATTATACTGTATTGCACAGGGAAATATATACAAGATCTTGTGATAGCTCACAGTGAAAAAAATATGTGACAATGAATATATGTATGTTCATGTGTAACTGAAAAATTGTGCTTTACACTGGAATTTGACACAACATTGTAAAATGACTATAACAATAAAAAAAGTAAATAAATAAAATGGGGAAAGGCTTAAAAAAAAAGAATTAGTGGTAGGAATGCGTTGTTTTAATGAAGCACCTCGAATTATGTTTATCACAGTGAACTTTGAAGGCAGCTATGTGAGAGATCTGAGAGCTATCCTGTCCTGCATTGTAGACAATAACCGCGTAGAGCTATTTAAATTTCATTACATTAAATGCAATTAAAAATTCAGTTCCTCAGTAACTGATAACCTAATTTTACTTGTTTAATGGTCACATTTGACTATTCTAATGGATGGACAGTGTAGATGTAGAACAGTGCCTTTGTCACAGAAAGTCCTGTGCACACTACTACTCCAGAGCGAGGCATATTCCACAGGGATCTATGAACTGTAGGAGCCCACACTGAACTTCAGTATGTTTTTGAAATAATAAAATTCTGTCTATAACAGTAGTTAGTCCTTTTAAAAAATTTGTGAGTATTATTTCATTTTATGAATATTCTATAGTTGATTCATGCTCTTATTAATGGGCATTTGAGTTGTCTGCAGTGTTTGGCTGTTATAAATAAATATTTGAAATACTATTGTATCATTACAAATGGCATAGACTTATTAATGTTTCCTGTTTTAACTCTTGAAATTACTACAAGTGATTTTGTCAGATAATTAATATATTGTTGCAGTAAAATATTTTTACTTTAATTAACAGGGTCGTTTGCATCCAAAGTTCGAGTACTTTAATGTATTGTCTGTAATAAGTTTATGAAACTTGAAAAATGAAAATGAATCCAAAAAGTAACACAATCGATTAATTTTCAAAAATAGCTCTGTTGGTATGTGGAAAATGATGAATATTTCAGAAAAAGTAATGCTGCTTTAGTAACTTAAAAAGCTTCCAGTTCCCACTGATTATTAAGTTTTGAGTGTAGAAACGTATTTTTATGTTTTAGAATTAATACATCCTGTGAAGTGGTAACACACTTTGCATTTTTCTTGGGCTATATGTTTAAGAAATCTAAAAGGTTTTGTAAATTTTTTTTAAATTTCTTTTAACTTGATAAAAGTTCATAACATTAATTACATTCTACAGTTGGATTCTACAGTTGGAAAATTGGTATCTTTAGAGATGATACATACTTACCTTTTCTTTGATAAATGACTTTCCACAAACATTTTTACTCTAAATAAATGGACACATCTGAGGGTTGTATTTTCTCCTAATCCAGGGTTTACTTGCAAAGCAATTACTATCTTCTGCACTGCCATTGCAGTTCACCTATATAAATACTTACAAAAGAAAAATAGTGACGTCCTGCATGCAGTTGTGAAGAATCGAAAAGTAAAAAAGAAGGAAAGAACTGATTTATAACTGGATCATCATTGTGTAAGAATTACACATTGTCAATCTATCAATGGGATATTATTAAATAATAAACATTAATAAAATCTAAAATAATTATAACTACATGTTTAGTAATTGAATATAATTCATATGATCCTATAAGCTTTATTATATTTTGAGTGCAAATAGAATAATATCGTCTCTATTTTGTATTTTTAAAAGATAAACATATACATTTAATACTTTGAAAGAAGATGAAGTGGAATTGGGAAAATGCACATAGGTTAATTCTGATTGCAATGATATATATTAGTTATTGGTCTTGGTTATGTAGTATTACTTAGGTTTCACGTAGTTTACTCTTGTGTCTTTTCATTTGGTCTGTGGAGGTTTATTTCTCAATATTTTTTCAAAATAAAATTAGGTGTGCCAATCCAGTTCATATAATAAAAATTTGTATTTAAGGCCATATTTATTCTCCAAAAGAAGACTATTTTAAAACCATTTAAAATTAACATTTATCTTTTATTTGATGATGGAGAGGTTTCCTCAGAAAATTTCTTTGGTCAGTTGGCCAGTTTGCAATACATATTTTCATGCTTTTTTAATTTTAGTGGACAGAAATTCAATATGATCATATACATCTCTTGTTACCTTGACTCGAATTTTATTGAAGAGACTACCTGGTACCTAAATTGATATCCATTTTGTGCTTTATATTTAATTTTATGATTAATCATAATTTTTCACTTGAAGAAATATTCAAATTTGAATGCAGAATGTGTGAACCATTTGTAGAATTTTTCTTAAGTTGAAATGTATGTCTATAGAAAATTGTTGATATAATTGTTTCATACATTATTGTATATCTATCCAAATCATACACCGATTTTCCAAATACCAAGATAAAAATCAGATTCTTATGAAGCAAAAACTTCTCTACAATGTTTCTTTTGTTCTCTTGGGAGAAGGAACAATTGACAAAATTTCCCCTTTGTTAACTCACATTAGTCAATGACCCTGTGTGTAAGGGCAGGCATTGCCCTGTTCATGGTCTTGGCTGGCAGAAGGAAATGTGAAGCAAGGAGTATTCATGTCTTACTATATTTTTTTGTCCTTAACTTCAACATATATTTATGAAAATTTATAAACTAGTCTTTATTTGAAACTCAACTTGACTGCTTGGTTTTTCTCCATTTGAACCAGCAGGATGGTGGAATATCTGAGGATCAGAGTGTAAAACCAGGAGTTTTTCCTTTAAAGATTCTACAAGATCTGTTGGTGTGCCCTACATTCAGAAAAGGAATATCACACATGATATTTACCAAAGTAGCCACGTGTATCTGTGGTGATCTGTATTTTCAAAATAAAGTGCATTCTTGTAAAGCATTTCTCATATGTTTTTAATGTTCATAGGACTTTAAATATCAATGTACAATATAGGTTTTTCTAGAATTGAAGATTAATAATTTTAGGTGATTTATATTTTCTTAATATTCCACTGTCTAAAATTATTATTTGAAAATTTATACAACTGGAAAGTAAGGTAAGACAAAAACATTTAAATCCATTTTGAAGGTGCTTATAGTATGTGTCTGTGTATATGCATCAATATCTATGTATTTTTCAGAAAATAAACCAGTAAAGGTATAATAAAAATTATAATAATTTGGAGAGTAGTCTTAAGACTTAAATTTGAATATAATGTTCTGCTATGACAGAACATGTGTTTCAATGTCACTAACTAGTTCATAGAAGATTGATAGAGAAACAATACAATTATAGCCCAGAAATCACATTGCTTAACACCAATTTAGTAGCTTTTAGAACAGTCAGTGGAAGCTTTCTCACTAATAAAGAGAAGAACTTAGCAATAAATGAAGTCTTAAGGGAAAAACAGCTAAAAATCCTGTCGAAGTACCTTTCTTTGGAGTTAGCTTTGACTGATTTAACACTATCTGGAATCTTTATAATTTCTACAGTGTTACTGTATCCAGTAAGCTGCAAGTACAAATGGAGAAGCTGCAAAAACATTTTTAAATATTAGATTTTTAATTTTTGATGGAAGTGTTCTCTTTTGAGAATTCATGCCCTCAAGGAGCTACATCTCAAAGGAGAGAGGTGAGTCCCAGCATTTAAACCTGCAGAAGATTGAATGTGATGCTTGGTAAAAATGCTGTGGAGATTTAGCTGTGCTAGGATTTATTAAGATTGTGATTGTTTTTGTTAGGACAATGGTTACAAAGTTGCATAGGTTTTTTAATGGTTTACTCTACAATATTTTTTCCATAAGCTTAGTTATTTCTGGCGCTTGATTTTGCCTAAAGGGACATTTTAAAAGAAAGCATACTTAGTATTACAAGCAGAAATGCTTATGCTATAGAATTGGTGAGAGTTTATTTGTGCTCTTCAAATTGCATTTTCTCCAAAGTCTTAAAATAATAACTACAAATATCCTAGTTCCTCAATCTTTTTCTTTTCTGGATTCTCACTTATATTGGATTGAAGTTTTCCTGCTTTTAACATTGAGCATTTAATCTTACATATATAACCTCAAAAAGTATTGTTTTGATTTATTAATACCATACTTTCCCTTTCAGCACTAAGAGGTTACTCTCCTTTTTCCCTTTTTAAGATATAATTGACATGCAGCACTGTATAAGGTGTGTAGCATAATGCCTTGAGTTACATATATTGTGAAATGATTACCACAATAAGTTTAGTTGATATTTGTCATCTAATGTAGATGAGAAAGGAAGAAAGAGAGAAATAGAGACCAAAAAAAGAAAGGTAGGAAGAAAGAAAAAGAAAATGTTTTTTCCTTGTGACGAGAACCCTTAGGATCTTCTCTCTTAACTTTCAAATATACCCTACAGCAGTGTTACTATAGTCATCATATTGTACATCTCATCCCCAGTACTTGTTTATCTTATAACTGAAAGTTTGTGTATTTGACCACCTTCATTGAATTCCCCCGCCCTCAACCCCTGCCCCTGATCAACACGAATCTGATCTTTTTTCTATGAGTTCATTTTGTTTCATTTGTTTTAAATCCCACATACAAGTGGTAACATTAAGTGTTTGTCTTTCTGTGTCTGACTTATTTCACTTAAGCATAATACCCTCTAGATCTTTTCATGTTGTTGCAAATGGCAGAATTTCATTTTTTAGGATTGAGTAATACTTCATGGTGTGTGTGTGTGTGTGTGTGTGTACACACATCTTCTTTACTCATTTACTGTTGCAAACCTCGGTTGCTTTCCATATCTTGGCTATTGTAAATAATACTGCTGTGAACATTGGGGTGCAGTTATCTTTTCAAAGTAGTATTTTTGGTTTCTTTGGATATATACCAAAAAGTGGATTTACTGGATTATGTGTTCTATTTTTAGTTTTTTAGTTTTTTTTTAGAAATCTCCATACTGTTTTTGGTATTGGCTACACCGAATTACATTCCTACCAACAGTGTAGGAAGGTTCCCTTTTCTCCACACCTTCCCCAGCATTTATCGTTTGTGGACTTTTGAATGATGGCCATTCTGATTGGTGTGAGGTGATACCCTCATTGTGGTTTTGATTTGCGTTTCTCTGATAATTAACGATATTGAGCACTTTTTCATGTGCTGGCTTATATATTTTGATACAGAGTGTTACCATTTATTAATATGTGGAAAGTAGGTGGAGTAGAGGATTTAGAATAAAAGATGAGTTCGGTTTTAGATATATTAAGCTTGAAGTACTAACGAGGCAGCTAACTGCCTTTTGGCGATTGAAAACACAGATCCAAAGCTGAAGAGAGAGATCTCAACTAAAGCCATAATTGGAGATCATCAATATAAAAATTATTATTAGATCTATGGAAAAAAGATAAATTTGCCCAAGAAAAAAAAAAGCCTACTACAAACAAATTTTGAAGACTGTGATGTGTAAGAAACGGCTAGAGCAAGAGACTGAGAAGAAGAAAAAAAAACCAGGGGTGAAATCAATACAGTAAAATGCAAGGTAAGAGTAGATGAAGATGATGAGCATAGTCACAATTGTCAGATGTTGCTGAGAAGTCAGAGGAAATAAGCAATGAATGTTCCTACTGGATTTAGCAACAGAATTTGTTGGAAACCGGAATGAAAGAAATTTCAAAGGAATTGTAGGAGCAGAAGTGAAATGCGGTAGATTAAGGAATGTATTGGAGATGAGTAACTGGACACATTAAATGTAAACAACTTCTTCCCTAAGTATGGGTGTGAACAGAAGATATAAGCCAGTAGATGGCTGGAATGCTAAGGTTTGTCAAGGGTGGTAGATGGGGTGTTTGCTATTAGTGTTGTGATGGGTGGCTTGTGTATATGTTCAGAGGCTGGTAAGAAGGAGCAAGTAGAAGGAGACTGTGGTCTTAAGAGCAAGAATATAATTAATAGAGTAGATTACTCAGAGCTAGATTACTCAGGAGAGGAGAGGATGGATTTCTAAACACAGGAAGAAAGATTAGCTACAGTAAAAAGAAAAGGCTTCCTTTGCAACAGAGGCCACAAAGGAAAGGATGGATGCAACTTCAGGTAATTTTGTAGGTGTAGTGGCTGCAACTTGAGAGAATTCCTCAAACCACATGATCTTCTGAATGTGTCTCTTTGTCCTTACATGCCCTAATCTTTGCAATGTGCGTTCTGTTATGTATTCAGCATGATACCTCTCTAACTGGTCTCTTGGCCTTTTTTTCATCTAACCCACTCTCTTCCCTGATGTGAAAGGAATCTTTGTAAAATGCCAATCTGATTAGGTTACACAATGAGTTGTAAGTGTTTACCTACCTGGCTCTTTTCTAGATTATGAGCCTTTGAATCGAAGTATTGTGTTGTTCATTACTCTGTTCCACTTTTTTATGGAATGAATGCCTAGTGACTTTATCTTTAATGCCATTGGCACCAAAGTCTTTGTTTTTAATAGAGATTGTCGGCTGATAGATTGCTAAATACTCAGAGATTGTCGGGTGATAGATTGCTAAATACTCATGTAAAATCTTCTGTGGGACTTAGAGAATTCATAGTTAAGATCTTAAGGGCTTTCTTCAAAGCCACTTCCCAACTTGCTCCAGCCCTCCTTCACTTGGATGTCTCCTATTGAAAAACCCGTTTTATCAAAGTTTGTTCAATTGTAGGTTGAATTCTTTCCCCTCCAAAAGGTATTCTAAAGTCCTAACCCTTAGTACCTGTAACTGGGACATTTGGAAACAGAATCTTTGAAGATGAAGTCAAGTTAAAATGAGATTGTACTGGAATAGTGTGGGCCCTAATCTGATGACTGGCGTCCGTATAAGAAGAGGGAAATTTGTACATAGAACGTTAGGGGAGAACACCGTGCGAAGAGTAAGCCAGAGCCTGGAGTGATACCTCTATAAACCAGAGAGTACTGAGGGTCGTAGCTGGAAGAGGAAAGGAAGTGTTCTTTCCTAGGGCCTTTGGAGGAAGCATAGCCCTGCTGATAGCTTGAATTTGGACTTCCAGCCTCTGGAACTGTGAGAGTCTAAATTTATGTTGTTTTAAGCCACCTAGTTTAGGTTACTTTGTTATCCCAGCCCAAGAAAATGAACTCTTTTCTCTCTTTCTATATATTATTTTTTTCTTTCCCTGCTTAAATTTATTTCAAGAATCTTATGAAAATTCCAACTAGATAAATATTCTCACTTCTTTAGTGAAAGTTTTTCAACTCTCATCCATCCATGAAGCTACGTTTTCTAACTACCATGTACAATGCATAGAACAACACTGCCCTAACTTTATTATCTTTAGAAGAAAAGAAAAATGCCTTTGCTTTTTAATTTCCTCTTTCCTCTATGACTTGTTTTCTTTTTAATGTCAGTGTTGTTGTCTGACTAAGAAGAAAAATTCTAAATGACATTAATCTGTTTAAGTTTCTATGAAATAACATTTAGGCAACAACAGTGACTAAGTAGGTGTTAGGAAAGTTTTGCCTCCAGACGTGGACCTCTGCCGCCAGACATAAGAAGTCTCACAGGAGAAAAGTCTCCATGCGAAATGATTTCGGGAAGATCACACACAAAAAATAAAAACTAAAATGTTCCAACTCTAAAGCTGCCTCGCTACTAACAAGAGAGTTACTTGGGATTTTGTTTTCGAAATAACACAGGTATACTTCTTTTACTCTCTACTGAACCTGGAGAAAACAATAAGGCACGTTAGCATTCTTTTAAACATACTTTATCACCAAAGTCAGCAAAAATATAACCTCTTTTCTGTAGTAAACATTTAGGATGTAGCGGAGCAAACAAATCTAATTTTTAAACCAATTGCAATGGGTACATTTATCTCAATTTATGTAAAAGTATTTCAAAAGAGTGTATGTAAAATTGAACTTTTGCATTATGAGCTGACAGATGAAACTACTTTTAGTCATAATTAGTCATATTTATGTCGCAAGTAGCCATATAATATGCCCAAGGCAACTGAAGTAATAAAAATTAATGCAAGATAGAATTTGTTTTTCACTTATTACAAAATACTGCAACAAGTTAATTTCTCTTACTTTTTTATCTGAGACAGATTTTTTTTATATACAGTGATGAATTATCTAAAGTGTACTGTCATATACTATTTTTAGTATGTAGTTCTGCTTTGTGTAGGCAGGTCCAGACCCAGGGATTACCAGTATTATTTAGGAAAATTAGCTTGTTGTTTTTTTTAGCTTAGGGAAAAGGAGGGAGATAAAGAGCTAGGCATGAATGCTAGCATTAATTTCTTGTGCAAAAGCAGGAAGCTATGGGACTCACTTCTGACTCATATAATCTTCCCCTGCATAAATCACAGGGAATCCAGTGTACTGAAAAGTCATGGGTAGGACAGAAGAGGAAAGATGAGGGTTATGCCATTAAATCTCTGTGGTCTAAACTGTCACTTGCCATCAGGAAAGACAATGGATAGGACTGCTTTACCTGTTACTAATGTGCTGGTACATCCTTGTTCTTTGCTTGCAGATGTGTAGCTGACAAACAGCACTCTTTAGCCCTGGATAAAAATGTTTATTTATTTGATTATTAGTATGATTGTTTGACAACTCCTTTTTTTTTGTTTGTTTGTTATAACATTTCAGTGTAGCTCTTTAAGAAACACATTTGAAATAAGATGTAAATTTTAAAAATATGTGTGCTTAGGAAATAGCTTTTTAGAATTTAGAAAAGATTTTTCACTCTTTGAAGAAAAGATACAATGTAGTTTTCCCACATTGTAATGAAAATCCATCCTAAAATAATCTGTAAATGCAAGTCATAGACATGTAATATATTTGATGAGAGAGTGTGCTTACTTAACTTCTTATATAAGCAGAGCTGTCAACAGTCCCCTTTCTTGAAGATTCAAATACTAAGTAACCCAGAATGGTAGTTTCAAACCATCTTACTAACAAATTGTTTTTAATTTTTATCTTCCTCCTCTTGGGTGCTGTTATTTCAAAAGATTTTTGTCCAACAAACAAGATTTCATTTATTTTGTAAAAATCGTATGCAGTTTTTTGAGGGGTGAATATGCTGTTTTCTCTTTTTTGTCCACCTTTATTGAGGTATAATTAACATACAGTTTTGTGTGAGATGTATGACATAATGACTTGATATATGTATATATTGCACCACTGTTACCACAATAACTTATCATATCCATCACCTCACATAGTTACAAGTTTCTTTGCATGTCGTGAGAAGTTTAATATATACTCTCTTAGCATCTTCCAAATATACAATATGGTAGTGTTAATCATCACCATGCGGTAAATTACATCTCTAAACTTACTTATAACTGCAAGTTTGTACCCTTTGATCACTTTCATCCATTTCCCTCCCATCCCACCCCCATCTCTAACAACCATCATTCTGTTCTCTGCTTCTATGAAATTGACTATTTTAGATTCTATTTTGGATAAGTGAGATTATACAGTGTTTGTCTTCCTCTGTCTGACTTTTTTCACTTGGTATACTTTCCTCAAGATTTCACCCATGTTGTCACAAATACACAAATGACAGGGTTTCCTTCTTTTGGTAGTTGAATAATATTCTATAATAATATGAATTAATATATATATAAAATATATATAATCAAATATATGAAATCAAAAATATTTTTCTCCCATTTGTTTATGCACTCATCTGTTGACACACATTTAGGTTGTTTCCCTGTCTTGGCTATTGTAAATGATGATGTAGTGAACGTGGAAATGCAGGTATTTCTTGGAGGTAGTGATTTCATTTCCTTCAGATAAATACCCAGAAGTAGGATTGCTGATCATATGGTAATTCTGTTTTTAATTTTTTGAGGAGCCTTTGTACTGTTTTTCATAGTAGCTGGACTGATTTATATTCCAACCAACAGTGCACAAAGGCTTCCTTTTCTTGACATTGTCACCAACATTTGCTATCCCTTATCTTTTTGATAATAACCATTTTAACAGGCTTCATGTAATAGCTCGTGGTTTTAATTTGCATTTCCCTAATAGAGAATGTCGAGCACCTTTTGATGTACCTGTTGGCCATTTGAGCAGCTTTGGGGAAAATGTCTGTTTAGATCTCTTGCCCACTTTTTAATTGGATTGTTTGATTTTTTTTTTGTTCTTGAGTTGTGTGAGTTCCTTATGTATTTTGCATACTAATCTCTCAATAGATTTGCACATATTTCCTCCCATTTTGCAAGATGTCTTTCCAGTTTGTTGACTGCTGCTTTTGCTGTGCAGAAGTGTTTTGTTTGATGTTGTACTTGTTTATTTTGCTTTTGCTGCTTGTGCTTTTGGTGTCATACAATAAAATCGTTGCAAGATCAATGTCAAAGGCGTTTTCCCCATGTTTTCTTATGAGAGTTTTATGGTTTCAGGTTTTATATTTGTCTTTAATCCATTTTGAGTTCATTTTTGTGAGTGATGTAAGATAGGGGTCTAGTTTCTTTCTGTCCTATGTGGCTGTCTAGTTTTACCAGCACCATTGACTGAAGAGACTCTCCTTTTTTCATTGAGTATTCTTGGCTCCCCTATCAAATATTAGTTGACGATATATGCATGGGTTGATTTGGGGGCTTTTGGTTTTGTTCCATTGGGCTGTGTATCTGTTTTTATGCCAGTACCATACTGTCTTGATTGCTATAGATTTGTAATACAGTTTGAAATCAGGAAATATGATGTCTCCAGATTTTTCTGAAATACTATAAATATCTTTGGTTTCTCCATTATTGCCTATGAAAGGCCAAAATGAGGCACTGCTGACCTAAATAATTGCTCCCCACCCCCACCCTGTAAATATATGAATGTGATTTTTCTTACATACATGAAAGATGTCTCTCTCAGTATGAAGCATGGAGAACCCACATGGGAGCAGTGAGTATGCTGCTCTTTCGTGGGAGTGAGTAAAGAGGGAGAAATGTATTTCAGTAATTCTACTTTAGAAAATAAAATTTACTTCCTCTCAGAAAAAAATGTTTATCCTATCATTAGGCACAACTGGAATCCTATTACTTCTCCTTTAATTCAGATGGACTGAGGTTTAACACACTTTTATTATACAGCCTAAGAATTTGGCTACTAATTAAATATTCTTGGGTATTCTGAAATATTTCTGGATTTTCAAACATAAGTGGAATCACTCAGAGTGCTTATAAATTTCCTGTTCTTTTGTGGCCTTCAGTATCAAAAGCAAAAACAGAGCTAAAACAACAGAGCTAGCATCTGGGGATGCTGTACTCAGATACCACAGTGAACATGGCCATTTACGTTAGAACACTTTGAGGTGAGTTTGCATCAATTATTGTGGGCATGCGCCTGAGACCCTCCTCTCATTCTCATTATGATTGGTGGCTTATATTGTGGAAATAAGTCACCCCTTCAGAGTTTGAACTATTGTCTGTCTTATAAAGCATAAACTAAAATGTCAGATTCATAATTTATATGTACCATGTATTATGTTGAGGTTTTTTTTAATATTATTAGAAGAATGATAGGACTGGCTAAAAGTTTGTTGACATACTTTATCCTATGATGTATCTGTTGAATGAAAGAAAAAAAGCACAATGTGAAAGTTGTGAGTTAAGTTTTATTCAGGGACCTTACTGAGGAGGCCAGGGAAGCAGCTTCTCAGATAGTTCTGAGGAACTGCTCCAAAGAGGTGAGGGAGGATCCAGAATACACACGAATCTTTTGCTAGGAAAAAAGCACGCAGTCAAACGAACGTCACAATATTACCGCTGATCACAAAGAATAGGTATCTCAAGTTTATGATTTTAGTGCTCTTCTATGTATGGGAAGATGAGAGAATCTGGGATCATTGAAGTATTTCCTTAGATTCCTTAGAACTGTCTAGGAGCCTGTGTATCTAAAACACAGAATGCTCCCCGTTTTTCTCCATCCTGAATTCCTGTCAGGGTGCACTATCTGTGGGCAGCTGCAGTGGCTGATGTTTGATCCTTGTAGAAATGGAATGGCAGGCAACACTTCTTTCTTGACTTATTTTTCACATATTTTACCATGAGGGTAATGTGATTCAAATTTTAAATTAGCAATTTTCAGCAATCAGTGATAGGTTTATTCATATTTATAGATAAAAATTTCTCCTGAGAAATAGGTGTTTCAGAGGCAACGTGGAAAAACATACTGTGACTGATTTTAGTTTAATAATATGACTTTAATTCTGGCCCTAATGGAATTGCCCGGCCAGTGAGTCAGTGATTTTAGGGCCACTTTTTTGCAGCCCTCACTCCTGGCCTGTGCTGCCACTGTTGGAAACCTCTCATGATGTAGCAGGGATAATTGTAATCACACACTGGAGGGGTGTGAGTATAATGTGCTTTACTATTTTCTCTAATCTGTTTTTATACCTAGAGGCTATAAAATGTGCCATTTCACACAATACTGGGGATTCAGAATACTTACCTGGAGCCCAAAATGACCTATAATTTTCAGATTATTCTTTTTGCCATTGATAGCCAGAAGCCCGCAGTTGATCTTGAGGATGACTAGCTCAGTGCCAGTCAGGGCTAAAGACTGGGAGTGAGATGTCTGCCTGGGCCGGGAATCTCCGTTCTCAGCTCCTCCTGGTGCTCTAGGGGTCCTGGGGCTTTCAGCTTCTCTAGATGAACTGTGCAGCCGCTCCCCTCCAAGGTGCAGCCACGTTTTATCCAGTGCTGCTCGGAGAGGCGGTAGATAGAATGTAGGCCCCGATCTTTGTGTGGCCCAGCAGCCTCCATCCTCCCATGCATTCTGAAAGCATCTCCTCCCTCTCTCCCACCTCTTTGAGCTTGTTCAGCCTTTAGTAGAATTCCTCAGGGAACTGACACTTTCTTGAGTTTAAAAGCCAAGAAAGCAGGCTAGTTACTACTACTTTTGCTTCTATAATACCACCTTTCTCTCAGGGAAGTGGGCATAAAGAGCATGGTTACATGAATGAGGAGAAAGGAAAACTATAGAACTGACAAATTAATCTCACAGTCAATTTCATTTTCATTGTTCTTTAATATTATGATTAAACCGGTTTGAGTTGTTGCCTATGGGGATAACTTGGACTTTCACAAAATCAAAGTTCTTAAGCAACTTTAACAAAATAACTCCACAGAAAAACAGACCTAGCATGAATTTTTTTTATAGATTCCCTATTTCCCAAATAGCCATTATTCCTAAATGAGACTCCACATACCTATGAAACTAACAGGGTAGTGGGTTCTCCTACCACCTGTGATAATCTCTTCTAGTACTTAATAACTTACTATCTAAAATATATTGTTTATACAGTATCATTTATGTAGCACCTACTACGTGTTGATGAAAGCTCCATTAGCAATCAAGAAGAAAAAAGGGAATGCTATTCAAACCTAACAGGATTATAACCTAGGAGACACTTTCAGGAAGTTCTAAGAACTGTTCCACCAGTTAGAAGTTGAAGGCACGGTTATATACATTTTCAAGACAAAGGATTGTACATCAAAATGACATATTGATATTTTACATGAAGTTCACCAAGGATACATAGGCCAGGTAAGCATGTACAGAGCAAATAGCAAGTCACCATGACCCTCCACAGAGTTGGGAAAGAATGCTTCTCTTTTAAGTAGTTACACTGCTAGTTTCAGAAGAAGGGGGAAAGAAAGATTTTTATGGTCCAGCAGGCACTCCCATCTTTGAAAAGGTGTGGTTAACGTGTAATGCAGATGCATGCTGCACATTAAGGAGGGAGAGGGGAAGCCCAAATGGACACAGAGGAAGAATTTTATGTTTAAATTTTCTTGTCCTGCCTTAAAATACAAATTTTCTTTCATCATATGTGTCAAACATTTTTCCAAATAGTAGGGATATTTTAGTGAACAAAATAGATACAAATCCCTGCCCTCATCGTGCTCATGTTCTAGTGGATAATGATTTTAAATGACAGGCTTAGTGGAATGAAGCTGTAAACACATGCCTGTATTTAAACTTAATTAACAAAATATTATCCCAATTTGTAGACAACCAACTGACTATTAGCATATAAATATATTTTTCATTGGTACTATTCCTGGACCATTTATTTTTTGTCTAGCAGCAGACACTTCTTGTGTCCTGTGACATACTGAGTTATGAAAGTGAATATTGTTGATTTTATGACAACATAAAAATGTCCTATGTAATGACAGAAATAAGTAAGCTTTGACTTTTTTTATAATTATAGATTAAACAACTTGCTTACAAAACTAGGCACCAAGTAGATAGTAAGGTAGTTGTTTAGTAATTGAGAAAGAGTTCCATAGATAAGAAGGAAATAGTTAAGAAAAATTTAGAACTATATAATATTGCTTATTACATTGCATTTACAAAATGTATGTTTTTGATTTATTATAAATAATACCTTTTTCTCATTTGGAAGTATCTTGTCTGTGGAAATATTTAACTAACATACAGTAGAAGAAATAAAATTAGTTCTGTATGATGTATTCCACGTGATAATATAGCACAAAAAAAGACAGAGAATGGAGCCAGTTTGGAACAAAGAAATAACGCCAGACAGTAACTGGAATCCATAGGAAGAAATGAAGAATATCAGAAAAGGTATGTATATAGGTTAATAAAAAAAGAAAACCTTCATATATGTGTGTATATTTTCTCCTTTGTTCTCTTAATTTCTATAAGATTTTACAAGCAAAATTTTTAATACTATGTTGCTGGGTTTATAGCATATATAGGCACAAATGAGGGCGTATGGAACAGATCTATATTGAAACAAAGTTTCCATATTTTACTGAAATTAAATTAATGTTGATCTGAAGTGGCATTTGAGCAGAGATTTAAATAAAACGAGATATGAGACATAGGACTATCGGAGCAGAGTGTTTCAGACTATTTGCAGGAAAGATGCAAGGCAAATGTGTTGGGTTTATTGAGGAAACCAAGAAGGTTGGAGTGGAGTCTACAATGGAGGGAAACTCATTACTCAGTCACTTCAACACATTCACATTTTTATATACACCGTGTGATCCTTAATAACTATTATATTAGTTAAATTCATTATTTTTTATATATGCTAAGGGATAAAGAAAATGTCAAAAAAAAGAAAAAAGGCACAGAAAATGGTAATAATATGTAATTGAGGAGTCCAGCTCCAGGCCAGAACCCTATGTATGATCTTTTAAGCCCAACCATTTGTAATTACAAAGGCTCTACCTGGAAGATCTCATGGAAGAAAACTGCCCTCTCCTCAGCAGACCTGGTATCAGTCTGGAGGGAGTTACATTCAAGGATTCTGCTCCTCCCTTGCCCAGTCATGCTCTTAATATGCATGTTTTTTTAAGTCCTAGCCCAAATACCTCAGTTTGGAGACATTTTTATCCGGAGCACTTGGCCAAGGCTTCTCTCAGGTGCCTCTGCTGAGACCACATTATTGGAAAGCCTCGAGGATATTTTTCGTCATTCTGACTCAGTATTCAGAACTTTCCCCCTTGCACCCATCTCTCCCTCTCCACCAAACACCTGGGTTAATAAAAGGAAAGGAGCCCTTTGCTAGGGGTCTCCTCAGCAATGAGACAATTCTGAAGTCTGTGCTGATCCGCCTGACCCTTGCCTGGTGCTATTCTGTGGGAAGAATGGAACCCTGGGGGAGCCAGTGCTTTCTCATGTTTAGCCTCTTACTTATACCATCACTGATAAAAGTCTTACTCTTACTTCTGTTTTAATCAGCTACTCAGTCAGTCACCTGGCAGGTTAGCTGTCTCCAATTTAGCTTCACTCCTGAGAGAAATGTCTTTCTCTTTAATTAATGTCACCTAGTCATGGTACCTGATTAGATTCCCATTCTTTACACTAAGAATTACATATGCTCAAATATGGTTTCAGACGTTACAATCTTTGCCCGCAGGAGAGGCACAAGTGCAGAATCAGAAATTCCATAAGCAGTGAGATCAACTATGTTATGCACTGTGAACAAAAGCTGGAGTAAGGCAGAGGCAAAATGGAAGTCAGAATATGATGGCTAATTCAAGATATCATTATATTAATGCTATGGTCTAAATGTTTGTGTCCCTCCCAAATTTGTATGTTGAAATCCTAATTTCTAAGGTGATGTTAATAGGAAGTAGGGCCTTTGGAAGGTGCTTATGTTATGAAAGTGGAGCCCTCATGACTGGAATTAGTGCCCTTTATAAAGAGTCCACAGAGCTCCCTCGCCCTTTCTACCCTATGAGGGAACAAGAGAAGTCTGCAACAAAGAAGAGGGCCCTCACCTGACCATGCTGGCACCCTAATCTTAAATTCCAGAACTATTGTTTATAAGTGATCCAGTCTGTGATACTTGTTATAACAGCCCCAATGGACTAAGACAATTAACAACTAACTTTAACCCAGAGATCTGAATCCAGAAAGTTAGACAAGAGTTTGAACTGGAAAAGAATAGGTGACAGGAACAAGACAGCCATCTAGTAGAGGGTTTCTAAAAATCTTTTGTCACCTCTTAAGAAGTAAGGATGTCCTTGGAGTATCAGGCACACAAGAATTAGGAGACAGTGGCTACTTGACTCAGGACAACTACTAAATACATATAAGCTAATCTATGAACTAACAGAAAACATCTCATCCAACTGGGTGCAAAGCCAGGACCCCATTTCCTCTGAGTGCAACTTCACTACAGAGAACATAGGATGTATATGATCATTAAATGAAACAGAGAATGAGGTCTATAACAAGAACAGTTCAATTAGGGGTGTATTTTTCTCACAAAATGGAAATCCTCACCACTGCTTTTCAACATCGTACTGGAACTACTAGTTAATACAATAATACAGGAAAATGAAATTAAAAGTTTATTATAGACTAGGAGAGAAGAAATAAAACTGTCTTTGTTTGCAGATGATATGATGAACTATGTAGAAAATCCAAAAGAATAAAAAACTGGAATAAGCAATTATAGTAAGGTTACAAGGTACAAGTTTAATATACAAACATCAATTGCTTTCCTGTATGCCAAAAATGAACAAGTGGAATTTGAAATTAAAAACACAGTACCATTTACATTAACACCCAAAAGTGAAATCCTATGGTATAAGGCTAACGGAATATGTACAATGTCTATATAAGGAAAATTACAAAACTCTGATGAAAGTAATAAAAAAGAACTAAATAAAATAGATTTATGCTCCTGGCTAGGAAGACAAAATATTTTCTAGATGTCAGTTTTTCCCAACTTGATCCTTAGATTCCATGCAATCCCAATCAAAATTCGATCAGTTATTTTACGGGTGTGACAAACTGATTCTAAAGTTTATATGGAGACCCCAAATTCTCGGAATAGCCAACAAAATATTGAAGGAGAAGAATGTTGAAAGTTGGAGGACTGATGCTACCAGACTTCAAGACTTAGTATAAAGCTGTATTAATGAAGACATTGTGGTATTGGTGAAAGAATAGACAAAGATCAAAAAAAAACCAGACTAGAGAACCCAGAAATAGATCTAAATGTATATAGTCAACTAATCTGTGATAAAGGAGCAATGCAACCCAAAGAAGCAAAGATAATCTCTTCAACTAATGATGTTGGAACAACTGGACATCCACATGTTAAAAAAAATGAATTTAGACACAGATTTTATACAGTTCACAACAATTACCCAAAGTGAATCATAAACCTAAACATAAAATGCAAAACTACAAAACTCATGTATGCTAACATAGGAGAAAACCTAGATAACCTGAGGATGGTGATGGCTCATTAGATTAATTGTCAAAGGCATGATCCATGAAAGATATAACTGATAAGCTGGATTAATTAAAATCAAAAACTTCTGCTCTGCAAAAGACAATCTAAAGATAAGCCACAGACTGGAAGAAAATATTTGGAGAAGACACATCTAATAAAAGACTGCTGTCCAAAATATAAGAACTCTTAAAACTGAACAATAAGAAAATGACCTGATTTTAAAATGAGCCAAAGACCTTAACAGGTATTTCATCAAGGAAAATATATAATTGGCAAGTAAGTATATGAAAAAATGCTCCACATCATATGTCATCAAGAAAATGCAAACTAAAACAACAATGAAATACCACGATACACCTATTAGAATGGCCAGAACCTGGAACACTGTCAATACCAAGTCCTGGAGAGAATGTGGAACAACAGGAATTCTCATTTGTTGCTGATGGGAATGTTGAATGGTACAGCCAATTAGGAAGACAGTTTGGCAGCTTCTTGCAAAACTAACCATACTCTTACCATGAGACCCAGCAATCAGACTCCTTGGTATTTACCCAAAGGAGTTGAAAACTTCTATCCACACACACAAAAAAACGTGCACACATATTTATAGCAGATTTATTCCTAATTGCTAAAATTGGCAATTTTTAGCATAATTTGCTTTGGAAGCAAACAAGATGTCCTTCAGTAGGTGAATGGATAAATAAACTGTGGCGTATCCAGACAATCGGATATTATTCAGCACTAAAAAGAAATGAGCTATCAAGCCATGAAAAGACAGGAGGCTAACTTAAATTCATATTACTAAGTGAAAGAAGCCAATCTGCAAAGGCTAAATATTGTCTGATTCCAACTACATAACATTTTGGAAAAGGCAAAAAACTATGGCAACAGTAAAAAGATCAATAGTTGCCAGGGATTAAGAGGGAGGGAAAGAGAAGGATGTATAGGCAGAGCACAGATAATTCTAAGGGCAATGAAACTACTCTGTATGATACTATAATGGTGGATACATGTCATTATAAACTTGTCCAAACCCTTAGAATGTACAATATCACAAGCAAACTGTAAGGTAAGTGATGGACGTTAAGTGATAATGATTTTTCAGTGCAGTTTCATCAGTTGCAGTCAATTCTGGTGGGTGATGTTGAAAATGTTCATTATTTTTCCTTTCACTTTCATATTTTCATATAATATTTCTTTCATTCAGCAATGCTGATATTTTAATCTATTTTTTATTAATGTACTTATTAATACTTTTTGCTTCTAAAAGCACTGGAAGCAACAGGGAGCATTTATTTTAAGGAGAAATAAATTATAGGACTACCTAGGAAAACAGGATTTACTTGTTTCAGAAACTGATACTGAACGGCATATGGCAATGTTATTACTGAATTAATTTCTCTTCTTCCTTGTTTCTAAGACTAAAAGGAAAACATATTGTGTTACTTCGTTCCTATGAATCGATAAAAGGGAAGATTTATAGTTTTTTAAATGTGAATTTTATGTAAAAGTCATTGCATAACATAATAATTATCTTCAAAAGCAGTTATGACAAAACTGCACAAATGTTTTTCATATCCTACTGCAACAGGCAGAAAAATGGCCCCTCAAAAATGTCCATGTCCTTATCTCTAGGACCTGTGACTATGTTATCCTATGTGACAAAGGAGAATTAGGATTGCAGATGGAATTAAGGTTCTAATCAGCTGACCTTAAAATAGACTATCCTGGATTATCCGGTTAAATGTAATGATGAGAATCCTGAAAGGTGGAAGAGGGAAGCAGAAGAGCCCATGTCAGAATGACGAGATGTGAGAAAAAGTGCCCAATTCTTGCTTCGAAGACAGAAGAAGAGAAGGGGCCAGGAGCCAAGGAATGCCACCACCTAGACTTGAATCCAGTGAGACCAATTTTGGATTTCTGATCTTCACAACTGTAAGGTAATAAATCTGTGCTGGTTTGAGTCACTGGTTTGTAGTAATTTGTTAAAGCAGCATAGCAAACTAGTATGTCTATCATATTAGTCCTTAAAACCTTATAGGAATGACACTGTCACAGAGATAATATTTATCACATACTCTGTTCCCTCCCCTCACTTACATTTTCCAGTCCCGTTGAAGTTAGATGTTAGTCATTCTGGCCAATGAAACGGTTCACTTTTAGATCAGATTCTTTTCTACTGCTGTGTCTGTATGGTTTAGATGGGAAAACTACAAGATGGTAGCTCCTCAGTCAACCTGGGCCCCCGAGTGTCTATGTATTGCATAGAAGACACTCTCCCATCTTCATTGAACATGAAGTGGAGCTAGAAATAAAGTTCTTTATTATGTTAAGTCACCACAGTTTGAGTGGTAAGTTGTTACTGCAATGTGACATAGTTTGTCCTTAAAAAAAATACAGATACCAAATATAACTTAGCAAAGATATTTCTGTCAGCAACTAAGTTTCTCTTAATTTCTAGAATTCTGGCTTAAAGACAGAGCTTACAGAATTTAGAAGACTTCACGGCTAACATTGCCCTTAGACTGTTACGTCTTATCTATACTTTCAGCACACAAGATTTCCAATTCTAAATTGTGCTCTCTGGCTAATGGCTGAAATGAAGACTGTATCTTATTGAAAAGAGCCATATGTTCTTTACTGATAATGGTCAGTAGCAGAATAAGATGCACTTACAGAAATTAAAGAGGTGGTTTTATTTTTGGTTAGAGGTAATCCCACCTTCTCATGGAGGTGCCTGGGGCGGAGGCTACAGTAAGGTCTGGCAAGGAGCCAGCATTGTTCTCCGAGAACTTTGAGCCTCTCATAGCCTGAATAATACTTCTGTGGTGGTTCAGGGTTACTTGAGAACTAAAAGTTATGGCTCTATCTTAGTCTAGAGGTTTTTAAAGGCAAGTTATTGCAATTGACCTAGTCAACTTTAGAAGAACTTTAGTGTCCCCTAAGTTGTTTATTTCTTCACAGCAGACTGGGTCCTGTTAGGTCAAAGATCACCGGTGCCAAACTAAAATTTACACATCAACTGTTTTCAACATAGCCTAAATAAACAGAATTTTATCCATTTTGAGCTTGCCTGCTATGCCCCAAATCTGCTAGCCATGGATAAAATGAACCCTATGGCTATAAAAGACTGAGAGCTGCTGCTGCCCTTTGGAGGCCGCTGACCCAGACTTCCTGATGGACTCCTGAGTGACAGCTCTTAGACATGTAAGCGCCCTCTCTGAGCCCCCTGTCCCCTGGGAGTTCCCTTGCCCCTCTCCCTTCTTCTAGATAGTCTTCACATCCCTTCCCGTGCTTACGCTTCCAAATGCTGTCACGCTGTGGGGGACTTTCCCCCCAAGTAAACCTGTCAAAGTGTGCTGAAATAAGGCTCGTGGTACTACTGCCACCTCATGGTTATACCTTTTCCCTCAATCAGCCCTGAAGCCCTTCAGACTCACTGCAAAACCTTACAGAATGTCTGACTTTTGTTTATCATTGCTGGGCCAACTAAATGTTAATAGTCAAAAATACCTCCAAGTAGCTGAGAAAATCCACTAGTTAAATGGGATTACATATTATCCATTTGGATTATGGTGAGTAATCACCTGCAAAAACTCGTAGTTTTACTTTGACATTGTTAGATGTTAAATTTTAATTCATTTGGCAATAGGTTCAGATGCTTTGTAAAACTTTATTTTGATTTAGACTGATTTCATTAACAGCAATATAACTGTTACTGTAAGGGACTTTGTGAGCACATTATAATGCTGTGACTTTGATAGACCAGGATTTGAATTACAATTTTCTCACTTAATTATGTAAATTTGGGCAAGTTATCTAACTACTTTAAGCCACTTTCCTCATTGAAAAACATAGAAATAATTGTATATAGTACAATGGGTCTTAGTTATCTATTACTATATAAGAAACTAATCTAAAATTTAACGGCTTAACATGACATTTATCATCCAGTTTCTGTGGATCAGGAATTTGGAGGCCATTTACCTGGCTTCTGTGGCTCCAGGTCTCACAGGGCTGGGAATCAATGTGTCAACTATAGTCCTCTCAAGTCTTACACAGAGAAGAATCTTCTTCTGAGTTCAATCATGAGATAATCTTACAGTTGTTGGTAGGACTCAGTTTCTCAAGGGATGTTGGAATAAGGGCCTCAGCGACTCCACTGGCATTTGACCATAAGCCACCCTCAATTCTTTGCCAATGTGGGCCTTTCCCTGTGGCTCACATCATGGAACTTGCTTTATCAGGGCAGCAAGCAGGAAGAGCCCAAGAGTAAGTACAAGTCAGATGGAAGTCATAGTCTTCTATAGCCAAATCTTGGAATTGACATATCACTTTAAAAAAAAAAAAAAACTCAAGTACAGTTTTATCCAGATTTCACAGTTTTTCCACCCAGTATCCTATTCATGATGTCACAGTACATTTAGTTGTCATGTCTCCTTAGTCTCTTTGATATGTAATAATTCCTCAGTCTTTCCTTGTGTTTCATGATCTTGACATTTTTTACAAGAACTGGTAGTTATTTTGTTGAACACCCCTCAATTTGGATTAGTTGATATTTTATCATGGTTTTGTTGAGGTTTTGCATTATGAAAAGGATAACACAGAAGTGATTTGTTCTTTCCATTGTATCATATCATGGGTACATGACATCAGTATACACTGTCAGTGTCATTAAATCTGATAATTTGGAAGGTTGTATGCATCAGGATTCACTTCAGTGAAGTTACTATTTTTTTTATCAACCCACCACCACCACTTTTGACATACTGTTTACTAGAGACAAGTCACTAGGACCAGCCAGTACACACAAGGGAAGGAGATGACATGATGGCATAAATATCAGGAGGTAGGGTTCAGTGGGAGTCATTTCAGAAGTTGCCCATCACACTATGAAAGGTAAGGTAAGGATATAGAAAGTAAGTGTATAGTAGGTAAGGTAAGGCTACAATAACGTCATGCATGAAGGACTTAGCATATTACTATCCAAATAATTGGTAGCTATCCTAATGATAATTATAATGATAACTATTCTGTGGCTCTCTTTCAGATTGATTCATTCAACAAATGTTTATTAAACCTTTATCATGCTAAAACTGTAAATATGAAACTATTCTGGTTTAGAAGAGAGTTAATAATAAATAGGTAAGGAAATGTTTGTGAACTGTGATGAATGATACAAGGAGAGCAATCAGGGCAAAGTGATTTTGTATGTGTGTGTGTGTGTGTGTGTGGTAGATTATTTCAATCAAGCCAGAAAAAGCCTACTTGAAATGACACTTACGCTAAGATTGAATTTTGAGAAAACATCAGCTTTACAAGATCCTGGAAAGTAATATCTTGGGAAGAGATTAGCAAGTTCAAGGACAACGAGGCAGAGAAGATTTGCCATGTGAAGGACATGGGAAAAACTTATGACTAAAGTATACTGAGCAAGGGGTAAAATGCTATCAGTTAATGTTGAAGAGATAGGCAGGGGCTAAAGTCTCTAGAACCTTGTAGGACATGGGAGGGATATTATTTTATCCTAAGTATGATGGAAAGCATTGGCGTGTTTTATGGCAGGTAATGATAAGATCTTATTTTAATAAATTTTTGTCTAATTGCAAATTACAGAAAACTTGCAAGAACGATGCAAGAAAGTTCTGTGTATGTGAGTGAAAATTATGACAATGCCAGCTCTCTGTAAGCAAATCTATTATCAAAACATTTAAAATGGTATACTGGCCTTCAGTTTTCTAGGATTCAAAAGAAGACTTTTCCATACCTACCATATGACGACCAGGGATCATAATATTCAGACCACTTTCTCTTTACGTATCCAGATAATAATTCATACATTTTTGGTGACTACTGAAATTATCTCTACTGTTTAAGTTTGGGACAACCATGAAATCACACCTGCTGACTAGTGGGAAACTATTTTTCAGATCAGCCTCTGCTGTCTGGTGTCATTGCAAGTATCCCCTGGGCAATTTTATTTTATTGCTTGAATTTCACCTTAGGATTTTTGCCTTTACTCTTGACTTTTTCATTTTGGCAATGAAATGTAGGTACAAGTTTCTGAACCATGGACATTATAAAGGAATATGTAATTGACCCAAACTTTTGACACCAACAATGATGCTTGAATATTATGACACTTACATGAGAGTACCTAACTGGTTTGCGCCTGCAGTATCTTCATACTCAGAGCATGCCATACTTACTGATTTATTACAGTCCCTTCAGGAATTTGCATGGCATTCATCTGAGATACCTTTTATGTTCAGGTCCATTATTTGGGAAAGTATTTGTTGGTGTACAATTGTTTGTGCTTTAGTGTTTTATGACTCATACCACGCCATGAATGACCCAAAGACTAGGTAATATCATCACCTGATTTCTTTCTTGTTCTCTTCCCACCCACATATCAGAATTCAATCTGTATACTTTGAATGCCTTAGACATAAATAGAAAGCAAGAGTCAGGGTAAACAATACGTGAGAAGTCCAAGAGATTTATTGTCTATTCAGTTAAGGAGTGCTAAGAAAGTCAACAAACATCTTAGCCAGTGAGCTCATGAATGGTTCTGGTTAGAACAGAACACAGTCCATTTATTTGTCTGGCCAAGGCCTGGAAGTAAACACAAGGTTGTTAGCTATGGGAATAGGATTAGGGGAAGGAATAATAGTTGTCTAGGAGAAAGACACCAGAATTCTAACTATGGCTCTGACACTAAACGGATGTTAGACAAAATAAATTTTAATCAAGTTTATATTTTATGAAATTAATGGGTTACAGAGCTTTTGCCTCATTAAATTTCAGATTTGGAAAAGTGTTCAGTGGTTGTCTAACCCAAATCTCTGTAGTTTGAATGCTTCCCACCATATCCCTAAAAACTGACCAACTAGCTCCTCCAGTGAAAGAGAATTTATTATCTACTGAGGCAATCTATCTCATTTTGTATAGCTCTAATTCAGTGGGTCTTAAACTTTTTTGTCTCACAATCCATTTATACTGTTAGAACTTACTAAGCATCACAAAGAGCTATGACTTGATAGATACAGATTAATAGATCTGCAATCCACTGACTTATTAGAAATTAAAATAAGGTATTTAAATAATTAGTTCATTTAAAATGACAATAATAATCCCATTAGATATTAACAAACATTTTAAGTTTTTGATAATTACAAACTAGACATAGAAAGACAACTACTGCATGATCTCAATTATATGTGGAATTTTTTAAAAAGTTGAATTCATAGTGACAAAAAGTAGAATGGTGGCTACTAGGGACTGGAGGAGGTGGGAGGGGGAAAGAGGAGATGTTGGCTTTTTCAGTTTTAAGATGAATAAGTTCTGGAGACCTAATGTACAACATAGTGACTACAGTTAATAATGATGCACTGTACACTTGAAATTTGCTAAGAGAATAGACCTGAAGCGTTCTCATACCACACACACACACACACACACACACACGTACACGTACACACACACGCACAAAGGTGAGGTGATAGGTATGTTAGCTTGATTGTGGTAATCATTTCACAGTGTATACATATATTAAAATATGTTGTACACCCTAAGTATATAAAATTTTTATCTGTCAATCATACCTCAATAAAGTTGAAACAATTATATTTTCAAAAATTATAGTGAGAAAAATAAAATGGTTTTTATCTTTTTTCAAATCTCTTTAATGTCTTGCTCTATAAGGGGTTCTTACATCTTCTTTTTTGTGATTTGACATGTCAAGTAGCCCCTGGAGAACTTCACTGTTCACTGGTAAGAAAATGAGAATCTAAAAGGCAAATAACATCCTAGTATTATTTTAAATAAATTGTGAACTTGCAGATTCCTTGATAAGATCTCAGATTGTCCCTGAGGTTCCTCAATCACATTTTGGGAACCATTGCTCCAATTATTTATAAAGGATTTTCTTTATTTTGAGCTCACATTTTCCTTCTAAAGATCCTTATACTAATCTCAAGAATCATAAAAAAATAAGTATGATTTGTTTCAAATGATGCCCTCACTCAAATATTTTATGACAGCTCTCTTTTCACCCCTATATCGTTCCTTCAGTATAAACTTTCCTAGTTCCTTCAACTAATTATAATGTGAAAAAATTCAGATTTTCTTTCCATCTTAGTTATATTATCCTTAGGCCTGTGCCCATTAGTCAGTGGCTCTCCTGGTGCAACAATTAAGACTGAGCACGATTATTTCAGGATAGTCTGAATGGTGCAGAGAGAAAATCTTAAATTAACCTGGATTTCATACTTCAGTTAATGTCTCAAATTCATACACATTCGATCCATATTTTAACTAGTTGATGTTCAGTCATATCTTTGTTATTTTGCCATTTTGATATAAGTTGGTTTTTAGAATTTTTTTAAACCCGTGTCATCTTGTTAGATATGGATCATGGTTTTAGTCTGTGGATCCTGATGCTGTTACACAAAGTACTCGTAATATTTGTGGCAGATACAATGCTGTATTTACCAGATTGTTTTATTTTCCTCCTGGGCATGCAGCACAACTACATACTGTGCTCCCCTTGCATCTAGGCATAGGATCGGGTTTTTGTCAGTAAGATGTAGGCAGAAGTGCCCTTAGATCTGTTTCGGTGCTGGCCAGAAACATGCAGTGTAAAGGTTTGCACTCTCTCCCCAACTGACTTGCTGCAAGACAAGACCTCATAGAGAACTAGAAAGTGGGAGGAACTTGGATCCCTGAGTTCATCATTTGAAGGAGAACATTCCAGCACAGCCTCCTGAAAAGGAAAATCCACATTGAACCTTCCATGAGCCAGAAACAAATTGTTATTTATTGCTTTAAGCTCATGGAATTCTTTGATAGCCTACCCTAACAAATGTTCTCAGCCTCTATTAAAATTCTCTATATTGACGTTAGTCTGTTATTCAGTTACTGTTTTGGTATAGTCACTCACTCAAAAAGGACTGTACCACCTCAGCAATGCAAAGAGTACTAACTGAACTGTCATTTACCCCACAGTTACCATATCCTCGTGAATATAAGGTATGTTTTGGTAGATGCTACGGTGAAATTTCGATAAATGGTGAGTAATGCTGGCATCATAGAATAAGTTGGGATGTATTCCCTTATCTTTGATTTTTGAAAGTTTTGCCTAGAATTGGAATTAGTTCTCCCCTAAATGCTCAGTAGAATTCACCACCAAAGTCAGAGGGCCTGAAGTTTTCTTTGTGGGAAGATTTGAAACCACAAATGCAGTTTCTTCAATAGACTTAGGCTTGTTTGGATGACCATCACTTCTTAAGAGTTCTTTTGTAATCTGACTTACCAGATTATGTTCATTTCATCCAAACTGTCAAACTTACAGGCATAAAGTTATTTATAACTATACCTTTAGTATCTGTAGAATCTGTAATATCACCTCTCTTGTTCCAGATATTGGCGATGTGTGCCTTTCCTCTGGTCAGTCTAGCTAGAGATTTATCAATTTTCTTTATCTTCTAAAAGAAGTCAGTTTGGGTTTTATTGATTTCTCTATTGTTTTCATGTTTTCTGTATCATTAATTTCTTCTCTGGTCTTTATTATTTCCTTTATTTGTTTACTTTGGGTTTAATTTGTTCTTTATTTTTCAGTTTCTTATGGTAGAATTTGAATTCATTTGAGAACTTTCTTCTTTTTAATACAGGAGTATTATAAGCATTGCTTTAGTGTCATCCTGCAAATTCTGATTTTTTTTTACTTTCATTTAGTTCAAAACACTTTCTAATTTTCCTCTTGACTTTGTTTTTGATCTGTGGGTTATTTAAGGTGTGTTACTTGGTTTTCACATATTTAGAGATTTTCCAGGTATCTTTGTTAGTGATTTCTAATTTAATTCCATCGTGATCAGAAACATACTTCGTATGACTTGGATCCTTTAACAATTACTGACACTTTTTTCATGGCTCAGGATCTGGTCTATCTTGATAAATGTTCCATGTGCACTTTGAAAGACTGTAGACTACCACAATTAGAGGGAAGTTCTATAAATGTCAGTTAGGTCAAGTTTGTTGATAGTGTTATTTGAGTCTGCTATACTCTTGATTTTTCTATTTATTTGTTCTACAAATTATTGAGAACAAGTATGAAAACCTCTGAGCATAACTGTGGATATGCCTTTTTTCCTTGCAGTTCTATGACTTTTTGTTTCATGCTTTTAGACACTATTTTTAAGTGCATAATTGTTTGGGATTCTTAAATACTCTGGATGAATTTAACCCCTTTATCACTAAGAAATAATCTTCTTTATCTCAGATGTCCTTTTTTTGAAGCCTATTTGGACTGTTATTAATGTAGCCAGTCTAGCTTTTTTTTTGATTAGTATAGGCATATCATTTTCAATCTTCTACTTTTAGCCCATTAGCATTTATATTTAAACCAGGTTTCTTGTAGGCAGTATTTAATTGGTTCTTGCCTTTTGCATCAGACCTGATTATCTTTTCCTTTTAATTGTAATGTTTCCCTATTTATATTTAGTGTGATGATTAATATAGTTTGGTGTAAATCATCATCACCTTGTTACTTGTTTTCTTTTTTGTCTTACCCATTGTTATTCCCTTTCTTCTCTTTTTCTGCCTCCTTTTGGATTAATTGAATATTTTTTATGATTCCACTTTTTTTTCTTGGCTTTTTTTAAATTGTTGTTGCTGTTTTAGAGGCTGCTCTAGGGCTCATGGTATGTCACCATCAGATTCTATTTTTGACATGTTATCACTTCACATACAAGCCATTTACAATAGCACTTCCATTTCTCTTTACCTGGCCTTTCCATTATTGTTGGCATACATTTTGCCTTTATATAACTTATGAATCCTACAATATTTCTTTATTTTTGTTTATACAATGAATTATCTTTTAATGAGACTGAAATAATTTTTAAAAATCGCACATATTTCTCTGTGGGTCTTAAGTTCCATCTCCTCATTTTTGGTGCTCTTTATTGCTTTATATGTCATTATTTCCACTTGGCATCACTCTTTAGTCTGAAGTACTTCTATAACTTGTGCAGGTGCTCTGGGTGATGAATTTTTTTTTTTTAATGTCTGAAAACTTCTTTATTTCACCTTTATGTTGCCATGTCTGAATTGGCCACTGTCCCTCTATTTCAAATGGTTCGTTCCCTGGACTAGTGAGGCAGGAAGCCCACTAAAAAGACCAGCAGGACCCCCAGGCCACTACTCTCCTGCCAGCACCATCTGGTTCCCTGACCGGGAAGCTCTATCTCACTTTTTGCCTCTGAAACGGCTTACTTACCCCTAAAATTCTGTTGGTTCCCTGAGCTTACTCCTGATTGGTTATTTCCCTCACTCCTGATTGGTTATTTCCTTCACTACTGATTGGTCCATGTACCTAACTTCTGAATGGTCCATTTGTAGTACTTCGCTTGCATGGAGCTTACTCCTGATTGGTTATTTCTCTCACTCCTGATTGGTCTGTTTCCCTCACTCCTGATTGGTTATTTGTCTCCCTCCTGATTGGTCTATTTCTACAAAGCTTGTTCCTAGTTGGTCAACTTCTGTTATACTTTATTTGCATATGATGTTGCAAAGTGTAAATGGGCAGTCTATAAAGTCCTGTGTAAACCTACAGATGGGGTCCAGAGCTTGGAGTATTAACTCCTCTGGGCCCGCTGGAGAACCTGAGTTCTCCAACTCTCCAAGTGCTGCTTGGTCTCTCCCTGGGGTCCAGGTTGCTGTCACTACTGAGCTGTAACACCGAGCTATAACATATTTTTCCGCAACACTAGGATAGTTTCTTCATACACATGTGCTATCTGTATTCTGCTGAATACAAGAGGGGATCCTCTGCACATCAACTCTGTCCAGCTTTCTCCTGCCCAGTGCTCTGTCCTGCACATTCTAGCCATCTTGTACTTTCAGCTTCGTCTCCTCCACTCAGAGTCTGCTAGGTTTTCTATGGATCTCACATCCTGCACCATTCTATCCACACCATCACTTGAAAACTCTCTCAAGGCAGTAAACTCTTCACCTTGTTTGTTTCCCATCTCTTAGAGATGACTGTCCTTCATCACCTGATATCCAGTGTCTTGAAAAATCTTTTTTCCTTTATATGTTTTTTTTTCTTTTGCGTGTTTCAAATCGAGGTTAAATCCAGCCTCTGTTATTTCATCCTGGTTGGAAGTGAAAGCCCCTTCATTGGCTGTTCTTTTAATGCCAGTTTTTTATATATATATTTTTTTACATTTACAAAAATTGTCTTTGTTTTACCACTGTCTCATAAGTTTTTACTTCTTACAGTCCTTCAGTACTATTTTCTTTTTCTAGTCCAGCAAAGTTTCATCTCCCCTGTTAAGCTGGGGTATGGAGATCCTTGTCCCTCCTCTTCAGTCAGAGGAGACAGCTGACATTGTGAATTTTCTGATACTCATTTAAGCAATTCTCTATTTTCATATCTCTTTTGTAAAGCATGAAATCTTTGTCCTTGTCCTATAGGAGCAAGCTCTGAGAGTTTTCACAAGTTGTAAAGTAGAAATGTAAGAGGTTTTTTGTTTTTGTTTTTGTTTTGTTTTATCTATGTCTACTGCCTTGAACTCTGTTCATTAAAGCTCTTGTATTTACAAGTAAATAATTTTGCTAATTAATAGTAACCTGCTAGCTCACTCAACTTCACAGTAGACTCCTCCCGACTCCCAGTAAATTGTGAAAAAATTACTCTAAAAGAATATATGAAAATTCCTCACTCGTCACTATCAATTTATCTGTTATTTGCCTGTTTTCTACTTCTGATGTCATTGAGTTTGGGGTGTATTTGACAGTAATCTTGCTAGAAGGAGGCTTCTGGAACAAATGATATCTTGGTGTCTCATAGTTTCATAAATCTAAATTTTAACAGCCTTCATGATCTTCTTTCCTTTGTTAAGCAACAGATAGTGGTTAAATTGTGGGTGTGATGGGACCATCAATAGTGGCAGTATGGCTGTTCCTCTATTCAGTAAGGATAGCACTTTGTCATGACGACGACAATGTGATGAGGTATATCCTACAGAATCATAGCATGCTGAAGACTGTTTCCAGGCATCAAAATCAGATCTTGAGTAGAACAGAAATATGTTTTAGAAATAATCCTAATTACTAACTTACAGTAGGATAATTTCTCCTAACTTAAGGCATTTATTGATATATAAATCCAATTATACTTTCTTCACTAGATCTAATGTGAGATTTGTATTGTAAGTAGCTTTTATAGAGTTTACGGTGTTTTGAGTAATTATAGTAATAATCATGTAACAGTGAAAAACTTAACTTGATACTATATAATGTATTTTACACTGGTAGTTTATTTTTCTATTTCTACTAAGTTAGCTTTCTTATGGGATTATTGTATTAAATGTTTACAGTTTTTTAAAATTATAATCAGTCATATTTATGGATGTCTCTCTTGATTTATGATTAGTATTACTAAAAGAAAAATACAGCTACATTTCTTCTCAATATAAATATATTTTTCTATGAAACTGCAATTTAAAGTAGTATTAAAAATCTAGGTCAGCATTAAATTTTTTTCTTAGATATAATTTGTTATTTTTCAATGTACATTTTGTAGAGCATTTAAAATGGACAAGATAAAGGAAGAATACTAGAAAGATCACTTAGATTCACTTCATTGCTTTTATGTTTTTATTTAGTTAATATAAGACTAGTGGTGTTAATAGATCTTTAATGCTGGGATTTTAAATTACCTCAGCAATATTTGCATCTGACCATCTTTCTATTCAGAAACTTTCAACTTAATATTCTATGAGTCTGTGTTATACTGCTAAAGGTTTCACATCCAATCTGAAACTGGAAGGAAACTAATAAAGTATTAAGACCAAACAGAAAGGAATATGATAAAGTACTCAAGATAGGCATATAAATACATTTTCATCCAATAGGCATATCTACGTGGAAGGCAAAAATATAATCATTAGTTTGGTTTCAAGTGTGGAATCAGAGCAAGGGGAGTTAGTGGGATAATTCTAAAACCTTCTGTTATTAAGCCACCTTACCTTGGTTGATCCAGTTCCTGATAGGGAAGACTTCCTTCACAGCCCAGAAAGTGACAGCCATAGACAAGGACATCTGCTCCTATGTATACTGGTGGAGTTTTACTTTAACCTTCTACACCCTTTAAAATATAGGAAATAAAATTTGCTGAAAGAATAGGGATTTATTAATTACCCTCTGAAATTTAAGGTGGTATTCTGACTATGCTCACTAGATTCACCCTAGTTTGACCAGGATTTTAAAATGACAGTTTTTCCACAGAATTATCCGAGACAAGACTTATGAAATTGTTTTGTTTTTTGTCTTTGTTGCAAACCTGAACCTCCTCCCTTCTATCATTGCAGCATAAAGTATGTAAGCAAACAGGAAAGCGGTGTTGATAACACTTTCAGGAAGAGCAAGTATTTAAGATGAAGCAACAGCACGTTTGCGAATCTTTCAACAAAGTTCTACTCTAACACTGCAAGAGTGGAGATTTCTCCTTAAACAGTATGTATTTAAGGGCATGACAATCATGCTACTTTGATTTTGATAATAAAGTTTGAATTTGTTCATTCAAAGCTGCAAAATAGTCTTCAGCCATGACTGTATGTACATCTCATCAAACTTTGCTGATTGGTTGAATTCGTATTTCATAGATAAAATGGTGCTCATTTCTATTTACACCTTTAAACACCACTTTTTGTTGAAAGTTTTTTCAATAGAAAGCCTCGGAGGATTACAAACCAAGTCTAATTTGAATATCTTCAAAATCTGAGGAATTCAGAGCAGAATCAGTCTTCTAAATCTCATAAGCATGAGGTAAATATGAGTCTTGATTTCTCAGAATTGCTATGCAATAATTCTAACCCCAGAGACAGGCTGTAGCAATTAAAAGAGAGAAAATGCAAAGTCCAAGGAAGATTATCTCCAAGGAAGATATCTACGTGAGAGAACTAAGTTCAAATCCTTAATAAGTGGTTGGCCATTTACTAGCTATGTGACTTTGGAAGAGTATCTAATCTTGTGTGGAATGTAATTTCTTTAATATGTAAAATGTAGATAATAATAGATACTGCTCTTGTAAAGATTAATAATGAGATATACAACACACATTTTATGCATGTTAGTTCCTAATTCTACTCTTTCCCTAAGTTCTAGGCCAGTCTAGACCTTTTTGACTGTGAAGGAATAAAGAACAGGATATATGTCTGTTCAAAGTAAGATAACTATTTTATATCTCAATCCTTCAACTCAGTAAATTAGGCAGATATAAACGAAACAAAATTTTCACAAAATGGTACTTATGTGTCATGCACTGTGTATTTTCTTTCTTCTGAATTCTAATTTATTTCATTAACAAGGAATAGTGTTTGAAAAAAAGTCCTCTAGGCCACTTTAAATGAGCCTACTGTCTACAGTTGAAATAAATAGAAACACCTTGTTTCAGGATGAGAGGTAAAACCTTTCCATCACTGTATTCTTTTTTCTGGGTTTAAGGCTACACTTGGATATGACCGTAATATGCTACCAATCATTGCTATTTGAGAGGTATTAGCACTGAATCTAGAAGTAGCTTCTTGGGCAGGCGATCAGCCAGGTGTTAAATGAGGATAGGAAGACTTGAAAACTCTCTCTAGAACCTGACAGCATGATTAATTCATATTTAGTGAAGTATTCTAACTTTCGATGAAAGGGCCCTTATAAATGAATAATAGTACTAGTGTATTGAAAATGATATCATATAGCAATAGAATATCCAGTAACATCTGAAACCTGTATTAACTTTGCAAAAGGTAGCCTAGACATATTGTTTGAGATGTTTTATAACCAATAATTAGATTTGAGGAAGTGGGTTCCCTAACAATCTGCAGTCTTACGAAGCGTAACAGCTTTGTCTATGTAGCCCTGATTACATAGTGAAAAGAAAATATGTGTGGTTTTTATTATGTTCCCTATTAGGAATAAACATTTCATTTAGGGAAAGATAAATATTCTGAGATTGTGATGTATAGTTTTTAAAATGTCTTTATTTAAACTATATTACTTTGGGATGCATTAGTATATCTTCAGAAGGGGAGAGAGAATGGGTCGTTTGAAAATCTAATCATATCATGATTATGTCACTCCTCAGCTCCAAATCTTAGTATTTTAATCACCATAAAAACCAAAGTCCTTATAATGGCCTACAGGGTCTGGCCCCAATCACTTATTCCCTACCCCAGACATACCCCTTTACCTTACTTCAACCCTTACCTCTCTCTAACCGGCTCATTCCACCCCAGCCATTCTATTTCCTCAACACAGCAGGCTTCCTTCGTGTCTTTGCTCAAAGGTCACCTTTTCACTGAGGCTTCCCCTGACCACCCTAGTTAAAATTGCATCAAATTCTTCCCTTTCCCCCAGCACACACATTTTCTAGCCTGTCCTTGCTTACTTTTCTCTATAGCATTTGTAGTGATGTACTATACGTATTTAGTATTTATTGTCTGTCTCCCATTAGAATGTAAGCACCATAAAGGTAGGGGTACTGGTCAGTTTTTGTGCTCTCTTGAACCCCCGGAGCTTAGAACAGTGTTTGGCACCCAGGAAACAAATATATTTTGATGAATGAATGAATGTATTGTAAACACAATTAGCATAGTGATGTTGAGTTCTTCAAAGGGGTTTTCTTATTTATTCCACAGGTAGAAATTATTTACACGATTATTAGCGTTGTTAATTTTAGGTATGCAATGTACACCAAAAAGAATATTACACATAAATGGTTTTAAAGTTCCTTAATTTCTATTCCTTCAGTTTTGGGGAAGTGGACGCTAACAGGTGGTTATGCTGTGATGTCCATGGCTGTGGTGATGACGGGGTGGGGGGGGATTTCCGTTTCTAGGGAGGAAGATAGGTAGAAGTCTTACGATGACGCTCGTGGAATCCAGTCCAAAGTACTGTATCTGAGGCTGCTTGATTCTTGGAGTCCAGACCTAGCCTGGTTTGATAGGTAGCAGAGGAAGAAAACAGCTGGATTTTTTTTTTTTTAACCGATCTCCTGATGTAACTGTGTTTACAGCTTTCCTGGCAGCACCCAGGGGGAGCTTTAGTATCACCACTGAACCCCTGGTTCTCAGTCCCTGGGCTCTGGGAAGGAGTGTGTGGGTCTGAGGGCCCTCTCCCCATCACCTCGTGGCAGCTGGGCCGCGCGGCCACGCCGCTCTTTCCGGTTGGCCCCGGCGACGACAGGTGAGGCGCGGCGGAGCGCCGGCTGCACAGCCTGCGGGGCCAGGCGCCCGCGCTCTGCGCCGCCGGCGGCCGCGAGCTGGAGGAGGAGAGTCCCAGCGGCGGCGGCGAGAGCCCCTGAAGAGGGACGACAGGCAGGCGGGAAGTCTTCCCGCACGGGGGCGCTGCCACCTGCTCAGAGGAGGAGCCAGAGCGGGACCCGGTTTATCGCTGCTCCGACGCTCTGGAGTCGGGAGAACCCATCCGGATCATGAAGGGCTGCAGAGGTATCGAGAACCCGGCTTTCGTCGCCTCCAGTCCAGACACCCCGCGCCGTTTGTGTGCATCGCCCTCTAACGTCGAGGTCTCTGTCTTGTCCACCAATACCCGGAGAAAGGATTCGCAGCCACAGGAGCCTCAGGAGCCCCAGAAGTCCCCGGAGCCACCTCTGTCTTCAGTAACTCCCGCTGGCTCCCAGGAGCGGCCCCGGCCAGAGTCCCTGTCCGAGTTTGAGGAGGGGCCCTGCGGGTGGGGGACCTTCCAACCTCAATGCCTCCAGCGCTGCAACACGCCCCAGGGCTTTCTGTTTCACTACTGCCTCTTGGCCCTTACGCAAGGTAAGGTCCAGCGCGGGCTCGCGAGGGCGGTGGGCGAGCGGAGCGCGAGGAGGCGCGTCGGGAGCCGGCGGGGCGGAGCGGGCAGGGGCGCCTGTGGTCGACGCGCTGAGGCGGTCTTGCGCGGTCTTGCGCGGTCTTGCGCGGTCTTGCGCGGTCTTGAGACTCGCAAGCGCTCGCACCGACGTCAACCAACTAGGTTCAGGCTCCCACATTTTAGCTTTTCTTTTATCGCAGCATTTAAAACTTGCCATACAAGCTTTTTCTCTTTAGTGTTCTACCTCAGTCTAGCAGATTAACTTTATGCAAAGAAGATGGAATTTACTGGAGCCTTCCCTCGGGAACCGTTTGCTCAGGGGGCGCGGCGGAGGGAATCCACGGTACATTACAAAACCGTACATTTTGCTAAACCCCTTTATTAAAGGGATTTTTACATTGTTTCTGCAACAGAAGAATTAATAAATTTGTAGTTGAGGGTAGGATAGTTCTCAAAGGAGAAACTTGTTGAAAATATATAGTATAGATTAGAGCTAAGCATTCATGTTTTGTGAATATAGTTTGAGTATATTGGAGGCACAGGTGGAGCCCAGTGAGTAAATCAGCAAAGGCTTCAGGCGTTATTGACTGGTAAGGCATTTCAAACATTGTATCTGTTTTGTTCAGAACCTCTTTTAGATTCTTTTGTGAGTTACTGAAGAAGTCCAGGTTTATACCCTCAGGAGTTTGCAGTCTAAGCCTGGTTTGGAGAAGTGAGTAGTAGAGCAGAGGGACAATGGCTGCCAAGAAAGCAAGCATGCAGAGAATGAAAGAAATGAGAAATTGCACTAAGGTGACAAATTTGGAGGGGGGGGGGGGCATTAAAATGGAGCACCTTGAAGGACATGCTGAAAGTTAGTTAGAATTTGATGGTATGTAGATATTTTTTGGTCACTTGAGTCATAGTTTAAAAATACTTTGTAAAGAGGCAATCAAGGACTGATTAAAAGAAATGTAATCCAAAAAATGTATTTTGGAGGGAAGGGGTTGGTAATTGCTTTTTTTTAAGATTTAACAGAAGACTAAATCTAAATATTTTCTTCCTGTTCTTCTTATTCCTGCTCCACTGTCTCAAGGGAACTCACTGTCCCTTGCACAGGTTAGGTACTGAGTAAATATTTGTTGATGGCAAGTCAACTGCATTTCTTCTACCAGAACAGTTTTGTGCTTGAGTTACTTCCCTTCCACCTTTCTAGTCTCCACCAAAGTCTTTCAATGTCTTGATCTTAGTTACCCAAAATTAGTGATTGTGAAGCAGCTTGATGTCAAAGGACAAACAAATGAAAAGTTCAAAGAAATTGGACACAAGTAAAAAATTTCTTGTCTTGTGTTTTATATTAAAACGTATTCTGAAATTTCAGTATTATTCCAGAATACATCATTTTATATATATAATAAACATCAATTTAATATAAAGTGTTGTTTAAAATTATTAGCAGCTATAATTAACATTCTTAGAAAAATGTGTCAAGTTTAGCTTGGAGCTAGAAATCTCCAATTTAAGAAGCATAATCTGAGATGAAAGTGATCTGATAAATTAATTCTTGTTTCAGTTTAAGTTTGAATGACTGAAAACATTGGAAAAACGGAAGAGTATTTCCATGATATATTAATAGGTGTTTAATGGGGAAAAATAACCCCCAAACTTACCAAGTCGGTTTACTTAACCTAGCATTTCTCAAAACAAACAGAATTTCTCTTAGCACTAAATTTCCCAATGTGCCTCCTATCTTCATGCATTTACAATAGACATGCCATGTAATATTTCATGAAATTTCTTTCTTTAAAAGCAGAGTTACTAGGACTTGTGTAGCATATAATTCACATTAGGATTATAGGCTTAAAATGCCATCTTTCGACAAGAGGTTGCAAATTTCCTTTCTCAAAAAGTTTTACCATCAAGACAATGAGTTTTAATGATTGACTTTTAATCAATATGGCAAGTGTGCTGGGAATTTGGTTTTTGGATGGGAAATTTTCAAATTCTCAGATAAATCTTATAAATATGTCATTCCTAGATACTTTAGAAATTTTATCTTGAAACATCAAGAATTATAAATTGGCTTATAGATTTATTAAATTGGCATAAAAGTAAAAATCATGTTGAGAGTTTTAAAACTTGTTGTGTAAATTTTCTTGAAATATATTTCCAGTTACAGTCTTGATAAAGCAACATGTGAAGAAATTTTAGAGATCATGGTTTGTGTATACTCTTTCTATTAATTAATGAATGAAAACAATACACAGTAGCCCCTTAAGAGAGAGGAATAACTGGTTAAAAACTTTGTATTTTGATCAGATGCTCTTTATTTTCAATTTATAGTAACGTTTAAACTTCTGTAAATTTCATCTATATCCAAACAGGACATTTTTGTTAAGTCAGTCAAAATTGGATTTCCAGCTTTTCCACGGTTACTTTATATTCCTTTATCATAGTTACAATAAGCAGATGAAATGTAAGTTTTTTCTTTTACTGTGCACATGATTTAGAATGCCACTGGTTGAAATAAGAGTTTTAGGCCATGTTTATTTTTGCCCCAGGAACTTTTAAATGATAGCTGTAATGTCTATAAGAGTGTTAGAAGAAAAAAAGAGGTTTCAGAACTCAGTTTCACCTTTCTTAAGACTAAGTCAGAGATCTCATGTTATAAGTATGTTTAAGAATTGAGTAATTTGACCTCTCAGGTCACCTGTACATTTTGTACTTTTCCAAGTGAGATCCATGGGAGTACATGGCACTTGGAAACTCTCTAGCAAACCAGCTTCGTAAGACCAGTCTTTTTATTTGTCATTTAAAGAAAAAAATGAAGTGTACTGTCATTCAGTATGTGATAAGCATCAATTTTATTTAACATCTGAAAATTCATAAGGGTATAATTTTAAAACGAACTGATTCGTAAAGAAGTATGTTTGGGTTGCTTAGCTTTGAAACTTTGAGGCTTTTAAAATTGGTACATTTATAGAAATATCAAAAGAAAGGAACAATCCAGCTTTAGTATGTTAATAATCATAGTCTACATGGTACACTTGTAATGATGCACATAAATTTCGTCTTCTCTCTTTTAGGTATTGTAGTAAATGGCCTGGTAAATATTAGCATTTCCACTATTGAGAAGCGCTATGAAATGAAGAGTTCTCTGACGGGCTTGATATCATCAAGCTATGATATCTCATTCTGTTTGTTGTCTTTATTTGTATCATTCTTCGGTGAAAGAGGACACAAACCAAGATGGCTTACATTTGCATCCTTTATGATAGGATTGGGAGCACTTGTATTTTCATTGCCAAAATTTTTTAGTGGAAGATACCAGTTGGGTTCCCTTTTTGAAGGTAAGTCCCTGTTGTGTTTTTGTTTGTGTTAGTTTAAGAAGCAGCGTGAAACCAGGCCGTTAGCTGTCTATTGTCTCTCACTTGTACAGGTAATTAGGGTAAGGGCTTAAGTCTCTTCCACTGCTCACTGCTTTGTTGTGATGTGAATTGTGTGAAGTAGGAGATTACAGATAAGATTGTGCATTATCCATTGCTCCAGTGGTTCTCCAAGTTTTTAATCCTGTAATACTCATTCCCCACATTACACACAATCCTCCTCAAAAAAGCGATGGCCTGTTTTGCTTTGCAGGTACTGTGACCTCATTAGGGTTCTAAGATCTCTAGTCTTCCTTTTGTGGTTTTATTTGCTGTACTTACAGCTCTACACTGTGGACAAGTTGACTCCTGATTTGAGAAAAAGAGGTGACTCTTAAAGGAGTGGAGCTTTTCCTGAGAACTGAAACTGGCTTTACTTTTGACTCTCTAGTTTAGAGACACGGAACTTCCTGAGTTACCTAAAGTGTTGCTCTGGTTATTATATTATTTAAAGTCTCAGAAAGGAAGTTTGATTATTTATATTTCTTCCTTTTTTTTCTCCCCAAAGAATCCTTTTTAAGGGAAAAACAATTATATTAGAGTCAGAGGAATGTGCTAATGAAAGTAAATCTTAACATTTTTTGTTCCTCCTGAGACTTTTAATAGCAAATACTGAAATAAAATCAGAAGCTTTAAGAGGTTAGGTAAGTGAAGTAAAATCTTATAGTAAGAAGAAAGGGGAACTGGGGCCAGCTGTACTGTAGACATTATTTTGAAAAGTTTAAGATTGTTGTATTTGTATTAACATTGAATAATTAATATTAAAATGTTAACACTTCCCAAGGTCTATTTCTCAATTAGAGAACAACAACAAATAGTAAGGTGTTAAGAGTGTACTTAGTAAGTAAGCAGACTTCATTTTGGAAATAAAAATAGAATATGCAAGCATATGGGTCAAAAGAAGATAATTTTAAAATGTGGTATAGTTTGGAATGAATGAAATAGGTGAATATGTTATCAGCGGAAAGAACAGTTACTAGATTCTACTACATTATCTAAGATTTGACAAGATTTTATCAGGCCAACTTTACATACTTTCTTTGGGGGTACTTTTAGAAACAAGATATGGAGGTGTCAGTATAGTACCTTTGAAATTTTAATCATAAGGGATAGTCTAAATTTTAGTCTGTCACAAAGAAGCTCAAAACTGATTCTATGACAGCAAAAATGTTACTGTGCTTATAGCATTTACATAGTAATCTTAGTATTGAATCTAATCCCTCATTCTTCCAGTTGGTCAGATGCCCTGCTTGTTGTTTTTGTTTGTTTGTTTGTTTGTTTTTAAATTGAAGTATAGTCAGTTTCCAATGTTGTAAATTTCTGGTGTGCGGCATAATCGTTAGGTCATACATATATGTACATGTTTGTTTTCATATTCTTTTTAATTACAGGTTACTACAAGATATTGAATATATTTCCCTGTACTGTACAATATAAACTTGTTGTTTATCTACTTTATATATAGTAGTTAGTATCTACAAATTTCGAACTCCCAATTTATCCCTTCCCACTCCTGCCCCCTACCCCTGTAACCATAAGTTTGTTTTCTGTTTCTGTGAGTCTGTTTATGTTTTGTAAATGAGTCCATTTGTCAACTTTGTTAAAAGATCTGACTCTCTAAACTGAAACATAAGCACCTACTCCAGCACAAAAGACTGATCTGTCCTCAGCAGTCTTGTTAGGTTCATCTCTTGCAATACACGTGTTGAACTGCAGTCAGTCTGAACAATTTATATTTCCCAAGGGGAAATGGCCACAAATTAAGATGTGTGTATGGCCAGAGATGAAGCCAAGAAGATTATTGAAGCCAGATTATACACTTTTAGTACATTATTGTATATTGTGCAAGTTTTCACCAAATTCATATTGATATTTTTCATTATTTTAGGTAAAGGAATTGGCTGATCTGTAAAATTTCTACTCTAAATTAAGATTCATAATTTAAATAATAGTTTGTGGCAGATGAAAACAAAAACTCAGGTTGCCCTTATGTTGTTTGCTTTCATATGATGGATATTTACTGATATGGAATACACATGGTGCTGAGAAAATAGAGGTGGCACAGTTTCATGCCATTTGGATTTTATATATTAGTGGGAGGAAATAGAAAATAAATAAATGAACAAGTTAATGGAAGATGGAGGTGAGTGAATAAAGGCAATAAATAGTGTGAAGTAATAGTGTACAAAAGGGAAAATATGTGGGCAGGGGAAGGCTGTTGTGATTAAAAAGTGGATAATGAGGAGCCAGCCTTGGAAGATGATTTCCAGGCTGGAGAAAAAAAGTGATCACGGGCTTTGGAGCCAGAAACAGCTCGATAGGTTTTCAGAATTGTCAGTTTTGGCCAGTATGATCAAAGCAAGGGAGAATGTGGCATGAGATGAACTTGAGAGGCAGGTAGACCCCAGCATGAGGCACTTGAATTTGCCTTTAAGTGCAATTGGTAGTCTTGAGAGAGTTTTACACAGGGAAGTACAGGTCTAATTTATGTTTTTAAATGGTCATTTGGCTTCTTTGTTCTGAAGGACAAGAGTAAACGGGAGGAAATTGCCCAGGAGGTTTTTACTATAGTTCAGGTGAGCCATAAAGGTGATTTGGTAGCAGGAGAGGTCTAGAGAACTGACTGATTTTCAATGTATTTTAGAGGAAAAAGAGATGGCACTTTGTAGTGGATTGATAGTGAAAAAGGAATAAATAATGACTCCTTCAATTTGGCTTGACCTACTGTGGCCGTTTACTAGAATGCGGAAGACTAGGTAGAACAGAAATGGGAATGAAAATTGAGAATTCAGGTTTGGGCTTAAGTATGAACTGCGTATTGTACATCCAGTGTTGCAATATGTATCTTTGGACATTTATGTGTTTACTTAAATGTGCAAGTCATTCTTTATTCTTCATTCCTAGAAATGAAAATACCTGTTTGAAGGGCTTCCTCATTCTAATTTTTGGTAGATAATGTCACACTAACTTTTAGGAAGGGATATACCAGCTACTCTCCAATATATGAAAGTGCCTGGTTGCTGTTTTGAATTTTTTACATTCTTTTTTTCCTGAAAGTTTTCCTTAATAGAAATGTCACTGTGGTATGTTTGTGTGTATGTCCAGGTGTTTACAATGTAATGGGTACAAAACTCAGGACTGAAATTACGTTACATATGTACAGGAACCTAGACATTTACAAACAGAAGAAATGTTAAAATTATAAATCCCTTCTTTTATAGTGTAGAACCTTAGGACACGAGGTGAAGTAACTTTATAGTGATTTCATAGGTAGTCAATAACAATTAAAATTAATACTAGTTTTTATGTTTTGTTTAATGTTTTAAAAATTTTTAATTATTACTCATAGGTTTATTAACTAAATCGAATAATTTCAATTCTTGTGAGTTTAAACCATTTCTTCCCCAATTTCAAATAGTCAGTTTTAATGGTCTGTACTTTTTAAAAAACATAATAACTTGTCTGCTCAAGTGAATCAATCCACATTTGCAAATAAGGGGTCCTGTAACCAAAAATCTCAGTTATTTGTCCAACTCTGATGTGGAAGAAAACTGAAGATTTAAGTGAGAAAAGGAAAGCAAATGAGTTAAAAGCTTCCTGTAAATAAATTAGAAGCAAGGAATCGTACAATCTTCTTAGATAATATTACATAAATGACCTAAAGAGCATAACATTAAGAAGTGTATTATTAATTGAAATCAACATATAATTTAATTTGAAACTGACATTGAGAGAATTAACGTATTCCCCTGTGTACTTTTTTGTTGCTATTGTTTTTTGAACTGGAGGGAAACCAAAGTCAGTTTGTATGAGACAATCTCTTTAAAAGAAGATTAAGGTAATATAATATAGTTGGTAAGTAGAAGAATACAATATATGAAATATGATAAGCATGTATAATTTCCACAGGTGTGAGGATAACACAAAAGGAGGTTAAGAGTTAGCAAAAAAGTAAACAAGTGTGGTTGGAAACAGCTTGAATTTTCTTTTGTTCTATTAAAAAAATTTAAGTAGGTTTGGGAAAGCATTTTTTTAAGAGAAGCTTTTATGGAGACATAAGGGTTAAGGTGAGTATCTAACTTTGAATGGAGATAATAACATTTACCCAAGAGGGGTTTTGCTTGTTATTTTGTTCGTTATTAGACACACACCCCAAAAAGGAAGAATTAAAATTAGGGGAGGTAGAATGTTTCTAAGGGCTAGTTTTGGTATATGTTAACCTGAAAATAGAATAATGTCATAAAACATTTTCAAGTAAATCATATTTGCCACTCACTTTTGATATATTTTAACATAACATTGACATAACACAACTTATTTTAATCTAACGTTTAAATACTTAAAAAATATAACAAATAAATCTTTACCACATAAAACTTTGTTTTCATCCAAGCACTTTTTAGTTTCCTATGGAAGATTGTTAATTTAAGGTTGCTAAGCAAAATAATCTTTTCTTCTCTTAGAGACTTTGGGGCAGGGGTCATTAGTAAATACTTGGGAATTGTACAGAAGTAATTACTAAATCTAGTAAAGCTCTTTTTCTTTATTGGATAAGTTTTCCTAAGTTCTATTCTTTCCTTGTTTTCTCCTTTCCATCCCTTTCTCTCCAGAAAATGTAGCTGTCAACACTTCCCATTTGCTTCCTCAATAAATTTCTAATGTTTTAGAAATGGTACTTCTGGGAGAATCCTGCATCAAAGGACTTTGGTTACATAGGGTAACTACTTAAGAGAATTGAACTAGGAAAATGATTAGAGTGGGACTCAAAGTTGGACTTAATTTTTATTTTGTTTTGTCTTTGCCTTTTATTATTAAGGATTTTTTTTTTAAATAGGGAATGCTAGCCTAGATTGGAGAAGACATAGGACCAAGGATCTTAGAGTTTTCAACCACCAGTTCAGTACAGGATGCTTTAATTTTGCTTGGCCCCTGAGTGTTCTTCCTTCTTGATACTGCTTCTTCCTTATGGAAATCACTTTTATTTTTCTTACATTTTAATTTTAGTGTAATGAAATGAATAAAGAAGAAAGGTGATTTCTTAGGCTAAAAGACATAATGGTGTAATAAAACTAATTATTTGAAAAGATTTTTAAATTTAATATACACAGTAAAAAGCTAGAGCTAACTTTTAGGGATATGCAGTACTGCAGATGAAACTGTCATGATTTTTAATATCAGAGGCACTTTACTCTTCTGCAGAGTTCCTGGAAAATTTGAATTATCCTGGATGATTGCTACCCTTATTTCATGTCCCATGGAGATCCTGATTTAGTAAGTCTAGAGTAGAACTCAGGAATTTAAATTTTTAAAAATTACCCAGATTATTTTAGCACTCCATTTTGGGAGATATGTTTCTAGTTTAGTGTTTATTTATTTTGTCAGGTCGACTGTGGGCATAAAGAGAAAGGTTCCTTTCATTTCAAGATTATTGCTTTATATTTTCATTTAAAATAGGAGTTTCACAACCATCATGAAATACTACATACCTTAATGCAGCCGGTTTTGTTGAAATTCAAGTGACCAAACTTCTGAAATAGAGGAAACTCACAGAGAAAAATAAGGAAATATGGAAATAAGGAAAGCATGTGTCAATGAGATGTTAGCACAAACTCAGTTCTGCCCACAGCTATAGTTTGCACATAGGTACAAATCTGAAAATCCATGGCCTTGAACAACATTTCCCAAAGTATAATCTGCACGGCACAGTTCTGTAGGTATTTAGAGTATGTTAGACATGTGTCCCGTAGTTCAGTTAGTTTGGGAAAAGATGAAAGAGTGGTGAATCACTGTAAAAATGAATGCATTGTGTGACTCTTGTGATGTGTAGAGTTCTGAACTTACTGACCAAGGGACTTCATTGGTTTGCTTGTCCCTTTTACCTGCTTCCACTACTCACTTTTCTTTTCTTCCCCACATTAGGTTTCAGTGAACAGGCTTTGGGAAAATTTGCTGTATGCTGTCTTATGTCTAAGTATGTGACTTTGAAACCCTTATTCAATTTAGAAATTTCTTTATGGCCAGCGCCTAGAACAGCGTGTGATCGTCAGTAGGTACTTAAGAAATGTTTGTTGGGTTGTCAGAATATATGAATGGATCCCTCCAATGGAGGCATATTACAAGTCTGATGACTTATCCTTCCATAAAAGGTAGTGTGAGTAGGTAATGGCAGATAAGAGCAGTTTGGGATTCTCTGTTCACATTTTCCATAAACTTGACTTTATGAAATGAATATAGTCCATTAAGAATAATGGGACATTTTCTTTTTTTTTTGGCCACTGACTTGGGAAGAATTGTGTTATCAGAGGCAAATATTATTTGCTGTGAGTGATCTTTATGGGTAAGATTTGGGATCTGAAAAATTTGCAACAGGAAAAAAGGAAGCTAAAATGAGAAGCATACTCAGAAATAGTAACAAAATGCTTCGATACTCTACTTTTGTCTTAATTACTTGCCAAAATACTGATTTCACTACGTGCCTACTGCACTTCTAAGGTGGTGCTAAAATTTCAGAATTATTTTTTGATAAGCTGTTAGTAGTGATTACCCTTATTTACCTTCATGTGTGAAATAAAAGGAAATGCTCTGATAGAACAGTCAAGTTAAATGTAGGCATAGTTGTGTCTAACTAGATATAATGTATGGGAGCTGATGATTAAGCAATGCTTTCTGTAGCTTCCTGTAAGATTGGTAAAAATGTGGCTTGTGACGAGAAAGAAATGAGGAAATTCTATTTTCTTAGCCCCTGTTCTTAAAAATGCACAAATTAGCCATGTGTTTTAATGTACTTTTTTCTCTTTTATTTTAATGCTGTTAGCACATTACATTGAGTGGAAATATGCAGCAGCATAGCAGGGATGTTAAGGTCAGGCAAAAGAGTTTAAATTTTTGCTTGAACACTGTATGCTAGGGCTGTATGACCCTGCACACATTTCTTCAACTATAAATCATGATGATGATAATAACTGCTACCTCATAGGAAATTATACACAAACAGTGACAAGGCAGTGCTAGGTGTAGGTAGGTGCTCATTAAATAGTAGCAATGAGTAACAATGATATTTATGATAATTAAGTAAGAGCTATACTAGTGTAAAAAAAAAAACTGCCTTTCTTGGTTTGTTTAGTTATTGTCAGTGGTAGTTACAGGACGATACGTACAACTAAAAACTTTCAGTATGATAACATATTTTTTTGTAGGTGCCACTTGATATTGACATATCCCAAAGTCTGGCTAAATACTTTCCAAGTAACATATTAGAAAAGATTTTAATTAGATATGTTTCCAGGATTGTCTCCGCTTTATGAGATAAGAAAATTAATTTATTGGTGTAGTTCAGACTAATTGGATCCACTCAAAATAAAATATTAAAATATTGCTTTCTAAATAGCCAAGTTTCCTCTTTTAAAATATCATTAATTTTTTCCCCTAATTTTAAACATGATGTTTCCCTTTGGAATACAATCAGAAGATAGAAAAATACAAACAAAAATGGTATTTAAAAGGGAAAAAAAAGGAATGAAAAAGTAAGGAGATAAAAATTTCTCATGATAACCCAGCCTAGATAACACACTGTCAATATTGTTAAGCCTTTTTAATGTGTACACACATCATACATGTATTCTCTAGTAGTCACGCATAATTACACTTTTACACTGCATAGTTATTAACACACATTCGTACCTGCACTAACCTTCATACATATTCATACATCTTTACATCACGTTTACACTTACACATACAAATGCACATTTTAAGAAAAGAAGGTTTTGTACTTAAGAATATCTGCTTTTTTAAATTTAGACTATACATTGGACATTGTTATATATTTAAAAAGACAAAGCTGCAGAATACTTATGCTTTTGTATTATTTCATTTTATATGTAGTCTATTTAATCAACCCTCTTTTGCTGTGGTTTTTATTAATTCATTTTATTTTTCTGGTCAGAAGAGTTCTTTTTTTTTTTTTAACATTTTTTATTGATTTATAGTCAGGTCAGAAGAGTTCTATTTGTCACTGCAGACAATTTGAATAATACTAAGAAGTGGGAAGAGAAAAAACCCAATTCATTATTATTCTTTTCTTAGGAAGAACAACTTTGGGATTGTGTTAATATTTTTATTGTGCCTGTTTCTTATAGAATTAATGTAATATTTTGCATAATTTGCAACCTGTGATTCTTATTCTTGCATAGCATTCCATTTTATATTTTAACCATTCGTACAGAGTTAAATATTTACATTTTAAAAGTTTTCCTTTATTGGGGGGAGGGTATAGCACAAGTGGCAGAGCGCATGCTTAGCATGCACAAGGTCCTGGGTTCAATCCCCAGTACCTCCTCTAAAAATAAATAAATGAATGAACCTAATTACCTCCCCCCTCAAAAAAAATGCAAAACAAGGGGATTAAAAAATCAGATAATAAAAATTTTCCGTTATAAATGACTTCATGATAGCATTTTTCTGTTTAAAGATTTTACTATATTTTGGTAATTATGCAGTAATGAACATTTTGGAACTGACTTTTTTCTCTCAGAATAATTCTCTGAAGACTCATCAGGACTGAGTTTATCAATTTCTTGTTCCTTCTTGTTGCTAATTAGTAGGTATTTACCACAATTTGTTTAACCATTTGCCTACTGAAGGACGTCTGGGTTGATCCAGTTTTTGGATATTAAAAATGAAGTCATGAACATTTGTGTACAGACTTTTATGTGATCATAGTTTTCATTTCTCTGGGGTAGATGTCCAGGAATAAAACTGTTCAATCATATGATAGTTGTATACTTAGTGTTCTGAGAAACGGTTAACTATTTTTGAGAGTGACTATACATTTTACATTCTCATCAGCAAGGTATGAGTGATCCAGTCTGTCTGTAGCCTTGCCAGCATCTGGTTCGTCATTATTTTGTATGTTAGCCACTCTGATAGGTTGTAGTGAAGTCTGATTATGGTTTAATTTATATTTTCCTAATGGCTAATGATGTTGAGCGTCTTTGCTTGTGTTCATTTGCCATCTGTCTATCCTTCGTGTAATGTTGTTTCAGGGTTTTTGCCCGTTTTCTAACTGGATTGTGTATTTTTTATTTGTGAGTTTTGAAAGTTACTTATGTATTATAAGTACTAGATCTTTTTCAGGTAGGTGGTTTGCAAATATTTCTATTTAGTCTGTAGCCTGTCCTTTTCAACCTCTTGACAGGGTTTTTCACAGAGCAAATGTTTTGAATTTGGGTGAAGTTCAATTTATCACTCTTTTCCTTTTGTTGTCAAGTCTAAGAATTCTTTGCCAAGTCCTAGATCCCAAAGATTTTCTTTTCTCTTTCTCAAAAAGTTTATAGTTTTCCATTTAACTTTGTGATACATTATGAGTTCATTTGACTCTCTCTATATTTCCAGTTAGCATTCTCTATTTCCTTCTTTTAAAAACCCAAATGTGGAAGAAGTATATTTGTCACAAGAAAATAACCATTACCAGTTGGACAGGGGAAAGTACACAGCAGTCACTTGGTTCAGAGGAATCCCGAAATCCCACTGGGAAGATGTCATGCTTGTTCCCTGAGTAAACCCTACTTCTGCTTCTTGGGAGGGGGCTTGTTCATTGTTCTTTGTTGGTCTTTTTTTTTTGTAATTATCCTTGTCTACAGAATTAAGGCAGGCAGATGGAGAATATTTCCTTTTGATGCTTTGAAGTTGTATCAACCTATTTCTTGCCTGTAGAAATTAAGGGACTAAGGGTCATTTTAGTACTCATTCAGTTATAATCCCTTAGAAGAGGCTAATGGTTTATTTGATAGTGCAGATGTTTCAAACAGTGGTTTCTTACCTAATTGATTCAGGTGAATGTGCCAATAACCACACTCATAGTTTTGCATTATCTTGTCTTTCTTAACCTCCTCTCTCTCTGGACTTAATTAAGCTTATCAGACTTAGTGGGAGAGTTGTACCCTAAGGTACTTTTCTCTGAAACATACTTTCCAATTAAAAGTATTTGCTCGGGGCTCCTAAATCCATTCAGTGTCATTAACAATGAGCAGGGCCATAGCCTTGATTTTATCCATGCCACAGCCTGTTTTAATTGACCTTCGTTGCTCAAAGGCTTTCTGAGTTCTGACTTCTGGAAGATCTTGCAGCAGGTATGGGCAGTGTTTATGGCAGACAGGAGGAATGTAGGGAGCCTCTGGCAAGTCTCCTTAGGGAAATCACAGTAAAGACCCTTAGGTTTTTCTAGTAAGACCATGCTTTTCCACCTGAATTATTCTCCATTTGAAAAGCAACTCTTGGTTTGCTCCCAGACGCTGGTATGTTAGACATAGACATGATTATGAATATTATGTGACCTGAACTCCCCATCATGAAGTGTGTGTTGTCTGCTGTAACAAATCGTCAAGTTAGACATGTGAAGTGCCATTCATTGTTAAATGGAATGGTAGAGCTAAGTGGGTTTGAAAGGCACACATGACTGTATAGGCAAGCATCTCACGCTACTAATCTGCTTGTTTTTATTGACTTGTACTTACCTCTTTTCAAATGGAGAAGGGTTATCATTATAGGCAGAAGTTAGCATGGCCTTAACTATGAAAACCTAAGTGTCCTTTTTATAAGGATTTCACAGAGTTCCTTATGACTGACTAACACAGGAGCTAGAAATGTAGCCTGGTTTACAGAGGATGGACAAGGTGTCCTGGCACCCACCAAAGGTGAACATCCCTCAGAAAATAGCCCCAGTCAGGCATGTCCCTAAAAGGCAGTAGTCAGTGGAAATTCACTTTTGATAGAAGAGAAGTCCTGAGGTACAGATTTATACTGATTCATGGACAACATTAACAGATAATGTTCTGGCCAGTTAGAAGCTTGGAAAAAAAACCAAAATGAAAGAGATGTGTAATATGCTTCTGGGCATGGACCTAGAATATAAAGCTGTTTTTGCCACTTGTTAATGCTCACTTGGGCATCCTTTGTGGAAGACGCTCTCAATCAGGAAGAAAATATGATCTGTCCAGTGAGTGTTAATTAGTATTTTTCCCCAGCCACTGTGGCACTTGTGGAATTGTCCCACGTGAAAATCGGCCAGATAGTGTAAGAGAAAGCTAAGCATGGGTTCAAAAACATGCCCTTTCGCTCCTCAAGGCTGGTCTAACTACCTCTATTGCAGAATGATTGCCTGATTTACCAGCGGCAGGGGCCAGTCCTGATAGCTGCTGGTTGGTTTGACAACATTCCCCAGGGCTAAGCGTATACCCCAGGGCAACCGAAATCTCTGTCCCCTGGTTGCAGTTTGTTCTCCTGAAATAAATATGTATTCTAGGTATGAATTTGTTTTCACTGCCTGCAGTGCTCCTACAGACACTTACAAAATGCTTTTTTCAGGATTATAACCTACAGTATCACTTCTGATCAAGAAACTTCATTTGCAGCAGAATTATGGTAACAAACTTGTGCTCATGAAATTCACTTGCGCGTCTTACTAGGTACCCCAACACCCAGAAGCTGCTGACTTGCTAGGATACTGTCTGTTGCGTTATCAGTTGCAGAATAAGACTTCCTTCTCTATAGAACATGGTATATGCGATAGATAAGGCAGAAACCGTTCTGTGTTGCTGGGTTCTCCATAGCCAGAATACCTAGGGTAGTAAACTAGAGAGTAGCAGTGGACTGGTGCCTCTTGCTACTGTATCTAAAAATTCACTTACATAATTTTTGCTTCCTGCCCTAGTCTTTATACTCAGTAATCAACAGGAAGAGAAGATGGTCACTGAACTGGCAGAAGTGATGCATCCTTGTTACCAAGGGGAACTTGGGTTCTTTCTAATCAGTAGCAAAAAGGAATGTATTTTGGACTGAGGGAATTCATCTGGGGGGTCTCTTATCATCCCCATGCCCTATAGTACTTACTAAAAGGAGAGCTGCGGCAACACGGTAGAGACAGAACAGCTGAAGACAAGTGTAGACTGTAAAATCCCTCACCAGTCGAAGGTCGGGCAGGAGGTAAGGGAAACGCGACCAGGATAATAGAAAAAGAAGTGATTGTCAGCTCAGGCTTTCTGACCAGCTACAGATGGAAGATCTGAAGAGCTTGTCAATTGTCCTTTTGTTTTAGTAGCATAAGTCCCATGGACTACATTGCCATGCATTTTTGCCTTTTGGCTTCTGGTTGGGTTCAGTCAATGGGAGTTTGCACACTGGGAAGAAGGAGGCTGTCCTGTATATTTCCCTGGTGAGCTCCCCAGCAGAGCAGGTGTGGAGGCTGCCTTGTGCCTCTACCTAAGTCCACGTTCTTGCAGGGTTCCAATAACCGCCTAGTGGTGGTAGCACCTGCTGTTTGTCCCCTTAACTCTGCTTTTGTTAAAGAAAAAAAAAACCACCCATGAAATAATCCACATCCATACAAAAATATTAAATTTTCTTCACTTACCTCTTTTGTCTCTGTCCTGCTGCAACTTTAACTCATATGTAAAAATATCTATATACATATCCAAATTGAATCTTTGAAGAAATATTTTAAGTTCCTCCTTCCAAATGACTGCTGTTTTGGAGTGAAATTGTGCTAATACTTCATAACAAATTGGGGAACTCTTTATTTTCTTCTCTATACTAGAACAATTTAAATAACATATAAGGATTGATTGTTGTTGATTGAGCTTTGATATCTGTTCTCCAGAAAAATCATTTCAGGTAGGTTGATTTTTGAGTTTCATTTTTGATTCCCATTTCAATTTATTCCAGAATATAGCTTCATTTGTCATTTATAATTAATATTTTTATTTTAAGAGATTTTCAAATTTCTTGATATATGCTTATATATTGAATTTTCTAATGTTTAAAAATTTTTTTATACATTTGTGGTCATTCCTATTATATTCATGGTATTAAATTCTGTTTTTCTTCTCTTTTAATGTAACAATGGCCTGTTAGGTCGGGGGTGTGTATTTTAGAGAAGATGAAGAGATTGTTAGATCTTATATCAAAAGTTTTTGTCTCAGGAACGGGGGATATTGCTCATTGGTAGAGTGCATGCAAAAGTTTTTGTCTTTTTATCTTGCTAGTAAGAAGCCCTTATAGAAATGTTTTGAATTCACATCCCTCATTATTTAAGTAACCAATTAATTTTATTTTATGTCACCATTAACCATGAAATGAATCTGTTAAAAGTTCTTAGGCTCTTTGAAGTTAATCTAATGGTTTACTCATGTGTAGATGAGGAAAGTAATAGTATCTCTTGCATGGGACTTTCCTGAGGATGAGATAAGATAATGTGTGCCAGTGAAGGACCTTGTATAAGATAAGCAGTCAGTAAACATCACTATTATTATTATTGCTGTTAACGTAAATGAAGATAAGATAAAAGTGAGGCATGGTAATCAAGAACCCAGTGAGTCATACAGGTTTATAGTCACTGAATGAAGAAAGACACTAGTAAATGCAGAAAGAATCTCCTTTGGGCAACTCAGGAGAGGACTTTTAACTAGAAGTAGAATTTTAGCTGGGCTAAACAATGAGTATGATAGCAGTAGGAAAAGCATATGGTACGTCATTATAGACAAGAAATGTATTATTGAATGCTTTTTATGTTTTAAACTTGATGACTGAAAAATGGATGTTATGAACAGATAATGGAAAAATCAAGTAGAGAAGTTGGTTTTCCGAGAAAGATTATGAATTTTGTCTTAGACATTTGAGGTAGAAATTTGTCATTAGAAATATAGCTCTGGTGCATAAGACATATTGAAAGTTCAAAATTGAGATTTGAAGTCCTCTTCACAGTTTCCACATCCATCACAGTGGATGTTTATTCCAAAGGAGATGGGTATTAAGAAAGAAGATGTAGAGCAAAATCCTGAAGTTTGGCACTAGGAATCATTAAGTGATCATTGATAATACTGACCCTTTAAGATTTAAGTCTGTCTGTATAGGGTTACATTTAAAATTTTTATTTACCTAGGGTTGTTTTGTTTCACTTGACACCTTTATCATACTTCAAACCAGTATTTTTCAAAAGTGTGTTTTATGGAACACTAGTTCTGTGAGATGTTAAACATTAATGGAGAAGGAAAGTAACTTGAATATATGATAGATGTTGTGTAAAACTATATCATGTTACATATAAATGCATGCGTATTAATCTAAGAGGAGAGGTGCAGTAATAGAGTACAGTGTTTCCCAAACTGATTTGACCAAAGCACCCTTTTGCTCATGGAAATTCTCAGAAGCCTAGGGTTCCATAAATTACACTCGGGGACATCTTGCTTTATAACTCTTTAGATGAGGGTTCAGCTCATTATGTTATAGCTCAAAGATCATGGAGAATACATGGGAGGATCAGAAGACTAGGAATCTGGTTATTGGGCTATGCAAAATCTGACAATGCATAGGGTGTGACTTTGGGCTGCAGTTTCTTCATTTGTAAAACAATTGCAGAAAGTTAATGTAAAGATTAGGCTAGGTAGGGAAGAAGGTAGTGTGTACTTAGCATGCACAAGGTCCTGGGTTCAATCCTTAGTACTCCATTTAAAATAAATATATAAATAACCTAATCCCCCCCATTAAAAAAATTAAAAAACTATTTAAAAAATAAAAGTAAAGATGATTAGGCTAGGAAACGTATGTGAAAGCTTTGAGTATTGAGAAGCATTGTAAAGTCCAACTGTGGTTATATAGTCTTTTTCCTCCTGAACAATACAATGTAAGTAAAATAGGATAGATTTCATTTCAGTGAAAGATTACTGTGTTATTTTTCCCAAGGTGCCATTGATATTTGTGACTTCAGTTGAACATTACATTTATAGGAATTTCTTATCTTATATTCTTATATTATTTAAGTACTCAGTGGCCTTTGTCCACCTCTTTTTCCTGAAATAATTTAGAATTACCCGTGACACTGGATATACAATATCCAGCTCACATTTTCTACAAAGAATATTCTTAAGAGTCCATATGTTTATGCAATTTGAAGTGTCTCTTCAAAGTCCAGTCGAAGCTTTGTCTTGGTATTAACTGTTGATGTTATGTTTCCCTGGCATCCAGTTATGAAGATTGAAGTATAAAAGATATACATACATATTTTTACATTTTAGGGACATTTTCTTAAATTATATTTTTGAGTATTTTGTTTCAGGATGTTCGTTTTTTTCCCTCTGATACTTCAGTTATGAGTATATATGATCTCCTTTGGCCACCTTAAATACTTAACATTCTTCTGCCTTTTTTCTTGATCATTCATTTTACTCACTTTTAAAATTTCTATATCCTGTGCCCATCACTGTGTTTTCTCAGTCTATGCACCCTTGTGGCCCTTTCAGTTTTACCTTCCTTTCTATGGAGTTTCAGCTTTTCCCTTTTATTTTTTTCCTGAGTTCTGCTAGCACATGTCTCATCTCTTCTTTCTTTTTCTTTTCCTTTTTCTTTTGTTTTTTTTTTAGGTGTCCCTGAAAAGGGCTTTCATCTCCTCTTTTTCTCTCACCACTTCTTTACTAAGTTATTTCATTTCTGCTTTGCCATAAAGATGCAATGTGTGTTCGCATTTTTCACCTGCTCTGTGAAAATATTTTTGTGGTCAGTGTTCTAATTTTAATTTTAATAAAAGTAATTTCCTCTTTTTTCTTACAACATCTTTGTGTGGGTGCTGTAGTAGGCTTTTTTTGGAAATCACTTTATTGGCTCAGCTAGTTCCCACTGGAGGTGAGTGATCAGGCCAGCCTCCCTGGCGGGTTGGTGGCAAAGGCTCTCTCAGCTGTTCAGTTCCCACAAATATAGACCTGAATTGTCTGTGCGATTCCTTGTGCTGCCTCTTCCCACCCACCCTCTCTATTTTTATGAACCAAAGCAGCCCAAGAATTCCCTGATGCCACCTGTCTTATCTCCTGTTCCTACGTCAATTGTCTCAGGCAACGGAAGTCTGGACTTCAGAGTGTTGCTCCTCACCTTCAAGAAGAGGGTTTTTTTTCTCTCCTGATTTCTCTAATCAGACTGGGCAAGAGCAGTCCTACCCTAAGCCCTGTGCTTAGAGGGACCCATATCACAGACACTGAAACTCAAAGATAATTTGTTTTTTCTCTTTAAAGTTTTGTAAGGAAGGTTTTTGGAAGATTGGTAACAGGATAAGTGAACAGGTTCTACGTTCTAGGAGAGGAATGTAGGAGTGAGCTACACTCTCCAGGCCACAGGGTGCTGTGTAGACTTGGGGATGGCCAAGTTTAAACCAAGATAACAGCTCTTTCTCCTTCTCCAGGGCAGTGGCTAAGAGATGGGAGGTGGAGCCAGTGAAGGAAAAGCACAGCCCTTCCTTGAGAAGAGAGGAAGAGAGGTTGATTTTGATTAAAATTAGCTGCCTCACAGTACCCGTTGCAGGTAACTAGGGAGACCAGGTGCCCGCAAAACTGTGCTTCTCAGGGGGCATGGGCGCCTCCTGGAAATACTGTCAGAAAACTGTGGCGGGGAGTGGAGTCCCATCTCAGGCTGCAGGATCCTTCCCTGCCTCTGGCAGCAGGAAACCGTGGTTCCTTTCCACTTACAGGTTCTGAAGGGAAGTACCTGGGGAGGAGCAGGCCGTGGGCCTCAGTGTGAGAGTGAGCTTGATATTTAACTTCTAAATATTCTGTTATGTGAATTTTCTTTTGTTCTTTTACCTATTTACCTTCAGTTCCTGCACATGTTAGTGGGTAGGAATGGACCCTGGTTTGTTCATTAAGTGAAATTCTAAGCCTTTTAACTGGCAAGCTTCCTCTATGTTCATAAACAATGTAGACGCTCCCTCTTGTGGTGTATTGTCAAATCACATGCTTTTAAATTGGTGTTTTAAGTGTTTCCCTTAGAAGTTTTTTGATTTCCCATTACAAGTTGAAATTCAAGGTTCAAATAGTTTCCTCAACTATTAATACCACAGAATTTACATAATAGGTAAATCTGGCTAGCTTGTTAAGCTGTGTTATAACAGATGCGATTTAATAAATTACTTGATAATTCTTGAGGTTCTCAGGGTGCATCTTTGAATTCAGTATTTTATGGTAGGCAAAAATATACCCTCTGGTAGTTGTTTGTTTGTTTGTTTTTCTAGGAATTGTTAATGTTAAATATTTATCTTTTGCCTTTATATATGCATAACAGCTTGGCTGAGCATAAAATTTCTGAGGCACATTATCTTTCATTGATTATTTTTTATCATTCCTTTACTGTCTTTATGGGATTAATGTTGCTTTAGAGAAATCAGATGTCAACTAAATGTTTTTTTATTTCTCTCTGCCTAAATCACTATCTTTCCTGACTGCTCAAAGAACTCTTTCTTTGTCTTTAAAATCCAGTCACTTTACAAGGGAATGTCTTGTTGAAAGTCCTGCATCAAAATTTCCAGGCACGTTCTATGCTTTTTTAAATTATAGATCAGTCTTCATTTATTTCAGGACAGTTTCCTAAATGTTACCTTTGAATATATATATATTTTCTGTTCTGTTGTTTCTGTCTATGTTTGATTTCGTTTGTCTGGATATCATTTCTATAATTTTCTCTCTAATCTTTTAAGTCTCAGTTTTTGTTCATTTGATTTTGTTCATATTTCTCAAGCCTATTCTGTCTGTCCTTGTAATTCCCATAATCTTTGTTCTCTCTTTCCCATTGCAGTGTGACTTTTATTTATATGATAGTTTTCATTTTTATTTCATGTCTTTCCAGAGTTCTTTTATCCCATTTTTTTCTTTTTTTAAATCCTGTATCTCGCCACATTTATGAGCTTATTAAATCCCCGTTTTCAACTTTGATTTTAAGAAACAATTGTTCTTATCATTTTTTTAAGTATGGAAATATGGTAATTGTCCTCCTATGCATTTGCTTTTCATTTTTGGGTATTATTTACTTTTGAATAATATGAATTCTAACTTGGCCAGCTTTTTGTAAGATGTTTATATTCAATTTCTATTGCTGCATGACATATTTTACAAACTTAACGACTTGAAAAAGCACAAATACGTTATCTTACCATCTCCATAGATCAATAGGCTGGCACAGCTCTGGGTTCTCTTGCTCAGTCTCAAACTCAGTGTCTGCTGCCGCGTTCTCATTTGAAACTGTAAAAAAGAATTCTTTTCCAAGCTTATTAAACTGTTTTGAAGTATCAGTTTCTTGGAATTGTTGAACTGATTCCTATTTCCTTGACAGTTTTCAGTAGGGCCTTCTCTCAGCTTCTAGACGCTCCCCACATTCCTTGGCACATGGTCCTCTCCATCTTCAAAGCCAGGAAGACTTGATAGAATCATTTTGCTTCAGATTTCTCTGATTTTCACTGCTGCTGTCCGCCAGAGAAAACCTCTGCTTTTAAAGGGCTCGCATGGTTAGATTATTGAGCACAAGCAGATAATCTCCTTTCTGGTTAATTCAAAACCAACTGATTAGTAACTTAAGTTAATTGCTAAGATTAAATTCCTCTGCAAGATCCCTTTGCCATTGTAACATAATCAGAGGTGTGATATTGTCATATTCACAGTCCCAGGAATTAGGGTGGGGAATCTTGGGTACCATCTTAGAGTCCCGCATAAAATAATATGCATGTAGGAAAGGGACTAGAACTCTGTTCTGGACAAGTGGGGATTCTCTTTGGTTGAAACAGATGTTCCTTATGAATAAGTAGGTTCTTTAGCTTTTACTTCCCCATATAGAAAGAATGCTGTTCAGATTTAGTATCTTTCTCTGGTATCTCTCCTCTATGACATACTGTTCTTTGTTCTGCCCCATCTTGCTTGCTTCTCAGTGACACTGGGTAGACAAGTATCCTTCATATAGGATGTTCACATGTATTTCTTAGTGTATTTAGTTTATTTTTCATGTCATACGTTGGTTTTTCTTCCATCACATCACCTAGCTTAACGTATGTGAAGCCTGATTTTTCGGTGTATTATTTTTTGTCTCTTTTTAAATTAATTTTGTATCTTACTACTTTACTAAATTCCCTTATTATTTTTAATAGCTTTTCCATTGGTTCTGGAACCAATTCAGTGTTGCAAAAAGACAGTTATAATTTCTGCAAATAGAGATGATTTTACCTCTTGATTTCCAATTCACAGGCCCCTAGTTCCTTTCTTTTTCCCTCTAATACAATATGAAAAGCTGCAGAGATAGTGCAAATCCTTGTTTGACTCCTGCTTTTAGCAATCTGTATGTGTGCATATATTGTGCATGTATGTATACACACTTATATACTCATATTTGATCATCTTAAAGAAATATCTATTCTAGTTTTATGTTGATAATTTAATTTGGTTGACATCAGTTATCTACTTAAAATCTAAGATAGTGGTTATTTGATTTTTCTAATTAGATCTAATATGTTAAATTTTAATAGACTTCTTTATGTGCTTTTTAAAAAGTCATGATGTATGTTTTAATATGTTGTTGGATGTTATTGATAATATTTTGTTTATTTTTTACAGTGATATTTATGTAGGAGATTGGTCTGTGGTTTTCTTTGTTATTAATCTTTTTCACTTGTTATTATCAATTTGTACTCAATTAACAAAAATATTTGGTAATTTTTAATCCTGTTTCTATGTTCTGAAATAATTTAAGTAGCATTAGGCTTATTATTATTATTATTATTATTATTATTATTATTATTATTATTGTTATTACTATTACTATTATCATCATCTTATTATTTAATATATAAAGTTTTGGTAAAATTAATTTCTGAAATATCTGGTCTTGGGTATTAACTGATTTTAAACTTTATTTGCTAGAAATTTGCTTGAAGTAGTCTTTTGTGATTTTTTTGAAAAGTTTCTTTACATTTCACTTCCTTTTTTCATGTACTATTTGTGTGTATGTAATTTCATTTTTAATTATGTTAGATAGTGGTTTACTTTACTGATTATTTCAAAGGATTTACTTTTGTGAACTTTTAAAATGAATACATTTTATTAATCAGATTTCTATTCACTTGTTAATCCCTTATTGTTTTTATTAGAGATACCTCTTAATTGCTTGCTTTTTTCTGTATTTTCTTTTCCTAAGCATTCTTTTGCATGTTGTTTTCTCCATAGATATTCTATGATAGTCATTTAGCCCCAGTGGTGGTAGTGCTGGGCACACCTCATTAATGTGTGTTTTATTTTTATATCTTTTTTATTTTGGCTTCCTTTTTTTTGGAGTTCTTTTTTGTTTGAATGAGGTGCTTTTGCTACAAATACTACTTTATTTATAGAATATAAATTTTGATGTGGATTGTTTCTAGTATCATCATTCCTGAGAAATTTTGGAATTATGATTTTTTGATCCAAGAATAATTTAATATAGTTTTTAATTTTTTTGAATCCAGGTAGAAGGGCCTTTTCATTTTCTGTTGTCTTACAAATTTCTAGGGCCCCCCCCCAGTTTGGTCATAGAATGTTATTGTTATTTACTCTTTGGAATGTATACAGGTATTTTTGTATCATAATATTTGGTCTTTTTTTTTTTTTAAGAATTGACCATGGAATCTAAAAATAGAAGGCACAGTTTTACTGGAGACTAGGATTTGACTTGTTTTCCTAAATTCAGTGGTGCTAATTATATTGTTTAGATATTCTCTATCCGTGCTTATCTTTAGCAATTTGCTATCTTAGACTTAGAAAGATGAAAATTAAAATCTGCTGTTTTAATTTTGTTGTCTATTCTTGTATTTCTGGTAGTATATGTTTAATTAAAATTGGTGCTGTATATTATGTTTATTTATATTTATTTATTTATTTATTATTTCTATGAAAGTTTAAGCCTTTGTTTATAATTGGTTGTTTTATAGTTTAAAAATTTTTTTTAGTAAACTTGCTTTTTTAGAACAGTTTTAGATATACAAAAAATTGTGAAGATATAGTTTCCATATACACCCTAACCATTTTGACCTATTATTAATATTAACGTCTTTCTTTGTGTGCTACATTTCTTATGATCAATGGACTAATATTGATACATCATGTATTAATGTTTACACTTGTTAGCTGAAGTCAGAACAGTAAACCCAGAGTACATGTGTGTATGTTCAGTTTTGCAATCTATCAAATAATAACAGATTGTTAGTCTAATCTATTACTTCCAGGAAAGTGAATATTGAAATCAAGAATTATAGTTCAAATGCCTAATATGACCAGAGAAGTATCACAAATAATTGCAGACCTACCCTAGTGATAAATAACAAATTAAGAGGTTGATGCCAAAATAGCCATCAACCTCTTATAACATGAATATACACAGTGTTATAGGGTGTATCTTAAGTACAAAATTTTTAAAATACATTTTTATGCATAGAATTTGCATCTGAAAATTTGATGACCAAGAACAGTTAAAGAATCTTCAGGATTGGTGCTTTGGGGGCCTGAGGTCTCATCAGTCAGAAAAAAAATAAATCTTGATCTAATATCAAGGAAATAAAAACAGAATTAGCTGAGAGCATTGTTAAAATGCAAATTCCTGGATACTACACCAGATTCAAAGGGAAAGGGTTGGAAATATATTTTTTTAACAAGCCTCTTAGTTCATTAATGTTATATAATGAGTTTAGGAAATATGGATTTACTATCACAACCAGGCTTTGAATGTGATTTTAAAAAAGATTTTAATCAAATCTTGAAGATAACCATTTTTTCTTAGAAGATATTCCAAAAAATATCCTAGGGACCCAAAGAGTGCTTCAAAAAATAAACTTAATAAAATAGTTTGAGCTGTAAAAAAGAAGTAGACCCAACTTCCAAATATTACTAATTTGTAGTGAGTATTGAGAATTATGGTTTGGGCCAAAATGTCCTATAATCTAGGTACATTTTTCAAATTTGTTAAAGATGTTGATTGATAAAATTAATATGGTGGTCAGATTGTATTTATGACTTGGAAAAAAAAAATCAGGTCTACTGGGTTTTTTTCTCCTTAGTCTGAAAACCCTTCTCCCCTGGCACCATTTGATTCAATTGTGTCTACATTAATTTACCTGAAAATTTGTTAATTTTGCTTCTTAAAGTAATGTTTCTCAGTTTTCTATATTTTCTAAATTTTGGTGTGGTTAATATTTCATAAATTTTCTTTAATAAAATATATTTTAATGTATTTATACATATAGTATATATATATTTTTAATAATGTATTTAATTAGTATAGTTTAAGTATAGTCAAAATGAAGTGATTGGAAGAAATAAGGAAGGTTATGTTAGGCAAGTGTAATTTATAAGATATTTAAATTATTAGCTAAATTTTGATAAATTCACAATTTAATTTTTTTCCACAAAGATACTTGCGTAACACCAAAGAATAGAACCAGTTGTACCACTTCAAGTTCTTCACTTTTCAACTACTTGTATGTCTTTATTTTGGGACAACTGTTGCTGGGAGTAGGAGGAACTCCTCTGTATACTCTGGGAACAGCCTTCATTGATGATTCTGTGCCCACACACAAATCTTCTCTCTATATAGGTAAGTTTGCTCTCCAGTGTAAATGTCTCAGTATCATTTCATCTTGTTGCATGTTTAATTCATAAGTAAAGCATAACATATGCTTATTAAAAAGTTAGTTGTGATTTCATAGGTATTTACATTAGATAAATACAATATTACTTTTTTGCTTAATTATATACTGATGTATCATGATAAATCCAGTTATGATTTTTATTGACATCCTGCTTTATTTCCTGGGCTGGAAATGCCAGCCTTCCTGGAGGTGCCATCCAAGCAGTAGGCTGTCTAGATTGCTTGAATGAAGGCGGGCTACTTTATACAGGTGTGGAGATAAGAGCTCTGCCATCCTGCATGACTTACTTCATCCTCCATGGGCTTGACTAGAGTCAACAAAAGAAACCACAAAATAGTACTCAGAAGCTCCTGTGCAGTTTTCCATTTCAGATTAATGCTTTTTATTTGTGACTCGATTTTTTTCCTTTGTGATCTAATTTTTAGCAGCACAAGTTTCTCTTAAATTCCATCCCTGAGGTTCCTGGAAGGGAGTGCTGACTAGACAATGCATGACCCTACATCCAATTGATGCATAATTTATTTGCACATGAGTTTTCACTTTATCAGTCTATTATTCTAATGTAGGGGACTGTCTTAGTCCATTTGGACTGCTATAACAGATTATCAAACACAGATTGGCTAATAAACAAGAGAAATTTATTTCTCACAATCCTGGAGGCTGGGAAGGGGAAGATGAGGGTGCCCACAGACTCATTATCTGGTGAGGTCCCACTTCCTCGTTCACAGATAGCTGTCTTTTTGCTGTGACAGAAGGGACAAGGGAGCTCTCTGAGGCCTCCTCGTTAAGGGCATTAATCCCATTTATGAGGGCTCCATTTTTATGACCTAATCCCTTCCCAAAGGCCACACCTCCAAATAGCATCACATTGGGGGTTAGATTTCAGCATATGAATTTTGGGGTGACACAACATTCAGTCTCTATAGTCACTGGAAGTCAAGTGTGTTCAGTGCAGCCCTGATAGAACTAACTCTCCTTAGGCTCATCCCCAGTAAGGAAACCACTATATGTCAACCTGTTTTCTCTCCGTACTTTGCTTTGGTCTCTCCACAAGATCTGATGCTCTCTCTCTACAAGTTCTGGCTAATCTGTACAACTTCTGCATTTACTCATTTAACAATGCTTTTATTTCAGTTAGCTAATAGTGGTGTTTTTCACTCTTCTGATTCACAGATATTCTTCCTGAGGTCCTCTACTGATCAATATTTCTCATATGACAGTTTCAATCTTTATATTTTAGTAACACACAAAAATAGGAAGTTTTTCAAAAACTAAGCATGGCAGGGGGGTTGCAGACCCATGAGACCATCCCAGATTTGATATTCTCTAGGACTGACAGTTCTCAGGGCTATGGTTTATTACAGCAAAAGGATACAAAGAAAAATCAGCAAAGGGGAAAGTTGCATGAGGTGAAGTACAGACAGAACCAAGTGCAAGCTTCCAAGGGTCCACTCCCTCCCAGTGGACCATACAGGTAGAATTGATTCCTCCAGTCAGGACTTCCGACAACATGTATGAAATGTTTTCTACCAGCTAAATTCATTAAAGAGTCAATGCTCAGGGATTTTATTGGGAGTTGATCATATAGGAACCCTCTGCCTTAACATTTGCAAAGCTGTAGACTCTCAGAAGGAATACAGGTGTTCAACAAAACCACACTGTTTTTATGAACAGCTTCAGCACAATGAGCCACCTCTATTAGTTAGGGAATGGTGGCATCCCTCTGGACATTTAAGATCCCAGATGCCAAACAAGGGCCAGCCTTTCATAAGTCTTTCTAAAGATGGAAGCCACAAGCCTGCTGTGTTAACGTTTTCTTGTATTTTAAAAATTCATCAAATGGTAATTTTTGAGAGTAAAGGAAAAAACAAAAGTAACAAAACTGGGAAACTTACTTTTTTTCAATTTCAGAAAACTGATACCTTTCATTGGATAATTATGTTTTGTTGAATGAGATCTTTCCTTTCTTATGCTGTTTATATTTGAACATTTCCCCATTTCCAAGACCTTCTTCCATTCTTTCTTTTAAAATAGTATCTATTACTGTTGGCAGACTTTCTTCTGTGTGAAACGCATTTTATGCATAGCAAGACAAAAATGGGCAAAATAGAAACAGTCAAAATTTGCTCCCTATTGGAATGAAGGAAAAAAAGTGTTTAACACAGCGTCTCGAGCCTCACAACCTTCCCTGTGCCATTCACTCTTCATGTCTTTGTCTTTAATGCTTTTCTTGGATTTACAATCTTTGCCCTTAAATTGAACTTTTAAATTCGTTTAATGTTATTTTTTTCTTTAAATTTTTCATCTTAATATGTGCTTCTTATTTGCCCTTTGTTCTTCTTTCTTGCCCTTTTATTCTTTTTGATAATTTAATATTTATTTTTCATTTTTCCCCTGTATTAACTTCCTAGGTGTATGCTCTTTTACTGTTCCTCTACTAATTACCTTACATGCAAACTTGATTTTATGAAATTCTAGTGTTAATTGATACTTTTACCACGTTCCTGATCATCACAAAGGTTTTAGAACCATTTAACTTTATTTATTCCTTTCCCAACATTTATTCAATTATTTCTGTGTACTGTAATACCTTATATATGCATATTCCTGAAATAAAGTATTATTAATGTTTTGCTTAAAAATAATGATCCATTTTTGTCAACATGTTTATCTTTTTTATTGCTCTTCTTTCTTTGGCAACTCTTGAGTTTCAATCTGGGATCGTTTTCCTTTAACTTGAAAAGCAGTCTTGAGTTAATTTACTGGAACAGTCTGCTCATGATGAATTCTCTTAGTATTTTTGTCTAAAAATGATTTTTTTTTACCCTCTCCCCTAATGAATATTCTCATTGGGAATAGATGACTATTTGGCCATTAATTTCCTTTCAGTACTTTAAAAGTACTGTTCCACTGCCTTTACTTCCACTGTTTCTTATGTGTGTTTGCGATTTTTAATATTCTTTTCTTCTTGCGTTTGACTTTCATTAGTTTTATTCATTACGGGTGTATAGGTGCAAAGTTCCTTTTATCTAATTTTGGATTTAAATGACTTCATGAGTATGTTGCTTAATATTTTTCACTAGTTTGGAGATATTTCCTATGATTATTAACATAACTCCTGCCCTATTATGTCCTCTCCTGGGACTCTAATTATTCCACTTACATGCATTCTAGGTCTTTCTAAAAAATAAAAAAAGTATTCTTTGCCTCTTATTCTTTTTTCTGTATTTTATATCTTTTTTTCTGTGCTCCTTCATAAATATTTACTGATTTAATAATGTATTTTCCAGTTTAGTAATACTCAGTTCAGTTTTGAATAATCTTGTGTGGATCTATTTCATTTTAGTTTTAACAAATATATTTTATAGTTCTAGAATTTTTTTTTCACTCTATGTGTCTTTAAACTTTCCAGTCTTCATCCTACTTGGGGACACTGCAACCTGAGATGCCTTTTATTTAATTTCAGGGATTGAGTTTATTTGAAGCTAAGCTGTACGTACTCTGTGACTCAGTCTACTTCTAACCCAAACTTACTTTTAGAGTAGAGTCTCCTAGGCCAGGAAGTGTTTACAAGATACACTCCCTGAACTTTTGTTTCTCTTCTTGAGACAAAGAGTACAGGACAGTTTGCCCCCTCATTGCCTCTTGTAGAATCAGTCAGTGTACTCAGGAAAAAAGTCAGGCCCAATATTTGTTGAATATCTCTCTTCTACAGAATCTTAACTCAGTGATACTTCATTATTTTTATCTTGTTGCCTTCGAGCATATATTTTAAAGTAATTTTTATAGTTTTTAAAAGTTTTTCTCAGTGGGCAGTTTGGTTGGAAACACTAGTCTACCATAGTCCATCCACTGTTGCCAGAATTTTAGATTTTGGTGTCATATCAAATTCACCTTTCATCAATTGAAAACTTTAAGTTTTTTGCTTGCTGGATATATTTCTTTCATGAACTTATTTGTGAACATATGCAAAGCAGTCTCTGTTGCTAACTGTGGAATAATTGCTGAGCACTGGAGAAAGCAGGTGATCTAGACAGTGCTACTCAGTGTGTATCCCACATATCCACGACAGTATGCAAGAAGTCAAAACATAAAAATAAACTTAGAAACTTTTATAGCAGTTTTATACTTCCACAGAACTTTTAAGGTATCCTTACAAATGTATCAGTTCAAAACCAGTTGGAAGTAATTTAAAAAAAATTTGGAAATCACTGACTTTCAGCATGTTTAATTGTGTACTTTAACCCATGAAAATTTTTGAGCATGAATTGTGTATATATATATATACACACACATGTATATATAGTTATTTATGATATGTGTGTGTGTGTGTATATATATATATATATATATACTTTAACATTTTCTATTAATACAGTTTTTATACTTTAAAATATAGATCTAATATAAATTAGGGTAGTTGATAGATAAGTAAAAGTTCTTATATGTTTTCAGATCATCTTGTGTGACCTCTGCTTTGGAGACAGGGTCTAGTACATAAGTCATTTTGCCATTGATATATGCTTGGCCCTATGTATGATATGCTCCTTTTCTTTCTTGTATGAGAGTGAGAATCTCAGTAGTTAATAAAAAAAATTCAGAAGGTGGTAATATACAAGGATACTGATGTGTGCATAATTTTTTACAAAAATTAAAAAGTTATATATGGCAACATTTTAAATATCTGAGAGAAATAAGGTCAGTTTAATTCTGCTGCAAATAAAAATGGGAGATTCACTAAGGGCAAGAGTTTACATTAATGGTTTGCTTTGAAGAAACAGACTTTGTCCAGATCCAGGTTTTAAATCAGCTGCCATAGTCCAAAATAAAGTATGCCTTTGGAGTGTGCACAGAGTGGAAAAGGCTTCTCATTTCACATTGTTTCTTCCATAAGAATTGTAGCTAACAATTATTATCACTATTCTCAAAGGGTAATAGTAGATGTACTAACTACCCCTACTGCCAGTTAACATGATAAAACTTTCCATGGATTTGTAATTACTGAATTTATTGAAATCAAAGAGAGTCTAAATATAGTCTAAAATGTTCTATGTTGAATTATATATTTTAAGCTCCTTGACTTGTTAAGTGATATCACTCAGATGGTTTTTTTTTTAGTGAAAATGTGTGTAATTTTGATGTAATTCTAATCATTTCATTTTTCTACCATAAAATATTTGTCTTTCTTCACTTGTCAGACTTTCAAAGCAAAGTTGCACAAATAACCATTTTCAATGTCTTTGTTCTTCTAGGAATTGGATATTCCATGTCAGTATTAGGCCCTGCTGTTGGCTATGTGTTGGGAGGACAGTTGCTAACCATGTACATTGATGTTGATTTGGGACAAAGGCAAGGAAATATCTATTTTTCTTTTGTTTAAATTTATATTATTTTAATCATGTTTGTATCATGGAACATTTTTTATGGTATTTCCTCGGAATATCATGAGGGATTTTTCAGGAAATAAAACTGAATACACACAATTTTTATGTAATATTTTGGCTGCATTGCTTCATGAATTAATGCCATATCATCTCTTGGTATGATACATCTATTCATCCATAAGGATGCTTGATAGTTACCTGGTGAAATTTTCCAAAAAAGCACCTAAGACTGCATGCATTGTGCAAAAAGAATAATGTAATTGAAATTAGTTATGTTTTCGGTAGGCTCATCTGGAGGTGGAGAGCTTGAAGAGTGTCAAGAGTCTGTGATTCTCAGACTGAGTTCTGTGATATCTCTGATAATGTCATAGAGGTCATAGTTATTCAGTTTTAACAACATCGGCAATGGGGGGTAATAATAGGTAATGTTTATCCATTCCATACCAGACAACGTAGGTTTTGTGTGTAACCTTATTTTATATGTCATCGTATTTAATCCTCTTAATAATCTTACGAAATAGTTGATATATGGAACTTGGTAAATAGCCAAGGCATGAATTACAGTTATTTGGGGTTTTTTTTTTTTACTCCAAACTGCTTCTGTCACTCACTGAATTATCTTCTCCTTTTCCTGAATGGAGAAGTTGGTGACCTTTGGTTAGCCCATATTTTCTCATATAACTGTAATTGTACAAGCCTTTGCGTGACTGTGAACAATGAATAAGAAAATACGATCATGATGTGTCATTTGTTCTGTAGCTGTTAGTCCCAGGTTAATCTTTTAGAGACTACATCAATCTTTTAGAGACCATAGGGTAATAAGAAAAAATTCAGAAGGTGGTACTACACAAGGATACTTACGTAAGTAGTCCTAGGGTGATCTTTTAGGGACTGTATAAAAAGGTGTTCAGAAGAAGCTCATGAGCAGAGAGCAGGGTTTTTAAGACAAAACGTTTTAATTTCAGTGGAGAATTACATGAGTTGTAGGAGTGATGTGTTCTGGGGAAGAGCCTGTAGATAGAAAAATATGAGAACCATTCTAAGAAACTTTTAATATGTATCACTTTAAGAAGAATTTTACATTTAAATGAATGCCATAATTGAAGTACAGTGAATGCGCTTTTAGCAAAAATCAGTGATTTGCTATGAGATGTATTTCGTATAATAGAAAAGAAAAATTTAGCCAAAGTTAGATAATGAATGTTCAGAAATTCCATGTATGCTTTCAAATAGAAACATACTTAACATTTACTATTAAATATTTAAAACTTTTTAGATAAACAAGATGGTACTGTGTAGCACAGGGAAATATATACAGGATCTTGTGGTGGCTCACAGTGAAAGAGAATGTGACAATGTATGTATGTTCATGTATAACTGAAAAATTGTGCTCTACACTGGAATTTGACACAACATTATAGAATGACTATAACTCAATAAAAAATGTTTAAAAATAAAAAAAAGAATTATGAACCCCCCCCAAAAAACCCAAAAAACAAAAAACTTTTATGTCATACTTGCCCTTTGGAATACTCTGTAAACTCTTATTCTTAGGGCTCTCATTTATGCCTGCTCTCGGTTGTGGTTTAGCACAATGACTCCACTTAAAATTTTGGATATTATAATTATGTTTCTCTCTATATGCATTTGAATTATAAATTATATAATTAGTTTAATGACAAGATAGAGTTGACATTTACCTCTTGTTTTTCTGTCACAGCACTGATATCACTGAGGACGACCCACGATGGTTGGGGGCGTGGTGGATTGGATTTCTTATGTCTTGGTTCCTTGCTTGGTCTTTGATAATACCTTTTTCTTGCTTTCCAAAGCATTTACCAGGTAAAAATGTTTTCTTTAAAACAAGGTTTATTCCAAGTCTAGGCCAAGTGTTGCTTTCTATATGTTTAATAAGAACCCTAGAAAAGTCACTGTTTATTTTATAGAATTTCAGTTGTCTGCCTATGCAAACTTTTGAATAGCTGTCTTTATTTTAGGAAATACTGGGTAGCAAACTTAATGTTCACGGTTTCTTTTCTTTTAACACCCAGTAAAACTGCACATATTCACCTCTTTTTTAAATACTTACTGTATTGGTATTTTATGTGTTATCTGGAACCCTGCTTTATGTTCATGAAAGATACAGTGTCTTTTAAACTATTAGTGTATATCCAGTAACTTCAAGAGCCAATCTCCTTTTATTAATGTTAATTATTTGTTAATGATAGTACAAGTACTTTTTCTTCAGTTGTCACCAAAGTCATGCTATAGTATACTTATATTTTTTACCACATTTCAGAATGAACAATCTGTCCAAAAAGAAAAGGTTCGTAGAAAAGAATATCCATTCCTTTCTCTGTGAGATTTTACTTCCGTATACTCATGTGGTTCAAATACATATCTATAGAAATATTTCTTTCTAGGCTGAAGGCATTTAGTTATTTGTGTTGTTATACGTAACACGATAGATGATTAACTTTTGGAGGTGGGCAAAGAAAAGTAGGCAGGGTAGAGGTACATAGACTCATTGATTTCTTTCTATCCTGGACCCTCCAATTTAGAATTCCACATATTTACTACTTTCTCAGATGTATTCACAGTACCATTATTAAACATTAAAGGACATGGTAGTAAACAGTAAACACTATTTTATCTATAAAGCATGTTAGAATTAGAGTAAAAGAAAAAAGCTTTAAACATGCTTTATTTATTACATAAAAGATGAGAAAGAACCATTTGAAAGGAAGAAAAAATTTAGAGAGAGTGTAAATAAGGAGAACAAATAAGTGATTAGCATAAACTGTCTCAATTTTTAGACTGGTTGGAACTTCCTTAGCTAGTGGTAATAATGCCAGCTCTTAAAACAGCCAGATTACAGTCATAGATATTCATACAGATTTGTTGACAAAAAGAGGAACTGGTTTCTTGTGTTATGGAATTTATATACTTGTATAAATAAGTGTCAAATAAAGTGAGCATTTTTTAAAATGAAGAATGAAGTGATTGAGTGAGTAAATGAAGTGTACCATTTTTTAAGGTACGGCAGAAATTCAAGATGGAAAAACTTCCCAGACTCATCAGAGTAATTCCTTACAAAATACAGATGGGAATTTTGGACAAAGTTTTAAAGATTTTCCAGCTGCTCTAAAGGTAAAATAACACTGCACACACACACCATACACACATACATATGTAGAGATATGTATATATTACAAATAAATTAACACATATATACATACACACAAATATTATCATAATGCACTCGTATTTGCTTATTTACTATAGTTCTAGCTCTTGTAAAAATCTCTTCAGATTTAATTTTATTATGCTTTGAATAAATGAAAACTATCCCATAGTAGAATGGTTGGAAGAACCTGAGTTTCCTAACTGACAGTATCAGTTTTCAGGGGTTCCTCATTAGCACTGCAGCCCATTATCCCATGCCATTTCCCTTATGTAATGGGTTGACCAGTTATCACTGAATTGTAAATTTATTTTTGGGAATGCCAAAATAGTATTTGTCCCTAGTGGAAGAAGTGGTTGTTAGTGGTTGCTTGTTTTGAATTTGAGGTTAAAGAAACAAAAGTGTTATGATCTCTTTTATTGAACTCAGCAGAAAAGTATTCTATCTATTTAGCATCATGAAAGTTTTATACATAAGGGAGTTTATAATTTTACCTTTCAAGATTTGAAATCATTTACTTTTCATGACTTTTTTGCATCTCTCATGAAAGCCTTAAAGTGTTTTTATGCCATTCATCCCACCTTGTAACTCTCCTTCCTCCTTTCCCCTACAGGCACATTCTTGTGTTTTGCGAATATTGTTCATAATTTTAAATTTCAAGTATTATTATTTTCTTTTAGAGCAGTTCTGTTTCATATATTTCTATTTAATTTATTTTATAAATTCTTATATATATGTATGTGTGTGTGTGTGTGTACATACAAAACCATCAAGAGTCGTTACTCACCATAGCTTTTTTTATCCTCATGTTCTCATGCTTTGAGATCTCAATTCTGATTCAGATTTCTGTGTATATAACATTTTATTGCTGGTTTTTCTCAGGATGGTATCTAAGTACCCTTGAATGTCAAGATGATATCTCTGACTGGATGAGTACTTTTAGATCATACTCCTTTAGTTCCAGTAGTCTGTGGGTGTTGTTTTGCTCTTTTCTAGTTAAATATGTTGCAATTGAGAAGTTCCATGTTAATGTGATTCTTATTCTTTCTATCTGCAAATTTGTAAAATTTTTCAATTTATCTTTGATTTCAGGAAATTTACTAGGATATTCCTAAGTATGTATCTTTTTTCACTAATCCTTACTAGGAGTCCAATATCTTTTTCAATCTGAAAACTTAAATATTTTCTACTCATTATTTTTTTAAATTATTGCATGTTTTCGTTAACATATCTTTTACTTTTGTAGTATTGTTATTATGTTAGATCATCTGGCTCTGACTTCTAAATCTCTTATCTTGCCTTTTTGTGACTCTACTGTGTGTGTGTGTGTGTGTGTGTGTGTGTGCTTTGCTTGGTTTTATGAAATTTTTTTGCACTGAATATTTCAGAACTACATTTAATGGTTTTTCACTTTACGGTTAAATATAATAAAATAACTGAATCTTTATATTTGCCCTCTGATAGGTTAATAAGATTCCAAGAACTCCAGCAATACAGACTCTTATTTAAAATTGCTGAGTTGTATACCTATCCAAGTTTCTTAACTACTGAGTCCTTTACTCATGAAACAATACTGCAAGTTTGATACTTAGAGACCATTCTTATCTTTGCTCACAGTCTGTTCTTCATTTATTGGACACAGGAATTCAGAACACAATAAAAAAAATCAAATAAGGGGTAGATTTATTGAATGGAGATTTACAGTACGACTGGGGAAGAGAACTTTCCAGTCCAGCTTTTACCTCCTTTCCCTAGTCCCTTGCATATGATCAAGGCACATTCAGTAGATCAATCATCTGTCAATTCTCTAGGTGCTCAATGTATGAATGTTCTCAACACTGTATGCATATAAAGCTATTAATAATCAATATTTATACCTTTGTGCTAGAGGAAATGCTGAAATTTTACAGATAATTATATTGTATTTATTTAAGATTTGCTATTTCATCATGCTACCTACCTTCTAATGGTGCATTTTGCAGTATAATCATAGTTATTCATTTGGTGAACTGTATTTTTTCTTTAGAATTTGATGAGGAATACTGTCTTTATGTGTTTAGTTCTATCAACTTGTTCAGAAGCCTTAGTTACTACTGGATTTGCTACATTTTTACCTAAATTTATAGAAAATCAATTTGGATTGTCTTCTAGCTCTGCAGCTACACTTGGAGGTAAACAGTTTTCTTTTTTCTAACTTAATCTAATAATTTTACTTGACCACATTGGATGTTTACTAAAATAGTATATAATTTTTGATAGCCCACTCCTAGAAGTTTAAATTTTATACTGTGTTTGATAAAAGCTCCCAGTTTTCTGACATTAGACAATCTGTTGTGTGGACTTGAGAGGTACAGAGGCTATACATAGAGTTAAAGAGAATATATCTTAATCTTAATATTCAAGGCATTAATTGTATTAATCTCTTACTTAATATAAGTTATTTCCTCATATGCTTCTAAATCACGTGAATGCTTTCATGCGTTAAAACCATATTGATACTTGTTTTTGATGCTTTCCAGTTGTTGGTATAAATTACTGAGTACACTTGTGTGTTTTCTTACTGTGTCTTCTTTCTCATTAGGGGCTGTTTTAGTTCCTGGAGCTGCTCTTGGTCAGATTCTAGGTGGTGTCCTTGTTTCAAAATTCAAAATGACGTGTAAAAACATAATGAAGTTTGCTTTGCTCACATCCGTAATTGCACTTATGCTGAGTTTTGTATTTCTTTATGCCAACTGTGAAAATGAGCCATTTGCGGGTGTGTCTGAATCATATAATAGGTAAGTATATTTTACTGCTTTTTGATATTAGTATCAGAGCAATAAACTACGTGAATATTTCCAAGTGTGTACTTTCTTAAATAAAATGATGAGACATTGGCTTCTTTTTTTAACTGGAAGGCTGCTTTTTCCTATATAAGACTATGTAGTTTTTATTTTTAGTTTCAATAATTGAAATCATATTAAAAGTTGAGTATTTTTTTAGACAGCATTTAAGAAACAGCTATTCTGTATTGAGTACTATGCTCAAGGATACAAAGATTAATATTACAGAATCTTTGTCCATAATGGATTCAATATCCTAGAAAGAATTTCACATTATATGTTTCTATTGATTTAAATTTTAAAACTCCCTATGGTGAGTTCTTTTCTTATTGAAATTAGACTAGGAGAGAAATTAAAATGAAGCTAGTACTAGGTGATACTAATCATTGTAGTTACTTTAGAAGTTCATGTATATTGCAGAGAAATAAATAACTTGTTGTTCTGACCTGTAGACATGTTTCCATCTATAACTGGTTTGACCATATTACCTTTCTTTGCCTTGTCTGTTTTGCTTTGAAACCCTAGCTACAAGCTGGGGATCAGGCAGGAGGGCGTTGCCCAGCGGTGGGTTGTTTAGCCCACAGTACTGCTTTGTTTCAATAGGTGTGTTTGAGGCTCCTGAGGGAGATGGTGCACCAGGTCAGGGACTCCATAATCAGAAGGGAAGGAAAGTGGGACAGTGTCAGTTTGAGGTGCCTGTGGTGGTTGGTCATCAAGAAATATCAAGCTCTGTGACACAGAAATAGTGCTTAATTACATACACATTCTTAGCGATGGAAAAAAACTGAAAGTGAATATACACACATACATACTCATATTCACACACACACGGCATGTGTGTGAGTAGATGTGTGCAGATATAAGTACAGAGGTAAATCTTAAAGTCACAGTGAAAGGCTGTGGCCCCAAAATCTTAATTTTAGCTCTGTACTCTGCATATTTAAATGTCCATATCATGGGCAGCTTAGTCATAATAGCCTTATGCAAAACACATGTAGGAGGAAAAATTACGTGGAAAGAACAGAATAAGGAGCTCAAGAAAAACCTCTTTAGTGAATGGGAGGAAGAAGAGGGTATGAGAATACAGGGTTTCTAGCAGAGTGGTGCAGAGTCTTTGCCCTTTGCTGTGTAATAGTAGGTGGTTAAAAAGAGTTTTTGTCACTCTGAATTAATGAGTTAGGCTTATTAATAAGTTCATTTAAAGCCCTGTTTAACAGTATATACTGAAAGTTTAAGATCAATAATACTGATTATTTCAGAAGATATTTTTAATATAATATTTAAAATGAATCTGTCATGAAATGTTTAATACAAGCACAACACTAAATTCGGTTGAAAGGAGATTGTCAAGTGTATTTCTAGAGCTCTGTTAGTTATTAAAATTTCCCTTTGTCCTTATATTGCCTAGATAATCTATAGGATCTCTGGTCTGTTTTGGTAATCAGTATTGGCAATGGTGATTTGTGTTTTACTTTATACTTAGTAAGTACACATATTTTTTTTCCTCTGTCTGGCCTGTAGCTAGAATTTCATTGCTTATCTGAAACAGCGCCTTAAAGAGGCGTATCTATCAAAGAGTTGCAGAAGATTTAGGGAACTCTGATTATTATAGAGGCATAATTATAGAATAACAACTAATTAATTAATGTGTAAATTCTACTATCTGTGATAAACTTGTTTCTTATGTGTACATATATGTATGTATAAGCACATACATATATGTGTATTTTTTAATATTTAAAATACATTTTGCCTATATTCAAGTAATATATATTTAAATATATATATATATTTTTAAATTTTTTAGAATAACATGAGTAATTAAGAAAATTTAGTAAACTTCACAAGTTTTGGCTATTTTCTGAATAATCATTTCCCCTTTACCTCATGAAATAAATCTTTATAAAATATATAGACTAAAGTGACGGGCCCTTGACAGTAAAGAATCTATACTCTATTTCTTTGTTTCTACTGTAGTTTCCATCATACTGTCCTAAAGTTTCATGTTCTCAGTAATCATTTATCAGTGATAGAATTTATATGTTGGAAAATTTAATTTAAAAATTACCGTGTAGAGGCTGTTTCTAGAGTTGCTGGGGTAGATCTTCTGCCAGCTTATTTCTATGTCCTAATTGTAAACTGGTTGTGGGCGGAGAGTGTAATGCTTGCTTTTGTGAATGGGAATCGTGCTTGATGAAAAAACCTAGCAGCAGCCTGTGGAATGTATTCAAAGTAGGAAAGACTCCAGGCAGAGTGACGAATTACTTAAAATTTACTCTTTGATACCCTTTCCCTTCAAACTCCCCACTGGTTTATTTCTAGTTTGTTTTCAGTCCTTCTCTTTGATCTGTTTCCTTCATGAGCTTCTTGTTCTCCATCTACTCCTTAAGTATCATCATTTTGCAGCATAGCAATTGTTCTCTCTAATATTTAGATAAATCACTCATTTACTTTTTTTGATCCCCAGTGCAAGCGATTTAGCTTCATGGCTACTGGGAATGTTGTTCCTCCCTTCCTCTTCTCCTCCCCCCACCCCCGTTCCTTCCCTTCCCCCTTCCTTCTTCCTTGCTTGCTCTTCCTTCTTCCGTTCCTCTGTCTTTATCTCTATCGCTTTATTTATTTTAGATATATTTCCACCACTTTGAGTCCAGCACGTAACTGGAGCTCATTACGTATTCATGAAATAAATGAACTCCCAGGACCTCTCTGTCCTCTTCTCACTCTATGCTCCTTATATGGTTGAGCTTATCATTCTTATGGTTTCAGCTACATCTGTGTGCAAATGCGCATTAAGATATCAGGCTCCAGGCCAGATTCCTTCACCACATTTGAGATTCTTAATCTCAGTATGTATAAAACCATACCCATTCTCTCTTCCCCAAAACTAGTTCTTCTCTACCAAAATGCCAAGTTAGACACTAGTCAACCAAACACCAGATCATACTGATTCTACATCCAAAATATTTCTCAAATCTATTTTCTCTCCTGAGATGCTCTCTTTTAGTTCTCCTAGACATTACCATAACCTATTGCCTGGTGTATTATAACTGGTCCCCTTTCTTCAAATTCAAACTCTGTACAACTCCTAGGATTATTTCTTTAAAATGTGCTTTGACAATGTCACTTTTCTGTCTAAAAATATTTGATTACCTTTTCAAAATAAGTTAAAGCCCATGGCTTTTAACAAAGCCCATGAGGCCCTCAATAATCTGGTCCCTGACTCTTTTCCGATTACATTTCCTGTCTACCTCTGCCTCAGACATCATTCACATTTCTCCATATAGAATGCTCTTGCTCACTTTTATGCCTTTTTCCTGCTTCTCTGAAGTACCCTTCGCCGCCTCCATTTACCCAGCTGACTCGTACTCATCCTTTAAGTCTCATCTCAGGCAGTAGCTCCTTCAGACCCTCTTATTTAAACTTTGGCTTATTTTAAGTGTCACTCCTCAGTGCAGGTATCTAAAATACACCTCGTTGACATCTCTAACCACACTCACCATATTCCTGTATAATCTTCTGTGTCCATCTCCACTCCTAGACAGTGAAGTGTTTGAGGACAGCGACTGTCTTACTCAGCTTTGTATTCCTGATACCCAGCATAGGGCCTAGCACTGCCCAAGGTATATTGGTTGAATGAATGAATAAGGAGGGAATTGAAGAAGTATCTTAGGCTAGGGTATCCCTTTATATTTTAAAAATGCTGCTTTCTATTAAGAGGCAACATGGAACAACACTGAGCCTGTGAACCAGGAGTATTATATTTGGCAAAGAAAGAAAAGTAAATTAATCTCTCTGGGCCTCAGTTTTCCTATGAAGTGAGTAAATTTAACATCATAATTTTATTCATCATTCTAGGTTTAAAATTTTGCCCACACCCCAGGGAAATGTGGCCATGTCTGGAGCCATTTTGGTTGTCACACCTACCGGGATGCTACTAGCATCTAGTAGGTAGAGGCCAGGGACGCTGCTAAAATCCTACAGGCCCCAGAAGTGGCCCTCCCCTGTGCCCTACCCTAAATCAATCAATCAATCAATTAATTAAATTAAAAAAATTATTTGGTACCAAATGAGAAACTGCTTTATGTGCTTATTCTGCCTATTTGTTTTTAATGACTGACAGAATTTATGTTATGTACTATTTTTTCCACTGCCTGTCTCTTCCATAAGAAGTGAAGCTCTGTGTGAAAAGGCAGACATTCTGTTTTTTTATTTGTTCAGTAATTAAATATGTGTTGAGTGAGTGAGTGAGTAACTGGCTGAATGGCAAGACACGACAATGCTTCTGAACTGTTCATTGGAAGTGATAACATAGGTAACTTACCCGTCTTTCATTTCTCGTTGACAGGACAGGAGAACTGGGGAACCTGACTGCTCCTTGTAACGCCAATTGTCACTGCCTGCGGTCCTATTATTACCCTCTCTGTGGAGGAGATGGAGTCCAGTATTTCTCTCCCTGCTATGCAGGTTGTACGAATTCCGTTTCCAAAAGACATCCCAAGGTGACTTTTACGGCTCCGTTACCCTAATGAGGCAGCACGTGTGTGTATTTACGGATGCTGCTTTATCCCGCTAGTGGGGTTATGCCGCTCCTGTTCGCCCCGTCCTGGCCTGCCTCCTCTGTTCAGAAGCCAGGCGTAAAGTTTCAGTCAAGTAAAATGAGTAAGCTCTAGAGATCTGCTGCACACACTGCACCTGTGGTCAACAGTGATGCTTAAGATTTGTTGTGGTCTTACCTTAATTTTTAAAAAAAGGCCCCTGACCACCCCAACTGAAAAAGATTCTTCTTCCTTTATACCTCAGTATCAGTTGTTGAAAAATCAATTTGGCGGTTCCTCACATACATCTTTATAACATCACTTCTGTTATAATAGTGAAATATTATTTACGTTTTTACATTTTTTTTCTCAACTTCGAAGTTAAGGGACTTCTCTTACTAAGTACAGTGTGTATAATAAAAATATAATAAATATTTGTGGCTTTTATTTGATAAGCCATAGATACATTAAAAAATATACAAATCACTAATTCATTCTCAAATACAAATTTACTTTTAGTTCTGGATTAGAATGTTTATGTTTATTAGTCTCCCTAAATATGATTTCTTTTTAATACAATTAAATAGTTAAGAGAATTCAATAACATTTTATTGTACTATACCTACAATCTAAAGATTCTATCTTAGCTAAGTTTAAGAGCCTTGGGAAGATAATATTCACATTACTAGTAGTTTGTGATACTAAGTTATGTTATGCATTAATAGATAATGTGGTAAGTTTTAAAAGACCTGCGGGAAATATATAGTATGATATAAGAGACTGTAATGAATAAAGATATAAAGAATTATACAACAGAACAGCACAGTCTTGGATATTTGAAATATGGACTAGTGGAATCACATTCCTTTTCCTATGTAAAGTTTAAATTGCGAAGAAAAGATTTTTACATAAATAAATAGAAATAATCTGTAAAACTAGTTCAGATTTCTTTTAGAACTAACAGGGATATCTGTATGTGTGTGTGGTTATACACATTTATATGTTCATATGTACACACATAAATATTTGTCTTTGCATATGTATACATATCTTTAATGATGTGTGATAAATACATTAAACATTTATCTCAACAGAGATGTAGGATTTGATCTTTCTGATAGGGGTAAACCAGAATGTGAGAAACAGTAGACTTTTTTTTTCATATTATCTAGCTTATAGATTTTAAAATAGTCATCTAAGAACATTGAAAAATACGCCAGAAAAAAATGTCTGTGATGAATCATCGCAAACTTAATAGATCTAATTGACATGTGCAGTTTTAATCCTTGGATTAAAACAGAAAATTTCTATGAAAGTTTACTAAAAGACATCAGAAGATTTTTAAGATCCCCAAACTGAAGTTTGTCATACCTTCAAACCAGTGGACATCTAGGTTTGCTTTAGTTTCAAAACATGTTGAGAAAATTAGGTGTTTCCATCAGTTATAAAGAATCAAATTCCAAAAGCGAGCATGATACACATTATTGAATCAGAACTACCTAGAAGGTAAACTACTCCTTTGAGAGGCAGATAAGCAGGTAGCATTTTTTGTGTGTATAAAATGTAATCAATAAGTGCTATTAACTAACTAATTAGAAGGTTATGACAAGGAATTAAATTATTAGAAGGGTTTTACCCACATACAAAATGTACAGACACAAATACCATCATGTGCAAGGAAACCAAAATAAATAAATGAATAAATGCAAATCTAATTCCCAAACACACTTGAAATGGTGTTGGTTGTTTTGATATGGTTAATTTGCTACTTATGTTTGTCACCAAATACTATCATTGCCATTTTAAAGAATAAATTGTCCTCTAAGGATTGTTTAGGAAAAGCAAGTTATTTTGATTTCCAAATTTTCTCTTTGTCCTGGCTTTTTTTATGTCTAACTAGTCCATGTAACAACTCATTTTTTTCAGAGGATTTTTTTTTCTTATGGAATATTTCAGATAGGCAAAACGCACTGATAATAATGTAATAAACACCTACACACACTTGTTCACAGAAATAGAATGTAGTTCATACCAGTGACCCAAACTACAAAAACAGATGTTGACTAACAGCTAGCTATATTGTAGGCAAATGTGTACTTTTTTCATGTAAGAGAGTAGTAAAATCCATCAGGATAGAAATGACTGTTTTCAGTTTTTCTTCTTAAAATTTTTAAAGGCTACCTTACTTCATTATTTGATATATCTGATTGCTGAGTATGTAATAGTTCATTTTAGGGGTGTCACCTGCATGTTTGGGTTTCCTGAGTCAGTACCAGCAGTCTCTGGCCTTCGGAACAATAAAAGCACTGCTTTACTTTGACTTTTCTAGCTCTGCTATGACTTTATTGAGGCCTTAAACATATAAAAAGATTTGCAGTAAGGATGTAATTGAGACATAAAAAGCCTTTAAAAAATGATTATGCCTAACTTTCAAATACCTGAATTCTTTTCCTACAAAAGTAATACTTGTTTTGGGGGGGGTAATAAATTAGGAGTTTGAACATATACACACTGCTATATATAAAACAGATAAACAACAAGGACCTACTGTACAGCACAGGGAACAATATTCAATATCTTATAACAACCTATAATGGAAAAGAATCTGAAAATATATATAATTGAACCAACTTGCTGTATACCTGAAACTAACACAACATTGTAAATCAACTATACTTCAATTTAAAAAGTAATACTTGTAATTTTTAAACATGGTACTTTCCAACATTTCATATTATTAATTTATATGTATACATATACATATTAAATGGTTAATATATTATGTATAAAATAGCCTTCAGGATAATCTAATAACTTCTAGTTTTTGATTATCATAAATATGTCATCTTAAGAGACATACAGTTTGCTTTTAGTAAAGCAAAAAAAAATTCAGAAAATTATAGTAAAAAGGTTTAGATTAAAGTAGTATTTTTTCCACAAAAGTTGTGTGACATAATTAGTTGATTTTACTGTGGCACTTATTAAAATTATAGTGTGTTCAAACTAGCATAGTGAAATTATTATGCATGCTTCTCTTTGTGTCCTAATAATTGAAAAGAAGAAAATTAGCAGGAAAAATCTTCGAACAGTTATGGTCTATTGAAAGCAGTCTAGAGTGTGTGAGATCATCTGATTGTTATATTCTTGTCCATTTATTTTATAAGCCATGAGTCAATACTAGGTTACAAGTTAAAATAGTGGACACAAAGTCAAATGTAGATTATTCTACTTCTTGTTTTTGCTTGCTTAATTTCTTAAGGGTAATTACTATTTCTCATAATTATTTCTGATATATGAATTAAGACTGTGTAAGAGTGTTTGCCATGTCTAGAAATCACCTAACTTAAAATGATAGTATGTTTTCAAGATAAGCACTTTCAGTATTTTTATGTCTGACATTTCCAGGTATATCATAACTGTTCGTGTATTGAAAGGAAAATAGAAATAACACCTACTCCATCAAGTTTTGCTTTTGAAGCTAAAGCAGGAAAATGTCCAACTCGATGTGCAAACCTGCCCATATTTCTTGTCATTTTCTTTGCTACAATTGTGTTTACCTTTATGGCTGGTACTCCTATAACTGTGTCCATCCTAAGGTATGTGTTATGTTATGAAATTTGCCATCCCTAAGGCAACATGTTGAGTGAAAAGAAAATGGACTTAGGGATTCATTTGGGGTTTATATTGACTGTTGGCTCCAATACCAGTTCAGCCCTTATAGGATCGTTAGTTCTATGGAACAGCTGCCTTATTGAACCCGAGATGTGTGAGGCTTACACAAGATCATGTATGTGATAGTGTCTTACCATTGCCTATTTGGTGTTAGTTTAACTCGATGGTAGTTTCTCTGCTTCTTTCGTGAGTCTTCAGCTGTAAGCTGGAGATGTGCTGAATTGTATTTGAGTATGATGCGAATGACAGTGCATTCCACACGTGTCAGAATCAGAATGACCTGCATTCTATTCTGCCTTACACAGTAGTTGCTGTGATACTAAACTTTCCTGTAAACAGTAAAACATGCTGCCTGTCACCTGGCTCTCCACAGTGTTTTGTGCTTTCATTTGTTCTTCCTTCTCCATTGCTTCTCAAAATATCAGCCTTTCTGTAGATTTCCTAACAAACTAGCCTTTTCCCTCTTCAATTGTTGTTTTTTGATACTCTCTCACTACCTTTTCACATACTTTTTGAGAAATGGAAACTTTAGAGATTTTGTATAAAAACATTAAGCAGTCTGTTAACATTACACCTATTACATCTGTCACCTTTTACCTACATCTCTGTTTTTAAACACTACTTGTTCTCTTTTCTCTCCCATCTGACTCTCATGTGCCAACATCACATCTCATTCATGTTTGACAGTCATCATGTAAAAAATTTTTGTTCAATCAAATTGAGCATCAGCAACTGTTTCACACTGCCTCAGATTTGTTCTCTTAACTCACAGGTATGATTTCTGCTCAAAGTTAGCAAGAGAGTAAGAATTATTTGCTTGCAACTTAAGTCATGTGACTTGTAACTTAAGGGCTAGTCAAAAAGAAGTCTTATTAATGACTTTCCTTTCTCCATTACATTTGTTAACATTCATTTGATTCCTTTTGGTGTTATTTGTAGTAGTTTAGTTCAGGTAACATTTTTATTCTCTTATAATTCCAGAAAAGTTGAACTATATGTAAGCTGTTATAAATAATTTATTTCATGTGTATAATATTTACTTTAATCTGGAAGTGCTAAGCTGGTATAAAAGTGAATTTGCTCAAAGAGTAAATATACTATACAACCATTTTTTGGTCACATATGTGTTTAATATCCCCAGGTGTGTTAATCATAAGCAACGATCTCTAGCATTAGGAATACAGTGTATGTTGCTTCGAATATTAGGTATGCCATTTTTCTTAATTTTTTGATAACTTTTGGTTAGTTTTGTTCATTACTGTTGTTGACTTATTTACATACAGTATGTGCCAAGAAAACAATAAATTTGACTACAGAAGAAAACTACGTAATTGCCATTGCAGAAAGCTGTTTTTTAATATTCAAGATACAGTATTATTGATATACCACACAGGGAAATAATAACTCTACGTATTCACCTACCTGATTGGTTAACTGTTGTTTCTAATTCTGTTGCAAATATAACCTTAAAGAGTATATCATATTTATCTGAAATATAATCATCAAAATAATTCTAATAGAACTTAGTAAAAGATAGATTTTTTTTCTATCCATATAAAACCTATTACCAATATAAATTATGCTAAAATCTTATTTATAACTACTGTAATTCCTTTTTCTCTCTGCATTTAACTACATTTGGGACATTATTATGTTGCATTAGCAATGAAAAATAATGAGTTTAAATATTTCAATAAAAACTGTACTTTAGATAGTGTGTCTAGTTAAGAATTGATGGAAGAAATAATTTATGGCAGAAAATTTTGTGAGGTTTCAGATGTAGGAAAAATAATAAGACAGAAACTTAGTTACACACATATTAAGATTATTTATAAAAACAAAAACCAAAAGCAGGAACTTTAGTGATACCAGAGAACAACTTTCCCATTTTTCAGAGGAGTAAATTAAGGACCAGAGAGATTCAGAGATTTGCCCATAGTTGCACAATTAATGGTGAAAATGAGACTAGGAAAACTCTCCTTACTCTCAGTCCAGTACTCTTTTGACTCTTTCACGCTGCAGTCATGGAAGAACAGGCTGGGCGTAGCTGAAATCTAAGACATACCACTTCAGACCATGTATTTGCTTTGTAACAACTGGAAGCTCCTTAACTGTGTGGAACTTGATTGCCTTATGACCTCATCTGGGGGAGGGTGTGTGTGTGTTTGAGATAGTAGCACTTCCAGGCGTATTAGTATAAATGTGTGTGTGCATGTACACATGTGCACTCCCACGCACAGACATGTCAGTGTGTGTATGTACATGTATATGTATACCCACATGCCCACATTAGTTTACATGCACATGCACATTATGCATATACTATAGTTGAGCAGATTTAGTCTGCATTAGTAATTTATTTTGATTTTTTAAAGCATAATAGCTAATTTCAAAGACAAATTCATTAAATTAGAAAAGCAGTGAATTAAAATATTTACTTAACTAAATGTTAACGTAATACATGCCAGAGATTTTTATTAAAATAATTTTTGAGTTGATTAGAAATATAATGTACAATTACTTTAGATTGTTTTGTCTGTTTTTTTATATTCTTATTATTTGCATGAGCTGATTAATTTGCATATGGATAGATTAATGCCTATTCTTATTTATATAAAATATATACATAACCATGTATAAAAAAATCTGTAACTATGAACTAATTTTTACCCATGTATATTTCACATATAATTCTTCTAGGCACAATACCTGGACCCATTATATTTGGCATCACAATAGACAGCACGTGTATTCTCTGGGATATTAATGAATGTGGAATTAAAGGAGCTTGCTGGATTTATAATAACATCAGGATGGCCCATATGCTAGTGGCCATAAGTAAGTGGTGATTTCCTGATAACTCTAGAATAAACTGATGATGTCAACAGACAAAAAAATCTTATTGTTAACTTACTTAGGTTTTGAAACGTTCAGTCCATGCTATTGGACTGTCCTATAGTGAAGCAGAGATCAGTGATCATAGCATGTTATGAAAGGTCTCACCTGGAGGCTGAAAGGCTCAGTCTGAAATAGAAGGGAGTAACATTTCAGCTTCCATCACATCACATATCGTATGATTTTCTTTTAACAACTTCTCTCAAACTTTTTTTGGAAAGTGTAGCAAAAGCTAAAAGAGATTTCTGAGAAACTCTGGACTGATTGTCATCTAGGCACCTGGGCTTTGGAAAGCACGTAAAGCTGAGGTAGGGAAGTATTCTTTGGCTCTAAGGCACGTTGTGAAAAACCTTTTTATGGTTCACAAGGGCTGGCCATGATGTTTAACCCTTTTTGCCCTTGGTAGTCTGTTTTGTGTAGTCTTGGTTAAGCAATCCATGAAAATTAAGATTAAGGAAGTGGAGCAATGCATCTAGTTTTTGTAGGAGTGTGATAAAGTTTAAAATTTAAAAAAAAACCTAAGAAATTAGAATATTTAAAGCTGGAGAATTCTAAATAGAAACACACACACACCGAGCTGACCCTTGAACAACCTGGGTTTGAACTGTACAGGTCCATGTATATGCAGATTGTTTTCAATAAATGCATACTACAGAAGTACTACACATTCTTCGGTTGGTTGACTCTGTGAATCTGAAACTACAGGTACAGAGGGCAGACTGTCAAGTTATATGAGGATTTTCAACTGCATGGAGTGCTGGCACCCCAAAGCCTTGCATTGTTCAGGGGTCAACGGTGTGTGTGTGTGTGTGTGTGTGTGTATTTAACATAATGTGTGATTTTCATTGTGATTGTGGTTGCGATCATTTTGGCACATGTATCAAGATAGCTTTTTTCTTCCTACATGTGTTTAAACCCAGAATATGTGTCTGAATTTATAATGACAGCCTAATAAATTATTCACTGAAGAAATAAATACATAAATCCAGAAAAACGAGAGAGTAAATATTGACTAGAGTAGGAAAAATTAATCTTCCCACCACTTTTACCTGTTAAAATACATTTTTTATTTAGTGATTAAAAATTTACTTAATTGGTTATGTTTGTACTTTTGTGGCCAAATATATATATATATAATGAGTTGTTCCTTTACCTACTCTGTGATGAATATGAAAATTTTCCCCCCAAAACATATATATCTTAAAATACTCCAAAAATATTGAAACTATGGTACCTATGTAATTGGTCTTATAGATTTAGAAATGCTTAGCTCAATGAGCATTCTTGGTTTTCACATACATATTTTGAGTAAAATATTAATGATTAACACACAATTTAGCTACTGTAAACACTACATTGTGAGGTCATTTAATTTATTTGACTGGCATAGATTCTTGCACTGTGGCAAGGACTAGTTTTCTCTTCAAATAACTGAGCTAACTTCAAAATCAGAGTTCTTTGAAAACAAATCACATCATGTAAAGTGGATCTTAATGTTTCATATTTTTAGTTGAGGCTTAAAAGTAAACTTTATTGAGTACTGAATGTGATACATTCTCATAGAGGCTTTTATCCTAAGAACTCCAAAGCCATTTTTATTTTTAGAATTGCTTTTCATCGTAAGGCATGAAAATGTTGCAACTTACTATTCAGGTTCAAGGATGTTATAAGCTGTTTTCCTTGGTTAAGAAGGTACAATCATAACCAAGAATAGAAGAATTATTTATATTTTTATTGTTTAGAAAAGAAAGACTGGTTCATTGAATCGTATACAAATGTTCTATTGCAGAATATCACCTTTATCACTAAAATTTAAAAAATTCGAAACAGCTATAATTGCCTATATACTTCTTCTCTTTAAGTAGTGAGTTTCTAGTCATGAAGAATTTCTAAATGAGAATTAATTTTTGTAATAATTATTAGAGGTCCAAATGCATGATTTTTTTTTTATTTAGGTGTTACTTGTAAAGTTGTCACCATTTTCTTCATTGGGTTTGCAATCTTTTTGTATAAACCGCCACCGTCAGGCACAGATGTGCCCTTTCTAGATCAGAGTACGGTTGTGACTACAGTTCCATTAGAATGTGACCTCAAGAAAATAGGAAATGAAGACTGAAACAGAAAGAGAAGACTATTCTACAGCTTGATCAAAAACTGGCCTCCATTTGTAAGAATGCACGTTGTCACTGTAGGTTTGATACCCAATATGGATAATCATATTTTTAAAATTGATATTTTCTAATTAAATATGTTTTCTGTATATGTATGGACTCTTACTTGTTTTTGTTTTAATCTAAGAAACATACCTGTGCCTTCAAAGCCCATCAAAAACCTCAACACACACACAAACACACACATACACACACACACATCGAGGTATGAAATCTTCAAATAAAAAACTGTACTAGAAAGAAAAAGCCAATGATTAATTAAAAGTTTACATTTTAAAAACAAAGTGATGTTTCTATCCCTCTTACAACTTGTTTTATTTTAATTATTATTGCCAGTATTTGGGCTTGTTTAGAAAACTTATGGTGTAAAAATTCAAATTCATCAAGTTTATGTGCTGAGTTTCAAGAACTCTTACTGATAGACCATGAATTTAAATCTGCCTAAATAATGTTATTTGTTTTTAAATTTACATATACTAGTCTGTCCTTGATTTATCACAGAAAGTTACTAAACTATTAGAATATAGGTTAATTACCTTCTTGTATCCCAGTACATATTGAATTCTGAGATATCAGCATTGTATACAGATATTTTCACTTTAAGTCAAGAATTCCAGGAGGTGATTTGTTGATACTGCTGATTTTTAACACTTACCTTTTATTATTCTGTGATAGTATTATTCAACTGCACGTCTTCCAGAGGAAGGTACCAGCTTCAGTAAAGTGCCAGTTAGACAGATTTGAAAAGATTTCTTTTTTTCCCAATGGCTCACATACATTTTATTAGTTTTCTTTGAAAAGATTTCTTAATGAACCATTGATTAATTTTTATATACTCAGTACATTAACTTTTCTCATTTTAAAACCTGATCACCTAGAACATTACTTAAAGCACTTAAACAGTGCTTTGCTCTTAGAAGGCATGTATTATTGTTATTTGATTAAAACATTAAACTCTACTGTTTAACTGATCCATTTATTTAAAGGTTAAGTATTTCACATATATGATAACATTATAATTCCATTTTTTCAGATCAGACTTGGGCCAACTTTGTCTACTTAGAACTTGGAAGAAATAGATCAGTGAACATCAACAAAAGTAAGAATTTTACTGATTAAAAAAATGTTGAAGTTCATACCCATTTGAAATTTCATAACAATAAGGTTGCTTACTAAGTTTTATTATCAGCTTTCCCCTGGGTTTCCTTTTTACAAGCAGTGTGTTACATACACTGTGATCAGAATAACAGAGTAAAGGCCTGGGAGGAAACCTCACTCAGAAGCACCAGTAGTTCCCAGAGTTTGAGAGATTATGTTTTGTGGTAATCGGCGGCCAAGGGTGATTCAAGAAATGAGTAGCATTTATAAAGTGAAATGCAAGAAGGAATGAATTAGAGTTGGGCAAGTGAGCACACTTGACGATTAGAGAAGTAGAGGAACAGTGGATCAGTAGTTATCAGACTGACCAACTTAGACCAGGAACATAGAAACTCCAGAGAACAAAGCCAGGTGGTCATTCAAACACCCAGGTATCTGAGAAGCGGGAAAGTCATAGCAACCAAAGAGACAGTTCGTGATTAACAGGAGAAAAAACACACACATGATACATCGATTCAGAAGCAATCTCCCTCACAACCAGCCAGACACACTTTAAATGATTCTTCCTGTTAGAGTCAAGGCTGAAAGGAGCTTAGGCTTTCTGTGTCCTATTGGAGGAAGCACGGAACTGAATGGAAACATTTTCTAGCTATACAACAATGGCAAATCCTCAGGAACTCACTGATACAGATGTGAAACAACAGTAAGAGAGGAAACAATAACTACAAAACATATTAGGCTAAGGCCGCATAATTTAGAGAAAAGAAAAAAAATTACCCCACTCATAGAAAGTTTGATAATTGAGTCACTAAATAATTGGCATTCATGATGATTTTTAGTTATCAAGGGTTTCATTGTATTCAGCTCACTCAGTTTTTATAAGATGATACATTTTTACAAAGTTTATGATGAAAATGGTTAAAGCAAAAATAATTTTGGCAGGTGAAAGAATTGAGACTCTTATTTATAACATACATATTTACAAAGAATACCTCCTTTCATAATAAGGCAGTATAGACACTACTGTAATTTATGCACATGGCTTATATTTTTGGATTCACCTAAATGTGTTGGTACTATGCTACTTTCAGAATGTATTTTTTCATAGTATGTATTTTTCACAATTTATAATGATTTTTAAGTAAGCTTGAATCTGTAAGTTGACCTGTGGTGATTTTTGTACATAATTGGATATATGTCTTAAAATTTAACATTTGGATTTTCTTATATGTAGGAAATGTAAAATTTATACATAGAAAGAACTCTATACAATTGTTTAGCTATGTAAATTGGAGGAAAGTGCAGATAAAATTTTAGCTCTATTTGCTTTCAAGATTTTCTTTATTGTAAATAATTATGTTAGATGTATATATATTTTTAAAAATCAAATTTTTATACTAGATTAAGTGTTTAATCTTATTAAATGACACATATTTTGAAATATGACTTATCTCTGTTTATGAATACATGCATATTAGATGGTTGGGAGAGGGAAAATCACTGTACTTTTGAACTTGGAGAATGTAAATTAATCCAATGACTTCTGGTATCTCAACAGATGTATTAAATTCCATATGAAGAGCATTCATTATGAAATGTATACTAAAATTCTTTCACACAACAGTTGTGACAGATGGATATATAGGATTTGTATGAGTGGGATATATGTGTTGCAGATGGTTTGCTGTAAAATATCTGACACTGCAAGAGTAATGTGTTTGGGGAGGTTATACTTGATTCATCTTGGGTTATTAAAATACTCAGTACGGTATTTTTAAAGAAGTCAGATTGGACATTAATTTGAGATATGATGTTCTTTTCTCCTCACTGCAGCACAATCAAGTTCCTTCAGCCTTTTTGTACTCAAAACAATAAACACTGACACATGTTACATACAAATGGCAATCAAAAATAAATAACCAATCCTTTTTTTAAAAACCGAGTCAGTGAATTAGATCAAAACATTTTAGTATTTTAGCTAAAATAAATGTAGCCTATAAAAATTACCCATAAGAATTGACATTCTAAATTTTTTCTTGATAGATTTAACGTGTCTGAGTTTATTTTTTAAATTTTAATTTTGTAATAATTTTAGGCTTTTAAAAAGTTGTAAAAATAATACAATTCCCCTATCAGGTTTATTCGGCTTCCCCTAATGTTGACATTTCAGGTATCCATAGAACAATGATCTAAACTGGGAAATTAGCATAGGAAAAATAGTTAATACTACATCTGTAAAATAGCGTGGCAGAACTATTTCCTATGATGGCAGTGCTGGTCCTGTCTTTGAAGTGTTGAATTGTACACATTAAAATGGTGCATTTTACTGTGTATAAATTGTGCCCCAAAAGAGTTCATTTGCAAAGAAGAAATGATGTTAGAAACAATGCTAAAAAACCAAACTGGGTGTTTCAAAGTCGAATGAGAAGGCCCTAAAAGAATCAGGTTGTTGATGAGAATGTTTGAAGAAAAGAGGCTGATATCTCCTCAGTAGTTGGATGTTTGCTGAGTTCAGTCCCTCCCATCAGAATGGAGTATGTACCCAGCATGCTGAGGGAGCACTGGCACACAAAATTGGGTTCCTGGCTTAAGCTGACAGACCACAATACACAGAGAGGAATAGTTGTACTCATAACATCAGAAGATGAGGATTTCCCATGCCATGAGATCATGAGATGTCATAAATCGTGACATTCTCATGAGGTCCTCATGGGACTCTGCCCAGAAGAGCTGCCTGCTGTGAGGTCCTACTAGAGGCAGAAACTAAGGTGGGTAGGTCTGTAAGAAATCAGCTCAGGGAGCATCAACCTGTCTGGGAATCAGTCAGTTCAAACATCAGTCTGAACCAAAAATTGCACCGCATGGTTAAGCCAGCTTTTGGAGACCTTCCATAATGGAGGGCGTAGAGGTCAGCCAGTGCTGGTCAAGATACAATTATGTAGGTCCTGATGGTGTAAGATTTTTGCCTCTCTTCCTCTCTTCCTTCTACCCCCCTGCTCTGTTCACAAGAATACAGAAGATGAAAAGGACTACAGATCTTCCCCGACTTACAATGGGTTACATGCAGATAAACCCATTTTAAGTTGAAAATATCGTTAGGCAAAAATGCGTTTAATGCACCTAACCTACGGAACATCATAGCCTAGCCTAGCCTACCTTCAGGGTGCTCAGAACACTTACATTAGCCTACAATTGGGCAAAATCATCTACACAAAGCCTATTTTATAATAAAGTTAAACATATCATGTAATTTATTTAAAATTTTTTAATTGAAGTACTCATCTGAATCCTGAATATGTCAAGTGAAAAACGGCATGGTTGTAGGAATACAAAACAGCTGTTAATACCCGTTGTTTACCTTGGGGTCACGTGGCTAACCCGGAGCTGCCAGCACTGCCAGGCCGCTGCTGCGGCTACCCGCGTAGCGGGAGAGTATCCGCCGCGGATCACGGCCCTGGGAAAAGGTCAGAATTCAAACTTCCAAGTGCAATTTCTACTGAATGTGTATGGCTTTTGCACCATCCTAAAGTCAGAAAAACGGTAAGGTGAACCATCCTCATTTAGGGACAGTCTGTAGGGAGGAATGTATCCAACTCCCCTTTGTAGGATCTTTTCCACAAGTCAGTTCTAATTTGGGGGCTGAGAGAAATGGAACCTTTCTGATACCTAAAAATGGTCACATAGGAATCTATCCAAAATCTTTTCAAGGGGGTGGAGCTAGCAGTTCCTGCAGAATGAATTTGAAAGTAACAGTGAGATAAAAATGTTTTTTATGAGTTTCATCTTTTTGAATTACTTTATCATTTTTGATCCTCCTTTTATTTATTCAGAGGAAATAAACATTATGGTTTTACTATATTTCTTCCTCTCTAGCCAGTGAAAATACCTATTTCTTAACTTTCTGAAATTCATTAACTAGTGGCTGGGTAGAATTGTTGAAGAAGATGACTAAAATTGAAGTCACCTGTAGAATGTTAACACTTAACAATGTTCAGGCCCCATCCAGGACCAATTAAATTTGTTAAAAATTTTCCCAGGTGATTGTTAAAGTGAAATCAGGGCTGGAAATTTCTGCATGTAAACTAACTTAATTTAAAAGGTAGGGGAAGGGCAAGAATTACATTTTGTTGTCTTTACTATTTCTAATTTTCTAATTAGATTTCCTATTTCTAATTTTGATCTCCTATTTCTAATTTTGATCTCTCAGAGAATAAAATTTGGTTTGAAAGTAAAGGAGAGAGAAGGAATAATGGGATAATGTTGAGGGTTGAGGTACTGCTGGGGCTTCTTTTGAAAATACGGGAAACTATGCTCTCTGGGATGCAGCAAGGTGAGCTGGGGTAAAAAGAGTGCTAAGTTGGAAAGGACTAGAGAGAAATTACCTGTTTTAAATTTTTCCAAGGCTCTTCCTTTCAGAAGTAAAAAATTAGAGAACAGCAATTGATAAATTTCTTCTTGTTTTACATTAGTGAGATACTTAAGTAATAATGTGGATATGAAACATACTACAGGCTATTTCATGGAGAGATCCCAGGGTGGTGGGGTTGAGTGCATGACATGGTGCTGTGATGTGTCTGTGAGAAATTCTAATAAATAAAATGGAGCAGATCTGACATAGCTAAGTACAGATTCAAATTCAATGACAGACATAATACGAAGATATCCAGGCATGTGCTCCTCAACCGTATTTCTGAGATCTTTCAAAGAATATGAAAACAACTGTCCCATCTGTCTTCCCAATGACGAGATACTCTGGCTGGTCTCTACTACTTGCTGCAAAGCAAAAACCTGCCCAAGGAAAAGAAAAAATAAATCACTGTATCAAATGTATCTGAAATTTTTCCTCCTCCTCTCTCTTTTCCTTGTCATATACATCCTGCTTTTGCCTTGGTTAGATTGTCAGTCTGTTGTTGGCTTTACTTTTCTATAAGTAAATGGTGTAATGATAATTACTATAGGTCTTTGACAGGGAATTTGAAGGTCTGAAAATTATAAGCAGTAAAACCTGTTGAGTAACAAACACTACTCATGAAAACACTTTTAAAAACGTAGCAAAGATGAGGTAATTCTAGTGAAGAGGAGGCTGCTATTGCTTATTGAAAATATCAGTTCTTGCTTATCTATTGTGCTAGCTCACTACTGAATTTCTATACTCAGTGCAGCCCTGTCAACTGTGGGACATGTGAGACAGCGAAAACCCAGGGAAATAAATCAAGGTCCAAAAGCTAGTAAGTGTCAGAGCTAGAACTTGAATTCAGGTGTCTTTGGCTCCAAAGCTCAGGCTTTTTCTTTTTCCTTGGAACATGCTAGGTTTACTTACACAGGTTTGGAAAAAAAAAAAAAACATATATGAGTTATGGGGATTATCCATTGTCTTTCAATATTAAAAATTACATTTTATGAAGTTATAGTCAGTAAGCAAATTTGAGGCAGTTAGACATAAAAATGTGCTGGTCTCAAGAAAAAGTGTTAAATTTAAATCCCTTTATATTCTGTCCAGGTTTGCACTTTATGATTTTACCAGCTGGTGGTGGTGGTGCTTTTGCTACCACAGTAGAGACGCTTTGCTTTTTGAATCTTTTTCTTGATGGAGTAATTCTGACTTTGGTGAAAGTTGCATTTGCATTTTTTTCACTTCCTGTCCTTTTAGTAAATTTGCCAGAACTCTTTTCTCATTGAAGATCATTGGAAGATTTTCAGTTAGAAGAGAAACTATACAGAAACTAATGAGCATTATTTGGTGACTGCAGCAAAACAGTTTTCACTATTTTGATTTTTCACTTGTTTAGAAATAGAATGGTACATATGTCTGACTTCATGAATCTTCTCTCTAAATACTGTCCAGGAGTGAATTTTTCATATTATTCTATATTTTTAAAATACCAAATAGCTATTTAGATTATCTTCCATAAAAAGAATTTGATCCTTAAAAAGCACAGAAAAAAATACCAAAAAATAATAAATTTCAAAATTTTGTTTAGGCTGTCTTTCCATTAGTAAGCATGAATTCTGAACATACTAACATTTATTTTTTACTGTAATGCTGGCATTTCATCCCATCAGTTTCTATGAGATCATCTCAGAATCAGATTAAAAAGAACTGATCTGAGATGAGAACATAAATAATATGCTCTCATACTTACTTTATGCTTGCTATTCAAAGATTTCAATTGTGTTTATAGTTCTCAGATCCTTTTGGCTAGCCAAGAAATACATTATGTTATATGTAGTTTTCTTACAAAACTCCCTCTCTCAAGATTTTCTTTTTAAGCCAATTGGGGCTTTAATGTGCAATTTGTGCCTCAAGTTACTCTCCTCAAAAACTTGGAATCTAATTGGCAAAATAAATCACAAATATGTGAAGCATTAACAAGTAAAACAATAAAAGATTTAAACAAAAAGTCAGAACATTCAGCTTCCAGAAACATTTATTGATCGTTTACTTAATACCAGGAACTCTTCTAAGCTCCAAAATTTGGGAAGGGGTGTGGGGTGGAAGGATGGGAAAGAGAGAGACTGAGAGAGAGAGAAGTGCTCTGTCTATATTTATTCCTTAAGGGCTTATGGACTTCTGTACCTAGAACTATATTCAATCAATTATATTAAAATACAGTTCAATTTTATTACCAGGCATTTTTTGTAAAGGAGTTTGATGTCAAGCACAGCACTGATAACACAGAAATATAGCCCTTCCCCTCTCACCCCCCTCCCAAGCCAGTGCTTACGGTAAATCTATGGAAGAATAATAGTGTTCAAATTGTTACCAGAACACACAATGGTAGTGATTCAACAACTCATGCAGGGGAGTGACAGCTGTGTTAGTGATTTAGAAAGTGATGGATTCACATAATGTTACAAAGCAATGTCTGATCACAAATGATTTGCACAGCTCTGTACCCAAACTAGTTTAGTTTAGAGCTCTCACCTTAGTGGAGCAGACATTTAGAAACCCTGATTATGCATCCTGACTTCATTTTCCACAAGTGATAGTGCTTTTTAATTTTCAGAGAAGGCAGAGGCTATCAAATAGGACTGTTCTCAGCTTTCATTTACATCTCTACCCCGTTTACAAATTAACATTTATCTGTCTTTCATTCTGCCTCAGTGGAAAAGAGGTCCTTTTAACTGTAATCCATCAACCTAATCCTTTCATTTCATTCTGAATCCCCATGATCGTCTTTCTCAGGACCTTGTGCAATTTCCCTCTGTTCTGTGGAATATATTAATCTCTTTCTGTCCCATCTCTTTCACATCTAAAGAGTTATATCAGTGGTCCTGTTATAAACCCGTAAACAATTCCTATCTCAACAATTGATTATAAACTAGCCACAAACATTGCATATAATGACTATACTTTTAAGAAAAGAATAATGTATAAATATGGTTTTAAATTTCTTTGGTAAATATGTATTGTGAAAATAGAATAAACAATATGCCATGTCTACATCTAGACTAAATTTTTATTTCTTCATTATCTATGTGCACTGTCAAGAAACAATTGAATTTTAAAAAGTCAAAAATGACAAAACACTAAACTTAATTTCTTGGCTTAATTTCTATTTTCAAGCATTTATTTTGTAAATGTATGATAATTTAATAATCTGACATATGAATCACTTGCTGGTATAAACTGGAAATTGAAATACTTATTCTCTTGAATTCTCATTTTTTGGCCCCACAATACCCAACTGATTGGCTAGAGTCAGTCCTGGGGAAAAGCTATGAAACAAAATCTATGGTTTTGAATATTTTAAAAAACAATTTTATCAGACATTAGGGTGTCAAAGCAAAAAATTGCACCAGCAAAATTAAACAGGAAAGGAAGACTTTATCCAAGGCTGTTGCAATAAAGGAGAGAGAGACCAAACTCAGTCTGAACTCAGGTCTACAGAAACAGAGGTTATGGGGTCGGTTTTAAGAGGTGGGGGGAGGAGGAGATCCTAGGCCACCGATGTTTGCCCATTGTTTTTAACCAAAGGAAAAGTAAACTTCCTCTTATCTTCCTGAGGTCAGGTAGCTTTACAGCTCAGAGCAAGAATTCTGCTGAAGTTAGGCTCCTATCCTTCCACAGAAATGGGGGAAGAGGGGAATGAATGGGGATGTTGTTTTCCTCGATAATGCATTTCAAAGAGAAGGCTCCCAAGTCCTTGAGAAGGACATTCCTATGTTGTAAAATAGGCAAGACGTTTTAAAAAAATGTTTACATCTCAAAAGGGCAGAGAAAGAATTTACAGTGACCAGTTTTCTAAAGATAAATGTTCTAAGAAAAGGGAGATCAAGGCTGGCCTAGGGTCAGGAAGAAACTTTTTTCAGATCAACCAAACTGAGGGTAATGTTGAAGCAGTCTTGGTTAAAGGGTTGAAAATTCATTCACTTCATTTCAATCTTCCTTAAATCCTCTCTAAGCACATTTTACATAACATTTTTGTTGTTGCTTGTTATTTGACTTTGGATTTAGGGACTCTGAAATAGTAGCCCTTCACAAATTTTGGTCGGACTTAACCTGTTATTTTTGATTAAATAGTACAGCTGTCAATGGATTTGTGTTTTTACTTGGAGAGTATAACAGAGCAATTAGTTGCTAGAAACTGAAAAAAATAAGCTGTAGTGTCCTCAACAGACAGACATTGATCCTATTTTGACTCTTTGAAATTCTGATGTAAGAAGAATACTTATAAAAGATTGCTGTGAACAGTGTAGGCTGAGATAATACAGGCTCAGACACACTAAAGCTAATTACCTACAGTAAATGGTTTGAATATGGGCCAATAAGAGATTGGAGAATAAGCATATTAAAGCCACTATAAAAGAAGACATGAAATGAGACAAAAGAAATGAGGGATGGAAATGTAATGCATAGAAGAAAAGTCATACAGAAGATTAAGAAGATTACATTGCTATTGTGTTTCATTCCAGTTAAAGTGAATGACCTTCTTTGGCAATGAAGTCCGTGAATCCAGTATTTATAAGAGAACACAGACACATACGGTGGCACACAGGTTGGCTCCTTTTTGCCTTTCTCTGTTTCTTTCCTTATCCTTTTTTCTGTAATGCTTAGAAAATTAAGTACTTTGCAGATATACGGTCTGCACACATGAAACCTTAGAGAACGGGTATGCAATAGGCTATGCTTATCTTGCTGAAGACAGGACTTCCCACGTCATATCCTCTTCATCAGTCACAAAACTGCTGGATTTATGCATTAATAACTGTTTCATTGATGACAGAAGGGGTTGTCAGAGCACTGTCCCACTTTTCAGTGAATTTGTAGGCCCAGGAAGTCTGGCCCTCTGTAGGGTGGATGTCTCCCTTTTGGTCAAAAGTAGCTTTTTCATTAATTCATTCTCATGCACATATGAATGTGAATAATATACTTTATTATTATTCCTGTGACAAGATAGCAGTGGATCCTGTGATTAGGGAGGGGAAACAAAACCTAAATTTGGTGCCATTTCTGGTCTGTCCAAGATAAAATGATTGTCTTAGAATCATTTCCATTCTAGTGACTATGCACTTAACTCTCAGAGAGTGGGAGGGCATAGTTACCTTCCTTTCTATCATTTAACTTATGAAGAAAAGAGGCACAGACTGAGGTGACTTTACTGTATTCCTACATTGCAGAGTAGTTTTGCAGAGATTAAGTACTGATCCAGGGGTTCCCAAACTTTCTTAGTTAATAAAAAACATAGTCTTAGTAATTTTTTCATGGCTCATCTAGACCCAAAATGGCTAACAATTGTGTATCTTAATGATACAGGTCCAAAATTTAATATTTATTTCCTAAAAGTTTAATAGTGATTTGAAAAAAAAACACATGTAAGTTGATGGGAGAGTTATATTTTTATTTCTTTCTTCAATAGTCACCTTTATTAATGTGTGCACCTGTTGGACACTGTGCAGCTTCTCAAATCTTGGAATTGGATTGGACACTGTCATCCTTGTTTCCTTTCTTACACTGAGTTTCACAGGTACTTGCTTTTATCATCACAGTGATTGCTGAAAACCCAGCTTTGCAAAAATACGATTTCATCTTAAGGAAGATAGTGCAATCAAATATTAAGACTTTGAATTTCTCAAACTTGCAGTTTGTACAGAGTACAACAGATATTGACTATTGCTATGTTTCCTTAAAAACTTTAAATATCCTATGGGGCCTGTTGAGTTTGCTATGGCATACTGGGATGTGTAAGAGCAAATATAAATCAAAAATTAGATGTTTAATTCTCCCTGTGGAAAATAAGGAAAGAAACTTCTCCCTCCATTTTCTAAGAGCATTAACTTTAGAAAACTTGTAACTGAGAATCTTTCCGTCTCCTCCTGTAGGAACGAGGTTTTGTTTTCACTTGTATTTCTCCAAGCTTTTGGGCTGAGTATCAGAATATGATCCTAGACACAAAGTTTGTAATCTTCCATGTTTTGACCTGACTCAAATATTACAAATGTATTATGATTATCATAGATCTACACCTGTAGACATTTTCACTTTTTTATATGTCAAAGAAATGGTTTGTATCCCATGACAGTACCACAGCCTTCTCAAAGTTAGAAGGCAGGCATCACACTCCTTTTTAAAAATTGATTTTGGAGACAAAGAACAATCTAACAAGGATTATTTACATGGGTTGCCAGAAAGATGACAAGGTTAGTACCTAGGGTAGGTATGATAACTATTTTTTTAACATTATTTTAACAAACTCAGAATATGAGATTTGCCCAAAGGTCAAATTCAGCACCTTTATTTCAGTACCTTGTCACACTTTCCATAGCTTTAGGAAAGAAGGGTTTTTTTTTAATGACTAACAAAGAAGAAATATGATTAAATTATGAGAAAAAAACTTCCTTTGTGTGAAAATTTGTAAGACATCAGAAATAATGTTTAAGTAAGGTTCTTGAATTTTTGTTTTCATTTTTTTCAGGAGATTATTGGTAATTTAACTTACAATGTTTCTGTATGGCTGTTGAAATAAATTGTGTCATCTTCCCATCCCTTCACCATTCTTTTCTCAATCTTTCCACATGTCACAATCTTATTCCCCTAATTAGCTAGTGTTGTAGTGTGTAGGGTTTCTAATTTTTTTCCTGCAGGCAGACAGACACACATGGTAACACAGAGTTTTCCTATTTGTTTGGTTATTCATTTGTTTCTTTAATTTTACAAAACTGGAAAAATCCAATTGTGTTACACAGAATTTTACACGACTTTTTCTGCTCTTCCATTTACTATATCATGGACATCATCAGTGTCTCTCTAGATAGATCTAACGTAGTTTTTAAACAACCTCATAGATTTCTAATGTATGACTATCATGATTAATTTAGTCTTTCTTTCTGTAATTTAAAAATATCCTGCCAGGCCAGTATCTTTAAATAGGTTTGAATGCATTTCTTGCCAGACACAGGGAGATGAAATTGATGAGTCTATCAGTTACGAAAAGACTAAACAGACTTACATGGTAATACATAATGTGGTCTATCTGGTAGATTTGATACTTTAGGATACAAAGTCATTTTAGAACATAACACTGAAGGAAATTAGAGGAAGATTAAAAAGTTCTCTTTGTCAATATTTTTGAAACCATGTCTTCCAACTTTGTAGACCTGAGATTTATATCTCAGAAAAATTTCTAAGAAATAAATTTTGAACAGAGTATTAAGGGTTCAAGATTATACTAGAATAAAGACTAAATAGTGGCATTTAAAATCATTCAGTAGTAATTACAGAAGAACATAATAAATTTTAAAAAGCATGAAAGATGCTCTCTCACAGGAGCATTTACAAATATTGACCACAGAGCATTTTAAAAAACATACTATAGATGGAACACTAGTAAAGACACATGAGATTAAGGCATTTAGCAAATAAAATTTACTGTCAGTAGATAAAATTTTAAAAGAAATTATATAACTTTGAGTCGTATGTCTTTATAAAATTGAAAATAAAATGGTTTGAAATATCAAGTTATACCAAAATATGACATACAAAGTTCTAATTTATTTTAAAAAATCAAACAAGATTTTCAAGTCTTTTAAAATTATATGAGAGTTTTCTCCAGATGCATGCCCAGGAGTAAGATTCCTGGATCATATGATAAATCTTTTCTTAGTTTTTTTGAGGAATCTCCATACTGTTTTCCATAGTGGCTACACCAGTTTACATCCCCACCAACAGTGTCTTATGTTTAAGTCTTTAATCTATTTTGGGTTTATTTTTGTGTGTGTTGTGAGGGAGTACTCTAACTTCATTGATTTATGTGCAGCTGTCCAGCTTTCCCAACACCACTTGCTGAAGAGACTGTCTTTTCTCCATTTATATTCTTGCCTCCTTTGTTGAAGATTAACTGACTGTAGGTTTGTGGGTTTATTTCTGGGCTCTCTATTCTGTTCCATTGATATTCATATGTCTGTTTTTGTGCCAATACCACACTGTTTTGATTACTGTAACTTTGTAGTATTGTCTGAAGTTTAGGAGGGCTATGCCTCCAGCTTTGTTCTTTTTCCTCAGGATTGCTTGGCAATTATGGGTCTTTTATGATTTTATATACATTTTAGGATTATTTGTTCTAGCTTTTTGAAAAATGTCATAGGTAATTTGATAGGGATCATATTAATATGTAGATTTCTTTGAGTAGTATGGCCATTTTAACAATTAATTCTTCCAATCCAAGATCATGGGCTGTCTTTGCATTTCTTTAAATCATTTTCATTTTCCTTTATCAGTATTTTTTAGTTCTCAGCATATAAGTCTAATTTGAGAAGATACATGTACCCCAAAATTCATAGCAGCACTATTTTGCAATAGCCAAGACATGGAAGTAACCTAAATGTTCATCAACAGATGGATGGGTAAAGAAAATGTGGGTATTATTTATAACGGAATATTACTCATCCATAAAAAAGAATGAAATAATGCCATTTGCAGCAACATAGATGGACCTAGAGATTTTCATACAAAGTGAATTAAATCAGACAGAGAAAAACAAATATATGATATCACTTATTTGTGAAATCTAAAAAAATGACACAATGGACTTATTTACAAAATAGAGACAGACGTACGGACATAGAAAACAAACTTGTGGTTTGTTACTGCAGGGGGAAGAGGGGAGGAATAAATTAAAAGTTTGAGATTAGCAGATACAAACTACTATATATAAAATAGATAAAAACAACAAGGTTCTACTGTATAGCACAGGGAACTATATTCAATAGCTTGTAATAACCTATAATAGTAGAAAAGAATCTGAAAAAGAAAAAAACATATATATATAAAACTAAATCACTTTGCTATACACCAGAAACTAACACAACATTGTAAATCAACTATACTTCAATTAAAAAATTGTATCAGAAAAAAAGAAAGTCTTTGAGTGTTTAAAGTTTGTAATACATAGGAATTCATTTGCCAGTTAGATTCTGGAATCAGGCAATATTATTTTATTACATTTACTTTACTAAGTAAATATTGTAACAGATCCTTATATCAGAAAGAACAACCAATTTCTTTCTATATTTTGTTTTTATTGAAGTATAATGTGAAACTTCAGTTATGAGCAGATATTGTGTAGATTCCAGAACACCGAAGCTAAGTTTTGTATTGAGTCACTCTTGAATTAGGCTACTCAAAAATAATTTATTTATCTCAGGTGTCTTATGTACCAATTCATAATAATGAATTAATGAAGCTTTCTTACAGGAAAAAAAAAAAACAAAAAAACCAAACAAAAAAAAGAGTTTCTGCTAACACTTTCCTCTTCACTCTTATTATTTAGATTCAAAAGGAGAATTTCCTCAGTCTAGTTCTTAACTGTGAAACAGTCGAAATTATTGGAATCATTCGTAACAGATATAAATTCTTTGAGCCTGAAATTATTTGTCAGAAAAAAATGATTTCAGTTACTCCAAGATTCCATCTAGCACTACAATTTTCTGTTATTTTTATCACATTATCTTTTCATTTCTATCATACTTTTAAGAAACAGTGTGCTTCACAGAAAGTCTGGAAGTTCTACAGAAATTCCTTGATGCCTTAATATTGACATTCAAATGATGCATTTAGGGAAAACATTGACTTATTAACCCTCAGGTTGACACATTTCACAAATGTTAGCCACACTGTTGTCATATTATTTCGCTATTCTCCAGTGCAATTAAAAAAAAAAAGATTAACTTTCATAGTGCACAAAATAATTTCCCATGGAAATGTGCTTGAATTATTTATATATATTTATTTCCAGTTTTATTGAGATATAACTGACAGACAACACTGGATAAGTTTACGGTGTGCAGCAAAATGATTTGACTTCTTACATCATAAAATGACAAGTTTAGTGAACATCCATCACCTCATATAAATACAGAATTAATGACAGAAAAATATTTTTGTGTGATGAGAACTCAGGTTTACCCTTCTAATAATATTCAAATATAATACACAGCCATGTTAATCCCATTTATCATGTTGTACGTTACATCCCTGGTACTTATTGCCTTGTAACTGGAAGTTTGTTCCTTTTGACCACCTTGTACGCTTCTCCCTCTTCCACCCCATGCCTCTGGTAGCCACAAACTGATCTCTTTCTGTGAGTTTGTTTGTTTGCTTCTTTGTTTGTTTGTTTGTTTTGGGAGTATAATTGACCTACAACACTGTGTTAGTTTCTGTTACACACACAATGATTTGGTATTTCTGTACATTTCAAAATAACCAGCATGATAAGTCTAGTTACCATCTGTCACCATCCAAAGATACTACATTATTATTGACTGTATTTCTCCCACTGTACATTTCTTACCTGTGACTCGTTTATTTTGCAATTAGAAGTTTGTACCTCTTAATATCCCTTACCCATTACTCTCCTCCCACCACCTCTCTCTCCTCTGGCCACCACTTGTTTGTTCTCTGTATCTATGACTCTGTTTCTGTTTTGTTGTGTTTGTTCATTTGTTTTTTTTTTTTTTAGATTCCACATATAAGTGAAATCATACAGTGTTTGTCTTCCTCTGTCTGACATGTTTCCTAGAAACTCTTGTTTTTCTTAAGTTTTCAGCACTATTTGACACTTCAAACTGTGGCTATATTACTCATATAAAAATTAAAGTTAAAAACCTCTTGATTTGTACAGGAAAACTGATTTTTTTTTAAAGCATCCACTTACAAAGAGTTTTGTGGGCTTTTCAATGGAACATCTAAAATTTTCCTTCAGTTACACTTTTCTAAACTTTGCTAGAATTTTCATGGCGTCTCCTCTTTGCCTCTACTTTTTCCGTGAGTTTAGGAAAAGAGATACCCAGAGACAGACGGATCTCAAAGTGAAACATACAGTTTAAAAATGTTCTGAAATTTGTGATTTGTCTGAAAATTTGGAATAGATACACTGTGTCTGCACGAGATGCCAGATTAATAAACTAAAAAGGGAAGAATTTAGTCAGTCAAGGGAATGCAAAAAGTCTTTTAACCTACTGCCAGGTTTTCTCCATCTCGTATAGATACAAATTCAGTGCTTTATAGCATTTATATAAAAGTATTTTAATACATTTGCTATGAAATGTTTAAACAGAACTGAAAGCTTTTGCATATACACACACAAATATATTCTTTTTTTTTTCTCATAGAAGTAGCCAAATCCTGAGTTTTAAAAAAGTTTCTTGACCACAGTAATAGAAATACATGGGAACAGAAAACTTCCTTTTTATGATCAGAAGCACAACCTTACCTTTTTTTGATTGAAAACCAAATACTGGCAGCTTATGGCATGAAAATAATCAGGAATTGGTGAGAAAGGCAAGCTCTATGATTTGTTCACATGGGATAAATTTTAGCTCGATGTGTGCCTTAAGAGTTCTGGGCTCCACAGCTTTGTTAATCAAAAATCTGTATGTAATTAATGAAACACACTGAAAATCAAAGTAATCATTTTTCTCCTTTACTAATACACAGCCTTAAAAACAGTCATTTGGACCAAATGACTATGTGATTATGGGGGATGTGATAATGAATACAATAACTAAGGTGACAAGGTAGCTTTCAACAAAGTATCTTTTCAATCACTTGGAATTAACAGAAATAAAATCTAGTTTTGACTTAAGCTTTTGACATTTGTTCTCAGGCTTTCCTGAGGTATTGTTTCTGAAAGTCGAGGAAGTGTTTATTCAGCAATATTTGAAAACTGAAGTCTCAGGGAACAATGTCTACTTTTGTAAAAATTACTCTGTATATTGCCTCTTATAGCCACCCCTACATCAGTGATGGATGAACCTTAATATTGCAGAACCAAATATTCCATAAACTTTTAGTAATCTCCAAATTAATATTAGAAGCAAATTTCCTTGCTGTTAGTTTAATGCTGATAATTCATTGAGACCTGGTTTCTCCTCAACTTTTAAGCTGATTCTTCCTGGGGGGCTGTTCTTCTCGCCTCCTAGATGCCCAGTTTTCTCCTGTTCCCAGCCTGTCTTCTTGTTTCTGCTGTAGAAGAGTCACCCAAATCAGTTCTCAAATTCTAGAGCCGCACCTCTGATTGTCCAGTAAGCATCACATACACAGCGCTGCCAAGAACAGAGGCAGAGTCTACACACATCGCTCTTCTTTTTGACTCTACTTATTCTATTACTTGCCTTGAGTTGCACAAATCCAAACCTCCTTAAATCTTTTGGGCTCTTTACCCTTCCTTCCTGCACCAAGATGCTGCCATTGCTAAGCCACAGCCCTCGGCCCATCCCAAGGAGCTCACGCACAGTCAGTTTCTTACTTGCTGGCATCCTGAGGGAATTCTCTGGTCTTGGAAGCAGGTTTGATTCAGGTATGGAGCAGGCTGGAAATGCCAGGAAGTTGATGGCTTATAATTTAAACTAATGTTTAAAATATGTCAAATATACAGAAAATATTGAACTTAGTCCCCTAAAGAAGTTTTTTTCAGTGATTTTGCAGAGACTACATAATCACAATTTTATAAACTCAGCTACTGATTTATGGAAATATTAGAGAGAAGGTTGCAGAACATTTGTCAGAAAATGAAAAGACATGTCAAAGTGTCCTCATAGTGTGAGCATAAAACATACATTTCTTTTATCGTATTGCCCATTCTTTTAAAGAAGGTGTGGAAATCCCTGCCTCAAATCATAATAATTACATTTATTGTCGCACAAATCCAGTGAATGGGCCCCCTCTCCACCTGCTTCCCATACCAGGGCATCAGCTGCCAGTCATTCGTTCCCCGGCATATCTATGATGGGCTTGCTAGTTTATATGTGGCTTATCCATGACCTGTTAGTGATTTTTCCCTAAGCAGTAAAGCCAGGTCATGACTAGAATGATGATGGAACACTGTGAGCGGGGAGAAGAGGGCTGTGGTGGAACCTGACGCAGGGTGCCTTACACAGACCTCGAGCCCTGTCAGTCTTCCTGTGCTACACACGGCACTGGTGTTGCTGGCCAGTCAGTGCTAACCAAGTTCTGGACTCCTGGTAGAAGAGCTCCGCATAGCCCAGGCAGGACGTGTGTAAGGGACCTCTTGTAAATCATTGTCAGGGACAGATGCTAATATGTAATAAGTTCGTTGGTCATGTTTCAAGTTCTGCTACTGAACTAGTCACGAATGTGCCTCAGAAATTTAGGATAGAGAAGATGTCACATATATCTTTGCATACATTCAAATCACTGATCTCATGGTTGGTACTTAATTAATCAATAAAGTTCAGATACATCCAGAACCTGTTATGTTCCTAAAATTAATCCAAGTGTCTTCACACATATTAACTTCTTTAGTCCACACAAACCTTTTAGGGTGGGGTTAATAAATGAAGAAATGGAGGTTTGAGAAGGTTAAATGACTGTTACTCAAACCATGCACTACAGAATGAATGAATGAATACATTTTAGAGCTTGTAGGCACAGTAACATGAAGACCTCTCTTCTCTGCACACAACACACACACAATGTATCTTTTCTGAAGCAGCGTTAAATCCAGTAAATAACTGTTCTGAATAGTTCTATAACTAAGCATAGTCCAGGTAATGAGTTTCAATACTTAGAAATAATAGCACTCATCGTAAAAATTTACTGCATATTAACAGAAATCCTAGGTAAGGAGAAGACCATAGGAAATCATTTAGATTATTTCACAACATTGGACTTTTTTTTTTCCCCGATAAACTGAAAGAAACACCAGTGTGAAATATGTCCATTGTTATCACTGTTTACTTTATAAATTTGACTTCTCTTCACAAAATTAATCCGAAATGAAGTGTTACTGCATCAGAGATAACTAGCCCGGCACTGCCAGTCAGGGAGTTTAGAATGGAAATAGGGAGGCTGCTTCTTTCCCTGCCAGAAGCATTTTCATCCTCCTGTAATTTCCAAATGACCTTTTCCCCACCTTCTCAATCCATTCTCTAGGCTTTTATTGCTTCATAGGACCAATTTCATGAAGAGTTGGAAGATGCTGAAAATGCTTAGAGACATCCTACAGGGTTGTTGTCTTCTTATTGAGAAGAAATTTGCATTAGTTTGAATTATTTTTCCTTAGATTTACTTGTCAGTATCCTGCTTCCCAATATTGAGGTCATGACCCCAATTGGCTATATTCCCCGTGTAGTACAATACATCTTTGGGCCTGTCTCACACCCCGTAGTTTGTACTCCCGCCTCTATATTGCCCCTCCCCCCACCACTGGTAACCACTAGTTTGTTGGTCTAGATCTATAAGTCTGCTTCTTTTTTGGTTTATTCACTAGTTTGTTGTATTTTTTAGATTTCACATATAAGTGATGTCATACAGTATTTGTCTTTCCCTGTCTGACTTCACTTCACTTAGCATAATGCTCTTCAGGTCCATCCATGTTGCTGCAAATGGCAGAATTTTGTTCTTTTTTATGTCTGAGCAGTATTCTATAGTGTGTGTGTGTGTGTGTGTGTGTGTGTGTGTGTGTGTGTGTGTGTGTGTATTTACATACCACATCTTCTTTATCCAGTCATCTATTGATGGACACTTAGGTTGCTTCCATGTGTTGGTAATTATAAATAATGTTCTTATGAACACTGGGGTGCATGTATCTTTTCAAATGAATGGTTTTTGTGTTTTTTCCTTATGTGTATATATATATATGCAGGAGTGAAATTGCTGGGTCATATGGCAGTTCTATTTTTAGTTTTCTAAGGGAATTCCATACTCTTTTCCACAGTGGCTGCACCAATTTACATTCCCACCAATGGTGTACAAGGTTTCCCTTTTCTCCACATCCTCACCAGTATTTGTTATTTGTATCCTTTTTGATGATAGCCATTCTGACAGGTGTGAGGTGATGTCTCATTGTGGTTTTTATTCGCATTTCCCTGATGATTAGTGATGTTGAGCATCTTTTCATGTTCCTGTCGGTTGTCTACATTGCCTCTTTGGAAAAATGTCTATTTTGTTCTTCCTGTTCTCTTAGCAAGGAAATACTAAAGATCTTGTTATAGCCTTGAAATTAGAGAAAGACCTGTTTTTCCTTATCCCTGAGAACAAAATTGCCTGAAAACGCCAAGTTCAAAACTTTAAAAGTCTGATGATTTGTCTTTCTTCTCTCATGATTAGACACATCATATTCTGTAGAATTAGGTAGTTAAAAGGCATAAATAATTAGGAAATGGAGATCTCAATTAAGGGTACTCTTTTGTTTTTAATTAACTATGCCCTTAAATAAAATGAGCTCTTAAATGAAGTCATTATTACGTATTTAATGATGAGATTTAAAGGATTTGTTTGGAGTAACCATAGGTCAGAACCTAGATGCTTGCATGTCACTCACCTACCCTTCAGTTAAGGTGAAATTATGAAAAAAGTTATGGGTTTATAAAAGTAAATATGGTATTAATTATTATAACAATCTGGTACTAATTCTTTGTAATGATAATTAACATAATAACGTGGTATTTATTTTTGTTTTGAATATTTGGCCCTGCTCTTTCATATACTGTTAGTTTACTGGTAACTTTAGGGATCCAGGAATCTGTTCTTTTTATTTTACTACAATATTCTGATGGCTTAGAAAAATCAAGGTCGAATCTCTGCTTTCAGGAATGAGGCTTCTCTTCATGTAGCCTAAAAATTAAAAGTAAATATGTAGCAGGGCTCTTTGCAGTATCTTTATTGTAGTTATAAAATAATAGAGCATTATTTCTGGGAAGTTCTTGACATCATTGACTAAGCTTTTAAAGGAATATCTTAACAGAGAAGCTTTAGAATTAATGAAAAAGGAAAACAAATTTCTAGCCATAAAGTACTGCCATACTTCCAGTTTCTTGTTGCTGGTCTCTGTCATTGATATTTTATGGGTCATCTGAGAAATGGCTCTAATTTCTATCTTCATTTATAGTATTTTAGAAATTGGCCCACGAATAAACAGTTAAAGAAAAACTGCCTTTAGAATGAATGAGATGAGTCAACTTTGTGTTTTCTTCCATACATCTCCACAGTACAAAGATGACATGGGAGAGCCATCAGGGGCTTGGACCGGACTAGCTTCATCCAGAGCAAGGACAAAGTGTCTTCTCAGCGTGGCAGGCAGCCTGTTAGTGTAATAAAAGCAGACAAGCCTGCTAAGAATGGAAAAGCTACTTTAACCAAATCAAACTTTCTCTCTTAGTTTAACGTGTCATTTAGCTTTAATTAGAGTTGTGTGCTTAAAAAATGCGTTATATCATTCCTGGTATTCCCAGGTTTGCATTTTATCACTTGAAATTTTGAAGTGGAGATGCTAGTTTTAAGAGAAAGTAAAGCAGATCCCCAAGCTTAAAAATCAATCAAGCTATTTGAATTCTTTTTTCTTATTCTGTGGGGGCACATTCTTTGTTCAATTTTTCTCCTCCTCTTAGAGTCTAAACCTTGTATCAATCTTTGATCTTTTAGGTGAAAATTTGTGTGGCATTAAGTAATAGCTAATCAATAATTTGATCTTTTAGGTGAAAATCTTTTTCTATCTTGATATGTAGGAAGGGTGCAGAATTGTGAGAATAGGCATTGGACTCACATCCTTTCTTTACGAAATAGATTTTCTAGGAATAAGAAATATCCTATGTGAAATTGTGTAATGGGGTTGAATATTTATTCGTTGATACTTACCTGTTCACCTGAAAGTGTTTCTTACTTCTTATAATTTGTCTGACTTTCCTTGCAATGCCTTGACTGCAGGGTAGAACAGAGCGATCATGTCCTCCCGCTCCTCCCTTACTATGGTAACTTACAGTACAGTAAGTGCATTCAAATTCAGCAATTTTAACAGTTTCTTTAGGTAAGTTGGTAACTTATTCTCTTTAGGATGATTCAGTATCTCAGAAATCGTTTGTCGTTTCCAGCTGTTTGCCAAGTGCCTTCTGGTACATGTGACATGGGGCTTATGTGACCTCGTAGTGATGTGAGGAGACAAGGGCTGTGAAATCAAGTCATGTTTCTCTTGATTTTCTCTGGTCTCTGCTGTAGAGTGACTAGTTCTGTATATTCCTTGTATTAATATTTACTGTGGTGTTATCCATGGATGTTTGGTCTATTAAAAGATAAACTGAGGCATTTAAAAATTTTTAAGAGTTGATTTGAGCAAAAATCGATTCCAATTGGGTAGCTCCAAACCAGAAGTGTTTAAGAGTACTTGACAGACAGGAGCTTGGAAGAGATTTTTACAGAGTAAAGGTGGAAACAAAGCAAGGAAATTATTGATTAGCTATTACTTAACACCCAGTTGGCTGTTTGTGATTAGTTGTCGTTACCTTTGCAACCTTGCAGCACTTACAGGCGTAGATTTTGGTTTGCTTACAGAGGCTGCTGGGGCGGTCGAGCCACTTCAGTCTAACAGCCTTCTTGTTTAATTAATGTAACAGGGCATTGCGCTGAGACTTACTTACTATTGGGGTCCACCTTTTGCCACCAGCCATGAAGTCCCTACGCTTAGCATTCTCTGGATCCCAATCCTACGTGCTTCTGATCAGCCACTGTGTCCCTTTCCTAGGGACAAACTACTGATTGAGAGCGAGAAACAAGCTTTGAAACAGGAGAGTATAGATCAGGAGATATTTAAAAAACACTGTGCTTCCACATGGCCCACTTTTGCTTTTCCCATTTGCATAAGCAAATGACAATAAACAGGCAGTTGAAAGTAGATTGTTACTTTGTTTTTCTTAGTAATACTAAAATATTCACATGAATTTTCTCTTGTCTCAAATGAAGTAAAATATTTTGATGATGAATGATCTCGATACGTGGAAAGTAAATCAGAAAGATCTCTTAAGCATAATACTGTGCTGTTAGCAACCACGTGGAGTCCTCAGACTGTGTTTCTATCACGCGTGAGTTCTGTCAGCTCTTTACATGAATGGATATATAACTATTCTATCTTTATTTTTATTTATCAGCTCTAAATTGTATAGTTCGATGCAAATTGGGAGTGGATGTTCAACTACATTTGGGATCATTATAAAATAATATAGTGGACCTCCGTGTTTAGAGGATAGTACATACCTTTATTCATTTTTGGTTTTGACTCAGAACATTGGGAAACATCTGAATGAGGTTTTTCTGTAACCACACTACTTACTTATTTTTCACCATAATTTTATGTTACAGTGAAGATCAAAGCCACCATCCACAGACATTAGGTCTAAGTCATATTTTTAGTTGCATCTTTAGCTGAACATGGTCAGATTTAACAGGAGAATTCTTAGGAATTTCGGATAGTATTTATATTTTTTGAATCCATAATTTATATTCTCCCGTCAACACTTACTTATATACTACTATACCTTCTACAAAAGTAGATTCACTGATGTTTTTATTGTTATTCACAGGGGTGGGGTTTGGTTATCATTTTTGCATCATAAATTATTCATACAGCATCATTGTTTATATGCTTGAAATTGGATCTGTTACTTGGTTTCTAGACTTCCCATGAGCTGACTGAGAGCTGTTTCAGTTTGTCAGCCAAATGCTGTATCTTTGGCTCCTTCATGAGAATTCAACTTAAAATGATTTAAAAATTTTAAAAGGATTGTTCATAGCAAGGGCAGGTGTGCTGCAAATATACGAGGATTCTGGTGATCTCTGTATTCTATGTTCATCTAGTGTGTGTGCATATGCATAGATGCGGGGCACTCCAGGGACAGCAGGCAGTATTGGTGATGATTAACTGGGAGGCCTTGAAGCAGAGGCCCATGGACGTCTTCTGCTCTTATCTTCATAATAATGCTTATCTAGTCAAACACTGACCTCTGTAAATCCACATTTCTATCTGCTCACTGCCTGTACCCGATCAGCTGAACGTATCTGGAGAGGTATAGCCAATGTATTGGTTTCATTTTTCATTTATGATCATAATCTCAAATGAGTCCTCAGGACAGTCCAGCTGTGGGAGCCCATGACTGGGTTAACAAATTGTAACAGACCCCAGCCGCTTCTGGGCTGGTGGTCTGCTTTAACATATCAATGAGAATTAATATTATTCCCCTGTCCCTATGACTTCCCTAAAGGTAAACTGTAGGCCCGCAAAGAAATGAGTCTCGGGCTGGAATGATATACAAATTATAAAAAGCGGCAGACTCAGAGGTGAAACGGCTGGTTAGCCAATGATGGGTAAGACCCCGAGAGGGGGGCAACCTAAAACAGGCACAGCCGCCTGAGTCCAAGGTAATAAGCTGCAAACTCAGAGGTGAGAAGGCTGGTTAGCCAATGACGGGTAAGACCCCCAGAGGGGGGCAACCTAAGACAGGCACGGTCGCCTGAGTCCAAGAAAAATGTTAAAGCAGCTACTTCTCAGACATTTTGCCCTGATAAGCTGTAAGGCTCACTGATGTCAACACAAATACGACTTGCTAAAACCTAGAGGGCCTTCTGACCTTGAGCCAGACTCTACAATCTAAATCCCACCCTGTCTTTCCCTAAATTGCTGCATTCCATCACACAATGGTCAATGATTTCCCCTTTGATTATAGACAATAAATGTGCGAGCAGTTGAGAGGTTCGGGGAGTTGGCTCCCGATTCCCTATTGGTCTCTTGACTTTTTCCATGGAGTCTTGACTAATTCATTCCATTTCGTTGGGACTTCTGCTGGCCAGAACCCATGACTGGTGACGAACCCACATCCAGCAAAGCTATTACCCTGTAGAGAAAGAGAAGCTGAAGTAACTGAGGAGCTCTGAGGTAGTGGGAGGAGGTTCTTCATATCTGAATGGATAGGATCCATTGGCTACGTGATGGGCAAGACTTGGGCAAGAGCATGGATTTCTCAACTGTATTTCCAGAAGAGTAGGCAGAGTAATTCACTCTTACTTCCAAGAAAATGATTCCCCCATTCTCATCTCATTCCAAACCTCTGCTCACTCTCTCTGTTCCTGGTCTCAGCTAATTTTGTCTCATTTCCCTGAGAAAATAATCTGAGCAATTCAAAGAAAACTATCTTATCTTCCACCTGCCAATCTATGCACCTACTTGCATAACTATGTTTTTACTTGGCTTTCTCTTTTGTTACTTTGGTTGGATAGTCCATGATGCTACTTAAGTCTTGCCCATGATGTGACCAGTGGATACCCTCCACTCTCACATGAAGAACCTTCTGTAATTATCCTAATACTCTTCAGCATCTTCAATTTCTCCTTCTCTACTGGGTGAATATTTGCTACTTATTATACAGCAGTGTATATATATATATATATATATATATATATATATATATATATATATATGCATGTATATATGTAATATATTATTTCCTATTAAAAATAATCCTAGATCCACATGGCCCTCTAGCTGTTGTTGCTTTCTCCTTTTTATAACAAAATTCCTCCAAAGACTTATATATTCTCCTTCTCTCCCTTTTCTCCCTTCCTACTCCTTCCTCAACCCACCCGAGTTTCACTTCCACGGCTCCACTCAAATTGCTATTGTACAAATGCTTTGTGACCTTCATGTTTGAAACCCAATGAAGATAAACACATTTATCCAGGATGATCTGTCTCTCCACTGGACCAGTCAAGATAAGGAGAAATACAAAGCTCTTTTTACTAGCTCTCTGATGAGGTTTCAGATGGTTGAGGTGAGTCACTCTGTTGTCCGGCTCCAGGCAGTGGTGGGGACATCAATGAAGGAGAACTTCTGAGAATACCTTGGGGACTCTCAGATCCTTCCAGGTATCTGGTCTGCTCTGAGGGCACTGAGCGAACAACTCTTTTTAACTTTATTACCTTCTATAATCTTAAATGATGTGTCTCATTCAAAGCTATTTCACTTCTCATATATTTCTCCTTGACTTCCTTAGACTAGAAAGTGAGAGGCAAGTAGCCATGAAAGAAATAAAACTAAAAAAACAAAGTATGTGATAAGAACTGAATTGCAGGTAACAAAATAGTATGTCTAACATTATGAAAAATGAGGACATATTTGGCTTTAAAAACTAAAGAGGAGGAAATTTCATTATTGAAACAGCTCATCCTTGTGGCTATTACCATGCATCCTTTAAAGAGTAACTACCTTAACCTCCTATCTTAATATTATTTCCAATTAAAAAACTGCTTATAATCATCCTCTGTGTGGCAAAGTACTGTACTCTTCATTTGTCCGTTGTACTTACTTATAAGTTATTTTATTTCACTTTAATATTTTGTTTTACATCATTCAATGCACAAGAAAATTTCACTGTTAAAGTAATTCAGTTACAATCTATTATGGAAAGTGAATAAGTCTTTAGGAAAATGTAATTAAGCCTGTTTGGTGAATTCAGATTTTGTTATTCAGAATATAAAACAGTGGTAAAGGCCATACAAGCCTGCCTCAGAGCTCTGTGCCTTGGCAAAAACTTACATGTCCCTAGAACTTTTGACTCCACCTTGGAAAAGATGGGTTTAGATGAAAGGCATTGCTTATTTGGAGGAATAGGGATGAGATTTTTATTAAAATCATTTTTGAAAATTGCTGCCAGACAGGGTATAATTGAAAATGGTTGTTCTCCTGGAAGTGGTTTATAATGTGTACTGAAATGTGCCCTGAGCTCAACCCCTCCAGCAGTCTCTGCTTCTCTTAGCTGTGAGAAGTAAAGCACCAGGTACATTGCGTACCGTTGGTTTGATATCCAGAGAAAAATGTAATTTAAAAAGACACGTGCATCCCAGTGTTCACAGCAGCACTATTTACAATAGCCAAGACATGGAAATGACCTAAATGTCCATTGGCAGATGACTGGATAAAGAAGATGTAGAATATTTATACAATGGAATACTACTCAGCCACAAAAAGGATAAAATAATGTCATTTGTAGCAACATGGATGGACCTGGAGATCATCATTCTAAGTAAAGTAAGCCAGAAAGAGAAAGAAAAATTCCTTATGATATTGCTTATATGCGGAATTAAAAAAAAAAAAAAAAAGAAGAACGTAAGTGAACTTACCTACAAAACAGAAACAGACTCACAGACATAGAGAACAAACTTAGGGTTATCCAGGGGTTAAAAGCGGTGGGAAGGGATAAATTGGGAATTCAAAAATTGCACCTCTTGGGGAGAAATGGAAATGTTAGCTATCTTGATTGTGGTGGTGGTTTCATGGGTGTATTCATCTATCAAAATTCATCAAATTGTACATCTGAAATATGTGTTGTTTACTGTACAGGAACCATACCACTATAAAGGTGTTTAAAAAACACACACACACACAAAGAAAAAGGAAGAAGTGGCCTGCAAATCTGAATTCTTTGCCTGAGGCCACATAGAAACAAGACAACATCTAAAAAGTTATCTCCTCAAATTTAAAGCAGTTATAAAATCAACAAAACCATTCAAAGGGGTTGAGATCAGGTATCACTTAACTGACTTCATTTCACCTGTAAGTGGGTTCCTTAAGAAGCTAGTGGACACATCCTTATTTGGTGGTCAATGTGAACTCAGTCTTGATAACTATGAACATGTTGCCTCATAGAAGAGAGAGTGGGAGTTGTGTGACATTTGGCTTAACTGTTGTATTGACAACGAAATATTGTGCACAAACATACTTTGAAACATACTACAGTAAGATTTTTGGCAGGGTGTTCCTTTTTGAACATCAGGCTTAATCTTACAATAAGGTTTGCATCACCATACTCTGCAGTAAGACATGAGCACTATTTCCTTATACCTGACTCTGACTCCTAAATCTGACCACCTGTGTCATTTTTGGTAGTCCTGATGGTGTTGTCTTTCTCCACAGTGACTGTGCATTCCTTGAAGGCAGGGAGAGTATTTTTATTTTATCGTTTGTGAACTTAAAAAAAATGAAGTATAGTTGATTTACAATGTTATATTAGTTTCAGGTATATAATACAGTGATTCAATATTTTTTATAGATTATACTCCATTTAAAATTATAAAGTAATGTCTACATTTCCCTGTGCTATACAGCATATCCTTGTAGCTTATTTATTTTATATATCATAGTGTGTACGTCTTCATCTCTTACCCTGTCTTGCTCCTCTCTCTCTTGTTCCCTTCCCTCTCCTCACTGGTAACCACTAGTTTGGTGCTTTATATCTGCGAGTCTATTTCTGTTTTGTTATATGTGTTCATTTGTTTCATTTTTTAGAATCCACAATACGGGATAACACAGAGTATTTGTCTTTCTCTGTCTGATTTATTTCACTAAACATAATACTCTCTAGGTCAATCCACATTGTTGCAGACGGGAGAATTTCATTCTTTTTATGGCTGAATAATATTCCATTGTATTATACACCACATCTTCTTTATCCATTCATCTGTTGATGGAGACTTAGATTGTTTATCTCTTATACACTTTAAAAAATGTTTAGCACAGACCTAAGCATAAGATGTATGCTTAATTCATAATTTTGACTTGATGTGGTTTATCTGACCTTAAAATGGCTGTCTGCAAGATGGTGTGGGTCAACTTACAAAGTGATTTCTTTTCAGAGTCTCCTCTGTCCTTACAATTCCTTTGAAACTATCCAGGATACTGTCCCCTGACTCTATCTGGGCCTTGAGGAGGACATACAAATAAGTGGGTCACTGTCTGTCCTTTTTCCTCCTATCTTCTTTTAGAATCTGTAGGACCATATTTTGTAGCTTTTTCTTCCTTTTTTGTTTTCCTTTGCTGAATCACTAAGACTTTTCATTGTATTTTTGGAAAGATGGTTTTATGCTTTCTGCTTCCTCTTTATTGTATCCTTATTGCTGACTCCAGGCTCACAACTCACCGTCATATTTTCACATCCAACTGCCATAGCAAGTCCAATACCTGGGCCCCCAGAATCAGAATAGGTACTGTTACAGAATTATTATATGTATAATTATATATGTAATTATATGTGTATATTTTACATATTATATTTTTATATGTGTATATATTTTTATGTATAATATTAATAGCAGGTATGTTGTTACGTGTAATATTGTATCACTCCTCTTCCATTAATTAGTCCTAACTTTTTTCTCTTTTTTCATGTAAAATACTGTGTAAAGACAGGTGTACCAAAAACGTTTGTAAAATACTATTTGCCCTGTGTGACTGAGAATAGTTGTTTCAGTTAATGAATGTGTCATCACACTGTTTGTCATGTAATATACTTTTTTATGTATACAATTTGATGAGTTTGTAAATAAGTATACACCTGTGAGACTGTCACTTATAACCTATGCCATAAACATACCAATCACCTCCAAAAGTTTCCTGACATCCTCTTTACTTTTTATTACCTGATACCACTTATATGAGAAATATAAAACAGGATTTTTAAGGAAGAGAGAATAAGACATCATTTCAATAGACTGTAATTTGTTTAATCTTTAATAATTTTTTTATTTTGGGACAGTTTTACATTTTAGAGTTTTTACACAAAAAATTTACAAATAAACTAGAGAGTTCCCCTTATTACATTAATGAACTAATGTTGATACATTATTATTTACTAAAATCTATATTTTACTCAGACTGCCTCAGTTTTTTCCTAATGTTTTCTTTACCAGGATCATCCAGTAGTCATGTTTCCTTAGGGTCCTCTTGATTGTGATATTTTCTCAGAATTTCCTTACTTTCTATGATTTTGATAGTTTTGAGAATTACTGGTCAAATATTTTGTAGAATGTCTCTCAAGTGGGATTTGTTTATTGCTTTTGTCAAGAGAAGACTGGGTGATGGGTTTGGGGAAGAAATATGCCCAAGGTAATGTGGCATTTTCATCACATCATATCAAGATCACATTACTGTTGATGTTACCTTAATGCTATTTGTCAGGTTTCTCTTTGTTTTTTGTTTTTGTTTTTTGTTTGTTTGTTTGTTTTTTGATGCTCTCTGCCAACCTCTATCTTTTATTTGGTGTATTTAAGCCATTTACATTTAAGATAATTATTGATATGTTAGGGTTTAAGTTTGCTGTTTATTTTCCTTTTGTTTCTTCTGTTACTTTTTCATTCCTTCTTGTGAGTTAATTGAACATTTTTTAGGATTCCATCTTCATTTATTTACAGTGTTTTTGAGTGTATAGTTCACATAGTTTTCTTAGTGGTTGCTCTGAGTGTAACAGTGAACAGCGTAGCCTCTCAGAGTTTGCCAGTTCTACCATCTAGAACTTTCATTGAGGACCTTTACTCTCCATGCTTTTAAATAGCATTGTCTTGAGTGTCTGCTGGTGTTAAAATTTTTGTCTTAGTCATCACATATGATTTAGAAAACTCATGAGAAGAAAGCCAGTGTATTGCATTTACCCATTTTTCTGTTCTTTCCATTTTTCTCTTTCTTTCCTGATGCTCCAAGATTCTTTCTTTTATCATTTTCTTTCTGTTCAAGAACTCCTTTTAGCCATTCTTTTTATTTTTGTGGGATTCTTGTGACTTTTAATTCTTATTTAACTCATGTTTTGCTTACATGTGGGGAGTAAAGATGAGGATGGAGTAAGTGAAAGGAAGAAGAGAACAGTATGTGCTAGGAGAAGAAAGTTCAGTAAAAGCATCACACACATCCTCATCACCACAGAGCTCTTAATAAAGAACTGTGACAGAGATACGGCAACTCTTTAGCTCTGGGGGAAGCGACTTCAACAGAATTCATCCTACATCAAACTTGGCACACCTGGAACACTGGGCAATGCAGCTGTTATACAGCTGGGCAGATGAAAAGTTGGCTGTCCAGAGTCTACTTCCTAGCGTGTGATCAAAAGTTGTGTCCCTTCTCTGGTGTGATTACCTCCAGCAGAAAAGGACACCCCACCAACCATGGAACAATGAGAAACTGTTGGGCAAGACTCTTACAAAAGAGAAAGATTTCTTTTTTATATTTTCTGGTGATGTTAATTGAGCAGAAGTGACATCTTTTCCTTTTGGGCAGTAGCATTGTGTCCTGGTGATAAAATAATCTACAATTAGCACTCGTAAAAAGGGTAGGAGAATGGAAACAGGCTTCCTTAGGACCTAGTCTAGTGGGAAGGGGACTGTGTGGGTTCTAAGAGTAACGGCATGAAAAAGCGAATTCTAATGAACTGACATAGATAAATAAGAACTTGGCTTTTTCTCTTCCTACAAATACACACCTCTTCTAGTTTATACTACTAAATCTAAGGTCAGCTTAATTACAGCCTGGGTAACTATTATTGTGCTTTTAAAGTTAAGCTGAAAATCTCCACTCTTAATAAAGTAGTTTCCTCTCCTAATACTACACTAATCTGTTTATTTTCCTGAGTGTTAGAAAGGGATATATGGAAATAAGACAGGGGTGAGAGAGAAAGGTCCATCCAACAAACACCTATCATTTGCAACTAGTTCTATCAGAAGGGCGTCAGGTGTGGACCATTGACTTATCCTTGGCAGTGAGATGATACAGCTGAGTGAGAGCTGAGTATAGTGCGTTAACAAAGGTTTTCATTTTAATTGACAGCAAACGATGATGATGACAGATATAGCACTTTAGTTTGGGCTTCCCTCGAACCTGAAACATCCATTGCTGTGAAGTCCGAGCTTTAGGGGAGAAAGCTGTATTCTTAGCAACTGCTCTGCGATCACTCTAGGACTGCAGTTTGCTCCAATCTGGGGTGTGGTTTTCTTATTAGAGAAAGTCTAAGTATTCAACAGTAAATGAGACTGAAACCTTGACATTTATAGTGGTAACAGGTGTTTTGGTTCAGCAACAGGCTGTTTCACAAGTCAAACGTGTAATATTCCGTTTTAAGCAGTAACTATTTCAAGCAACAGAATTATATTTTTTGACTTAGAAATGGTGCTTTCTTCTTTATTGGAATTTCTCCGGTTTCTTAGTACATATTACTGCCTCCTCCAATATGTCTTTAAAACCGTCCCGTTTCTGGGCGGTTTTCTCTGAGACCACTTTAAATGTTCCGAGTCTCCAGGTGGTGCAACTTCTTGTGGGGCGTGGGCGGCGTGGGCGGCGTGGGCGTGGGCCGCGCAGCTGCTGCGGGTTGAGGCGGGCGGTTGAGTTCCGGTTCCGGTCCGTGGGGAAGCCGCCAGGCTCAGTTCCAACTGGACGGACGCTGCGGCAGGCGAGACCCAGTGGAGCTGCTAGGCCGAGTTGCTGACCTCGGAGAAACCACGTTGCGGCGGGACAGCGACTGTGTCGGCCCTGGAGAGACGCGAGGACCGGCCTGGAGGTAGGGAAGGCGGCGCGGGCGGTGCTCTGAGCTGGGGGGAGCGGGCTCAGGGGCCGCGCGCGGTGAGGCCGAGGCGAGGAGAGCGGCGCCAGGGCAGCCCAGCCCGTCTTTAATAGTCAGGCTTCTAGTGACAAACTCTTTTTCACTCTTCCTTTGTCGGAGAACATCTTTATTTCTCCTTTCTTGTTGAAGGATAGTTTCGGTGGACCTCAGCTTTCGTACTTTGCTTTCTGTCAGGATTCCGGTAGTAGCAACTGCTGGGAAACAAACTGCTTCACAAATCAGCAGTTTAAAATAACAAGCGTATATTTAACTGTGGTTCTGTAGGTGTGCAAGTCAGGCAGGACTCTGCCGCGGACTTGGTTTGTTTCAGCGGGGTTTCCTCCTTTATGTGAAGTCAGTTACAAGTGCCTGGGTAGTTGTGCTTTGTGAGTTGGTTGGCTCTGAGCCTGGGCGCCTTCGCTGCTCGCGTGTCTAGTCTTCTGCGTGCGTCTCTCATGCTAGACCGGGTCACGTGGCAGTGATAGGGATACAGGAGAGAAAGGAAAACTTCCCAAGTTTCTTGAGGCTCAGGCATGGAATTGACACAGCACAGTCTTCAGTTGCATTCTATTGGCTAAAGGCAAGTTCTACATCCATCTGTGTACACAGGGGTGTGGGGCCAGATGCCACCCTTTAAAATGGGAGGATCAACGAAGTCAGATGGCAAAGCGAGTGGGTACAAATGGGAAGAGTGAAAAGGGTGGCGAGGCACTTCTGAAATAGTCTCTCGCAAATATCTTAGAACGCCAGGCCTCGCCTGCCATGGTGGGCCTTTGATGTAAAAAATGTTTTAATCATTTTTATTTATTCTCTTTGTTCTTACTAGGAAGGTTGATCTGATACAGTTTAATCCTCTGGAGTTAGAAGCAGAAAAGTCCTCCACTGATATTTTTAAAACATGAATTTTGGAAGAGGTGGTGTCAAAAGCTCAGAAAAAATGAAAACCAATGAATTGCTGAAGTAGTAATTAGTAAAAGCTCATTTTGCACACACCAGAAGATAATTCGTGAACCAGGAGCACTCAAACCAAAACGTGGAATGAAGCTCAGGGGTATATTGTTATAAAGCAACTTGTATAGTGAGAAGGCCATGACTTAATTTTGCTTATGATTTCCAGAGGCACAAACAAGAAATGGCCCAGCTGAAGGTAGTCTTGCAAAATCAGCTAAATTAAGCTCTGTTCATAGCAAACTGGTTTTGTCTGCTCAGGGAATTTTCCAGGCTGGTCTTGTTTTTTAACAGTGGAAAGATTATTTGCACTTTTGGAAAAGGTAACTATCTCATTCATAAGACTATAAATGATATAAACTGCTTCAAAAAAAGTTCAAAGCACCTTTGATTTCCTTTGTGTAAGATGAAAACAAGAATTAAGATAATTTTGCAACAGCTGCCTAATCAAGATAGAAATAGAGACATAACAGGAACATGGCAATCATTGTTGTGAGAGAGAAATAGCATATATTCAGGGAATCAAGATGAAGCCATGGATTTGTGTCCAACTTCATGACTGAGTAAATGAACTGAGACATCAGGAACCACGGTAAACACAAGGAGAGGGGAAAGCAGAGTTCTTTACAGTGCTAATGCTTGTGTTTTTTTACTATTGATGTTGCAGAAAAATGTGTTACAGCTCGGTGTTACAGTTCAGTTGTGACAGCAACCTGGATCAGGGCGAGAAACCAAGCAGAACTCCGAGAGCTGGAGAACTCAGGTTTATTACGTCAGCGGGCCCAGAGGAGTTAACACTTCAAGCTCTGGACCCCGTCTGTAGGTTTACACAGGCCTTTTATAGGCTGCCAGTTTTACACTTTGCAACATCATATGCAAATAAAGTACAACAGAAGTTGACCAACCAGGAACAAGCTTTGTAGAAATAGACCAATCAGGAGTGAGCTCCATGCAAATGACGTACTACAAATGGACCAATCAGAAGTTAGGAAAGTGGACCAATCAGAAGCGAGAGTAGTAACCAATCAGGAGTGAAGGAAAGTGAGCTCAGGGAACCAATAGAATTCTAGGTGTAAGCAGCTTTAGAGGCAAAAAGTGAGATAGAGCCTCTGGGCCAGGGAACTGGAGGCTAGTGGGAGGAGAGCAGCAGCCCTGCCTAGGGGTTCTGCCAGTCTTTTTATGGGGCTTCCTGCCTCATTGAAATGGAATTATTTTCTTAGGCTAAAGAGCAACAGTGAGGCAGGTCACACACTCTTACATTTAGTTAGCCCAAATTCAACACTGTATTTCTCATGACCTTTCTTTTACAATATGTAACAGGACAGTTCTTTATAGTGGTTTGTAATAAAAGTAAATTAAAAGTCATTTTTCTTATTGTGTTATCACAAATATACAACTTAAGAAAATTGTGTTTTATTTGGGACTAACAGATACACTTTATGATACATGAAGTAGATAAACAGAGGCCTACTGTATAGAACAAGAAACTATATTCAATTTCTTATTATGAGCTGTAATGGAAAAAAACCTGAAAAATTATATATGTATGTATATGTATAACCAAATCCCTTTGCTATATACCTGAAACAAACATTATAAATTGACTGCACATCAATTAAAAATAAGAATTAAACATCATGAAAAAAACCCCAAAATTATCCGTAGGAAAGATATCTAGACTATCAGGAAAGATAACTAGACTATTTGCTTTGTAAATAATAAAAACAAATATAAATATATTGTAGTTCATACAGCGAGCACAATTTTTTTTCAAGTGTCAACATGGATGTGAAAAGAATTAAACAGGAAAACTGAAATCAATCCTAATAAGTATAGTAATGAGAGTAAGTGATGCAAACTTTTTCTTGATAGCAGAGAGTCTCAGGTTTGACTGTTGAAAACCACTGTAATTCAACAACATAGCATTTGCAAGCTAGAGATCTTGGAAAAACATTAGGTAACAATGAAAGATACAGTGAATTGAATTCAATTAAAATTAAAGGAAAGCATGGATAACAAATAATAAAATACAATAACAATAATCATTATGTAATAACAAATAGAAGTCTTAATGCTGAATAATATAAAACCAAAATGTAAAAAACAAATTTCTGTAAGCAAAATAATTTATAAAAGTGTATTATTGTATTTGGAGAGTAAAAAAAAATAAATTGAATCTGTAACTGATCAGGTAGATAAAATTTAAATGAGAACCTGCCGTATAATAAGCACCAAAATAATCTTTAGTTAAATTGATATAAATACTTCAGTAAATAAGTAGAACCAATAGATGTATGTTGTATTTTATATGGTGTAGTCAGTAGTTTTTCATATATTCATGGGATGTTTTCCACCAATGCCAAATATTACATACTAGACCACAAAAAGTTTAATAAATGTTTAAAAAATACTGATGTAAAATATAAACCAAAAAAAATCAAGAAACTCTGCTAAACACATGGGGAAAGATGATGGAGCTGATTAAAGGAATTCTGGTCCTTATTTTAATATTTCCCAAGATCGTTCCAGATGGCCAGCATGAGTTAAAATATATTTTTGATAATCATGTTAAAGTACCACTTTCCATCAACAGTAAATTAAAAAAATACACTGCAATGAAGATTTTCACTGGAGATTTATATAAAATCTGTAATTTTTTTCATGAAACACAATAAAAAGGAAAACAAAGTTATATATATCTTATAAATCTCTTCCCTCCCTCCCTCACCTCGGGCATCCATCTGTTTGTTCACTGTATCCATGACTCTGTTTCAGCTTTGTTCTATTTGTTCATTTTTGTTTTTTAGATTCCCCATGTAAGTGAAGTCATACAGTATTTGTCTTTCTGTCTGACTTCACCATTCGTAATATCTTCTAGATCCATCCATGTTGTCACGAATGGCAAGATTTTATTCTTTTTTTTATGGCTGAGAATTGTTTCATTGTATATATAGACATCTTGTTTATTCATTCATCTGTTGACAGGCACTTTGGTTGCTTCCATATCTTGGCTATTGTAAATAACAGTGAACAGTGTGAACAGTGGGGTACATATATCATATTTTTTGGACAAATAACCATGAGTGGAATTTCTTGATTGTATGGTATTTTTTTTACTTGGGTTGTTTGTGTGTTTAATGTTGAGTTGCATGAGTTCTTTGTGTATCTTGGACAGTAACCATTATTGGCTATGTCATTTGCAAATGTCTTTTCGCATTCAATGGGCAGCCTTTTTATTTTGTTAATAGTTCCCCTTCACTGTGCAGAAGTTTTCTGGTTTGATTAGGTCCCATTTGTTTATTTTTGCTTTTGTTTCTTTTGCCTGAGGAGACAGATCCAAAAAATACTACTCATATGTCAGAGAGTGTACTGCCTATGTTTTCTTCCAGAAGCTTTGTGGCCTCAGGTCTTATATGTAAGTCTTTAATACATTTTGAATTTATTTTTGTATATGATGTGAGACACTAGTCTAGTTTGATTGTTTTGCATGGAGCTGTCCAGCTTTCCCAGTACCATGTATTGAAGAGTCTGTCTTTTCCCCATTATGTATTCTTGCCTCCTTTGTCATAGATTAATCACTCATAAAAAGGCGGGTTCATTTCTAGGCTCTCTGTTCTGTTTCATTAATCTGTGTGTCGATTTTTGTGCCAGTACCATAATGCTTTGATGACTGTAGCTTTAGTTTGAAATTAGGGAGTGTGATATCTCCAGCTTTGTTCTTTAGATTATTTTGGCAGTTCTTGGGTCTTTTGTGTTTCCATACAAATTTTAGAATTATTTGTTCTAGTTCTGTGAATAATACCATTGGTATTTCCATAGGGATGGCATTGAAGCTGTAGGTTGCTTTGGGTAGTGTGGTCATTTTCACAATATTAATAAGCAACATATCTTTCTGTCTGTTTTTGTCATCTTCATTTTCTTTCATCAGTGTCCTATAGTTTTGACTTTATTCTTCATCTTATACTTGGTGCTTTTCTCACCAGCCCAATTCAGGCTTCTGCTGAGGGAAAGGCAACAAGAGAAGATAAGCAAGACACCAGGTTTAGAGGAAGACGCTCATGTACTTATAGAATTCCTAAGCCAGCTCAAGAATAGACAGAGTGACTTTCTTTTTCAGGTCTCTGTATCTGGTGACTTAGTGTCACTTGTCGGTAATAAGACCCCGAGTGGAGCCACAATACCCGCGGCTTCACGCTCGTTGTTGTCCAGGGCAGCTGTAGACATGTACCTTTCTTTTACTCTGAGGCTTATTCAAGTGGTGTCCATATTTGACTGTTTCAGTAAAGGAACGTTAAACAATGAAAAGGTGTATGTGATGAGAGTAAAACTAGTTGAAGAAGACCCATGAAAGTAGTCAGAAAGATGAATGTTATCCAAGGGTTCTATGTTCATTAACCAATTAGGATTTTCATATCAGTTGTACTGTCAGACCAAATGGGTAAGTTTTTCAGAGCCTGCCCTGTGAGTTCAACTGACAATCACAAAATTAGGCTGCATGCTTTTCAAATTCATACACATCACCAGCAATAAAAATTCTGAAGTCTGAATAAGTTTGCAATTACACTGGTGCATAAGGAAGATCAGAACACAAAGGGCTAGTCTTTGCAGTACTCACTTTCTTCATCAAGGCTTCCAGGAAGTAAGGGCATTGGTACTGTTCTATACATTTATGAGGGAGCTGGGAGGGGCTCAGCTATGACTTTGTATCAAGGTGAAAATCCAGAGGTAAAAGGCTTGTGTCTCTTTGGTTAACCTTGTGAACATCTCCCGTATTCCTCTCTGCAGAGCTGGCCCTCCCCATGATGGCTGCTGGCTGTGAAAAGCATGGGTGTGTGTCTGTCACTGTGGCTGATGCCCACCTCTACAATGCCATTGTCAGTGCCTTAACCTAGGTTCTGATAGTCACAAAGTTGGGACCCAAAGTGATGGGTGCTGCAGCCCCTACAGCTGTGCTGAGTGTTTAGGACTGGGGAGAATGTTGATTTTCTGATTCAAGCTTATATTTTCTTAAAGACTAGAACCAAACATAGTATGTCATGAATATGGCTCAAGTATATATGCTTGCAGCCCCACTTACCAGTGGCTCAGATTCCAGTCTAGGGGGAGGCTAGGACTTCATGCATCCATTTCTCTCATGGAGATCAGCTCAGCCCACAAAATTTACCCAACTGCCCACTGGCCAACTGATCCCCAGGGAGGGACACAAGGTGGACTCAACACAGTAACAGAAATACACACAAGTGCATCTTCAAGTTTGACCTAAGTTGTTATTTTGTTAATCTTGCAATGTAAAAGTGATAATTCACCCTTTCTGGACTTTATCCTTTTGAGCAACTATTGTACCCAAACAAAGATGTCCATTAAAACTGAAGTCAGTGTTTCAATTTCCCAGAATGTCTCCTCTTTATAGATTATTTTCCATTTCCTTAAAGCAGAAAGTCCTATAATAGTATTTATCTGAATCCCTAATACAAATGCTCATCAGAGGATTCATATTTGAGATGAGTAGAATTCCTATTCCTATGAAAATGATTTCTCTTCATTATTTCCTTCTATTTGAAGAGCAAGTAATTTAATTTCTAAATGTCTCTAGTGATCTGCTGACCACTGTCAAGCAATTATCATAGTGATCAAAGGGTAGACCATTATCTGAGATGGAGTGATTGATAGGTCTGCTAACTTCTGAAGTGAGCATCCATGCGTTTAAGGACAGTGAATGTTCTCCACGTTATAATCTGGACTATATATCTCTTAACAATAGGCAATAAACACAGGAGGTAGAAATCATTTATTGAAGTGGAGATAGAGTGATATATTTCTACTGGTTATAAAAGTCAGCATATCTTGAGTCAATGGGAGACCGTAGTAAGAAAATACATTTTAAGAATTAGTGAAATTTAGGGATTTAAAGGAAGTGGAAAATGTCTCTTCAAACCTCATAAACAGTTTAGGTCTTTGCCACAGTTTGATGTCAAGCTGGAGCAAGGTGAAGGAGCTAAGAACTCTTTCTTGCCTTGAAGTTACCCATCAGTGGACTTCCCCCACGATGAATAGGGTTTTGGAAACGATGATGTATTTGTGCAGCAGCTAATTGTGTTTTTCGACAGCTCGCTGGCAGAAGACTTCTCCCAGCTAGGCTGGAGATCTTGGAGTCTCTTCAGCCTTGTGATGTCTCATTCTGGCCGTGGTGCCAGCTTCTTGGGAACTGCCCCTAGTTCTCTCTCAAGGTTCTTGGTGTATAATAGAGATAGTCGTCAGTCATAGGTTTTGGAGCAGTCTCACACTAAGGCAGAATAAATACCATCTTCCACATCACCTAACTTTTCTTTAACTTCCCTGCTCAGCCTTTTGTTCCCCTTTCCTCCTCCCAGGCTCCCTGGACCACTATTCACCCCCCTCTTTTCCAGCTGACTTAGTCTAGTTGGTGATGCAGATGCATCATCTTTCTCTTGAAAATTTCCCTGTTCTGGAATATGTTAGAAAAAGAACTTCCACTTGACAAAATTCATAATTTTCCTGTTTGACCTGATACTAAAGTTGACAAATTTGAGTGAATTAATGAATCCGCAACAGATATAATTAGATGTTAATATGCAGCCATACTAGGCCATCCCATTCGTGTTTCAAAGTACAACAGGGTTGGAAATTTAATCAACGAAATGGGCATGAAAATTTGTCTTGATGCAGTCCTTAGTGGAGCTCTCAAATCAGCTAAATAGGGAGACACTGCTTCGAGCGGCTTCTACTTTAAATTTACCTGTAGCTGCATGAATTGAATGCAGTTGAATCCATAATCCATCTATTATCCGTCTGTTATGCTGTTGAAAAGCACTCATTCTGTAATTGTCTGAGTTAAAGAAAATAGTAGATGCTTCTGAGAAAATCTGACCTCATTGTCCTTGACTGGAGCATTATATGATGCTTCATACCAAGACCTTTTCAGATTTTAATTGAGTTTTTATTTATTTTATACTTATGTTAGAGATGACTTTTCTTTTTCAGCAATCATATCCTCATATAGAGGTTGGGCTCTCCTCTGTCAGATCCAATAGCTGCCAGTCATAGCAACAGAGCATTTTTAGCCTCAGTTGACTTGCTTGGACATTTGAGATGATATCACGCTCTCCCGACGTGAGTTCAAAGTTTGAACCCAAGGACAAAGCAGAGGGAGATGCACTGGGGCCTCCCAGGGATCATGTTTCCTCTTCTACCAACTGCAGCCACAAGATGGCGATGTGACAATTTAAATAAAACCAAAAGTTCTCGAGCTTTGTTTTATTTCGTTCAGGGAATTTTAAAGACAGTAGACTCCACTTTTAGCAACTACTGAAGTTGAACTGGGAACCATATCCCACGAAGGATGACTGTCAGTGCTGTGGTTCATGAGATGGCTGACCACCAGTCAGTGATGCCGCGTGGAAAAGGATACTGTTCTATAGGTGCAAGCACACCTCTCACCTTTTCCTTTCTCTTCTGATGTGCTCAGGTATAGTGGTTGGTGCACGTCCATGGCTTCAGCCTTGACAGAGTGATGAGAAGGTTTCAAATGACATTGTCTGTCCCTGGAGGACAGTAGCAGACACTTTGATTTTGTTTTTCTTCCTGGGAGATGAACAGAGTAAATTCCATCCAAAAAGTTAGCTTTTGTAGGACAATAAATCCTACTCTTTGATAGTTAAGTCGTTTAACAATTCTTCAGAATCTCTTGTTTTTCTCAGTGAGAGGCTATATGATGAGCCTTACTTTGTAATTATTTGGGTACTTGATTCATTATAGAGAACTGTTTCATGTATTTTGGGACCATGCAGTTTGAAATATGCGAGTGTGTGTGTGTTTTTAGGATGTCCAGGCCATGTTTCTTTCCATGTGACCTAGAATTTAAAAGTATTTAATAACTACCTAATAGAAAATTTGTGAAGATTAAGGAAATAATCCATGTAAAACATGTGGTACATGGACATACAACAAATGTTAGTTATTATGTTATTACTGTTTTTTTGTTGTCACGTTCATAGTTGATGTTACATTGGCAGTTATTTGTGGGAACCAGTTAGCTTTGATCTGTCACAAAGCCACAGTTAAGCCGATTAGCTGATTTGAAAATGCAATCAAAATATTAATGGCTAATTCTTGTTGACTAAAACTTTAAAATGTGTGATTTATATGCATCATTTCTGCCTCCTCCCTCATTCTTCCTTTTAGATTGCTCAGAACAGCTCAGCTCTTTCCCCTACTGTCAAGAATTACAGAATAAAATGTTTTCGCCACTTTAACCAATGCTCAGCTGTGTTTATCTTTGACAGAACCATAGGAGAAAAGCAACTGTGATCTCAGTTACTGTCACTCCTAGTGATCTGAGTGGGGCTGGATGCCTCTTGCCCCTGCAACTCTGGACCCTGAGGGTTAAATGTCCTGGTCCCTCAGAGTGCACTTTTGCCAGGGTCCTTGTAGATTACCATCTACATCAGTCAACTGGGCACTTCAAATTCCTTGTTTACAGAGACTGACAGGCAGGTGCAGACACCATCTTGGCAGGAATAATTGATGCTGAACATCAAGAGAATGAGGACTTCTGATACACAGTTGGGTTGGGAGCGCTACTTAACCAAAGTGGACTGTTTAGGTACCCGTGGTGCTCCTTATGGACTGAATTGTGTCCCCTCCTCCAAAATGATGTGTTGAAGTGTTAACCCCTAGTGTGACTACATTTGGAGATGGGGCACTTAAAGAGGGAATTAAGGTTCAATGAGGTTATAAGGGAGGAGCCCTAATCCAACAAGACTGGTAAACTTAGAAAAGAGGAAGAGAAACCAAAGCTCACAGATCTCCCTGCATGTGTAGAGGAAAGGCTGTGAGAGGGCATGGTAGGAAGGTGGCCATCTGTACGCTAGGAAGAGGGGCCTCACCATAAATCAACTCTGTTGGACCTTGGTCTTGGACTTCCAGCCTCCAGAACTGTAAGGAGGTAAATGTCTGTTAGTCTGTGTATTCTGTTAGGGCAGCCTGAACAGAGTAAGACATTCCTCTTGTCCATTTTATTCTATAAATGAACAGTTATAGCAACCCCAGCCTGAGAATAGCATGCCAAATGGGGACCCAGTCCTCTCCGGGATCAGAGTTTGGATCATGTCACCAAATAAGCCCTGAGACCAGAGGAGGTGGGAGCTGAGAGTTGGGGAATCCTGCAGGGGTAGTGGAAGAAGGTGCAAATCAGTGTCAATTGCGGACTGGACAGCAGTTTCTCTCACAGCTTCTTTTACGTTTCTCTCAAGAAGTGAGGCTTCTAGATTTCTGAAGATGCTGTTCCTTGAGGATATAGGCAGGTAGGTCTCTCAGTGGTGCACAGTGAGTCTTTGTAGTAGGACTGTGGACCACCAGATCCCTCTTGAGGGGAGGACTTGTTACCTCAGGTGCTGCAACAAATAGTCTTCACCTATTGAATGATGTCTCAGTGGCATAACTATCTCATACAAAGTCATGTCCTCTCAGGGTCATTTCACATCCAATGACTGATGGAGGCCAAGGTATAAAGGCTCATTTGTTTTGTTCCAAAGCAGGTCCACTCCAAAGGGTCAGTTCAGCTCTGGTGAGGCTGTCAGACCTTACAGCAGTTTGGCCTCTTCCTCTGCTCAATTCTGATTCCTGCCCTTCCAGGATTGTTGATTTAACTGATGCTCCGTTATCAGTATCTTAACCCTAAACTGTCTCAGAGTCTGCTTTCCAGTAACTTTAACCTGTAATGTTCACTAACAGTTGGGGTACTCTTCTTAATGGGGACTGTTTAAAGTCTCTGTTTTTCATTTGAGGTCCTAGTCACCTCTGACAAAATGCAGAGTCACATTTACCATTTGGTCACCTAAACAATTGCCTTTTGACTTAGGTTTGTGTGAGTTGGTTTATGGTCCAGAGAGTCCTCAGAGTAACGAAGAGATGAGGCTTGTGTGCATGAAAACGTGTCAGTGTTGTCTTGGAGCTCACTGCTAGGCCCTTGTCACTCTGATGCCTCCTTTCCTGAGAAGACCATACAGGTTGAAGGTAGATGGAAAAGGCTAGTATGATAGAGCTGAGAAACATTGAATTTTCCTTCCATGGGTGATACATAACCAGGTATAATCTTATTTTTGTCCTAAAATTGTGTCAAACCGACAGTCATTGTAATTGATATTAAAGGGACCAAAACAAATGGGTCAAGCTATGTGTGATCAGTTTATTTTGAGATGAGACATCCATCCTGGGTAGACAGCCTGTAATTCTGTAATTACGTTCTGCAAACTACGTGAAACAGCAACAGCAACAGAAAGCACAGTGTTTGATTTGTGCATCACGATTGGCACAATACAGAAGAAGAACATCCTACTTGATTGATAAACTCCTTTTCTGAACAGTTCCTATCACTCCATATTTCTTTGGTGCATCAGATGTCTTTATTCCACTGAGATTGCCCTTGGATTAGCCATATTCCTCTACTGAAACCAGGGGAAAAAGAAAAAGGAAAATAATCTGAGATATTTAAATAGAAGAAAAATCCTTTAAAAACTAAATGACTATATTACAAACAAATCATTAAATAATAAAATACTTAGAAGAGTTTTTACTTTAGTTTTTGTATAGTAACTTAGATCTGGATTAATGGAATTTTATGATAAAGAACACTTTTTTGATATTGACCAAGTATTTTTTAAATTATTATTTGTTAAAGTATAGCCAGTTACGTTGTGTCAGTTTCTGGTGTACAGCATAATGTTTCAGTCACACATATACATACATTTGTTTTTATATTCTTTTTCATTATAGGTTTCTACAAGATATTGAATATAGTTCCCTGTGCTATACAGAAGAAATTTGGTTTTTTAAAATCAATTTTATATATAGTAGTTAATATTAGCAATTCTTGAACTCTCAGTGTATCCCTTCCCCCCACTTTTCCACCTAGTAACTGTAGGTTTGTCTACTATTTCTGTGAGTTTGTTTCTGTAAAACACATTTAAAAATGATTTTCTTTTAATCCTTCACCAGACTTATTTCTGTGGCCTACATTTTGAACTCCCTAAGTCCACCATTATCTCTCTTATTAACTAATGTGTGTTTTAAGTTTTGAAAATTTTCTAAAAGTTAAAAAAATAACTAAACCTAGTTTCAGTGGATATTTGTTGTTTCACATAGTGGCTTTGTTTTTTTACCTCAGCATCCCTAGTTGCCATTCTGTTGGTAATGGCTTTTGATTTCCTTTTAGAGATCTATGCCTCCCCTGGTGTCAGAATCTCTGTGTATATCCAGGTGCTCTGCACGGAGTTCAGGGACAGAGAACAGAACAGTGGAGTTCACGCATTCCAGGGGTGGCGGCCTCCTGAGGCTGCTCAGCAGCTCTGGTGGCCGTGACCTCAGGGGCGTCCCTGCTTTCCTCCTTCTACTCAGTTTTTGATCTTCTGTTACTCTTACTGATGCTATGAGTAGCCAGATAATTTTCTAATAAATTCTCTTTTCAATTGTGTTAGCCAACCACTTGATAGTGAAGTGATAAAAACAAAATCTCTGACTGATTCAAAACCTTAATAGTACCTGAAAATGTCAAATGTTACATTCCTCAAGGAACTATAAAATAAGAAACTATTTTACCTGAAGTGTTGTAAAGACAAGGAGTTTTACACTTTGTCACTTGATAAATTTCTTACTCATTTTCCTCCATGATCACTAATATTTTCTCCTTATGTGCGTTCATAATTTATTTGACCCAAGAACATGTCTCCACTGCACTAGAAGTTCTTTGTTCTGGAGAATACGTGCTAGATGATTGTCAGAGTGTAGGGCCTTTAGGATATATGAGTGAGTGAGCAGGATGGGGGAGTAGGGTTTGAATCAAGTAGCAGTTATGCTCATATCGATCATCTTGACTGGTTCCTTCATCCACTGGACAAACATCGTGCACTGTTTGTGTGCCAGACATAATGGATATTGGAAGGAGATAGTGAAATAAAGAGCACGTTGCAGTGCCTGGAAGTAAGAAAGTATGGGGTGCTGTGGAAGCTCAGGGGGATCCTGAAGGGGCCCTCGAATTGTGGGATTAGATGATGCTTGTTTTGGGTCTGGAAGAATTTATAGGAATTTATAGAATTTATAGGAAGTATTCTGGCAAAGAATGAGTAAAGGGAAAAAGAACAAAAGCATGTGGGCAGGATCACAAGAAAAAACACGATACCTTTGGGAAAACGAAGTGGTTCAGTGTGGCTGGAATGAGGTTTGAAGGTTTACATGAAGCATTTGACAGATGAATCTAAGGACGATGGAAGAAACTAACAAAAGAGAATTTTATGTCAGGTGATCTGATCTACAAACTTGTGAGGACCTTGGGAGCTACAGGGTTGATACACGTCTTTAGGAAAATCAACCTGACTGCTATACAGGAAGTGAACTGTAGGAGATCTAAAATCAAAATGGAGAGAGTCAAAGCAATTTTCAGAGTCTAGGTGAGATGTTGGAGGGGGGATGGAAGGCAGAGACTCACTATAATTGATCTAAATGTCCCTTCGGTGTCATCACCAAAGGAGGGAACGTGAAAGCCACTGTTAATTTAAAATAACCAGTCCTGTAAGCAATTTTTTTCCTCCTCCTTTCCTTCCTTTTTCATTCATTCATGAATTAAAGGTTTATTATGTGTCCTGGCCGTGCATCAATCAAGCTACTCAGTGAGTGGTGGGGGATGAAGCAGGTCTTGTCCACGCTCAGGTCAGCCAGGGTTCCAGCAGGAAGCAGTGACACACTCCAAATTCCGAAATTCAAGGATGACTCAATAAAGGGAATGGTTTTTAAAGTGGTGGAAGGTTGTAGCCTGGGGCTGATAACAGCTGTAAATACTCTTGATCTGAAGAAACAAGGGAAGGGAGTGGTTTTTATAACCTGAAAGAAGACAGCTGTGTGGAGAGCAGCTACCTTGGGAGAAACCGTGACCTTCACTGGGGTAGAGGGCACTGCCAATCCAAGGGCACTTTCACAGCGGGAGCTGGAGAACTCTGTGCTCTGTCTTTCCCTCCAATAGCCTGCTGGGCTCTCAGCTGACTCAGCCACAAGGAAGGGCAGAAGGCATGGGGATCTCTGGTATTTTCTGTTTGGGTCCTCATCCTGGAGCAAAAGGCGCAGAATTTTGGAGAATTAACTGGGAGGAGCAAACAAAAGGTAGAGAATGTCAGGAAACTCTTACGCTTTCCCCCATGGGTGTGTGTGCAGGTGTTCATCCTTTCAAGACTGTATGCAATGTTTGTCTCAGCGTGGCCTCACCCACAAGGAGCCCAGGGGAAAGGGGTTAGTGTACTGTGGTTTTCCCCGTGTCAGTTCTGCCTTGGAGGCAGCCCTGGACCACATCCCCTTCTTCAAAAGAGCCTTCTCTTTGAACTAGACAGGTATTCTCTAAACAAATAGGAGACACAAAGCTAAATATTTGTTCCTGGTGTATTCAGTGTCCTATGCAAATGGCGTTTAGGTGTATGTAACTGGTGCTGTGGAGCCTGGCATTTTAAGCAAACTCCAACTTGCATAAAGGAGCCGTTAAAAGGAAAAAAGTTGAATGCTGTGGCCTGTGTTGGCCTACGTGTGAATTATGTGGCATTTTTGCTTTCTACACTTTTTGAGGTCTGCAGTCATGAAACGCTTCAGTGTCAAATCTGTAAAATCCACTGCCCTCTATTCTTTTTCCTGTATAAATAGAAGCTGACAGTTGGAGGTTTTGTCACTGGCAATTTGAAATTCATTATTCTAAATAGACCTGACATTCGGGTTCTTGGTTGTAAAAGACTTTTAAACGACAAGCAGAGTCAAATTCCTTAGGTAAGGGGAATTTGTGGTTGTGTGTTTACCTTTGATATTGTCAAAAAAGAAGCGTCACGACATTGGTAGCATTCTCCGTATCCTGGAAGGATAGATTTATGATTATAAGGAGTCAAAGACATTAATCTTACTTCCAGATATCTTCCAAATGGACATTAATAAAGTGCTTTCATAAAGAAAAGAAAAGCAGAGTCTGATCAGCTCTGCAGTGGTATGTCTGAGAATACCAGTTTTTACTTGTTGAGCATATGTGCCAGTGTTATGGGGAGTATCAGTCCTTCATCTGTAGTACTTTATTTACATGGGAAAAACATTAATAAAGAAATACCATGAAGTTTAAAAACAGGAAAGCTACTGGAATCAGGCGACATAATGGAAAAGGACTGCTTCTGTCCTCCACTCTGACTGGCAGAGATAGTAAGTTAAAAGTAATATTGTAGCATGTTGGGGCAATGAGAATTCAGAAGTAAAAGACTGGATTGCATGCTTCGGGGGTGGGGGGATAGGATGTGAGCACGGGTGGATCCCAAGACTGTAATAGCCCATTCTAGAAAATGCAGAAGGCCAAAGTCCGCACAGGACCTCCAGGAAACTCCACCTGTGCTGCACTTTCAAAAGGCCACATGCCTGCCGTGCAGAGGAATGTCGGAGGTCACACAGTGTGAGTCAGCAAGAGAGAAATGTGAATATAAAATTTCATCTGCTTTCTCTAAACTTCTCACAGGCTCAAGAAAAAGCCGGAAAATGGCAGGGAAAGAGGTCAAGTGGAAGTGAAAGAACAGGTGTTACCTCTCCCACTATAGCTCCATGGTTCAGACTCATATTGGAGTAGGAAAGCTTTGGGTTGAAAAGGAGATAAAAGTTTTGATTTAAAATCAGTGAAGTTCTTCAATACCTGAAGGTGAATCTTACTTACTGACCATGGATTTTGATCCTTTAAAATGACTCAGAAGTCATGTGATATGTGTAAAATGGGAGCAGCGATTGAGCAGAGTGTGTTTAAAGACAGTGTTTGTAGGAAAATAAAGCTACTCCCTAGACTCTGTAAACAAGTTGTAATAATACCCTAGGATTTTCTCTGCATGTTGAATTTGAAGCCACAGTAGCCTGATGAGTCAGTACTATCCTTTTTAATAGTTTTATTTCATTAACAAATAGGGTGAAAACGTTGAGATCACTTGGATTGAGCAGAATATATCTAGTAGTGATTGTTCAACTAGAGTAAACTGAGTCACTGAGTCTTGGTCTTCACAACTGCTACTTTTCCCTTTTGATGCTTAACTCTTTAACTTCTAGGAAAGTTTTCACTAAGAATGACTCAGCAATAATACAGACAGCATTTCATTCCAGTTTTTAAACATCAGTGTCTGTGGGTAGGCTTGCAAATGAGGCAGATGATTGAGAATCTATGGAGTTGGAAAGGAAAAAAGAAAAACGAAAGTCTCACTTTGAAAAAAGGAAGAAAAATGGAAGAAGACAGCAGTGGAAAAGGGAGTATGTATATATTGGGCAAAGAAAGATTAATGCAGTGGTTAATGATGAGTTTACTGATAGACTGTAAAGAGGGATTGAAATGTGGCAGCGTTTAGAAAAGATAATGGAGAAGGAGTTTTTCATCATGGGAAAGTTTTTGAGAAAGAGAAAGGGAGGGAGGGAGAAATAGGATTGATAGGAATCAGTGAAAAAACAAGAAAGGGTGAATTTCATAAATTCTGTATGGGTAAAAAAATGAATTCCTTTTGTGTGTGTGTGTGAGTTTGAGTTTTGTGCATGGCTTTGCATTGTCCTGGATATATTGCTGCTCCATCCTAATCAGTCAGAATACTCTCTGTGCTGTTGATGTGATTTGAAGTTTGAAGATCTTGGTGACTATGCAGGATGCTTGCTTTTCTCTCATAATGTTACCAAGCAAGGGTTGCCTGTGACACAGAAAGCTAAACTCTGACAAGTAGGTGTTTGCAGCGAAGGACAGTTTTTTTTTTGGCAGAGCACCAAGTAAGGGAGTGGGAGACAAATCTCAGATCACCTTCATCTTGATCTTTGAGTTAGGGATGTTTTAAAGGGGAAGAACAAAGAAACTGTGAAAGAAAATCATCATCTTGTGACGTTTTTGTGACATTGCCTAACCGTGGTATCTGAAGTCAGGATGTCTCCAGTTTACGATTCTGTGTCAGGGTGGTCCATGGTTCGCTGTTCTGTGAACTCACCTAGCCCTGGGGGGAAAACCTGAGTCTGTATTGTTAATGATATCTGCAAAGCGATGTTAGTACACGGATGTTATCAGTAACAGCTGTCTTAGTCATCTGACTATGGTTTAGTGTTCAGTTAGCACAGGATTGAGGTCAGAGCGGACAAGAAAGGGATTCAGGTCAGAGGAGACAAACAAAGGAATAGTTTTAGATGGAGAGGTGTAATCATAACCTCGGTAGGGGAACTCAGTTGTAGGGGGCTTTGTTTAAATGATATAAACTGAGCATTTCCTCCAGTATAGAGATACTCACAGTGAAGAGTTGTAAGCTCTTAGAATAGGTCTGATGAGAAACTTATTTTAGCGAGAGGAATGCATTACCCCAGGCTGTCACTGTAACAAGGGCTTAAATCACAGTCCCCAGAGTGAGGATTGATGCCAGGCACCAGGAGCATGCCTTTCCCCGGTGTATTCTGTGCACCGGTGTTGCCGATAGATGCAACTGGTGTTCCAGGTTCTTGTCCCGTCCCAGAAAGAATTCAGAGACAAGACTTAGAGATTAAAAAAAGGTAAAGTGAGGATTTATTAAAGGATGGATAGTACACTCTCAAGGGGAGAGCGGGCAGGCCCAGGTGAGCGGCTGCCCTGAGTTTCTTTGGCAAGTTAGCTACATAAGGTGTAAAAATGAATGGGCGGAATATTCATTGGGGAGGAAAGGGTTTGGGGTCACATTCCCTGATTATCATCCACGCTCCACCTTCCCAAAGGGAGGAGGGACTTTTGACCTAATTTTGTCTGGATCGGAAGTGTCATGGTGTTGGTGCATGATGGGTACTTCTGATCTGCAAAGCTAATTTTATTGAAATGAGGGCATAATGAGCAAAAGGTTACATTCGGACACTGGCAGTTCCTGCCTTTTCTCACCGTTCTTTGTTCTTCTCCAGGCCACTTGTCATCACAAAAGGCATGATCCCTTATCAGCCCCAAGGTTCCTGCTTTTCTTTCTCTGCCCAAGGATCCCTGCTGCTTACATGATGTGTGGTTTCCTGCATTTGGCCTGTGCGCCTTCTTTCTGCCCAGTTCCTACCATTTGGTCTGTGTCCCCATTTCTCTGCTCATATCTAGCTATCTGCCTACTCTAACACCGGGAGCCGAGCGCTCACACTGTTCTTCAGCTTTTCCCTCCCCCGTTCGCATGGTTCAGTCTTTCTCAGCAGGTTTTCTACTGCGCGGGTTAGTCGTTTGCAGCCACCCTGTTGCTGGTGGACTGTCTGCAGCCCATGTGATGTTGATGGTATCATTGGCTGCATTTTCGGTGTGATGACACCATAATTTTGATGGTTACTTTTGATTTCTTTAGAGGTTTTGACTTATTTTTCGAAGTATTTGTTTTTGAAGGAGACATTTATTTCAGTAGTTGGCTTGGGCAAAGCCATAAAACTAATGCTACGAGTCAAAATACCAAAAGCACTCTGGACTATTTGAAGAGCAGAATTCATAAGGTATTGGTATTTGTTCATCTACAGTATAGAGAGAGCAGAGATGGGATTCCCAAGCTGTGCTTCCCTCAGATTGTGCTGTAAAACATTAATCTTTAATAATTGAGGGTAAAGGACAGGTAATCAGCAATTTCTTCTAGTAGTAACTTACATTTGATATATATTCCTGTCCTCTTTACAGGCTTCATGTGGGCCCATAGTTTGATATTCTCATGCTCGCTGGCAGTCTAATAAAAAATGCCAGTGTGTAAATCAACTATGAAATTGGCTTAAATTGTACAATAAATTGTGTCACACTTTAGTGTTTTTGAAATTCTTCATTAACCTCTTTGTAACTTTACTTATTAGAATAACGTGAAAACTTGCCTCTCTTCACTTTCATGTATCTGTATGTGCACAAATGCATGCATAGCATGTTTGGTTAATTATTCGAAGAATTTACTATTACTGAGTTTTGAATGTAAAACAACTTAAGAGGTTATCTGGCGTTTTCTTTCTACCTGGCATATAGAAAGTTGCAAAAAGTATGTCACTCTCAAACTAAATAAACCAAAAATTAAAACTTTTTTTGTACCCACTAGAGAGCTGAAGTCACAGGACAAGCAGGTTACCTGATTTCTAGTGAAAAACAGGTCCCTCTAAGGGTATCAGACACAACTGTGCAGGATATGGGAGGATGGCACACGGGCAAGAATCCGGTTAACTTTGTAACCACTTCCTAGAGGCTGAGCATGAATTCCAGTGAGAGGATAACCTCCCTCTCTTGCCAAGGACAGAAGGGAATTTGCACCCATTCACAGGCTTTTCTCCACGAACCTCCAAAGGGTCCTCACAGGAAAGATGGGAGGCCAGGCGGGAGGTGGGAAGCCTGGCTGGAGGTGGAGTCCTGGGAGGAGGGGCGGCCCCCGGGGCAGGGGCTCTAGGGGCCTCACTCCCTTGTGAAAGGAAAGCCTTAGTTTCAGAGAGGAAAGCAGCAAGCCCCGTGGCCCCCAGGGCACAATTCAAGTTTCATTTTAGACACAAAAAATATGTTACCTCTGAGAAAGAGAAAAAAAGGTGATTGGATTTTATCAAAATTAAAATCATTTGCTCTGAAAAGGACATTTTTAAAGAGAATGCAATGACTAACAACAGACTGAGGAAATACTTGCAATCTACTTACCTGTTAAAGGAGTCAAAACAGTTATATAAAGAATTGCTAAAACTCAAAAGTAAGAAAATAAACACAAGAAAATGGGTAAAAGGTTCAAACTCATACTTAAAAGAAGATGTATGTATGACGAGTATGCATATTAAAAGATGCTAAACATTATTTATCATTACAGAAATTCAAATTAAAACAGCAGTGAGATGCTGTTATGCACTTATTTATGTGGCAAAACCCCCAAATCTGATAATACTAACTGCTGGCAATGATGCAGAAAAACAAGAAAAAATAATTATCTTTGGTTTTGATTTACTTACCTTTTAGAGCAATTAAAAACCAAAAACCCAAAAAAAAAAAACCCCAAAAAACAAAAAAACAAAAGCAGAAAACCCCTAAAGTATCAGTGCTCTTTGGTTTTATAGCATATGTGAAAGCAAGGACAGCAGTAGCACAAAAGATGGGATATGGAAATAAATAGATGTAAGTGTGTATTCGTAAACATTTGCACACATCTGTGTGTGCATGTATGTCTTCACTTAAACATACTCCCTAGCTCTCTCCCCTGAGATTGAGTGGAAACAGCTCATCTCAATAGCAGTTAGCAACATAGAGCCTTTGATCTCTGAATATTTGTCCACCAAAAGGAACCAGGGTTCCATCCATGAAGAAATGCCTGGGCTGGGATAGGGAACATAGCAGATGAGACTGGAACTCCTTTTTGAAATACAAAGTAAAGAAGTGTTCATAAATGATGGGGATATGTTGAAAGTACATAGGAGCCAGCTTTGATGGAGTTTCTAAGGGTTAAATCTGAAAAAATGGATCTTGACTCATTGAATAAAATAGGTATCCTTATATTCATGTTGATATAAGCAAACCAATAAATTCAGTTTATTATTAGAAATGGTATTTTTGCAGAGCCTCAGAATAACTTCCAACAAAATATGTGTTCATTACAAAAGGGAAGAGGGTGACTTCTTAGTGACAAAGCCTGGTTAACATTACTCTGGTCAAGTGATCAAAGTGAACATTATCAATAATGGGACAAGTTTAAATCCTGAGACTCCTGATAGGATGCAAAATAAAGGACACAGAATCAGTAATGTGTAAATACTGATTTCCTTTCTTCAGTTTTCATATTGGATTACATAGAAGATGGCCTTCATTTGTAAGGAACCCACTCAAGTATTTGGGGGAAGTGTAGCACCATGTCCACAGCTGAGACTCAAATAGTGTAAACATTTTTGAGGTTTTCTTAAATTCTCTGTTGGAGTTGAGTTTGTTTGTTTTAAAGAAATGCTTTTTAGAGTTTTAATTGCAGTTCACATTCTGTATCTTGTTTTTGCTGTAATAAAGAGATTGGTGCATTCACTTAGACCAATGATTAACTTTGGTTAAAGACTTTTCAGAGATCATTTAATGAGAAAAAAATTAGGCTTTACAGATTTGAGATTCAAGATAGTAAGTTCCTAGAAATCATGAAACTATATTACATTCATATTACATCTAGTGTGATTCAAATATTTTACGACAACGGTGGACTATGGAAATTTATTGAAAATTTGACTTGAACGTGTTTTGTTGTATTAAGATTGTTGTTATAAATGACAAATTTAATTCTTGAGTGATGAACATCTTTATTTTTCAGTCTTTCCCAAATACCAGTGGCATGTCTGTCTCCACCTGTTACTCAAATTTAATCACGGAGGACTTGTGAAGTAAGGCAAATAAGATAGAAAAAGGTTATCTGATCCACTTAAGATCTTAATAGTACTCTTCCTAAGTTATTAAAAGAACCGTCACTTAAGAGACTGAAATTACTTTATTTTCCTTGATTACATCACCTATTTCCCTGTGATCTTTTCAGAGGTTTCAGAAACTCACGTGTAACACAGTCAGGTATGCCTCAGGGATGGCACATTGTATAGCTGTGCCATTAGATAAGGGGGGAGTGCCGTGCTTTGTCAATTTACTGCCTCTCTGAATCTGAAGACACCATTTAAAACTTGGATGTAGTAGTTTACTAAGTGGTGTCAAGTGTTTAAGCTCTAGAAATAAGCCGTTTGAACCGTGGTTGCCCAGGGATCAGACTTCATTTTCTTGGTCGTTGGAAGCTGTTTCTCCCAGGAGTGTGTGTGCAGGTATGTGTGCGAAGAGGGAGAGGGAGAGGAGGGGGAGGGGGGGAAGAGTGAATTGGATACTAAATTATTTCCGTTTTTGATGTCCTTTGGGTAGTGGTAAGAGTTCTTTTGAAATGATCCAAGATTCCTGGAGTTGTAATTTAAGCGTATAATATAGGATTGAATTATCAATATCCCAGACCAGTTTGTGACTAAGGAACCCTTTGAGGTGACATTTAGGTGCAAATATCCAGGCTGAGAGTCCTGACTTGCACAAGTGGTTCTTTAGGAACTCCACAAGCATGCCCTAGGTAGTAGCTGAGTCTCTGCTTGTTACGCACAACTTCACACTAAAAGCCACTTTCACTTTACTTTTGAGAAAGTGCCTCACGTTGGTGGCATTCAGAGCCAGGGTGTACTCCCCCACCGGGCAGTGAAAGGCCCAGCAGTTTTTAGATTTTGTGAAAAAACTATTGTAGAAACCGAGTAGTCTTAGGAAAGCTGGAAGACTGACTTTGACTTTTTGAGTAGGTGATAACACACTAACACTTGATCCTCAGTGGTCTTATGTTGAGGTCTGCTGATACATTGGTGTTACACTTATCGAAACAGCTCACTCTCTCTTACTCATCAAGGAAAAAAAAATCACCGGTTTTTCTTAGGTTTCTCATGATGAAATCAGTGCTCTAAAGTCCACAATCTCTGGATTCCATGATTCACAACACAGTTGAATCACAGAATTATGTAGTGTCTCTTTTCTGAATGCTGGGTCTTCAAAGAAAAAAGTGCTTAAAATTTCAGAGTCCATAGAAATACCAAATGATAGGACAGAGTTTGATCTCTTTGAACATCTGTGGTAGCAGCCTGAACAATAATTTATAAACTTAGGACATATTCAGTTTTTGAGACTTCTGTTAGGGAGAGTCAGGAGTTAATGCTGTAGGTGAGTTGGCTGTGATGCTAAAGCGCCTCATCGTCAGAGGCCAGGCGGAATGTTAGGCTTTAACTAACTGTGGTTACTGTATGTAGAACAGAGTGTCAGGGTTCTCTCCTGAAGTATAACCCAAACTTCCTGTATTGCTGTCAACATTTTGACCATACTGCGTATCACCTGATAGCAACTTATCATTTCATGTTTGCTTTATATCTTTTTTTTTATAAAATAGACTTTTATCTTTTAAAATATTTATTTAAAGGGAGACTTTGTAGCACTATTGCACAATGCCCATTTCTTGCCCCCAAATAGAAAATAACTATAATAACAGATGATCTCATGTTTACTGGTGAAAAGAACATTGTCTTTGCTGTCAGATAGGTCTGGAGTAAATCTTTGCATCTTGTATGTCCAATTCAAATAATCAGTTAGTGGTCTTGCATAATGTCTTATCATAACCTCAGTTTCCTAATTTGTAAAATGGATATAATTTCACCTAACTTTCAGTGTTCTTAAAAAAAAAGTACAATGAAATAATAGGACAAAAGCAAATAGCAATACTGGAACAAAGTAGGTAACCAGTAAGTAGCAACTCTTAACATAGTCATCTATTTTTTAAGCAGTTTTCTGCAATTTTCTCATCTCCATCTTCAAAACAAATTTTAAAATTAGGAGAAATCTTGGAGGAAGAAGTATCTTCTATGCTGTAAATAAAAGTTTATTCTAACATTTTGAAATAATTTAAAAACATAAATGTAAAAAGGAAAAATGGAAAAAAACTTTTGGTCTTGCATTTGATTTTTCTCTAGTTCTAAAAGAAAGGATAATTAGTATAAATACTGGATGAGGTTTTTTTTTCTTTTCAGAGAAAAGCTGTTTTCATGAAACTGGTTTGTTTTTTAATTAACAGAATGGAGATTGTACATTGTGTCATGATTTATTTTCAAGTTGTTATAACAATAACACACACCAATTGGGGAAGGGAATTTTTTTTTAAAAGAGATGACAGAGCCTAAGGAGGTTATAACCAGAGACCTTAATAATGATAATAAAACAGCTCCCATAAAGAACAAAATTGTGTTGATGCATATTCTTTAGCTTTACTTGAAAAGGAGTGCAGAGCGCACTAAAATTTGCTAGAGTAAATGCTCCTCCCTTTAATGACCTGAGACATTCTGTGTCTGTACAGTTGGATACAGTCCTATCAGGACAGCAAAAGGCTATTAAACCTGAAAGGATCAGAGTTAAGCGCAAACTAGAATAATGGTAAATAGCTAATAAATGTCTCCATGCATATCACAGTTCTGCCTGGTACCCTTGTATTTCATATATATATATGGTAAGCAGCTTTATATAATTGGTAAGCAGCTGTTAAAGTTAGTTTTAAAATGAACTTTGATGTTTCTTATTTTAAAAATTGTTTTAAGGAAGACTGCTTCCAGGTTTTACACATCCACACCTTGTCAAATTTAAAAGATCATGATAGCGGAACACTTTTTTCCAAACAAGTTAAGCGAAAGATATATAGTATGAAATTGATTCTTCTCCACAACTGAATTCAAGGGCAGTAAATACGCAGATAAAAATAGATGCAGATAACACCCATTCTCACCTGGTAAGATTTTATCTTTAAAAGTAAACAAAAAATGTCAAGATTTTTCTCCCTGTGAGGACTGCTAGCAATGCTGTGAACTCAAAAGTTGTATATCTTTACTTTTAACAATGTTATTTTTCTATTGCTCCTAGAACAAATTAGCACAAACTTAGTGACGTAAAGCAGCACTTGTCTGTTTTCTTAGAGTTCTGTAAGTTAGAAATCCAACGTTAGTCTCCCTGGAGTAAAATCAAGTCATCAGTATGGCTGCTTTTTCCCTGGAGGCTCGTGGAGAATTCATTTCCTTGCCTTTTCCAGCGTCTAGAGACCACCTGCTTTCCTTGGCTCGCGGTCCTCTTCTTCCATGTTCACCTGCAGCAGTGTCTCACTGCTCTGACTCAGCCAGGAAAGGTTCTGTGCTTTTCAGGATTTAGACTGGCCCACCTGGATAGATTCTGTACCCTTAATTACACTGAGAAATGTGAATATGTCAGATAAGAGTCACGGTTTCCAAGAATTGGGACCTTTTGGCGGCCATTCTCTGCCTTTCACACAGTTTGAACTAAGAAGGACAACACACTTTTGCTTCAAGGATCCCCTGTTGTTACTGATTGCCGCTGGTCTGGGCAAAGCAGTGAAAGAGCAACTTTTCAATCTCCCTTGTTAATAATGAAGCATTTAGAATGAATGACATATTTAGAAAAACCCAAAACTTAAAAAATGTGCATAATGAATCCAAAGATGTCCAGTCCTTGGGGCTGTTTGTTCCATGAGGATAAGAAGGTTCAGTGCTGAGGTCTGAGCCTAGGCAGCCTGCCTATAGAAGCTCTCAACCCTTAATCGCTCTTGTATGTAGTCTTCATGCAATGGAGAAAATCTATAGCTCAGTAAGTTAAGATGTTTAAGTAATAAAATGTATGCAAAAGACTTAGCATAATGCTTAAACTAAAATCACTACTGAAGACTACTAGTGTCCCTACCTCTGCACATAACCAGGATCAAATAGAATGACAGGAAGATGCTAAAAAAAAAGGTATTTCTTGGGAAGGAGAGAGAACAAGAGGGAGAAAAAAGAGCAGAAAAAGTGGTTTCTTCCTTCATTTGGCAGAGCACCATGTAGGGGAATGGTTAAGAGCAAAGACTTTCTGGAGTAAGGCTGCCTGGGTTCAGATGTGAGCTATGCGTGCATCCATATGTGAATATTGTTTTGAAACCTGTATCCAGCAATACTCAAAATGAGAGGGTAGTTGTCTTCCCTAAAGGCACACTTCCTTGAGTAAATGAACATATATCTTTTTGAGGAATAACTGGGAAAATTATTATAATACATACTTCCCATGGTTTTGTTAGCTTTCTCCTCCCAAGGAACTGGCCACATTTCTGTCAGTAGGTCTGTCTGAAAAATGACAGACAGATGTAACTACCTTCAGCTTCCTGACCATTCATCTTTGATTTCTTTTCATGATGCATGCAGATTTGAACCTTTGTTATTTCCCTGTATATTTGGGGACATCATGTTCCATTAGTTATCTCCAGGTCTGTCCTTTCACTCCTGACCTTGCCACTCACTGTAAAATTGAGTCCACCTGGCTTCTGAGGACTGAAAGACATAATCTGGTTTCTATTGTTTCAGGGTCCTGTCATCTCCATCCTGTAGGTCTGTATCAAACTTTCCAACTCTGAGCCCTTGCCTATAGGGCAGGATGTCATGAAACTTCATGAGTGCATATATGCACTCTCCCTACTTGACAAGTTGCTGAAAATCTTAAATTATTAAAAAATGTTAATAAAAATGAAGAAAGGCTAATCACTGTGATGAAATTGGTAGTTTTATTTACATTGATCTAAATGCCGTTAATACACATATGATCTTGTAATGACCTTGCATATAGTACAATCTAGTAGAGTTATGTTACTTGCAACGTTATTATAAGAATATTATTAATTACAGGCTCTTCAGGCATTGTGATCCAGTGTTGAGACACAAGTATAAAATTGAATAATGAATGTCTTCTTTCAATCCTGCAAATGGTTATAGCGTTAAGAATCTGCCAAACTGAAAGTACCTTGGTAAGTTGGATTATAAGGAATGCCGAAGTTACTTTACTTTTTTGATTATAACAGGGCACTCCAGAACACTTGGCTGAGCAGCCATGGAGAATGGCAGCGATGCCACCAGTGATAATCAAAACGAAAACTTTCCAACGATAATGCCACGTTAATGTAGAACAAGAAGCAGCTCAGCCCCTAGCTAAGAGAAGGGAAAGTAAGTGCTTCTCACAGTCTCGTCTGTGTGTTTGAAAGTGTCCAGAAAATAGCAGAAAAAACAAATTGCCAATTGAGTGGCTCACATAAGGACTGCAGTTACATCCAGTAATCCTTCTAAGTTTATTTCTGTGTAAGATATAGGGTACTTGTACAGAAAGCAAAGCAAAGAGGAGGGCTGGTGATAAGGTGGAAAACAAATTCAGGCTACAGTCTATCTGGAGAAGAAAAATTTTTATTGATAACACCCTTATAAGAAAACTATGGCTACTCAGTGTTAACTTCTAATAAGAAATATGATAGACTTAAGAGAAAGTGTGTGTCATTTTGTGATCCTTGAATCGCTGAGCAGAGACTCAGTGTAGCAAAAACAGAAGGTGGTGAAAGATTTTCTAAAAAACATACATAATCATCTTTGGTGTTGCATTTTTTCCTGCCCTTCATGCTTTATCTTCTGTAAATAACAGAGTCTCAGAACTCTATTTTTCATGGCAAATTCCTTTTTTTCTCTGCTTTTCTATGGTTGGCTTCTCCTCAGAACTCAAGTGCCCTGCTTCAGAGATTGGCACTCGTAGGTCTAGCAATAGGAATACCTCACATTCTTTATCTGCGAGGATTGATTTAAGGATAGGCTCATGACCTAAGCCAGATGAATCAGAATCATTTTGGGAAATTTAGCTGAAACTCGTTTTGTAGCAACGTAAGGCCACATGGTGGTAGCCATCTTTGTTACCAAAAGGGAAGAACACACCTGAAAATGAAGACAACGTGGAGAGGGAAAGATCTGAGATGAGAAGAAACAGATTGCTAATCACATTGTTTGAGTGCTTGGATCCACTTGTGTCTGAAGTCAGTTCATCCCTTTGGAGCTCCCAGTTAGTGAGCTAATGTATCCTCTTTTGAAATTTATCTATTTAATTTGAGTACTGACTCGACTCAACCCATGAACCTAATCTGTGACTATGCACTTAAAGTGGTAGCTTTCATTTCTTGCCCAATATCGTTGCTAATTCTAAAGTTTTAGGTTTTTGGTCACCTTGTTTCCCATTGTCTCAGATACTGATTCTTCCTCAAGTCACACTTAAGGGACATTTGGGAAATCTCTTAAGACTAACTAGCAGAAGAGGATACAGCCAAGCTTTGCTTTATGAATGACTGGCTGAATATGTGAATGTAAACTGAAAATGGAAGATAGCTGCACTAACGCCCCACTTAGTGGTGACTTCAGTGGAGACTGAAGCAAAAATGCAGAATGAGCAGAATTGTGGGGACGTGTCTGGCTGACCACTTTGTGTGGAGAGTGCCTCAAGGGAAGAAAACAATGGACTAAGGCCGGTGGAAATGACTACTTCAGGTAGCCAAGGAGAAAGGTTTAAAGAACAAGAATGAGAATATCTGGGGTGGAGGCATAGTCAAATGTGTGTGTGAAGTGTGAAGGTCTCTGCACCTTATGATAATGCCCACCAGAGTACACTCACCAGAGCAGAGGCATTATAACCAGCTAGACTAAATAACTCACCTGGTTTGTGTCAGCCAGCACCCATCATTGGCCATCCCACTCCTAGAGTGATAGGCATGTAATTGTGGTGGTCGTGGTCACAAAAATGGAGACTCTTGTGACCCAGCACTGTGGGCTCTCACTCACCAAAGCTGATCTAAGTACTCCTGCCACTGAATGTCTAACATGCCAGCAGCAGAAACCAAAGCTGATACCTAGTTGTGGAACCCTTATTTAATGGAATATCTTATTGGACTATAGTTCTCCCATATGTATTTTGGGGAATGTAACTTTAGTTATTATTCTTTCCTTAAATTCCAAGTTTTCTAGTCCTTAATAGATAGTATGTCAGTATGGATTACACAGATGTGCTTGGACGAATTTCTCCTGAGTCCCTGTCCTAATTACCTCCTCCCTCTGGAAACAAAACAAAAAACAATATTGGGATAAGAAGACATAGAATGAAGATTTTCAAACATAAAATAAGTATAAAACATAACAAAAACATAGAATGAAGTTTTAAAATCCTATTAGATTGTTAGAATGAGCTATCACATGGCTCATGGAAGTCCTGCATAAGGTGAAGTTGGTTAGCCTTTACTAAAGAATCTACTGGGGTTTATAAAACTTTATAAAGAATTTAAGTTTTCTTGGATGATTCTAGGCCACTGAATCTCAGTTAATCCTGGCCGCCTTTGTTAAGTCTTTTGGAGTGTTTATTGTTTCTACAAAAATTTCCCTTGATACACAATTGTTTAATAGTACTTGAATTCCTAGAATCTCTGATCATGAGATTCTTTTGTATTCATTAGTTTTAAAAGGCATTTTAGATAATGTGGCATATGCATGCCCAAATTGATGTGCAATTAGGAAAAAGTAAAATTTGAGTTTGTAGTGCTTTTGATTTTCTGTGCAAGCTGTTAAGTACCTAAAAATACAGAAATATAGAAAGAGCAAAAATTAAAGAAGAAAGGGACGCTGCAAGGTGCTTTCCCTGGGAATTCATAGGAATTGCCAGTGACCGTGGTGCTTGGTTGCTACATCTTCAGCTTAGCCAGAGGTCACATGCCCCATTATGTTAGAAGTATAAACTGTCGTTTTCAAAAAAAAAAAATTAAAAATAAATTGTGGCTTTCATTTTCCATTACCACAGGCTCACTTGCTTACATTAAATAGCCAGGTTTCTGAAATATACTAACAAGATAATAGCTAGTAAAATAAAACAAAAACGGAAATCAGCCAAGGGTAAAGACAAAATGCCTGATGTCCTAACAGACAATTTGCAGGGGAATTCTGAAAAGTGAAGAGTTGGTGTTGAATCTTGCCATGTTAAATGACTGCACAGAAATTATATTGACACAATGTTGATGCAGTTTCCATTAGGAACCAATTTCCACTTAAGTGGTGAAATCCAGCTCTAGCTTGATTGTTATGGTGAGAAGGATTATGCTGTCAAGTCAAATGGATCCATGTGAAAGTGGTATTTTTGTTTAGACAAATACTGAATATTATTTGAGTGCAAAAGAGCAGCACAACAATCAAGGTCTAGTATACAGTAAGTTTTAAAGAAACGTATTCTTTTTCTTCCTTAAAATGCAGTTTGCAATGGCTGGTGAAATCTATTCTAGAAAATACTATCCAACAAAAATTTCTCATTGACTTAAAAAATTTCATTTTGATTGTTTTGAATACCTGAAAGACATTTATTTTCTATATTGGCTTGTGTTCTTGTTAATATCATTTGTCTTTCTCTTCCAGTATTATTGTAAGATAGCATCCTCACTACCTTTAATTTGGTATGATTCTTTTGCTATTTGAAAATAACTTTCTAAAATGAGTATGGCTGATGGACAGATCTGTGTCCTTACATTGTTTCAACAGACTTGATTTGCCTCCCTGGCTTGCGACTTCCTATGGTAATTCCTGGCTCTAGCTCTGGCCTTAGAGGAGACACTCAAATATCTGCTTTATTTGGATCAGATTGAATGAGCATCTTGCCCTAGAGACGTTTGAAAGCTGTTTATGTTAGGTTTATAAACCATAATTATTTTGAATCGTAGAATCCACAGATGAGCTGTAGTAATGTATTAAAGTTGAGTTTTTCATTGGCAAAGTAGGTGACTTGGTCGGGCTTCTGGAATGTAGTTTAACGGTGGATTTGCTCTTTGAATTCTAGTTGATAAAATCCATTACTGTCAATCTGAAGTTTATAGACACAGGAGATGCAAACTCAGAGCTCCTTAAAAACAAGACATTCTCATTAAAAGTCAGGGTTGTGACAATATGTAGGGGGAGAAGATCACATTAATAAGCATGAGCCTTTGTGAGGTGGGGTGGTCTCTATTAGCAAGATGGCAAGGAAAAAAAAATTCAGGAAGATATCGAGTCTCCAGCTTGGGATGAGGTCCCTGTATACACTCTCGGCACTCATCTGGCCTCTCAGAGGCCCTGGCACACATACATAAGGAGCTATGTTTGTGCTTTTAAATCAGCAGTATGATCTTGGCTTTGGCAGCAGTAGAGCAGTGCAGACAGGAGCCTTGGTCTGATAAATACACCTTGGCAGGCATGCCTGTAGCATCAGTGTTGACATTCAGTGCGCTGGTTTCCGTCCATCTCTGTGATCAAGGGTAATGGCACAGCACAGGGCAGTTGAACATTTCACCATCTCTTACCCCTCTTTTTTTTCTTCTTCCCAGTATCTTAAGGTTATATTCTGAGAAATAGCACTGGTTGGGGGCTGGGAAACGACAGAAAGGATATGGAGATTCCAGTTTATTTATTTGGCCTCAATAAGAAATGCTGTCTTACTTTCCTCTGGGAGGGGTTAACCTACCATTATCTAACTCAAAAAAGCCTAAGGAATAGTTACTAGAATTTTAAAAGGATCAAAATGAGCTTTGTAGGCATGAGTAGTTGCAGAAGGATTTTCTGAGGAAGGCTGTATATTATCATGGCAGAAGCAGAGACTTCAGGACCAGGAGGCTTCAACTGTAGGCTCTGCGATTGACTGGCAGCATGACCTTGAGGACATGATTTATTCATAAGTACGAGAATACTAAGACTACTAAGGTCCTTTGCAGTCAAGTATTGTATGCTTCTACCATGGTCCCCAATAAAGGAGTCAAACCTGAGCTAAACTTGGAGTCCTTAGCAGTGTACTTCCTTTAAAATATATTTTGCTTCTTTAAAAAATGAGGAATAGCATATGCATACCTTACTGTAGCTACTGGGCTTTATATCAACTTATGCTTGATAGTTTTATATCTAAAGGACAACATATATCAAGGGGATGATCCTCTCTGTAGTTCTTGGCATATTTACATCATCACACCAATGCATTTTCAGCTACTTATGCCAATGCTGTAGTGGTAGTCAAGGCTTTAAAGCAGCCTTGGTTGATTTAAGGGAAATGGGGTTTTCTGTGCTTCTTAACGCATTTTTTTTGATACAAAGTGTTATGGGGGAATTGTGGGTAATGGCTACAGCCAGTGATGTAGGAAATACATCTTTCTGCAGGTCACAGAAATCAGTACTTAAGTTGTGTCTGAAGATTATCATATTCTCCAGTGGTAGAGGTAAATTAATGCCCATTTGAGTGGTATTGGTTTGTTATAATACAGAGTAGAAAATTAAGTAGCCTAGGTGAATATTTTAAACTAAAGGATTTAGTGAAGTCTGAATATTTTCTAAACGTTAGTCTGAATTAAGCACTGTTGATGCCAGTAAGTGGCCTGTTTGTGTAGTGTTGTCGTTTCTTCTAAAGCAATTGCTATACTTTGGAAGTATCAAGGTAGTCAAATATAGATGTTTTTAGTTCATTCAGAAGGAGTAATTTATGATCTTACTAAAGAAATACTTACTGTTCTCTGAGTAACAACATGAAGTTTATTTTCTCCCCAACAAATCCCCAAAATCAGAGATTAAAACTTAATGGCCATTCAAGAGTCCAGAAACAATAAATGCTGGAGAGGCTGTGGAGAAAAGGGAACCCTTGTACACTGTTGCTGGGAATGCAGTTTGGTGCAGCCATTATGGAAAACAGTATGGAGATTCCTCAAAACACTAAAAATAGGTTTACCATATATGATCCAGCAATCCCACTCCTGGACATATATCCAGAGGGAACCTTAATTCAAAAAAATACATGCACCCCAGTGTTCACAGCAGCACTATTTACAATAGCCAGGACATGGAAATCACCTAAATGTCCATCAGCGGATGACTGGATAAAGAAGCTGTGGTATATTTATGCAATGGAATACTACTCAGCGATAAAATAATGAAATAATGCCATTTGCAGCAACATGGATGGACCTGGAGATCATCATTCTAAGTAGGCCAGGAAGAGAAAGAAAAATACATGATATCACTCATATGTGGAACTAAAAAAAGAAGAAAGATGAAAATGAACTTATCTACAAAATAGAAAGAGTCAGACATACTACACAAACTTATGGTAACCGAGGGGAAAGGGGAGAAAGGGGATAAATTGGGAATTTGAGATTTGCAAATATTAACTACTATATATAAAATAGATAACACATTTCTTATGCATACCACAGGGAACTATATTCAGTATCTTGTAGTAACCTATAATGAAAAAGACTGTGAAAACAAAAAAGGCCAGTGATCAAAGGGAGAAGGATAATCTTTGAAAAGACTTTTAACATCACAAGAATGTTCACTAAATATTCTCATGATCGTTGATAACAGGGTCCAATACCATTTATTTGGTAACCATGCCACTGGGGAAAAAGACTGTGCATGTTAGAGTGTAAGGAAACATTGGCTTTGAAGTCATTGTAGTCACTACTGTCCAAACAAATACGGCCATGTATTCAGTATGGGGACTTAAAGGAATTAGGTGGTAAATGAATTTGGGTGAGAGACCCCCACCCCAAAAAACAAGAGCAACTCAACTATGAATGTAACAACTTGGACAAATCTCACAAACGTGCTGAACAAAAGAAACCAATCCCATACTGACCTGTGGTGATAAATGTGAGAAAGTGTTTTATTTTGGAGGTGAAGGAGGGTGGGAGAGAGGGCCATGGATTGCCTCAAGGTGGGCATGAGGGAACTTGCAGGGTGATGACAGTGATTTATGTCTTACTTTGTGTGGGGGTTACAGAGGTATAATTCCACTATCAAAACAGATTATCCTGAACATTTACAATCTGTGCATTTTATTGCATGGAAGTGGTACTTCAAAAAAAAAAAAAAACAACTGATCTGAAAAATAGATCTTTCTATACAAAAATATATTAAAACTTTAAATTAAGAAAAGATAGGGACTATAATTTTTAGATTAACCACTTAAGGAACTCTTTGGATCTTATTCCCAGTGAAACAACTTAAACAGGTGATAATTATGTAAAACTTTAATTCGAAGTTTCTAGAAATTGTCCTTAGAGTAACTGCTGCCCTGTCCGTGTTTATACAGTCCACTGTGACATCCTCAAGTACTAATTTGTACCCAGAGGGGTCACAGTACCCACCAGCACTGCAGACAGTAGCAGAGATTCCTGTAATGAAAACAATTATGTGCTTCATAAAAATAGATGACCATTAATTGAAATGTCCTCTTAAAACCCTTTGTTACTGGATTCTTTTAGATAGAGGGTCTTTGTCTGGACTTTGCCAGCACCAGTGTCGTGCTCCTAGCTTCAGCTCCTTTATGTCACCTCTGGGTTTCCAAAAGCTCCTGAAGCTAAGATTATCCTGTAGAAGGAAACTAGACTTTGGTATCAGAAAGAACTAAATTTTAATCTGTGTCTCATCACTGACTGTGTGTTTTGATGGGGAAGATGATCTGTCTAAGCATTATCTGTAAAATGGGAATAATATCTTCCAGGTATAAATGTGGTTATTACTGTATTCCAAGATGAAATTTGATATGTGATATAGAAGTCACTCACTAAAAGACTCTAATTGGAATTAGCATCGTGGGTACTGAAAGCGTGATTGCACAGAGCCAGGAACCATCTACAAAGGCAAATAGGCAGGAAACTTTGCCCACTGCCAGCATTCTAACTGAGCTTACCCTAGTCAGTGATAATGGGGACGTCACTATGGGAAGTTCAAAAACAAAGCCATTCAGGAGACTGTCTTTATAAGAGAAATACATATTTCCCGAATCTGTTATTCTTTCTGCCAGGTCTTAAAAATGACACCAAAGGGAAATGCCTGTTTCCATTTGTCTCTTTTCTGTTGTTGTTTTTGTTGTACAATATGTGTACTATTTCACCATAATTAACAATATAGTATTTAAATTTTAGCTGTGAAATCTGAATATCTATTCCCATAATCTATTCAACTGTAAATACTGTGTTGGAAATCTTTTATGCCAGTATATTCTGGATATTTTTCAGTGCAGTGTAGACAATGCTATAATTTGTCTGGAAAGGAAAAAAGTCACTGTGAGTCATTATTTGCAACTCATACTGCCATTAACAAAGTGGAATGGGCCCCATGATATTTTGAAGTAGTTGAAAAATATTATCTAAAGTCATCTGCATCATTAGAAATGTCTTTATTACCATCTTCTTTGCCTTCATGTTTTTCACTTTTGCTTTTTATTATCTATGTATCTGTCACCTCTCTCTCTTGATGGTACCAGGAATAGCTAGTGAAGGATTTAGACGAGTTAAGGCAGGTAGGAGGATGTGTCAACTTTGGTGGTTAGTTTATTACTATGATTGTCTCAGATCCCAATGAAAATTGTAATCATGAGGGAGCTATGTAAAGGCCTGTGATATTGCTAATGGGCCCTTACAAAATGGATGGAACCAGATATTTTTTCATGAGTGCTAGTAGCTATTTTGGTAACACAGAATCAAAGTGGTTGTGTTTATTTAAAATTTAGTTTTAATCCACAAATTATCTTCATATGAGAAGTACCAGTGTATCCTTGTCCTTTTCAAAGCTGAAGATGGGGGATCTTTAGAGGACCTTTCCTTGAGAGACATTGTAAAGGCAGGTGATAACTTTGGGGATGGAAGGAACAATAAGAAGAAACACACAGAGCTGTGTCTTTCGTGGCTATTTGTGAATGAAATATAAAATGTTAACAGATATGCTCAAAGTTTCACCTTTACTACTCTGCTCTGTGGCTACGGCTGCTCTAGAAGGCTCACCGCTCCCTTTGAAGTCTGTCAACCGAAATGTTCATCGAGCTGCTTGGGAGAAGACATTCATTCCATACTTTGAGGTCTAGAATAACTTATTGTTTTGTATGCAATCACAAGATGGTCATGGATCGCTGAGAAAGTAATGTATATGAATGAATGTTAATGCTTAATTCAGTATCTGTTAAAAATATACAGTATACTCTCCCATGGGATAAGATGATAAAGTCAAGGAAGACAGATTCTTGTCCCACGTAGAGCTCTCATGGGGAATAAATACAGTAAATGTGCATTTACCGTACAATTAAGAAACTGTGATGAGGACAAGACTATAATGAGTTTCTGACCCAGACAGGGAAGACTTCCTGGAAAAAGTAATGAGCAAGACATGTCTAAACCAAATTAGAAAGACGACTAAACCAACTAGGGAAAGAGTAGAGGAGGAAGTCAGTTTCTTGTAAAGAAAAAGCCATGTGTAGAGGCTTAGAGGAAAAAGCTAGACAAAACCAAATCATTTTTTTAATAACTGAGGGAGTTGTAGGAATAAAGGGATTGGGGGAGGGATGGTGCTGGTGACGACTGAAGAGTTAATCAGAGAAGTAGACTATGAAGGGCTTATAAGTCTTATGAAGGATTTCTAGTTTTATTGTACGATCATTGGTGAAGGCTTTTGAAAGATTCAAAGAGGGACTGACATGATAACTTATTTTGCCTTAGGTAAATCAACATGTGTCAGTGATGATGAGCAGAAGTGGAGGTTAGAAGGTGAATGACGGGACCATGGCAATAAGCCAGAATTGTAGTGGATAGGATCTGCACTAAATAATGAATAGGAACAATGGGGAGAAAAAAGGTTTTAGAGGCATATGCTAAATGAAATCATCAAGACTTTACCATTACTTGGATAAAGGCTGTGAACAAGGCAAGACTAGATCCGGGTTTCCGATGGGGACATCTTCATGGAAGGGAATGCTACTCTCTGGAACAGGGAATAGAAAAGATGGTAGGGTTGAGTGGGAGGTATAGATGAAGTATTTGGTTTTGTATCTGATAGATTTAAATTGTTGGACTTACACATAGAAATGTCCAGTGTGCAATTGAGTACAGATATCTAAAGTTCAAGAGGAAGGTATAAGCTAGCAAGCAGATTTAAAAATCACAAGTACAGATGAAGATGGAGGCCATGATAGTAGATGAGATTGCTTTATGTAGAATGTTGAATGGTAATGACTTATCTGAAGTGGTCCAAACTCAGCCAAAGTTCCTCTTTACTAAGATCTCTTACAGCAAGACTTTTATTGGAACCTGAATGGTAGTAGTTCATTAACGTATCTTATTGGCGGAATGAACTACTGTACCAGATTGATTCAGCAGAAGGAATTAATACAAGAGGTGTGTCCCAGTGTAACCAAATTCATTTTCTATCTGATAATTTTTTTATCATAATACATAAATATCAAAGAATTTCTGTTTAATTTGTGTTCTGAGTCATATCTATGACCATGTGAGTTTTTAGGTTTTATATAGGAACTAGAGTTTATGATTTTCTTTGCATTTTCTTAAAACATCAGGTAAACACACATACTGCTGGCATTTAGTGAATGTTTTACTGTCTCAGAGGAGGAAAAAAGGCAACTGTTAGATTGCAACTCAACTTTAACTACAGCTGAATCTTTTGCAGAGAATGTAAGTATTCCATTGTATAAGGGGAAGGTTTTAGTAGTACAGCTGAATGTAGTTAGAGTTTGGACGTGTAAGGAAAGAAGTATTAATGATGTCAGTAACTGATACCAAGTTATCCAGCTGAATGAGCTTATTTGTTCAGCAGACTATCTTGTTAGTTTTCCATGGTTCTATTCTTTTGTTCCTGTCTTGTCTTTATAAGGATACCAGTAATATTGGATTAGGGACCATCCTAATGACCTCATTGTAACTTGATTACATCTTTTCAAATAAAATGACATCCTCAGGTATTGGAAGTTAGGACTTCAATGTATCTTTTTTGGGGAACACAGTGCAGCCCCTATCAATGGTTTTTCACCAAAGGACCATTTTTAATGGTGCCGTTCACAGTTTCAGAGAAAAGTAAATAGTTTAACTTCTCATAGTTCAGAAACAGAGAATTCCCTTTTGATAATCATTGGTTATAATATTATTGCAGATATTTTAAACAATTTGAAAGATTGTAAAATATTAGTGCCTTATGGAATTCTGTATTTTTCCTGCTATGGATAACTTGTAATGATACATTCAGTGGGGAAAGGGAAAAGAGTCCGCAGACGTAAAACAACTAGTATTTTTTCACCTCTGCTTTGTAAAAGTGTACTTCTACCACTAATGTGTGCAAGTGTCCATCGGGCTACATTCTCAAAGGCACTGAGTTAAAAAAAAAAAATCTTTCCTTCTCAGAAAATGGATTCTATCTCATTATTGTTTTAGGTGATATTTGATTAATGATTAATAGTGAAGTTGAATATTTGTGATAGTCGATGGGGACAATTTTTCACTCAACTTGTCTTTTAAATTTTTGGTGGTACTTTCTTATAGGTTTTAAAATTAGTTTCTGTAGTAAAGTCTGTCATTTTTTATTGTGTGATTTATCCACAATTTAGAAATCATTTGCCCATATCAGGATAAGCTGAATGTGTACCTTCAGGTAGCAATGATATATGTAGATACAGGACAAATGCCAAACATTTTGGGGAAGATGCTAAATAAAAGAAACTTCTTTATTTTTATTTTTGCATTCATCAGACTGATCTGTTGAATACTGACAGTCCACCAAGTGCTATGACGAACTAGCCATGTTTCTCATATAAAATTCACATTTTGGTGGGGGTAGATACCTAAGCACGTATTTCCTACTAGTATGCACAGAGTCATGTACCAGAAGTAATGAGAGAATTGGAGAGAGAGCTTAGTATTTCTTGGATGGATAAGGGAAGGCTTCAAAGAAAGTCTCTACCTGAGCTGGATGACAATGACTAGTAGAGGTGATTCAGGCAGGAGAGAAAGGAGGGAGATGTTTCAAAAAGAGGCAAATGCACTTGCAAAAATGTGGACACATTTCAACTGAATGTACAATCAAATACAAAATGACCACTATCATTTCTGGCTTGATCATTTTGAAGACCGAGGCTTGAGCCTTCTGCCTATCTAAGTGTATTCTTAACATATAAAAAATAAATCAGTAAGTGAATTCATGTAAGAAATAATGAGAGATGATGTAGGAGAAGAAAAAGCTTTGGTGTGGCTGGGGTGGGGGTCGTGGTGGTAGCGTTGCTGGAAACAGGGGAAGAGATGAAGTTTCTGCCCTGGCACCTGACATTCATTTCATCAAATAATGGCATGTCTGGCCACTTTATTGACACTGTAAAATTAATTAATGCATTAAGGTCATATGCCTGATAATGACAAGCAGTTAGAAATAGTATTTTTCGCTCTTTAAAGTTAATTCCATAATTTTTTTTCATCTGAAAATTACCTAAACATAAATCCAGTGTTAGTATACTTTAAAAAAAAAAGTACTGGCAAGTTTCCCATGCATTTATGCTGAAAAAAAGGAAAAAGGCATATTGCCATCAAAATATCACTTAAGTTATTACGTAGATTGTCACCTGTGAAGGAGATGCTGTGTATCCTTTCCAGGTTTTGTCTGCTTCAGAAATGGCCTGATCTGCTTTCCTGACTTTGTTGCTTTCCAAACTTTGAGGATTTCTGTGACTTCTACCATCTCAAAGCGTCAGGGTGATGTAATATGTTTGGGAATACCATGTCGGTGAGTTGCAGATGATAGTCACAAAATTCGGAGGCCAGATTCTGAAATTATCTGAAGTGTACCTTCTAATGTGGTTTTTCAAGTAAGACTACCGTAATTGATCTTCTTCTTGGCTTCCGTATCTGAAGTTGACAAGTTTGGTGCTGTATTATACTTTATGCAGCTGTAGGAGTAAGGTTGCAAATAGAAATTTCCTATCTGTGCAAAATGCACTACTGAGTAAGACTTCTTAGGATAGTTCATGTCAGGGACTGTGTATAATGAGAAAAAATTTCCTGGCTTAAATCCTACTTAAAAAAATAATATTCACAGATACAAACACAAAGGCACACACATATAGTAAATATAGTAACTTTTGTTGAACTTTTGTCATTATAAGATCCCCCAGTTTCTGAAGCTTCTGAGCTCCCCATAGAGCATTTCTGGTTCTTCAGTAGCTGATGTTAATCAAAATCTCTTTGCATTTTCATGCTCATTATTGGAGGTGTTCCACACTTCGGCATGATTTAAAATTCCATAAAAATGCAATAAATATGGAGCTGACATTAAAATGTTATTAAGATGACAAGTTATGATCAGTGCCTCCTTAGATGGGGTTGGTGATAGAGGTTTCCCATTTATTAATCCTAGCCGAGGTCTTGCATGGCTGCTCATCAATCATTTTCCTTTCATTAAAACGTCTTTTAAGATGTAACAGAGCCAAAAAAAAAAAAAAATCTGTTGTTCCATAACATTTTGCCTAAACGTCCCAGTCTTGGATGGCTGAGAGTGACTCTGTATTTGGCATATGGATTTGCTATGCTCATTCATCTCCCTTTTGCTGTCCAGTTAAACTTCCATGGCATTTTCCCTCATCTTAGGAATTGCCAAACAGTTAAGAGTCATAAACATCCTCATATTCTAAGCTCAGGGCTGTGAGGTATGTTCAGGTGTAGAGTTACGGAAGTCAGTGAGCTCTACGTGAAACATGAGTTGATTCAGTTTTAGCATATGCACATGAGCTTAATTGGTTATTAGCAAATTACTGTATAAAAATCATAGGTATGAACACTCAGCATATCATGGCAATAGAAGTAAATACAGAAAGAAGAGAAGTAGATCCTGTCTCCAGAATTTTCTGCTTTGTTTCTTAGACATTCATTTGTTGGTCATTTGCTTGCACTTAATAGTGTCAGTGGCTTTGAAATATTTAAGAGCAATGTAGAAAAATTAAAAGTTAATAAGATAATTAAAAATTGAGATTGACAATAATGTCTTCTTCCTTTAAGGAAGGTTAAAATACTGCTATTATTTTAGTTTAGTCATGAGACACTTCAATTCAGATGCCAGAATTTGAGTATGAAAATTTGTCTGAAGAGTTTTATGACTACATGCAGCAGGTTACAGGGGTTCAGATGCAGCTTATGTTTATAGGTGGATGGACATAAAGAAGAAAGATACCTTAAACACTGAGAGATGGGCGAAGAGAGTCAAATTAAGTGAAACATATAATTACATATTCTCAACTGAGTAAGACGCTTGGTAATAGTAAAAACGAAACACAGCAGAAAACATCTATGGCACAGTGTATGTGTGTGGATGAAAAACACAATTTTTTAAAAAGAAAAAGCAAAACACATCAAACTTACTTGAATGTATTTTAAGTGGAAGGACTGTTAGATTCTAGTACCAACTGATGTATTTGATATAAAATAGATACTCTACCTCAAAAAACTAAACATAGAATTACCATATTATGCAGAAAATCTACTTCTAGGTGTAGATGGTTTGAATTGAAATTGAAAAGAGGGACTCAAACAGTTACACATACCCCATTGTTTATTGCAGCATTATTCACAATAGCTAAAAGGTATGGTTAAAGAATGTGAACACAAGTAGATTGAAATTAAGCGTAGGTAAAACGTATACCATGTAAACTTTCCATCTGACTTAGAGTAATTATATTGCTGCCAGACACAGGAGATTTTAAGACAGAGAGGGTAACATGCAATTAAAGTTTGACATTTGGTAATGATAAAAGGGACAATTTGTTAGAAGACATAATAATTCCAAATTCATTAATAACAGAACTTCAAAATATATAAATTAAAAACTGATGGAACTAAGGGGGGAAATAATAGAAAGTAACTTATACCTCAAGTTGTTTTTTTAATGTTTATTTTTAAAATTTTTCTTGGGGGGGAAGGTAGTTAGGTTTATTTATTTTTAGAGGAGGTACTGGGAATTAGAACCCAAAACCTCATGCATGCTAAGCATGTGCTCTACCACTTGAACTATACCCTCCCCCTCTCGTTTGTTTTTTAAAAGAACCATGTTAGAACCATGATTGAAAATGCTAATAAAATTTTCCTATGTGGAAGACTAAACCATGGGTCTGTATTTGTCAAATTATTTCTAAGAATTATTTAAAAATTATGTCCATGACCTCAGACTTGGAGAAAAGTCAAACATCATCCCTGTAGGTGCTTTGACTTTGCTGTGGGATCTGCTGTGACGTTTTAAGGATTAGCATTTTGGGAGGCTGTGATGCTGAGCCCATCGGCAGGAAAGTAAGAAGTGAACGTGGAATGAAGATTATCCAGAGTACTCCACAGGCATGTTGTCGCTTGTGGTAGATTTATTTATTTGTTTTATTTCTAAACTCAATTTAGCTCTAACAAAAGTACTTCCAAATGTCTATATTCCGACACCCGATTTTCATGAGAGATCACAGGACAGTAAACATGCTGACAGTGGTTTTTGGGCTTGCTGTGATTCAGAGAAATGATTATCATTGAATTTCAGAGGAAATGAGAAAATAACTTGTAGCATATAAAATATTTTTAGGATATACTGCTGTAATCATGTTATGCACAAACATGTTCTCACTTAAATTTGGGTGATCTGTATATTGTTTATAGCTTGAAAGTATGTGTAGTATTTTTTGCTATAAAGGTTTCTAAATGCTTTTTGAAAATTCTATAAGTACTTTCTACAAAGCTTTTAGTAATCAAGCACTGACTTAAAGGTTAGAAAAGAGACTATAAATCTGTTACTATGCTTCATCTGAGCTTCTCTAAAACCATGGCCTCTGGGCACTTAATTTGTTAGTGTAAATCATGGTAATGATGAAAGGCTCTCTATCCCCTAGTCTCCCTGATTTGAAACAAGTCTGTATTACTGGTACATGCTTTATGTTACTACTGTTGAATAGAACCTGGGCTTGTATTCTGTCAGAATTACATTTCTGGTTACTAATTGTTTTCCTTTTCATGGGAATTTCTGTCAGCTCTTATTTAAATGGAATTTGTGAGAATATCCAGGAAGTGGTGAATTCTAATTGCTATTTCAGTGACACCATTAGTTTTTCTAGATGTGCAAATACTGTACTAGTAGTAGTATTGATAAAGCCGACCCTGCTTTTGAAACCAAATTACAAGAGGAATTTAAGAATCTACAGGACTTTTAAACATTGTAGAAAAGTAGCTTCTTTGCAAGGAGTGTATATGTCCAATGTACAGTGTGTATATTTAAATTCACATTTGATTGTTTAGAGACTGTCTCTGCTTTAGGTGAGCTGTCACACAACGATATGATATAAGTCACTGGTGGAGAGCTTATCCATTCACTTAAGTTGCCAAATTGTTGAGGGATTACAGCAGCAATATCTGGTGAGAGCAGTTATTAAATTCTCCAAAGGCTGTTTTAAATAAGCCAAAACAACTTTTTCCCCCATGGGAAACGTAGAAGTATTAATGGGAAGTAGGACAGATTACTTCTGTGGAGTCTCTCCAGTTCAAGGAAATCAACACCCATTCTTTCCTCCTTTTTGGGAAAGGGAAAAATGTACATTAGTGGTTCTCTTCTCCAAAGTTAAGGAAATGGGGACGGGAAAAAAACTCTTCATAAAACTTGTCCATATATGTAAGATGGGGAGACCCACCTCTGCTCTGCTGCGTGTCTGCTTGGTAATTGGGTTGCATAGGGTAGTTGCTTGTGGTTGTCAGTCTAGCTCAGTGATGATATCAATGTAAGGAAGAAAGCAAACTTTTCTTGGGCAGGCACTCCAATAGATACTGTTCCTCCTTTGCCTCTTGCCCATTCTGATACTAGGGCCTAAGGCCATTTAAGATGGATGGAGAGATGAGAGATAACACAATATACCTTTATAGCACAAATTTAGCCCATATGAGAGATGTACACGTTTTTAAACAGACATGTTAAAAATTTCAAAACTACTTAGAAATACATCTTAATAACATATTCTACTATTTTCATAGCTGAAAGTGCCAGAACTTTGGTAGAATTAGCCCAAGATATCATAAAGGGACCTTTCTATCTAGTGGCAAAGGAGAGTTTGCCAACTTAGTTGGCTGTGTTACATAGGAAAGGAGGATAATTTCAGGCTTGTGTACCAACAAGTTGACATATTACCATTGGATGTGTTGACCTGTGCCATTCTGGCTTAGATGGCCAATGACCTTCCCATTTGTCAGTTCATTCTAGATGTATAATTAAAATCGGTGATTTAATGAATGGAAGGATTTCTGTACTGTAATGAGTTTGTTTCATAGTAATTTTAATTAGATTTTGTTCATATGGATAAAATTTAGATTGGAATAAAGGTTTTTACCATGAAATAAAGAAAATACTGGAATCACAGTAAATTAACTAGGAAAGTACGTGTTAGAAATGTTTTATGCTGATGCTGCCCGTCTCCCTTTTGCAAAGGCAGGGAGACAGTCAGCACTCTGCACAACAGATGCAACTGAGACCATTGCATTTGTTCCAATTATATGAAAACACATTTTTAAAAACTTGAAAATCCTGTACGATACATACTGTCAAGAAGAGGCCACTTGAGAGTGATTGTCTTTACCGACCATGATTAGGGTCAAATATTTGAAAAGAAATATAAAAAAATCTCTTCGTGCTGCAAATTTATGAACTTGAGTTTTTAGGTGCTTTCTTTTCCTTTTGGTTTGATACCATATGTGACATAATCAGAGGAATGTGCCTTAGACCCTGTGTTCTGTTACTGGTCATATTCAGTCTATACGTTGGTGGGGCCAGAGGTAGAGGTTTTGGGGCCACAAAATTGGACAGATTTAGTTGGATTTTCAGTAGATATGATCTGATCAAACTGTAATAAAGGGGTATGGCATGTTACAAAGGATTCTGTAGTAGATTGTATCATTATGACCAATTATTTGTCTTTCCACGTAAGAGTCTTGTTCATCTTTGCTCTTGCTATGCCTTCCTGTAGGTAAAGTAGAGGATGTTTCCCTGCCCTGTTGTCAGGCTAAGGCAGATGACTTGCTTCTCCAGTGGACTGTGAGTGGATTCAGGCAAAAACTTTGAATGTGACTCTGTAGTTGCTTTATTCTCGCTCTCGCTCTCGCTCTCCCCCCCTCTCTTTTTTTCCCCCTCATCAACAAGAGACCAGCATGTGCCCGAGAAGGGCTGCCCTTCTGCCTAATCCTGCAGTTGGGAGAGAGAGCGAGCCCATCAGTGTCCTACTCACTTCAGTCCTGTTGTCAATCTGCAGCTCTGTGAGAGAGGAATGCATTTTGTGGTTGGGAGCCACTAAGACTGTGAGCTTTGTTTCTGCAACCAAAGCTAATAAATGTAGAAGGTGAGACAATAACAGAGTCAGTTCCGGGGAGTCTGTAAATTTGCTTGACAGGGATTAGGTTTCGGGGGAAAATTACGAGCATCTTGAATGAAGAGTGAACGAGCATAGGTGTTCTGACCTTAGGGAAGAGTAAAATGGCAAAGGGATTTAGTTGGCGTGAGAATACAAAGTGAGATGCTAATGCAGTGGCACTTTATTGATTTATTTGTAAACTATTTGTGGAGCACCTTTAATCAATCAAGCATTGTACTGGGGACTGAAAAAGTAAGGTTATAGTGCTCACTTTAAAGAAACTCACAATCTAGAAAACATTTTAGCAAAGAGCAAGTATGCAAAAGGATGACTCAAGCACAGATATGAGAAAAGTGAAACTGTGTTAGGGGCTTGTGGAGCCTTTCCTAAACTAGGTAATACCTGAGCTGAGTGTTGAAAGGTGAATAACAGTTTTATAGGCAGAAAGGAAAGTGGGAAGGTATTACAGGCTTACAGAAGAATAACTGTTGTCTGGAACAAACTATAAGCTGTTCACAAACAGTTTGGCTGGAGCATTCAGTGTTAGCTTAGAATGCTTGGAGTGAAGAGATGAAAATGAACAGTTAGGGGTCAAACCAAGGGGAGCCTTTCATGCCGAACCAAATAACTTGGCATTTACTCTCAGTAATAAAACTTCGTTGGGAAAGATTTTAATCAGGGGAGACAAATGGTCTGATTTTCATTTTAGAATGGTCACTTTGGTAGCTCTTAAAGAGTCAGTTGAAAAGGGTCAAGGTTAGAACCAGGGGGGGTTAATTAGGAAGTCATTCCAATAGTTTTTATAATTATTTATTATAATCGAGTGGAATCAAGTTTTACATATAACTTAAATTCTAAAATGGAAAAAGTACAATTCAAATATAAGAAGTATTACTCTGGAATATTCTTCAGTTTCCTCACATATTGTAGCACAGAGCCCAACAGTAACATTTTTTGACTCTTAACTTTAAGTAGATCACTGTTGAACATCAGATAAATAGTTGCTTTATGCATCTTTAAATCTTTACTCATACCAACGAGATGCTTAAAACCAAGAGAAATGCATTGGAACTGACAGCAACTGAGGGACTATGTGGCTCTCTACTCATGCTCACAGTGGAGTCTTTGTTCACTGGGCAGATTGGAGGTTCTCCCACAATTTTTAAATTCTTCTCTGTTGTCTTCTCTTTGTTGTTCATTTTCTCAAGAGCTCACTGATTTCAGTACATACATGATGAGACCCTTTAAATGTAAGAATGAAACATTTTGATGTAGCCAGAATCTTTTCCAGCATCCAGTATTCTTTGGATCTATTCATAAATCATCTGGTTTTGAATCTTTGAGGTTTGGGAGATGTGTGGAGTTAAAAGCTTTTACTTGCTCCAGCTTTTGTCTTTTTATTGGGAAAAAAATCTTGTCTTCCCGACTCATAAATAGTGTTCAAATAAAGTCTGTCTTTACTCCTCCTGATTTGCTTTTTTCTCTTAATCTGTGTATCGAAGTCCATAGTACTTCCCAGCTTGTGATGTGACTGTTTCATCTCATTTGAGGCATACAATCACTCTTTGTGGTAGGTATGTTGTCAGTGAGAAGGTGGAGGGTCAGAGTGGTTTGTGATGATGGAGTGGGAACCAGGATCTGCATCCAGGGGTTGAATTCATGGCTTTTCAAGTTGTTGCTTCAGAGTCAATTACACCTACACTGTGCCCATGCTAACCCTAGAAGTTTGGCGTCTGAAGGAGTTCAGAGTCATTTAACTAGTTTTAAGGCTTCTATTGGCTTCGATGAACATTTGTGAAAATTACGAAATGGTTCTCCTTGGAGGACAGATGGGTTCCCACACAACTGTGGGTTTCCTAGCATAAAGGTGCGTGTGCACGTGTGTGTTTGTCAAAGACACAACTTCCAGCTTCCTCCCTAGAGATGTAAACATGCCAGAGCGCTGTGCCAGGTGGGTGGAATGCGGGTGAACTTGTACTCCTCACGCCTAGCTGGGTGCTCAGTGTGGGGCACAGTCTCTCTGAGCTGGAGACCTTGCCTGTCAGTGACAGAAACACTCCCAAGTAATTTGAGCCCAGCTTCCAGGCGAGAAGTTTCTATTCCTGATTTTTCTGTTTATCCCAAACATCTACTCCCCTGCCCACCTCCCCACCACATTGCTTCTAAGTTAATCCCCATCTGTCTTAATACATCACCCAAATAAACATAATATTGTTCTTAATTTCTGTGGTATACACCCTTCTTACCGTGTCTAGCAGGCTTTGTGTTTTCTCCCACATGAGCTTTATGCTTTCTAAGGGAGCAGTAGCCAGTTTTGATAATATAATTTAAAATACATTTAAATAGGATATAGCAGTTTCCAAACATGGGAAAATGTGATTTTTGTCATAATACGATCGAATGGAGGACTTGAGAGCTATGCACAGAAATGGTTGTGAACGCTCCTCCTTCTGGTTCATTGAACTCTTCAGCTAATTATGTCCCTTTCACTTTCTATAAACACTTTTCTGTGTGTACCTGTTTCTGTGGGAAAGATCTCTGCTCTTTTCAAAGATGGAATGTCATTCTGTGGGTTTAGAAAACTGTATATTTGAAGGGCAGCCACATTAAAGCGGGGTCACAAATATGTCACAAATGAGCTTGTTTCTCAGATTTGCTTTCTCGTAGGAGGCTGGTAATTGCTCCTAAGCAGCAAGTTACTACTTAAGAGTCTTAAGATCACTCAGGTAGCAGTGGGGAATGAATAGACCCAGGTATGGCAAACAATAATACATGCCCCCAATAGAAAATAATGACTGCCTTTATATTAAAAACCTCTAGCAAAGCTTTTGAACACGTGCTTCTCAACTCTTTTATGGCTCATGGTTAGGCAGGGATTCTATAAGGATACTGCAACTCAGTTTTGCTGAATTTAATTTTGACCTTATTATTTTAAATCAAAGTACCACTGCCTTGATTATAAAAGAAATATAAATCCCAAAGACAAATGCTCAAAAATAACATACATTATGCCTGTTCATCATACAGCAGTCATACCTCTGCAAAGTAGGAGTGCAATTGAATCCTGTCATCTTGGGAAACAAGCTAATACTCTATTTTCTTTTCTTGTAATGAGAACTTCTAAGATCTATTCTCTTAGTAACTTTGAACTGTGCAGTAGTGTATTATTAACATGGTCACCATTGCTGTACATGACATCCCCATGACATTTATTTCGTAGCTGGAAGTTTGTACCTTTTGACCACTTTAACCCACTTTTCCCACCCTCCTCTCCCCACTCCACCTCTGGCAACCACCAATCTATTATCTGTTTCTGTTTTTTGTGTCTATCAGTGTGTTCGGTTTCTTTGGTTTTGTTCTTTTTTTTCCCCCACACAGCCTTTGGATTTTCTTTCTCTGTCTGCCTCATTTCTCTTAGCCTTCAAGATCCATCCAGGTTCACAAATGGCAAGATTTCTTTTTCTTTGATGTCTTTGATGGCTAAATAATACTCTGTTTAATAATATATTTACACCACAGTTTCTTTTTCCATTTGTCTATTGATGGACATGTAGGTTGTTTTCGTATCTTGGCTGTTGTCTGTAACCCTGCCGTCAACATGGGGGTGCAGATATCTCTTCCAGTTAGTGTTTCCCGGGGTTTTTTTTTTGAGGAGGGGTAAGTAACCAGAAATGATATTGCTGCATCATATGGTAGTTTTATTTTAAAAATTTGGGGGGCGTCTCTATACTGTTTTCCATAGTGGCTGCACCAGTTTACATTCCCACCAACAGTGCACAAGTGTTCACTTTTCTGTAAATCCTCACCAACACTTGTTACTTCTTGTCTTTTTGATGAGAGCCATTCTAATAGCTGTGAGGTCAGTGTTCCATTGTGGAATACTAGGCATTTGTTGGTATTTTGATATCAGCTTGTCTCTCTTTGTACATTTAAAGAAATTTGTAAATATATTTTAAAATAGCCAGCTCTAAAGCCATTTTTATACAGAAAAATAATGAAAATGACATTGAAATACTATTCTATAAACCAGAAGAGGTTAAAAAAATGCACCTGCTTCCTAAGTATCTTTTTCTTTTTCTTTTTTTTGACATTTAAAAAATCTTTAACCAGTGTTTCCAGAGTTAAGAATTGGACAGCAGAGTAAGCCTTAAGTGTCTGCTTTTAGTGCTTTCTAGGGTCCTGGGTTGTCCTATGGCAAGACCAAAAGCACAGGTCCTCTGAAAAACCAGCAGCAGTGGGCAGTGTTTCCTTTTGGTCTGTAAAGAGGATGTCAAAATTAGGCAAGATCGGAGTGAACTTGAATTATTAGATGCAAATGAGGAGACTGTAGTTTGAAACATTCGTTTTAGTTAAAAAGTATAAATATTTTTCTGTGTTTTCACAGTAGGCTAATTTGTAAAACATTATGAAGTAGTGAAAAATCTTCAAATTTCGTGGCTTAAACCAATAATACTACACTCACTGACTGCCCTTTGACTTTCCTAGTCCAGGACATAAGGGCCACCTGCATTCTGCTAGTAGATGGGAAACATGAAGGGAGGAGTTCACGACAAGCGTGTTACAGGCCAGGCCTGGAAGCAGTATGTGCTGTTCTGCCTGGTTCCTTCCTGTCAGGCTCCCATGACTGTGTTTATAGCAAAGGAAGTTTGCAAATGTAGCCCATCTCTATGCCCAAGAAACAAAATGGAAGGTCTTTGATGAATAGCTAGCCAGGCTCTGCCATCCGTTACCTTCCTGATTAATGACTAAAATCAGCTAATGAATTTGGTTGCTTCTGATCCACCCAGTTTAATAACTGAGGTTACTCAGCCTCTCTGTGTTCCAGATGTCCATAAAATTAAAATGTTTTCTGTTTAACTTGTCACACTACTAAAAACTGAAAAATCTGAGATTTGTAGGAAAAAAGTTGCAGAAGAAGGCTGATGTAGGGTCTCAGTGTGCACAGGTTATTCAAGAGTTAATTATCCAGAATCTCACCTGATAGTACTCTTCTCACTGATTTTTCTGTTTATATCATTGTGCTTTCATGGTGATTGATCAAACATCATAGTTCGATGTGCTCATGTACGCCTGAAAGGGTAGCATTTTCTTTGATTACATATCTAACTGTAGTGATAGGAGAAAAATAATCCAAGAGAGAAAACAAAAATCTAAAGGATATATGTGTCTTGTTGACATTTCAGATAAAAATTGAAGAAAATTACCTAAAGTATTTAACTTTTTATTTTCCTCTGAATTTAAAGGATTCATGTATAAATTTAATGTCAACCTTCAGTTACTTAGTAAGCAATGACTTCTTTTCTGGGAAGTCAACATCTATTGTATTAATCCTCCAATGAGAAATGTGAAAAGATTCCTCCCACCGAAGACACGCAGCCACTGCCCCTCACAGAAGCACTAGTGTTACCACCCACAAATCTTATCCTCTGATTCCTGAATTTCTCCCTTGATCGGAAAGAGACAAAGTATTCCAATTCATTTTACCCCATCAGAAGAACTCAAAATTCTGTACTTTTGTAAATATAAGTGAAGTCTGATAGTCTACTGTTAGTTCTTAGATCTAAGAGCAGTTAAATCAGATGCTTTTAAATATATTTAAGGTAAATGTGTTTCTACTAGAAAATGACAAACATCTGGGCAGAAAGCTTAAATTCTTACGATTGCAGAATAGTATGTTTTATATGCTAATAATACAAGTAAAAGATAATCTGCCAAATGTGAATTTTTCACTTATAGCAGTTCCCTTAGGAGAGTTCTTAACGAGAACTTAAATGGATACACATACAAAGAATTCAAGCATAGCCCTCCCCCAGCCTCAATATATTTTAGTCAATCTAAGGTACTTTAGAATATAAGACAATAATAAAAAGAAGTCAGAGAGGTTAGTGATGGTGGTGGTGGGTGTGGCTCTGGTAGAAAAATCTTTTGATCATTTGACTATTAAAAATTCATTTGGTTTAAAGAGAATGAAATATTTAAAACGTCAGTGAATTTTAGATCTTCAAAAGCTAAACCACTGTAGGCAGTTATCAGAAGATGATCATTTAAAAGTGATATCATTTTGAAAGTAGGACGTACTGTTCACATTACTATCTTACATGGATTATTTCTGTACAACATGTGGGCTATTGTTGCTTATGCTCTATGTCAAAACACTGACACAAAGACTCAGTTTCAGAAATGCAGATTTATAATCACATTTAACTCAGCTCATGAGGCACTGATTTTTCATTTCTTGGTAAGTAGTCCTCACACACTGCCACTTGTAGTACGAAGTAGTTTGAATTCCATTTAACTGGATATTTAGATTTGGCTGGTAGATTTTAAATTTATCTAACTTGGTGGTTATACTACTTTAACCCTGATTGGCAGTTTCCATTACAATTGCAGCTTATTTAAATGATATGGAATATTGTGGAATATATATTATGGAAGAAAAGATGGAGAAAAAGTGGTTTGGAAATTCAGTTGGTCTTTATTCTGAAAAGCATTCTTTCCTTCTTCATTAACAAATCAACAAGAAAGATGAACGTGACAAAAATCATGTTGTAATTCAGGAGGAACGTTTATTAAAACTTAAACAATTTAACACACAGTGCAAAGTATATATAGACAACTTTGTTATAGATATGTACACTATTTTTGAATAGACTCGATTAAATACCTGAACGATAGTAATGTTTTAATTAGTTTTACTATTATCTTGCCTGGTGGATTTCACAGGAATTTGGTTTTAATTGTGGAAGAATAATGGAGACGCCTAGAGAAAAGTTACCCTTCCCAGAAAATTGATAATAGGGTCAGAGATAGCACTCATATTACTCTCTTTATTTTAGTTTGTTTTAGAGGTGCTTGTACTAATGCTAACAGACAGGTAAACATTTTGTACATTCAGCATTATAGTCATACTTTTTTTGAATTCCCAGGAGGTTTTTTTGTTTGCTTTCCTCAGGTTCATACAGCTGTAATTTTGGGGATACTTGATTCATTAAGAAGGTGGAGAATAGTTTGGGTTGATGTCTCTTCTGTCTGTCGCCTGCTTTGATATCAGCCACTGTGCCAGCTTAGACCCTGAACTTCTCACACCCAAATTACAGAAGAGTGTATGTACCGCTTCCCTGACCTTCTTTCTATTGTAAACACTGTGAAGTCTGAATTAGCTGACTTTAAAATGCTTATCTGATGGTTACAGACTCCTTGAACGATCTTTTAGTGACTCCTATGGATAAAGCTTCCCTTTAAAAATTAAAATTTTTTGTTTAATAAATTTAAAATGTAGTATCCTTTTCAGGGCTTCCATGATGATGCTTCTCACACTTCGTGTCCTGAGTCTGATCACCTTACTCTCTGCACTCCTGTCACACCTGCCTAACCTCTTTGAATTTATGAAGTTGTTCTGGGGCTTTATATAACTATTATTCTTTGTGACTAGAACCCCCTTCTTTATCTGGAGAGCTCCTGCATATACTTAAAAGCCCAACTCTAGAGACAGATTGATTCCGCCTACCCCAGGCCTCCTCTGGATCCTGTTAACAGTAATAACGGCACTGCTTCTGTTTCCTGTTCACATGCTGGTCACTGACACCAGTATAATTTACTTCAGGACATGGACATTGGAATTGAGGATGCATTATTTGTCTTTATTATCATCAATCCACAGCTTTCCAACTCAATAAGTAGTAGGCGCTTATAAATATTTGATGAATCAATCAGTATAGCTTGTACAATTACCAGATTTTGGTCTGTTCAGCAGACAACCTGCCTTTATTCAAAATTATTCCATATCAGAACAAGCCAGGTTAGATTTGAGCCTGACTAATAGGTGACCTGACTTGAACCTACTGTTTTATATCAGATACCTGAGTGGGCAGATAAGAGTCTGGAAACAGTCCTCATGAATATTCATGAAGGACCTGTGGCGTCAAAATGCAGAGGAGAAAAATAACAATAAAAATCGAGTAAGCTGAGAATCAATAATGTACACTTTGTATTATTAAAGCTGTTTTTATGATTTTGAGCTTCTGTTCAAATCTAATTTCATGTTTTCTGAGAAAAATACTTAACCATAATAACAGCTGGCTTCATTACATTAAGTGCGAATACTATTTGTTTGTATGTCAACTTGGCATTAGTATCTGCACTAGGTAGAGGAATTTTGAATTATATTTGAAGAAATCCATTAAAATCAATAACGTCAATATATTGGCATTTGTGGTGAGACTTATAGAGTGGTGGGACTCACCTGATCTGTGAGGTTAGGTTTAAAACCCCTGTACAGAAAAGTGTTCTGTTTTGTGAATCAGATTATCCTCCTTGGGGTATTGTTTTAAAGTCAAAGCTTGAGTTCCACATTCACATCTTGTTAATGATGTTTTTAGTTTAAGCTTGTTTCTTAAATAATGCTTTCAGTATTTCTACTAGACTCTTCAGTGCCCTTTGTGCTGGAGATTAAGTTAATCATCAGATTTCCTGGAGACTACTTCTGCTTTGACTGTAACCCTTCCCCCCACATAATGAGAACAGGATCCTTATGATGATTATTCTGGTTCTCTTTTGCATGAAGCTGTTTTGTAGGTTCTTTGAAGACCTTTCCTCTAGAGACTTCCGTATCATACTTTTTCTTTTTATAATTAATGATACCTTTGGATAGCCTCTTACATGTCCTTCTTAGTTCCCATTCCTCCATTCTTTTACAGGAGTACCTAGATCTGGAAGGAATATATCCTGGGTGGAGGCTTTTCATCTCTCAGTTTCATTGAGATGTAATTGACATATAGCACTGTATAAATTTAAGGTGTACAATATAATGATTTCATTTACATAACATTGTGAAATGATTACCACAGTAAGTCTAATGAACATCCATTATCTCATGTGGATAAAAAATTCAAGAAATAGAAAAAAAGTATTTTCTCTTGTGTTGAATTCTTAGGATTTACTCTCTTAACAACATGCATACACTACATAGAGCAGTGCTAATTATACTTACCGTGTTGGACGTTACATCCTTATTACTTACATCTTACAAGCTTCTACTTCTTAACTACCTTCATCAAGTTCCCCCTCCTCCCACCTCTCGTCACCACAAACCTGATCTCTTCTCTAATGAGTTCGTTTGCTTTTAAAGTTTAATTGACCTACAACACTATATTGTTTCTTGGTATACAACTTAGTGATTTGAATTTGTATATTAAAAATAATCACCACCATTAACTCTAGTTATCTTATGTCACCATACAAAAATAATACATAATTATTAACTGTATTCCCCACATTGCACATTTCACACCTGTGACTCATTTTACAATTGGAAGTTTGCACCTCTTAATCTTCCTCATCTATTTCTCTCCTCACTCTCTGCCCTCTGGCAACCACTTGTATGTTCTCTGTATCTATGATTCTGTTTCTGCTTTGTTATGTTTGTTGACTTGTTTTGATTTTTAGATTCTACGTATAAGTGAAACCATGCAGTATTTGTCTTTCTCTGACTAATTTCACTTAGCGTACTACTCTCTGGGTCCATCAGTGTTGTCACAAATGGCAAGATTTCATTCTGTTTTGTTGCTAAGTAATAATCTGTGTGTCTGTGTGTGTGTGTGTTCTTTATCCATTCATCTGTTGATGGACAGTTAGGTTATTTCCATATCTTGTCTATTATAAATAATGCTGCAGTGAACATAGGGGTGCATATATCTTTTTGAATTAGTTTTTTCCCTTCTTCTTCTTTGGATAAATATGCAGGAGTGGAATTTCTGGATCGTATGGTGGTTCTGTTTTTAACAATTCTGTTCTCAGAATTTTCTGAGAAACCTTCATACTATTTTCCATAGTGGCTGCACCAATTTACATTCCTACCAGCAGTGCCTGAGGGTTCCCCTTTCTCCACAACCTGGCCAGCACTGGTTATTTGTTTTTTGATAATAGTGATTCTGACAGATGTGAGGTGATACCTCATTGTGGTTTTGATTTGCATTTCCTTGATGATAAGTGATGATGAACATCTTTTCATGTGGCTGTTGGCCACATGTCTTCTTTGGAAAACTGTCTGTTTGGATCCTCTGACCATTTTTTAAATTAAGATATTTGCTTGATGTTGAGTTGTATGGGTTCTATGTACATTTTTAATATTAACTCCTGTTGGATGTATCATCTGCAAGTATCTTCTCCCATTCAGTATGTTGCCTTTTTGTTTTGTTGACCGATTCCTTTGCTGTGAAAAAGCTTTTTAGTTTTATGTAGTCTCATTTGTCTATTTTTGCTTTCGTTTCCCTTGCTTGAGAGAATATATCCAATAAAAATATTGCTCGGACTGATGTCAAAGAGTGTACTGCCTAAGTTTTCTTATAGAAGTTTTACTGTTTCAGGTCTGATATTTAAGTCTTTAATCCATTTTAAGTTTATTTTTGTATATGGTGTGAGAAAGTAGGCCAGTTTGATTAGCTGCATAACTGTCCAGTTTTCCCAGCATCATTTATTGAAAAGGCTCCTTTTTTTTCCCCATTGTATATTCTTGCCTCCTTTGTCATAGATTGACACTGTAAATGTAGGTTCACTTCTGCTCTCTCTGTTCTGTTCCATTGACCTATGCATCTGTTTTTGTGCCAGTACCACACTGTTTCAATTACTGTAGCTTTGTAGTATAGTTGGAAATCAGGAAATGTGATACAACAGCTTTGTTTGTCTTTAAGATTGTTTTGGTGATTTGGATTATTTTATGTTTTCCTACAATGTTTAGAATTGTTTATTCTAGATCTGTGAAAATGCCATTGGTATTTTTATAGGGATTGTATTGAATCTGTAGATTGTCTTGGATTGTATGGTCATTTTAACAGTCTTCTTCCAATCTGTGAACATGATGTATCTTTCCATGTGTTGGTATTGTTTTCAATTTGTTTGCTCAGTGTCATAGTTTTCAGAGTACAGGTCTTTTACCTGTTTAGTTAGATTTAATTCCCAGATATTTGATTCTTTTTGATGCAATTGTAGGTGGGATTATTTTCTTAATTTCTCTTTCTGATAGTTTGTTGATAGTGTATAGAAACACAACAGGTTTCTGCATATTAATTTTGTATCCTGCAACTTTACTGAATTCGTTGATGAGTTCTGGTATTTTTTTTGGTGGCATCTTTACCATTTTCTATGGTTAGTATCATGTCATCTGCAAACAGTGACAGTTTTACTTCTTCCCTTCCAGTTTGTGATTCCTTTGATTTTTCTTGTCTGATTGCTGTGTTGACTTTCAATACTATGTTGAATAAAAATATTAGGAGTGGGTATCTTTGTCTTGTTCCTGATCTTAGAGAAAATGCTTTCAGTTTTCATCACTGAGTATATGAGCTTAGCTGTGGGCTTCTCATATGTGGCTTTATTATGTTGAGATATATTCCCTCTATAGTAAGTTTGAGAGTTTTTATCATGAGTGGATGTTGCATTTTGGTCAGATGCATTTTCTGTCTATCACATGAGATGATCATGTGATTTTTATCATTACTTTTGTTAATGTGGTGTATCACATTGAATGTTTTGCAAATGTTGAACTGTCCTTGCATACTTGGAATAAATCTCACTTGATCATGGCGTGTTATCCTTTTTATATATTGTTGAATTTAATATTTGCTAATATTTTTGTTAATTTTTGCATTTATGTCCATCAGTGATATTGTGTGTAATTTTTTGTGACATCTTTGAAATGTTTTAGAGTTTATAAATATTGAATTACTGTGGTGAACACCTGAAAGTAATGTATATTGTGTGTCAAATTATGTTTCAATTTTAAAAGAGAATGATGAGCTTCATTTTAATGGTAGGTGTTTAGTGTCCAAAAATACTCAATTGAAAAATAATACAAGAATGAAGACCGCTGCATTTTTTTCTATCTACAGAACTTTCTTGTAACCCTAGGCTAGCAATTTCATATATGGCTATAGCTAATTTGGAGACATTGGAAATATGTTAACTTTTAAACTAAATAAAGACTTAACTATTAATAGTTTGAAATGTGGGTAAGATAAAAGTAAACTGTCTTCTAATGTTCAGAATTTCATAATGAATAATAGTATTATTTCTCATATCACAAGGACATACCTCGTATTTAGGATTTTATATGATCTAATGCAGTGTTAATGGATGCCAAGTTAATACAGCTACCAAATTTTCAACACTTCCCTTTTTCCTATTAAACTGATAAACTAAGGACACGAAATAGAGGAATAAAATGCTCAAAGTCAGCAAAAGCAATTATCATTATTGTGATTATCACCTTGGATTATGACTTAGGTAGTTCAATAAGGGGCTTATCAGAACTGTGCATGTACCACTATTTCTAAGTATATTAAATTTTCTTGATAGTATATTTAGAAACAAATTTCCTATGAGGGATATCATACAAGTGACATTGAGTAATGGAATAAAAATAGTGGCTTAGGTTAGTTTTATAATAATTGTAAAATATATTCTCTATCATTATTTCTTACAATCACTGTTGAAGCCATGTAGTCTATCCAAACACAATTTAACATTTCCTTCCAATTGGAAAAAAATTTTAAATTTATCCTATGCTTCTTGACTGACAGTTTTTTTTTAATAGACTATTTTTCTAGAGCAGTTTCGTGTTCACAGCAAAAGTGGGTGAAAGGTACAGAGATTTCTCATATATGTCCTGTCCCATCACCTGCATAGCCACTCCTATAATCAGCATCTCCAGTCAGGGTGCTGCATTTGTTACAATTAATGAACTTAACAATGACTCATCATTATCACTCAAAATTTGTAGTTTACTTTAGGGTTTGCTCTTTGCATCCATTCTGTGGGTTTGGATAAATGTGTAATGCATGTATACATCATTACAGTATTATACAAAGTAGTTTCACTGCCCTAAAAATCCTTTCTGCTCAGTCTACTCATCCTTTTCTCTCCCCTAACCCCTAGCAACTACAGATCTTTTTACTGCCTTCATAGTTTTGTTTTACCTAGAAAGTCATATGTAGCCTTTTCAGATTGGTTACTTTCACTTAGTAATACCACGTAGTTTCCTTCTTGTAGTTTCATGCCTTGATAGCGCATTTCTTTTCAGTGTGGAATAATACTCCATTGCTGGATGTTCCAGTTTATTTATCCAGTCAACTACTGAAGGACATCTTGCTTATTTCCAAGTTCGGGCAATTGTGAATAAAACTGTTAACATTCATATGCAGGTTTCTGTGTGGACATAAGTTTTTAACTCCTTGGGTTAAATATCAAGGAGAGCAGTTGCTGAATTGTTTGGTAAGAGTACATTTAGTTTTGTCAGAAACTGCCCAACTATCTTCCAAAGTGCTGTACTATTTTGTATTCCTATCAACAGTGAATTAGAATTCGTTTTCTTCCACATCCTCGCCAGCATTTGGTGTTGACAATGTCTTGAATTTTTGCCATTTTAATAGTTGGCATAGTGGTGTCTCTTTGTCATTTCCATTTGCCATACCCTAATGACATTTGATGTTGCTATTCTGTGTTTATTGGCCATCTATACATCTTCCTTAGTGAAGTAACTGTTAAGAACTTTTGTCCATTATTAAATAAGTTTTTTTTCATATCTGTTAAAATTTAAAAGTTCTGTGTACATTTTAGATAACTATCTTTTATCAGATATGTTTTTTTCAGATATTTTCTTGGAGTCCGTGGCTTGTCTTCTCACTCTTGACAGTGTCTTTCACAGAGTAAGATTTTTAAATTTTAATGAAGTCCAGCTTATAAGTTATTTCTTTACTGGTTAGTGCCTTTGATATTGTATCTAAAAAGTCACTGTCAAACCCAAGACCATCTAAATTTTTTCCTATGCTTTCCTCTGGGCATTTTATCATTTTGCATTTTATATTTAAGTTGATGATCTATTTTGAGTTAAATTTAGACATAGACCTTACATCCTTTAATAAAAATTTTTTTTTAATGTAGACATTCAGTTGTCCCAGCACGATTTGTTGAAAAGACTATCTTTTCTCCATTGTATTGGATTTGCTCCTTTTTCAAAGATCAGTTGATTATATTTATGTGGGATTTTTTTTTCCTGGACACTCTACTATGTTCCGTTTATCTACTTGTTTATTCTTAGAATCTTCATGTGCTTCTCAATGTCAGTACGCTATATATGTTTAGTCATTATTGATTGAAACTTTTCTTCATTTCCTACATGCAATACCATAGGACATTCCATCTTTCTTCAAGCTTCCTGTTTCTCCAACTCTTTTCCTCCTGTGCCTTCTCTTTCATCCAGGTAGTATGGTTTGCAGAGATAGAAACTGGGTTGGGGTTCTTCTTCTGCTGTGACTTTAGAAAATTGTTTTAACTCTCAAAACCTGTCTTCCCTCATCTATAAAATAGTGAATAAAAGAGGCCATCAGATGCACACTTGCAACTCCCATTAACCTTCCCTTACACATTTATCCAGGTCCTCTTTATTGATCTGCATCTCCTATCTGATCTTTGAAGAATAGCTTTCTATATTTCTAAGTCTGCTCTTCTACTAGATTTACTTTTGTTCCATCAATAATTGCATTTTTCTTCTACACATTTCTAATTACTTCAGGGTCCAATACTTACTCTTAGAATCAAGCCTATATATAGTGATTTCAAAACAAAGCAAATCAGTACAAACAAAAATCACACAAAATTATATTTTATCCCTGGTTGAACTTTGGATTATGTGAACTTTTTGTTTTCCTGATGAATGCAACTTCTGTGTAAATCAAACTAAGGCTCACTGGAACAGTTTGCTAAATAATTACTGAAGAAGGTAGATCTTGAACTGGAACTTGAAAAAAGTGTTATGCTTGGAATAATGTGATGGATGCATAGGAGAACTCCATGCAGAGAAAGCCGGATAAACAAATAATAAACCTGACAGTTTATATGAAGAGAAAGTGATGTGTAACTGAGTCAACCTAGAAAGCTCATTAGAATTTAAAATGAAAATGCCTATCACAGTGCTGCGTACTACAGAAAAGAATATTAGTATTTTTGTGTGTGTGGTGTGCAATTGACTTAAGGGGTGATGAGGTTTTAATATGGTAGCTTATTTTATTGCAAGGTCAAATCATTAAAGACTTGGAAATAAAATCACTTTAAAATTAATAAGTTTAAAATATGAAATAACTTCAATTTCATCCTCAAATTTTTGTTGAAATAAGTGAGTGATGGGCTAGTTCATAGTGTCACTTCTTTTTTGTGTGTCAGAAAACTAAGAAATGCATGGGTAGAATTAATGGAATTAATGTATCCAAGTTTTAAACAATGGATCAGTTAGTATTACAGTTACAGATGATAAAATCTTAACTCATGTTACATATTCAAAGGGGAATATTTGGGCTCATGAAACTAGAAAGTTCAAGGGAGTGAGTCTCATTTGTTGAAAGCATGATTGGATCTAAGATTTCAAATAATAGCATCATTTGAAATTGTGCAGCTATTTCATTCCATTGCTCTGCTCTGTCCTCCTTTGTTGTATTTTATGGTTATGTAGGTTTTTGCCATGAATGTGTGTATGATACAGTCTCCCAGAGTCTCATGCATATATTCTACTAGCTAATGGTTGCATCACAAAGAGAATGCTTCTTTTGAATAATTTCAGCAAAAGTTCCAAGTTTCACCCTTATTGGGCTGATTTGGCTCCATCTCTTCAGTGACCTAATACTTTCAGTTAAGAATTTAGAAAATAGTGATTGGGCAGGTCTGTCCTATGAACCCTGTACTTTATGGGAGTAGAACTGAAGGGTGGAGGGATGGTGTATGTCAACTCTGGCCCATCTCCACCTGTATGCAATGAGAATTAAGAGGAGCAATTACTTTTCAAAGGAAAACAAAACAAAACAAAAGATGTATTATCAGAAATAGAAATTAGTAAAACGAAACAGGCTAAAACAAAAACAAAAAACGCAAAACATAACCCCAAACAAACAAAACCCTGAAATGGAGCACTTGGATTTCTGCCTAATGCAGAAATACCAGTTACTCCTTCTCATTTATAAATGACTAAGGTTAAGATTTCTAACATGTATAGCAAGCACACTGGAATTGTTGAATTATTATATTTCATTGCTGATTGTACCTTGAGTTCTGCCAATTTAAACACACACACACACACACACACACACACACGAGAAATGGTGAGAAAATTCATTTTTAAAAATGAGACTGAATGACCTTTCCATATGGGGAAACCAGTACCACTTGGCTGCCAAGTTGCAGTAGATATGTGCAAGTGGAGAGTGCGTGTGTTGATTTCATCCCCAAGAGAGTGCTTAGCCCACTACGGTGACCTCGGATTGGTTTTATAGCACGTCCCAGATGAAATTATTATCCCATCTTGCTTGTTTTCAGTTTATATTTTCTAGTGCCTTAAAATATATTTAGAAAATACCTTAAATAGTATCCTACCTTTTCTTTTTTGGTATCATTATAGGAAATGGTCTTTTGAAAATTGTTCTTAAATAACTATTATAAATCTATAGCCATGATTATACCAAGAGAACTCCCTGCCCATGTTCTGTTTCATTAATAACTTTGGAAAACCGATGATACCATGGTATTCATTGGTGAATCAGAGAGAGTGATCATGTTTCCTGTTTAACGGAAGATAAAATTGTACACTAGAAACAAAATCCTCAACTAGGATGTTAAGTCACATTCCAATTGGTTTAAAATATAATGATGTCTGCAGGGTGTAGTGAAATGCAGGTTTTTTATCCATCTCTGGCTCTTTCTCTCTATATCTCATACATTTTCTTAGCAACAACAATACTCTGTTCTACTTAACATACAATCTGTCTCCTTCTAAAAGAGATTGTGATTGATGACACACTAGCTGTCCTTCCTTCCCTCAAAACCCTGGCTAATGATACTGCTCTGAGTTTCAGAGTAGCTGTGATTTTGATGTCTTATATCTTACCTCTTAAACTTCTGGTTTTGTTTGGTTCATAAAACAAAATTTGGGGGGAACTCTCCATGACTGTTTACTCTGCAAGCTTCTCAGCATCCCTCCAAGCCTCAGTGCTGTTTTTCATAACATCCAGGTCTTAATGGGAAGCCTTTACTGTAGACATCCTTGCAGTAAGCCCCTCCTGCCTTTGCTTTAATATATTGGCTCAGGACACCATCAGGAGGCAGCATGCATATTCCAAGTGACTTAACCTTATGTTTTTCATCACATTTCACTTCTTTGTGCCCTTGAATTGCCTTGTACAGATTCTAGCAGGATGTTGAAAGACAGAAATCAGCTTTGTTACATTGAAACATGCGTCCTAAAAAGTAACAATCCTCTACTTTAATTTAACTTACTTATTTCCCCTTTCTCTGAATTTTGCAGTCTGAGCTCACCAGGCCTTCCTGGTTGGGGTTTCTGAATGGGAGCTTAATGCTTAAAGTTGCAGCAAGAAGCATGCTGAGCATTTAGTAAAACACATACTGTGGAATTAGAGGAAGCAGGTGCAATTCCTGTTGTCAAGATGGATGATCTTTAATGCTGCTTAAGACAGGAAGAGCCTAGCAATGTTTTCTCATGCCAGCATCTGCTAATATAAAATAAATTTTAGCCACTAGATGCTACCTATGGATAGATCTTCATGGGTAAGTGCCATAGATTACTCAAGGCTTTTGATGACTCGAAAAACTAATGATAGTTAAGGACCTACCAAGTTTAAGGTAGAAAAATACAGATGAGTAATATGTAGTTGAGGCGTAATAATATTTTTCTTACACTAATTCTTCATATGTGGGGATAAAGAATGAGCCTCTAACCATTACAGTGCAATCCTATACATGTTTAATGTTATGCTTCCTATTGCTGCAAATAAATCTTCGCCAACTCCATAACAAAGTGTTGAATTAGAATAATTTTAAACCATTTCTCTCAAGTAACAGAATAGAGATTATTTTACTCCAAAGAGGTGATTTGAGGGACAGAACCTACAGTGACAATTAAATCATGAATCTCTACATTTAACAGATGGCTGTTGGAGGAATTAGGCTTGAGAAATGAGCTTTCAGTCTAGAGGACTTGCTGCTTTAATGCCCCCAAAGGAGGCATGTCTTTGGAGAGCATGTATGGAGGAGGGAAGTTATCTTCAGAGTGTGACGTAATCATGACAGGAATAAAATTCGAAGTGTGATTCTGAAAGCTGTATCTCTCCCTCTGAGTGGAGAAAGGCTTTCCAGGAGGAATGACCTGGTTTCTAACAAAAACATGCAGAACATTTGCCATTGCGTTTTTGCATAACTTTGTATTAAATGTGATATTTGCTTTGGCTATTAGAGCCAGTCATATTAGGTACAGCCTTGAGATAATCTTTACCAGAAAACTAGACTTATTTTCCTATCATGGTTGTCTGAGAATTCAAGGATAAAGAAGAAAGTAGGAGTTGCTTTCTTTCAGGATTAAGTTCTCACCACACTAGGCTGATAGAGATGGCTCTGAGGGATTTTCTGTAATTAATCCAAGGACTATGCGTGTGTGTCTAATAATAATAAAATCAATGGATTGACTAGATAAGAGAATGCAAATGGCTAAAACTGAAATAAAAAAGGAAAGATCTGTTTTTCACAAACTAAATTAAACCTGAAATGGAAATAGTAAAATGAGAGAAAGTTTCTGTTGGAAACCTCTTACATCCTATTTTCATTTTAAATTCAAAGCATACTGCTTGGTCACTTATATAACTCTCCTCTAAACACTTTGTGAAGACCTAACTTGAAATATCAAGACTTTGTGTAAGGTATAAGCATTCTTTCGTATAGTACAGAGTAAAACTGCTGTGCAAATCATCTTCCTATGCTCCTCTCACCACGTATTTCCCCGGCAGTGGAGCTGGAAAGTAATCTTAAAGCTCGTTGTATGTCATCTGCTAAGTAGTCATGTAAAGATAATTAGATGCTTACATTCATAAAACTATGTTGTATGCATGATATCAGATGAGATTATCATAAAACTGCCACTTGATTGTTTTTAACTGGGGTAAAGAGGGAGAGCAAGTAAAGGGAACTGGGAAAGCATTTTAGAACAACTTGTGAAGGTCAAGGGCTGTCTTAGATGTGATGCTGAGTTCCCTACAGGGAGAAAAACAGCAAAGACTAACAAATCTAAAAGGAATAGGGCCAATTTAGATACTAATTTAAAAATTGTTCTTTTTTTTTGAAGCTATAAGTAAGCTTAATTCTTGATATCGGTGGGAGGGCACCCCACTGCATGAATTCAGAATTCTTGCAGTTAAATTTTAAAAGTAATTGTTGCATTTTTAAAGAAAAAATAAGAATTTTTTTTGCAACCCACCATAGAGAAGTCTTGGCTAAGAGCTATTACAATAAGTAGAACGCATCACACAGTTGTTTGAAACATTATTTAAGGTCTATTCTAGAATTGCCTTAAGACAAAAATCTCATGGAGCAAAATTTGGAAGCCCTGCAGATGGCAAACATATCTCATTGAGTCCAAAAAGGCAGTCAATCCAAAAATGGTGGCTCACTATACAAAAATACTAAGTAATGCAGTTTTTTTTTTTTTATACTAAGAAGGTAAACTTGAAAATTTAGTTGAAAGTCCAGGGTTAATCCAAATATTTTTCTAAGAATTGGATGAAAATATAAATACTAAGAATACTGCTGATTTATGTTTTTTGTATCCTTGTTAATAATAATGTCTTTGAATTCATATTAATTTTTGAAGTATTTGATGATAAAATAATTAATGAAGACCTGTCTGCAAAAATAAATTTGCATGTGTATGTGAGCAAAGTATTGACTGGGAAGAAAAATGCAAACTGGCAGAACACTTGGCTCACCTCAGGGTCACTGCACACCCTGAGTACTCCTGTTGGCCCCAGATATTTACCAAAACTTTCAAAGAGTTTCATTTTGCCTTTTTTTGAATTACCATGAGTAGTAGAATGCTAAATTAAATTTTGAAATTTTGTTTGAATACACAGTTTTTAAAAGTGTTTAATGAGATGTGCTTTTGTAAGCTCACTTTATTAAATAGGTATATTCTGGCTTAGTTTGAGTAATTGTTGTTCAGACTTCTATGAACTCAAAAAATGCTTGTTTAAAAATTTTTCATGCTGGTGCTTTGACAAACTAAATTTTGATATGGTGAAAAATGGCACACATAACCTTTTAATGATAAAGGATGACCCGTGAAGTAACCCAATTATCATCGGTATTTTCAAGGCTGGACACACCCAAGGGTCTGCTATAATGCAAGACCGAATGTTTGTGAAAGTCTCATGACAAGATTGTTTTAGAGAAAATAATCTCTAAGGGCTCTATAAAAAAAGTCAAGAAGGTATGTGTATCCTATGAGAAATTTAAGTCACATGATGAAGATCACAGCATTCATGAATGATTTTTAAAAATTAAAGATTAATATCAGGCACCTGTTTCACAAAAAAAATCCCCCAAAATGTATACAGAACTGACGGGCCCAACAGCATTTCAGTCCTTGACAAAATGCACAACTTGATCTCTCAACATGAAGAAACACAATTCAAAATTTCCACGAAAACATAGCATGGGAATACTGTATTAAAACTCCCTCTCTGACAGTGCTTTCTGGCGTTCCTCTCAACGTCTGCGCTGAGATAGTCCTTATGTGTAGGTAAGCATTTGAAGATTCACACATACAGATACATTTACCCTTTGTACTCATGTTATCTGTGAGCCTGTTTCTGAAAACCCCGCGACGCCAAGGAAAGGTGAGATACTGAGCCAAGCTGGTTTGTTTGTTGCTCTTCAATTCAGTACAGAGTTTCAGAAATTGAGAGGCTAATCATACTCTCATACAGAACATAATAAACATTATGTTAACACAAATAGGGATGCATCTTAGGGTAGAATACAAAATCCCTTTGAATTTTTACAATGAACCTCAGGCTTTGGAGGAAACTTGAGTTTTTGAGAAGGTACTTGCAGTGATGAATTGAGACTCAGGAGACATGCTTATACTGTCTCTGCTGTGAAGAGTAATTTCCTCAGAAAGTCAGAGAAACATGTAGAGTACAAATATCTTAGTCTCTATTGGCTTTTTGATTGTGTTTTTCGTAGTAAGATTTCTGTGATGAGACTTATTTAAAAAGAAACTAGACCATCATTTTGATAAGCTGTAAAAGGGAGAAATCAAGTAGATTTTCAGTTGAATTCAGTAAGTTTGAACTACAGCTTCCAGATTTAATAAAACTAGGTGGTCTTTTTGTTACTCCTGTAAAGAAACAAAATTTTATATGTGTGCTTTGTGTTTTGATCCTATTTTTGTTTCTTTACCTAACAGCTAAAGTTTTTAAAACTATTGTTATTTCAAAACTTAGAATGGCAAAGTAACCTCTTTTTTAAGTGTTTATGAAATTTCTCTAATACTGAAATAAATATATATAAAATATGTACATAAATAACACATACATACACGCATACATCTACATGTACATGTATATGCTGATTTTCTTCATTCTTTAAGCAATATTTTTTGAAAAGCAAACACTGGTAGGTTTTCTAGTAGTAGTAGACATTCTATAATTTCTCCAGCATTATATACTATTTATCTGTAACATGAAATATTATCAAATTAAGAGTTTTGTTTTCTGACATCTTACAGGTAGAGAGAAGTTAGCTTTTTCCCTATCACTCTGCACACATTGCTTCATATTTGTGAAGAATAATGTAAAGAAGGGTTTGTATTTGTAGATGTAGTGTAAACTGCCAAACAGTGTGAACTGTGAGAACTCCCATCACCTTTTATATCCCCACATAATACACAGTGCGTACTACAAATAGAGTGTTGAGGGGCTCAAGGCTCATTTTAAATGCTCAGTGCCTTCTGATTGAGTGGAAATTAGTCATTAATAGTTCGGTTGTCTTCTGACAATTGTTTTACAAAGCTGAGAATAAACAGAAATCCCAGTGGAAACGACTGTTTCAAAGGTTTGCAGAACATCTGTTTTTGGGCCATAGCTGATTATTAAAACCTTTTGTGTCTAGTTCTCCTGCTGTATATGCCATCTTACTGCGGAAAGTAGGCACCAGTGTGGCACAGCTGGAAACCCAGCACAACAGGATCCCAGGGCTCCAGACATTCTAAAATCTCCTGTGATTTTCTCACATGCTCATTTAGAAATGCTGCTTGAGAAACATGATTCATGATGAGGATGATGATGTCTGAGAATTATAAAACTTTGCTCCACAGCGTTTAAGTTGCAGTGATTGCATCTGATTGTGTAGGTAAGTCTGCTCATCAATTGGAGTTGGAAATGTATTAACTGTTCTATGACATGAGTCATTTTTATAAATTTTTTTCCCAGGACAATGCAGGCTATACTAAGATCTCAGATTGTATCATCTGTCTTAAAGTTTCTTAATGTATAGATCATCTTGGAGGTCCCTTTCAATTAAGGTATTTTATGAGTTTTAATAAGAAATATTTTTTTCACTTTCTCTTATTTGAAAATCATGAATATTGACCTTTTGTCTCATCAATACTTGTTTCCCTCTCTAGAATGAGATAGTATAGGCAGGCTCATTATTTATTTTAGGTTTCTCATATATTCATTTTAGGTCTTTCATATATTCAGGACCCATTATAAGTGTCTGAAATGGTATAAATGTCCAGGGAGTTAAAAAGTACTTGGGGCATTCCTGGAATCATTTAGCAGTCAGTGCATGGAATGAATATGTACAATGCAATGCTTATTGCTATGTCTATTTAATTTTGGAAATAATTGTGTTAAAATAATGAGATTTGTCATTTTAAGTTCTTGAAAGTCATGATTTTTTTTTCAGGAGGTGTGAGATGCAAACTATTAAAATTTATACCTCAGGAAAAAATCAGACCCAATTTTTTAACAACTAAGATTAAAAGAGATGCTAGGTCTGATCAGCCTGAGGCTATAAAAAAATAGACACACCTCTGTCAACTAAAGCTAAGACATATACTAATTAAATGAACAACAAAGCCCATGGAGGAATGACCAAGAATTTTAAAGAAATCAGATACAGAAAGGAACAAAAGACATAAAGAAATGACTCCTGACCATTCAAACTTTGTGAGGGAAATAACACAAATGCCTGAGAACATCGAGCATCATACAGCGTGACTGCCGCTGACAACAGCTTTGTCTGATACTCTTCAGCACATAGTTGGTGTTGGGCACAAGGTTTTAAATATTTTATGAAATAATTTAGCTTTCATAAAACAGTGAGGAAGATACTATTTTTATTCCCATTATACAAAGATGAGAAAACTGAAGCACAAGAGGTTATGTAACTCGCACTTCGTCTCACACTTAGACCATGGCAGGAGCGTCAAGGATCTACACATGCAAGGCGTTTATGAGAGCAGGAGACCGCTGGGAAGCCTCTTTGTTGCTTACCCTGCTGCTCCACCGAATTTACACGTATCATTCCTCTCATCTCAGCTTAATAGTTATATTGGCCAGTCATTGCTTTTATTATAAAATCTGTTTTTAAAAAAGATTTACCTTTGGCAGGGTGGATTTTTAAACAAAGGATAGATTGTTCAGATTTCATATGAGGTCAGGGAAATGAGAAGCACCTTTTCTGTTTCTGAACTATAATTAAGACCATGATACATCAGCTTTCAAGGAAATAATGAGTTATGTTGAGTCTACTAAGTGAGATTCCGTTAGAGCCTAATTCTCTTGGAATGAGATTCTTTTGAATTACTGTGAGAATCCATCATTCCTTTCCCTTCCCTTCCCTCTTTCTCTCTACACACAAACACATAGTGTGTGTAAATACAAGGTTTATTTCATCTGAATCTGATCTCTCCCAGCCCTGCTCTAATCCTTGAAGATGGGAGTGAAGACATAGTGCTAATGCTTGGCCAAACCTGAATGTAATATTCTAACTAGTGATTGAGGTATATCCAGGTTAGGGTACAGAATATATCAGGGAATAATCTATATATCAGGGAGCAGTTTGTTGGCTTTTTTTTTTTTATAGTAAATGTGGAGATTAATGGATTACATTTGATTTCTGTCTGGAGTCTTAGTTTATTGGAACTGGTCATGTAAACTAGTTTTGTCTACCCGATTAGAGAAGTATATCTTGGTGGTTCAGGCTATAAAGAGAAACACTTCCTGAGACATGGAGGAAGAACTTTGAAAGCTAGCTCTGCCTAGAAATATCAGACTTCTCTAATGTTTTCCTGTGATTTCTTTCTCTTTCATTGTATCTTTAAACTTTAACATGTAACTTTTGGCAAGAATGTGGAGAAAAGGCAACTCTTGTGTACTGAATGTAAGTTGGAACAGCCACTATGGAGGGTTCTCAAAAAACTAAGAATAGAACTACCGTATGATCCAAGAATCCTGCTTGTGGGTATATATCCAATGAAGTCACTATCTTGAATAGATACCTGCACTCCATGTTCACTGAAGCATTTTTTATAATAGCCAAGATAGGATGCACTCTCAGTGCCCAACAGCAGATGAATGGATAAGGAAAATGTGGTATATATGCATGATGGAATATTATTCAGCTATAAAGTTAGAAGATTCTGCCATTTGTGACAATATAAATGGACCTTGAGGGCATTATGTGAAGTGAAATAAGTCATAAAGAGAAAGATACCATATGTTCTCATAGTAGAATCTAGGAAATGCTGAACTCAGAAAGAGAGTAGATTGCTGGTTTCCAGAGGTAGGGGAGTAAGGAAAATTGGGAGATGCTGGTCAAAGTGTACAAAATTCCAGTTACAAGATGTGTAAGCTCTGGAGATGTAATGTACAGCATGGTGACCGTAGTTAACAATGCAGCATTGTATATTTGAAAGATGCTAAGAGTAGATCTTAAGTGTTCTCATCACACACAAAAAAATTGTAATGGGAGATGGATGTGTAAACTTAGACTGTTGTAATCACTTCACCATGTACACGTCCATCACATAGTCACTTTGTGTATTTTAAACTTACACAGTGTTATACGTCACTTAGAGCTCAACAAACCTAGGGGAAAAAGTTTCATGGAGTTTCTTGAGTCTTTTAAATAATCCAAGTTGACATAAACAACGTGATTAGCAAGCTATGTAGAGATGTATACATATTCACAAATAAATGTGCATATGCTTAATTATTTATTTTATTATAATTGGTGATTGCTTGTTAGAAGCCAGACACTGAATTAGATACTGACTGAACAATGATCCAGCACAAAGCCAGACAAAATGTGATTCTGTCCTGTGCTACTGATAGTATTTTGGTAGATTTTGAAGTAAATCTGTATTTTTACAACATTAGGTAATTAGTTTTACAATGATTTGATGCAAAAGAAGCATCCACATACATAGAAATAGGGATATGATGAAAACAAAAATTATATGCTCATGTAACAACTGAATAGAATATAAAATTTTTATATTATTTGTCAGAAGGTTGAGCTGATGTTTTTTATTCTCTGTTCTTTTCACAACAGTTTGCAGTTCTAAGTCCAACCACCTGGTATGCTTGATCTTACATGTACATTAAGTTTGAACAATTTCCTTCTGTATTAATGATTCTCGAGGTCATTTCTTTCAGCTTGATCTCTTTTTAAAGCTCCAAATGGATTTTCTTTAGACAGTGTTGTGAACTGATCGAGACTTACTTGGCCACAAACAACTGTTTGCCCTGAACAAGGGCCCCCGCAACCCTTCTGTCTTGTTATAGTGAAAATTAGTTTTAGACTGACCTCTGCCACACATACAAAAATTATTAGTACTTAAGTACAAAGCAGTTCATCTGATCAGTTGTTAATACTCTTAGTTTTAGTTTTCTGACATTTTAGAGGATCTGACCACTCCTTGTGGTGAAAAGGTCCCTCTAGGCTGATGTGGCCACATTTTAGAGCAGTACTTTCAACCTATTTGTGGTGAAGGACCATTCTTTTTTTTCTTATTAGTAACTCATCTAGAATAATGTTTTTGTGAAATGTATCAGTGTGTCCACAGTATGATACATAATAGTGGTTTTAACAATGAGATCATTTTATTTAAACATCCATTGTGCTGATTCAAGGATTTACTTTCACCAATGAAAACACATATCTAACATTTATTATTCAAATTACCAAACCAACCCATAAAGGAAGAGAGTTGTGCTGAAGCATATGTAGCAGCCTCTAGAGTATCCCTTTCTGTTGAAAAATATCTGAACATCCTAAGAGAGTGAATTCTCATTGATAAATGACTTCCCTAGATTGGTAGCTAAAACATCACACCATCTAAAATGAACTGTTCTAAAGTAAGTTACAGTCACCATCATCTGTGGTTAGTTATCTCAAACACAGTGAGTCTCAAACTCAACTGACCCATCATACCCCATACACTTTGTCCTCCTTCTGTATTCCTTGTATGGGACTCTGAGCTTGGAGGTAGTGGTAACTCTCATATTGCCCTGCTGCCTGCCCCTGATGTGTTTTTCATTTTGAAAAGACAGAATGAGGTGAAAATTAAGGTAGCTCACCTTAGCTTTTGAGAACATATTTGGTCTTCATACTCAAACCTCTAAAAATACTCCTTGGTTGAATCTTTGGTAATTGGGTGAAGGGTTCTAGCTCAAAAAGAAAAACAAAAATCCCATATGTGTTCTGAGTTTCTTGTTTTTGTTTTGTTTTTGTTTTCCTAATGTGGGCCAAGTCATTTGGTTCTTGATAAAATTTTGATTCCTGTCACCAGGTCAGATGACAGTAGATCTTTAGAAGCTCAGGACTCAATTCCCATATCTGTCTGGACTGCTGATTGGAAATACTAGTGAATGTGGATGGATGTTGAAGGCAGAATTCATCGAAGTGTCACAGATCCCACATCTCTGCCTATGAAATCTGATAACTGCAACTTCCTGATAACACTATTCTTCCCCTGTTTAACTTTTCTTAACTCAGTACATTTACTAATTTACCAATTGAATGAATTAAACACCAACCTTAGGTCAGTTTCTGCATGTCTTTCTAGTGTGCTTTCAGACTAGTTCCTGGCTTTTAAAGTCAGGGGATGTGCTTGTCAAAAAGTGTATTAAAGATTTGGCAAAAGCTGTATTACTTGTGATGATGTCCAATTAATGGATTATTTCTATTTGCTGGAGAATATTTTGCAAAACAAAGGATCAAGAATTGGAAAGTCTTTTATGGTCATAGCAGTCTTTACAGTACTCGGCTTATTGCTATCTCCAGATTTTAAAAATAATAGTAATTATTACCAGCAGGCTAAAAATGTACCCCACAATCATGGAAATTCTTAAATTGGAAGAGTAATATTTGTTTTTAGTGTAGTATCTACAGTGACTGTCCTATGCCTTTGTCAGTATTGTATAGTTGTGTGCGAAGGTTGTGATTTATTTTGAACATTGGGTGAGTGGTGGGGGGATTATATTTTCTAAAGTTTGCCACAACAGTTTTCTGTCTTTCTTTACTCATGTGACTGGGTGGGATTGTGTGTGTGTGTTTGATTGATTATTTTAAACAATGAAGTACAGCAGAGGGGCCACTGTGTGACTTTGGGGGCTGATTCATAAACTTTGGTGCTACTTCTGCTTGTGCTCTAGAATTCTCACCCTTAAAGGCTTCAATTATTAGATACAAAGTATTATTTCCTATAGATTACCATGCTATGAAAAAGCTAGAATTAGGTGATGCAGAGAGACCACATAGAAAAATCTTGATCAAGGAATTAAAGCAGTTAGCCTGTGATAGATTTCTTTTCTGATTAAGGGTTTGAGGGAGATACTTTGAATACAGAAAGATGACCCAGTCTAATTTCACCATAAGTAACTGACATTTTGGTAAGTGGACAAACAGTACTTTCTTAGGAAGGAGACCTGATCTATGGAATGTACCTTGAGGGTCTCCAGGTATAGGATTGCTTGTGGTGAATAAACCTCTACTCCATGGATTTTTGAGGCATGACTCCTTGGAGAATGTAATATAAGCTCTACAACTCTCTGATGCCTAAAATGAGGATGTTTTATGACATAAACATATTTTGCTGTGTGACATAATCTGCATACTTTACCCAGAGACATCCGCGCCACTTGGTTTTTTATATCCTTGAAATTATTAGTGAAACTCTGTACTGGGCAGGATTTCTGATTTGTTAGTCTCATTTGACAATCTAATGCTTTATATTAATTTATTTGGGTGTGTTGTATAATCACATTGTAATAAAAATCAGTATTATGTGGGATTTCTGTTCCTTTACCTTACAACTATTTGTATAATCCTAAGCCAGAAAAATATTTTAAGTAAAAATAGATTTAAAGATTCTACTTAATATTTTGTAGAGAAAGTAATTTTTCTCTTTATCAACAAACTCTTTGTGACATTCTCTTTCCTACTCCAAGATCTATTAATATAAAAATTTTGTCAAGTTCCAAACTGATGGTTTTATAGGTGAACTATCATATTTTTAATATTGGGTTTTTCTATCCTGGTACATGAATTTTTTCCCTCCATTTCTCCAAGTTTCCTCTTTTGTTTTTTTGTAGATATTTTCATATATTTTGTTGATGCCTATTGAAGTTTGAAAAGCATAATGCTATTTTAGCTTTTTTAATTTATGTAATTTATTATTTTCACTAAAAATGTTTTGTATTTTTCAACAATTAAAATCAGTAATACATGTTTCATTGTAACAAAAATTCACATATGCTTACATAAGGAAAAAATAAGTTTGCAGTCTTCTCTTGCCTTCTCCATTGTCCATGTATTGTTTTATCATCCCAGTATGCATCCTTCCACAGCTATTTGATTTGTGCTGATAAAAATATAGACACACAGGCAAATACACACACACACGCACGCATGCACGGGGGGGTGTTTATTTCCTTAAAATGATATTTGGTTACATGTAACTCGTTCTATTTTCTGGTTAGTAATTGTTACCTGGAATAGGTTTTGCTTTTACAAAATGTACTTCTGTCATTTTCAGGTAAATTATCATATGAATTTAATGTTACATTCATATTTCAACTCTTCCTGTCTGTTGTTCTGTTTGTTTTCATTACTTTAGTGAGGCTCACAGAACAAACTTGAATGAGACTGTGGAGAAACATTCTTGATTTTTCATATTTCTTGACTTGGTAATGTCAACACTTTCTCCCTTATTGTTACTATACTAATAGATACATGTCTTTTCCAAAATTACCAAAAATCTTCTGTGGTATAATTGGATAATTGGGATCATTATCAAATATATATTGCAGGATTGTAGCATTTGAAAAATACATAGCAGGATAATTGTGTTGTTAAATTTACCAATATTTGACGTTCTTTTCATTTTAAAATAAACACCACTAGTTTAATGACATTTAAAAATGAAATTTGTTTACACTTTTTCTCTTGTTTAGGGTTTAAGTTGAATGTTCAGTGCATTAATTCCTGTTTCTTTGTATTAAAAGAATTGAAGCCATTAGTTTCATTTTCAGTGTGGCTTTGTGAAACAGCATGCATTAGGACAACATATGTTAAAGATATCCATGTATTAAGTACCATATATTGATTGTATATATACATATATCCAAATATATATTGATTAATTTCTATATAGTCTCTAATCAGTTTTGCTGGAATTAATTTGTATGTTAGCACTTTTTAAAACATTTTCAATGTTTTTGGGTTATTTGATAATTAAATCCTGGTCCGTGTATGCACTCTTCTATTTCTGCTTTTAGGTATTTATTGAGATTCACTTTATATATCAATATAGAATCTGTTTTAGTAAATGCTTTTTGAGCATTAGAAAAAAGATATCTTTATAAGTAAAAAATTAAACACAATTATATCTACATACATATACACACAAATGCATAAACTCAGTTTTAATGATAGCAGCAGTCCTGACTGGTCCATGACCTTCTGGGAGACCTAACACTCTTTCAGGGGGTCCACAAAGTCAAAACTGTTATCATATTGATACTATATTATTTGTTTTTATGTTGCTATTTAGACTGATTTTATGAAAACAGTAGAAGGTAAAATGCCTGGCTTCTTGACATGAATGAAGGCGCTGGCACTCAGTTACACTTATACTCATGTAATCTTTTTTTTTTTTTTAATATAGAGTCCTTCTTTGTCTTTCTTTATGGCTTTGTGTCTGTTTTGTCTGATATGAGTATTGCTACTCCTGCTTCCTTGTCATTTCCATTTGCATGAAATACCTTTTTTCCATCCTCTCACTTTCAATCTATGTGTGCCCTTCACTCTAAACTGGGTCTCTTGTAGGCAGCATATTGTAGGCTTTTGTTTTATTATCCAGTCTGCCACTTTGTGTCTTTTGATTGGAGCATTTAGTCCATTGACATTTTTAGTAATTATTGATAGATGTGTGTTTATTGCCATTTTGAACTTTGTTTTCCAGTTGATTTGGTATTTCTTCTTTGTTCCTTTCTTTTCCTTTTTATTTTTCTTTTTGTGGTTTGATATTTTTGTTTTATATTAGCTTGGTTTCTTTTTTGTTTTGTGACTGTTACATGCTTTCGATTTGTGGTTACCCTGTTTTTTAAGTCTGTTAACTCATTACTGTATCTCTTTGCTTTAGACTAGTAGTCATGTAGGCTTGAACATATCCTAAAAAGAAGAAAAGAAAGAGAGAAAAAAAGAGAAAAGTTTATATTTTCTTGCTCCCCTCTCCCACTTTTAATGATTTTGATGTCCTTTTTTTTTTTTTTTAACATCTTCATGTTTAGTCTCTTCTCATTGTAGTTACCACATTTCCAATTATGGTTTTCTTGTTTCTATATCTTCCTGCTTTTCTATTTAAAGTAGACCTTTCAATATTTCTTTTAGAATAGATTTAGTATTGCTGAATTCTTTTCGTTTTTGCTTGTCTGGGAAATTAGTTCTCCTTCTACTCTAAAGGGTAGTCTTGCTGGATAGAGTATCCTAGGTTGCAGTTTTTTTCTCATTCAGATTTTGAATATATCTTGCCACTCCCTTCTGGCCAGTATTGTTTTGTGTAGAGAAATCAGCTGATAGCCTTATGGGGGTTCCCTTGTGCCTAACTCTTTGTTTTTCTTTTGCTCCCTTTAGAATCTTTTCTTTCTCTTTAACTTTGGCCATCTTAATTACCATATGTCTTGGTGTAGGTCTGTTTGGGTTCTTCTTGTTTGAGACCCTCTGTGTCTCCTGTACTTGGATATCTGTTTCCTTCTTTAGGTTTGGGAAATTTTCAGACATGATTTCTTCGAATACCTTTTCAACCCCCTTTTCCCTTTCTTCTTCTGGGGCCCATATTATGCGTAGGTCAGCACGCTTTATATTATCCCATAGGTCCCTTACATTGCTTTCATTGGTTTTTACTTGCTTTTCTGTCTGCTGTTCTGACTGGGTGACTTCTTTTATCCTGTCTTCTAAGTCACTTATTTGTTGCTCTGCATTACCTGGTCAGCTTTTGACTGCCTTTAGCTTGGATCTTACTCAGTCATTGAGTTTTGTTTTTAATTGGTTCCTCTTCATAGTTTCTATTTCCTTTTATCACCCCAGTTTTGAAGTCGTGATCTAGTTGACTGTTGAGGTCTATCTTATTGTTTGTTCTTTCAGGGGACTTCTGTTATTCTTTTAATTGGGAGTGGTTCCTTTGCTTCTTGATTTTACTTCATTTTACTTATATTTCTCTGGCTCTGTGGATTTTGGAGTATCAGTTATCTACTGTGGTCTTGAAGGGCTGTTTGTTTTTGTTTGAAGTGGGAGTGTTCCTTTGTAGACTGTGCGTCTAATAGTTTTTGTTGCAATGGCTGTTCTTGCATGGATGGTTGCCATGTCTTCCTTCCGTGTGTGTTGTCTGTTATCCCTTTGATTGGGGGTGTGGTTGGTGGTGTGGTAATCAGAGCCTGCCCTGATTGTTGTTGTTGAGCTGGGCCTCCTTTTTTGTTCTGTGGTTGTCACAGCCTTGACAGGGGCCCACTCTGCTCTCCTGTTGCTGGAATAGAGACTTCTAGACCCATTTCTGAGCTGTGGTGTGTGGTAGGTAGGGTCACAGCACTTCATCTGGGAAGAAGAGATGTCCATGGGAGATGTCCATGGGAGGTGCTCTCTGTGGTGTTGTCTGTCACTTGGTTTGTGGGCTTACAAAGTATTCTGTTGACACTGCCTTTGTTCCTGTGTTAGCTGTGGGAATGTCAGCTCCCCACTCTGGTGTCTGCCATGTTCTGGGCCCCCAGAACCACTAACACAGATTTGCCAATGTCAGGCGCTAGGAGTGAGCATGCAGTAACACAGCTGAATCCATGGTGCTCTGTAGGGTCAGTGCGGAGCCCAGCCCCACCTCTGTGTACTGTTCGTTATGCAGGCCTGTTGTAAATACCCTTACTCACCCCTGCCATGTGCCAGAACTTCTCTCACTGCCTGTTAGTCCTAGAGGTGCAGGTTCACAAAGATGCCAGTGGAGCAAATCTGTGCTCTTTGCCTGGTGCTATAAACAAATCTCAATCCTGCCTGTGAGGCTGTAGGGCCCTTGGCTTTTGGCCTCACCTCCATGTGGCAGTGATGGCTATCATATATTCCTGCAATCTTTACCACCACACCTTCACAGTTTAAAAAAAAAGTTTTACTTAAGAATGTCTTCTTGAAGCGGTGAACATTACTCATTCCATTAAATCTTTTCCTTTGGTCATACTTTTAATATTTTAATAAATACAAGTATTTCAATAAATATACATATTTTAAATAAAGCACTTCTGCAAACCAAACTGTGATGACATCTCTAAGAAAAACACTTGGGAAATTAGTATATTCATAATACAAACTAGCCACACTTACTTCATAGTACTTTATGTTTATCTGAAAGAATGGCTGACAGGTAACTGGTCATTCACACATTGGTACTTGATTTCCTTGAAAATAAAGTGAGCCTGTCACTGAAAAGAAAAGTAGCTGGCCGTATTGTAGTCAAAGGCAAAAATTTTACCTTTCAAGAGTAACTTAGAATTTTGAAAAACTAGAATCTGCCACCCTGAGCTTGTCAGCTTTCCAATACTTAATGACTTTCTGATGAGATTTGGTGCTGGTATTAACAAATGTGATTTTTGATGGTATCAAATTCTTAATAATTCACTCTTACCACAGATGTTAATTATGTGATCCTTTATATTAATTATTGAAAGGAAATAGCATCCTTTTTGATTTATAAAACAGTAATAGGCAAATATGTATGAACATGTATTATAAAATACTTAAAATATGGTTAAAAACTGTTGGTGAATATAAAAGTGTTATTGCCACCATATGTTCGTTAAATAACATATTTGCACGTGTAAAGTAGATGTTTAAGTAAATCCATGATATAAAAGCTCATTTTCTAAACAAAATGCACAACTTAATTAGGTGTTTTTGTCTTCTTTGGGGAAAGCACTAGATAGGTTATAGATGAGAAGTAAGAGTCAATCTGTCAAGGATGACATTATAATTATAGAAAACGTCTTACTAGGGAACCACAGTTGATTCCTACACTTAGTCTCTATTTTCTGTTTAGTCTGATTTATCAGCTTGGCATCTCCTAATAACCCTCATGACTTTCTAGTCTTATCTCTTGAAACAAGAAATTTTATGTTTTAATTTTCCTAATAAAACACTTAGTAGGTTTATTCTAAAGCAGGCAATGAAGAAGGCAACAAACATAAGGTAGTAGCATGCATTAAATCTATCTTTCCAAAAGATGTCAAACTTTTTAGCCAGATTTCCCCAAAATAGGATGATTGTATAATCAAATCTGTTCATACTCGTACCCTGCTCTTAATAATTTCAGGTGAAATGTATAACTAGGGATACCAGCATGTCTTTTTAATTTCACACCTACTCTTTGCTAGATGCCTAGGTGTTTTAAAAATAGATGCTTCAGACATGGTAATTATATTCACTAGGCATGTGTAAACATGTAATTGAGCCTAATGTTCTCAAGTGTCAAACTCAGGTGTCAGTGTAGCTGATCCATGTATGCCAAGAATATGTAGCTTCATTCCTGGGGGAAATACTTTCAAATAACTTTCAAAGTAAATTTCTTCATGATGCCCAAATAGGCAGGGTAATATATAAAACAAACTGAATGGTTACCTGTACCTCAGTAGTAGACAAAGCAAAATCAATATATTTATTTATAGCATAGCACGTGGAAATCTTTGTGTAGGGCTGTGCAGGGGCAACTGTGAAAATACATATGTGTCATAGTTCGTGCTCCCTAAACATATAGCCTGGTTGAGAAGGAAGATGCTATCCCTGAAATCTATGCAAAACCATGATTGGATGCCAGTGCAAGTATCACGGGAAAGAACCCAGGGAGCATGTGGTGAAAATGCTATAGAAGGTTTAGGTCATATAAGCAGTATGATGTTTTAATAGTTTTGTTTAACAGACTTTACTGAATGCTGCTGTGACTATTAAAGACTTCAGGCGAATGTTAGAGACTAAAGGCAAATATTGGAGACTTTTTTGATTGCTGTTACATTTTATTAAGGCCATCACTTATAATTTGTCCTGCTCAGAAATCTCAAAAGTAGTTCTGGGTAGTAAAGTATTTTTTCATTTTAAACAACATCAATAGTTATCGTTGCATGTGCCAAATTGATTGACATATTATAGGATCCTAAAATCTACTTTTATTGGATAACCATGTTATAATTGCTTACTCCATGAAGATGACCATGCTGTTTATTTTATACAACTATACATAGATTATGAGACAGCCCTTTAAAATGTTTATTTATATGATGGTTGTAGTAGGCAGAATAATGCCCTTCCCCACCCCAAAATGGCATGTCCTAAACCCCAGAACTCATGAATATGTTACCTTTACATGGCAAAAGGGACCTGACAGGTGTTAATAAGGGTACTGATCTTGAGACGGGAAGATGATCCGGGATTAGCTGGGTGGTCCCAATTTAGTCACTTGAGTCCTTAAAACAGAGAACCTTTCCTGACTGGGTTATGGAGATGAGTTAGGAGAAGGAGTAGCAGCACGAAGCATTAGGCTTGATTTGCTGTTGCTGGCTTGGAAAATGTGAAAGGGGACTATAAACTCAGAAGCAGGGGCAGTTCCTAGAAGCTGGGAAGGCTCTCAGCTGACAAATACCAAGGAATCTGGGATCTCAGACTAGCAACTGTGAGGGACTAAATTCTGTCGGTGACCCAGATGAGGAGGAAATGGATCCTCCTGTGGGACCTCCTGAAAAGACATGGCTCTGCCAACACCTTGGCTTTTGCTCCATGAGACTCCTGTTGGATTTCTGACCTCCAGAGCTGTAGAATAGTAAATTTGCATTGTTTGAGCCACTAAGTTGGTTGTGATTTGTTATGATGCAGTAGAAAACTAATACCTTTTTCTGCCCCATCCCACGAGAGGGACATGACACTCTCCCATCAGTGATCTTTTGCTACAGAAATTCTGTTCTCAGACTTGAACATTGAACTTCTTTGTCTTTCTGATCACACAGATTTACATATGCATCCTAATATATAAAAAGCTAAATAAACCACTTTAATTTTCTCAATATTTAAGTATGAATTATAATTTAAGAAGATGTACCATTCTTGTGGTTTGTCATGCTTGATTGATGGCTTGCTAAGGTCCTGACCTTGCATTCATATAATTAAATGCAATCAGTATTTACATTGTGGTCATGCCACTGATACCTCTGCTAACAACAACAACAACAACAACAACAACAAAATGTATTCTGAAGATTTGGTATTTAGTTTTGCTCCCAGAGGATTTTATATAAAGGTTCTGAACTTTACATTAGAAGGTTTGTTTGTCTTGTCAAGCTGAAGTGTGAAGTCCTTATTGGGTAAAGCACAATAAAGCCTTGAACAGTACTTTACGTTTTATTTAAAAAAAAAAATCACACTTAAAAAATACCAAAATTCCAAACCTAACACTTCACTTGAATACTTTGTATTAATAAATTTTCTTTGGAGAGACTTTCTTAACTCAAATTTGAACAATATAACAATCAGAACTACTGTGAAAAATAATCCATTGTTATAGCCATAGACAAAAGACAGGAAGAAGAGATGTTTTTCTAAATCATATAATATTCTAGAAATACATTTTGCTATTGTAATCAGTAGAAATAGATACAGAAAAGTTGAACTTCCTTATGAAAAAATATCTTAAACATCTGATTTTAAAAAACAAGTTTTGGGAAGATGGCAGAGATCTATTTTTATCTAAGTATAGACAATACATAAAGCTAATTTTTTAATATAAGAGGAACTCATTTATAAGGAGTGTGTTCAGTGGCCCAGCACTAATTCTAAATCTTGACTTTAAGTCAAATCATTAAAACAGACTACTTGGGTATTACATTATGATGTCTTTATTTGCTGTTTTCTGTTTCTTTCTGATAAATATGCATAACAAACACACGTGATAAGCACATCCGTGGTTTTTTTCCATTCTGTAGTTCACTAGTGTCCAGGAATATATAGAAATACCTATGAACTGTGGTGCGGTTCTTCTGCTCATCTGCTGTCACATTTGTGCCAAGTACTCTTCCCCTTGCTGGTGACATCGCCTAGTATGCCTTGGTCATAGTGCAGTGTAATTAATTTGAATTTAGTAAGCAGATTGCTTACTGGCCTTATGCAATGAGCAAAATTCTATGTCCACAGTATGGGCTTTGACCCTCGCCTTCAGGAGCACATGTGAGCTCAAGAAATGTCCAGTGATACTGACAATGAAGATGATGGTCATGGAGTGACTCTCTTGTGTAGGTAATTGCTTTTCTTGAATAAGAGTTACTGTAAAAGGTATATTCAGTATACAGAATGAAACTCACATTTTTCTTTTGGAAATATTCTTATGACCTTTTGCACTAAGAAAGTTAAAATGATAATCACTATAAACCAGGAGGATTATGGTCCTTCTCTTTGCCACAAGATTTTCAATCTACTGCTATGAGTCCTGTCTCCTCTTTTTCATTAGTAACCCCAGTATGTCATTAAGTACATATTAAGTATTATATTTTTAACCTTCACAAAAATCAACAAAATACACTACCTCTATGCCTTACTGAATCTTCACTATAACACACATCCTGTTAGTGATCACAACCCTTCTGTGTTGCTTTCTCAAAATGCTTTTAATGCTCAAAGTCAAAATACCAAGCTTTCAAATGTCAGTGTACAAGTGCATAGAGCTTCTGTTTCTGTTTGGGAAAATGCATTTTTGAATGTGTGGATTAGATTTCTTGTATTCTTCAGTTAAAGTGCAGTAGTCCTGTATAATATAGTCATGTCTACTTCACTCCAATCTTTACACTGGTTTAGGCTTGCTAGATAAAATACAGGGAACCCAGCCAAACTTAAATTTCAGATAAACAACAAATAATTTTAGTATGTTCCATGCAATGCAATTTGGGATATTCTTGTATTAAAAAGTGTTGTTTATCTGAAATTCCAGTTTGGCTGGAATAAACCATACTCCAATTGCTAGTTCATAAATGTTTCCTAAATGAGTGATAGAACACTTTTCTGCTTGTTTTTCTTCAGTGTAAGGTGCTTAATTATATCACAACGTATAATTACTACATTTTCTCATGAAATGTTAGAGAAATAATTATAGGTTTCAAGGTAACATGGGATAGTTGTTAACTATTTGACTTGACACACCAGCCCCACAATAAAACTGCTGTGTTCAGAGGTCAGTTTCTAAAAATATGTAACAACTGAGTAACTTACGCAGGACAGATAAAGTGTTGAAGTAGAAGTGACCCATCAAATGAGACAGTTGTACTTGGTCATTCTGTCCCTGCAGCCTGACTCCCCAGGGAGTTCCCCACAACCACTCAGTGTCCTGGACCTTATCTCACTATACTGAGCCTACAGGTGTACTATGTTTAGGGTAGTGTGAGTACATGTGTGTGTAGGAGGGTGTTTGTTTAGTCTAAGTTGGGAAGGAACTGAAGAAAGCCTTGGAGTATGGAGAGCACATCATGGTTGCTGGTGCTCACCAGGTGAGGGGCTGGACTCTGAGAAGCCAAAAATCTGATGAACAGCAACTTAGGGCAGTGGGTCTGGGTGATGGGTGGTGCCAGCTCAAGAAGGGGAGGCTGAGTATCCTGTGGGTGAAATTCATGAAGCTCCAGATGCTTTGAAAATGCCTTTGATTTTGAGCATCTTCTTCACAACTGGGATTTTTGTTTTGTTTTGTTTTATTGACACGTATTTGAAAGACAGGACTTTATAGGTATAAGATGTATGGCACAACGACTTGACTTACATATATTGTGAAATCATTACCCCTATAAGTTTGAACACCTCTGCTGTTTCTAATTTTTGATAGCATACAAGTCAATTAAGATAATTTCAGTGATGCATTAAAGAATTCATTTATTTAATCGTTCATTCTTTCTTGGCTGAATCCGTGTTGAGGGAGGAGCATCCTAATCACCCAGCCTGCATTATTCTCTGTAGTATCTTGTCTGTTACTACATGGTCTAGCCCCCTGAGGGCTTTTGCCAACAGCTGTCTACCCACAAACTTGTGAACTGCTTTGAATCCATCTCTCTTGGATGCTGTCAAAAGTTACAAATAGTGGAGGTGGTACCTGAGCTGTCATGGGGGATTCAGTTACAGACATGACAGACCTTATTACAGTTATGTTCGATATTATTTTAATTCGGGCTCTATCCTTTTAGGCCAGTAGCAGGAGTGTTGGCAGGTAGGACAGTGGAAATGAAGTATCATGTAGATCTCAAAGAAGACCATATGTTTTTAGGACTTATGGATATTTAAAAACAGAACAGTATATGACCTAAGTAATCTAAAAGATTAGACTTATTAGCTCATGTCCTGAAATGACTTTTGCATGGTACAGAATTAGTCTACCACATTTTTTTAAACAAAAGTTTGATTTTATTTTAGTAAAATGATTTTATTTTAGTAAATTCATTGAATATATTTATTAAATACAAAAAGGTACCAGGACACTGTACGGGGTGGTAGAAAACAGTGGTAGACAAAATTTTTACCATTTTAGAATTTATATTCTAATGAGGATTATAGTCAGTACATAAGTTAACATAGAAATAAACTAAGTGGTAATAGCTGATACTGGACAGGAAACGTAGGTGCCGTATCAGAAAACAATGTGTTGTGTGTACATGATTGCTTTGTCAGGAGATCTATGGCTCACTTTTAGACAGAAATCTTTTGGTATCAGACAGAAATCTGATCGAGATCTGTAGATACCTGATCAAAATGAATTCATGAATAGATATCCCAGAATAAGTTTGCTGAGGGAAACATGAATTTCCAGTTCAATAATAAATGGTTATGACATACTTGGATATTTTTCATATTATTGCTTGTGCCCAGACTAAACAGTGTTGTGGTAACAATGCATAGAAAATGCAAGTAATAAACCCAGCGTAGAATAATTCACTATTATCTAATAGTTTGAAATTCCATAAATGTCAAGTAGAAAATCATCAGGATTTTTAGTGCATGATTAGAATATGGAGCAAAATACTTGATTTCCTGCATGAACACAAATCATTGCTTTTAAGTGACCTGAGCAACTTATATTTTTTTGTTGCAAACTGCTTTTCATATTGACTACTCAGTTTTAAAATGGCAGTGTGTAATTGTCTTCATCAGGCTTAGACCTTTTCCTTAAGAAATGGTTTGAAGTATTTCCATCAGTCTTAAGCTTTGCATTTGCTTCATCTTTCAGTTCCATGTCAGCAATGACCTTGTCTTCAAGTTATATGAAAGAAGGAAAGGGCTGTTGAAAACCTTGTTTTTGTTCCAGAATTGCTGCAAATATGGAAAAATCTTTTACTGATTTTATAGCAGGTTTCATATCAATGCAAGAAGCTATCATTTGTAGGCTTAATATTGTTATCAGTAACAACATGTATTTTGAGCTAAGTGAAAACGTCGGAAGCGGTTCTGGATACATATGAAAATGTTGGTAGCTTTGTAGGAGAAGGAGAATGTTGTCTTTGAAAATATTCTGCCAAATATAAATAAACATATTATTAAAAGGTAGAAAAAGTTGACAGCAAAAATATAAGCTAAAAACATTATTTTATGACTATGAAATTACATACAGTTTACTGCAAAAAAAAAAAAGGCAACCTCAAGATGAAATAAAATTATACTTGAGAAGAATACAGAAAAAGCATCTTTCTTAAAATTTTGTTGTTAAAGGGACTACTTTTAGGAAAATAGTCTTTAGATGTGTTATAGCTATTAGTACAATATTTATTTGTATTTATTGTGCCTGAGCAACATGGCAGTTGCATGGTAATTATTTTAAATACATCTTTTAGGTGAGACAGCTGACACCTACAGAGGTTAGGTGAGTTGACCAATGTCATGAAGCAACTCTGTGCTTGAGTTGGTAGATAATGTTTGGAGCTTTTTATGTGTGCATGATTTCTGTAAAATGTGGTACGTTTTGCTGTTAGAGTGGCCCACATTCATAACCTTTGAGGTAAGTAATGGGCCTTAATTACCCCTTTGGATCTTCCTGTCAATTATCTTCCTGTGTTAAGAGCCATTGGTGAATCCTCTGGGATATTCATCAACATCCATTTATTATGCTTTGTACCTGGCTGGTATTATGTTAATGCCAAATATTTTATATGCACTATTTTATCAAGTAAAATCCTGCGGAGTTAACATAATTCCCAATTTGAAATGAAGAAACTGAAACTAAGAAAATTACTAACCCAAAGTTACAGAACAATTAAATGGTAGAGATTGAAAAAAAAAATCAGCCATCACACGCCAAAAGCTGATTACATGTGTTGATAGTATAATAATGATGGTTATTTCTGGGGGCAGAGTCTATCCTCTAGTAGCACTTGGGAAAATACAGAAATGAAATGTGATAATAGTTCTTTACTAAAACAGAGTCATGTCTTGTGAAATACATAAAATTTACCACTTGGCGACTATCAGTACAGTAATTAATTCAAGCAAGGCTTATCTTGATACTGTAACTAGTGTGTGAATATTTAATGATGAATAGGATTTTTATGCAGTTGTTAAGTATCTCCTACCAATTACAGGCTATTAAAGGGAAAAGTAACTTTATAGTGGTAAGAGCGGGGAACCACCAGCTTTGTGACAAACCTGTCTCCTGAGATAATGTACTGACAGAGATGCAACATCACTTCTCTGTATTCCTACCAAAATTGCGTAACCTAACTCTAAACAAGAGGAGCTATCACTTAAGCCCAAATTGAGGGATACTCAATAAAATTACTGGCACTTTTCAAAAATATTAAGGTCATTAATTGCAAAAAGAAAGCTAAGAGATTGCTCTTGATAAAGTAGTCAACATTTAATGTATAATCCTGGGTGGGATTTTAAACTGGGGAAAAATAGAACAGACGTTTTTGCCAGAGTATGTGAAAATTACATGTGGACTATGCATTAGAAAATGGCATTCTATCAACATAAAATTTTCTGATTTTGACTTGTTTGTTTTATGAGAGGGAGGGAGGTAGTTAGGTCTCTTCATTGATTTCCGAATGGAGGAGGTACTAGGAATTGAATCCCTGACCTCTTGGGTGTTGAGCATGCACTCTACCACTTGAGCTATACCCTTCCCCCCAAATCTTCTGACTTTGATGATTATACTAGGTTATGTAAGAGAATGCCGTCGTTCACAAGCATTTATGAGTAAAGTGCCCGGAAGTTGCCCTTATTTAATTTAATTCTCCTTGTATTTACCTGCATTTAGCTGCATTTGCAGTACAACAGTTGTTAATATTTAAATGCCTATCGGTCTTTGCTACATTTTGTTTTCTCTTTAATTTACACTAAAAAATAGTGAACCCTAAGTTTTCTGCGGTTTGTTGGGTTGGAAATACAATAGCAGGATCTGTGTTCCAGCATATAATATACAGGAGATAAAAGCTTAAGACACACAAAATAGACATCCCGGCTGCTGCATGAATCTGTCTAGAGAAGTTTGTTTTGCATTGTGGACGTTTATGTCGGTCAGCGTGTATTAGTCCTGTTGAGTTAGAGTCTTCTTTGTAATGTCCTTGATGACAGGCTGCTCTTCAGAAGGTAAATAATTGAATTCTACACTACCCTTCCGGTTTTCTTTTCTTCCCATGGGCATTTATAGGTATGTTATTTACAGCAAAATTTTATCTATTATTTATGTGACTCTTCCAGTTTCCATCAGACGCAAGCAGTACCATGGAAATATATGGATTATATTATGATACATATCATTTGTTACACTAGAGTGTTCAATTCTTATTTTTTTTTGATGAGGCACAGATATTTTATCCTGAATTTCTTCCAATAAAGAAGAGACTTATAACATGACTCCAATGAAATTTGAGGTAAATATGAATAAAACTGCATCTTTCATAACCATAGTACAATTTAAATGAGAGTTGTTTAAATATCTTTACAACAAGTAAATTGATGGCTTATTTTAGGAGAGTATGTTATTAGGTCACAGATATTTTTAGACATTTTCATAGTATGTTTGATACTGCTAAATTTTACCTCACTGATGTATTTCAATATGTACAGTTAACATTAGTAGGTACATGATTCCACTTCAGAGACTACAAACTCATGCTCAACTTAATTTAAAACAAATTTTAAAATACTACATGTTTTTTTCCTCAGCTTTTTGTGGCATGTGTATGTGGAGAAGGGCAAAAGTTATTGGGTGTGCTTTTAAGTACATTTATTTTGTTAAAGAAAGAGGAACAGGAATATAACAACTATAATTAATGTTAGGGTAAGAGAGAAAAAACCACAGGGGCATGTATAGGTTAGGCAAGAATTGTAAAGTAACTTTGGGTCTGATTCTTCACTGCCAGGTCTGCAGGGTTCTACATATGCTAGCGAACTTGCTAGAACTCTGGAGAAGACCCAGTCCCGACCCCATCGTGTCCTTCCCTATGCACTTTATGGTGCGAAATAGGAACATAACATTCACTCATCTCCTCAGACATTGATTTTTCTGATGAGTTAGGTCAAACTATAAATGAGTCTTTTGTCAGAATATGGTGTTTAGTAAAAATACCCCAGGAAAGTTTGTAGTATAGTTGATACAGTTTCGGGGAGATAGATGTAGCAAGGGATACCACACAGAGTAACAGAAGAGAGAAAAACAGTTAAATTGGAAGGACAGGACTTTTTAGCCACTAAAAATAAATACTTGTGTGGGGAAGGAGTCTATTGACCTTAGATAAATTACTTAAAAGAGAAAATCATAGTGTTATTAGCAAAAGAGAATAAATTTGTCTTTGTCCCTCCTGAAGCTACTAGCAAGTTCTCTTTTCTTCTCTACAGAAAAAAACTTTTCAAAAACATTGCAGCATATGTTCTAGGATTTGAGAATTTTTGTGGTTGAAAATTTGTACACAGTATTCAACTATCAAAAAACTGAGCATCTTTACTTTGTAGAGTTTGTCCCCCTTCCCTCTCATTCTTTACTTCAAGAGTTAGTCTTGCTGAAGGCAGGTTAGGGGGAGAGTGGAAGGAAATAAACTTGTTATTTTAAAGAGTGTCGTTTGGATTAATCCATTTATATTACAGCTTTTGGGTAAACATTCAGTGTTAGCAGTTCTTCTGTCTTCTGTGTTTCTAGTGAAAAGTAATCTTGGTAAAAGGAAATTTTTTTTTTTTTGTCTCTATTCTTGTCAGTGACTCTCTCAGCTATTTCTAAACTGTGTAAGCTCAGGGCTACTCCAGTGCTGGGGCTTGGGTGCAGAGATTCATAAATTGATTTGCAGAGTGCTCAATCCTCTAGAAACATTTTCTGACCCTGCTTGGTTCTCCCTAAGCTATTTGGGTGTATCACAGGCACTGCAACCCTGTTCTATAGGTAGTGGTAATGAAACAATACGTGGTCTGACCCCTTTCCTCTAATTCCCCGTCCACTTCTTACTGGGTGGACATATCACTTACACCTGTGGTGGGGAAGAAGGGATTGCTTGAAACAGGGCACTGATTAGGATCTGCTCTGGGCGGTGAGAGCACAGTTCTGGCGGAGATGCAAAATGTCATCATTCTTTCCTTCTGGTACCTAAAACCGTGAAATACTCTGGCTATAATTCTTCCTGTCTATTGGAGATGCACACAGTAGTGTGAGATGAACTGTGCTTGCATCCTCTAACCTCTCATTAAAGTATAAAATAAAACTATTGTGAAATATCATGGTTTGCTTTTATATTAAAGAAGAAAATATTTTCAATGAAATAAGCAAAGTTTAAGAAAATTGCTTGCTAAGGCCACTTACGCTTTTTACTTCTACTTGTTATAGAAGAAAGGAAATTAAAATTTCAACAGCTTTCTTTTTTAAACAAAAGGTGTATCCTCAGCCAGGAAAATGGGTAAATCTAGAGATATGCTCAAGGAGTGTATCAAATTGTCAACTTGCCCTACACACAGTAACATCTTTTAATTTATCATTGGATTGAAAGTTCATTTTTGAATAACCTAAGAAGTAAAATTGCCTTTTTTTTTGAGAATTTAATATAGTTTTCTAACCTTCAAAAATTAATACAGTACAGAATAAAATTTTGTTTATAATTTTTTGCTATTTAAGTATATTGAGAAACTTTTTCCTTTTTGACATTTACAGTATCCCAGTATATATCTTAAATTCATGTATTTAGTAATCAAAACACTGCTTGTGAAGTACATCTAGTATTTTTGTCATTCTGTTTTTTTTTAATAGCTTTATTGAACTGTTTATATATTGTAAAATTCTATTGTAGGTATATAACTCAGTAATTTTAGGAAATTACAACTGAAAATCTCACATCCCAGGAACAATTTCTTCTGAGACAAATCCAAGTTGTTGGTTACTCTCTGCATTTCAATCATCCTGGAGAGGAGGGTATAGCTCAAGTGATAGAGAGCATGCTTACCATGCATAAGGTCCTGGGTTCAATCCCCAGTTCCTCTAAAAATAAATAAACCTAATTACCTTCCCTCTACCCCCGTCAAAATAAAATAATTAAATAATACAATAATTTTAAAAAATGGAAAAATCGTCCTGAAAGTGGTCTCATATCTGTTTACAGTTAATCTCACTCCTATTCTCAGCCTTGGAAAGTCACTCCTGTGCTATTTATATAAATTTGCCTTTTCTAAACATTTCGTACAAAAAGAAACAATACTATTTTGTATCACAGTTTTTTTTTTCACTTAGAATAATGTTTGTGAGGTTCTTCCATGTTGTAGCATGTATCAGTATTTCTTTCAATTGCTGAATTTTCAGTTTTACAGAATACTTTTTTTTTCTTTTCTCCAACTCATCACTTAACAACCATTTGAATTATTTCGTTTGGACCCTTATAAGTAGTCAATGTTGCTGTGATAATTTGTAAATATGTCTTCATGTTGACATTGAAAAGTTTTCTCTTGTATAGATACCTAGAAGTAGAATTTCTGGGTTTATGATTCATTTTGAGTTACATTTTGTGTATGGTGTGGGTAAGGGTCTGTCTTCCTCTTTTCCTCCTCCCCTTTTTCTTTCTTGCTTGCAAATATTCAGTTGCCCCAGCATTATTTATAAAAGAATACCCTTTTTCCATTACATTGTAGCGATATCTTTGTTGAAAACAGGTGACCTTAAAGTGAGGGTTTATCTATGGACTGTCAGTTCCAGTCCATTGATCTATGTGGTGTCAGTGCTCTAATTATACACTTCATTCCTGTGGCTTTAAAATAAGTTGAAATGAAATACTATATAATCTTTCACATGTAGTTTTTTAAATGTGTTTTAGATATTCTAGTTCTTTTGCTTTTCCATATAAATTTTAGGTGAACTTTTCGATTTCTACAAGGAAGCCTGCTGAGATTTTGATAGAGATTGCATTGAATTTATAGATCAGTTTAGTGATACCTAAACTGTGACACTACTGAATCTTCCAATGAACTGGAAATGTCTCTCTACTTACTTAGATCTTTCTCTTCACAATGGTTTGTAATTTTCAGTATGTAAGTCTTATGCTGCTTTTGTCATCTCAAAGTAGTTTATTCTTTCTGATGCTAATATGAATAGAACTGTTTTCTAATTTCATTTCAGATTGTTTACTGCTAGTACATGGAGATAAACAGATTTTGAGTATTGTTCTTGTATCTTGTGAGTTTGTTTAACTCACTTATTAGTTCTAGTCATTTTTCTTCCCCCTCAGGATTTCCTACATGCATGATCATGTTACCTGCAAATGAAGATATTTTTTCCTTTTATCTTTCTGGTCTGGCTGCCTTTAATGTATTAACTTAATTTTTAAAATATTTTCCACTGCCTAGGACCTTTAGTACAATGTCATTAAAAGTTGCCAATGTGGCTATCCTTGCTTTGTTCCAGATTTTAGTGGGAAAGTATTGCAGTTCCTTCTTGTCTTCATTGTTTCTTATGGGGTTTCGACCATTTCTTGTGTGAAGTCAGCCATTTATCTTATTGATGCTCCATGGATTGGTCTATTAAACATACATTTTCAAATTTGTTGGCATCAAATTTTTCATATTTTCATAACAAAAAAATAGATACTGAAACAAAGAACTAGTTTGGTGTTGAAAATGAATAAGTTTGACTTAAGATTTATTGAACTTACATTTTAAGGGAAAAATAGGGTATGAGGGGGTGGGAAGGATTAATAGAAAAGGTGGGAAGTTAAGGACATTGGGGTGTTAAAAAATCCAGAGAGACTGTTAAGAAGGCTGGGCTGGAGAACCAAATTTAATACTAGAGGTTGTAAATTCAGTGATAAGGGAGAAATAGACAGGAAAAGGCCCTAATGTTGTACACATTGGAAAAAGGAAGTGTTCTTAGCTCTGAAAATGTGTGCTTTTTAATTCCAGAGGGATTACAGTGATTAGGGCTTGAATAAAGAAAGAATAAAATATGGTATAGAAAATAAATAAAGGCCAAACATAATTTTTTGGTCAGGGACATAAATCAGAGAAGGCATTAAAGTTAAGATAGAGTTCTTTGATTTTGTTTTGTTTAATTATTAAGATATATATGTATTTTAAAAAGATATATATGTATTATATGATGATACATATATAATATATGATGGACATGATATGTAAGATGCAATAATATAGATCTTGCATATATGACTTATGTATTATATATACAAATATATAAATGATATATATTATATCTTTGAGTAGGAAACTGTTAGCAGGAGAGAGAATAATTTAAAGAAGAAAATGAATGTGGTTGTACCATCTTTTGGGAGTGAAAAATTATTGGAAGTTGAAGCCCAGATACTAAAATCTATTTGAAGATTTAGAAGAGCTCTTTTTTATCTTACATAAAGGAAGATAAATTTAGAGGTTTCCATCTTCATCAAGTAGGAGGGAAACACATGTCATGAGAATGAAGTATTTTTGGTTTCAGATCAGAAGTTTGGGAAATGAGAATTATACAAAATTATAAATAATTAGATCAAATAAAATGAAAGATGGATTTTGAGTGAGGACAGTAAAATCTGCTGTTCAGATAGGGTAGAAATAGCATAGGCCATAGTTTGGGGTGAAATTGAATAAATTGGAAGAAAATAAGTTAACTGGAGATTTTTTGGGGTGGGGAAAGAATAGATTATTTCTTCTTGATTTCTGTAGATACTTCCAGCTAAGTCAGAAGCTGATTTTACTAAAATAACTGGCTGTGTTTTTCACTCTAGAGAAAGGCTACCTGCCTACCTCTCCCCACCAACTTATAAAACATAATGTATTTCTTAAACAGATCTGGAGGAATCATTTTCCAGCTTGTGATCTTTAAAGATTTACCTGAATTGGATAAAAAAGAAGAAAATACAAGGCTTGAGCACTCTTTGATCATTTTGTGTTATTTCTTTGCTTACTGGATAAATGAATTTTTAAGTGATCCCAAGAAATTATGAGAAAAATTACACTGACTTGTTTTAACTTCTTTTCACTCAAAGAAAATTACTTGTTTAAACTAGAATTATGGAGATAACTACATTACATGCCAGTATTTCTGGATAGCCAAAGATATTTCTAAAATAAAATTTTGTACAATTTGAATTTCATTTCCAATATTAGTGTACCTTTAAAACATAACACTGTGGGGAACCTTCAATATAGAAATTTGGTTTATATATTTTGAAGTTTTTAGTCAGTAACTTACAAGTAGCAAATCAAAGATCATCTAGCACCAAATGTTCAGCTAATGAATACATAGTATTAAAATTGCTAGCTTTCCTAATGGGCATTTAAAATGTCTCCATTTTGAAAGTCATATAAGAAAGTGAGGGATTCTTACACCATAGTTTTAATTATAAACTCCATCTATCAAAGCTAATTATGCCAAATGATAATGGAGTTTAGTTTCCGTTACCACTGCATCTTTCTTACTATCTAATGCTGTAAGATTCGCCTATGTTGAGAGTAGAGATAGAGCTTTAACTAGGTTTGTATAATATTCTACAAAGAGGAAATGTTGAAATATCAGACAGGCTTTAAAAGCTCTACAGAACTTACCAATTAAATTAGAAAGGACATAACTATCCTAATTAGTAGAAATGATGATTAACAAGTTAACACAGTTCTAAAGATATGGTGTCAATAATGTGGTGGTGTTTCAATGAAATTTTCATCAGTCTGTGTATCTTCAGATTTATAAACAACTGTTATAAAATAGTTTATCAGAAAAGCCTTGATATACCTTTTCCCTGATTTTAATATACTTTTATTGAATTAAAATTCAGAATGCAGAAAAAATTATACATATTTATGACTATAAAAATGTGTTACTTTTAGGGAAAAAATTACATTTTTAACCTAAAATATAAGAAACACTAAATTCATGAAGTTAATTCCAAATCAAAGTAATTAATATACCTGCCTTATATTCAGTCTAGAAACCGACTGTAATCAGTATTGTTATGGAGCAGGATTTTTTTCTTACTCTGGAAATCAAAATTCCTATACTTTATGCCTGGGTGGGTTCAACTAGGTAAGATCTTAGCAGATCATTTTCCCTTGAAATTTTTCAAAATATTGTTCAATAAAAACATTTCAAAGATAAAATATTGTTCACAAGGTATTAACAGTGAACATCCTCTAAACATACATCTCTATTGTGTATCTAATAAGATCTGCTTCTAAGAAATTATTTAACAAAATGACCAGCTTACCAACAAAAGCCACAGCCTACTGAAAGCTCCTTGTCCAAATGGTGTCTTCAGTCCTGAGATACAGGGCTAAATGTTTGCACATCAGACCAGTTCTGATCCTGTGTACCCTTGACCGCTAAGAACAGAACACTGGTTTCTCAGGGGCCTTATTCAAATATATTTCTAGCCACTATGTGCTTCTTCAGAACATTTCATGGTTAGTTTTCCTGAATCAATCTCCCGGGGACTATAGTGTAGTTTTACTTGGAGTTCAACGTTAAATACAAAGCTTTATTAGAGATTGTACAAAGCAAAATTTAAAGGGTAAGAAAGAAAGTCTGTTAATAACAAATCAACAAAACTGGAAAGTTTTTTTTTTTTTAATGACCCAAGGAATGGTGCATTATAATAAAAGTTGTCATGTCTGAGTGCCTACCATTTGATGTATTTTAGAACCTAGGAACTCAGTGAGTACGAGGACCATCAGCAACACCTGAGCTCTTGTTAAATACACGTAACCTCAGGCCCAACCCAGGCATCAGAATCTGCATTTAAAAAGATCCCTTTGTGATCTGTGTGCACATTAAAGTTTGAGAAGTCCTGATCTAGAGTATTATGCCTTCATCTACCAACAGTAGCACCTTCCTGAGTCCCATGTGCCTGCCAGTCTGTGTTAGACACTGGGAATATTGAGATAAATTGTTTCTTCACCAGAGAGTCTGAAAGTCTAGTGGGAAAGACAGACAGGCACAGATGGTGACAGTTGGGTGAACAGAGTGCTAAGGAAACAAGAAGAGGAAGTAAGTCTGCTCTCTTGTAATGATCAGACAAGACAGGTTGACATTTCAACTAGTCCTTCAAAGATGGGGAGCACTTCCCAAGCCTTTAACCCTTCATCAGAAGCATGTATGTGGGAACTCTGCTTAGAGTCAGACTAATTTCCCATGAAGTCTTTAATTCCACCTCCATAGTCAAAGCAGGTCTGCATAGACCCTCAGAGGGTCTTTACCACCTGCACATTGTGATACTCACTGCTTCATGCTCTGCAAAGATCACATTTTTGATAAAACTGTATAACTTGATTCTGCTAGAATTAAATGTGTGGCATTTCTGCAATTACCGCAGGAAGCCCCAGACTTCCCTCATACTCCTGGGTCATCTCCTGAATGTCATCTAAGCTTGCACATGCCCTTTTTCAGTCTCCATCTCATCCCAGCACTGCCACACCACCGCCGTTCCCCTGCAGAAATACTTTAGAATTCGTGATATAGCAGAATATCCTATTTCATCAGCCTCTGTTTTGAGCATTTCCTCCCTCATTTTACTCTAACAGAAACCTGGATCTCCCCGATGATACTTTTTTCCCCTGAAGCCATTTCAAGTGGTAATTGTTTTCCTTCACACCTCTAAGACCATTGGGCTTAAATGTGGAGTATTTTTTCTTTTGGTTCCTCACTGATAATTTTGTACCTCTCTCCTTCAGTTTGCCCTAAAACAATCAATCTTGGTTACTTTTTTGGTTTTACTGTCTTGTGGTACGTCACTGCTATTCCTTGTGTTGTCATCTGCAGATATCTGGGCACTCTCTTCATCTCTCAGTGATTATTAACTACTGCTTCATTGTCGTTTTCTTCAAGTCTCCTTATGTCTTATTTCTTGGTGATTTGAATATATACAGAGATGATCCTGCCAACTCTTTGAGCGTTCAGTTCCTTTAAGTGCTCTCCTGCAAAGAGCTTGGCCATCACTTACCTCAGCCACTCTCGTATGGTCATACCCTAGACCATGTCAGTTCCTTCACTCATAGCCTTTCCATTATCTCATTTCCATATAACTCATTGTTGGATTGCTCCCCCTTCACCCCTGTTCATTCCTCTAGAATTGCACAGCCAGCAGTCTCTTGAGCTTGCTGTGACATCCGTCTGTTGAGCCTACCAGTCTCAGTGCTGGTCCTTCTTCCTCTCTTCCTCAAGCCTGTACCTTTTCTTTTCTCTGTCTGCACTTGCACCCTTGGCTTATCTCATCTCATCTTATACATTTATGTGTCATCTATATGCTGATGATACTCAATTTATAGCTTCAGCCTATACCTTTCTCTTGAACACCAGACTAAACCTAATGTGTTCCATGCAGGCAATTATTTTTGCTTTCTTTCTGTTTTATCTGTGTATCTCGATTACTGGAACAATATCTGGGATATGGTAGGCCTCCAATAAATAATGAATGTATTCTTTGCCCACCAAAGGAAAGAAATGAGTATGTGGTTTACTGAAATAATTTCAGGTAGTATCATGCGGTTGAAATAAAGAATGCATGTGTATGTATATGGTGATTTTAGGGAGTTTGTACTTCATCTTTTAGATACGGAGGAGTCTCAGATGATTTTCTGCCTTAAGTGAACAGGTAGATGGTGAAGTCATTAACACAGACTGGAAGCACAGTAAGTGAGGCAGTATTTGTAAGTCAGAAGAACTCATAAAGCTTGCATATGAGATTCTTAGGAGATGACTGAAAGATAAGATTTAAATATACATCCTTGGGCTCTAAGGTATAACCTTTTTGTTCACCTATTTTCTATATAGTAGTTAGTATCTGCAAATCCCAAACTCCTAATTTAATGCCTCCCCTCTTCCCCGCCCCAGTAACCATAAGTTTGTTTTCTGTCTCAGTAGTATGGTTCAGTGTGTAATAGCATTATGCCTAAAAAAGCACATACCTTAATTAACAAACTTTATGGTTAAAAAATACTAACCATCACCTGAGCCTTTCGTGAGTTGTAGTAGTAACATCAAAGATCACTGATCACAGACCACCACAACAGCTGTAATAACAATGAGAAAGTCTGAAATATTCTAAGAATTATCAAAATGTGATGCAGAGGCACAAGGTGAGCAAATGCTGTTGTAAAAATGGCAGCAAATAGACTTGCTACATGCAGAGTTGCCACAACCTTCAATTTGAAAAAAAAAATTCTGTATCTACGAAGCACAATAAAATGAGGTATGCCTGTAAATGAAATCTTCCAGAAAAAGAAAACTTTTAGCATACATTAAATAGGACTTTCCATTTTTATTTGATAAAACTCCATTGAAATCATACAGTGTCATAATTTTAATATTATTCCTATTTTGTCAATGTATTTTTCTATTTATTGAGTCCCCTCTTCCTCCTCTTCCTCTCCTTTGCTTTCTCCTCCTGATTCTTCTTATTTTTGTTTTGGATAATTTTCCTTTTAATATGGCACTCAGTTTTGAGTAAGATATGGGAAACAATTTGCATAGTGGTAAAGAAAATGGACTTGGTGTTCATACCCAGAAGCAAAGCCTACTTACCTGGTAACCTTGGACGTGTCACGAAGCCCTGTGCAGCTCAGTTCTCATTCATATAAAGTAACAACGGAACTGACCTTACTATGTTATATTAAGTATTAAATAAGTTAATATTTCTAAGGTACTACATTTAAAGGGCTGTGGACAATAATCACTCAGTAAATGTTATTGATTAATTGGCTTCATCACTCTGCTTCATGGAAAATGCTGGTAGAGTTGATAGAACTTTCATCAGTGCCCAAGAAACAAATATACTCAGAACCATCAAAACACGAAGTATTTTGTATCATTTCATTTTACAAGCACCATATCAAAAAGACTTAAAAAGAAGACTAAAATTCATTTATGTTTCTTCTACTCTGACGCATCAGATACCTTCATTTTTTTCTGAATTCCTTTCCAAATCTTTTCCATATCCATGTAATTACGTCTTTTGGTTGATTCCAACTTACCATTCACTCTGAGCAAATCTTATATTTCCCATTAAATTTTCATAATTATAATTTTAAATTTTAATAGCTGGATAGAATTTTTCCTGTGGAGTCATAATTTACATAACTCCTAATCCATTTCATTTTTTATTATTTTTTATATTTTTGAATTAAAATATATTTGACTTATAATGTGTAAATTTAAGGTGTGCATTATGTTAATTTAATATATTCATATGTTGTAATATGATTGCCTTTGTGGCAATAGTTACCACTTCTATCAAAATGCATAATTATTCCCATTTAGTGGTTGAAATAATTAAGTTCTAGTCTCTTAGCAGGTTTGATGATTAGAATAGGATATTGTTGTCTGTATTTGTTACACTGTGTATCAGATCTCTAGGACTTACTCACTACTTCTTGCCAGTTTGCACCCTTAAGCGATATCTATCCTATCTTTCTCAGCCCTTGTCCCCTGGACCATTTTACTCTCTGTTTTTACAGGTTAGGCTTTTTTAGGTCATACATATAAATAATGATAATCTGTAAATAAAGGTATTTATGCTAGAACTTTTTGTTTGTATTGAAATCTGAGTATATGAGTATTCGATAGTATACTCAGATGATAAATGGATTCTTGTATTTATGTTAGTATCTGATTTTTCTAAAAAGTAATATTAATTTATATGGCCATTATCAAAATATATGATTGATCCTGTTATAATTCTAATAGATTTTTACTAACAATGGCCCAGAGAATGTGAGTCAATTTGAACATTTTTTTGTTTCATACACATCACCAGCCTAAAAAGTAGATATTAATATCATTTTGTTGATGTCATTCAGAGAGGAAATTTCTTTGTAAATTATCATATAGCATAATTTTGAATTTTGGTTCCCAAGTCATTATTTTTACTAATTTAATCTTAGAATAAGAATTATCCCTTCCAAAATAGTTTAAAAAAAAGAGCAACAACTTTAGATGGACAATCTGTAACTGAAATAACAAATTCAAATAGAAATAGATTTCAGTAATATTATTTTATCATAACTTGTTTCATAAAAAAAGGAAATTCCTTAGGATACTGAAAAATGAATTCATCTTTAAAATGAAGCAATCTGAATTAAAATTCAAGTACTTGAATCTAGTTAAATGTTCTTAAGATAGAGAATGCTAATTAGTCAGCTAGAATATAATAGAAATACCTCTATTTTTATGCAGTGAACAACACTAGTGCCACAAGTATCTAGTTTTATTCTCCTGGATCTATAGAGAAAACTATATTTTGCTGTTTCTTGATTGCAAGGCAGAGACAGGTAATGAATTCTGTCCAATAGGCTGTGAGAAGAAGTGTTGAGCTTTACTTCTGGGATAGATCTTTTAACTTGGGGATTCTGTTTTCTTCTCCTGTTGCAATGAACAAGGTGGCCTCATGTTCCCGCTAAAGAGTATCAGGCAGCATAGCTTCCATCGGCCTGGGTCTCTGTGTGCGTGTGTGGGGCAGAGCCATGCAGGACATGTACTGCATGGGTGGGGAGCATGCAAAATTCAACGTTTGTTCAGATTTCCCTCTGTGATTTGGAATTTTTTGGAACCTAAACTGACATTTTACATGTTCTCCTCACCCATGAGTTGAACAAAACAGTAGTTAACAATATTTTACTTGCTTATGAATTTAACCAAACTAATTATCTGTCTTTCAAATTTTGCCCTATTTTCCTTTACAAATAAATGACTTAATTTGATCATCTGTGAATTCAAAACATGTAGTAATATTTAACTTTTTTTCTGATTCTTTTTAAATAGACTATATTCTCAGTTCTTTTAATTCCTCATTTTTTAATATTTGAAAATGACAATGTGTGACTATACACACAGCTATATAAAATATACAAGAGTTTCAATAATAGAATACGATGACAGTATTTTGGGTTGGTTGAATTAAGGATCCTCCCTTTTGTCTTAGATACGTTTGAAATATTTATATTGATTTTATAATAAAAAAAGATCATTGCTGTCCATAAGAATGTGATGAAATATTTTATTAGCTTATCCATAAAGTATCTCCCTTTTAGTTAAAAAAAAACCCTTGAAGCCTAAATAATGAGTTAAAACAGGAACACATTCTGAAGCCTTTGAAAAGAAGTTACTCAGATATGGATTATGAAAAGTTTTCAAAGCAAGAATATATTCCAGTAACTTTATAAAAACTGCAAGTTGATTACCTGCAAAAAAAATTTTAAAAAATATGTTTGATAATTTAGGGATATAAATGTCAGGAAATATGCAGTTGTTTTCAGTTTCATCTCTCATAACCATATAGACTCACTTACACTATTTTCTAGTATAGAAGACTAATTAGATTCACAAAAACTGGCATGCTTGCAGTGCTGGGTACCATAATTAAAATTTCAACTTTAATTTCTAAGTGTCTGTTCTTTGATTTACTGTCATATGCTGGATTATTTTAGGTGCATCTGTTGAACAAATACTTCTTAAATAATTACTTCACTCTTTCAGACTGTATCTATGTTTAATCAGAGAGAAAACAAAGACTGTTTTTCATAAAAATATTAAAAAACTCAAAGAAGAAAAAATCTATCTTCTAAATTTTAGAACAACTTAAGTCTCCCATCCTGTACGTTTTCAGTTGTCTTTGGTGAGTTTTGTCCCGGAAATCTTCCTACTAAGTTATAATTCTATCTCAGTTTTGAACAAAGAATATTAGATAACAAAATATATGGAAATTAATGAAATAAAACACGTGGCAGAACAGAATGAGTAAGGAGGAAGATAATAAGTTGGTGAATGTTTCATTAGACATTATCTTACCTCCCAAATTGCTGCATTGCTATTTTGGATAATATTAATGCACATAAACTTTTTATTAGGATATTAAGGCTTAAAGATACTTTTTTGAATTTGCACAGGTTTAAATCTAGTTTGGTGTAGAGATCAAGGAGAGAAGAAAACAGCTAATAAATACAAGCAGGAACTGCTAAGATCACAGTAAAACTCTAAAAAAGTCATCAATTGAGGGAGAAATAATTGTGATATGAACAGTTTATTCATTTATGCCCTTTTCCCACAGCTGGTGATAAAAATCAATCCTTTTAGAAATAATTTTAATCATGAATGTAGGTGTCAGCTGTAAATAGCTTCTTTTCTGAGCCAAAATATTTGAGACTCATATATGCATAGAGACTTCTGTATAAGTCAATATATGCACATGATAAGTGGATGATATTTGAATTAAGATAGGTTCACCTTTTCTGATACAGCATAAATCTGAAAATACTTAGTTTTACACTATAATTAAGTCTCTAGGAGTATTCCTTTCTGAATAAATAAAGTAATCAATTCAACTAATGAGAGTCCTTATTATATGTAAGACTTGGTATAATAAATGTCACCTGGGCTTGTTTAACTTTTTGCTAATTGAACTAAACTTAATGTTATAGTTTTCTTATAATTTGAAACCAGCCCAGTTACAGATGTAAGTTAAAGTCAAGTATCAAATTTGCAAGATTGAAAATATCAAAAACAGTAATCTTAAGGCTAAAGCAAGAAAACTATGAGATTAAAGACATATAGTAAATCCTTCAGCATTTATACTTTCTAATATACTGGAAAAATGTATCTTGGATTTTTAAATAGTACTCTGCCAAATTCACACTGCAACATAGATTTATTATTTTTATAATTTTTATTGAAATATAGTTGTTTTATAATATTGTTTCAAGTGTACAGCAAAATGACTCAGTTTTTTTTTTCAGATTTTATTAAACATTACAGGTTATTATAGGATATTGAATATAATTTTCTGTGCTTTAAATTTGTAGTGGAAAATGACAAGAAAATTAAGCCATTGTTGAGAAGATCTTCCAGTGTGTTGTTTTGTGACAATTAAATAAGATTAACAGATAAAAATAATTTCCTGAATTTAACTTTAAAAATAAAGAAAATAGAGATCCCTGCATATGTTTTTGAAGTTCAGCTTATATTTATTATTGATTTTATTAGTTAACCAGAAAATGTGTTATACCTGAACACTCCTTTACACATAGCTGACTGTGTAACAGAACTTTATTGTTCACAAACCACTATTTTATATCTTCTGCACAGTTTGAAAGAAAGTGTGAATTTAAATTTTTCTTTGCTTTTGGCTACCATTTTCATAACTTCAGAATAAGCAAATCTTCCTTAGAAAGGAGAAAACTCTGAGCAGCAAGGCCTGCTTGTATTTTGACCTAATGGAGATCAATGTAGTCTGATCATTAGCCAAATCGGGAAGGAAATAAAATAAGATATTTTATTTGATTGATTTGATCATTCGATTAAAATGAAATACTTAATCTAGGGCTCTGACAAGTTAAAAAAAAAAAAGAAAAGAAGAGAAAAAGAAAGAAACTCAGTATGTTTCCATAATAAACTTTCCTGAATCATATATCTTGGTGAACTTAATTATTTTTAGAATTTAGGAGAATTCTTTCAGTTTTCAATCTTCAGTTGTGGCATTTTCTCCCATTCTTCGTCCCCTTAGAAAATATCCCTTCCTTCATTACTATTCAAAAGATGGATAATGAATATACTTTTTAAAGATTGACAATAACTCTATCATAACACTAAGAATTGTATTTTCCTCTGTATAGTGGTTTTATTTTGGTCATTGGATCATTATTTCTTTTCTTGATAGTGGCGCAATTATAGTGTTTTGAACTATGTTTTTATGAAGTATATTTATCCTTTACATCCAATGATCTTGGGAAATTAGTTTTCCCTTGTTATTCTCATGGTAGCACTTGATCTTGAAAAGACTCTTATTTTTCCTTTCTTGAAAATTATTGAAAAATGGATCTTTTCCCTAGAATTCTAGCACATCTTATAAACGTGGCCTAACAGTGGAATTTATAGCATGCGATCTGTTTAGGGTCTCTGTGTACATAGTTTCCTTTGTGCTGCTTTCTTATAAGTAAAGTGGTTTGGAGAGACTGCTGGTTTTGACATTTTAATTTTAGTACAATATACAGCCATGACATATAATCTGCCTCTTTTTTGTTTTCATGGCTCTAGAGTCACTTCTGCCATCTTCAGGGGTATAAGTCACATGATTGGTAGACCAATGGAATCATTGAACTCCACGGTCCTCCCCAGTTACAAAAATCTATGATAATTTATAATTTAAGATAATAGAAAATTTTCATTTTTGAAAAAATCGTGTTACCCCTGTTTTCTTTTCCTGGAATGTCCTCTTTAATGCCAGTACACTTGGAAGTTTCTCTTGAACCGATCCTTCAAGTCCAGACTCAATTCCTTTCTCCCAGGGAACTTCATTGTCCTTCAATGAAATTTGTTCTCTAGAGTCCTCATACTCTTCTAGTCTGTAATCAGTGTTGGCTATCATAAAAGATTTGTTTAATTGAACTAAGAGAGGGGAAACAAAAGAAATAGGTCAAAATCAAACGATTAAAGGCATTACTCCTAGAAGAGTCAGATGAAATAAAGAGCATAGAAAGAAAGCTGAATATCCACTAAATTAACTCTGTGTCACAAGCTAGTCACCAAATCTTTTATGAACTGCTAGTCTTCAAAGCCTCCGTTGTCAGTAATGAGCTCTGCTCGATGTTAAACCATTAATCTCATACTTCTTTTGGGAGTAGTATTGTATCAGGTGCCGTTTTGATTTAGAACTTCAAGTTTCACTCATTGGCCTTGGTCAGCCCTTAGAAACAGCAAAGGTTTCACTGCAGGGAATGCAATAGGTGCCTTTCTGCATTAAACCTCCAGCTTCATCAAGAAAACACATGCCTTAGAAATGTGAATTAGAATAAAAGTCAATCTTCACAACATCCTCTGTTATCTGTCTTCTAGTTCTGGGTAGCAGGTAGCTTTGGACATTTGAACGTGCTTGAATTCTTGAGCTTATTTCTCTGGAATCTGTATCATTGGGAAGTCTTGCCGGTAGGAAACCGAGAATTTGCTTCAGTGGTCTGTGATATGTTAGGGAAAAAAAGAGACCAGAAACAGAGTTTTAGTTCAACCGCGTTACAGTAAGGAAACTGTTAATGTAGGGCAACACAATTAAAGGACGTACATCATAAAACAAGCATGCTGCCGTAGATAGTTTCTCTTAAACTCTCTGCGTGTTTTAGGATGATAAATATTGCTACAGGGTGGATATTGGAGACTTGCAGGTGTTGAGCAGAGAAATCCCAACCTGATTTAGGAAATCTAATGAGGGTGGTATGTAAGTAATGGAAATGTTCAATAAAGCTAATGAAGGAAAACTTGGTGATTCAGTACAAAACGTATTTTTTCTTATTACAGAACAAGGGATGTGTACTGTATTCATGGGTTTGTTATTTTATATATTTATCAAGGTTCAAAATGGAAAGGTTTTGTTTTGTAGAAGAGAGTTAAATACTTTAAAATAAAACCTTTAAATGATTCCTTCACACGTGTGCTGAAATAAACAAAAATGTTTTAAAAATAGACTGTAATTCATACCTCACATCATATATAAAATAGGCTTACTGCAAAAGTTAAACCTATACAAAATGTATAGCAACATATAGAAAGAAATCTTTCTGATCCTGGATTAAATCAAGATTTTTCAAATACAACTCCAAAAACACAATTTATAAAGAAAAGAAATGATAAATTGGACTGCAAAAAAGTTTAAAACTTCTTCAAAAGATGCTGTAAAGTAAATGAAAAGACAAGCCACAGACTCAGAGAAAATAATTACTAAACATGTATCTGGTCAAAGACTTGTACTCAGAATAGAAAACAAAACAAAACCTCTCAAAAAACCTCTTACAGAGCAATAATAAACAAACCACTGAATCAAACATGGGCAAGAGATTTGAACACACACACATTAACAGAGCTTTAATTTGCTTTTCCCTAATGCCTAATGATGTGCTTATTGTTAATTTGTATCCTCTTTGGTGAAGCATCTGTTCATATCTTTTGCCCATTTTCTCATTGAATTGATTGTTTTCTCCGTGTTAAGTTTTGAGAGCTCTTTATGTACTCTAGGTACTAATCCTTTGTGGGGTATGTGGTTTGCAAACTTTTTCTACTTGGCTTTTCATCGTCGTCAGAGGGTCTTTCACAGAGCCAAAGACTTAATTTTCCTAAGTCCAGTGTATCATTTTTTTCCATTTGTGGACTGTGCTTTTTATGTTAAGCCTAAGAAATCTTTGCTATCCCTAGATCTTGAAGATGTTCTCCTGTCAAGGAGAGACACTTTTTCTGTTGATATTTGGCTAGAGTAGGGTGGGTATTGTCAAAAAGTTTTTTTTTCTGGCTTTGACCCTTTGACTAGACGGGCCAGGATTTTTCTGGGGATTTTCTTTCTGTGCCTGCTGGCAGTTCCAGGTTGGATGTTATGCAGGGCTGTCTCATGTGTATCGGAGGCAATAAGAAAAGCCAAGGAACTCACTGCCAAGTCTTTCCTTAAGTCTTGAAGTCCATAGGCAGCCATCCTCTTCCTTCCACCTTCCAGAGATTTCCTATGCTTATTTGTTGTGTTATGCCTGGAAATTTCAGTTGTAAAGGAGGAGACTTTGGAGAAAGGTGGCTGCACCATCTTGGCAGAAATGGGAGACCCAAGTCATAAAATTTTAACGAAACTGAGAGATACTGTGCAAAGCTCTGTGTATTTACTACTGACTCCACATTGTATTGAGAATTTAAGGTGATTTGATCGTTTTTATACACAAGGAAAGTGTGTTGAGATGTATGACATCCAAAATTAAGTGGCAAGGTCAATAATTGTTGAGTTTTTGTTACTTGCAATATAGTTATTCATGGATGCATTCATTCCTTGCAGTTGAGTGCCTTCTGTGTGCAAGGCACACTCACTGTGTTAGATGCTTGAGATTTTTATTCAGTGATAAAGATGGATGGAGCAGTGTCCTCATGGAACTTAAGAAAGTCATATACAATCAATGCATTGTATAATATACATAATTAAAATAATCGATATGGTAGATATCTACCATTTATTGAAACCTTACCCTATACCAGGCACTTTAACGAATTTGTATAGATTATATAATGAAGTACTACCAGAAACAAAATGTTACACTTTACAGTTACTGTAAAGACACAGAAATACTGGTCAACAAATGATATGTTACAGGCTATAGCTTTTTAACTTTTTTTTGAGTGTATGTAATTAACATCTCTTTTATGAAAATACTCAGCAGAATGACTCCGAAGCAAATTCTTATTATTCATGAGCCCTCAAGTTTTTGTGAAATAGAATAGAATATTGCAAATTTGCCTGAAAGGAATTTAAAATCTGTTTCACTTTCTCCGTGTACAATTAGAAATTTTACACAATAGAAAGTAATTCTTTTTTTCTTATTTTTATATTTGTTTTTCGAATCAGTTTTCACATAGAAATGTGCTCGCTTCCTCTTCAATCAGGCTACCACTCTGTGGCATTGAATCAGTATATTCCAGAGTTGGGATGGATTTGGAGTTTGTTGTTATAATTTCCTCAGACTTCAAATTCTTCCAGTGGTAGGCTGCTATTCCCTTTTGTGTACGGTGGTGTCTGTGGAACAGAGGTGTTTTCTCAAGGTTCCTGCTTCTGTGACAGCAGCAGTCCTTCCGTGCCTGAGCCACGGGGAGTCGCTCTCTCCTCAGCCTTGCCTAGAGCCCGGCAGTAAACTAGTGTGACTTGTGACTAGTTGCTAAGTGCACAGTGGGCACAGGGGGATCTCTGTTGTCCTGGTCTAGCCTCAGTCTTAGACTCTGTGAGCCTGAGCCTCAGGGGTCTGTCTCAGCTGTCCTGCAGCCATCATGGAATGATATCTATGTCTTCTAGGTATGATATTTCTTGGTTGGAAGAGAATTTCAACTCATCCCTCAGTGATAGTAAACTCCTGCAGGATCTTGGGTCAGGGTTTTTCCTTCCCTTCTTCCAGGGATGGATTAATTTTTGTGTGTGCATTTCCTTGAAGCAGTGGACCTTTGCCCAGGCCCTTGAAGAGAGAGAAAATGGATATAATGTTCAGAAAATGAGTATAATTTCTGTCCATATCCAAGAGGAAAGTAAATATATTGGAAAATCTTTTAAGAAGTGATTCCAATTATGTCTGCTGTTAGAATATTTCTGCTTACCTGATGTGTTCACAGCCACAGTCCTGGTATGGCCCTATGCCTTCTAGTCTTCTCCAGTTTCTTCCCTCTCTCTCGCTCTTGTTCTAGCTCTCACTCTGGCAGCTGTAACTACCTCATATATCCCTCTGATGACTCTCCCCTCGTTCCTAGCCATATTAGGATGAGTCTTCTTTTATACTTGGGAGTAAGTGGGGTCTGTATCCCCCAAGCCATTCCATTCCTTCCCAACAGAATGGCTTCATCAAGTCAATTCAGAGGAAGGAAGAAAAAGAAACATTTCAGGCTCAGCTCCAAGCTGGCTAGAGTTCACTGTTGTTTTTCTGGTGAAAAGAGAGTCATCAAACCCTCATCTGTTCTTGTTGGTTTAGATGGCAGTTGTGAGAGTTCCCACTGTCATCTCTGCACCTCATTAGGGTTTATAGGAAGCCCAGAAAACAGCTGAGGATCACGGTACAGCAAGAGCTTGATTAATGGGGCCAGGAAAATATCCAGCAAACTCCATAGAGAGGGCAGCTCTGTTTGAGACAGAGAATGTGGCATAGTCCAGCTTTGAATTAGAAAGATCTATAGGAATATCCTTTTTCCTAAATCAGATCTTTGAGTCCTATCATGACCTTATATAATGTTTGCCTGGAGCAGTCTGCTCATTTTATTGGGAAACCTAGATCTGAAATCCTCCTTCATTCTCAAATAGACTTTTTAACAGTAGCACAGTTGTTACTCCCTTTAAAGCATCATGTGTTGAAAATCTGCAGGTATGTAATACATGGATTTCAGTATTTCAACAGATGATTGATTCTGGATACACCAACAATATATGCTTAGACTGTCAAATTATATTTTCCGGAAGATAACAAAAAGAAATGGGCATACTAATTTTTTAAAAAACTGAATTAATGGATTTTTTGAGGTATGATGGACATATGGTGTTACATTAGTTTCAGATGTACAACATAATGATTTGATATTGTGACATGATACCACAGTAAGTCTAGTTACCATCTATCACTGTACATATTTACAAATGTATTTTCTGTGAGAACTTTTAAGATTTACTCTCTGAGCAACTTTTCAGCAATACCATACTGTTAGCTATTGTCACAATGCTGTACATTACATTCTCACATAAATATACATTCCTACTCCAGTTACTTATTTTATAACTAGAAGTTTGTACTTTTGACCTCCCCTCATTTCCCCTTCCACCTCCCCCATCTCTGGCTACCACCAGTATTTTCACTATGTCCATGAATCTGGTTTTTCTCTTGTTTTTATAGATTCCACATATAAATGAAATCATACAATATTTTTCCTTCTCTGTCTGACTTATTTCACTTAGCTTAATGCCCTCAAGGTCCACCCATGGTATCACACATGACAAGATTTCATTCTTTTTATGGCTGAGTAGTATTCCACTGTGTATATATATTCAATTGTGTACCATATATTTACCATTCATCCATTGATGGACACTTAGGTTGTTTCTGTATATTGGCTATTGTAAATAATACTTGAGTGAACGTGGGAGTGCATAAATCTTTTCAAATTTATCTTTTCACTTTCTTTGGATATATACCTAGAAGTAGAATTGCTGGCTCATATGGTAAGTCTATTTTTAATATTTTGAGGAACCAGTTTTCCATAGTGGCTGTACCAGTTTGCAGTCCCACCAACAGTGTACGGGGGATCCCTTTTCTTCCTATTCTCACCAACACTTGTTATCTCTTATTGCTTTGATAATGTCCATTCTAACAGGTGTGAGGTAATATCTCATGGTGATTTTTGATTTGCGCTTCCCTGATGCTTAGTGATGTTAACCATCTTTACATGTGCCTGTTGGCCATCTGTATGTCTTCATTGGAAAAATGTCTTTTTAGATCTTCTGCCCATTTAATCAGATTATTATTATTATTATTTTTACTATTAAGTTTTATGGGCATTCTAATTTCTAAAACTGCTACTTATTAAGAAATCCTTTTCCGCTCATTTGTTGATGTGACTCAGCCAAATTTCCTTTTAAAACTCCCCTTTCAGTCCCTTTATTAGTTTTTATTGTTGTTCTAAACTCCTTTCAGTTTGTGTCTGACCTAATCTACTGACATACTCAAATAATGTAATACACTATAATTGTACTCTGAAGCATAGACTACCTTTTACACTGCTCCCCAGAGAAGAGCTGCCTGGTGCTCACCTCACAATGCAAGGTTTGCAGCCCCTAAACGTGCCCGTCAGGATGTGCACTGCACACATAAAAGCACCATTTAATGGTTATATACACTGATGCAATTAATATAGCAGTGACCTAAACACACTTGAGCATTTCTCCAATGTTAAAAGGTAACAAGTCAATAATAAATAATTTTAAAGTAAATGTCAGAGGGTAAGACTCTTGGCTGTGACCAGATGAGGAGATCCATTAATACTCTCCCTGAAAGCAGCTGTAAGGCTGTTCCAAATGGATAGGAACAATTGTTTCAGCACATCGGAATTTGACCAAAGGCATAGAAAAATCTGAGAACTTTTTATTTTAAAAATGTGCTGAACATCGGCATCTAATAGGGAGCCAGATGGTGAAGCAGAACTGTGATTTATAGAGGGGAATCTAGCAAAAACGGCTGGAAGACACTGTGTAAATGACTGTATGTATATCCAGCTATGCAGGAGTAACAGCAACTACAAACCACAGTCCGCTCATGGAGATAACGCTGGCATAGTTCTCTTCCCTCTAGAAAGGGGGAATGCAGTGATCTGGGTGTTCCTGTGCAGTAGGTACTATGATAGAAATATATTAAGAAACAGGAAAGACACTAAAGAAACAAGGGTCAATTTTCTCTAAAGGCTTCAGGAACAGCAAGAAAGATTTCTGGTAGATGATACTTGCAAAAGTTCTGAAGTGGAAAAGGTGAGTGCCCGCACTGAGATGTGTATGATGGTGGATGGGATAAGAGGGTATTTCAGATAAACAGCCACAAGGGCAGGAGGAGAGGGACAGCAGCTCTGGGAGGCCGTCCTGTCCAGTGGTGGAGGAGGGAGAGCTGCAGTGACTGTTAGGAGTCAGGCACTAGATCAAGATGCCTTTTAAACCTCGTCACAGAGCCAGAGTTTTTACCTACAGCGATAGAGAGCTGTTATTAAAAGGTTCCTTACTGGTGAGTATGAGATGTGTGGATTAGCCTTACCTATCTGCTACCAGCCTGGGTAGTTTAGAATGAAAACAGGAACAGGGAAACCCCTTGAAGAGGTTGTTACCATCAAACAATTAGTATCTGATGAAAGTATAGCCTTAGAGCGACTATTTTTAAGCTGTTCGGTCTTTGGCCCCATTACACTATTTAAAATTATTGAGAACACAAGTGCTTCTCTTATTTTTTCCTACAAATTTGCCATATTAGAAATTAAGAGATTTTTAAAGTTACTAATTGTAATTAATTAAAAATATCAGTAACAAAGCCACTACATAAATTTATGAAAACATAACTGTATTTTCCAAATTTAAAAAAAAAATCCATGAGAAGGGTGGCATTATTTTACAGTTTTGTAAATCTCTTTAATATCTGGCTTAATAAGATAGCTGGATCCTCGTATCTGCTTCTGCACTGAAAACAATCTCGTTTTAGCTGATGTGTCTGAAAAAACCTGGTCTAACATAGACATAAGTTCAAAAAAGGAGTGCTTTAATAACCTTTTCAGATAACTTTGGATATTCTTTTTAATGTTATACCAAAATGAGGACTTATTTATTAAAATTTAGCTCCAGTGTGAAATCTTAAACTATTATTGAAAAACTTTTCATGTTACATTGTTCCATTAAAATCCATTAGTCATCTTGCACTTTGAATGGAGCTTCCCCATAAATGGTCTTGTAACACAGTTAATGGGGCGAGTTGTCTGGAAAATATCGGTTCACACTGCATTATTCATAATTTTCAAATATTGTCACATTTCATTATGCAGTATTTTATGAACTCATTCTTGTTATCACCACTGATCTCATCAGAATAGCCTTTAAGAATTTGGAAGCAGTCAAGCTAATAATAGTGAATATTAGTTTTCCAAAATACTAATTTTCAGTTGAAAGCTCAAATGTTATCACTGGCAGTATTTAATGTCATTTTTTTTTTTTTTACTTGAAGTTACAGGCTCACATCATATATTTGTGAGAGAATGACAAGTATCCAAGTCTGAATAGCTATAGTTTGTCAGTCATTCTAACAAATTAACCATCTTGTTCTGTTTTTAAAAAGTGAATCAAAACTCAAAGTTCCAATTATAAGATAAATAATTACTAGGGATGTAATGTTGAACATGCTAAGTATAATTAGCACTGCTGTATGTTATATGTGAAAGTTGTTAAGAGAGTAAATCCTAAGAGTTCTCATCATAAGGAAGAAATTCATTTCCTATTTCTTTAATTTTGATGGTGATGATGAATGTTCACTGGACTTATGGTGGTAATCATTTCATGATGTGTGTAAGTCAAATCATTATGCCGTACACCTTAAACTTACACAGTGCTGTATTCATTTGTATCTCAATGGAACTAGAAGGAAAACATTAAAAAAAAAAAGACTTTCATAAATCCCTTGTAAGTGTTATCAGACACTCCTGTCACTTTGGTGGTATTGTGCTTCCCTCATAGAGCACTGACTGATCTGTCAAACTAAAAAACCTTAACACCCAACTCACACAGTGGTCTTCTTCCAGATTTCCATTGTACTGCAATATACAACACAAATGTTTTGTGTACTTCCCACTTTCTCACACAGAATACTGAAAACAGAAGTACTCATTGTTAAGATTTAATTAAATTAATTTTTATTATTTCATCTTGGACATTCTTAAGTGAAATTGGCTTTTTCAGTTTTTCCATGAGTCCATGAATTGAAGAATAAAATGACTCCTAGTGTACTCTGGTGCCACTGATTTGATTGTTTTTAGCAGCCAGCAGTTTTACCTACCACCATTAGTTCCACAAAATATGGTAGAAAAAGCAAATAACATTATTGTACTAATAACACTTGAATATAAGACCTGAATCCATAAACTCCTGTAAGGAAAGTTAGGCTTTAAGCTCCTTGACGTTAATCTTGGCAATGATTTTTTGGATCTGACTCTAAAAGCAAAAATAACAAAAGTTAGAATAAGTAAGTGAGACTACATCAAACTAAAAAACTTTGCACAGCAAAGTAAGTCATCAACAAAATGAAAAAGCAACCTACCAATGGGAGAAAATATCTGCAAATCATATATCTGGTAAGGGGTTAATATCCAAAATATATAAAGACTTCATACAACTCAGTAGCAAACAATCCAGTTAAAAAATGGGCAGAGTAGTGGAATAGGCATTTTTCCAAAGAAGACATACAGATGAGCAGCAGGTACATGAAAAGATTCTTAACATCACTAATCATCAGGGAACACAAATCAAAATGACAGCAATGTATCTTCTCACATCTTTTAGAATGGCTGTTAGCAAAAGGACAAGGAGTAACAAGTGCTAGTGAGGATGTGGAGAAAGTGTATCATTATGTACTATTGGTGGAATTGTAAATTGGTGCAGACACTATGGAAAACAGTATGGAGGATCTTTAAAATATTAACAATAGAACTACCATATGATCTAGAAATTCCTCTCCTGGGTATTTATCCCAAGAAAACTAAAGTGCTAAGTTGAAAAGATATATATGTACCTCTATGTGTACTACATCATTATAGCCCAGTTATGGAAACAACGTATGTGCCCATCAGTCGATGAATAGATAAAGAATATATAGTATATGTACATATACATACAATGGAATACTATTCAGCCAAACAAAAGAATGAAAACTTGCCATTTACAACATCATGGTGGGCCATGAGGGTATTATGCGAAGTGAAATAAGTCAGACAGAAAAACAAGTAACATATGGTCTCACGTATATGTGGAATCTAACAACAGCAAAAGCTAAACTCACAGAGAACAAATTGGTGTTTGCCAGACATGGGGGTAGTGGGTGGACAAAACGGGTGAAAGGGATCAAAGGTACAAACCTCCACTTATAAAGAATTCATAGGATGTAATGTGCAGCATCGTCACTATTGTTAATAATGCTGTATTGCATATTTGAAAGTTGCTAAGAATAAATTTTAAAGTCCTCATCACAAGAGAAAAAATTTTGTGTTTCTATATGAGGGCACATATTAAGTAACTTTATTGTGGTGATTGTTTCACAGTATATACAATTATTGAATCATGATGCTGTACACCTAAAACTAACACAGTGTTATATGTCCATTATATCTCAAGAACATAAAAATTACTTAGACCTCCAGACTCCTGTGGGAGGATATCAGACATTCCCAGGGGACCACAGACCATACTTTAAGAGCCAGTGACTTAAGGAAAAGGGGAAGAGAACCAGGAGAGAATGGATGTAAGAGATTTGGTTAAATATCACTTATAAGAATTGTCATCTTCTCTCTCTCAAAACGCCTGTGTACATGTAACTGAGTGACAGGGTTTAGCGTTTTTTTGTGTGCTGCTTTTTATTCATTTCACATAGCTTCTCTATATCATTTGTCTAACTGCTCTGCTCGTTAAAGCGTTGTGAAACTATCCCTGTCTTTTTCTCTTTTCCTGTAAGATTGACCATGTAACAGTTAAGCCCCTAATTAAAAGATTTGGTTAGTTTGTAGCTCTCAGAACAGACTGAAAAATTTGGACCATAGGTTTGTACTCTTACTAACCTAACATTATTATATGAGGCAAAACTCATATTGTTTTTAAATTATCCTGAAATTGAGAAGAACCTTTAGCTTCAAGTATTAAAATTACAGTTATTGGCTTACTGATTACTTTTCCATTTAGTTATAATGAAATAGCACAGAACTAACGGCTTGATTTGCACAGTAAACAAAAACCTAGAAGGATAATATCTTCCTGACCTTTTTAACATACCACTTTAAACATTTGTGTCTGTTTTTTGCCTGCTTAGGGTTCCAAAGTTGGCATATTATTGTATTTTGAGCCAGAAATGAAGATAGTAAGAACATAAGACACAATTATTGATAGGCTTAGGGCATTGTTTTACCACAAAATATTAAAAAGAGAAGACCACTTATCTTCATTCTAGGTATGGTTTTGTTATCATTTCAGTGAAGTCCATGACTTTGGACACATTAGTTAATTACTATGTACTTTAACTGACTCATGCATAAAACAGAGGTTAAACTAGAGGATTTGTCAGCTTCCTTTTTTTTTGTTTTTTTTTTAAACCAAGCTACACTCATTAATCTATGACTGTGTCAACCAATATAATTACTTTATTTTGTATTGAATAACAGTCTGTGATATTAAAAAGAGGATTAATGAATTATTTGGTTACCATAGCAATGGTGTGGTGATCTTTTCTCTCTTCCTGGTGGAAAGATTTTTAATACGTGCAGTTGAGTCCCACATGTGATAATTAGATGTATCTGGTTTTATCTTTTTTATCAAATGTAAATATTCAGAATAACTTTTCTTCATTCCTGTTAGAAAATGATGGTTTAATTTCTACACTTGTCTCAATTGCATTATTATTTATTCTGTCTAAATCCACAGTTGACTTGTAAAGGAAGAAACTCAGTTTAATAAGTCAGTATATGATGTTTTGGAAACACAGAATGTTCTCCAAACTTAATTCTTTGATTCCAAAGTATTTGAAGTTGACTAAAATTCAGAGTTGGAATTTGACAAGAAAATAACAACAGGGGATTTTTAAGTAACTCAGAAAATAAAAAGTAAAACAGTCTTTATTTCTACATAAGGAAGGATCTACTTTAATGGCTCTGGATGATTGACAAATAAATTGTCTGATTCTCCTAGAACAAAAAGTTTTAAGAAATCACAACTTACATGAGCATTGAGAATAACTTTTAAAATGGATGGCAGAACTACTGTGGGTTACTTGATAATTGCATTTTGTTTTATAATCCCCAAATAACTGTGCGTGATGCATGACCACAAAAATCATGAGAGCAGTGGGCAAAGGGAAGTCTCTCCCTCTCTCTTCCTTCCGACATCCACCCCCGTCCCTCCCGCTCCCTCCACAGCTCTCTCAATAACTGGCCTCTGTTACTATAATATGCAGCTGCAGGTGCTTTCATAGTTGGCTTTTCCAACCCTGATCATCACAGAACAGCATGAGCTATTCTGTTATCCCTAGTGTAGACAATAAAGCTTACCCTGCACTTGCTTATACAGTTACCCTATGAAGTCACTTTATTGCTAATAGCATATGAATTGAATGTGAGGCAGTTTTTGATAGGATGAATATCTCTTGTTTCTGCCTCTTAGTTACTGTTCCCCATTTGTCACCCAAAAACCCCAGATTCTCCTTTGAAGGAACTATTCTTCCTACTCAGAGCACAGTGTCCATGGCAGAGTTGACTCCAAACTTAGCATCAAGGTGTGAGTCTGACCAGAAGAAGCAAGCCAGTTCGCACATCCCCTAGGCAGAGTGATTGTTTCAAGGAGGGCTTCTGACCTACTTTGGGCCATCTTCCTCAAAAGCCTAGATTTTATTGATGTTTTGCAAAGACAGGATCTTTCTTTTCTGCTGTGGTTGCTGACAGAATAAGATACCAGCCCCCAGCAGACCTCTTTTCCCATGAGGCAAGTCAGCCTATAATCTCTGATGGGGAAGAACAAAACAAAACAAAAACAAAAAGAGTAAAATAGCTCAATCATAACTTCTCATTTAAAATGAAAAGTAAAATGTCCTTTTCTTTAAGCTACTTGAAGCAGGACATCTGATTATTTTGCATCTGAAAATTCTGTTATATATATATAGAGAGAGAGCACATGTAACTCTCTGCTATATTTACCTTCATATTTGTTTCCTTATGGAGTATCTGAAAAGGATTAACAGTTTTTCACTGCTGTTAAAATTTTTTCCAAAGTCCCTGTGAATGTACACAAAATATTGATATGCATATAAGATATAATTAAAAAATCACCGACAATCTCTCAAATAACTCATTTAGTTAAGACTGCAACCAAAAGAAGTCTAGTATTTTATTCTTAGTCTATGGTAAAAGTATAGTTTATTAGAGGATTTGTGTTGTATGTTATCTAATTCAAATTTAACAGCCTATTTCAAGGACTTGTCTGTATTCAGTTATTTTTTAACTTTTCATTTTTATAGATCACAAACTAAATGAAATTCTACTTAAAAAAAAACCCACATACAAAATGAATGGTAAGGAAAAAGTATACTTACAGAAGTCTCAGGAAAATTTAATTTTTTTTCTTGTCTTGAAAAATAATTTTGATTATAATGTCACTTACACATGTTAATTATGTCAAAACTTCTAGACACGTAGAATATTTCTTTCACATTGACCTTGACATAGTTTTTCTGGTTTTTTGCCAAAAGAAGATTTACCCATGCTTTAAATGCTGTGGTTTCCTCAAAGATAATGTATCCTCTGAAACCTCCATTATGGTATTTTCCTTGAGATGGAGCAATATTTTCTGAAAGAATAATTGAAGTTGTAGTTATATGATGATCCTGAATAGCCGGAGGCTTAACATTCAGTGCTAGACAAATTCTTATTATCTGTACTCTTCAAAAATGGGTATGACGGCCAAAAATTCATCATGTGTCTCATTTCAGGAAGATGAAGGGAGCAGAGATGAGGTAGTGCAGATCCTGGACTGCACTTTTAGTTAGAAATGAAACAGAAGGTATGGTCTCCCCATTTGTATCAGTAGGCTTAAAATTCTAGCAAGATGGGAAAATAATGCATCAAGAAAATATGCAGATGTCTAAAACAGGAAAAAATGGCTAATAGTCACATAAAAGTATATTGATACCATGATACTTTCCTTCACTTAGGTATTTCTCTGAGTGTGTTTTTCAGACAAACTACAGTAGCATCACCTGAAGTGCTTGTTAAAAATCCTGTGTCTTGGGCTATTTTCCAGCTGTTGAATCAGATTGTCTGGTTTGGAACTGAGAGTTCTGAATATTTAATAGCAATCTCTAGGGGAGTCAATACATGTTGAGGTTTTGAAAACTACTCACTGAGAGCTTGTGGATGACTGGCCACAATTATGTTTGTATCATATGAGCTATATTTCTCACCTTCTTTACAATGGATTTTTATACAGCTCACACTTGAGTCTAGTGATTCTACAAAACTTCCTTTGTACACCCAACTTGGACTTCCGGATATCAGCTAATGAAATATATTAAAAGCTGCTGTATGGTGGAATTGCCTTCCAGCCAACAGTTTTGCTTCAGCAGAGTGGATTTCTTTGTCTTCACAGCATTGCTGGTTATGGGAATATTACTGTCTTCATCCCATGTGTAGTAAAAAGAATGAAAAACAAGAAGATTGAGTAATGGTTCTCAGTGAGAAGTAATGCATATGAGAATGAAGAGATTATTATAGTTACACTAAATAATGAATTTTAATGTCATTCTAACATAAGTTGTCTAAATTGGCAGAAGAGAAATAAAATGAAATACGTATATGACATATTAGAAATGACATTTTCCAAACAGGGTCTAAAAAGCATGATTTATTAGAGATTTTAAAAAAATTCTTTTTTCTCTTTGGGTTTGGAATCTACCCATCTATCTATACATGTGTACATACATGTCATTCTAACACCATGTCTCTTCTAGGAATTTATTATGTATGAAATTGAGAGATTACCTCTATAATATTGTGGTATTTATTCATTCATTCAACAAACATTTATTGAAAACCTCCATTGCAAGCAATATTCTAGAAGCAGTATGTATTGTAGTAACAAACCAGAAAACAATTTAAGTCCCAAGCTCTCACAAGGCTTCCATCCTAGTGGAGGAGGGGGTGACAGTAAACAAATAATTAGTGAATATCTGTCTGGTGATGATAAATGCTACGAAGAAAAATAAAGCAGAGTAGCATGTTGTATCGTGTGGTTTGGGAAAACCTCTCTGATAACCTAGCATTTGATTTGGAGCCTGAAAGAAGTGGAGGAGCGATCCGTGCAGCTCTTGGAGAAAGGGCACTCCAGGCATCAGATTAACAAATGCGAAGGCTTGAGGCAGAAGCTTGCACAGCAAGCGTGAGAGGACAGAGGGGAGGCCGGTGTGGCTGGCGTGGGGTCAGGGAGCATATCTGGGAGGGGAGGAGATCAGCAAAGCAGCAGGGGGCTAGACCGTGGAAAGCCTTGCAGACTATTGTGAGCACTTGGGATCTCTTCTGGGTGAACTGGGAAGCCACTGATGGGTTTGGGGAGGAATAATACTGTCATGTTTTATGAAGATGTATAAGTCTGATTTCTGTGTGGAGAGTGGGCTGTGGAGAGCAAGAGTGGTAATAGGAATTTCATTACAAGGCTTTCAGAACAGTCTAAGCTAAAGGTAACGTTGTCCTGGACTAGGGTGAGTGCATTGGAAGTAGGGAGAAATGTCTGGCTTCTGGTTATAGTTTACAGTAGGACTTGCTGTTAAAGAAGATGTGAATTTGCAAGAAAAAAAATGTGACTCTAAATTTCTCATTCTGAAAGATTGGAGTTATCATTTACTAAAGTGAGAAAGACAGTAAGAGGAGCATTTGAGATGGGAGAGGGGAATGTGGGATAAACTTTCATTTGGAACATGGTGAGCTCGAGATGTCGCTTTGTCACATAAGGGGAGATACCAAATAGTCTGCTGGCTCTATGGGGCCAGAGTCCAGGGAAGAGGTCAGAGTTAGAGATAGACATTTGGAGTCATCAAATATAGATAATATTTCAACTCAAAGAGCCAGATGTAATCACCCGGGGAGGACATGTAGACAAAGAGGATACTGAGGACCTGAGCCCCAGGCCACTCCAGCGTTCAGAGATAAAGGAGGTGGAAGCCATAAGGGAGACCCAGAAGGCAGCATGACAGGAGCGGAGCGCAGAGTCAGGCATCTTAGCAGATAACTGTTAAGTCGTTGATAAGAGAGAAGTGAAAGATGATGCTGAGCTTTGTCGGTCATCAAAAAGCTGGTCGTGGCGTTATCTAAGACTGCCCTAGAAGCGGATGATTTTGTGGAACATTCCTGAAAAATAAAATACAAGTGCAGTTATCACTATGTTGAGGCTCACAAGCCAGTGTACTCTAATAAATAGCCACAAAACAAACAGTTGAAAACTGAAGTACCAAGCCACTACCTGGTGTGTGATGTAGTTCCTGACAACTTTGAGTTGTAATCTGTGAGGCAGCAGATAATCAATAGTAGGATATTAGTTAATATGTTAAGTAAAAATTTTTTTCCATTTCAAAGAATCTAGTACTCTCGTTTTCTCCCTGTCTCATTTTGAATACTGTTATTCAAAGGTGAATAGCATTATTGCTTTTCCATTCCAAGTTGGGATGTTTTCTGTATAAGCTGTTATAGATAAAAGAGGCTGAAATGAAGTAAATATTAATCCTTTAAAATGTGAGTAATTTAAAAGAAAAAAATGTGGGTTGTTGAAAGGATAAAACAGATAATACATAAAAGTTTTAATATATGCTTTGAAATTTTAATGACGTTTTCCACAGTGTTAATAACAGAGGCTGGAGATTTTATTGGCAGCCAGCTTACATGCTTCACTTTCTTTTATGAGACTGTCACTGGTCTGTAGGGTTGGGGGTAGTAAGTGGGTTCAGTTACACCCCACTGCATAATGCTAGCATTCTGAGGAGGGTGTATTTAGGTTATGAAGTCTCTGCAAAGGGATGTCATGTCCCTCTGAGTTTTCTGCTCATAGTACACAGAGCAGCAGGGATTTTCAAATTTTCCTTTTAGCAAAGCAAATGTAAAACTGCATTTGTATGCCTTCATAATAATAATAATAAAATTTCCAAATTTAATAAGAATTTCATTTAGAATGGTCAGACTTTTGTGCTTTCTACAGAGGAATGACAATTCTTACTAATAATAGGAAAATTGGAATTCCCATACCGCTCTTCACTAGAGATGGCGTCTCTGAACCCACGCAGCTTAGAGTTGTCAAACAGGAGGTACTTCCAATGAAGCGAGCTGTCTAATGAATTCTGGATCAGTGTCTTAATTGAACCTTAGGAAAGCAATATAGTTAATGAGCTCTTTAATATGTAGGCTTTTTTTCCTTTATTCATCCATTTGTTCGTATTCCCAATACACAGTAGATAGTAAGTTCAGTTGGATCACATGGAATTTTATGTAGGTGGAGGAGGAATGTGATAGTTAAGAATGCTTCCTGAAAAATCTTAGGACTGTGAAAATGTACAGTGTTGGCATTGTAGTAGTATGTAAAAAAAAAACACTGTTTTATATAATTACTGATATATGTTATTGGACATTTTCTTTTTTGGAATACATACATCATTATACCAATGTACAGTAAGATAGATGTATTTTTCTTTATGGGAAATACATGCTGTAGTTTGATATTTTCACTTGCTTAAGTTAAACTTATTTCTGTATCACTCTTCAGGATTTATCTTCAAAGCCAATTCAGTAATTTTAGTATGAGGAACATAAAATTATAATGTAATATTAAGACCATTTATGTGGATATAACAGGATCATAAGTTTTTTGTTTTGTTTTCATATTCTTTTTCATTATAGGTTACTACAAGATATTGAGTGTAGTTCCCTGTACTATACAGTAGAAACTTGTTACTTACCTATTTTATATATAGTATCTGCAAATCTTAATCTCTCAATTTATTCCTTCCCACCACCTTTCCCCCTTGGTACCCATAAGTTTGTTTTCTATGTCTGTGGTCTGTTCTCTTTTGTAAGTAAGTTCATTTGTGTCTCTCTCTCTTTTTTTAATTCCACATATGAGTGATATCATATAGTGTTTTTCTTTCTCTTTCTGGCTTATTTCACTTAGGGTGATGACCTCCAGGTCCATCCATGTTGCTGCAAATGACATTATTTTATTCTTTCTTATGGCTGAGTAGTATTCCATTAAATAAATACACCACAATATCTTTATCCAGTCCTCTGTCAGTGGACTTTTGGTTGTTTCCATGTCTTGGCTACTGTATGTAGTGCTGCTATGAGCATTGGGTGCATGTATCTTTTCAAATTAGGGTTCCCTCCAGATACATACCCAGGAGTGGGATTGCTGGATCATATGGTAAGTCTATTTTTAGTTTTTTGAGAAATCTCCATATTGTTTTCCATAATGGCTGCACCAAACTACATTCCCTCCAACAGTGTAGGAGGGTTCCCTTTTCTCCACACTCTCTCCAGCATTTATCATTTACAAGTAAACTTAAAAGCTTTTTGCACAGCAAAGGAAACCATAAACGAAACAAAAAGACAACCTACGGAGTGGGAGAAAATATTTGTAAATGATGAGACTGACACGGGCTTAATTTCCAGAGTATATAAACAGCTCATACAACTTAATAATAAAGAAACAAACAACTCAATCCAAAAATGGGCAGAAGACGTAAATAAGCAGTTCTCCAATGAAGACATACAATGGCCAATAGGCTCATGAAAAAATGCTCAATATTGGTAATTATCAGAGAAATGAAGATCAAAACTACAATGAGGTATCACCTCACACCAGTCAGGATGGCCAGCATTCAAAAGTCCACAAATAATAAATTCTGGAGAGGGCGTTAAATTAAATTTATTTCTACATTACTCTTAAGGATTTGCATTCAAAGCCAAATCAGCAATTTTAACATGAGGAATATAAAATTATAATGTAAGGTTGAGACCATTTACATGGACATAATTGGGTCATAAGTTTTAATATGGCTTTTGGTACAATCATTTTCCCATTATGTTTCTACCTAAGACTTTTGTTTTCCCAAGTGGAATTTTTCCATTCCATAGGGTAAGTGATAAAAGCAGTGAAATCAATGACCTTATTTATTAAGAAACTGTGGGACAACATTCTGTGATAACATGAGTAATTGCAAAATATTATCAGTAATTGTTAGATATAACTCATATTATTTCACTCAGAAAATCAATTCTAAACAGATATCCCATTGTTTGCTTTGCTTTTAAAGGATTAGGACAAGCTTATAGTGTCAATTTCACATATTCACATGTCTTCCTTCCCCACATAACTTCTACACACTTTAGACACTGATTTAAGGAAATACATCCCCATATATACTATCATGTTGTTTATTCTTTCCAGAAACAAATACATATTACCAGGGAGGAAGGGAAAAATATATTTGCTCTTACTAGGGATGAAAAAGGTGATAGTATACGCATATCCCCATAAGCTGGAGCAGAGTCCCAGTTAGTCCTCAGTCCATGAAACCAAGGACTGTGAAGATGGGATGGGAACTCAGCAGCAACATGGTGTATCTTCCTTTGTTGGGAAGTTACTGAAGCCCTAAATTTGCTTCGAAAGAGGAAAAAGCATTCCTAAACAATTGATGGTTCTCCCTTTCTCTCATACACCCGTATACATTTTCTTTTATCCTGTTTGGTTAATTTTTAAGGATGAACAGCTGAAGCCACTAAAATATGCAGGGATATTAAAAGATATAGATTCCAGTAAATAATGACAATGACTGCTGAATATCAGTGTAAATTTTTCCTCCTCACCTTCAATTATGACACTGTAAGAAGAATCAGCTGACAAACCTGGAGAAATAAATAATTAAAGAAAAAATAAAGCTGTCATTATAGCTTAAATCAGTACTTTTCAGATCTTCATTTTTAGCCTCAAAAGACTGCAGGTATGAACTCCTTGTGGCAAGTCTTGTGTCGCACAGTGGGGCACGTGGGGCAGCCCACCTGACAGTCCTCTTCCCTGATAAGGCTTCGTAGTATGTCTGTGGAATCCAAGGGCTCCACTGCATGTTTTGAAGAGCAGCGGCTTATAACCTTAAATTTTCAGTAAATATTAGTTTTTGATGATGATGATAATTAAATCTTTCTAACACAAGTAACTATTTTGTTTAGTTAAATTCAACAAATGTTATTGAGTCCCTACTGTGTGTCATGCCTGTCGCTAAGGGCATAAGAGGATTCCTCGATCCCTTTAGTTGCACCATATTTTTACTGAAGTGTTAAACTTCATGGAATTTTCCTGCTGTAGAAGCTTTTAAGTATGCTGCTTGGTTTATTCCTTGACAATTGTGAGTTGTTTCTTGTGTTATTTTTCTCACAATTTTTGTGTAGGTTATAAATGAGATTAAAAATGTTTCAGTCAGCTCTGGCGGCTGTAACAAATTACCAATAGACTGGGTTGCTTAGAAAAAAAATAGTTATTTATTTCTCACAGTTCTGGAAGCTAGAAGTCCAGGATCAGGCAGCCAGCATGATGGGGTTCTTGGTCAGTGCCCTCCTCCTGGTTTCCTGTCGACTGTCTTCCTGCTGTGTCCTCACATGGGGAAGGAGGACTAGCTGCTGTCTGGCCTCTTTGTAGGGGCACTGAGCCCTCATGACCTAATTAACCTGAAAAGGTCCCACTTCCAAATACCATCACTTCAGGGTTAGGGTTTTAACATATGAATTGTGGCAGGATGGAAACATTCAATCCATTGTAATAAAATATTTTGTATACGTTGGATAATTCAGATGGTTTACTGGATACAAGAGGAGGAGAAAAGGCATACAGGATATTAATATGTGCAGAAATTCCCCTAAGTTATATAAATATGGAACCAAAATGTAATTTCTTTTAACAGGCTTTCTCTTAATCAGTGGAGTGAACTCTGGCATAAAAACTTTCAAGTTCCCACTATAAAATATACTTCCAGTCCCTAAGCCCATCCTCTTCCTAGTAGGAATGAAAAATACTAATCAGTAGTGAGTCTAGGACAGAAAAGGAAAAAATTTTTTGAGCCACCCTGAGGCTTATAATCTGGGAGGCAGTCTTACAGAGAACTCAGAGCTGTTCTGAAGAGCTGAGGGGAAGGCCAGTAGGTATATGACTTTGACAAAGGGGTACCTGCAGTCAATCAAGCACGCAACTTGGTGGAAGGGTACTGCCATTTGCAAGGAACACATATCTTAGTTAATGGTTTTAGTGCTTTTCTAAGTATAGGAAGATACAAGACACTGGGTTCATAAAATTTTCTCCTGAAAATCTCTACCTGTCTGAGGGCCAGTTCTATCAAGTTTTCCCAAAGCACGAAGTACTTCGTCCTGGTCTTCACCCCGATCTCCTTTCAGTGATGGCAGTGGCTAATGGGATGCTTGTAAAACTGGATGGTGGGAAACATTCTTTATTTTACAATCCCTTCCCTTTCAGTCTTAATTTCAACCGAGATTTGGGAGGCATTTCATGACCAGTATAACCAGTGCTCATTCCCAGTTCAGGCAGGGCCTTGATAGGCCACTCAAGGTGCTTTATTAGACTAGGCCCTGTTAACAGTGGCTGAAAGCCTCTGGACCCCTTGTCTTAATAGTCTGTTATAGTCCAGGAAATGGTTCCCTCTTGTTGCTGCTTCTCATATCTGGAGTTACACTGTTACAGTCATTAACCTTAGGAGATTGCGTTATTTGGTCAGTCCTATCAAATCACATAATCATCATTCATTTTATCAAAGGCTCAGTCACACAGTTGGTAATGGAAGAAATGATAATCCTATAAAAGCTATAAGTAACACAGGTAGTAACCTTCGTAAGTCTCAAGTATTGAAACTAAGAACTTCCATTAGTATTTCCTCCGGTCATCTGACCCAGTCTGTTCTGCACCATTCACTACCTTTTAAGGGAAATTATATATTGGAGCATTCACCAAATACAGGGTGAGTAGTGGATCATCATGACCCCTTGCAGGATTGAGAAGGGAGTGTTATTTTCTAAGGAGCTACATGGCTGGCACCAGAAGAAGAAAAATTGATCTTTGTGGTTGAGCAGGGATTCTGCTGTGGGGGGATCTGGTTAATGCAGAGGCCCAGTGCACACTAGAGTGGAGGGGGAGGAGGCCCAAACAGGCAGAGAAGACTGTGTTGAAATTTGTCTTATCTTGCCTTAAAATATGAGTTTGTTTCATCATTAGCAACTGAGTAGTTGAACCCGTTTACCCACTTTCTCAGGACGAAGTTTCCAGCGTCATCCTTAATTACTCTTCTTTGCCTCTTCCTCCATGGGCCACCCCTCCACAGTCCTGTTGATTCTAAATCCAGAGCATGTCTTCAATCTGTTTCTGTCTGTTTACCTTCATTTCTGCCACTGTTGTCCAGGACCTTAGCGTGTTTCTCTGTCTGTTCCAGTGGCCTCTCAGGTGCTTTTTATATTTGCACAATTGGTCCTGAATAGTCTGTTCTCTGTAATACAGTGATTTTTTTTAAAGTGATAGATACATCCACTGCATACCTTGCACCCCTCTCCACCTTTACAATTAGAATGAATTCAAGCCTTTACCCTGAATTACAAAGTCCTCAATTACTAGTCTACTTCTCTGTCCTCTTCCTTTTGTGCATTCCAGTCTCACTGGCCTTCCTTCCCTTCTTCAAAGGGGTGCATTCAGTCCTGCCCACAACCTTTGCACCTGCTCTTTTCTCCCTCTGAAATGCAGTTTCTCCTGATCTCTGCAGGTCTCATTTTTATCTGCTCATTCACATCTCAGTCAAAAGGACACTTTCTCAAAGAAAGACACTTTCTCCCTCTTTGATCAATTAGGTTAAATGCCCCCAAAGAGAAAAGACTTTTCTTTTTCAAGTTATGCTTGAGCTAAGTCTTGTGGGATGGGAGAGGGTTCTCTGGGACACGGAAGGTGAAATGGTGAGATTCACACTCCAAGGAGAGAAAATAGCACAAAAGATTGCCACAGGCCCGTAGGCTTCTTTGAAATCTTAATGTTCGTGTCTGTGAGCTTTGCAAAGCTCTTATTCTAGCTCTTGTTAGTATTCCTCTGGCCTGGGTATCTGGATACATGACATTTTGCACAGATTCGGGGGAAAAACCTGAAACATTTCTTAAAATATAAGAATCCAGAATACAAAACCTGAAATTATAACTGGAGTGTTGCATCCTACAAAAAAAACCTGTCATTTTTGTTTGATTGAAAATTGAGCGTTCAAGTGTGGATTGCTTGAATTTAAGATAAAACCACTAGATGGTGCTCTGTATTGTAACTATCAGAGAAATGTCTGACTCTGAAAGAACAAAAGTCTTAAACCTCCTGTTACCAAGACAACCTGCTTAGCTTGGTCTGGTTGCTTTTCCTTGTGCTTCTTTTTTCCGCTTCTCTCTGTCTTTCCATTTAACTGGTTTTTCTGTTTTAGACACATGGGTTTACATGATGTTTAGTAGGAGGAAAAAGTGAAAGAAGAAAAAAAAAAAAAGGAAATGTGCTCTGTACCATTTTGGAGTATCCAATATGTGCTAGTCCTCCTGTGGAGACTACAAAGGAAATTTGGGCCATGGTCTGAAGTAGCTTAGAAAGCAGTTTAAGATATAAGTCATGAAAGAGAAAAATTACAAAAAAAAACATGATATACCTTTTTTAGTACTACATATAAGCGATAGTTAGTAGGTATGGTTTGCCCAAGAAGACACCACATCGTGATTTAGAAGGTAACCCAGATGAATTGCTAATAAGTGGGTTATGTGGGTCAATTTATTCATACTCTCTTGTCTTATTTTCTGTAATACTTGGATTAAACTCATTGATCTCTAAAACTCCTTCCAATTCCAGTACGATATGATTTTTCTAGTCTCTAGAATTTATAGGAATTGCATGAAACATTATTTTAGGCCACAGTAGTCAGAAAAGCTTTATGAATGAGTAGACATTTATAATGCATATTTGAAAAGGTAAAGTCTGAAGAAGAGAAGCAGGTGAAGAGTCTGATGCTGACTGACATCCTGTCCAGCTAAGTTTCAGGCGCTCACACAGGAAGTGTGCTGTGTACACTGGGAGGTTCATGCTCCCTCCCACGTACCTCGAGATGAGGCATGGCCTTGAGAATTACAGTGATAAAATAAAAACTTCAAGGTTTAAATCGACTTTCAATAGAAGTCCTTAGAAATTTTGGTATCTGCTGAACCAAAACAGCAAAAGAATATTTATGACATATGTTCATGTTAAAAAATGACATAATTCCTTTTTATCAGTGTATTTTCTGAGGACACGCTACATCAGAATCACTCGTGTTTGTTGAAACTGTATCTTTTTGGCCTACACTCAAAATGTACTGAATTGGTATCTCTTGGGGGTTCTGAACATTTTCTTTTTTGACAAGGTCCTTAGAAGAGTCTGAGGTACATCAGAAATTGAGAACATCTGCTGTTACTTACAAAAGCATTAACAATTCAAATAAGTACTGTAGAATGAACAGAAGAAGTACCTGAAAACAACATACTCTTTCTCAAGAGGAGATGGAGCCTTGAAAAACCAGCTGCTGAGACAAAGGACTCATAGCTCATTTGTTTCTATATGTCAGTAAGCTTTTAAAGAGTGGCATTTGATTAAATTTCCCTCCTTTGTTATTTGGGTTGAGTCAATATTGTATCCTGTTCAGGGTACTATTTAACAGATATTTTAAGTGAATGAATGAAGGAGGAGAAAAGGGTGGAATTTACGGCTAGTAAAAAGGAAGGGAACCTCATGGAAAGCCATTAGAATACCTGACTTCTTGTTTTAGCTCAAATGTCATGTTCTCAGATACTAACTCCCTTGACTACTGTATCTTAATTAGCACACTCAGCTTTCTCTCATATCTGTTTATTTTATTATAGCATTTATCACATTATGAGTTTATTGCCTTCTCTGTGTTTGTTCATTGCATATCTCTACATATACATTTTAGGTTCCTGGTGGAAACCTTATTTCTTTCTATTTTTATTTTTTAATCCATCATTGTATTAACAGAGCCTACAGAGTGGCTTCCAATTGGTGAATAAAGGAAAAATAAATGTGACAATTGGTTTGTAAGTAAATCACATAATTTCATTAGAGGAACATGAAAGGCCAAAATACCACTTCTGTATCTACTATTGATACAAACATTTTCACTACTAGAACTTCATTACATGACGGTTGGAAAAGCTTACTGTTAACAACTGTTAACACCATAATGTGCATTTTGAGTTCCTTTTTAAAATGGTATCTAATGGATCAAATACTTGATTGCATGTAGAGGGAATAGGAAGAGGAAGAATTACAGAGTACACAGAACACTCCATGGAAGAAGTAATCAGAACAGGAGCAGATTCCTGAGTGTGTGAAATGAAAAGGACAGCAGAATGGGAGAGACATGTATGTGTCTTATACCTTCTGATATATTCAGCCCTCAGACAAAGGCTTTAACTAGTGTTTGTAGCAAGGCACCAATAACTGTTCTAACAAATACCTATTTCTCACAAACTTACTTCAGGACATCTTGCAAGATACTTTTATAGATTCACATGGAGACAGATCCAAAAAAATATTGCTATGGTTTCTGTCAGAGTGTTTTGCCTATGTTTTCCTCTGGAAGTTTTATGAATTTCAGTCTTAAATTTAGGTCTTTAATTCATTTTGAGTTGATTTTTGCATATGGTGTTAGAGAATGTTCTAATTTCATTCTTTTGCATATGGCTGTCCAGTTTTCCCAACACTGTTTACTGAAGAGACTGTCTTTTCCTCATTGCATATTCTTGCCTCCTTTGTCGTAGGTTAATTGACCATGTAAATTTAGGTTCGTTTTTGAGCTTTTTATTCTGTTTCGTTGATCTATATGTCTCTTTTTGTGCCCAGTACCATACTGTTTAGATTACTGTAGCTTCGTGGTATACTTGAAATCAGGGAACATGATACTTCCAATTTTGTTCTTTCTCAAGGTTGGTGAGCATAGTGTATCTTTCCATTTTGTTCATCAATGTGTTACAGTTTTCTGAGTACAGGTCTTTTACCTCCTTGGTTAGGTTTATTCCTGGGTATTTTATTCTTTTTGATGTGATTATAAATGGCATTGTTTTCCTCATTCCTCTCTCTCATAGTTCATTGTTAGAATACAGAAACAGATTCTATATATTAATTTTGTGTTCTGCAACTTTACTGCGAAGAATGTTAAATGCTCAGTTAAAACATTTGATTTACTATAAAGAATTTATCAGTTTAATTCCTTTTAAGGAATCAAGTGAATATTTTGGGGTTAATTGCTACTAAATGGTGAGCAAGTGAAATGTGTGTTTCTAGTTTAACATCAGATTTATTTAAGGACAAAGCAGTTTTACTTTAACAATTTCTGACAGTAGCCTTTTAAAAACCTGTTATGCATTGAAAAAGTGAATTGCATTATTTGAGAATGTTAAGCATTTCCCAGAAGAACTGAGCACAAAGCCATTTATCTACAATTTCATCTCCAATTATTCATAAAACAGATTTTTAATATATGACAGTGTTCTTGGGTAGGTCCAGATATAGTGTCCTATTTCAAGATTAAGCTAGAATTTTTAAAGTGGCATTTAGTCCTCAACCATTAAGTTATTGACATTAAGGCCACCATTTCTTCACCAATTTGATAACTATCAAATCAGCAGGCATTTCCTGAGTTCTCATTATGTGCTTAGGCTTATGATAGTCACTTTGGTGTATTAGAAGACATGGTTATGGTTCCTGTATTCCAACAAAACAGTATTTTGGAGAAAAATATGTATAATTCAGAAAGTCCATTAATTTAACTTAATTGTTAAATTGTTTGAAATTGACAGTTCAAAATGAGTTTAGAGAATGAATAATGGAGAAAAGCTTTCATGGCTGGAATTGTCAAAAGTTTTGATTCAGGAGGGGGAGGACATGTGCTGGATCTGTCTTAAAGTCTGCCTGAGATCACAGAAGAGAAGAAAGGAAATTATTCAGGGCAAGGATTCAGTGTGTATTGAGGCTGGGATAAGAGAAATGATCTTGGAAACCTTTAGGCTGGTACTTGGAGGTAGGGGCGCTGAATGGTCTGTATTATGGAACAGAGAGTCACTCCAAGACTTTATTTTGCTTCCCAGGCTGAAAACTACTCAGAGGAGACATGTGTGGACTTACTGATCATTTCTGACACATAGCAGATCAGTCTCACCCAACATGTTGCCTAAAACAGTGACCTGGCTGGTTGACGGGTGATGGGTAAATCAGTTGGGTAATTTAATTTCATATATTCAAATAGAATAGGACATATCAGTGAATAAAATTTTGTAATCCCAGACGCACAGATTCTCTGTCTCATCTCTAATCATATCAAATAGCCCCCCGCCTTTTTCTGTTTAACTTGTGATCTTAAAAATGGAGTATTAAAGCAATGTCATTGGGTATAATTTTGCATTTTAGTGTAAGAATTACAAGAAATGGTACTGGTTTCCATGAACCTTGTATGCAGATTATTGGTAAATAATTTGTAAAATGTTGAACAGATCCTGGCCCTTGTGAGAGAATTGTGTTGCTTTGGTGGGTCACGTGGGGTCAGAGAGCCTGTGTATTTCACTGTCTCCAGAGCGCTGCAACCATCTGTTAACCATAGGTGTCTGGGCAGACTGAACACTAGCCACGAGATAACAAATATACCTATACAAATACAATTTAGGTTTGAAAAATAACACACATCTGGCTTAGACTCACATGGATTCCTTTCCTGGTTTCTTACACAAAGTGTCTGTGGACAGAATGAAAGAGAAAGCAGGAGGGGAGAGGGAGGGGGGAGGAGGTCCGGCTGCCCGCGGAACGGGACGCTCGAGTGCTTCATGGAGGAGGAAAGATTAAAACCCAGCTTCCTCGTGGGTGACAAGGGGTGAAGACTGCCGCCTCACCCGCTGCTCTGTGTTGTTTGGGGGCTGATAACAGACAGAATAAAGCCAACGTGCAGCCTGTGCTCCGAGTCGCTCACAGAGCCGAGTGTGACTAAACGGCACAGGGAGCTCACAACGGAGCTGCACCACTTGGAGCTGGTTTTCTGTTACTTTTCTTTCAATCTCAGCTATCAGCTAAGCAAATCTTAGCCCATGTGAATCAACCCACTGAACATTCAGGAGTCAGGGTGGACATGTGGGCTTGTGTTGCTTAATCTTAGACATAATTTGCATCTTCTCACCAGAGGAGACAGAAAAATATTCCATGCTCTTCTAGAGGCCTCATGTGCGTTAGCAGAATTGGCATTAGACATTAATCACATATTCCTGGTATTGCCATTTGATTCTGTGCAAAATCACATAGGGGATTCTGTTTTAAAACCACGATTCATGTATAAAATCCATGTAATTGATACAATATGTTTCAGGCATTCAAATGAGGTAGTTCTCTTTATATTGGCATGCAGTATTTTTTGAGAATTATTAAGTAACCAAAGGAACAGAACAGAGCTCATAGTAAGGAATGTTTGTATGGTTAAGTGATAGATAACACACATATATATTATCTGCTGACCTGAAATAGACTGCCATATCTTTCTCTAGCAAAGATGGATTTATTCAGGATCAGCAGGGAATTGCAGTTTAAGGTCTGCAGCCATGGAGAGGCACACACAAGTGCCTGCATGGCAAGGGAAGACAGATTTTAAGCTTTTAGAGAAAGGAAAAGAAGTTGGGAGGGCTATTGTGAAAAGAGAGCCCATGGCTTTTCATTGGCTGAGTCATTGCCAGGAAAGAAGAGGAGTCTGGCTGCTTCTTGTTGGGCTCAGTTTTTCTACAGATTGAAGATTTGTGGTAGTAATGCGTCGAGCATGTCTATTGGTGCTATTTTTCCAACAGCATTTGTTCACTCCCAGTCTGTCACTTTCTGGTAATTCTCATGTATTTCAAATTTTTTCATTATTATATTTTTTATGGTGATGTGTGATCTGTGAGCTTTGATGTTACTATTGTAACTGTTCTGAGGCACCTTGATCTGTGCCTGTATAAGACAGCAAACTTGATGATAAATGTGTGTGTTCTGATGGCTTCACCAGCCAGTTGTTCCCCGTCTGTCTCCTTCCCATCGGGCCTCCCAATCCTCTGAAACAACAGTATTGAATTAGGCCAGTAAATAATCCTGCGGTGGCCTCCAATGTTCAAGTAAAAGGAAGAGTTGCATGCCTCACTTTAAATCAAAAGCTAGAAATGATTAAGCTGAGTGAGGAAGGCATGGCAAAAGCTGAGGTAGGCTGAAAGCTAGGCATGTTGTGCCAAACAGGTAACCTTGTTGTGAATACAAAGGAAAAGACCTTGAAAGAAATCATCAGTGAACACAAGATAAGAGAGCAAAACAGCCTTATTGCTGAGATAGAGAAAGCTCTAGTGGTCTGGGTAGAAGATTAAACCAGCTACAACATTCCTTTAAGCCAAAGCCTAGTCCAGAGCAAGTACCTAATTCTCTGCAAGAAGTCTGAAGCTATGGGTTCGTGAAGGAAAGAAGCCATCTCCATAACATCAAAGTGCAAGGTGAAGCAGCAAGATGTAGCTGTGATCGTTAATGAAGGGGGCTGCAGTAAACAGCAGATTTCAGTGTAGACTAAGGAGCTTTATTATGGGGGAAGATGACATCTAGGATGTTCACACCTAGAGAGAAGTCAGGACTGGCTTCCAAGCTCCACAGGACAGGCTGACTCTCTTATTAGGGGCTAATGCAGCTGGTGACTTGAAGGTGGAGCCAGTGCTCATTGACGGTTCCAAAAATCCTGGGGCCCTTTAGAGTTACACTAAATCTACTTTGCCTGTGCTCTCTAAATGGAACAGCAGAGCCTGGGTGACAGCACATCTGTTTACAAGGTAGTTTACTGAATATTTTAAGCCCAGTGTTGAATCCTACTGCTTAGGAAAAAAAAAATAGTCTTTTCAAAGTAATACTGCCCATTGACCTCTGGTCACCCAAGAGCATGGTTGGAGATGTACAATGAGATTCATGTTTTCATGCTGCTGACACCATGACCATGCTGCAGTCCATGGATCCAGGAATAATTTCAACTTTCTAGTCTTATGACTTAAGGACTACATTTTGTAAGGCTTTAGCTGACATAGTGATTCCTCTAATGGTTCTTGGAAAAGTCAATTGAAAACCTTCTGGAAATTATTTGCCATTTTAGATGCCGTTAAGAACATTCATGATTCATGGAAGGAGGTCAAACTAATAGCATTAATAGGAGTTTGGAAAAAGTTGTTTCCAACTCTCATGTATAATTTGGAGGGTTCAAGACTTCAGTGGAGGAAGTAACTGCAGATGTGGTGGAAATAGCAAGAGAACTAAACTTAAAAGTGGAGCCTGAAGATGAGACTGAATTGCTACAGCCTCATGATAAAACTTGAATGGGTTAGGAGTTACTTGTTATTGATAAGCAAAGAAAGTGTTTGCTTGAGAAAGACTCTACTCTTGGTGAAGATGAGGAGAAGGTTGAAATGACAGAAGGATTTAGAACATTCCATTAACTTAATTGATAGAAGCAGAGGCAGGTTTTGAGAGGAGAGACCCCAGTTTCTGAAAGAACTTCTGCTGTCAGTAAAGTGTATGCTACACAGCATACAGCATGGCATGCTACAGAGAAGTTTGTGAAAGGAAGAGTCAGTCAGTGTAGCAGTCTTCAATGTCTTATTTTAAGAAATTGCCACAGCCAACCCCAGCCTTCAGCACCCAGCACCCTGATTGGTCAGCAGACATTGACAAGGAGGCTAGACCTTCCACCAGCAAAGAGACTACAGCTCAGTGAAGGCTCAGATGATGGTTAACATTTTTTAGCAGTTAAGTATTTTTAAGATTAAGGTATATAGACTTTTTAAGACATAGTTTTATTGCATACTTAATACACTACAGCATAATGTAAACATAAATTTTATATGATCTTTTTGGGTAACCAAAAAATTCACATGACTCACTTTATTGTCATATTTGCTTGTTGTAGTGGTCTGAAACTGGACCCACAATATCTCCGGGGTAGGCCTGTAATAGGTTAAATATTTCATGATCATTGACTGCCAGTTGATACCAGCAAAAGTCTCTATCTTTGGGTCTTTACTCAAATGTCTGCTTCACAGAGAATTCCCTGAATGTTGTGCTAAAATTGTACCTCCTACCTGGACTCCAGCCATCACACGTGTCCTGTGCTCTCTGCTCTCTCCCGACCTCAAGACATGACCAAGAGGAAAGTTTAAACTCTGTGTAGTCTAAGTCACTCTTGGACTTCAGAGCTTTTAGTGGATGAAAGCAACAAAGCAGTAAGTTGATTCTTTACTCCCTGTCATCCCTAATCATAGCTTTTCTTCAGAACGCCAGGTTTTTCATTTCTCTGGATAATTATGCTCCTTCTGCCTTCACCTACTATCATGCGCTCCCTTAATATTATTTCCTGTATTTACTCATGCTTTTTAGTTGTCAAAAATACACGAAGCTCTTTTCTTTTCAAGCAAGTTAATCCTAACCTCAAACTACTATTTTCTTCGTTTCTTTAAAGAATTTGCTAATATTTTTAAAATAGTATAAAATAAATTCTTTGCTCTTGGTTAAAAACAAAAGTGGAATTTACCAAGAACAAAAACTAATGAAATATCTAGTTTGAAGACCCCTTAAAAGCCACTAATAAATTATTATTTTGTTTATTCAAAAATATTGAGCATCGGCTATGACAGGCACTATTTCAGGCTCACGTGGATACACGTATCTCTGTTTATCTATATGAGCCTTAAAATTAGTTCTAAAATTTCATTTTATTTCATGATCTCTATTGGAGTAGGGCACAAAGGACAAACATTTTTTTCCTTTTTCTGCCACTGCTCATTTAAGATGGCTCTATAGGCTAGGAGTTTCTTACTTTCAGGCCATCTGTATGAAAACATTCATATGAAGACATTGTTAAATATATCATTGGAGGACAGGATTATGTTTTCATAAGTTGTGTTTGTCTCTCCTTGTAAATACAAAACTAAAGGTTTTTTAGTGAAGATAATTTTTTACATTAATAATAGAATTTTGGTTTCCTTTTACCAGTGAGGACACATATAATTATCATATAAAATAAAGAATACAAAACAAAGAATAATCACAATAGATACTTTGACAGAAAGAAACAGCACAAAATTAGTATATATTTACTTGCAGTAAAGACCCCTAACTGGAATTTAATATTATAGATGAAGGTACATGTTATTAAACATTTATCTACCAACAAAATATATGCTCTGAGCCAGCCTCTGGCTACTTCTAAAAGATAATTAAACTTTCAGGATTATCTATTCATAGCTCCCTAAGCAAATACCAAGCAATACCTTTATTTCTGCTATAACCTCCATTAATTGTTACCATACAGGCTTAATGATTAGGAGCACTGACTGTCAAAATGTCAAAATAGTACATTAAAAATACCAGTGTAATATAGGTTTTAATTTATTCCATTTTTAATCTAGTTTGATGTGCACGAGGATGAGATTTTAGTTGTTTTTTTTTTAAATATAATGTATTAGAGGTTCTTAGTAAAGTAAAATATGACTTTTTAGGGTAATGTCAATGTTTACAAGAAAATCAAAGCAAACCACTGAGAACATTAAAAAAAAATCTCTGATTTAATGGACAGTAATTTGTCTTATTTAATAGAGATATAAAATGCTTCTAACAGTGCATTAAGGCAATGGAAATAAATTGGGGCTCTATGTTATTATGGAATAATTACATAATCTTACTAATAAGATTAATTTGAAGAAACTAGCTGATGTAACATTGGATTTTCAGACATTAATATGGTGGCTTTGGGGAGAGTATTCCAAAGGTGGGAATAGAAGAGGTGTTTCTATTACTAAGCTTAGAAAAATGTTTGTCATTTTCCTCTTGTAATTCATTACATTAAAATTGAGAGCTTTGGTTTCTTTATATGTCTCCACCTACCTCCTCCCTCTGCTCCCTGTGCCTGCCGTGTGCTGGAACCTCGGGCTTCCTTCCCTCCTTCTTTCTTTCCTTCCCTCCCTCCCTCTCTCCCTCCTTCCTTCTTTCCTTCTTTCCCTCCCTCCTTCCTTCTTTCCTTCCCTCCTTCCTTCCTTCCTTTCCTCCCTCTTTCCCTCCCTCCCGCCTTACTTCTTTCCTTCCTTCCCTCCTTCCTCCCTCCCCTCCCTCCTTCTGCACTGACGCTGCTGCTGCACTTGCTGTATCTCCCAAATAGCAGGGAGACTTTTCTCCCTCAGTGTAAGAGCTGAAAATCATTCCATTTAATTTAAGGCATCACACATCCATGAAATGCTTTTAAAAATCTGATATTAGTAAGGTAGATGTGAATGTTTAAATCAAATTAAACCTAAGGAATTTTTTTTCTTACCTCACTAAGATGTTGGTATAATTGCAGCATGTTGGTGGTTTATGATTTCTTAAGTGGAAATATGAATTCCTCTACTAAGGATTAGCATTAGAGATTAACTATTGAAGCTATTTTAACGTAGTTAGAAGTCTTACGAGTGTTGCATTGATACAATTAAGTTTGGAAAAGACATAGCATACTTTAAAAATGTAATAGAATGTGTTCAACAAATGTTATTTGTAAATCTTCATCTTTTTTTAATACTAAAAATTAAGTGATAGGTTGACCAATAGCACTATTAAAAGCTGAAAATAGAAGTTTATATATGATGTTTTTGACATTATTCTTGGGAAACTCTTGGGAACCATTCTCTTATTACTTACATCTTTCTTGTAAAATAAGTACCCTTATTTCCTTGTTTACATTTGAAATGCAGTTTACATTTGAAGATGGTATGTAGGCAAATCTAACTAGAAGGAACAATAATTGATCACCGTTTTGTTTTAGAAGAGGAACAGCCCGGATGTCCAGCTCCTTGACTCACTGTACTGTACACGCCCTTTTGGTAAGTTGTCGGTGTTTGAAACATTGCCCTTTTCATTGTGAGAGGCAGCGCAGAACTACTCTTGTCTTCAGGTGGCCTCTCAGGTCCCCAGGTCAGCTGCTGCAGCCCAGCGCGGTCCTCGGTCCGGTCACCCTGGATGGAAAACATCTTTGGGGTGCCCTCCTGTTTGTGGATCGGGACACTTCAGCCTGCAGTTACTTTGCTAGCTTGTGAAAATTGGGCCTTGGAAAATGGCTGGTTGTATTGTGAGGTCTTTTTATTACTGATTCTAATCTTAATTTTTCATGTTAACCAAGGCAGGTGATATGCCCGCCTTTTCTACTGCCTTTCTGGACCATCTCTGTCCCTCAGTGTCCAGGTGGAATGTCAACCCTCACATAAAGCTTCCCCCCACTCTCAGCTACAAATAATGAGTCTCTTATTTCAACACCCAGTGAAATAACTCTTCTGTCCTCTCTGATGACTTTTTCCACTTTCTGCTGTCATTTTTTATGTGAGATCAATGCTTCTGAAAGGAATGAGGCGTGAATGGTTGTCAGAAACTATTCTAAATATGCATGTTCAGGTCTTGTCTCCAGAGGTTATATCAGAATTTAGGGTAGGCTGGAAAAGGGCATGCATATTTTGGCAAAATTTTCCTCATAATTTGCATCTACTGTTCCCTTTTTCAACCTTTCATCCCAGTCTGCCCATCTTTAACACAGACTTCATTATAGGGGTCTTCTCCTGCCTTCCCTCATCTTCTTTATGTTGTCCCACACTCTGTACATTCTACCTGGGACATCATCTTTGGACGGTTTTTGAATGACTGAATAAATAAACATTCAAGAAACAGTGAAAACTGAGTGGCTGGTCTTGAAGTCATATGCCCATACCCCTGAGTATCTTGAGTTTTCTAAATCTGATTTTCTGATTCACTGTTTATTAACACAGCCTTCGATGACTTTGGATCTTGACTGTGATACCAGTGACAGCCTCAGCTGTGTTGCCTGTCTCTGACTCTTTTTGGGGCTTTTTTTTTAGCTTTTCATTTTGTATTTTTAAATTTTTTTATTGAAGTAGATACAGTGTTTACAATGCAAACCGTTTACAGTGCAACAGTTTGCAATGTTTTGTCAACTTCTGGTGTACAGCATAATGTTCATACATGTACATACATATATTCATTTTCATATTCTTTTTCATTATAGGTTACTGCAAGATACTGAATATAGCTACCTGTGCTATACAGTGTAAACTTGTTTATATCTTTGACTCTTTAAGTAGCAGCTTGAGTCCTCTGTTTCTCTGGCTTTATTTTCTGTTTATGGTGAGATGCTACCTCTAAAAAACTTTCTACAACTTTTGGGGTTTCCATGAGTTACTGTAAAGAACAATTTTGGGTGCTGTGTGGTAGATGTGGTAAGGAAGGAATTAGAAAAATCCCTGTAGTCCAGGTTCATTATACTAGGAAAGACAGGGGCATGAAGAAGGTCCCATTCGCTCATGGGAAAGAAGGAAATAGATCAATTTTGCAGTGAAGTAAGTACGATAAAACAATGTCTTCATTCCTGAGAAAGACCATAAATATCCTTTCAGCAACATACCTGAAATTTAGTGGTATAGATTTGACGTATAATTTCTAACATCCTATGTTTAAAAGAGGTTTACTAATGTTCACACAGCTGCCTTATCAATGAGGTTTTAGGTGAAAGCTGTTGGTAAGTTAGGAACTGCATTTGCAAGGACTTCCCAGATTCTAAGTCTGCAGAGGTGGAATTTTTATCGGGTACTCTTAATGTTCATTACTGGCCTTTGTAAAAGAAAAAATGGTTTGTAAATGAAATACATTTATCTGCAATATGCCTCTGTTCCACAAACATCAATACTCAGTGAACATGGATGAAAAAGCGGGTTTTTAAAATCTATAGTTTCCCTTGATTCTTTGTGCTTAAAACCAACTTTTGAAACCTGTGTATTCAACTTAAAAAATGTTCTTGGTTTGCTACTTAAACCAGGTTGTGAGTGATAGTCATAAGCTTATTAGGTGACAAAACAGTCCTGTTGCCAGAGAATAGGTTCTTGTGTCACGAAAGAAAGAATTAAAAAGCGAGGCATAGTCAGGGGAAAGTAAGGGAGACACACACTCTGTAGACAGCGTAGTCCGCTTCATTCAGGAGATGCACATCCCATAGGCAGGATGCGGGCCATGCGGGCCATCTCTCAAGGAAAAAGGAAGAGAGGCCAAGAGGTATGGGGTGTTTAGTTTAAAGTAAAAGTAGATACACACTCAGTAGAGTGCAGGCCGTCTCAGAGGCAAGAGAAAGCGACCACAGGGTGTGGGGTTGTTAGTTTTTGTGAGCTCAGTAATTTCATATGCTAATGAGTAGGAAGATTGTTCTAACTATGTTGGGGAAAGGCCGGGGATTTCCAGAAATTGCCACCCCCTGCCCACCTACTTTTTGACCTTTTATAGTAAGCCTGGGAACTGTCGTGCCTGTGGGTGGACCACCGGGCTCAAGGTCTACTGGAAGTGGAATCTTCCACCATCCTGGTTGTGAGGAGTTTGTCCTGTCCTCAGTTAGCTGTGTCGTCATTCCTTCAGTGATTGTGCTCTGCTCCCTTCCCTCCTGTATCACTGTGATGGAAGAGTTATTTTTTTGTGTTTTGCAAATAATGGAATAAATAAGAGGACAGTATAATGTACTTTGAATTTTTGACCTACTTGTATTTCTTTACTCTTTGCTTCATTTAAAAATGACTTTTTAAAAGAGGAGAAAAGTTCTGAATTTTTCCTTATTATAATCTACTTTTATCTCTGATCTCATGTGTTAATCAACATGTGTAAAACATTGTAAAGAGAAGATAGCTACTGGCTTTAAAGAGCCTGAAATGTATTACATATATTAAAATAACAATGTGTAATGATAAATGCAATTCATTTAAGAAATTTATGGTTTTGGCCATTTCATCCTGGATTAACACACTGATAATGTCTGGTTGGACTGATAGACCTTTCCTCCATGTAATTGTTAAGTTTCAGTTTCAGTATTAGTGCTTTCAGTATACAGAAGACCAGTTAAAACTAGCAAAGTTAAAATTAAACAATTGACTTTAAGACCAGAGTGTTGTGGGACACAATGTGGTGGTCGGGCGGTAAAAATTTACCAAGAACTAAAGACCACAGGGATTTAAGAACAAAGGGGAGGTTTATTGGATATGCTGCTACAGGCGACAGTGGGCCACACAGGAGAGATGCCTGTGTGAGCCCCAAGGTGGTCCTGCACGGTCTTTTACTGGGGGGGAAGGGGCTGTGTACACAAGCAGTAGGGGGCTGCATGATCAGTTCCTTTGTGCACAGGTACCTGGTTGGTTGTAAGATCTGTCAGGGACTTCTCTGAACAACAAGATATAAGACTCTTGATAAGGGCAGGATGTGAGGCCTGTCCACCTAGGGTGTTAATGAGATGGGCTATTTTGAGGGGGGGCGGTTTAGCTTTGTTAGGGTAAACACACATCAAGAGATGCTTTTATCCTGTAGAAATGCAGATGTGTGAAGCATCCTGCAGTGGGCAGTGAGGTTAGGCTCCGGGCACACAGAGAGCCCTGGGGTGGGGGTCTTAGGACTCCAGAGAGCCAGCTCCACACAGAGATTACGTTGTAGGAAACAGGAACTACTCTAGATCTTTAAAATAGAAACAGATTTAATATAGAGGGAATTCAGGTCTTACAAGATGATTGAAGGGCCTAGAGGCGTAGTTGTGGATTACTAGGCATGTCTTTTTGAACAAGATCACTGAACTGGTGCTCAGGGGGAAATGCTGCCCCTGGTAAGGTGGAGAATCAGGTGGTTGCCATGGCAACTGTTAGGTCCAAGAACACCCTGTCCTAGTTTCACTCTAGCGGGGGGGGGGGGGGGGGATCCAACTTCCATCTCTGCCTCTTCCACCGCATCTGCCCCTTGAAACTCGTAATGTCAGCAAATGGACGACTATATGCCATTGCAGACAACCTTACTGCCTCCATAATGTCACCTAGGAGCAGCAAGATCCAAAGCAGAGAGACATTCTCTGCTTCATTTCTACCTAATAACTGTAGCTGCAAGGGAGTGTGGACAGTTGTTTTTAGCCTTACAGATTCTGAAGTACAGGAAAGCACTCTAAAGGAAATTGAAATAGATGTCGATGCCTTATTTATATGCACTAAATTCATGTTTGCCTGTTTCTACTAACATTTTAATATGTGATAATCTCAGAAAGAACATAGTAATCAGATTAAACTGTTATTCGGATGCAGTGTGAATGCCTTGAGGGCAGTGATTTCATGTTACTTGTTTGTGGAGCCCCAGAACTTCCAACAGGACTTGGCAGTGTAAGAGCAAATAGATGTTAAAAATAAGAGGAATAAGGAGGGAAGAGACTTCTCCCCGCTCCCTTTACTCTTAAAGCATTTACTTGAAAATCTGTACATTCTTTCTCTTTATCTTTGAAGTGTAAATACATCTTTTCAAAAGCAAAATAAGCCTCTCCTCAGCTTCACGGCCCCCAAATGGCTTTCTCAAGGATCTAAGAGCCGTCCCTTTGGAATGCAAACATTCAAGGAAAAAAGCCCCCCATATGGCAGTGTCTGTGGGATTACTTTTCTTTCTTTGTTTATTCTTATCCTACACGTACTACTTTAAATTTCCTTCCGAACTGTGTTTGCTCCATGAGCATTTGTTTAAGTAGTAATCGCTGAGCTCTTCTCAAATTCATTTTTTCAAGTCATTCTATGTTGTTTTACTTTATTGATGTATCACTAGTGTGTGATGATACATTTTGCTATTTCATTCCACATCCCTTACTCTAGGTATAAGTGCCTTAAAACTGAATCCCCATCTAGGTGATAATTCTCTGCTCATTTTAAGACGCTTTCACTGCCTCAAACTATTTGCCTTCTAATATTTACCTATGATTGTTCCTAACCACAAATTATCTTATTTTCTGAACCTGCAGGTTAGTCTTTTGTATGTTGTGTGCTATTGAACGAGGACTCAAATCCAAGGTTAGTGTGTCTGTAGATTTCTCCTGCTGACTCTCCGTGCTCTGTCTTCAAACACTGTCAGCTTTACTGGGCACAGTCCTTGCTTTTGTGATTCCACTGTGTGCCTGTACTTAATGGACTTTCTCTTGCTATGTAGGGCTCTGCAAATATGAATAATGGACATATTTAGATTCGATTTTTTTTAATTCTCTCTTTTTTTTTTAGAATTTAAGATTAGTAGTTTCAGATTATATTTGTTGCACTGTAATGGCTTCAGATTTCCTGTGCAAATGTTGGTTTTGGTCAAGCTGATGATATTGGCAAAACAACCAAATGAAGTAACAAACAACTGAGGTGAGAAATGTAGTCTGTTCAGCAGAGATGAGGGTTAGAGTTCTGGAAAGATACTGATAAAACCAATGAGCTTCTCAGGGAAGCATGAGATCTGAGAGAGGCTTCAGCCCACGTCCTGAGGAATGGCCCAGGGAGGATTAGCAAACACACCTGGGTGGAGTCTGGAGAGCGGGCCAGTAACTTTAGCAGCCGAGACTCTTCCAGAGACGTTTTCCAGCTCTTGGTGAGAAAGGTTCCTACAGGATGCTCTTCCTCTTTGCTCCATGGATAGTTTAGGTTTTCTCTAATCAGTTCTATTCAAAGTTAGACTCTTAAAACCTTGTGATTCATGTTCTTCCTCAATCCCCTTTGATAGAGTTGAAAGCAATTCCTGTGCAACTGGGATGGTCAAGTGCCTGTGGTAAGTCTGTTCAGAAGGTCAAGAAGATCTGTCACTGCAACAGTTACCTCAGTGGCAGATGGGGGGAGGGGCAGGGGCACTTGGGAGCATTTCTCACACTAGAAAGTGGAAGTCAGGGAAAGCCGAGGTGGGGTACAGGATGGAATTCTGCCTCTCTTGTGTAGGCCCCCGCCTGCAGGCTCTAGAGAACAAGTCATGGGCTAAACTGATAAACAAGCTGTGAGAAATGTCACGTAGCCGGCTGGATAAGAGATGGCCTATTTAATGTATTCAGTAGGGACGGCTGGATAGCCAACGATGGGTAAGATCCTCAGAGGAGGACAACCTAAGACAGGCACAGCCGGCTGGATAAGAGATGGCCTACTTAATGAAGTTCTGTGATGAACTTTAAAACAATCTGTCCTTGATCATGTAACATCCTGTCCTTACTGCAGGAGCCTGGGAACCTAGAGTCTGGGAACCTAAATGGCTTAAGATTATTAACATTGTTATAACTTAGATGGTATGTGAGGCATCATGCATGTCCTATATAAACCCTTTTACGAGAATCAATAAACAGAGTAGCCATCAGCTCTCTCTGCATACGGTGTGTATGTGTACATGATATCGCGACACTGACAGACTATTCTCTAGAGCCTTCAGGCGTGGGCCTACATCTTGGTATCTTGAGCACAGATGCTTCAGAATGCTTTTATTTTTAATACAAGGAGGACTTATTGATGGTAGGATATGAAATAGTAAACCCTGGGAAGCGAAAGGAAATGAGAAATCTGGACAAGATGCTTCTGAAGGCTGTCAATCTTTGAGTCCAGTGTTTGCCTTTCTCAAGGCTGCCCATGATAGAACAGGACCTTTGTAATCTGGGCAGGACACTTGTAAAACAAGTCATGGCTAGTTTAACAATTCTATTATCTGCACTTTATTTTTTAAGTCTCCCAGTATGTCTAATCATTACCAAGGGAATCAGAAGGTATTTTGGGAAAAAGTTGGGTTAGAGTATAAAAGTATGGGGAAGATGGTTTTAGGATTCATTATTTGGGAGATAACTTTTAACAATGTATGAAATTCCCAAAGGTTAAAGTAAGGCTCAAGGGAGAATAATTGAGGTTAATTTGACATTTTTGTTTTTGTAATTAGCATTTAAATGTCCTGTATTACATTTGTTAAGATGATTTCCCTTAGAGGCATCGCAGGATCTGGGCCTTTTTATATCTTCTCAAAGAGAGAGTGAAATGGACAGATAGGTCCTCCAAGGGGATTCTGAACTTAATGGACTGGGGTGGTGACCTTGATGAACTGAGTGTGGATGAATTCTTTAGAATGCTTGGTCTAATTTTGGGGTCTTTTACTTGAAAAATAATTTAAATAAAAATCATAACATTGTACTGTGGGGTTTATGATTTATTTAAATATAAAATATCACAATAATAATATAAAGGCTGGGGGTATAAATAGCATTCCCCTATTTAAGGTTCTTACAGTTTGCATGAGGTGGTGTGCTATTAAGTCTAAACAGACATTGATATGTAAAGTTTTTAATTCATTGTGAGATGACTTTTGAGTGTGATGTGAGATAGGAGTCCAGTTTTCCCAATACCTTTTATTGAAGAGACTGTCCTTTATCTGCTTGGCTCTTTTGTCATAAGCTAATTGACCATTTATGTGTCATTTTATTTCTTGACTCTCTATTCTGTTCCATTGATCTATGTGTCTGTCTTTTTTTATTTTTAATTGAATAAATTTAACATGTAGTGTGTAAATTTAAGGTGTAAAGCGTGTTACTTTGACACTTTCATGTACTGTAATATGATTGCCATTGTAGCAATATTTATCAGATTACATACTTGTAGTATAGTTTCATTGTCTGTATTCATTATACTCGGCATTATATTTCTATGGCTTATTTACTCCCTCTCACAACTTGGTACCCTTAAGCTATCAATCTAAAGAATTCATCCACACTCGGTTCATGAGGGTCACCACCCTAGTCAATTAAGTTCAGAATCCCCTTGGAGGGTCTATCTGTCCATTTCACTTTCTTTGAGAAGACCCTGGATATTCAGGGTCTTTTGTGGTTTCCCTGGTAGCCACTCATACTCCCTTGTTTTTTAAAGGTTTTTTTTTTTTAAGACTCCATATTTAAGTGATATCACATAATACTTGTCTTCCTCTGACTTACCTCACTTTACATAATGTGCTTAAGGTCCATCCAGGTTGTCTCAAGTGGCAGGATATCCTTTCTCATGACTGAATAATATTCCATTGTGTATACGTACCACATCTTTTGTATTCATTCATCTGTTGATGGGCATTTGGGTTATTTTCAGTTTTATCATCATACTGTGAATAATGCTTCAATAAACATGGGAATCCAAAGTCTTGTCAAAGTTTTGTTTTTATTTCCTTTTGGGTATAAACCCCAAATTGCTGGATCATGTGGTAGATTACTTTCAATTCTTTGAGGAACTTCCATATTGTTTGTGCTGGTTGGACCAAAGTACATTCCTCCTGCCAGTGTATAATGTTCCCTTTTCACCACATCCTTGTCTCTTGTCTTCTTGATGATAGTCATTCTACAGGTATGAGATAACATTCCTTGTGGCTTTGATATGCATTTCCCTGATGATCAGTAATGTTGAGCATCTTTTCATGTACCTTTTGGTCATTTTTGACACCCTCTTTGGAAAAATGTCTAATTAGTTCTTCTGACCATTTTTAATTGGATTGACTGATTGCTGTTAAGTATGAGTTCTCTATGTATTTTGTTTATTAGTTTTTTTTTATTTCTTTGCTGTGCAGATGCTTTTGAGTTTAATGTAGTCCCGTTTGTTGATTTTTGTTTTTGTTTTTTGTGTTTCTGGCATCATGTCTAAAAAAATCATTGCCAAGAGTATGAGATAGAGGTCTAATTTGATTTTTTTTGTGTGTTTCTTCCCCCCAGTTTTTCCAGTTGAAAGGACTGTCCTTTCTCCGTGGGGTGTTCTGTGCTTCCTTGTCAAATATTATTTGACCATTTATGCCATGATTTACTTCTGGGCTCTCTGTTCTGTTTCATTGGTCTGTCTGTCTGTGTGCTGCTGCCATGCTGTTTGTTTACTGCTACATTCCGTAGTATAGTTTGAGATCAAGACGTGTGATGGCTCTTTGTTCTTTCTCAGGATTGCTTTGGATATTCAGGGTCTTTTGTGGTTTCACACAAGTTTTAAGATTGTTTCTTCTATTTCTGTCAACAATGCCTTTGGTGTTTTGATGGGTATTGCATTGAATCTGTAGATGCTTTTGAGTAGTATGGCCATTTTAACACTATTAATTCTTCCAGTCCATGAACATGAGATGGAAACACATGGAATGCCTCACAGATGTGCATGTCATCCTTGCATGGGGGCCATGCATGTACTCCAGACAGAACATGTACTCTAATTTTAGAGTATGTGATACTGAAACAAGCAATGGGAATCTTAAACAGGGGCATATTTCTGATGACATGCTTGGCCACAGGGGCCCTAAAACTGAGGATTGTCATTAGTCTGTAAGGAATCTTTACCTGAATTTGACAAAACCCATGGACAGAGTCCAATGCCAAGGTGCCTGGTTGTATGTACAGAATGCAAGCTGGGTCTTACCTTTAATACCTACATTTGCCAGGTCATTTTGTAGACTGCACAATCTACAAAACTTAATGTAAATTCTTTGCTAATTCTTCTATTTTTATTTAATTCCAGGCCAAATAGAAGAGATTGGCATTATAATTTCACAGACTAGGATACAGAAAATTATTGTTGTTGTTGTGCTAGTATTCATTCAATACCCACTGGTAACATAGCTGGGTGATAAAAGTGTAGTACCTTGACAAATTGTAGCTTGGCTTTGAAAGAGGAAAATGGATTTGAAATTGCCTAGAATAGTATTAAACACTGGGAGAAACAATAGACTATATTCAAAGTTATATTCAGCCCATGATTTAACATACCTTGCACTTCAGCCAGTGTTGTAGTTAATGTTTATGTAATGCATGTGGTGCTCATTTGTTTTCTTCATTTTTACATTTTTTACTGATTTATAATCATTTTACAGTGTTGTGTCAAATTCCATAAAAAGTATTCTTATGGGAAGGAAGTTACAAATTTTTAAACAACAGTATAGGAAAGACACTTGGAAACATTTAAACTTGATCTTGTTCTATCCCAGAAATACCATGATCTTAAGCAATAATTTGTAGTCATCCAATAAAATAAAACTCCCCTCTTCTCTCCAGGTTTAGTGCCTGCACTAGGAAGACTGTAGCATCCCCACTGGAAGCTGGTATGTTTAAATGCTTCCCATTTGCCAAGAAAACTTCACTGTTGCTGATAAGGAATCAAGTAGATAATTGGAGACATGGATATGAAACTCCCTCTGGTGATTGTTTAGCCTATGTGAACATCTTTATTTGGGGACTGAAATGAACTCCTTATGTCTATTTTTAAGAGATGCTTATAGTATAAATATGTCATTCATGATTCTTCAGATATGAGCTTTACAAAATGAGCTTGGAAATGGTCTACATTTAAATCTAAAAAGAACTCATAACAAAAATGATTCTAACTCCAGAGCTTACAATGTTCTGTCATTTAGAGAGAGAAATATAAAGCTATCCTGACTTCCTGTGGTAATTAGTGCCTCTTTTATGGTAGCATAAAATGCTCTAATGGTAATGTTGTGGGAAGCCATTTGGGTTTTATCAACTTCTGAAATTACTTTGGATGTTGTCACTAAAAATAGATCTATAGGTGTGTGAGGTCTCAGGAGACAGCAAGGTGGCACATGCCTGCTTGAACCCGGTTTTCTTTTGAGGTTCAGATTAAAGGCCTGATTTTATAGTTTTGTCCCTCACTCTGAGGGAGGGTCACTGACAGATAGTCATTCATAGTTGCTTTTATGGAGGTGACAAAGGGAGAGTGTCTGAAAGAAAGGAGGTCAGGGTGGAGGAAGAGGGAGGAGGCAGGAATTAGAAATTTGAATTTTGTAATTTGTTTATTTTATTTATTATTATTTTTTAACCTCTTAGCAAAGAGGTAGACAAATTTTATGACTGAATTGATCCTTTTAAGCTTTTTAAAAGCAAGAGAATTTTTCAATGATATTTCTGTGTAATTGTGAATGAGACCAACGCCAGAGAAGAGTAAATAGCAGACAAAGCAAAATAAAAGATGAGAGAGAAAAATGAAAGTGAACAGTCCTCAGGCTTCCGTACTGTTAGAGATGGTGAGTCTGTGCTCTTTGTCAACTCAGTGAATCTCTTCACCTCTTTTTTTTTTTTTTTCACTCTCACTGTTCATCGTTGTCTCTCTGCTCATCTTTGTTTTCACACTTTCCTTTCCAATTTTTCGTCTTTACAGAGCCTGCATGTTACGGTTTAAAATTATACTGTGATAATGACTGCTAGAACCTTTCCATGCATTTCTGTTCCACTGGGTGGTGATGGCTGATGAACCCTGTGCACACCATAGCCTTTCTCATTCTAGATACGGTGGCCCTCCACCAAGGAAAGGGGCTGCCCGAAGCCCTTGTCTGAGAGCAAATATGAGAGTGGGGTTACATGTGCTTGGGTCACATGATGATCGTCAGTTAGCTCATCTGGGAACACACTACATTTTAAAACTTCGCCAACAGTCCCATGATTATTCAGCTGGTGACAGATGGAGAAAGTAGCCCTGACTTAGGAGGAGAAGTCTGAGTTGCTTGCAATTAGTAGCCATGAGAGTAAGATCATAGGACTGTGAATGGATTTAAAAGGATAACATGATTTACTTCATTTAGTGAAGGCAGTTCTAGTTGTTTCACCATTTTCACTTTCTGGGCAGACAGGATGACAGTAGTCACAAGCCTGATTCAGAGTCCATGTGGGACCGTGGGGCTGAGAGAGGAAAGGACGTGTCACCTCTGGTCTGCGGCAGTTAGGGCTCAGTGTGCTTCTTCCTCTCTTGCGTCTCTCTCCTGCCTGGCCTTGGCGATCCTGGAAACCATGAGAGGCAGGCATCAGGAAATGGAGGAATATCCTTGTTTAGCTGCACTGAAGTTTTCGTAAGTGAGAAATAATTTTTATAGTACTAAGCCCCTGATACCTCAGGACTTGTTACCACAGCAGAACCTACCTGATGGTGCAGCTACATGTAGTGCAGTACCCTGGCACACACTGCCCATTAAATCATAGGTATCAGCATTATTTTGACAGTATTCTGTGGGCCTATTGGGAGATGAAATACAGGTATTCTTCCTTCACTGAAAATGATCTTTATGAAAATAAAATTAAGATATATTAGGTAAATATGATAGACTATACATTAGATATTTAATCCATTCTTTTGATTCACTGGGGGGTATGTTTTAGCATGAGAGCAACAAAATCATTTTCACGTAGGTATACTGTATCTTTTTATTTATGCAATCTCTTATCTAAAAAGTAGTGTCTGTAGTCTAATTATTAGAGCTATGAGCTAAATAGTTAAGAAAATAAAGAGTTTTTGAAGATAAGGGAGAAAGTGGGAAAAAGTAAGAAACACAGAAAGAGAGGAAAGAAAAAAATTGTGGAGTTATTTCATAAAATCACCTCCCTCAGTAGATGACTATGGCGCTTGTGTATACTCCAAGACTACCAGACAGGGAGCCAGAATCACTGAAAGCACTGAGTATGGTAAATGACTCACGTTATGAAGAGGCTAAGTAGTGAATAAAGCACTTCTAAGTGTCAAAGTTGTGATCAGCAGCTATGGTTTGACCACCTATTGCTGGAAGTTTTAGGAGAAGATTCAGGAAAAATGACTATACACAGGGCCTATAATTGAAGAGTTTGTCCATTTAAGAAATCAACTTAAATCTGTCAGTTAGCAAGTCTGACTTGAGGTTTTTAGATGAACTTGCAAAGTACACACTCGACAGTTACAGTCTCGGCACCTCAGCTGTACACTTTGTTGAGAACTATGCATGCATCTGACTTCCTCAAAGTGCACGCCTCTGAAAGAAATGCAGCAGTGTGCTTCTGCAGTCAGTGTGGACTCCAGTTCCTTTTAAGATGCTTATGAGAAGTCTGACAGCTGGGAAATTGTTCTTTAACATGAAAAGTTTCATATCCGTTCCGTTTATATAAGATACCTATTTAGCTCTTTTTGAAACTTTTTAATTTACTACACTTCTTCATGTCACCCTGTCAGAAAAATGGCTCTCTGTATGAAGGTACAGAAAGTGGGATTCATGTGTCCGTCAGTCAGATGTCGCGGTGCACACGGGTTTCTTGCCTGTAGAACAAGATGATCTGTGGCTCGGCTGAGACTGAGCAGGCTTGGACTCGGGCTTCTCCAGGTATCTCTCATTCTGAGACTGAGAGGGAAGGAGTGTTGGTCACTAGGGGCCTGCTCTTCAGGTGGTGGGCAGCAGGAAGTCAGGGAGGGACCAACGGGAATTCCTCGTGCCTCTCACAATCTCGGCTTGACATTGTACCACTTCACCTCCGCCCATGTTGCTTTCCTCAGAGCAAGTCAGTGGGCAACACCAGAGTCAGTGGAGGCAGAGATGTAGAGTCCTGCTCTAGTGGGAGATCCCACAGAGTCTTTGATACGTGATTCTGTTACTGAGAGAACATGGATTGGCAGTGATCAGAAGAATCCATTCAGTCACATCAGCTAACACTGCATATGATGGTGGACTCTAGACAGAGTAAAGACCTAAAATTGAAAGATAAAAATATAAAGTTCGTAGAAGAAAGTCTAGGAGACTACTTGGGGTAGTAGAGCTTCTTAAACAAAAATGTAAAATTAGGAATCAAAACAAAGAAAATTAATAAATCTGGTTACATCAAGATAAACTTTTTAATGAAAGGCACTATGTGTCAAGTTAATGAATGGCTAATAGATTAGGGGAATATATTTGTGATCTAAAATCAACTAAGAATGAATACCTGGAATATGAGAAAGTCTTTTGTATAGAGCAATTCTGATACAATTAAGTGTGGAAGATAGGAGAGAGCATTTTCAAAAAAATTAAAACCAAAAGCTACCAAGCACACATAGGGGAAGTCATAGAATGATTAGTGATCATAAATATGTAAATTAAAACAAGAATAAGATATCACTTTAGAGCCATTAGACTAGCTAACATTGGAGCACTAAATACTACTAATAATGTAACAATGCAATAGAAATGTTTGTGTGTATCTAATGGAGTGCAGACTGCTGTGGACATCGGCAAAGCATACTAGTACCGGTGAGTCAGTTTAGGTATATGCATGCCCTGCGATTAATCAGTTCTTGTACTGGGTATAAATCCAAAGCTATCCTCACATAAAGTCTTAAAGGGACATACATGAAGGGTTGTTCTTTCAGAAATACTGCTGAAATTTGGTTTTGTGGTTCACTTTAAATCAGACTTTTTACTAGGTGTATCAACTTTTACTATCATACCCTCGCTAAGAACAGTCGCTGCAGATGGGCGCTTCACCTGTGGCACAGATCCGTCAGCTATGCACAGAGGGATACGGGGTATCTGGCAGAGACCCCTGGTGGTCCCCAAGCAAAATCTGTTCTGTCACCTGCCCCAGTCCAGCTTTCTGACTCTGCTTCTTCCTTTCTTCGGTTTCCTTCCTTTCCTTTGACATTCTTCAGTGTTATCATTTACAAAATGTAACTGTCAATTAAATGTGTCCTATATCTCTTGGGAAGTTGTTAGGAGAAGGGAAATTGATAAATTGATTTGAAAGTGCTTTAAAAAATAATGTTTGTATTCCTATATATAATGCTAACTGAGTGTTGAAATAGTTATTTTGGGAATATGTTTTAAAATAGAACAGCAAAATAAAGTCATACTCTAATTTTCCTTACATAAGAGGTAGCAATTCTCAACTTGAGTTTGTTTTTTTCAGTCCTATTTAATTTGGAAACTTGCCTATTTGAACACCCAGAGCAGAAACCCTCCTCACCCAGCAATAAAGAAGGGCATAATGTCAGATTTAAACTACTTTGTTTTCCAAGTGGGACAGAAACCTGTTATCTCCTTGTACAGGTGCTTTTAAGTAGAGAATGGGCTGGTCAATGGAATAGTCCACCGAAGTTAGATGCATTCAGTGAACAGTATTTGCAGACATCATGTAATACCGTGTGCAGAGTAATAACAAGGTGGGTGCCATACTCACCTCCTTGTGCACAGATTACATGTTGATTAGATTACAGACGTGATAGTAATATAATTTGGGACAAATGGGGTAGATTTTGTGCTAGTTTTGTGCTTGTATAGTTACAGGGCTTGTGCAATGCTGCTTCCTGGGGGAGATACAGAGAGGATTTACTCAGCTTGGGGACAAGTGGATGTTTCTCACCTTGTATTTCTCTCCTTCAGTAGGCACAAAACTCATAAATGTGGGAAAAAGAACTATCAAGAATTACATAGTAAGGCTAGTCTTTCCCCTGATGCAAATGTCACTACTATGACTGTAACCACTATGACTACTACTGTTTATTAAATACTTATTTTTAAAAAGGTTAATGTGGATAATATTATATGTATAAAGATTATATGGATTATATATTTTTATTTCATACATGAAAACACTAAGCTTGGAGAGGTGAAGTGATTTACTCAAAGTCATACTTTCAGGGGTAAAAGAGAAGCATTCTAACCTAGGAATCCACACTCTTGGTAAATTATAAAGAGGAAGCTATTGGCACTTAAACTTTTTATTTAAAGCTTTTAAAATTTCACCAGAAATTATATAGCTGTTTTATAACACTGTCCCTGATATAAACCAGATACTAAAAGCCACCATGCATTACTTGCCTGTATGTATTATACCCATTTTCCATTACAGTTGTACCACAACTCATGACTTATATTTTGGCTGGTGATGCTTTTAATATGTTAAATGTTTTTGAACTGAGAGCTACTATTTTGTAGTTTTAAGGGGCTTAGTCAGTCATATGACCATCATAGATATCACTCCTATTGTTTGTCACATTAGACACACATACATACTTTATTTTTTATTCCAACACTCAGAAAAAGTGAGTGAATTAACTGTACGGAGCCAATACTTAGTTAATAACTGACAGAGAATAATGTGTTGATTTCCTCTACTTGGTGAAAATTCTAAATTATTATTTAATTGCACTCACTTGTAAATTAAAGTTAATTGACTGCATTCATTAAAACTATACTTACCCACAATCATTCTGAATTGATTATGAGTATTATGATTGAGGTATAGTTATGCAAATGCCATCGAAACTTATTTTCACGTGTTACTCAAACCGTAACCTTATATAATTATAGTAAGGTTACTCAAAGTATATTGTCTTGTAAAAATGTAATTATGTCATGTCTAGTATATATGGGTATTTATATATGTATTTATAGTCTATGGCTAAAACTTAGTAATTTCTCTAATAATTACTAAATAACTAATCATCATCATCATCATCATTATCTCCAAAAGAGTGATGAGTACTTCAGTTCCATGGTGGTTATAAGTATTTTCTGCATGAAGTTACATAAAATAATACAAGCCTATGTGTGCTATGTATTTAGTCTATGGTCTGTACTGGGTTCAATGGCAAGTACCTTACTTGCATCCATGTCTTTTTTTTCTTTTTTCATTGGGGGAGGTAATTAGGTTTATTTATTTATTTACTCTTAGAGGAAGTACTGGGGATTAAACCCAGGACCTCATGCATGCTAAGCAGGCACTCTACTGTTTGAGCTATACCCTCCTTCCATTCATGTCAGTTTATCTTCCCAAAAGCTCCATGAATCCAGATAATTTTTAATGAGGATTTCTCTGAGCAAGTTCCATTGTAGACACTAGGTAAGCATCACTGAACCAACAGACATCTCTGCCCTAGTAGAGCTCACATTCCACTTGAGGAAAAAGATGAGACAAAAATTTGTAAAATATATAAATAAAATAAAAATTATAATATTTGTTTTAAACAGAAAAAGAAAGCAGGGAATTAGGGTAGGAAGTGTCATGGAGAAGGGACATAACTTCAGGGAAGTTAGCATGAATAAGGCAACACATGACTGAAGTCCTGAAGAAAATCAGAATGAAACCCAAGTATTTGTCAAAGAGCTTTCCCAGAATTAGCAAATGCAAAGGCACTGAGATAGGACTTTGTCAGCTAAGATGGAGCCTAATGAGTGGGAGAGTGGCAGATGAGGTTACAGAGGTAACTTGCTCCAAATCACGACAGGTGATAAACCGACAAAGCAAGGACTTAAACCATAAGAGAGAAAGGATAGGCAATCAATAAGTTAGTTTAATAAATAAATGGACATAAACAGATAAATAAAAGGTAGATAGAAAAACTAATAAATAGATATCCAGTCTTTAAATTATTCCTTCTGAGAACCTTGTTCAGTCCAGTATGATGTGTAAAGCAATGGATGCTTATTAAAGGAGAAAGAAACTGAGTAGCTAACCATGTATACAGCTGCTCAGCATTACATAAACTATTAGCATTAGAGTTTGATATAGACTTGAATGCACTAGAGAACCTCTAGAATCACTAGGATTAAGAATAAGGAATCATATCTTTGAATTCAGTCCTTCCAAAACAAGAGTAAACATTTTGCAGAGCACTTTCGCATCATACTGTAGCCACCACAGCCTACTGTAAAGCACATACGAGTTTAATACTTATGTTCCGGCAGCCTGTTCTGTGTTAGTACTGCTCACACTTTATAAGTGCAGAAGTCAAACACAGCAATGAGCAGCAAAAAGCAAGACAGAGGGAAAAGAGGACAAACTCAGTGGTTAGGAAGATCTGGCCAAGTGGATGAAAGAGATGGCAATCTCCAGTTACCAAAAAAGATATTTAGTATAATAAACCCTGTTGAACAGTTATTTTAATAGTCTGAAAGAGCTGGCATGCTAACCAAAGTAACTTTTTTCCAAGAGTACTTAATTTACAGAGAGAATTTGCTGATTAGATCTTCTGAAATGTATAGGTTCTCTATTTTTTGTGATGACAGCTTTCTTGATTTCTGTCAGTGACTTTCAGTTAAAGACATCCAGGAACACATCAGAAGTGAACAAACAAGGCGCTCACCTCGCCAAGGGAGAGCATACAGCATGGGAGAATGTGGAGTTTCTCATTATAGGGTGTTAGAATCTGCTATGGGATTTAAGTTTTGGTTCGATGATTGGGGGGAAGGTCTAACGAAGAGGGGGCTCTCTAGAATGGACACTGTCAGAAAGCAGGGGCAATGCTATGATTGGGTAAAGGAGGAGCAGGCACTTGCATAGTATCTAAACAAGGAGAATGTGTTCTGGTGGGTGGTAGAGTGACATTGTTTTTTGTTTGCTTGTTTTTAGACAAAATTATGAAGTGGTCTTGCTTTTTTTTTTTTTCATTTGATTATGTCTCAGAGTAACCTTGTCTGAAATTGGTATATTGTGAGATTGTTGATCAAATGGGAGAATAAATGCCTACATGTGATGGTCAGACCAGCTTCAGAATGTCAGGGGCTTCTCTCTCTCTCTCAAATAATTCTCAAAACTTTTTAGCAAGGAAAATTAGCCTACATGTTGCAGACATGTATAAGTTTGAAGTTTGATAAACTATGTAAATTAGAGGCAAAATCTAAAAATATCCTACTCATGAATATACAGAAGGAATAAAGGTTATTCAGCACAAATATTAAGTTATTTAATACAATCCTAAATAATTTTTAATTTTAAATATATTATTTTTCAGAAGTTGTTATTTCTTCTAATGGCCAAGACATAATTTCTAGTAATCAAAACGCCTTCACATCTTGGAAATAGATGCCATAAACAATCTGTTCACAAAAAAGCAAATTCAGTAAGTTCAATATTTACATATTAAAAAATACATAATTTTAATGAATATATTAATAATATGAAATATTCTGTACAGTATACAGATTTGATTATTTATGTCATTTTGTTCGTATTCTTTGTAGCTCAATATCTTTATAAATTTAAGTGACTGAATTTTTCCACATCATTTTATCAGAAGCAGTATTTTTCTGTTTTCCTTGTTTTCTCTACAAAACCTATCTTTTGCCACATTAACTTTTAAAAAATAGACTACTTTTTGGAACAGCTTTAGGTTTTCAGAAACATTGAGAAAATAGTAGAGAGTTGCTATTTACCCCGCACCCCATTCCCCTGTTAATATCATATGTTAGTATGGTACACTTGTTACAATTTAGGATCAAATGTAATTATTAGAGTTGACAGGTTAACCATATTTCCTCATTTTTTTACCCATTGACCTTTATCTGTTCCAGGCTCCCATCCAGGGTATGAGTATACGTTTAGTTCTGTCTCCTTTGGCTCCTGTTGGCTGTGACATTTTCTCAGATTTTTCCTTGTTTTTTGGGTGACCTTGAGGAGTTTTGAGGAGCACTTGTCAGGTATTTTGTATGATGCTGATCTGTTGGAATATTCAAATGTTCTCCTTTTACATAGACTGGGGTTGAAATTTAGGAAAAAGTACTACAGAGGTAAACTGACGTTTTCATCATATCATACCAAGGATATGCATTATCAACATGCTTTATCTTTGGTGATACTGACCTTAATCACCTAAGTAGTATTTGTCAAGTTTCTCCACTATAAAGTTACTCCTGCACAACCCTTTTTAAACTCCATACTGCATTCTTTGTAAGAAAAGACACTATGCGCAGCCCAGTCTTCAGAAATGGAATCATGCTCTCCCTCCTCAGGGCACAGTATCTATATACATTATTTGGAAATCTTTTGCATAGAAGATTCGCCTTTTCTCTCACTCATGTTTAATTATTCAACCATTCATTTATATCAGTACGAATTCATGAATATTTTATACTTAGGGTTATGACCTAATACTACTGTATTGGTTTTCTTGCTCAAATTGTTTCAGCTTTGGCCATTGGGAGCTTTTTCAGTTGGCTTCTTTGTTTCTTTAATATATGCCCATCTATGTATGTGTGTGTGTATTTATTTCTATGTGTGTATACTTTTTAGTGCATCCTTATTTTTTGGCAATACAAGGTGCTCCAGGCTCATCTTGTGTATCAGTCATTTTCCCAAAACGCTCTGGTTCCTTTTATTCAAGAAGGGTATTAGAAATCAAATTCTGGGTGCTGGGTGTGTCATTGCTACTGGGTTATCACATACTCTAGGCCCCCTCAGCTGAAAGAGCAAGAAAATATATGTCTGTCTAGCAACCCATGTTTACACACACATCCATAAATAGTTGTATATCTACCCATCAATATCTATATAAGGTACATATGAGTTCATATTGATGTCTTCAACTCAAGTTCATTACCACATCAGTCATTCTAGACTATTTCTTTTGCTTATCTGTAAATTCCTACTCCAATACTGAGGAATCTGGCTCCTGTCATCCAGAAAATATTTGACTGTTCAGTTTCAGTATACATGCATAGCAGTATCAGAATTTTAAACTTGTATTCTCATGGGACAAGACTTTATGAATTAGAGTACAGTGTTTATGTTCTTTTTCTCACAGAGCTAGTCATACCTAAAGTTACTATACTAAGGTCCACACTTTGATACCCCAACCGTCATCATTAATGCTGTTCAATATGTGTGTAATGTGGATACATTGTTTTGTCACAGAATGTATTCCATTTCCAGATCCTCTGTTCTCTGAAATGTTTTTTAAACTTGCATACATTAAGGTTTGGTTTTTAAGTCGTATAGTTCTAAGTGTTTTGATAAATGATGAATGTCATGTATCCATCACTACAATATTATACAGAATAGGTTCATCACCCAAAAGAAAATCACCTAGTCAACCCTTCCCACATGCTCCTAAATCTCTGGAAAATTCTGAAATTTTTTTTTCCCCAGAACATTCCTATATTTTTTCTTTTCCAGGATGTCTTACAATTGGAATCACACTGTATATAGCCTTTTCAGACTGGCTTATTTCACATCAAGATACGTGTTTAAGATTCCTCCATGTCCTTTCATGTCTTGCTAGCTCATTTCTTCTGATTACTGAGTATTATTCCGTCATGTGGAGGTACCACAGTTTGCCTATCTGTTTTCCTACTGAAATAGTACATCTTGGTTGCTTTGTCATGAGAGATGAATAGGGCTGCTATAAGCCATCGTGTGCAGGATTTGTGTAGACTTAGGTTTTCAAGTAAATACCTAGGAAAGTGACTGTTGGATTACATGGTAAGATAAAGTTTAAATTTTTAAGAAACTGCCAAACTGTTTTCCAGAGTGGCTCTGCCATTTTGCATTCCCAGCATCAGTGAATGAGAATTCCTTTTGCTCTACTTCATTGTCAGCATTTAGTATTCTCAATTAAAAAATTTTTATCCATTCTGCTAGGTGTGTAGTATTCTCATTGTTAATTTGCAGGTACCTAATGACAAATTATGTTAAGCACCTTGTCATATGCTTACTTCTCATCTGTGTGTCTTCTTTGATGAGGTATTTGTTTAGGTCTCTTAAATTTTTAATTGTTGTTTTCTTATATGAGTTTCAAGAGTTCTTTTATATTTTAGATAGCTTTTTTCAGATACATGTTTTCTAGATATTTTCTCCCAGTCTGTGGCTTGTCTTTGATTCTTTTAAGAGTATTTTTTTGCAAAGCAGAAAATTCTTGTTTTTTGAAGTTCAGTTTCTCAATTTTTTGCTTTCATGGGTTATTGTTTAGGTGTTGCTCACATCGTCTTTTTAAAATAATTGAGGTATAAGTAACATATGACATTATAGTAGTTTCAGGTATAAAATATAATTTAATATTTGTACATATTGTGAAATAATTGCCACAATAAGTCGTTAAAACCCATCACCATACATAATTACATAATTATTTCTTGTGGTTAGAGGTTTATAAATCTACTTTTTTAGCAACTTTCACTATGTATGCAGTATAGTATTATTAACTATACTCATCAGTGCCGTATGTTACATCTCTGTGACTTATTTATTTTATAATTGGAAGTTTGTATAATTGTCTTCCTTAGTCTGATTTATTTCACTTACCATATGCTGTCAAGGTCATTCCATGTTGACACAAAATGGCAAGATTTCATTTTTTCTTATGGCTGAGTAGTAATCCATTGTGTGCATGTTTGTGCGTGTGTATGTGGGTGAAAGAGAGAGAGCCAGAAGCAGGAGATAAATCATTTTCTCCTAAATCTGCTTTGGAAACACATTCCCCCCATATATTCTTTATCCATTCATCCACTGATGGACATTTCGGCTGTTTCCATGTCTTGGCTATTGTAAATAGTGCTGCAGTGAACATGGGAGTGCATGTCTCTTTCTGAATTAGTGTTTTTCTTTTCTGGAGACAAATACCCAGAGGTAGAATTGCTAGATCATATTGGTGGTTCTATTTTTAATATTTTAAGGATCCACGTACTGTTTTCCATGGTGGCTGTGTCAATTTACATTCCCATGAACTGTGCGCAGGGTTCCTTTGTCTTTACATCCTGGCCAACATTTATTATTTCTTGCCTGATTGGTAATAAACATCCTAACAGGTGTGAGTTGATACCTCACTGTGGTTTTGATTTGCATTTTCCTGATGATTCCTGATGTTGAGAATTTTATCATACACCTATCAGCCATCTGTATGTGTTCTTTGAAAAATGTCTATTCACATCCTCTGCCCATTTTTTGATTGGATTGTTTGTTTTTGGCTATTGAGTTGTATGAGTTCTTTATATATTTTGAATATTAACCCCTTATCAGATACATTATTTTCAAATATTTTCTCCCATTCAGTAGTTTTCCTTTTCAGTTTGTTTTCCTTTGCTGAGCAGAGCTTTTTAGTTCGATGTGGTCCAACTTGTTTTTATTTTTGTTGCCTTTGCTTTTAGTGTCAAGTCCAAAAAATCATCACAGACCTATGTCAAGGAATTAACAGCCTATGGTTTTTCTAGGATTTTTGTTTCAGGTGTTACTTTCAAGTTTTTAACCCATTTGAATTAATTTCTGGGTGTGTGTGGTGTAAGACAGTGGTCCAGTTTTCCCACCACCATGTATTGAAAAGACTGTCCTTTCCCCATTGCATACTTTTGGTGGTTTTGTTATAAATTAACTGAGCATGTGAGCATGGGCTTATTTCTGGGCTCCTGTTCTATTCCATTGATCTATGTGTATGTTTTTAAGCTAATACTATACTGTTTTGGTTACTCTAGCTTTGTAATACAGTTTGTAATCAGGGAGCATGATGCTTCTAACTTTGTTCTTTTTTCTCAAGATTGCTTTGGCCTTTGGGGTCTTTGTGAATCCATACAAATTTTGGGATTGTTTGCTTTATGTCTGTTAAAAAAAAAGCCATTGGAATTTTGATAGGGATTGCATTGAATCTGCAGATTGCTTTGGGTAGTATGTAGAATTTAACAATATTAATTCTTCCAATCCATGATCATAAAATAGCTTTCTATTTATTTGTATTATTCAGTTTATTTCATGAATGCCTTAGAGTTTTCAGGGTATCGAATTTTACCTCCTTGGTTAAATTTGTTCCTATGGATTTTACTTTATATTTTGATGCATTTATAAATGGGATTGTTTTCTCAATTTCTTTTTTTGGTAGTTTGTTGCTAGTGTATAGAAACATAACAGATTTCTGTATGTTGATTTTGTATCCTGCAACTTTACTGAATTGCTGATTATCTCTAACAGTGTTTGGGTGGAGTCTTTAGGGCTTTCTCTCTGTAATTCATGTCATCTGCAGATAATGACAGTTTTACTTCTTCCTTTACTATGTGGATGCCTTTTATTTCTTTTACTTGCCTAATTTCTCTGGCTAGGATTTCCAATACTGCGTTGAATAAAGGTGGTCAATTCCTGTCCTATTTCTGATCTTAGAGGAAAAGCTTTCAGCTTTTCATTGTTGAGCATGATGTTAATTAACTGTGGGCTTGTCTTATATGACCTTTATCATGTCGAGGCATATTCCTTCTACACCCACTTTGTTGAGAATTTTCATCATAAATGGACGTGAAGTTTTGTCAGTTGCTTTTTCTGCATCTACTGAGATGGTCATATAAATTTTACCCTTCATTTTGTTACTGTGGTATATCATGTTGATTGATGTGTGGATGCTGAAACACTTTGCATCCTGGGAATAAATCTCACTTGACCATGGTGTATGATACTTCTAATGTATGTTGGGTTGAATTAGGTTTGCTAACATTTTGTTGAGGATTTTTGCATTTACAATTATCAGGGATATTGATCTTTTTTTTCCCTTGTGGTGCCCTTGTCTGATTTTGTTACTAGGGTAATGATGGCCTTAAAAAACAAGTTGAAAGTGTACCCTCTTTTGTTTTTTGGAGGAGTTTGGGAAGGATTGCTATTCTTTTCAGAATATTTAGTAGAATTCACCAGTCTTGATCAAAATACAGATCACAAACAATTAAGAAACATTCTTCTGATATGACTTGAGAATAGTGCTTTCTATGGTTTTTCACAATAGAGGCTAATTATTTAGTAGACATTGATGTGCATTAATTTTATGACCTGTTAAAGAAGGATTACTATACTTTTCTTGGGTATCTGTTAAGATGCCTTTATTTCAACCATGTCATCTAATATTCATGACTTCTGTCTACTGCTATTATGAAGAGACATCAGGATTGTAATGAACTGCCAGCTTTTTATCCTTGAAAAGCAATTGGTTAAACTATTCAAAATTTAGAATGACTCTCTGTCTTACTTTAATATGAAGAATGATCCCCTGAACACTTACCTAATGCTAACTAACACTTTAAGGTTAGCAAATGAGTCTCCTTTAAATATAAAGTCTGGGTGCTTCTCAAAGGGCTTCTTCTGTGCTGGGCACTGGAGTGAGTCTGTGTGCGAGCCTTTATGAGCTGTTTCTCAGTTCACCACAGCGCTGTGTGTCTTGAGTGCAAGCCCTTGGGTTTTGGGGGCTCATCTCAGGTGCATGTCTTAAGTTGGGATGCCTGATGTGAGGTACAAACCCTTTGTTCCTAGGGCAGAATCCTTGGTTTTGAGTTCCCTCCCAATTGTAGGTTGCCATACTGGTGATAGAGTTTATGGGGCAAGATTCTGTCTCAGCCTTTTCTGCCTGCTTCAGTGTGGTTTTGTTCTCATTTGCCTAATGTCAAGGGGATATTCCACTGGCTTTTAGGTTTTTTTAGAGGAATTTTTTCCATATATAGCTGTAGATTTGGTGTATCCAGGTGAGGAGGCATGTTCAGGATCTTCCTGCATCGCCATCTTGCACTGGAATGTGTACATCTTCTCTTTAGATTAAATCAACCAGCCAGTTTTATCAAATTAACTAGGCTTAATGAAGTACATCTTCTTATTCAGAATTGTGTTATTATCAGCTTCTGGCAGTTATTTTAGTAATGACTGCATTTTAATGGTTAGTGCCATGATTCCTAGAAATTAACAGTTCTCTACAATAACCAACCATGGCATTGTTTCAAGTTTTTAGTGTGTTTCTTCTTCCTCTCTTCCTCCCTCCTTTCTTTTCTGCTTGTTTCTGGTCTGGGGGCATTGAATTCCTTTACAGAGCTAACAGGAACATTAACAAGATAAGATGTAAACATTAGCTTTTGTGTAACAGATGCTGAGTGACAGACAATTAAGAATTCAATTAAAGCTATAGAAGAAGCTGCAGTTCATCTCACTAACCTTTTTTCTAAATACTCCTCAGAGAAGTCCACAGGAACCAGTGAAGATCTCTCTGCATCTATGTGGAGAAACAGATCTGTGTGGTGCAGAGTGGACTACGGACTGCAGGAAAATGCACAGTTCTGCCAACTGACTCCTGAATGGATCCAGCACAATGTTTGCAGTAAGGCCGTTCTTTGCTCAGGCTACTCCTAGTCAATGACTGAGCATGACTAATTTAGGGCCACTCCTGTGGGATAGAGGACTCTCTTCATGAGTAGCTAACTCAGCTTGAGCATACTCACCAGCAGACTGGTTAAAATTTCTCAGGGCCGTGCTGCAGCACTTCCTAGCCTGTCTTTTTCGACTTTCCTCTCTCTTCTCACAAGTATCAATCTGTATCAACTCTGGATTCTCCACGTTTACTTCTGCTTCCTCTTTATCTTCACTAGCATTTCCTCTCTACCCCTGACTCCGCTCAAGTATAAATCTTGTGTATCTAATCCTGTTCTGGTGCCTGCTTCCTGGAGGAACTGAATTAGCACACTGTTCAATTAGATTATAAGGTTTTGTGGAGTAGGAATAGTATATTTCCTTCGTGTCCTCAGTTATATGTCAATGCCTCCTTCATAAAGCCCTCTAGAATTTAAGTAAAGTTGATGCAGGAAAACGGATGTGGGGCGTGAGGAGGGCCGAGTCCCAGGTCTCGGTTGAGCCCCAGGGACGTGCCCTGCCAAGTGTGGGTCCTTGGCTTCACGCAGGAAAGAATTCAAGTGTGAGCCACCGTTGAGTTAAGGTAGATTTATTTAGAGAGACACACACTGCATAGAGTATAAAGCAAGAGAAAGGCAAGGAAAGAGGTGTGGGAATTTGGTGCTCAGGTTAAATTAAAAGTAGATACGCAACCCATAGAGTGCAGGCTGTCTCAGAAGGGGAGAGAGAGCACAAAGGGCCACTAGGCATGGTGGTGTCACTTTTTATGGTCTCGGTAGCTTCACATGCCTACCAGTGGGATAGATCCAACTGCCCTGGGGAAGGGGCTGGGATTCCCAGGAACTGGGCCACCACCCATCCTTTGGCCTTTTGCGTTAGCCTTAGGGCTGTCGTGATGCCTGCGGGCATGTTATTTGATCACCCTGTTACAATGAGCATATATAATGAAGCTCAAGATCTACTAGAAGTTAAACCTCTTAATCCTCAAGGCCACCTAGAAGGTGAATCTTCCACCATTTTGGTTGCTGTCATTCCTTGAGTGGCTGTGCCCTGCCCCCTTCCCTCCTGTCTCAAAGTGAACAGCTTTTATTCACATACGGCATCTCTCCATGCCATGTGAACCAAGAGTAAGATACTTATAAAATGTTATGATTAGCTTAAAGACTCATTCAATTTCCCATATCAATTTTATTATAGAAAATAATTTTTTCGAATCTCAAATTTCAGCACTTAAATAACGGTAGTGGTTGTATCACTCCACAATGGCCACTTTTCAATAGTGAGCATTAAAGTCAAACTGATTCCTTGTAAAACTCTTGTATCAGTGCACTTTTTATTTAAGCATGAGGTAAGTATGGGATTTTATAATAAGTTATAAACATACTAATGCTTTAATATGCTTTCCAGCAAGTAAAAAATAAGTTGTTCTGGTTTTACTGTTAAAGTCTGGGATCTTATTTATCTTTCACAGTAAATAGGACTAGAAAGAAATTTCAAATCTATACTTATTCCCATGGAATTTCTACATTGTGGAAAACCTCAGTGTTTACTTGAGAAGATTAGTGTGAAGATTCATGATGTGATATTTACGAAGTCTTCTTAGAATGACTAATGTGTTCATTCTTTCTCTCCCACTGGCCCAGAGGTGACTTGACTTAGCTTTCCTAGAACAGGCCCCTGTTTCTAGCCAAGAATTTTAATCGGTGCTCAGCTCTGGGAACTCTTCATAAGGTATTGTCTGGAATAGTCTCAGCACTGCCACATGATTGTTTCTTTGAACTGAATGGAGAGCAGTAATTGGGCAATCTTCATTGAGAATGTAAAATCAAAGCTGTGTGCCAGAAACAAAAAATATTCCAGAGCTGTAATGTATCTTTTATTTCCATTTGGTGCCTGGTTTTTGCAGCTACTTACAAAGATTTTTCTTTGGACAAAGAGCATAAATAAAACAATGAATGTTTTCTGCCACGGTCTGACTTGCTGCTGTTAGTGTATGACAAATAACTCTCACCCTGGGGCTTAAAGACAGAGGCTCTCACCCAGTCATTTGAAGCCATCTCTTGTGAGTACTTCCCAGCCAGTTGGCTTGGTATTGCTGTTATGGTTCAAAAGTGGACAGTTTTTAGTATCTAGAACATTAATTTGAGTCATCTTAGATGTGCAGCAACAATTGTGCAGAAGAATATAATTTAGGTCATAATGGAACACACTGATTATAATAATTGGTAGTGTTGACCAATTTTCAAAGTTAAAAGATCTTCAGCAGTGTTTTCTTTTTCTTGTGATATGAGTGCACATGCTGTTAGAGCTGAAAACTTTGTTGTTGGCAGTGTTGCTGCTGTTTGGGAAAGAATGAACGCTGACATGTTACGAAAAGCAGGGTCGATGATTTTTTTTTTTACTCTTCTCAGTGGAGCCATTGATAGAAAATGTACTTATAGAAAGATTCTAATTTTGGTATGTCAGAGTAATAGAAATACAATATTTCTGGTATTAAAATAATTCTATTTGAGTGACTTTAAAGGGCTCACGTTAAGAAGCTCAGCAAACTCCTAAAAAGTCCTCTTAATAAGAAACATACTTTAGAATAAAGATATCACCTGTTTATGAAATATATATCTAGCAAGAAAAAAAAATCACTTACTTGAGCTGTTTTCTATTTGGGTCTCCAGAGTTACTTTGTTTTCTATTCCCTTCTATACATATTACTTTTGCCACTGTGAATAGTTGTGACACAGCTCTGAGGGGCAGCATTTGTGTATGTTTAAGGATAGCGTTCCACAATATGGAAGCAGAATGACTTGATGGGAGGCCAGTATTTTTTCAGTTTACCTAGAGACACCATTAGGTTAGATTCTCTTTTTTGGGATTAATGTTTTAGTAGATTCCTTTCATAGTATTTATCTTCTTGAGATACATTAGTTTTTGAACTTAAAATCTGAACCTTTGGGCCTATCAACTTGCTTGTTGTAATAACACAAAAATATTGGCTAAACTTCAGTCAGATTGGATTGAAACTGAAATTGGTAGGGCAGAGAAAGGAGGATATAAGAGGAGCCACATCCTGTTTCCTTCCCACAGCTATCTCCTCATTCTCTTCCTATAGCAGGGACTGCCACAGCGGGGAGCTGGCTAACTCCCAACAGTCACCAGCCAATTCTCACTCCTCTGAAGGGAGGCGAGGAAGATGCTGTAACCACAGCAAGCCATGTGACCCAGCCGTAGTCTCTCCTCACGCTCCTCCCTCATTTAATGCATCCTGTGAGAAGGAGCTTCGTTTCTCTGGTAGCTTTTAAAGCAAAGCCTTTAGTTTTACGTATTTATTAGTATTCAAATTCCTTTAGTAGTCAAAATCTTAAGTCTTCTGTGAGTCTTTCCACAGTGTCGGGAAGGGCTGTTTTCGGATCAGAAATCAATGAGGACTTTCCCGCCACCAGGGCTTCTCCTGATGCAGGAAGAGTTTGTTTTCAATTCAATGCCCGCACCTCTGTGAGTTGTATTCTATGCTGATGATCTGTTCAGGCCAGGTGCTTTCTGATGTAGAACATTGCAGCAGAGGGTGATCTTCTCAGCCTGACACGTGGTAGTTGGGTACAATAAGAACGTCTTATTTAGTGTGGTGGGCTAAGGGGTCCAGATCTAACAGAATTCTCCTAAATTACTGGTTGAGACATTTCTGTTACCTTCATGTGCACTTCTCTTGCCTAAGTTTAGGTATGAAGTCCACTCCCTGGGAACTGCTTGTCAGTGACAAGTGGAACTTTACAATCAAATTTTTCTATTTAAATGGCCCAAAACTTCTTACCTTAATAAAAATAGATGGTTCCATTATATTCCTTTTCAGATGATTTTCCCTTTAAACTTTGGTTGTGTGTGAGGTTGCCTGCATCTTACGTGGTTCACCAATGGCGTTCCCCAGTTGCACTTCTACTGTACGTAGCAGACGGGCCTGCGGTCGCTCTGTGAGTATCCTACCTCGCATGTTTGGTTGCCTTTTCCATGTCAGCTTCAACCACCATTGCTCTGTCTCAAAGACAGTTTCCCATGGATCTGGATAATGACTGATTAGAACAGCAGGTGCAGGGATCAGCACATGGTGCAGCCCTATTTTACTCTCTGATGAGCTGCTCAAGATAATTTGAAAAAATGCTGTAATTACAATATGTTTTTCAGATGCCATTTTTGGACATAAATATTAATAACCATAGAACCTCAATATTACGTGATGAACCCAAAAGGCTTAATGACCCCAAGGGAAAAAGTGGTTTTATAACCACATAGGATCTAGTACAGCAGATAAAGTTTAGTGTATAATAGAGATTACTGAGGTTGTTTGTGAAATAGGTACCTCCTCTCCACCCTGAGTGTCTTCCCTTTTTATGTTTTCCCCTCTAGCTGGCTGTGTGTGTGTGTGTGTGTGTGTGTTGGGGGGGGGGTTGTCCCTGGATTCTGTGTAAACTGCCCACAGTCTGTTTGTACACTGGGAGAGGATACTAATCTTAGGTGAATCCTGAATACCCTATGTTTTCTTTTTCTCTTAGCAAAGGAAAAGCAAAAACAAAAAGAGCTTGAGAGCCACCCTGTGCCTTGGATGTGATCAGCATGTTGTCCAGCTCCCGAACCATCTCTCGATGATGCTTACCTGCCCTCTGACTGAGGACTGAGTCATAGGTACCAAAACCTACGCATGAGCCACACTGGGAGAAGCCAGGCAAGACTCCCTGCATAATTACCACAGAGGAAAGGGAAAAAAAAGCAATTCCTTCCATTTCTAGAAAATACTTCTTTAATTTCCTCCCTTATATTATGAGGGGATTGGGCAAATTAATCTGTAAATCCCTTCAGGAGCAAGCATTCTAATTTTCTCTCAAGAACCTCTGTTGTTACATAAGAATATCTCATTAAGCTTTTCCTGCGGAACAAGAAAGCAGCAGGTGATAATGAAGTTAGAGAGATTTTTAAAAGGTATGCCTTTTACCAATGAAACTAAAAAGGTGTTAAATACACTTTTAAATTAAGCCTCTTCTTAAAATCAGGAGTTGAGCATCTGTTTGATTTTCTTTCTAGAGGCGTTTTATGGCAATTTCTCCTCTATAAGGAAGCAACGTGAATCGCAGTGACATTATTAAGCCTGCTGAAGCCTATTCCCCAATTCAGGACTGAGCTGGGAAGCTGACTAAATAGTCAGTTTTATAGAAACTTCTCATCTTTTTGAGTTTTAATATTTTGCGTTTGTCATTTTTATTCAGGACTCTACGGTGCTTTTTGGAGCCTTCAGGCAGGGAGAGTATAAGCAAGATGAACAGTAAAGTCAAATTCTTGTTGTGTATTAAAAGCCTAATGTGTGACAATGCTTCATAATCTGAAATGGTATTTCTGAACAAAATACCATAGTGGATGTTAAATTGGCATTCCTTTAAATTCTGATTCGTGATTTTCAAGTGAAATTACCTTGTCCTTCACATTTAAACATGCTTTCCCCATTGTATATCAAGTATTTTTGCAATATTTTGCTAAAATATTGATAGATTCTGAAGATTTTGCAGTTGGTAAACATTCATGCAAAATATGTATGGTTTTATCTCCTAGGATTATACTGTCTTCTTTAACTTTTATATGTAGCTCCTTGAAAAAAATTTCAAGAAAGGGTTATAATGGATTGACAGTGATTTATATGAAAACATTTTCCCTTCAGCTCTGGCACTCTACTTCTCAGAAAGTCAGTGTTACAGGATAGTGTATCCGTCTGCCTTCAAAATTTGGTAAGTACATTTTGATAAATGCCCACAGCTATTTATAATTTTTATGGTGCTATGAGTAATGACAAAAGAACTTGTACTTTTGTGATCAGTGTGTTTTTCTTTATAACTGGATTCAGACTGTATGAATTTTCTAGGAATTTTATCTTTAAAAACCATGACTTGGAGAAGTTTCTTTATCAAATATATGAACCTATTTAATAATTCTGTTAGTGGACATTGTCAATCTCCAAGGTCTCTTAAAAAAATAAAAATACAGAATGTGTTTTTCTTTGTACACAGACTTCCCGAGAAACCTTAACTATTTCTAAGTTTAAAATTAGGCCAATTTTAAACATATTGTGATACTGCTTCCCAAAAATGTTCATGCGTGTTTTCCCACAATTTGACCAATTCTGAACATCAAATATATCAAGTGTACCTATTTTTTCTTCCTTTTCATTTTGTAGTGTGTTATCATTCGATTTTACTTTTCAGACAGCAAGTGAAATTAAATGTTTCATATGTTTAAAGGTAATTTTTTTTATATACTGTTTTTTTGTGATTTGCCTGTTAAACAACTTAACCCTATCACCAGAAAGTTTATAATCTTATTTTCTTCTCTGTGTTATTTACTTATGAATTCTTTCTCTCGTGTATGTTTTAAATATTTCCCTTGAATTGTTTAATAAAATTCATTAGTCTGTTCCTTTAGGATTCCTTCCATCATGTAGCTTGTCAAAATGGATCTTCCTTATCCTAGATCCGAAATTTATATATGTTATGTGGTAAAAGGTAGGTTCATAACTCATTTTTCTTCTACAAGATTAATAGTTTTGCTCCTCTGTTTTGGTCTGTGATCCATTGGAGTGAAGTTTATTTGTAATTGGTGTGAGATAGGGTTAAGCTTTTTTTTTCCTTTTATTTAAATATATCTGTCCAGTTTTTCTAGCACTATTGAAAATATTTTCCTTTTTCTACTGTGTCAGAAAGAGGAAGAGGAGGAGGACAAGAAAGATGGCTGTGGGGATGGATGGCCCTGTGCATGGCTGTGTCTACAGAGGTCACATGAACGTGCACCTGCAAAGAAAGAAATACACACAAAGTGCATTTAAAGCAGGTGAGACCTAATCAAGTAAGTAGGCTGTGTTAATGTCAGTGCTCTGGCTATGACACTTTACTGGTACAATACGTTCCCAGTGGTGGAAACTGGGCATTGCCATGTGACATCTTTCTCTGAGTCTACAATTATCACAGAGTAAAAAGTAAAAATTATTTGTGAAAACATTCTAAAAGAAAAGTTAATACTTGCCACAAAAATAATTTTATAAATTCCTTGAGATAAAATTTAAGGGTTATAAGACTAAAATATGGATTTATCAATGACCATAAGAGCAACAGTAGAGTGAAACCAACTTTTCAAAGCAAGATCTATTAAATAAACAGGCAACTATTAGAGGAGGAATTGTTACTAACTGTAATGATCTCATTTGCTGGAGTAAGCTTTTTCATCTCAGTAGAATGACACAAAAGGTACAGTACAAGGTGAAGAGATCAGAGAGAATTAGTTAAGACTTTCATAAAGCAGCCTAATGACCAGTTAAATTCCGTAAGAGGAGATATTTACTCCACATCTCTGTGCAGCACTGGTCTGATCTTTTGACTCTGCAATTCAAAAAACCTATTCAGTAAAAAGCTGTTAAACCAGTTGTGCATATAAATGGAATGGATAAAAATCCAGTTACCACAAGAAAGTAATTAAGTGACTAATTAAGTTCTATTTCCATTACAGTTATTAAATTTTATCATTTTGAGGAAAACCTTCTGTCTTCAGGAAGTTTGTAAGATACCTGGAAAAATGGTAATACAGTCAGTATCTGTGAGAAGTTTTTTTAAACAGGGCGGAGCACCACACCATGAAGATGCTACAGAAAGGTAGGTGCCCAGTCCATATAACATAAAAGTTTCACCATTTTGACAAAATTAAAGGTGAAGTAGGCTCTCTTTTGAAGAAGTTCTCTTTTTCTGAACGTGTTCAATCATAGCAGTAGTATAAATTTGACCTGGAAGGATTTTAAATTGCTTTAGAATGTATTAAAAAAAAGTTCTTCCTGATAGCTGTATTTTTAAAAGGGACAACTTTACAGCTTGACAGATAGAGTAATCATTTATTAATCCTGGCCACAGACTGTATTTTAAAAATGGGGCAGACCCAGATCTATCAGTGGTGGAGCTCAGGACAGAGTTCCCCCTTTCTGTAAATCGTTACACTTTGCAAAATGTTATCCCTTTTGATTTTTATGACATACAATCAGATGCTTGTTTATACTCTTTAGGAAAAGGAGACTCAGAATTAGTGACTAGAGAATGTGTCATGCTGTTATTAGCAGAACCAGAGCATGAATCTGGAATCTTTGATTAAAAAGGCTGAGAGACAGAGACACTAGCCCCTTCTTCCTCCTCCATCAGACAGACAGACTGAGAGACAGATACTAGACACCTCCTCCTCCACCATTAGAGGCAAATACACAGAGACACGCAGACAGAGACAGACATACTAGCCCCTTCTTCCTCCTTCATTAGAAAGGACAGAGAGACACACAGGCAAAGACAGAAAGATAGACAGAAAACCAGTCACAAGACTCCTCTTCTTCATCCTCCATTAGGGAGAAATACAGAGAGACAGACAGAGACACAGACAACCCTCCTCCTATTCCATTAGAACCAATGAGAGAGAGACAAACACTTGCCTTCGCCTCCTCCATTTGAGAGAAAGACAGATAGTAGTCGCCTCCTTTGTCCCCTCCTCCTTTAGAAAGGAAGACAGAGACATATACAAGAGACACTAGCCTTTTCTTTTAAGATGAAAGAGAGACACTCAAATGACAGAGTTCCTCATTAGTGCAACCCATTTCCAACTTCACACCTCCAGATTTAAGAGAAGAAATTTATGTTGTTTGAATCACTAAATTTGTAATCTGTTTTACAAACAATTGGAAATTAATACAAAGCTCTTGAGATCGTACTTCTTGTGAATAAATCCTGCCGTAATTTTGCTGTGTATAATACTCTGACTAGAAATTTGTCTCAATAGAAAACCATGAAAAAATAAGCTGTAACATTGAGGTCTGTTTTCCTTTCTCTTGACTTCTTTCATTTCTTAAATCAAACCTTTTCCCCATTAATCATACCTAAGAAACGTGATTTTCGCATACTTTAATACACTTCCAGTTTTTTGTTCTTTCTCAGTAATTTTATGAATTAGATGATTTTTTCATTGCTGTATTGACATGTTAGGAAGGTGTGACCACACACAATTCACTATCAGCAAATGCCTGTATGGCATGGGATTCAAAGCACCTTAATCCTGGGTTCCATATAAGGTGACATGTATTAATTTTATATAGTCACACTCAATGTGTATAGAACATACTGCTTTACTTTAAATTGCTAAGGCTTTTTATATAGGCCCCTGTTACAATAGTCTATGCATTTCATTAGTCAAGTGACATTTGTGCCACACCCCCGTTGCTCCTGACAGGACACGGAAGTGCCAGGAATGCTTATGCAACTTTCTGGATTCAAAGACAGGCATCTTTTCTGAGGTCAGTATCAGCTGAAATACAAAGAGCCACTAAATCTAAAATTTTAAGGGACTATATGTTAACCCTTGACATGCAGAACCCAGTATGAAGGTCTGTTTCCTGGGAAAAGTAGTGGTGTTAATAGTCCACGGTGTCCCTCTCTGTACTCCTGGGCCCAGCTTCTATCTGGTGTAGATTGTACATCAGTATTTGTAGATCCTCCCTAAGGATTTGAGGAGGAATGAACATGGGATATTCATTGTCCTCAATAAAGAGTAAGAAGCCCACGCTGTTTTTTTCTTGTTCATTCACCATTAAACTATGCTTGATTTTCTCTCAAAGCCATTGTTTCAAAGTAAGTAGTATTTATTGGCTCAGTTTTTCTTCTCTTAAAAAATATTGTTATAAAATTTGGATATAATTGTAATCCTGTAACAGAGAAGTATGTGAAATGAAAACCCCAAAATTCTGTGGAAAAACTGTTCTTTCTATTCAAGATCAAGATACTTACATAAGGAATGAACAAGACAAAAATATCTCTATCTGAAAAACATTTGAATTGCCCTTCCTTTCCTGTAGATACAAAGTATATCTGGTAAGGGAATTTATTATTATACCTAGATTAAATTCATCAGGCCAGGTAATATACCAGGTGAACATGGACTTACAGAGTATTTGCCAACTCAGCGTTTCAGCCTTTTAAAAACAGTCTGTATTGAAGTATGAGTGATTTATAAAACTGCATATTAACCACTGCCTATTTACACCACCATTTATCTGATGAATTTGGGGGTAAGTATCCATTCATGAAACCATCACCACAACCTATGTCTTAAGCAAATCCATTACCTCCAAAAGTTTCCTTTTGCTATTAGTATAACATGTACCCTCTTAGAAAAATTTTAGGTGTACAAATACAGTGTGGTTAACTAAAGGCACTCTGTCGTAAAGCACATCTGAGACTTACTCATTTTGTCTAACTGTGCCCTTTAACAAAATACCTCTTCCTTTTCCCAGGGCAGTGTTTATTCTTAACTCATAAGCTGTGCACATCTTTCAAGCATCTACAGACTAACACAGTATTAAATTATCATCTTTTCATGCTGTTTACCTTCAGTTGTCTTACAAATAAGCCACTTGCCTCCTCATACAGAAGCCTCTGGTTCACTGACACTGACTTTGAGGAGTAAGAGATAAGACAGTAACTTGAAGCTGTTACCATATAGCGGTTTTTTCAATGCACATTTTTGCACGTAATACTGTCTTTTTCCCCCTAGTGACAGACTTCTTAAACTTTAGATACATTAATGTAGAAGAATCCCTTGTTTACTGAGCGCCAATCTCATTTTCAGACCCCTCAATTAACAGGATTACACTTTACAACTTTCACACCCCACATGCTTGGATGCACATCAGTAGTCCTGATGATGTGGCCCAGGTATTACTCAGCTCCACGGCTCCATAACATACTACTTCCTACTAGGGAAAATGTCAAAAGTTTTAAGTACACAGCAATTCAGATTAAACTTTAAAAGGTATTGTTCAGTGCTATCAAAGGGAAGAAATAATAAAAATCACGGTGTTAAGCAAATGATATCCAACAGCTAATGAATGATCCTGGCATTTCCACTTGCGAATATGAGAAATAATGCTGAGAGAGGTTCTCTCTGAACACAGAACAGGAATCCATGTGTTCCACAGAATGTAACACCACCTATTCAGTGTTATCCTTACTGTACATTTTTAAACTTACCAATTTACAAGGTCTTTTAATGCATATAGGTGATGAGGGAAAATGTTTATCAGGATAATTTGCATTCAATACATGTCTCTTAACTAGATATATCCGACAGCATGTTCTGTGGCCTGGTCCACTCAAAGGTCTAATTTTCAAATTTCAACACAGTTCAAATAAATTTGATTACTTACTAATGTAAGTTGCACATTCCAAGTGCCACATTATTGTATTTAAAACCTCGTTATATACATAACTTTTACCCCTCCAAAATATCTAAACATTTTTTAGCTAAAATTTGAGTCATATATTTATATTTTCTATTTTAAGTATTAATAGTTTTATTAGGAGGTTTACAAATAAACCATTTTGCAGTCTCTCTCCTAGATGCACAGTATGGAAAATGAGCAAATCATTCAGTAAATATTGTAGTTGGAATTCAGGCAAATGGAAATGTATGACTTAACAGGATATGGAAGAGGTAGACATCAGCTATCAGGAGATAACATTTGTCAATATTTATTCCCCCCAACACAGGAGCACCCACATACTTAAAGCAAATAATAACAAATGTAAAGGGAGAAATAGAAAGCAATATAATATTAGGGGACTGCAATACTCCATACATCAATGGGTAGATCAACTAGACAAAAAAATTAGGAAACACAGCCTTAAAGAGCACATTAGACCAGACAGACTCAACATATGTACAGCACAGTGCATCCCAAAGCAACAGAATATACATTCTTCTCAAAGGTACATGCAACATCCTCCAGAACAAATCATGTTAGGCTACAAAACAAGTCTTAATAAATTTAAAAGGACTGGAATCACAGTAAGCAAACCTTCTGATCAATTACAAGAAAACTAGAAAATTCACAAATACATGGAGATTAAACAACAGAACACTGAACAACCAGTGAGTCAAAAAAGAAGTATAAGGAGAAATTTTTAAAAAATAGGACAAACCTTGAAACAATGACAACAGAAAACATACCAACACCTATGGGATAAAACAGAATAGTTCTAAGTTCCTAGCTTAAGAAACAAGAAAAATGTCAAACAATCTAACTTCACACCTGGAGAAATTTTTAAAAAAGAGCAAAATGAAGCCCAAACTTAATGAAACTGAGCATAAAAAGACAATAGAAAAGCTGACACTAAAAGCTGGTTCTTTGAAAAGAAAAAAACTGACAAACCTTTAGCTAGACTCACCAAAAACAAAAACAAAATAGGGTAGGGAGGAGAGATGACTCAAGATCAAATGAAAGTGGAGATGTCACAACTGATAACCACAGAAATATAAACAATCATAAGAGCCCACAGTTATATGCTAACAAGTTAGACAATCTTGAAGTTGGGTAAGTCCCCCAAACTCACAATCTACCAAAACTAAGTCATGAAGTAATAGAAATAAGGAGACTGAATCAGTAATCAAAAACCTCCAAAACAAAAGTCTCAGATGAGATGGCTTCATTGTTGAATTTTACCAAACATTTAGGAAGAAGAATTAATAAAAATTCTTCTCTACTCTTCCAAAAAATAAAAATAAATAAAAATAAGAAACACTGCCAAGGTTACTTTATAAGGCCAGCATTACCCTGATACCAAAAACCAGAGAAGGATGCCACAAAAAAAATCCTCAAGAAAACTGCAAACCAAATTAAGCAATACATTAAAAGAATCATTCAACTTGATCAAGTGGGATCTATTCCAGGGATGCAGGGATGGTTCAACATCTGCAAAAAACCAGTGTGGTCCACGTTATCCTTCATATGGTTAAAGAATGACATGATCACTACAATAAATGCAGAAAGGGCATTTGACACAAGTCAGCATTCATTTGATAGAAATATTCGATAAACTGGATATAGGAGGAATGCACCTCAACATATTAAAAGCCTTAGATGACAAGTCCACAGCTAACACCATACTCAGGAGTGAAAAGCTCAAAGCTTTTCCTCTAAGATCAAAATAAAAATGTCCACACTCACCACTTTTATTCAACACAGTATTGGAAAGTCTAGCCAGAGCTATTAGGCAAATAAAAGAAATAAGACAGCCAAACTGAAAAGAAGTAAAACTGTCTGTATTTGCATATGACATAATATTCTATAGAGAAAACTCTAAAGATTACACCAAAATAGTGTTAGAACTAATCAACAAATCAGTGAAATTGCAGGACACAAAAATTACACAAATAACTATCAGAAAGAGAAATGAAGAAAACAATCCATTATAATTGCATAAGAAGAATAAAATTCCTAGGAATATATTTACCAGGGATGTGAAGTAACTGTTCTCTGAAAACTTTAAGATATTGACAAAAGCAACTAAAGAAAGCACAAACAGATACTCCATGCTTACGAACTGAAAGAACTGATACTGTTACTGTGTCCATACTACCCAGAGTGATCTACAGAGTCAGTGTAATCCCTATCAGAATTCCAGTGGCATTTTTCAAAGTCAAACAATCCACAAAAGACCCCAAATAGAAAAAAAGCAATCTCAAGAAAGAACAAAGCTGGAGGCATCATATTCCCTGATTTCACATTGTATCACAGAGCTATAGTAACCAAATCCACATGGTACTGACACAAAAAAGGAAAACAGATCAATGGAAAAGAATAGATAGTCCAGAAATAAATCCATGGATATAGAGCCCACTATTTTAGGAGAAAGGGGCCAAGAATGTACAGTGGGGAAAAGACAATCTCTTCCAATAAATTGTTGTGGCAAAACGGGGCAGCCACATGCAAAAGAATAAAACTGGACCACTATCTTAAACCATACACAAAAATAAGTTCAAGTCTTTAACCCATTTTGAGTTAAAGACCTGACACCTTAAAACTCCTGGAAGAAAACACAGGTGTTAAAGCTATTTGACATCAGCGTTGGTGATGCTCTGGGGTTTTTTGGAGGAGTAGGGGGGTGGATTTGACACCAAAAGCAAAGACAACAAAATTAAAAATATGGGAGACTTCATTAAGCTAGAAACCATATGCACAGCAAAGGAAACCATCAGCAAAATGAGAAATGAACCTATTGAATGGGCAAAAATATTTGAAAACCGTATCTGAGAAGGGGTTAAAATTCAAAATATATAAAAACCTCATATACTTCAATTACCAAAAAGCAATCTGATTAAAAAAATGGGTGGAGAATCTGAATAGACATCTTTCAGAAGACATACAAATGGCCACCAGGTACATGAAAAGGTGCTAATCATTAGGGAATGTATTTCAAAAGCACAATGAGATCTTAACTTACATCTGTCAGAATGACTACCATCAAAAAGAAGAGCTGAGAAGTGCTGATGACAGTATGGAGAAAAGAGGACACTGGTGCACTGTTGGTGGTAATGTAAATTGGTGCAGGCACTATGCAAAATGATGTAAAAGTTTCACAAAAAAAAAAAAATAAAAATAGAACTACATGACCCAGCAATTCCACTGCTTGGTATTTGTCCAGAGAAAATAGAAACATTAACTCAGATATGCACCCTCATATCCATTGCAGTGTTATTTACAAGTCATGACTTAAATTGTTTCTGTGTGTCCATCAACAGATGAATGGATAAAGAAAATGTGATTTTATATATATATATACACACATACATATATACACACAATGGAATATTACTGAGCCATAAAAAAGAATGAAACCTGGCCACTTGTGACAAAATGTGTGAACCTTGAGGGCATCATGCTAAGTGAAATAAGCCAGACAGAGAAAGATAAATACTGTATGATCTCACTTATGTGGACTCTTACAAATAAACAAACAAAAACCCAAGCTAATAAATACAGGGAGCAGATTGGTGGCTGCCAGAGCAGAGTTGAGGAGTGTCTGAAATGGGTAAAGGAAGTCAAAAGGTGCAAACTTTCAGTTATAAACTAAATAACAGGGATATAATATACAGCATATAATATAATATACAGACTATAGTTAATACAGTATTATATATTTGAAAGTAGAAGAGTGGATCATGAAAATTCTCATAAGGAAAAAAATTTGTTTAACTATGTAATGTGGTGCATGTTAACTTACTGTGGTAATCAGTTGCTATTATACAACTTAATGCACTGCACATCTAAAGTTAACATGCCATGTCAATTATACCTCAAAAACAAAACAAACCTTTATTTGGGCGAGGGGGAAAATGGAGATAGAGGGAAAAAATTATGATTTTTATAAGGACACTAATCCAATCTTATCAAGTCCCCCCCCCCACCTTATAACGTTATTTAATGTTAATTACCCCTTTATATGCCCTATTTTCAAATATAGTCAGATTTGGGGTGAAGGCTTCAAAATATAAATTTTGGAAGGACGTAACTCAGTGTACAGCACTGGTTACGACATTTTATGTTGGCCCTTTTTTATTTCATGCTGTTAATTTGTGGGATTAAGTTGAAAAATTATCTGAAAGTTTATGTTTGCCCCCTTGAAGGGATTATGCCATTTTCTTCTTTATGTTCTTTGAATACTTCCTTTTTAAAAAAATATTACAAATATGCCAATTTTCCTTGATAGCAAATGCATACATTTAAGATAGCATGTAGAGAGCAGCCAAGATGGCAGAATAGAAGGACACTCGTAGCTCACCCTCTCCCACGAATACAACAAGAGAGACATCCATGGACCCACCCATTCACTCAGAACACCTGCTGAACTCTGACAGAACATTGCCTTCTTCAAAAGACAGAATTCCTCACAAATTCTGGTAGGAGGGAGAAAAAAAAGAAGCTAGTGCAGGACCTGTCCCAGGGGGAGGGAGCAGCAAAGGAGGAATAGCACTCTTACACTGGGATGCCCCCTCTCCAACAGAGAGGTCAGCCAGGACGGAGGGGGAGCCTCCAAGGCTTGGAGTGAAATAGGAGGAAAGGGGGCAGGGCACAACCGCTGAAGGAATGACACAGCAATTGAGGAAAGGACAGACTGGTTACAACCAAGACAGTGGGAGATTCAACTTCCAGTAGACCTTGAGTCTCAGGGCACACCTACCGGTGCCAAGACAGTTCCTAGGCTGACCATATAAGGTCAAAAAGTAGGTGGGGCGGGTGTTTCCTGGAAATCCCTACCTCTTTCCCAAAATAGTTAGAATAATCTTCCTACTCACTAGCATATTAAATTACAAATTACCAAGCCCATGAAACCTCACAACTCCGCACCCTGTGCTCACGCTGGCTCTCTTGCCTTCTGAGATGGCCCACACTCTATGGAGCCTGTACCTACATTTACTTTAAACTGAACACCCACACCTACTGCTTCTCTCCCTCTCACCTTTCTGAGATGGCCCAAATTCTTCCTATGGAGTGCGTATCTCCTAAGCTGTTTTCCCTTCTGAGTGAGAGGGACCCCACTCTCTGTGAAGTGTGTATCTCTCCAAATAAACTTGCTTTCACTTTACTATGCCTGACTCTTAAATTCTTTCCTGTGCGAGGCAAGAACCTATTCTCCCAAAACAGAAGAACTGCACAGCAGCACCTTGGCCAACAGAACTGACAGAAACCAGCACAAAGGGTCCCTGGTTGGAAATGTATACTGAACAGAATAGCCTGGGCCCCACATTAAAAAAAAAAAAAAAGAAAGAAAAGAAAAGCAACACTGCCGGTGTGCTCTGCAGGGAGGGGCACAGCGCGGCTGGGCCGTAGCCACTATCCCCACAGGCCCGCGGCACTGTTGCTGGCTTGTTCTCTGAAGAGAGGCTGGGCTCAGCCATAGCCCCTATATTCAATGGTGTGTGGCTCCCAGGTGGAGTTCAGGGTGAAACCTGAATTTTTCCCCAGGGGCGCTACAACTTCACAAGCAGGACTGAAATTTGTTTAAAGCCCCAGGAAAAGGGGCTGATTTGCTCCATGGGTGCCTTTGTGGACTTGAGCCTCTACAACAAACGAGCAAGGAGTAGATTCTGGCATGCAGCGGGTGCAGGTGCAGATGCAGAGTTTGCAGTGGACTCGCCCACTGTACACAGAGGCTGTGCTGGGGAGGGTGCCGACATGGCGGTGTGACTGCACGATCGCTACAGGTCTGGGGTCCCTGAAAGCGCAGGCCTCTAGAACAAACGGGGTTCACACAGCAGGGCTGAGGGCAGTAGCAATGTTCTGTGCTGGGGATGGTGCTGACCCAGGAGCATGCCACAAGCCAGGAAGCAGGAGTAGCAGTTCTGATTTCAGACAAAACAGACTTTAAAACAAAGGCCATAAAGAAAGATAAAGAGGGACACTGTATAATGATTAAAAGAGCAATACAGGATGAGGACATTATACTCAACATATATGCACCCAATATTAGGGGCACCTAAGAACATAAAGCAAATGCTAACAGACAAAGGGGAGAGTGATGGGAACACAATCATAGCAGGGGACTTTAACACGATTAACATCATTGAACAGATCTTCTAGACACAAAATCAATAAGGCAATGGAGATACTAAATGACATAACAGGACACTTGCACTTGATTGATATTTTGAGGACATTACACCCCTCCAAAACAGAGTATACATTCTTTTCAAGTGCGCATGGAACATTCCCTAGGATAGATCATGTACTCGGGCACAAAAGAAGTCTCAACAAATTTAAGAGGAAACAAATTACTTCAAGCATCTTTCTGACCACAGTGCTATGAAAGTAGAAATGAATCACAGAAAAACAGAAAAAAAAAAAATGACAGCATGGAGATTAAACAACATGCTATTAAAAAAAACACAAAACCTAATGGATCAATGATGAAATCAAAGAAAAAAATTTAAAAATAATTTAAGACCAATGACAATGACAACATAACCACACAAAATCTATGGGATGCAGCAAAAGCAGTCCTAAGATGGAAAGTCATAAAGCCTTCCTCAAAAAAGAACAATCTCAAGTAAACAACCTAACCTACCACCCAAAAGGATTACAGAAAGAGGAGCAAACAAAAGCTAAAGTCAGCAGAAGGAATGAAATAATAAAGATCAGGGAGGAAATAAGTAAAGTAGAAATTAAAAAATAGTAGGAAAAAAAATCAATCAAACCAAGAGCTGGTTTTTTGAAAGAGTAAAAGAAAACTGAAAAATCTCTGGCCAGGTTCACCAAGAAGAAAAGCCAGAGGACACAAAATTAGAAAGAAAAATGGAGAAATTACAACCAATACCACAGAAATACAAAAAAACACAAGAGAATACTAACAACTATATGGAAACAAATTGGACAACCTAAAAGAAATGGACAAGTTTCTGGAAATGTACAATCCAACAAGACTGAATCAAGAAGAAACAGACCACTTGAACAGATAGATCACTAGAAGTGAAATAGTATCAGCAATAAAAAAAACCTCTCTACAAACAAAAGTCCAGGACAAAATGGCTTCACTGGAGAATTCTACCAGGCATACAAAGAAGAACACATACTGGTCCTTTTCAAACTTTCCAAAAGATTGAAGAGTAGGGAACCCTCCCAAACTCATTCTATGAACCCACCATCATCCTGATACCAAAACCAAAGACACTACCAAAAAAGAAAATTACAGGATAATATCGGTGATAAACATAGATGCAAAAATCCTCAACAAAACATTAGAAAACAGAATCCAACAGCACATAAAAAAGATCATACATCATGATCAAGTGGGGTTTATCCCAGGGACACAAGGATGGGTCAACATATGCAAATCAATCAATGTGACACACCACATCAACAAAAGGACAAAAATCACATGATCATCTCAATAGATGCGGAAAAAGCATCTGATAAAATTCAACACCCATTTATGATAAAAACTCTTACCAAAGTTGGTATAGACAGAACATATCTCAACATAATACAAGCTATTTATGACAAACTAACAGCCAGCATAATACTCGATGGTAAAAACCTGAAAGCCTTCCCACTAAAATCTGGAACAAGGATGCCCACTCTCACCACTTTTACTCAGCATAGTCTTGGAAGTCCTATCCACAGCAATCTGGCAAGAAAAAAAATGTAAGGGACCCAAATGGAAGACAACAGGTAAAATTGTCACTCTATGCAATGACATTATGTGTAGAAAACCCTAAAAACTCAACACAAAAACTATTAGAGCTGATAGAAGAATTCAGCAAGGTAGCAGGATGCAAGATTAACATACAAAAATCAGTTGCATTTCTTTACACTAACAATGAATTAGCAGGAAAAGAAAGTAAAGAAACAATCCCTTTTAAAATCGCATCCAAAACAATAAAATACTTAGGAATAAATCTGACCAAGGAGTGAAAAACATACATGGAGAACTACAAAATACTGACTAAGGAAATTAAAGATGACTTAAAGAAATGGAAAGATACTCCATGCTCTTGGATTGGAAGAATTAATATGGTTAAAATGACCATACCACCGAAGGTAAATGACAAATTTAATGGGATTCCCTATCAAATTACCCAGGACAGTTTTAACAGAACTGGAACAAATAATCCTAAAATTTATATGGAATCACAAAAGACCCAGAATTGCCAAAGGAATACTGAAAAAGAATGAAGCTGGAGGGATAACTGTCCCAGACTTCAGAGAATACAGATCTACAGTAATCAAACAGCACGATATTGGCACAAAAACAGACTTCTGGATCAATGGAACAGAACAGAGAGCCCAGAAATAAACCCACAGACCTACAGTCAATTAATCCTTGACAAAGGAGACAAGAATATACAATGGAGAAAAGACAGTCTCTTCAGCAAGTGTTATTAGGAAAACTGGACAGCTACTTGTAAATCAATGAAGTTAGAACACTCCCTTCACACTATGCACAAAAATAAACTCAAAATATCTTAAAGACTTAAATATAAGATGATATGATAAACCTCCTAGAAGAAAACATAGGGAAAACACTCTGGCATAAATCTTAACGATGTTCCCTTAGGGCAGTCTACACAGGCAATAGAAATAAAAGCCAGAATTAACAAATGGGACCTAATTAAACTTACAAGCTTTTTCACAGCAAAGGAAACCATAAGCAAAAACAAAACGACAACCTACAGAATGGGAGAAAATATTTGTAAATGATGTGACTGAGGAAGGTTTAATTTCCAGAATATATAAACAGCTCATACAACTTAATAAAAAAAGCCAAACAACCCAATCCAAAAATGGGCTGACAACCTAAACAAGCAATTCTCCAATGAAGACATACAAATGGCCAATAGGCACATGAAAAAATGTTAAGTATTGCTAATTATCAGAGAAATGCCAATCAAAACTACAATGAGATATCACCTCACAACAGCCAGAATGGCCATTATCTGAAAGTCCAAAATCAATAAATGCTGGAGAGGGTGTAACAAAAAGAACCCTCTGACACTTCTGGTGGAAATGTAGTTTGGTGCTGGTATTATGGAAAACAGTATGGGGATTACTCAAAAACTAAAAATAGACTTACCCTATGATCCAGCAATCCCACTCCTGGGCATATATCTGGAGGGAACTCTAATTCGAAAAGATACATGCACCTCAGTGTTCATAGTAGCACTATACACAATAGCACCAAGACATGGAAACAATCTAAATGTCCGCCTACAGATGACTGGATAAAGAAATTGTGGTATATTTACACGGTGGAATACTACTCAGCCATAAAAAAGAATAAAATAACACCATTTGCAGCAATATGGATGGACCTAGAGATCATCATTCTAAGTGAAGTAAGACAGAAAGATAAAGGAAAATACCATATGATATCACTTGTATGTGGAATCTAAGAAAAGAAAAAAAGAGGACAGTAATGGACTCATCTACAAAACAGAAACAGACTCGCAGACATAGTAAACAACCTTATAGTTACCAGAGGAAAGAGGGTGGGAAGGGAAAAATTTGGGAATTTGAGATTTGCAAATAAATGTTAGCCACTACATATGAAAATAGATAAAAAAAAATAACAGATTTCTTCTGTATAGCATAGGGAACTATATTCAATATCTTATGATAACCTTTCATTAAAAAGAATATGAAAATTAATATATGTATGTATATGCATGACTGGGACATTGTATTGTATACCAGAAACTGACACATTGTCAATGACTATACCTTAATTCAAAAATGATAGCATGTAAATAAATGAGCAGGGAACTTTGTGGGTAAACTTTTTATGTAAAGAAATTTTTATTGAGGTATAGTTAATGTATGGTATCTAATTTTTAAGTGTACAACATACTGGTTCACAGTTTTTAAAGGTTATGCTCCATTTATAGTCATTATAAAAATACTGACTATATTACCTGCACTGTAGAATACATCCTTATAGGCTATTTATTTTGTACTTAGTAGTTGGTACTTCTTAATCACTTACCCCTGTCCGCTCCTGCTTCCTTCTCTGTCCTGACTGGTAACCATGAGTTTGTTCTCTGTAAGTTTCCTTTTTGTTGTATTCACTAGTATGATTTATTTTTTAGATTTCTCATATAAGTGATGTCACATGATATTTGTCTCTCTGATTGACTTCTCTAAGCACAGATACCCTCCGCGTCCATCCACGTTGTTGCAAATGGCAAAATTTCTTTTTTTTAATATATGAGTAGTATTCCATGGTGTATATATACACCACATCTTCTTTATCCATTCACCTGTTGATGGCCACTTAGGTTGCGTTCCTATCTTGGCTGCTGTAAATAGTGCTATGAATATTGGGGTCCATGTATCTTTTTGATTAACGTTTTTGGATTTTTTAAACTATATACCAAAATTTTAAGTTTCAAAAGAAATTTAAGTTATACAAGAAAAATCACCTCATTGTGTTGCCTAATTCATCCTTCAGCACAGACAGCTGTGCCCCATGCATAGCAGAACTCTAGGGGTTACCGACATGTAAGTGCTTGTGTTTGAATTCCTATCTGTGTCTGGCTCATCACGAAGGGCATTTTACTCTTGCAGTTTTACTAAAACACCGAAAGCTACTCCAAGCTTTGTATTAACCTTAACTATCAAGGTAATGATTTCATGAACATTATATTGTCAAATTCCTACTGACAACATCATTACTATGTGGGAGCTTAACTTTATAAGGAAATGTATTTTGACACTGATACCTTAATTTTTTTTCTTTAAATGATGGGGTTTTACTAAAATATAAAGTATATCACTTGCACTCTCTTAGGTACTTATGATTTACAAAATTAATTAAAAAAATTTTTTAAACTGAAGTATAGTTAGGTACAATGTGTCAATTTCTAGTGTACAGCACAAGATGCCAATCATGCATATACATACATAATTTGTTTTCATGTTCTTTTTCATTAAAAGTTATCACAAGATACTGAACATAGTAATAAATGACTTTACTTCAATAAAAAATCTTATGCCTACATACTTGGCATATCTGATCAAGTTTCAGAATTGAGCAACTGAAGTAACTATCCATCTTACATATAGAGTAACTGTACTTTGAATTAGTCTCTAAAGCAGAACTCGGGTAATTAACCACCTTGTTTTTGGAGCACTGCTTTTTTTCAGTATGTTTAGTCTTGAAAGCAGAACTAAAATAAATCATTTTTAGGGTTTTTTTTTCCCTGAAATTGTAGCAGCTAATTAGCAGAATGTAGGACATTTGATGTAGCAGAATACCCGTGCTATGTTAAGGCACATCATTCTATTTACCGCATTTTCTATCTCTGGAGAAAAACTCTTTACTGTTCACATAAAGCTTTACGTTTCAGTGTTTAGGTATTTCTCAAACAAGTCTTAAAATTAGGTTTGTATCACTATATCCATTTTACTGAGTTGTTCACAACCTTTTTCTTCGTGTCTCCACTGACTTCAGGAAAATGTTCTTTTGGCAATGACTTACGTGGTGGTGAATGAGTAAGCCAGACTGGTCTAATCTGTACCTCTGACTGCGTGTGTGATTCCCAAGGCAGTGGTGCCGCTGCCCTCCCACTGTAGTGCACGAGGGTTTAGCTCTGAAATAAGGTCCCAGAAGTCATGACTTTGACTTCCAGTGTGATGTCCTTTTATCTTTTATCTGCTCTATACATGTCTGTTGGAAAAAAATATGAAAATGTTCCAATAAATGAGTGTAATTAATTCACTGTACTGTTTTTTTTCTCTCTGATTAAAGTTCCCTTGTCTTTTTCCTCTATGAGAGGTAAGAGGTCGCTGGTTTAGCTTGTTCAGTGTTCTCCCTTCTAACCCCATTCCTACCTTCACTCAGCCCTGCTCTCCACTTCTCATCAGTCTAGCTGCTCATTTCCTCAGTTCTTTATCTATTTGTAAGCTGTATGAACCTAACCCACTGGGTCTAGCTTTGGAGTGGTGTTTATTTCAAGTAAACATGATCCAAAGTCCTATGTTGATTTTGAAATACATTACAGTAAGTGAGTTGATCTGTTTTTTTTTTCAAAGAAAACTCAAAGGTGTTGTTTTAGGAATAGTTTTTTAAAAGGTAATAAGAGACCCCTTCTTGTTAGAGTATTGATTATTTAGTAAGTTCTTTATGTAAAACAGTGAATAAAATATACCATCCTCCTAGACAGAGGATATCTTAACAAAGTACCTCATACTGCATTCAAAATAAGAAAGTCATTACCAGATACTGCTTCTGCTGATACCACTCTTGGAGAGTAACTTAAACATCTGAGCACCTGTAACGCTAATTTAGGAAACACCACCTTCCACTGTTTGGCATAACCTGCCTCAATCATTTATACCAAGGCCATCCACAGTCATGGCGGTCAGTCACAGCTTCTCCTTGTGACGCTAAAAGATACTACACAGAGCCTCACTGTGCTAGGCTGTCTCTCGGCAGCAGGGCTCCAGTCTATACTCACAGATGGATTAAAGCATTGCTTACAGCAAATGGCCAGGCCTGTCACAGTATTATGAAAGCATTCCATAATCCAGGTACCCAACAATGTAACCACAAAACTTACTAAAATCTCCCCCCATGAACCCAGGAATTCTTTACCTACTTTCCACACCCCAAAGATTTTCACTATCCAAACTCGAGAAAAGTATCCCTTCACCCTTGTCCTGTGGCCATCTGTTCCCTTTAATCTTGCCCACGGCACTCCACCCTTTCTCATCTGCCTGTGTACCCAGAATTCCGAGCACTTTTGTTCTCATAACCTTTCTGTCTAAAATATTCTAGGTTACTTTTGTTGTTTCTTTTCCTCTATTTTTCCAAATTGCACATCAAAAATTCCTTGGTGGTAGGACCCTTCTCAGAAGACTCAAGTAAGAAAACACTAAATGAAAAAAAAGGCAGAACTCTTTTTAGATGATGAGAGAAGGGCAAAGGGTTAAAAAATGCTATAAAGTGTTCCTATTTATACACACACACACACACACATATATAAAACTTTTTTTCAGTACAGCTGGACTTGAGTAAAATGGAGATGGTCATTTGGTGACTTGTGGTCAAGTAAAGGGTCCCACAAGTAGCCCCTCTTTGAGGCCCAGTAGGTATATATTCCGCTAAGGACCAGTGCAAGTTACTGACCCGATAAGCAATACTATTATAGTTTTTAATATCCACTAATATATAAAGAAAAGACTAATAACAGGGGACCAATTAATTCATTGTTTTTGACATTGTCTCCTAGTGGCATCATGGAGCAAAGACCATGGCTTTGGGGCCATATAAAGACTTGGTTTTGAACCTGGTTTATTTCCCTGTATTAGTTTTAAGTTTCATTTATCTCAGTTTTAAGTAAGGCGTATTCAGCACCTAGTCATGTGGCTGGCACTTACTGCTTACCTGATAGGTAGCACCAATTTTTTTCTTCCTTTGTTTCTTTTCTGTTAGTTATTATCTATCTATATATATATCTAACTGTTTATTCAAGGAGGTTATTTTTCTACTATAAAATATGTGTATAGCAATAAAGATTTCAAGTTATGACTTATTAAGTGAATTTGCATTTTGTATCTTTAAGAAATCTCAGAAGTCTGAAATATGAAAACTGAACGGAAGGGAGACAGCTGCTGGTAAAGGATCACATTCAAACATATAAACTTCCACGTCAGTATTATAAGTCTAAATACTTAGAAGCTGACAGTGGGACAGCTGAAACTTAAATGAGAAATGTGTCTAAGGCGATGAATATCTTAAAAACATTAATTAAATCTGCTACTTGGGGCTATGTGATGGAATTTTTATTTAATAAATTCCAAAGGTTAAAAGCTTTCACATCAGCCAACTAGAAATTTCTAAGCAGGTGAATATACGAGAAGTTTAAAGTCAAGTGAACAATGAATATAAAATTAAACTTCATATTTACACACACACATCTTTTACTAGACATACATTTCCTCAAATTATGGAAAATTATTGAATGATTTAAGTTTAGTCAAAAGAGCAGTTGTTGCTTGAAGTAAAGACAGCCTGCTTACAATCTTAGTAGTAAAACTGCTCTTTTCCTACACTCCAGGTAACCTAAAATATAAATTGTCAATGTGTATATCCTTGCTTCACCTTAACCACATACTGCAACTGAATTCTTTAAAACTCATGTTCAATTAGTGAACATTCCAGTTTTTAAAGATGTATATCCAGACAGCCAGGCAAATACCAAATGTGTACTTTGAAGTACTTGTGAGTCTTAACAGTTACAGAGATTTTTTTTAAGTGTATCAGAAGAAAATAATTTTATAAGTTTTCAAATTTTATTTTTGCTTTTATCTCTTTATACCAAGAGAGTCTATCTCATAGCGTTACACGCTCACTTTAACATTTCCAAAGATTTCAGGAGAACTAGAATTTCAGGAATTTCAGTTAGGAAAAAAGTACTGTTTGGTTAATTGGTTAAATTATATATGCTATTAATCATAGTGATGTGTGTGTATATGCATACATATATAAGCTACATCAATTAGAATTACTATGATAAATTTTGTCAGATGTACACCCCCGTGAAATCACTACTACAATCAAGATACAGAGCATTTCCATCCTCCACATAAAGCTTCTTCCCAGGGCTGTTTACTGTCTATCTTTCCCACAGCTTCCAGTTTCAGGCAACCAATCACTGACTTTTTGTCATTAGAGATTAATGTGCATTCTCTAGAATTTTATATAAATGGAATTCCAAAATGAGTTTCAGGATGGCTTTTTATTCACTCAAAATACTAATTTTCATATCAGTCCATGTTGCAGATCAGCAGGGGGTTTTGGTTTTTGATTTTAAGAAATTACTGAATAGTATTCTATTATGTAGATAGACTAAATGTTTGCTAAACATCTGGTTTCTTTCCCCACCCCCGCTACTGTGAATAAAGCTGCCATGAACATTTGTATACAAACTTTTGTGTTTTAATTTCTCTTGAATAAATACTTAGTGCCTTAAAATACAGGAAGCAAAATTTGACAAAATCAAGAGTAGAAAATAATGTAGAGTTGAGAGATTTGATATACCATTTTCAATAATTACCAGAACAACTACATAAAACATCAGGAAGTCAAACAACTTCACTTAACTGATCTTTATAGAATATCCCACACAAAGGCAGAATAATATACTTTGTTTTCTAAGCACAAGGGAAGTCATTAAGATAGACCATTTGCCAGGCTCTAGAGCATATCTTAATAAACTTAAAAGAACTGAAATTACATACAGTGTGTCCTCTGACCACAACAGAATTGAGTTATATAACAGAAACAGAAGGAACTCTGGGAAATTCTCAAGTATTTGGCAACCTACACAGTTCTAAATAACCAGTGGGTCAAAGAAAAAATCAAGAAGGAAAATAGAATGTATTTTAAATTGAATTAATTAAAAAAATTGAAATTTATGGCATGTAGGTAAATCAGTGCTCAGAGGGAAATTTATAGCTTTAAACTTCTATATTAAAAAAAGACAGACCTCAAATTAATAGACAAAGATTCAATCTTAAAAACTAAAAGGAAACACATCAATGAACGAACAAATGAAACTAAACAAAAAGCAAGAACATGGAAGGAAATGATACAGTCAGAGTAAAAATCAATGAAATAGAAAGAAAAAACAGTATCAATAAGCCAAAAGTTGGTCATCGGTAAGGATTATCAAAATTGATGCATCTTAGCAAGATTGGTCTAGGAAAAGAAGAAAAAACTACCAAAATCAGAAATGAAAGATGATACATCACTACTGATCTTTGGAATTTTTAAGAATTATATGAGAATATTATGAAAAACCCAGACACCTAAAATGCTCAGACTGTAGATGCAGATTTACCAAAACTGAATTAAGAAAATAAAATCTGAACACAATAATTACAAATCTTTCTATTAAATAAAGTCCAAAGTTAGAAAACTTCAGTGGTAAATTCTATCAAATATTTTTAAAAGACAGCTTGAGATATAATTAATCTACAAAATTAAACAGACAATGTTTACAACTTGATGAACTTGGGCACATGCAAATACCCATGAAATACCAGCACCATCAAGGTAACAGAGATCCATCACCTCTTCAAATTTTCTAGTGTCCCTTTTTGTGTGTGTGTTTAAGAGCATTCAACCTGAGATCTACCTTTTTAACAAAATTTTATGTTTTTTTTTGAAAAAAATACTATCAGTCCTACAAAAACTTTTCCAAAAATAAAGGACAAAGATACACTTTCCAATTCTAAAACTCTAATATTACCATGATACCAAAGTCAGAAGAAAAAAAAAAACTCTAAAAAGCAAAACCGCAAATCCATATCCCTCATGAACCTGAACCTAAAATCCTTAAGAAGTATTAGCACACTTAATTTGGCAACATATAAAAACTAAAGTCAATCAAGACCTAGTGATATTTTAGTCTAGGATTTTAAGGTTGGTATAGTATCTGAAAAAATAAATAAAGAGGTAAAAATCATATTAAAAAAAAAGTATGATCACATTAAACACATTCATCACAAACACTTTTTTAACCAGATGAAAAGCATCAACAAAAAACCCACAGCTAACATCGTAATTAGTGCTGAGAAATGGAGTATTTCTCTCCAAAAAAAACCAAGTTCTAAAGGCATGCCAATTTGAAAGCGGGAAGTCAAACTTACAGCAGCATGATCTTCTATGCATAAAATCCTAAGAAAACTTAAAATCACTATGTATTAGAAATTACTTTACCATTATCATATGATTCAAGATCAATATATAATAATTGCTTATCTATATACTAGCAATAAACAATTTGAAAATAAAATTAAGAAGACAATTCCATTTACAATAGTATTAAAAAGAATAAGATACTTAGGAATAAGTTTGTCAAAAAAGTGCAGTCCATATACTACAATGTGTAAAACGATGCTGAGAAAAATTAAAGACCACCTAAATAAATGGACAGATATACCTTGCTTATGTGTCAGAAAACTAAATAATGTAAACATGTCTATTCTATTCTAATATATAGATTCAATAAAATATCCACAAAACCCCCACAGGCTTATTAATAGAAACTCATAAGTTGATCATAAAATATATATGGAAATGCAAAGTTTCTAGTATAGCCAAATAATATCAGAAAAGATGATCAGTTAGTGGACTTTCACTTATTTTCAAACAGTATTATGAAGCTACAGTAATCAAGAGGGCATGTTATTTGCGTAAGAGTAAACATTCAGATCAAGTGAGTAGCATGAATAATCCAGAAACAGACCCTTACCTATGCAACCAATTTATTTTGATAAAGACAAGGTGATGAATAAAGGAAATATTTTCAAAAATGGTCCTGGTAACGTTGGCTATCCATATAGAAATAATTAACCTTTACCCTTACCTCACACTTTACAAAAATAAACTTGATATGGGTTATAGACCCAAGAGTTACAAAACTTATTAAAGAAAACATAGGAGAAACTTCAAGTGACGTTTAGTTAGACAAGGTGTTCTTAAATATGATGTCAAAAGCACAATCAATAAATGAAAAATTCATAGTACTTAACCAAATTATAGATGTTTGCTCTTCAAACATACCAGTAAGAAAATAGTGAAAATGTTTTCAAAGGATGTATCAGATAAAGGGCTCTTATCCAAAATGAATACAGCACCCTATGACTCAATAATAAAACCTCATCAGAACAAAAGTGTAAGGTATCTGAATAGGAGCTTTACAATGACGATATACAAGCAGCGCAGCGTCCCTCTGCCTTAGGGAAACACATGCCAAACCTGCAGTGCCACCGTTCGGGCAATATGAAGTGAAACCAAAAGAGATACTGCTAAAATGGGTGACATTTTAAAAAGACTAATAGCAAATTTGGCAAGGATGTAAAACTGAAGCATTCATACACTGCAGTCATTTTAGAATAGTTTGGTTCTTTCTTAAAAAGTTAGACACACAGTCACTACGTGACCCATATTTTATTACTCAAACAGTAATGCAAACTTCTATGTAAATATTCATTATCCCATTATTCATAATACCCCCAAACTGGAAATCATCCAAATGCTCGTCAGCTGTTTAATGGATAAACAAAAGATGGTATATTCATAAAACAGAATATTCTCAGGGGAAAAAAAACAAAAAACACCTCTAAGACATGCAGCAACATGGGACAAATCTCAAACAAACCATGCTAAATGAAAGGAGCCAGACAAAAAGGACTATATAATGCATGATGTGTTATATTAAATTTATGGAAAAGGCAGTATGATTTTTCTAGAAAAGACCAGAGAGCTGGAAAAGCATTATTTCTGAGTATGTCTGTGAGAGCATTTCTGGAAGAGGTGAGCATCTGAAAGAGTGAACTGCGTGAAGCAGGTGGCAGTCCCCCGTGTAGGAGGGCAGCATCTAACCCTGTGAAAGCCCGAGGAGAACAGAAAGGCAGAGGAAGGGGTGACTTGCTCTCTTTGCATAAGCTGAGATGGCCATTCTCCTGCCCTCGGACACTGGGGCTCCTAGTCCTCAGACTTTTACCCAGGTCTTCCACCTTCAGCCCCGATTCACAGGCCTTCAGACTTAGACTGAATTCCACCACTGACTTGTCGGTTCTCCAGCTTGCAAACAACAGACTGTGGGGTTTGTTGGTATGAGCCAGTTCCTATAGTAAGTCTCTATATATTGTGTATTTTTGTAGGCATGTACCATCTCTACATTCATAAATCTGTTACCTATATATCCTGTTGGTTCTGTTCCTCTACAGAACTCCAATACAACTGCAGTAAGCATAAGGAGGCCTTGGATGTGATGCTAAGTCCTAAAACGGGACTGTGGTGATGGCGGTGGGGCTGTGTACAGTAACTTCCAGTCTTCTCCTCGTGCACTTGTATGCAGATTATATCATATGCAGGTGTTGAGAAGGATCATTATGTTGAGTTATAATCAGGAGAAAAGTTTGTTATTTAAGGCAATGCATGGATTTTCAAACTACTATGCATTAAAATTACAAGATGTTAGGTTGGAAACGTTGGTGAAGAAGTAAGATATAAGGATTAATCATTCCAGTGTAGTCAGAGTTGATGCTAACACACAAATCAGTTCGCTAATTAAGGAAGATACGGCAAAATAATTTTATTGAAATGGAATGTTCTGTTGATTGATTTGTTCAAGCTTTTCTCCAGTTTCTTGGGCCGTAACAAACTAGTTGTTACTAAACTTAATTTAAAGATGTATACATCTATTCTTAACTCTATTGAGAATCTGCTTTCACTCAGATAAAACTCAAATGTAAATTTACCAGAAGTTTATAAGAGTATAAAACACAAAAACTAGGGGTTTTTTTGGGCCACTTTTAATACACCTTGATTTTTGTGAAGAATCTATATATATGGTAGAATGCTATATAGGCCATTTTACTAGTCCATATACTTTCTATGTTTATTTTCAAAAGCCTACTAGGATATGACCTCTATCTACTTTTTGAGTAAAAGAAAACAAGGGAGTAATAAAAATTTAGCTTCCTTCCCAGCAAAACATCAAGGGAATTCATGAGAGACAACCAAAAGTAGATAGAAAGCAGTGAACCATTGAAACTACTACACTGTGCAATTTGCATAGAGCTGTCAAGTGAACTCACTCAGGAGTGAGTACAAATAGTAGGGAAAAAAGGTTAGTTTCAAGGTTCAAAAACAAAATAAAAAAGAACTCTCTTTAAAAATGACAACTGAAACAGAGGGGTAAAAACAGAGTTAAGAATGTTAAAACCATGGTGATTAACTAGTAATTGCCAGTATTTTTGTCAGGATTTCCAGGATGTGTAAAACCAAGATCAGTATCCTAAGGGACGCATCATTTGGAATGTATGAAAAACAATGTTACCGAGGGAACTGTAAATGACCGCAGAGAGACGCACTGGCTTGACCGTGGAAAGGAGAAGGAACGTCACCCCCCAAGTCCCAGGCTCCGGACTATATCAACTATGAGCAGCTGCGATTAGGATGTCGTAACTTTCTGACTCACAGTTCGTTTGGTTTTCATGCGGTTTTGACTTCAACCGCTTCCCTTCCACACTGTTAACTGCACTAGAGCTGAAATCACGACTTCTCCACCACCTCTCCTGGTTGAGTTCCATGTGCATTCAGAACTAAAATTAAAGAGGTATAAACGAGAGGAGGATTATTCTCACACTTGGGTTTTCTCCAAGAGTGGAGCCTTTCAACCACTATCATAAGGGAAGTATTGGCCTGTTTATTTTGAAGATCAGTTTGGAAAAACAGTAGGGAAAGCAGTATGTGAGCAAAGCTGGGAAGCCCATACAGCAGGTAGTCAGAATGAGGTATCGCTTTATGTGATGCTCCCCTAACTGTCCCTGGTTCACCTCCTCCCTCCGAATTGTTCTGATCACGCCACTACAGCAGCCAATGTACTCTGGGCTATATATTAAGCTTAGATTTTTTTCTTTTAATTTGGCTAATGGGAAGAAAACAGAGTCATAGAATATGATGCAAGAAAGAATCTTAAAAATACTTTTATGCTAACCTTCTGATGTTATAAATGAAAATTCAGGTCCAGAGAGGTCACACAACTTGCCAAACATCCTATTTCTCATTTGTGTCTCAGCCAGGGTAGAAGGAGAATCTCCTAACTCACAGTCCAAGGTTTTAGTCTGCTTTGGTCTTTGTTAGTTTACATTTTCACCTATCATGTTCTTTTTCTTAAGCAAAGTATAAATCGATACACAGTTGAGGAGATCTAGACTAAGAGTAATGTTGTGATTGCTTCTATTAAATATGAGTGGTTGGTTTCTACAGTTTGATTGGTATCTCATACCCTTTTCAAATATATCTTGAGCTTAAATATCAAGAAATGTGGCAAATTTTACCTCATGTCTACATTAGCTTTTTAATTTTACTTCTTACAATACTTACTGAGATTAAGACTACATAATATAAAATGTAGATGAGATAGTCTGCTTTGGATAACATTTAAGGCTTAGAATTTCATTTAAAGAGATTAAATTCTAGAATCACAACATTCTTAATATTTTGTATCATTAGATATGCATGAAAGGTATGACCAACTGGTGAGAACTGTAGGGATATAGAATCTCTCATGGTTATTCATTACTACACTTCTGGATTTGGTCCCGTAAATTAGGAGTCCCATTCACAGAAAACTGTTATTTCTATATTAGATAAAAATTATCTTTATGAAAATAAAAGAATAAACTACGTCTCTGAATCTGCCTCTTCAAAAAGGGTAGATGACCATGTAATAAGTAGGACTAAAATATTTAAATTTTATGTTTTGGTTTATTGGCTGAGAGTGTAACACAACCCCCAACAGATGTTAGGGAAGATTTTTACCCTACTGGATAATGCAGTGTTACAGTGTAATAGCGTAACTCAGACTGTTATATGTTGTTTTAAAATTTTTGTCGAGTTGTTAACTATTATCAGTTTTATGAAAATAATTAAGATGTGTGTATGTTTTTGAATTTTTACAAAAATACAGAAAATAAATACATAGATTATTTCCAGATATGTGTGACTATGCAAATATGTGCTACTGTGTTATTCATACTTCATAAAGCTGGAGACAGACAACTCTGGTTTTAACAGGGCCAGACTATCACAAATAGTTTCCAGAAAATGACCCAAGTCCATTAAGAACATTTTACATTAAATACAATCTTTATTATTCTTTAAACACCCTCCTAATAAGCACAGTATAGAACTAGATCATAGAATCACTGTTTTGGAAAAGACCTACAATGGTTTCTGAACCCAGCTGCAAAGAGGACCATTTTTTATCCAAACTCTACAGAAAGAAATTAAAATTCCACTTAATTGGAAGAGAGTAAAATTTTTAGAGGGGAAGGAATATAAAAGCAGGTAAAGGAGCAAATGTGGCAGAGTTGCAAAATAAAGGACCTGATGCGCAGAGAAGTAATGCAGTAACTGACAGCAGGGATCCTTAGGGACACAGCCCAGGGCCACACCCATTTCAGAAAAATCACTGGGCTGCAGTGACAGGTGTTTTTAGTTCTTTACTCTTAGCCTTCCCCCTACACAGGCAGAAAGGCTGCAAACTAGAACCACTATGCTCAGGCAAAAGTTAATTCTACAGAAAGACTTAAATAAAGAAAAGGCGATTCCTGACGTGCAGATTGCAAAGCAGGCTTCTAGAGGTCTCAGCCGAGAAATGAGCGTGAAAACCAGGCTTTGCTGCTGTTCTTGTCACGGGCCTCACTCGTTCCCTCCCCTGTTCCCTCTCATCTTTTAAAGACTAGCTGTTTAGTATTTAAAGAAAAAATTCCAAAAGTTTCAAGCATAAAGTTTATGAATAAATAAAAACATTGAGAATAATGGAGAAAAATATAAAAATCTTTTTTTTTTAACTAGAGAATAAATCAAATGTTTGGGGTAGAAGAAAAAAACTAATCAAGGAAAAAGCAAGTGATTCAGCTGAGTAACCCTGAGAACAGTCATGAACATTGCCCCCCGCTGCTCCCTCCCCCCAGACCTAGTATGTGGAGTAGCTTTCATAGAAGACAACATGTCACTTGGCAGCTGGAACACTACTCTATCATTCAGGTTTAATCCTCTCCTATACCCAAGTTTCGCAATGTAACTGATGACACAGATCTACAGAAATTCTAATTACCTAGTTCATAATAAAGTATTTACAACTATACCCTAAAGGCTTTCTAGTCTAGAAAGAATAAAGCATGCTAATCCGTCTCAGGGTGATTCGTTCACAATTTCTCAGTTGGCCCCTCTGTAATGCATCCCTTCCCTTTCCCATCATTAATGAGCACTGACACTGTTAGAAAGAAACTGAAGGCCCAAAATGGAGTCACTTACGCAGGCTGTGCCACTAACCTGGGCTTTAACACCTACCCTAATGGGAGCTTCAGCCTTTCCCAGAAATGCTGTCTTAGTTGGTTAGTCAGCACCAGAGAGGACCAATGAAAGACCAAGGACAGACCAATGACGGTCAGCACCCACGATGGACCTGCTCCATCCCCTAAAGGAAAAAGAAGTAGTAGCCCACCAAATAAGACGTTTCTTCCCCGACAAGGTAGGCAACCTAATCTGTAACAATTTCTTTCTATTCAAGACTTTCTTATCCTGTCTTTGAGAACATTTCCCTCTGGAGCTCCATGTTACTTGCTAGATGGGATGCTGCCCGATTCATGCATCATTTAATAAAGTCAATTAGATCTTTTAAATTTACATGGTTAAATATTGGTTTTTAAATAACACCAAATGAAAACAAAATTATCCTTTGTTTAAAACATCTTTAGTAAGTCCTATGACATTGACATCAAGATATGCTTTAAATTACTTAGCCTGCAGAACTTTACCATCAGGCCCCAATCTGTCTTAATTTCATCTGGCTTCATTTTCTGCCTCTACCCTTGCAACATGTCCTGGTCATGATATCTATCTCCTTTCCAAGGAGTCTGTCATATCCTTTCATGTCTCTCTCGCACATTTTTATTCTTTTGGTATTTGTTCTACACTCCTGTTCCCCTTTCAAATCCTTAAATTATTCAGCTGAAATATCCTTTCTTCTGATACATTATCCCCTAACTGCATGGGAAGTTAGGGGATAATGTTTTCTACCCCGTTTCACCACAGAATTCTGTATACTTCTTTATTAAACACTTGGCAGATGTTATCATCGTTTCTGCTTGTGGATGTATAGGTCTCCAAGGCTGTATGGTGTTTCAGAATAGGGATGACGTAGTATCCAGGTCCTATCATCAACCACACAGTCAAACCACACCAGCAGTTCAGATTGGGGTATTTATGTGTGTGTCTGTGTTTATTTTGTTTTATTAAATAAGTAAATAAATGAGTCTCATATTTGAAATAAGCATCAGAAGTTAGAGCCTTAAGTTTCTACCCATCCAAATGTATTAACTTGAGAAAAATATAGTGTTACAGCTACCACCTGCATGGTGCTCTCTGTATTGGGGTTCTCCAGAGAAACAGAGTGGAAGAAAGGGAAGGAGGAAGTGAGGGAGGATCGACTGGAATGTCTGTCTGTCTGTCTGTCATAGGAATTGGCTCACACAGTTGTGAAGGCCAAGAAGTCCCAAGATCTGCATCTGGAGAACCAGGAAAGCTGGTAATGTAATTCAGTCTAAGTCTGGAGTCTGAAGAATGGGAGGCTGATGGTGTTAAGTCCTGGTTTGAGCCTAAAAGCCTAAGAACTAGGAGCACCAATGATGTCCAAGGGCAGGAGAAGATGGGTCTCAGCTCAAGAAGAGAGAGCAAATTAGCCTTTCCTCTGCCTTTCAGTTTACCTGGGGCCTCACTGAACTGGACGATGCCCACCCACATGGCGGAAGGCCACCTGCTTTACTCAGTTCACCAAATCAGATGCTCATCTCTTCCAGAAACACTCTCACACATTCAGAAATAGTATTTTACCAGCAATCTGAGCATTCCTTAGACTAGTCAAATTGACACATAAAATTAAACATCACACTTTCTAGGAATTTTTCATACTATTTTGGAAATGTATGTTTTATGCTTTTTAATGTTTGGAAATAAGGAAAAATTAAATAAAGTGTAAACAGAAACACCATAATCCCATCAAAAGTTACAATCATCACTAACATGTTTTCTCTCTCCCACATTCTCCTCTGTGAACTGATAAATTCCAGTTATGTAAGAATGCTTCTTTTCGGCATTCAAGCATGATAAAACCCTACAAAAACAAGAGTAACTAAAAGAAGACATAAACGACATTGCAGTAAGTTCCACTTTCCTTAAAAATAAAACTGAATCTTCCAGATAGTATTATGTTTTACAACCTTTATCCTTAATACTTTTCATGTTTGTACCCCAGGGGACACTTACTAATTTCCACAATAAGTAACAATACTAATTGGGAACACTGCATATACTGGATTTCAGTAGCATGATATCAAGTAATAGAAGTGACTCGAGTAACGTTCATAGTGCACAGTTATTATTACTAGGCTCTCCTACTTCCTTTAACCAACACGTAGGAAACTGAGCAAGCCCCTCACTGTTTCCTTGTTTGTAGGAAATCGGCTTCATGCAGCCTCCTAGACCTTCCCTGCTGGCATATAGGAAACGGTTATCTTCGAGTTCTGCAGGTACTAAGCCCCCACTCAGTGGAGGATGGCAACTTCAGAGTGAGCTCAAGGTTCCTGGAACAACACCTTGTTACGTCACCACCACCCGATCAGAACAAAGTTACACACCTTGCAGCCATCACCCCAGATTTTGCCTATAAAACTTCTCCCTGAAAACCATCAGGGAATCTGGGGGTTTTGAGCACAAGCCACCACTCTCTGTGCTTGGCCCTGCAATAAATCTTTCTCTGCTCCAAACTCTGCCGTTTTGGTTTGTTTGGCCCCTCTGTGCCTCGGGCACACGAGAACTTGCATTCAGTAACAACAGTTCACCACACACTAAAGAGGATTAGCAAAGAATTTCAATTGAGTACACATGTGACTCTAAAATAAAAACTTCAAAATAGAATGTAGAGAATAGCAAAAAGGAAAAATAAGCATCACTCCTGATATCACCTCTCAAGAGAACCGCCTTATTATTTGCGCATAAATATTTCCATGTTTCTGCAATATGTCAGCTATAAATACAAAAGACCAATTATTTTTCCTATTTGTCTCATACTTGAAATGTTAAATTTTAAACCTCTGACTCTATACCAAAATATATACATATACATATGTGTATATATATATATGTATAGTCCATGTATTTGGTACTGAATTTCTCATCTTTTTTCTAACTTCTGCTACTGTATTTCAGATGCTCATAATCTTATCTTCTAATTTATTTCCACATAGTGCAAAACTCCTTGCCAGATTTGGCAACTTGTACTTTATTTCTGAACAAATCTTTTCCTGCTCAAAAACTGCTACTTATTCCAACTCAGATGAAGTACGTATTCCACAAAACCTACAAGTATTTGTTTCATCACTTATTTCTCCCCTGGGTATCTACAGCCAAACAATACTACCCACCATTCTAAATAATTCATACTTTTCTGACTCCTGGCTTTTGCTTAGATGCTGTTTCTATTAACTTAAACGCCCTCACACAAAACACTCACCAGTGGAAACACTGCTGTTGTCCAAGACCCACGGCCAGCGACACGTTCTCAGGGTAACCGGCTGGATGCCCCTTGCCACAGGTGTTTCTCTTCTTCTTTGGCTTCTTGTACATTTATATATTTTAAGAACATTTATCTGGGTCTGCATTGTTTATACACTAATTTACTTATTTCTTCATGTATTCTGTATTAATTTTATCCCTCATTTATACAAATGCATGAAAACAAAGTCAGTCTCTTACCCATTTTTTTTAAAGGTATTTCTCAGTGTCTTAGATATAGCAAGTATACAGTAGATGCTTGTGGAATTGAATTCATGGAAATTTTAAGAAGCCTGATTAAAAACTATACCTTATATCATCCAATTTACACCATTTAAAATCTAAATAACTCTCATGTAAAAGAAAATTGTAGGTAGAGTTGATAATTTAAAACATGTTTTTCTTTCATTTTAAATGCAGTGACAGGCTCAGCTCATAATCCCTAAAACCAGTGCCTACAAATGTATACACTCTTCACAACTCAGTCAATCCAACTGCAGTGTATTTCTAATTCACAGTATGATAACTCGCACACCATCAAAAAGCAAAACCTCCCAGTAACTCCTCCTTTCACAAACAGAGCTCCTCTAGCTTTCAGTTAACATTACCTACAGGTTCCCGGGTTACTATTGCAAAAAATTACTCTTACCACAGTGAGGAGAGTGTAAAAACGTCCAATTCCAGGAGGCTGCATGATGGTGGAGATGCTGCCCGGGCAACGCTCCACTGCAGAGTCGGAACGAGGAGGCGGGGAATGTTGACGGGCCTGTAGGGGTGGAGACAAGAGATAAACTAAAGAGATTTCAGGTGAAGTCACTTTAAGCTTTCTAGTTCTCTCAGCTGTGTCCCCGAGTTTAGAGGGTTTTTTCCTATTTTTTTCCATCTTTCATGAGAAAGTAAACTCAAAACAAAACACAGTAAGTTCATCTGAGCTCAGGGAAAAGGAAGTAGATATAAAAGTCAAATTCTTAGGATATTTATATTTCTTTTTTAGAAGAGTTTTAGGTCAGTGGTTCTCGAAGTGTGGTTCCTGGACGAGCAGCATTAGCACCACTGGACAGTTTGTTAGAAATGCAAGTTTAATTATCAAACCAGGTAGTGAGCTGGATTTGGACTACAGACCTTAGTTTGCCAATCTCAAGTCTAGATAAGCAGTATTTATCACATAAGAGAACATACAATCATCTACATATGACAGGGAAGTTACTATTAACTCTCATTTTGTGGAAGACAAACTTATGCAAAAATAGGTTAATTATGTTCCTAAGGTCTCATGGCAAAAATGCACTGCTTAGTCATGGAATATATTGCAATTGAAGTCTGATGTCCTAGCCTCTCAGCTGTCCACTAAAGCTTCTTTTCCAAATGAGAAATTAAATGGGGTTCATATTGGTTTGATAATTTTAAACATGCTAACAATGAAAGAGTCTGCTGAAAAGAATGGGCTGGTCTGACATGTAAAGAGTTTTTTGGAAGACATCACTTCCATCCCCACAACAGGATAAAAGCTGGAAAAAAAAAACCAACCCTGAAAAATCAACAATGTTTCTTTAAACTATCAGAGAATTGGAGTCACAGGGAAAACTCCTGCCCTGAAACCTGGAGAGATAGGCCAACGCAGAGAATCACAATTTATACAGGGAGCAGATGCCCCCAGCTGCAGACAGTAGGAACCTGAAATGGGCTGCCACACTTCCCCGAGTTTTACCTCTAGAAGCTTACTAAGTTCTCACTGTGAAGCTAGAGAAAAGCCCCGTCATGCTTCCAGCAGAGGAAGGGGAGAAGAACCAATTGTGAAACATGTCTGGAGCTTCTGTTCTCCCTAACAAATGTCTGTCCCTAAGGGAAACTTTTAACAGAGCCCGACCAGTTTGATTTTCCCAGAGCTTACCTGACCAAGAAGAGAAACACCCAGCCCCAGCCCCCTGCAGCCTTCCCATGTCACCCGAGGTACACAGCCAAAAAGGTGAGGAGCCCTGGTGAAGGTCACAGCCCAGGGGCACAGGTTCATTCAAAGAATGAAAGCTATTTATACAATTACAGAGGCTTCCTCTCCCCTACGCCTTGACAGCGCATTAATCAGGATCCTACACCATAATGGAGGGCTCACTGCTGAAAGAACCGCAAAGCTCATTCCTATTTAAGGAGTCTTTAGGGAAACCTAAAGACAACGGAAGAGGCAAAAAGACACTAGAGGAGACTCTGCCTGGGACACTACCGCTACAGCGAACAGTAAACACAGCCTGACTCCTGCACGGACAAACCTCACACGAAGGGCCCATTTACCTCTGTTCCCTTTACGTGATCCATCATGCCTGGCGCCGCAGAGAATGACAAGGCGAGCTCAGAGACAAAAAACACAGTCTGAAAAACAAAACAAAAAGCAAAACAAGCATCAGAGTCCGATTCAGTTGTGGCAGAGATACTGGAATTACCAGAGCAGAAGTGTGACGTGACTGTGATTACCGTGGCAAGGGCTCTCCTGGAAGAGGACAACACAAACCAATGCGTGGGTGATGTCAGCAGAGACGGACGAATCCGAATTCGCCAAGAATGAAAAGGAAACGCCAGGGAAAAGAACAGTGTAACAGATAAATATAAAATGGCCAACAGATACATAAGAAAGGTCAATATAACATGTAACGAAAGAAATAACAACCAAGGTAAAAAAGATATTTTTTTCTCAGAATAGTTAAATAATATTTGGAGACACCAAATCCTTGTGAGGATGTGGAGAAGTAAGTGTGCACTTTTCTGCACTATTAGCAGAAGCTCAAAATCTGGAAACAGAGGACAATTTAGCATTACCTACCAAAATAAAAACATTTATTTTATATATCTTTTAACCCAGTAACCTATTTGCTCAGAATTTGTTTTTCAGATAGACCCCCTCCAAACACACACTTAATATAATAAAACTACTGTAAATTCATAGTAGCCTAAGCCAGCAAGTAAGGCAGGGTTACAGGATGATTGAAATCACTACTAAGGTTGTCATTTTTGATGCAGGGAACCAGAAAATGTGGAAATGTGGAGGCCAGGCCTCACAGCCGAAACTACACCACCGCGCTAGCTCTCCATGAGGACACAGGCCCTGACCTGCAGCATTTGCCAATGTGCCTGATGCACGTACTCCCAACACGGCCACCTCTGAGCTACTGAAGTGAAGTCACAACGCTGGGCTGGGAAAGATGCACACATCTGGCCCTCACAGGCCCCACTTGGCTGAGTCTAGCACGACATCACTTAGAACACCCGCTCAGGGAAGCAAGAACCCCGGATCCCGGGCTGAGGTCAGGTTCCCAGGAGCTGGACTTATTTAGGAAAGGAGGGGTGTGCCTGAGGTGAGATTTAAAAAAAAAAGAAAGAACTAAAACACTGATAGGGGAATACAGACAGTGGAAACAAAGGAGGAAAAGCAAAATTATGAATACAAAGAGACTGCACAGGAGAAAAATCTTCCCTCCACAAACGTTCCCCAGTTGAGCTCAGTGCAATGGAGTGAAAACGAATCCAGAATCCACTCAAGAAAATTCAGTGCATAATGGAAAATATCTTTTGTATGACACTTGGGACTTCACCTAATGGCAAGATGGTAGCAACTAAGAGGCTAATTTGGTTTTAACAGCAATTTATTTCAGCACTGTAACCACAGAGGAAGTGTCCTTTGTGGAAAGAACAAAAACGGAAGTGTGGGCGAGGCCACCCTGCAGCTGCCGCGCCGCGGCAGCAATCTGGTGACTGCTACCGGGAGGAAGCTCCACCTCCCTGTGAAAGTCAGAGGTGTGTGCTTCCCTCTCATACAGTTTAATTACTTCTGAAATAGAACAAATGTGGATAGTAGAGATTAGCTTACCTCCTACTGGTATTATTTTCTAATTTCACAAAATAATTTACACAAAAATATATCACATTCCTGTGACACCCCTTACATCCTAGGCATTACATATAAGGAACTGGTTCAAGATCAGGCATATCATGAGTTATAAAGGTTGCAAAAATTTCTCAGGTGTTGGACCACCTTGGTAACTTTGGGGAGAGTGTTTACACCAGAGAAGGAAGCTATATATTTGATTCTTATGTCCATGAAAATAGATTTTTTAACTACAAGAAGGCACCTTGTTTCAGCTTCTTTAGCTAAGTTCTTTCAGCTCTGATGAGACTTGTGACAGACTGCTGCTGTGCAAATAACATTAAACGGTTCCCCTGAGCCAAACTGATAGACAAAGTCGAACCATTTTTCTGAGAGTTGGTGGAGGATATATTATTTCACCTCCCCTTATCTTGATAGCTATTTTAAAGAAAGATTGTGGCATTTTAATGTTCAACAGTCTGAAGAGATTTTTGTGGTCAGGGAATAGTAATTTTCTCAACAAAATTTAGCCCCTCAGTACCTTGTGGCTTCATGTCAACAGGTACACATTCAGATACACCTTATTAGAAAATTGTTTTAATGTATCTTCATGACCTAGCAGAAGACAAAAGAATGTAGCTCATGAGTAGAGCAGAAAAGCTCAACCCATTCCATCGTTTTTATAAGACTGCTCCTGCCTGACTGATTTACCTGAGAACTTTATCAAGGGCAGCCGGAATTGCGGCCTGATTTATATCCGTGCAGACTGAGGAGACTGAAGTAATTTGTGAACAGTTATGTGTGAAACCACAAGTGGTCACCTTGCCCATTAGCTATTCATGCTTCTAGCCGCTGGATTATGCAGCGGATATAACAAGGGAATATAAGAAATGGTGTATGGTGGAGGGTGGGAGGATCACCCATCACCAACAAATTAACCACTTTGACTAAAACTTCCCTTTCTATAACTGGATATCCCTGAGATACTTGGATTAGGTACACAAAGCTCTGGGAATGCAAGTTCTTTAGAGCTGTGCAGCATTGTTTAGAGCAGAAGCTACCAAATCACCTCCTGCTTGGATGTGTGGCTCATATTTCCCTCCCAAACCAGTAAGTGGATAGAGAAACCAAAGTCAGTGGCAGGAGGAGAAGACATAATCACATGCTGACATGCAGCTGTACACACCAGAACAGCCTCCTGGCGGCCCTTACGGTTTCCTAGTGTTTATGGTCAATTCTCTTCTCATCAGTCTGGGGTCTGTTCTGATGGGCCAGGATCTATGCCCTATCAGCTGCTGAATATTTTGAACATCACCCTTGCATACAACAATATAATGTAAGAGAATGAGATAAACCGTGCAGGGAATAGACTTTGGAGGAACATTAAAAACAAATAGCAATTTTAAATTCAGTAAACCTAGATGAATTAGTGGCTTTCAATAGAAGGTGTGGTGCAGCTTTGTATTTACAGTGGAGCTTCCAAACACTGGAAAATAGAATCAGGTTTGAGCTAAGGGACTTGTAATCCTAAACTGTTGGCTGATTTGGTATTATAAAACCAGATTCTTTTAGTCTAGTGGTCCTCATTTCTTCTGCATTTAAGAATAATCTGGGGAGTTTTTAAAATATATGACCCATAAACCCCACTGCAGACCAGTTGAACAACAGTCTCTGAAAGTGGGGCACAGTATTAAGTGATTCTAAGAGTCCACCACATCATTATAATCACGGCCAGATTTTGAAACAAGTCTAATTCTTGATTTTAAGGTCACGTCTGGGTATTGTCACCAGCTAGTGTTACGGGCTGAACTGTGTCCTCACAAAATTCCTAAGTTAAAATCCTAACCTCCGTACCTCAGACTGTGATCTTATTTGGAAATAATCATTGCAGAGGTAATTAAGTTATGAGGAGGTCATCCTAAGGGAAGGTGAGCCCCTAACGTCACTGATGTTCTTATAACATGGGGAAATTATGGACACAGACACATACAGAAAGAACGCCTTGTGAAGATGGAGGCAGAGATCAGGAGATGTAGCAGAGGCCAAGGAACACAAAGATTGCCAGCAAACTAATAGAAGGTAGGAGAGGCGAGGAACAGATTCTCCCTCACGGCCTCAGAAGGAGCCGGCCCTGCGGACACCTTTATCTTGGATGTCTAGCCTCCAGAACTGCGAGACAAACCTTTCTGTTGTTTAAGCCAGTCAGTTTGTGGTACTTGGTTATGGCAGCCCTTGCAAATGAACAGAGCTAAGGGTACAGCCTCCACTTTGGCATTAAGTTTTCTTCCTATGCACAATGGAGATGTCGCATCTACTGCTCAATGAGTTCCACTTCAGCTCCTTATATAATCTGATAACCCTCTGCTTTCTCTTTCTTTCCCATAGAAGGGTGAAGCAGCTTATCATCTTTGGTAGCTTTCCTTCCATTTGGGCAACAAATTATCTTACTTTCTTCACTAGAATATCATTCATTCATGTCCAAGCAGGATAAAAAAACCATGGTTATCAGGGATGATGTCCTTTACAAAGTTTCCTTAATCTGTTTAATTAACACCAACAGATGAAATACACTTCTAAACACATGGATCGGGCAGCAGGTTTACTATGCCTTACACTTCCTATCAGAACTTACTCAGGACACCACAGCTGAGGGCTAGGAATATGCTGGAGACACCTCATTCCAATACCTATCATGTCACAGTGCTTGTTTCATTGTCAGGGAAGCATTCTCATGGTGGCACTGCTGGGAAGTCAGTACTTTCACAGAGTGAAAACACACACTTACTCTGTTGGTGTAGGAAACAACGCAAGGAAGAGAATTCTAGATACATCTTTTCTACCACAGAATCCTAATTTTTTTTTAATTGGGGGCGTAATTAGGCTTATTATTTTTTTAATGCAGGTACTGGGGATTGAACCCAGGACCTCGTGCATGCTAAGCACACACTCTACCACTGAGCCGTGCCCTACCCCGTCTACTACAGAAGTTCTTGATTAATGCAAGTATCAGAATCCAAGCCTCAAGGTAAGGACAGGGAAGTAAAGGGAACAGAATACCGGCAGTGTTTGGCAACATTAACAGCAACATGGAGTGGACAAGGTGTGCAAAATCTTTGTGAAAGGAAGATAGAGTATTTAACAACAGATGCAGTGAGAGAAGAGAAAATATTGCTTATAAGGTCATATGAACAAGATAGTATAATCAAATGCCTGGGGTGAACAAGTATGATAAAAAGAAGTTATGAAGAAAAAGAATAGGGTCTGTAAGATGCTGCTGAAAATATCCCCATGGTGTAATAGGAACAGGTATGGAAAGAGGTCAATGATGAGTAATCTTTGAGATTCCTAAATTAGAAGCAAATAAAAAGTAAAGATAAGTGAGAATATCAAGTAAAATGAAACTCTGACTCAGTCATCCCTCACTAGGGAAAATTTGATTTAGTCATGATAGCACATGTATTCTCAAATAAATCTCTTTTCTTACTAAAAGCTGGATTTTAATGATCTGAAAATATATTAGTAACATCAAAAATGCCTGAATCTACACAGCATGCAGGAGTCCCTTTGGGCACTGTGACTGAGGTGTTATTACCCTTCCCTATGGGAGGGAAAGAGGTTTCCTTTACTGGCATTCGAAACTATAATTTTCACCTGCTTTCCACACTCTTCACGAAAATTTCTTTCTCCATAAAATTCAGACATTTTATTTGGCCTGTAGTTTTATATGCCATTACAGAGTTTTACAGAAAATACTTTTTTTTTAACAATATATAAATGAGTTGTTACAGTTCACCAAATATTCCTGCTCTGTCCCCATCTGGGTATTATATAGGTTTTAAATTACCAGCTCCTGGCCCAAAAAAGAAAAAGAAAAGAAAAATTACCAGCACTCTTGAAATTAAGTATTATAAATTCATTTGCCTTAGACAATGAAATATGAGAGGTATGAAACATTCACATGGAGTTAGGAGTATCCAGAGCCAAGTGTTCTTTGCTTGTCTTGGTAGTAATAGAAGGGTACGCTAAGATGAAGACTGCAGCAGCCTAGGTTCCTGACTGACCACAATGAGAATACCTACACCCCCACGCTCTGCCTCCACCCAGTGACCCATGATGGGTAGCATGAACAAAAATATAAGTACCTGTTGTTTTAAGCCACTGAAACAGTATGTTTTATAGGATTATATGTTACTTCAACATAACATATCTTATATTGATAGGTAGGAACGTTATAAAACCTTTTATTTTATCATCTTAAAATGCCTGCCTGAAAACATTATTTATTCTTAAAGATTCAAGAACAGCAATTTCTACACAAAAGCAATTAATAGTGAATTCCCTTTTAATAGCTCACTAAAGGAAAAGCAAAAACAAAAACTAAAATAAAACTTTACCTATCCATATGAATTTGCCTGTTTTCTCCAGAAGAGTGTTCTATTATTTTAGACAGAATCAAGATCAGTGAATTTTAAAGCATTCTGAGACAGTCAAAAGAAATCAAAGAAATTTAAATTTACTGTTGTACAAATTTATAATTCTTGGTCTCCTTCTTTCCCTCCCTCTCTCTCCGAAAACAACTCATCTTCTAGAAGAAAAGTAAGGATTTCTTTCAGTTCTATATAAACAGATCCACAGACCCATTTGATTTTAATAACCTTATGGAACCCCCACACGTTGTCTGTCATCCTTACATGTTAACTTATATCCTCCCACCATCAAAACAGATTTGTACTAACGTAGGCTGTGGGCATAAAGTCAGTCTGCTTAACAGCTACAATCAGTACAACGTCACATTTGAGTAAAAACTCTGTTAAAAATCCAAATCCATTGGAAAGTATTTTACATTTTTTCTAAATTATGTTAAAAAAGCGATAAAGGAAAATCACATTAGTGAAACAACCCAGCTACCTGAATGCAATCTTCCCGTTGGCTAGCACCACCTCATGTGGCAAAATGACTACTTCTTAGTCCTACAAGTCGTTCCCACATACTCTCTCCTACAATTGAGCCCATTTCTGTATTTTCTTTTTTTTAATTGACGTATAGTCAGTTTACAATATTGTATCAATTTCTGCTGTACAGCATAACGTTTCAGTCATATGTACACATACATATATTCCTTTCCATATTGTTTTTCATTATACTTACTACAAGATATTGAATATAGTTCCCAGTGCTATACAATAGAAACTTGTTGTTTATTTTGTACATAGTAGTTAGTATCTACAAATCTCGAAGTCCCAATTTATACTTTCCCATCCCTTCGCCCCTCCCCATAACCATAAACTTGTTTTCTAATCCCTTTCTTTTAACTGTCCTTAGCAGATCTTTATTTGATTAAGTTAGTGACATTCCATTTTGTAGCTTCTTCTAATACTTTTCTTCATCCCTTACCTACATCAACACAAATAATGGCCCAAAAGTTGATCAGACAGAAGAAATGTAGTAAACAATGAGAAAGTGTTTATGGTTATTAAAGTACAAAAGCAAATGCCAATTTTGAACAACACAAAGTTACTCAAAAAATAAAAAGAAAAAGGAGGACACTAATGAACTCATCCACAAAACAAACACATAGTAAACAATCTTGTGGTTACCAAAGGAAAGAGGGTGGGAAGGGATAAATTTGAGAGTTTGAGATTTGCAAATGATAACCACTATATATAAACATAGATTAAAAAAAAATTTCTTCTGTATAGCACAGGGAACTATATTCAATACCTTCTAATAACCTTTAATGAAAAAGAATGTGAAAATGAATGTATGCATATATATATGGATGACTAGGACATTATGCTGTACACCAGAAAGTGACACACTGTAACTAACTATACTTCAATTTTAAATAAATGTAACATATACAGTAATATTTTACGTGCTAAAATAACATTAGTTTTTGCTAGTAGAAAAAAAAGAAAATACATTAGCTTAGAATATTAATTGAAATGTTTTTCACTTTATTCCTAGATTTTAAATATTAAATTGTGTACAGAATGCTGTGTTATCTGCTTTAAATTTGTTTCTCTTCTATTAGAACATGTTTATTTAATACCTTCCTACCATCACTGTGGGTCTTGAATAAATGGGGAAATTGGTCAAGCTTCTGAACTGTCCTTCAGTGAGGTCCCAAACCAGATTTATACTGCCACCCTTATTACTGTTTTCTTTTCCCCTAGACTTTATTATTTTACTTACTTCCTATGACATTTAGTTTATAAAATAAAAAGATAGTAAAGAGGATGTTAAAACTGCATTTACTTCCTAATAACTAAGTCTTGGAATGTGAAAGCACAATATTAACAGATGACTGCAAGCCCTAAATTGAAGTGACATCACTCTTGAGAAATTTAGCATGAACACTAAGTTCATCCTTTTAAGATTTCTATCTAGCAAGCAACTGGCATCTGTTTTTTCTTCTCGTAGATATTCTGAGAAGAAACCACATGGCAGCACTTCATATTTCACAAACTAAATCACAGTACAGAAGTAGTTTCCCATAATAGGGGTGCTCTGGAGAGTTGAGAACTATTATGTGACTCATCAGCTGCAAATAATTCAGCCACTAGAGATGAAGGGCAATAGCTCTTGTTGAAAGCACAGGTTGAAAGAAGTCTTTTCATGAGAAAATTTTCAGAACTCTTTGCATAACATACAGTGCAAAACTGTGACAGGTTTATACTATGCAGCTCTGCATAATAGCTTATGGGAAACCAAATCAACAAGAAACAGTTACAGGAAAAAAAAAATGACTGTACAGGATGGATCGTAGGGTAATTTGTTGACTGATGTTACATAAAACGCTTCTTTCATGACTCCCAGAATCAAATGAAGTAGAATAAATCATATCTCAAAGAGAAATGTGATTCTGCTATGTGCTAATTACCACCAGAGTTGGAAGATCACTTTGTGGAAGAGCGTTAATTCTTTCTGGCCAGTAGAATGTCAGATACTGAGTCTGGTTTAATTAATAAGCTAGTAATTAGAATACTTTATTATCAGGGGAAAAGCTAATTTATTATTGTTCAAAGTTAACCTCTAATTCTATAATAGACAGTTCTAAATGATATCTTTTTAAATATTTAATGTTCTGTAAACAATGGTACTCAATAAATATGCTTATGACTGTTTAAGTTACCTTTTGTTTTTATAAGCATGTGACTGACCCTTTACAAGAAGACGACACTGGTGGGAATACCTTCCACTGAGATTTTCCTGTCTATCTTATGTCCTAGGATAGACAGATGACATTTATGGAGTGAAGCAACACAAAGAATTGAGTGAAGGACAAATTTGGAAAGAAGAGCATCTCTTTGAGTGGGAAAATGTGAGAGATCATTCTGCTGGCGGTTCTGAGGGAGATGAGAGGGAAGCCTAGCAGGACAGTCTTAGTGAAAGGAAGCCCACGTAGATTTTCTTTCCTTCTTTTTGATTGCATTTCTGTCAATTGCATGTAGCTTTAGGCAACTCCATGCTTCTCTTTCCCTCACACTTTTTCTTTCTTCCATTCTCAATAAAGTACAAAAAGTTAAACACAGTCATAATCCTGTTATTTGCAAAGTTTTCTGAAGTACAGAGGAATATCTGATGATTTCCTGCAGTTCAAAAATCCATAGAGCACATTAAGTGTAACTATTGGCACATTCAGGTACTACTTTAGCAGACCGATGATTTGTAGTTTGGAAGGCTGTTTTAATGGAAATTGAATTGTAAATGCAACTGCCATGAAATGGCTTGAATTGTAACACTGATGAAAATGTGCTTGCTAAGTGATTCCCTAAATTACTTTATGGAGTATAAAACATCTGCATTTAATTACATTCTATTTGGCTGAAAAATAAACATTTCTAAACCACAGTTTTCATGTCTGATGATGATAATGTACTGGAAAACTTGAAATTGCTTGACAGTCTAAACATGTTTTCTCTTAAAAGCAAACAGTACTGTTGCTGTGTGACGTACTCGGTTGTACTGCTTATACGGTGCATTCTTCCTGAAGACGCGTGTCATGGTGTGCACTCTCACTTATAAACCAAATAGTGAACAGTGCTTTGATAAATGCAGGGTTATGAGGTCAGCTGTGATGATGAAGTGCACTTGTACAAGATCATGAAGGAAACAACAGAGAAATATCATTCCTTGATTTCCTCAAAAAGCGGAGGGAAAATTCCATACTATGAATTTTGTTCAGTAATTTTACATTGCTTGTTCAGCAAACATTAAATTTAGAGTAAGGTGCAGAAAATGTTTGATTCAAGAGTCCGTAAGTGTTTGGGAAACAACAGAGATTTCAACCACGTGTTTCTTACTGAAGAAAACTAAAGGAACCCAACTTCTACTGTAATCAATGTTAGGGGAGGTTAGTCTTATAGAGATGTACAAGCACATTAGTATAACAGAGCGTGCAAACATTTCATGAAACATTTGCACACGTACATAAATGACCATCTGCAGTGATCTGTCTGAAAGAAATGTGACTCTCCATGACTCCAGTTATAGACTGTCTCCCTTTCATCAAGCCCACTCCTGTTCGTATAGCTGACAAATTCCTTCTTCAGTTTAAGCATCAAAAATATCTTGTTATTTAGTCAATCATAAACTTTCATATTTTTATAACCATTAGAATATTTTGGCTTTTTTTGCTTTTATTTCATGCAATCCATATTCAAATATGTATCTGCCTCCATGTAAAGAGCATCACAAACAGAAGTAGAGGAACAGAAGCAATATACTGCTCTTAAATTTATAGTCAAGGATATGTTTATTACTCAAAGACATTAGTGTCCAAGTGATCAAAATGTACTAATGTTTTTGAGAAAAATTCTTCTTAGGTACATGTTATGTCAGAATAGACTCATAAAATTCATGCAAGTTCTTCAATAAAAGGCATTTACTCTAGTGCCTAAATGATGTTTTGACATGGATTTCAATGTATCTTATAATTCTCAGAGGTATAGTTTAACGACACTGTTACTCAACATAAAAAAATATTAAATGAATCTATCCTAGGAAAATCATTATATCTTTGGATTAAACGGCGTGTTTTCTTTTCTACTAACCAAGGTATTTGACTCCTTGTAACTAACATCACTCACCTATTTGCGTAATTCTTTACATGTTGCTTGTTGGAATAATGACTAACCAATGTCTATAGTTGATATAACATTTACTTCACCTATTTACTAACTTCTTTATCTCCTTTTAATTCTCAATTTCCTCACTGCCAATCAAATCAAAGTATTTCCTTCATAAAGTATTTTCTTCAAAGGTTTCCTGCACTTACAGAATAGAAATGGTTTTAAAGTTTCATTCTCAAAACATCTCTGGAATTGTAATGAGTGACTATCAGAATCAAAAAGCACAGATCTGGAAGATGTTTTGAAGAGTAATCTAAGACAAAAAGGCTCATCAGCAGATCAACAGCCAGATTAAGTAAGGTTCTTGAGAAATACTAAAAGATAACAGGTGTGTAATCATAAAAATCAAGCTACCATGTTCATACACTGTTAAAGAGTTTCCTTCAACATACTTGTGGGGTTTTTTTTATATTAAGTGCTCATTAACTAACAAAAAACTAGGCATTACACAATTCAAAATATTAATAGGAAACTTATGTGAGAGATAACTGATCCATCCATGGTCGCCTTGCTAATGACTGGCTGATTTATAGTATTTCTTTAATGTAAACATGATGTATGCATATCATTTACTAACATATGCTAAGATGGCATTCATGAGATTTCACTTAAACCCACTTTATAAGGGTATCAAATTGATACCCAATTTCTATAGGTACAAAAGAGAATACATATCAAAGGCCTTAAATATTTTCTTTCCCTTTTAAACTGTTATTCCAGTTCTTGAAATTTATCCCCAAAATACTTCATAGATGTGCAGAAAGATACATGAACATGGATGTGTTTTCTAGGAAGTAACTGCTGTCTATACAGTGATCTGTGGAGCACAGTTCACTTCTAGAAACTGCTTCCCATGACAGTCCACATAACCATTACCGGCCTGCCGATCATTACAATCAGGGGTTATGAACTGACTGAAGCCAGATCAGTTAAAACCCTTCACTAGTATACTCTAAATCAGAACTGAATAAAGTGAGCTGAGGTGTGCATGTGGAAGTGCGTGCGTGTACACACAGATGTGCACATGTGTGGGTGTGGGTGTGTGGCTGTGAGACCTATGGCCTGGCTGCTGTCCATGGTCATTTTCTTGCCAAGTGGTGGAAGACAGTGTGCATTCTGGAAAAATGAACTTCATACACAGAAAGAAGCCACTGAAGTCAACATCCAGAGAAAAGCAGGGATGGCCTATCGCACAGTCACTCACATACATAAACAGAGTGTGCTGGGTGAGTGAGGAGGAGGGTGCCTTGCAGAATGAGTTCCTCACTCCATGTACTCATGAGATACTGCTGCATCTTCCTGTGGTTTGGATTTTCAACACTTCTTTCATTTCCCCCAAAGCACACTAGTAATCTCTGAATAAATTACCCTTTTCTCTAGGCTGTCTTGGGATAGGTTTCTATGGTACACAACTGGTAGTTCTAATTAATGTAAAAAGTATTCATATTAGCAATAAAGGCATGTTCTAGTAATGGGAGATAAATTATGATACAATCAGATAATGGGTTTTATGCAGCCACTAAAAGTCATGTTTTTGAACATTATTTAATAAACTGTGAAACTCCTTTAATTATAATACCAAGTGAAACAAAGTAAGACAAACAGCCTATATAGTATAATTCAATTTGACTCCAAAACTATAACTCCAAAATTATAAAAGCACTTACAAAGAAAAATAAACTTGCCAAATCATTAACAGTGGCTATTTCAGGCATTGGGATTATGGTTAATGTTCATATTATTCTTTTGTTTTTGAACAATTAATAAATATTTCTACTCTAATAAGAAAAATAATAAGCATTACTTAAATTGTGTCTCTGATTAAAAGAAATGTATTCTTTTAAAAAGATGCATTACAAGGGCTGGATTAAGACAGTGAAGTAGGGAGACTCCAAGCTCACCTCCTCCCACAGAAGGACAACTGCATATAGAATGACTCTCACTGACAACAACCCGGAGACCAGCAGAACCGATTTTCCACAACTAAGGATATAAAGAGGCCACATCAAGATGGGTAGAAGGGCCAGAGACATGTTCTAGTCGGAACCCACGCCCCCAGTATGATGACCGAGGAGAGTAGTGTTACAACCGTGGAGGTCTGCCCTGAGGAGCAAGAGGTCTGAGCCCCACGTTTGGTCCCAAGCTAGGGGGACTTGCACCAGGCAGGTGAGCCTTCATAACGTCTGGTTTTAAAACCAGTAGGGCTTATGTCCAGGAGAGCCTGGTGGTCACCAGAGAGCAGGGGTTTGGGGGGATGAAATAGATGAAAGGGGTCAAGAGTTACAGACTTCCATTTATAAAATAAATGGGGATGTATAATGCACAGCATAAAGAATATGGTCAATAATATTGCAGGAAGTTTGTATAGGGACAGATGGCTACTAGATTTATCAGTGATCAATTCATAAAGTATGTAGATGTTGAATCACAATGTTGAACACCCAACATATATGTCAATTGGACTTCAATACAAAAAAGAAAAAAGTACATTAAATTCACCTGATCTCAGCACAACCAATTTAAAAGTTTTGTTTTGCTTTTTTTATGCCTCGATCCTGCTTCCAGAATGAAATAGGCATATATTTCTATGTATTTGTCCATTCAAATATTTGGACCAGATTTAAAGACCAATAGCAAAACATCTAAATCATTGGCAGAACCTTTCATGTATCATGTTACTGTAGCCTTCAAGCACCTCCTCCAGTTTAAGCAGTGCGACTTAGGAAATAACGAAACTAGATCAGGGATTTATGATTATCACACCATAATCTGACATTCATACGTGTAGATGAAATTAGTGTTTGTTATATACACACAGCGGGTGCCATAAAACACAGACACAGAAAAACAGAGGGTGTGCATTGTCCCTGCCTGAGAGACAGCGAATCACTTTCTCTGGATAAGGACATGGGATCTTATGATTGGAAGGTAGCTGTACGTCACTGGAAACTCGTAGTCACACAGTTAAGCCATGGCATACATACTTGGAGAACATCTGAGAAATAAGAGCTTTTTAATTTTTAAAATCTGTTTTAGCTGTAATTTATGAGAGCCTACTATATGCCAAGCTGTGTGGGTGCTTAATAGCACAACTAATAGGGTAGGTAGCAACTCCACGTGGGACACTAGGTATAAGTGTGAGTAGGGAGGTTAAGTGGCTTGCCTAAAGCTGCACAGATACCTGGGACCACTATAGGCCTCAGATCTATTCAAATCCTGTGTATTTAGACATCATCACTCCCTAAAGCCTTTATTAACTGTGTGTGTGACAGGGGGCCACTCCCTCTGTCCACGGGACTGAGCATGTAATACACTCTGACCCAACTCAGCATGCTAGGACTGGATGGCCACCTCTTCATGAAGTTTGTTGCTGAGTGTCCAGGGAAGCCTGTGAGTTTCATGTTGTACCCATCAGTGGACTTGGGAACAGCTGTGCAAATGTGTGGGAATGTTGAGGCTTGAATGCAGAATGGCAGCTGACCAAGTGCAAGGGCTGGGAGGAACTGCAGTCTGGCAGCATACTGAGAGATCACAGTGCTCCAGACACCGTATCAAGTGCTTAGATTAACTAACTTAATACTGAAAACAGCCATGTAAAGTAGGTACCACTACAACTGGCTTCATGCTACAGTTCAGGAAACTAAGAAACACAAGAGGAAAATCCGCTTTCTCTAAGGTCACATAGCAAACAGGGCAACAGGACTGAACTCAGACATTATGGCTTCCCTCTTAAATAATACAGTGTACCAGCTCTACCTACCTTCCCAGCACCAGAAAAGCTAACTTAGTGGATATTCCAAAGGTCTACAGTCCCAATATATTCTGAGCCCTTGCTTTCTAGTATCCAAACGTTTCTTCCGTCATCACCACTTTCGTGTGTGTATGTTTTGTTTTTGATCCTTGTGGATTTATGGCTTAATATCCCTCTTTATTATCTCATTTGTTGACTTTTGGAGGTATCAGGTATAAGTATGTGTATTCTTCCAGTTTTCAATAAGAAACAACTTTTCAGATCAAATATCACAGGAAGGAAATATAAGTAGTGGAGGATAAGAGAAATTAGAAGTAGCAGAGGAAAAAGAAAAATTCTGGTGAAGAAGGAAAAATAAAGTTAGCACAATTTATTTACTTCCTCCAAATAGAAACAGAAACTAACTTTTAGTCTAGACCTTCTTATCCCTGCACTGCAAGTGCTGAGAATTTCAAGTAATTTAATTAGACAAATAAAAAGTTAACGTAGTACAGAAAAGATAACTTTTAAACAATAAAATTAGCAAAGCTGCAAATAATTGTGTATTGTACACTCTTTGCAAATGTCATGAAATTACATTTTCTGTTTGTGTTGCATTTCCTCAAATGGCAAATCACCAAATTAAGAAATGCTGACAGCTACTCTGGGTATTAGACGGATTGTTGCAAGAGATACAATGGTTGTTATTTTAGTGTATCCAAAATACATTCAAAATGAACCAGAGCCCAGGAAAAATGAAGTATTTTAAAACTTGGGTAAGAAATTATTAATTACTCTCTAATATTTCTAAATCTAAAAGAAACATTTTAATCCTAATATGAATAGACTGTATTTAATCCTATTTTTAAATTTTCCTTTGTGTATGTATACATGACCTCTTAATCTTAAACATGCAATGGAAATGCTACCTTGCATAAGGTCAGTCTTTAGTAACAATTTTGCTACGTGTAATAATTCTGATTCACTATTTCTTTAGAAAGCCCTCCTATTAATTCTGGAAACATTTTAAGCACTGTATTATATTCCTTTCTTTAGTAAATGATATAGTATATTTCATCTCCCATTTTAACTGAAAACCTTAAGACCATAAACTTAAATATCTTATCCCTCTTTCCAATATAATTCCCTGAAATAAACATTTCCTTTTTTCCCACTTCACAAAAATTACTTTTTCTATCATACCAATGCAAAATGCCCCTTAATAAATCTGATGACTTTTTATCATATTTATTATGCTGAAAGACTCAATGGAAAAAAAGATTACTCAAGAATGACACTTTGTCGGAGCTGAGCCAAGATGGCAGAGTAGGACACTTGACATCCTCTCATGCATACAGCAAAAACTACACGTACATACAGAACATATCACACAGAATACCTACTGAACTTTGGCAGAATATCTCTTACATCAGAAACACAAGGAAGTCCTCACAAAGCTGAGTAGGAAAAAAGAAAAAGTAAAGTGATGCAACATTTGTCCCCTGGGAAAAAGGAGGAAAAAGCACCTTCGCCCTAGGAAGCCCCCTCTCTAGCGGGGAGGTTAGCGAGGAGAGAAATGGACCTTCAGAGGCTGAGAGAAAAAAGCAGCAACCATTTGGCAGACAGAACTGAAAGAAACTGGCCCAGAGGGTCCCTGGGGTCCCGAGCCCAAGATGTGAGCCTGCGAAGATAGGCCAGGCTGGGCTGCTGGAGCTTGGGCTTCGGTGGACGAGCCCAGGGAGAGGCCTGCAGCTGACTGTGCAGAGGCAGCTTCAGGGGGCTGCAGTGTGGTGCAGGTTGAGTTTGTGTACGGAAAAGAATAGCCTGGGACCCCCATAAAAAGCACCACTACTGGTGCTCATGATGGGAGGGGTGCAATGAAGCCAGGCCATAGCCCATCTCCACCAGCCCAGAGGGCATTGCTCGGCACCACTGTTGGCAAGCATTCTCGGGAGCAGAGGGGCAGGGTTCAGACACAGCCGTCTTCTCAGCTTGCTCTGGAGGCGCACAAACGCGGTTCCCCAGGCAGAGGCAGGGCTGCAACCTGAATCCATTCCTAAGGGTCCCACAACTTCTCAGGTAGGACTGAGAGTTGTCTCAGGCAGTGGTGGCGGATTTGTGCTACTGGGGTTTTTCTGGACCCTCGCCTCTAAGACAACTGAGGGGACTTCTGGCGTGTAGAAGGGGTGAGTCTGGAGTTAACAAGAGCCAGCATAAGGGGACATGGGGCTGCGGTCTGAGCTGACCCTGTGGCTCATGGTGCATCTGGATGCGTGGCTGCACATGCACTCTAGCAGACTCTTTCTTGTGTTCCCATAGCACAATAACACCATTCCTCTACACTTTTAACTTGAAAAATTCTCCCCAGAAAAGCAATGAAAACTGGAAGACCAAGATTATCTTTTTCAATGTTTGATCTCAGTACTCTACATAAGAGCAAAAAAAATGGAAACCATCCAAATGCCCATCAACTAATAAATGAATGAACAAAATCTGGTATACCAATACAACAGAATACTATTCTGTCACACAAAGAGATGAAGTACTGATGCATGCTCCAATGTGGATGAACCTTGTAAACATTATGCTAAGTGAAAGAAGCCAGGCATACGAGGCCACATATAAGATTCCGTTTTTATGAGATGCCCTGAATAAGCAAATCTTGAGAGACAGAAAGCAGATTAGTGGATGCCAGAAACTGGCAGAGTGGAGAATAAAGAATGATTGCTTATAGGTACAGAGTATGCTTTTGGAGTAGTGGAAAGTTCTAAAACTTGATGGGAGTGATAGTTGTACAACAATATGAATGCAGTTAATGCTGCTGAATGTTATACTTGAAAATAGTTAAAACAGTAAATTTTATAGTATGTATATCTCACTAATGTGATGGTTCATATATCTTTATCTATCTACAGATACATAGAGAGACAGAAAATGAGAGGAAATTTTTGTATGTGTCACAAAGGTCCACCTTTTTCATTGGAGCTGTCCACACACTATCTTTCCATTTTATGAAATCTTATTTGGATGGCACAGGACTAGTGTAAAGGAAAATGGGCTGAGTTTTAGGGTCTATCACTCCTCTATTAGAAACAGAGATCATAAACTTCAAAAATTAATCTTTGACAAATATGACAACTCAAATAACTCATTTTATTAAAAGCAGAGAACTAGCCTTTTAAAATATGCATTTTGACTTGAAGTTTTTCTATCATTTGGGATGAAAATACACTGTGGTGTTTTTATGAATATTTCTGATGCGTCTATGGATCAAAAGAGTGCTATGGCACTTTGTGTGCCGGAGATAAACAACACTTAAGGCCTGTCTGTATGTTGTTTCTATTCCCAGAAAGATGGAACAATGAGCAGGGCTGGGAGGTAACAGGCCTTACCTACACAGCCGTGATCACGTACTATACAAACCAGCCAGAGACAGGCTGTGGTAATAAATCTTAATATAACTATCTCTTTGTCTCAGTGCTTATGTAACCATTCCACTAAACATTTTCCCCAGAACATTAGGAAATTTCTCTCTCCTGCACACTAATATAACATTTTCATTTTTTTTCTCTAAAGGATTTTTTTATGTTGTTCATGATAAAAGTTCATAATAATCTTTCCTTATTTGGTAAAGTTGCTTATTTAAAAAACTTGACCTTTCTTCTCTTACTTGAATTTCTACTTGACTATGGCATTTTCACTGTCTCATAAGTTAACTGATTTGATGAAGGTTTAAATTTGTTTTTGATGTAATAGAGGCACTTGGGTTGCATACGCACCAAATGATTTTCCTCCTTTTAGATATTTAGCATTTCTCTTTAAAGTAACATTAGAAAAATGATTCAGTATACTGAATGCCATAAATTTTTCTAAGAGTTATTCAGGTAACTCAGACATTAACCTTATTTTGCTATATTCATTCATAAACTAATAGCAAAAAAAAATTATCTAGTTCATATTGGAAGTAGAGAGCCCAAGGTCCAAGTTTTGGATGGCAGAAGACTGTATGTGGCTAAGTGTACACCAGTGAACTTCAGGAAAGGGAGAAAAGGTCATCTATGAGAATCAGGGTTTTGAGATTATGATTTAAGTGGAAAAATTATTTTCATGAGCCCAAAGGGTCATAAATAATGAAACAAAATAATATTCAATTTTGTGATTCACTTGAGAAGCATCCTTGATGTGTAACCATCTACATGAATGTAATGAGAGGACAGGGTTGGGAAATGTCAGGCGTACAACTGTAACATGTGGGAGCTTTGCCCTGCTGCTGTGATCCGGATTAATCCATAATCCTGAAGACTGGAGTTTCCTCTTTCTTTTCCTCCACTTTTGCCTCTCCCTGTTTATTCTCTTCCTTGTTCCTCCACATGTGTTTGTATTAAAGAAGCTACAGCAGAATTGGCATCTGTAATTTGAAATCCTGCAGATAGTGAAATGAGACCAAGAATGTTTGAAACACCTGAGCCAGTCAATGTACTCAGAACTGGAAGATACTGTGGAAGGATCTCTTCTGTACAGTTCAAGATGGAGGACTAAAGTAAAGGTGTGTAACTCTGATACTGTTTCTCAATATTGTCTACACTGCAAGGAAGCAATCCATTTTAAACACAGTTTTCAGGAAGATTCTCTACTGCTGAAAAATATAGCAGAATGAATATTTCTCTACTACATACTTACAACATGATGCCCATTTATACTTTGTGCAGAATAGTCAGGGATTTATTTCATGGAAATCAAGATAATCTGCTTTAAATGTTATTTGTCTACACAAGGAGAATGAAGTTATATTTCTTAACAGTTACTTCTCTAAGCCTTTAGCAAGAATAATTTTTGAGCTTAAAATGTACTTAAGCTAAAGATACGTCAGTGATGGTACCTTCAAACCTCTGAAACGTTTGAAGAAAATTATTAAGTCATTTTCCTTTTAGTAATTTAAAACACTTTTCTCATATTCAAAGCATTTCATTGCCATCAATTATAACTCTGACCAAAGAGCAGGAATCTTCAACGTTCTCATCTTTTCAATGTAATGCATTTTTTCAGGTAAACACAAATCCAGAACTCTTGAAGGATTTTAACCAACCAAGGAAGAAACTTAAATTTTAAGATTAATCTGGTAGTGGCAGAAAAGAGACAGTACAGGATCAAAAATGTAGAATAAAGAAAAATTTGTATAAAGCAGAAAAGGAGACCAAAAAAAGGATAAGGAAAAAAAGAGTTAAAAAATGATTTGGCAGAAGTAAATGTGAGCATAAAGTAATCAGAATTAATATGTTAATTATCTAAGTAAAAAAAATACATTTTCAAATACCCTGGGAACCCCACAGCCAACAATTAGAAACTTCACAAGTACAGAGGAAAAATATACAGATATTGACAGGATGCCAGATCATAAAATGTTTTAAATTTCCAAAAAAAAAACTTCATGCAGAATCACATAATTTTTAAAATTTATGAATAATCTTCTGAATAATCCTTGTGTTGAGTTATGTAAGAATTATTTTATGACTGACATTAAAACTTGTGGGAGATTGCTAAAGTATTTAGAGGATCATGTTTACCCTCAAATGTACATATCATAAAAAAGAAACTAAGACTTCAGTTTAGCAAGTTACAAAAAGCTAGCAGAGTAAAACCTCCAGAATAGGAAGAAAGAATTAAGGCAAAAAGAAAAAGTTAAATATGCAATATATTTTTAAAGTAAAGTAAAAATTAAATTATTTTAGGCCAGCACTGTTAACACTGATCAAAAAAGTACACAAGGAAACAATATAAGGTGTATAAATTGAGACATAACTGAAAATTCAATAGTAGTTAATAAAAGTCATACTGTAAGAAACTTCAACCTTATATATGTTTGACTAAGATGAAAGGAAAATTACAAAATGAATCAGATTAACAAACAGAAATGATGAATCAGAAAACGTAGACGAAAAGCACTTAGAGTGCTGTTGCATGAATGCATGCAATACATGAGGAAATTGTACCTATTGTAAAAAGGAAAAAAGTTTATAATGGAAGCCACTACAAGAGATATTTAGTGGATAAGTGTACTTTGTGAGCAATTGGTCTTGTGGGATAAGGCAAAAATAAAAATTGATTCTCACATTTCTAGCTTCTGGATAGTAGTTTAAAAATTGAAATAGGTTACATAGTAAGAGCGATATTCTTTTTTGTGAGCGAGATGGCAGTAGAGGAGGGAGATAGGGAAGGCAGTGTGGTCTTCATAAAACAAATCTGAAGATTAAAACAAACTATTAAACTGCTTCTTAGCTGCTCTGTATCTATCCCTTCTTTCCAAATAATGGTCAAAAGCCTCTCCAGATAATCACTGTCCCCATTTAGGTAGCAGCAATGCTAGGGTGGGGTGTTATTAACTTGACCTCAGGTATCAGGAGTCTTCCCTGGTTGCAAATGTTTTAATAATGCAATGACCCAGGCTTAAGCCAATCTGGGACAACATCCTACTGGCCTTCCAGTGAAGAAAGTTTTTGTGTTATTAGTCCAATCAAGATGAAGCAGAGAACATCTGTTCCATGACTACAGGAGGAAGTGTTCTCTCCAATAGGCATGCACAAGGAAGATGTAGCTCTTGTTATTGCCATCAGCCATCAGACCTTACAAGGACAATAAAATCAATGTAGAAGAAAGGGCAGAGTTGAGAAAACTGTGAACAATTGACCTAGTTCCTTGATTTAAGTGGCCTGAAGCCTAAATCACTGCTAGACTTTAAGTCATAAGGACTGATAAATCCACGATACTGTTTAGGGGAGCTGAATTTGCTTCTAGTTGCTAAAAGTGTATAATTGTGAATCAACTTCACTACTCCACTCAGGCAAGTTATTGTCCTCATTTTTCATATGAAAACACTTTGGAATATTTTACTTATATGAATAGCTAACATAAAAGTACAAGGATATTAAAATAAAATGTTCATCAGATTTATTATGGGTAAAGTGCATTGCAAATGTGCTTACAGGAAAAAAAATTAAAGTGCAAAGAATGCTATAGGAACCCTGTTTTAATTTCCTGTTTTTAATTATTTTTAGTCTTTTTTATATACTGTGTTTATTATATTCTAGAAATATGAAAGTGTAGGAACAAAGTGTGCAGCATTCTATAAACCTTATTCATTTAAACGAAAAAAATTTACATAACAGGGAGCACTGAACAGTTATAATTTACTTACTGACAAAAGTATTAACAAGAAGCTTCTACTCATTCTAACAGCATTTTCATGTCTGGGAATTTCTCCTTTGTATCAAAGGAAGAAAGAATTAACTAGGCTTGTTGACTTAATTGGAAATAAAAAGATGATTGGTTATCTTTTATGTTATATGCTTATCACCATAGTGTAGCCATTCTAAGAAATAACTCACTGCATCATTCTACTGGTTTACGAATGTACATGAATTTAAAATGGGTCTTGTTTTACAGTACTGAGTTATCATATTTTCTTTAAATAAGTAATAAATATAGTTCAAGAATCATCATTTTGCAACTGTTTTAATAAGACATCCTTTGTCTGCATTTTAAGTTGTTGATAAAGAGAATACTTCTATTGTATAGCCTGTCCTAGTACCAATAATGTAAAAAAAATTACTTTTTATATGGTTCCCAACCCCAGTTGTGCTCTCTTGCCTTTATGATAGTAAAGCAGTATAAATTAACACAGTTACAAAAATCTGAACAAATCAGAATTGATTATAGACATATATAAAATGCCACACTTCGATTTTTACTCAATACATAGAAAGGTAATTCATTAATTAATCTGCCAAAAGGTTTTTGAGTAGCTTCCAAGTGAAAACACCATTTGAGGCATAGACGGTATGCATATGGAATTTTAAATGTATTACCCAGCCAAAGACTATAGTTCATTAGAGACTAAAATGACAAGTGGAGGGTTTATATGAATGCTTATATAGTTTATTCACTGGATAAAGTATAATCATAGTAAGTACACTAATTCTCATTTTTGTCTATCTTTGTAGTAAGATTAAAACATGTACTGAACAAACTTAAAAGACACTATTAAATGTTAAGATATATACATACTGATTTGTTAAATCTTTGTAAGTTAAATAATATGCATGTATAGCACAGAGAATTCTAAAACACAGAATGTAAAACCTGACAGAATTGAAAGAATAGACAATTTAAAGACAGTCAGAAATCTGAATAACTGATAGAACAATTACAAAAATCAATAAGAATATAGTAGACCTGAATAAACTATCAACCACACTGACCTACCTACAGAATGCTCCACCCAACAACTTCTGTGACTACACAAGCACAGGTGACATGTTCTCCAGGAGAGCTAATACACTACTTCATAAAACAAGTCTCAATAATTTAAAGAGTTAGAATTATACAAAGAAATTTCTTAGATCCCACAAAATTAAATTAGAAATAAAACAAAGAAGAAATTGCAAGGGGAATTAGAAAATTTTCCAATTGAAAAGAAAAAAATATGACATACTAAAATTTATGGGATGTAACTAGAACAGTTCATAGAGGAAAATTTGTAGCTTTAAAATGAATATGTCAGTAGGAAAAAAAGTCTAAAATCAACTACCTAAAAAAATAAAAAATAAATCAAATCAATTACCTAAATTTCCATCTTGATAAACCAGAAAAAAAGAGGAGAAAATTCAACCCAAACCAAGGAGAATAAAAGAAATAATAAAGATATCAATACACTGAAAAACAGAAAAACATCAGAAAACTTCAGTGTAACCAAATTTGGTCCCTCAAAACATCAATAAAATTGGTCGCCTTTAGTTAGACTGATCAGTGCAAAAGCAAGAGGGCACAAATCACCAAAACTGAAAATGAGAGAGGATATCATTATTCATCTCACTGAAACCAAAATGATTATAAGAGAATGTTATTAATGTTATGCCAACAAATCAGGTACTTGAGATAAAAATGGAAAGATGTCTAGTGTGAGACAGAAATTGCTGAAAGCTACACAAGAAAAAAAATTTTTTAAGAATTGAAATTAGTAATTAGTAATTAAATATTGAACTAATAATTTAAAATTCTTTTTCAAAGAAAAGCCCAGATCCAAATAGCTTCCCTGGAGAATTCTATTAAATATTTAAAAGATTTTTTTCCTAGAAAATCAAGTACACTTTTCCATTCATTATGAGTAAAATCAGGATTACCATAATACCAAAGCCAGACAAAAACATCACAAGAAATCTACAAATCAATATCCCTCATAAATAGTAATACAAAAATCCTCACACACATACACACAAAAACAACAAATCAAATCCAGTGATATATAAAAAGAATTAAACACCATGATCAAGAGGGATTTATCTCAAGAATTAAAGGCTGGCTTAAAATTTAAGACTCAATTAATGTAATATACCGCATTAATAGAATAAAAGTGAAAAAAAAATACCTGTCATCCTGAGATGAAGGGAAGGTATGTTGTAAAATCAAACACCCACTGTTAAAAATTTCTCAACAACTAGAAATAGATGGGTGTTTCCACAACCTGTTGAGGATAACTAACAAAATACCCTACAAAAATAACATGGAATTTAATGATGAAAAATGGCAATGTTTTGTCTTAAAATGAGAAACAAGGCAATGATGTCTATTTTTGGTACTTCTATTCAGTATCATATTAGGAGATTCTAGTCCTAATGAAACAAAAAGAAAAAGAAAGGGAGAGAAAAAAACAGGTATATATATTAAAAAGGAAGAAGTGAACTTTGTTATTCACAGATGACATAATTCTGTATGTACAATCTCAAGGAATTCATTAAAAAAAGAAACTATTAAAACTAATAAATGAATTCAGCAAGGCTACAGGATACAAAGTTGATATATAAAAATGAACTGTACATCTATATGCAGTCAGTGAGCAATCCATAATAAAATTAAGAATGCAATTCCACTTACAATAGCATAGACACAATAGAAATATATAGGAATGATTTAACAAGAGAAGTAAGTGCAAGATTTGTATGCTCAAATCTACAAATTATTGTTGAAAGAAATTAATGAATATCTAAATAAAAGGTGACATTGATATTTCATGGATGGAAGGCTCAGTGTTACCAAGATGGTCATTATTCCAAATTAATCAATAAATTCAACACAATTCCTGTTAAAATATCAGCAGTATTTTTATTTTGTAGAAATTGGTAAGATGATCTAAAATGTACCTAGGAATTCAAATAACTAGGATAGCCCAGATAATTTTTGAAAAAGAGAAAAATTTGGAGGGCTTCACCTAATTCTGAAACTTACTATAAAGCCTTTATAATCAAGAGTGTGTTATCAGCACGATAGGCTCATAGATGAATGAAACATTTTGACATTGGTGCCAACATAATTCAAAGGGAGAAATATTTTTTCCCCAGCCAATGTTTCTGAAATAATCAGATATTCCACACTTGAAAAATTTTAGATCTGTACTAAAAATTAACTAAAAATGGGTCACAGACCTACATTTAAGAGCTGAAACTGAATCTACACTACAAGAGAGAAGAATCTTCATGATCTAGGATTTGACTAAAATACTGAAACACCACCAAATGCAGAATCCATAAATTGAGTTTAATAAAAACTTAAAACTTTGTTACTCTGAGAAACAAATTTCAGAAAATAAAGAACTGATAAGCTTTTGCACAGCAAAAGAAACTAAGCAAAACAAAATGACAACCTATGCAATGGGAGAAAATATTTGCAAATGATGCAACTGACAAAGACGTAATTTCCAGAATATATAGAAAGCTCATACAACTTAGTAACAAAAAAATCAAACAACCCAATCCAAAAATGGGCAGAAGACCTAAAGAAGCAATTCTCTAAAGAAGACATACAAATGGCCAATAGGCACATGAAAAAATGCTCAGTATTGCTAATTATGAGAGAAATGCCAATCAAAACTACAAGATATCACCTGCACCAGTCAGAATAGCCATCATTCAAAAGTCCACAAACAAATACGGCAGAGGCTGTGGAGAAAAGGGAACCCTCCTACACTGCTGGTGGGAATGTAGTTTGATGCAGCCATTATGGAAAACAGTATGAGGATTCGTCAAAAAACTAAAAATAGACTTACCCTATGATCCAGCAATCCTACTCCTCAGCATATATCTGGAGGGAAGTCTAATTCAAATAGATACATGCACCCCAATGTTCACAGCAGCACTATATACAATAGCCAAGACATGAAACAACCTAAATGTCCATTGATAGAAGACAAGATAAAGAAGTTGTGGTATATTTATGAAAGGGAATACTACTCAGCCATAAAAAGAATAACCACAAAAAGAATGCCATTTGGAAGGACCTGGAGATGGTCACTCTTAGTGAAGTAAGCCAGAAAGAGAAAGAAAAATACCATATGATATCACTCATACGTGGGATCTAAAATAAGAAAAAAGAAGACATTAAGGAACTCATCTACAAAACAGAAATAGACTCGCAGACGTAGTAAACAATTTTATGGTTACTGGGGGTAAGGGGATGGATGGGAAGAGATAAATTGCAGAGTTTGAGATTTGTGAATGTTAGCCACTATATATAAAAATGGATTAAAAAAGAAATTTTTTCTGTATAGCACAGGGAACTATGTTCAATATCTTGTAATAACCTTCAATGAAAAATAATATGAAAATATATGTATGTATACACATGACCAGAAATTGACACGTTATAACTGACTGTACTTCAATTAAAAAAAGAACAAGCCACTGACTAGGAAGAATGTTTGTAAATCATATACGTGATAAAAGACTTTTATCCAGAATATATAGAGAACACTTACAACTCAATAGTAAAAAGAAAAACAATCCAATGAAAATTTGGACAAAAGATTCAACTAGAAATTGTACTAATGACATAAGAAGTACTAATAAGCACATGAAATTTTCCTTTACTCAGTCATTAGAGAAATACAAATTAAAACCAAAGTGAGATACCACTACACACACACTAGGTAGCTATATTCACAAAGACAGAAAATACCACATTTGTTAGGATACGGAAAAAAGATACACAACAAGGCTGGGAAGGATATAACATAGTATAGATGCTTTAGAAATTAATTTGGGAGTTCAACTGTCAGTTTCTTAAAAGTTAGACATAAGCTGACCATATAACCCAATTAATCCATTTCTACACATCCTCCAAGAAAAACAAAACAAATACCCAGGTAGAGATTTGTATCAGAATTTTTACAGTAACATTTTTTGAAACTGCAGAACAATCGAAACAATCCAAAGAAATATTCATCAATGATAACGGATAAACAAAAAATCTACACAATATATATATATGCAGTAAGTAATAAAAAGGATTAAGATAATAATACATATTACATACTAACACTAATATGCTGCAACACAGATTAACCTCAAAAATACTATGCTGAGTGAAAGAAGAAAGATGCAAAAGATGACATATTATATGATTCCACTTAACATGTAATGTTCAGAACAAGTCTATTTTGTAGAGACGGAAAGTGTGGCATTGGTTCTCTGGAGCTGGAGGTGAGATGAAAGTGGTTGCAAATGGGTACAAGGTTTCTTTTCAGGTGATGAAAATTCTCTAAAACTGTATTGTGGTAAAAGCCACACAACCCAGTACATTTACTGAAAAATTACTGAATTTTGCACTTGCAATGGGTGAATTTTATGGTATGTAAATTATACCTCAATAAAGCTGTTAAAAAGGAGGAGGATTAAACTTAATGGACTGCCCTTTAGTAGACAGAAGAACTACGTAAAACTATTAATTTAATGGGAGATTTTAGTTCTCAAGCTCTTAGCTAACTTTATTCTCCCCTAAATGAAAAATCATTACATAGATTTTTTTTTCATTTTAAATACAGAAAAATTAAAATTTGAATTTTAAAACTTACATCAATTAGCGTCTGGCATGATTTTACTTTAAAAAGTCATTGGCATAGAAAGTATCAGGTAGACTGTTCCATAGTTTCAAGTAAGTTAGCCTAAAGACAAATGATCACACAGGGAATTTTTGTTTGAATGATTTTCAAAAATTAAAAGGATAAAAGCATTCACTGTTAAATGTTAAAGAATTCAGATAATTCTGACAATTTATGTTATTGCTTATAGTCTATTGCATTATTCTGTCCTTTCTTATTAGATCAAGATTATGAAAAGAGAATATAAGTCATATGACATGTAATAAATATAGATACAATTAAAAAAATTAAATAAAACTCTCCTTTCTCAATTCACTGTTACAAAAAAAGTTTGCAAACCAGGAAATCCATGTAGTTGTAACATTACAATAGTTTAGTCAGATCTTTATCATAGTGTATTAAATGAATTTTGACTCCTTTAAGTAAATTAATACTGCAGTTCCTTTATTAGTTTAGGATAGTGATACTAATTCATAACCTCTTATTTAGGACATATCCCTAAATTGCCTTTTCCAATAGTGTTGGTTTTATTTTGAGATGTCTGCCTTTCTTTGATTTTTGGCCAAGTTTAGGATTAGATTAAAGAATTGGCAGTTTTTTTGGTGAAAGGTCAGACAGCAAACATTTTTGGCTCTGTGAGCCAGAGTCTCTGATGCTACTACTTAACTGTCAATAATCATGGACAATCATAAATGTGTGCTTCAATAAAATTTTATTTACAAAAGCTGGTGGTAGATAAAGTTTGGCCTATGAGTTGTTGATTGCAGAGCCCTGGATTTGATTTTAAGAAACAGTCAATAAGTAAAGAAAGATTAACTAACTAGTGTTGTCCTTTCATGCAAAACCACGGCAAAGTAACACCTTGCCCTGGTTGTTATGGTTGTCCTAAACTACCAATTAAAATATATATATACATCAGTGAAACAATACAATTTATTTAGCAAGTCTGGAGCATTTGAGAAGAACATTTCAGCTCTGAAAGAAACAGAAAGGAGAACAAAGTGTACCTTACAGAAATGTTGACCAAAGGACATCTTTAACACTCCTTCATAGGGAGTACAGGAGTTAAGATCATTTACTGTAGGAAAATATCTGGCTGCAATTACTGCTACTCTCCCTGTTACTAATGGGTTAGAAAATTCATTTCTTTTCCTTTTTTTCCCACCCCCCCACAGAAGTACTAGTGATTAAACCCAGGACTTCACGCACGCTAAGCATGTGTTCTACCACTGAGCTATATCCACCCTCTGGAAAATTCAATTCTACAACAGACCCAGTAAACAAAACATAGATCTCACCAGAACTAGAGCTTGGAAAGTAACACAAAATTATTTCTGTTTGCAGGTGATGTGGTCCTCCTATAAGCAGAAATCCCTAAAGACTCCACAATAAAACTGCTAGAAGAAATAAGCAAACTCACTGATGATTAATACATCAGTTTGACCTCGCCCATTCAGTCAGACTTCACTCTGGTGTGTCTGTGAAGGTGCTTCTAGACGGGATTAGCATTTGATTCAGCAGACTAAGTAAAGCAGATTGACTTCTATCATGTTGGTGATCCCCATCCAATCAATTGAAGACCTGAATAGAACAAAAAGGCTGGATAAGAGGGAATACTGCCTGCCTGCCTGACTGTATGAGTTGGGACATTAATCTTCTCCTGCCCTTGAACTGGAACTTACACTATCCGCTCTCCCGAGTCTCAAGCCATTGGACTCAAACTAGACCTACACTACCTGATATTTCTGGGTCTCCAGCTTTCTGACTGCACATCTTGGGACTTTTCAGCCTCTGAAGTCACACAAGCCAATTCCTTGTAACAAATCTCTCTACCTAGATACAGAAATAGGTACCCTATTGGTTCTTTTTCTCTGAAGAATCCTGACTAATACCATGAATCTCTTGCATTTCTTCTTATCTTCTAAGCAGAACCACTGGCAGCTTTTGTTCTGAGCTTTTTTTTTTTTTTTTTTAGTCTAAGAATAACAATTGAAGCTAGAGATAGGGTCTCCATCTGGGATGACAGAGGACAGATTTGCCTACTGTCTAGCATAATAAATATAATTATTCCATTGTAATATGGATACTTTGCCCAGCTACAGGGTAAACAGCAAGTTTATTTACAGTTTTGTATAAAAGATTCAGGCTCCTTAAACTCAAGTCCCCTCTCCTGTAAGACAACCCAGTACATGTGCAGTATTCACCTTATGATCACAGGATCATCGCGTCACCATTGGTGAATGAAGGCCCAGGAAACCAGTCTAAGAAAAATGGTAGTAATCTTGCTATTTCTATAAATAATAAAGTGTCCTTGTCTCTGACTTGGGGATCTTTTGCATTCTTCTAGCATCCATGACATTGTGCAAGGCGAGCTTGTTAGCTTGAAAGTAGGGTAAAAATCTCAAATGATTCCTAAATCTTGATATGTCCTGTGCTTTGTAGTTTTTAATCGCTGAATACAGTGCATCATTTTATGCTACTGTGGATGTATTTAAGCTAAATTTCCAAAATAACAATAGACGCAATATTACGTCCTCTGAAAATGATGATGTCTAATTTGAATTAGTTGGTCTATAAAACGCATTCTTGAGGAAGCATGCAAGGCATATTTTTTACACCATACTTGTGAAATATATTCAAATATTTCAAATAAAATACAATTAGAGAAGTCAAGGGAAATTTTCCCCATAACAGAGATTGAGCACTGGATAAGATAGTTACCATATACTTGGATAAAATGTCTAACTTTTTCTTTTGGATTTGGGAAATGATCAGGATAAAACTTTCAGGTAATGTCCCCCCCACATGTCAAGTATTGGTTACTTTTTTCTGCAGAGTGTCCCATTGCTCTCCTGTACTTCTGACAATGTTCCTTTAATTTGATAAATGTGTTGTGTTCAATGGAAAATAGCTAAAATAACCTGAAATTGTTTATACTCCTGTTGTGTTCTGAATTTACAAAGGCTTCTAAAAAATAATGCTTGAGGCTGGGAACATTATGAATATTTCAGTGGAACTGAATATGTCAAAATGTAGGGGGAAATGCCTGTCAGATACGCAGAATAAATGAATGGAACTACAATTGAAAAGTATAATGCATCCTTCTCAACAGATTTGTTCTGTGTTGGAGAACTTGCTGGTGAATGGAAATGGCAGGACTACAATAGTTTGGGAAATGACAGTGAATTAAAGTTATGAAAATGCATTCAATAACATATGGTGAAAAGAAAGATTATTAAACTTGAAAAGATAAATACTAGTATCCATTATGCTAACTGTAAATTATGGCTGGTAGAGGAAAAACCGATCAGTCTCTTTTGCATTTCATGTTCTACAGAAAGGAATTTAACCTTACAGTTAGGTAGAAATAAGGGGAGAAAATATATATTGCATAAAATGAGAGCTCTGGCAGGTATCTGTTCATCTTTGAATTCAGCATTTATTTAGCACCTATTTTGTGTCAGCCACAGAGGAAATGCGGAGAGCATTAGAGACAGTTATTAGCATTAGGGACAGGAAGAAGAATAGGACATAAGGATATAAGCTGTGTCTGACGGGTGGGTAGGTTAATAGTTCAGGATCTTATATGTGCTAAGCACTAGATAAGGTTCAGCTAGCATGGCTGAGAAGCCACCCTGAAGGAGAAGGAGACTGTGACCCAGACTGAGGTAACAGGGATCTCCTGAACGGGGCCTTCAGGGCAAGCAGAGCCCATCTGAGCATAATACAGTAGAGGGCAGTGGCAGATGTCGAGGCCAGGAAAAGAGCGAAAGTATAATCCAAACTGAGATCTGCACAAAGCTCACTGTGATGACACTACAGAGTACAAACAGCAGTAAGATAAACCTTGATCCAAACCTTGTCCCTGACCTTGAATAAGTTCCTCAGCTTTATCTGGTGTCCCATGTCCTCATCTAAAAAATGTGGGTAAATGAATTCTTTAACATTTTTTTCTACCTGCAATTATTTATGATTCTATGGATTTTAAAAACAAAATGTTTGTTTGCAACTCAACTAGTCTATCCTCAAAATACTGGTAATACTTTATTGTTATCTTTGAAGTCAGTAAACCTGTACAAAATTTTAAGAGTGGTGTAGATAATCCTGTCAGCTTTCCCGTATCTTTACTTGATTTTCTCCTTGAAGCCAAGAACTTGTGTTATCCAGGAATCATGTTATGAAACCTCTCTTAGATATACCCACTGAAAATGGACCTCCAAATCCTTAACCCTTTTATCCTGCCTACCAAAAGGTATGTTTTATTGCCTATATTCTCACATTTGTACTAAGTAATATGAGAAATTAATTCACAATCAACAATGAACTGTATCAATTATATTAAAAAAGATTCCTTTTCCAACTGTATTTTGCAAGAGATTCATGGAATGAACCATGGTTTAACACGGGTTGATTTACTGCTAATGGGGGAATGAGGTCGTAATAACAGGTGGTGGGAAAAAGATTTAAAATATAAAAACTTTTTAATGGCCCCCATTAAACACACTATGAAAATATCCTATCTACCTACATGTAAGGCAAGTTCTGATATTCTTAACATTGGAAAGGTGCAGATATAACTCTATGGGGTTTGAGTTCAAAGCTAGTAATAATAAATGAAGATAGACCAAAGAATCAGAAGACCAGGTTTTTGTTGTCTTTCATACTTAGTATTTGTGGATCCCTGTAATGGACTGAATGTTTGCATCCTCTGAATATTTACATGATAAAACCCTAATCCCAGTATGATGGTATTTGGAGGTAGGACTTTGGAAGATGAGGTCATGAGGGTGGGATCCTCATGAATGGAATTAGTGCCCTTATAAGAAGAGGCTGGCGAGCTAGCTAGCTCCTTCTGCCCTGAGAGAATACAATGAGAAGTCAGCAGTCTGCAACCTGGACGACGGCTTTCACCAGAACCTGATCATGATCATGCGGGCATTGTGATCTCAGACTTCTACCCTCCAGCACATGAGAAATAAATTTATCAGCATCCCAGTCTGTGGTACTTTGTTACAGTAGCACGAGCTGACTACACAGTCCTTAAACAGTGCACTTTGTTGTCCAGATTCTTAGCTTCTGCTTCTTTAAGAATGTCAAACATAACTGTCTTCAGTTATGTTGTAATAATTAAATGAAGAATATGTATTTGAAAGCTCACTATAAAGTCTAGAGAAAAGTATAAATGTAATTGATTATTTTCTTTTAGGTAATAACACACAAATCTATCAAATAAATTTTTAAAACGTTGTATGAAGAACTACAGCTTAGAGGCTATGGTGCTGGATCATATAGTAACTCTATTTTTAGTTCTTTAAGGAACCTCCATATTTGTTCTCCATAGTGGCTGCACCAATTTACATTCCCACCAACAGTGTAGGAGGGTTCTTTTTTCTCCACATCCCCTCCAGTGTTTATTATTTGCAACTATATGCCAATAAAATAGACAACCTAGAAAAAATGGACAATTTCTTAGAAAGGTACAGTCTCCCAAGACTGAATCAGGAAGAAATAGACAATATCAACAGACCAATTACAGGTACCAAACTTGAATCAATTAAAAAGCTCCCAACATACAAAAATCCAGGACCAGATGGCTTCACAGGTGAATTCTGTCCACATTTAAAGAGGTAACACCTATCCTTCTGAAACTATACCAAAAATTTGCAGAGGAAGGACCGCTTTTGAACTCATTCCACCATCACCCTGATACCAAAACCAGGTATCATGAAAAAGAAAATTACAGGCCAATGTCACTGATGAATACAGATGCAAAAATACTCAACAAAATACTAGCAAAATCCAACAATGCATTAAAAGGATCATACACCATAATCAAGTGGGATTTATCCCAGGGATGCAAGGATTTTTCAATACCCACAAATCAGTGTAATACACCACATTAACAAATTAAAGAATAAAAACCATATGTTCATTTCAATAGATGCAGGAAAAGCTTTTGATAGAATTTAACATCCATTTAAGATAAAAAATCTCCAGAAAGTGGGCACAGAGGGAACTTATCTCAACATAATAAAGGCCATATATGACAAATCCACAGCTAACATCATATTCAATGGTGAAAAGCTGAACACATTTTCTCTAAGATCAGGAAAAAGACAAGGATGCCCACTCTTGCCATTTTTATTCAACAAAATTTTGAAAGTTCTAGCCACAGCAATCAAAGAAAAAGAAAGGAATCCAAATTTGAAAAGAAGTAAAACTGTCACAGTTTGCAGATGACACGACACTATACATAGAAAAAATTCTAAAGAAGCTACCAGAAAACTACTAGAGCTTATCCACAAATTCAGTAAAGTTGCAGGATACAAAATTAATACACAAAAATCTGTTGCATTTCTATGAATTAACAGTGAAGTATCAAGAAAAGAAATTAAGGAAACAATCCCATATACCATCACATCAAAAAGAATAAAATACCTAGGAATAAACCTGCCTAGGGAAGCAAAAGACCTGTACTGCGAAAACTGTAAGACACTAATGAAAGAAATTGAAGTCCAACATCTTTTAGGTCATTCTTTTTGTGTTCTACAGGCAATAAATTTCTCATTTACAAATTTTACTTAAGCCCATTTATGCTGGTACTCACAACTCTGCCCATGGCTATTGGGACTCTTACAACAAAGGTTATGGAGTCTATCCAAATGCAATACAATACCAATCTCATCAATGCCCACAAGAAACTCCTTGATTATGGAGCATTTAGCAACATCCTTTAATGCCCCTTGGAGTGTCTGGATCACCCATGATGAACCATAAGTAGTCCACTGGCTTCTGATGCAAGAAATTGCCTTCTTCAATCTCACACTATGGTAGAATAGTGGCAACTTCTGAGCACATACTCTAATCTCCTGGAAATAAAGTCTCTTACAGAGCATGAGCCTGTAACCCTCTATACTCAGACATCCATTATGCCTTGGTTCACACAAGCAGCATCTTTCAATCTTGGCACAGTCAGAGTCCCCCTTACCTAAATAAAAAGTACACTTAAGGGATAGAGTCAAACCTGGTCTCTCTAGTGTATCATACCCATAGGAGGAGGTAGCTTTTCCAGTCCTCAGTCTGTTGACACCTGTCATGATGCTGGAGGAGGTCACCCCTAATCTTGGACTCCTTGGCTACTTGGGGAGCACCTTTTGAACATCAAAGGGAAACTTTGTATTTATGGATGGCAGTTGTCCTTACATGTAACAAGAGTTTCTAGGAAGCCATTGCTTTTCATCCCTTAACTGAAATGCCCTTGATAAAGGATGGGGCTGAAGGGTTAGCACAATTAACTAAGCTTCAACATTTTTACAGACTCTTGGGCCGCTGCCCATCTGATCTGGCCAACAGAAGCAACAACAATTTCCTATCGAAGTTTTCCTCCTTTAGATAAAAGCTCTGGAGTCTCTTGATGCACAGATTTTGAAAACGTAAGTCAAAGTCACACATGTCTCTACATATATTAAATCCTCACCAAGATGCTCCTTGTCACTTTCAGGGTTTAGTCATTACTGATTGTGACCAAAACATCCATTTCACTTCCTAAAACAAAACACTGGGCTTTTGAAGAAGCCATTTAGGAGAACTTTTGAATCCCCTACCAGCCTTAGGCGACAGCCTTCAAAGAGTTAGCTAAGTCACATAGCTTATGTAAACAAATTCAAATGAAAATAAGTGAAACATGCACATTTTAGTTGTCAGTCAAACATCAGGGGTGAAATACAATGAAGAGTTTGACTTCAACTTTGATGACTGGATGCTGAGAGTGTTTAAGTCACATCTCTTCCCTCCTTCTCCTCTTCACATCCGGGCATGCTGACAAGGAAGTCCTGACATTCCCTCTTTGGTGTTGGTGGAACTTCAAGCCATGCCAGCTCTGGCCCCACCCCTAAGCACCATAGAACACTAACCCTCCTAAATACTCTAGACACCAAGTCACCCTATCTGCACATTTTGGAGCTGTTGGGGAATCTTTCCTGCCTTCTCCCCAAAGAGCCTCATTATACAAGTAACAAATGCTTCCATATATTCTTGTTGCATGTGTGGTGTCATCAGGCTGGGTAGCTGAATCAAATTTTGGGTCAGGTAGCCCATCTACCCTCTGTGGAATGACCATAATAGCTTACTTGCAATTTTCACTCTCCCTTGTAATGAGATAGTCCCACATGGCTATCTAAGAAATGTGGTGACTCGTGTAACCTTGAGACCGAAGCAGCTAGCAGCTGGCATGTCTCTTCCACACTTCATCTTCCCCTGCTATACAACCACAGGGCTGCGTTTTACAGTTGGCTTAGCCAGAAACAAGACTTAGGAAAGACACCCAATCTGCATCAGAGTATAAAAAGTGAGAAATACACTCCCACAGTTCAGCCATAGTTGTCTATTAGGACAGTTAGATAAATGACCCTAATACATAAGGAGATGATATTTGTTGATTTCTAGATTCACCCAGATGATTTTCTCACATATTTCATGTGAGACCCAGCAGGACTCAGCCTGGGTATTAGCCCAGCACTCTGTGTGGTCTGAGCAGACTGTCACTTTGCTGCTGTGACAGAAGAAATTTCATAAAGGCTTTCTGCTAACAGCCATTGTGTGTGAATTTCCTTGCTGAATTCCTTTTGTTTCAGAATTAGAGAAGCAGTCTTGTAGAGCTGGGGAACGTAAAATCCTATCTGTTAGCTCAGATCTGGTATTGTGTCATGGTGTGAGCTGAGTGATCTAAGATAAAGGTGATAATAGAAGGTTTTACATATACACGTATATTTATGAAATAATATAGGTTGGTTCTATAAGATACGTGAGACAACATGTGTAAGTAATGGAAGTTCATATATACAGGCTTGTATATGAGATAAATTTACATGCTGCCCATTTCAAGAACCCTGGTATTGTATTTCCTTTATTATTGCTGCTATCATTGTTATTTTTCCTTGTTTTTAATTAACCCCTAATCCAGTAATACCTTAACAGCAAAACATTTGATAAAGCAAATAATTTCCTAGGAAGGCCTTGACTGAATGGGATGTGGTTTTATCCAGCTAGGGTGGAGCCTGAATTGAGGATGAGGAAGCTTTTGATTTGGAGTTCTCCTCTTGTGGACAGGGACACAGTCAACCTGAATTCAACATGACAGCACTTGGTATCTTAGGTGGGAGTAGAGACGGAATGCTGGAAAAATCTAAGGGGCTCAGATGAGGAAGTATTAAAAGCATAATGATTTTTATCACCTATGCTATAATCTACATAATGTAGATTGACATTTGTAGCCTTTACCTGTTTTTCTACATTCATTTCTTATAGTTCTGTGAAGTATTTTGTTATTATTAATATTATTGTTATACATTATTATCATTATTATAATTAACTTGTTTACTGGAATGCCAAATGAAGCTCAGGAAGGTTATATGACTTAGGTAAAATTAGTAAAAAATGGAGCTGTGTCTTCTGATTCAAGAAGCAGTACCCTTATACTCAGCCATTCTGTCCTCTTTAGGGGAAAAAAAATCTTAAATATTTTGCTTATGTGTGTGACATACAGGAAATGCATCACTTTTATTTCGTAAAGTATATAGTTTTTCATAGTAAAGTACAATACTTCCTCCTATTGCTCCTTTGTCTGCAACAGAATGCTAAGTAGGCAGTAATATTGGTCTGCAAGTGTGGGATCGGAACAGCAGGCTAACAGTCAAATTTCATGAGGACAGAGAAAGAGAACAGAAAGAGGGAACCAATGGCTTCTAACTCGAAATGTCTGACATATGCAGCTCTCTCCCTGTTTTTGCTTTAAAATGTTAGGTATGTCTTTTCTAGTTTTCAGAAAGATGATTCAAGTTCTGTGGTACAGGAAGATGTCTATGTTGTTTGCGGTAATAAGAGCTGAGACTTGCTTGGTGTGTGGTGCACAGCACCGCATGTGAAGTCACTTATTATTCTACCAGACAAGAAGTGCCTGGGCACCAGGACCTGCTGGAGACTAACGAGGCATGGCTTTCATTTATGAGGACAATTAACACAACGGGTTTTCCTCTAGCCTGTTGTGTTGATAAATTAAGTAACTCCTCTACTGCCATAGACAAGTTATACCAGGCAGCATCATAAGCTTAATGTTACAACCACTCTACTCAGCTAGACGTCACTTTTCCATTTCTTCCTTTTAATATCCTCATTATCGGTGAAACCACATCTTCATGTAGAGATTTCTCACTGATGAAAACACCAAGATTTCTATTAACTAAAGCAAAATAAATGCTTAATAACCTATTACCAGGATGCTCTGAAACTACTCTGTCAACTCCTCCTTAATGGGAGTTGTTACTGATATAAATAAGAAAGCAGAAGCAAATAGTAAGTTTAAATTACCAGTGCTGGGAGATGAGGGGTGCTTGAATGTGTGATTCTGAAGATGCCTTTTACCTTCCAAAGCAGCCTGAGGACTTCAGTAGTATTATTTTTCATAGTCCAATGCCACACAGAATGGTAAATGAAGAGGTAGGACAAAAAAATTGACTCTATACTGAGAATCTCACATATATTTGCTCGTGAATCAAGGAATAGGACTTAAAGCTGAAGCTGAGTCTATAATAATAACATGAATAAAGTCTGTCACTTGCCTCAGGACAACCAGTTCACTTAAATGACCATTCTTAGTCACCTTTAATATAGTAAGGTAAGGACTGTGGTTGATGGAAGAATAATACCTTCTTAAGAGGAAATTATTACTCAACAGTAGACATGCAGAAACAATCTATATTGCTAGATCTGTCGATTTTTCTAAATAAATCACAAATATATAATTTTAAGCAAAAATTTCCCAACTAAGACATGATGGGAAAGAGAAGGAAAAAGAAGATAGAAAGAAACAGAAAGAAAGAGAGAAAGAACGAAAAAGAGAGAAAGAGAAAGGAAGAGAGAAAAAGAGAGAGAGAGAAAGGAAGAAAGAGAAAAAGAGAAAGAAACAGATGGAGGGAAGGAGAGAGGAAGGAAGGAAGGAAGGAAATAAATTCCTGTCCAGTTCTGGACTCTAAATTTCCACTTTGCCACTTCTGATCAGGTTAGTGCCCTAGATTTTTATTTTTCCAAATAAAAAATATATATGTTTTCACCAATAATATACTCTCATGTTTCTGAGAGGTAGTAAAGTGATAATTTTCCGAGAAGCAAATTTGAAACACATATGCTGAAAATCTGTATAAGGGATTAAGTCGCTCAGTTGATAGTTAAACTATGTACATTGCAAAGAACCATGGCTTATCTCTACTTACTGGAACATGTAGAAAAACTCCTTTGATTTAACTTTTACTCTGGATGTGAAGTGCTCTGAAAATAAGCTTAAGTATCAATAATGGCTCCTAGCCATAAAATAAGATTTAAGTAAGTAACTTTAAGTAAATTAAAGTGTATAGTAGAATGGATTTGTGAATTTTTACATTTGTGAATGGCTATGAACATATACATCATGACTGTCACTGGTCTGGTATGATCAGATCACCTAAAATGTCATTAGGATAATAAAAGTTTATAGTGGCTAGATATATGTGAAAGAACAACTGCAAGATTATCAGAAATGTTCACTAATTATAAAATAATTCTACTAATGTATAACATGTGAAACACATATGTAACTGACAATCTCACTGGAACTTCAAAACACTCTTAGGCTACTAATCAGGGTGTGGTCTAGGATCACCCTTAACATTGTCTCTACATACACTGTACTCTATTTGCAGCTTTTATGGTCAGTTAAATAGACTATTATTGTTATGGAACAGATTCGCTGTTCCGCCAAGGGTCATTTTCCTGAAAACAGCTTTATATCATGTTGTTACAAGTTAAACTGACAAACCAACAAGCACCTTCTGAACACCAGTTTAGTGGGTCATCTGCTTAGCTCAGATGTGCTCAGAATCTAATCATAAACTCAAGACAGACACTCAAGAACAATTAGAGGATAGGATGAAAAGTGTAGTATCAGCACTCAGTTGTTTCAAGAGGGAGAAAGAGCCATGTGACTTGAACAATCCACAGGGCTTTCATGGAGGACATGGGCTAAGCCAGGTTTTGGAAGATGAGTAGAATTTTAACAAGTGGGAAGAAGCAGAAAGAGCCATCAACAAAGGTAGCCTATTCTTTATCCCATGAGATGACCAATAAAATTTGTTCTCAGAACACTAGACATGCACTAATTTACCTCAGTGTATCCAGGTTTCCTTGGATAATTAACTACCAAATGATAAGAACAGCCATTTTTGAGCATTTAGTAGTAGACATATGGTAGTAAGGACACACTTTTGATAATGAGGAGAAACATTGTAATTCTTAGCATTTTACAGCATAATGTATGTATCAGTCAGGGTTACCTAAAGGAAGAGAATCCATGGGATACAAGTGTACATATTAAAAGATTTTTTTCATTGGCTCTGCAATTGTGGGAGCTGGCAAGTTTGAAATCCACTTGGCAAGGAAGTCCAAAAAAATCTTTTAAGGTAGACCAGAAGGCTGGAAACTCAGTCAGTGCTAATGCTGCAATTTTCATGCAGCATTTCTTCTCAAGGAAGACTTTTTTCCATTCTTAAGGCATTTCAGCTGATTGAATAAGGATCACCACATTGTCAAGGGTAATCTCCTTTATTTAAAGTCAACTCATTGTTTATATGGAATCATAGAAGACCCAGGATTGCCAAAGCAATACTGAAGAAAAAGAATGAAGCTGGAGGAATAACCTCAGACTTCAGACAATATTACATGGCCACAGTAATCAAAACAGTGTGGTACTGACATAAAAACAGGCATATGGATCAATGGAACAGAACAGAGAGCCCAGAAATAAACCCACAGACCTAGGATCAATCTTCAACAAAGGAGGCAAGAATATACAATGGAGAAAAGACAGTCTCTTCAGCAAGTAGTGTTGGGAAAACTGGACAGCAGCATGTAGATTAATGAAGTTAGAATACTCCTTCACTCCATACACAAAAATAAACTCACAATGGCTTAAAAGACTTAAATATAAGACAAGAAATGATAAATCTAGAAGAAAACATGGACAAAACATGCTCTGACATAAATCTTAGCAATGCTCTCCTAGGGCAGTCTATCCAGGCAACAGAAATAAGAGCAAAATTTAACAACTGGGACCTAATTAAACTTATAAACTTTTGCACAGCAAAGGAAACCATAAGCAAAACAAAGGAACTACCCACAGAGTGGGAGAAAATATTTGCAAATGATGCGACTGAGAAAGGCTTGATTTCCAGAATATATAAACAGCCCATACAACTCAATAACAACAAAAAAACCCAAACAACCCAACTAAGAAATGGGCAGAAAACCTAAACAGACATTTATTTCTGCAATGAAAACATACAAATGGCCAATAGGCACAAAAGATGCTCAATATCACCAATTATTTGAGAAATGCAAATCAAAACTACAATGAAATACTACCTCACCCCAGTCAGAATGGCCATCATTCAAAACTCCACAAAAGATAAATGCTGGAGAGGGTGTGGAGAAAAGGGAACCCTCCTACACTGTTGGTGGGAATGTAGTTTGATGCAGCCATTATGGAAAACAGTATAGAGATTCCTCAAAAAACTAAAAATAGACTTACTATATGATCCAGCAATTCCATTCCTGGGCATATATCTGGAGAGAACACTAATTTGAAAAGATACATGTACCACAGTGTTCATAGTAGCACTATATACAATAGCCAAGAGATGGAAGCAACCTAAATGTCCATTGACAGATGACTGGATAAAGAAATTGTGGTATATTTATACAAGGGAATACTACTCAGCCATAAAAATAATAAAATAATGCCATTTGCAGGAACATGGATGGAACTAGACATTGTCATTCTAAGTGAAGTAAGCCAGAAAGAGAATGAAAAATATCATATATTACTCATATGTGGAATCTAAAAAAAAAAAGGAAAATTAAAAAAAAGGACATTATAAACTCATCTACAAAACAGAAACATGGTTACTGGGGAAAGGAGTTGGGAAGGGATAAATTTGGGAGTTTGATATTCATAAATGTTAGCCACTATGTATGAAAATAGATTTTAAAAAGTTTCTTCTGTATAGCACAGGGAACTGTTCAATATCTTGTAATAACCTTTAATGAAAAAGAATATGAAAACAAATGTATGTATGTATATGCATGACTGGGACACTGCTGTACACCAGAAATTGACATATTGTAACTGACTGTACTTCAACTAAAAAATAAAGTCAACTCATTGTAATTGTTAAACATATCTACAAAATACTTTGTCAACAACCCTAGATTAGTATTTGTTTAAATAACTGGGTAATATAGCCTTGCCAAGTGAACTCACAAAATTAACCATAATAGCATGTGTTCAGACTGTGGATTCTGGAGTCAGACTTCCTGGAATTGGACTTGGATTCCACCGAATGTGAAATTGAACTGCTCAGACTGTTCCACAACTTTGTGTTGAAAATAGGAATGACACTAGGATAACCTATATCATGAAGAAGTTTTGAATATATATGTGCTAATATAGGTGAAGCACTTAGAGCAGTGCCTGGTGTGTAGTAAGCTGTGAGCAAATATTAGCTATTACTGCTATGAATATGTTCACAATCCTGGGTAGGTTCCGTCAGCAGAATCTGATATCTGATATCCTGTTTTTGTACCCCTATCACTTTATAACCTTAGTAGAAAAATGGTATCATAGAGGGAAAAGAACTGGGAGATAAAAATAAAGTACATTAATTCATTTAACCAAAAATTCCTCTCTATGTTTTAAGAAAAGTTTACATCAAGTTGTTAGTTTGTTCACTTAGCTAGTTAATTAATTATTTGGGCTCTGAAGACTTTGATTGTAACCATGATTTGTGATCTACAAGGGAATAATAGTCAAATATCTGAAAATATCTGTACCTGAGCCATCTGTTCAGGCTAAGTACCACTTGTTAAACATGTCAGAAATTCATATTTATGTTGTGTTAATATTTGTAATTAGCCAACTCACAAAAATATATATAGTTAATGAAAAGAATAAACCCCCAAATTTAAGTAACTCTTTTTAAAAGCATTCCCAAATATACTTAAGAATTTTGATAATAATTCCCTAGCAGAATATGAGATATGAAATGGAAATTCATCTGGACACCAAAGCCTTGTGACTGATTATAATAATTTAATTCTGTTTGAAGTAAAGGCTTTTAAAATATTGATAGCCATAAAGCTCATCAGAAATTTGCAATTTGAAATACGTTGATAGACATCTTGCAGAAAAAAGGAAATGCTGCAGTCTGCACTCCTAGATTAGAAGTTCAAAAAGGCACATCAGCACAGTAAAGCACTTGAGCATCCCTACAGTAAAGAGAGAAAGGTTTTAAATCTCGTATTTACAAAACACATTTGACCACAGAGTTTATCTCCTGTTCACCTATGAGCCTAGCCCACTGATTCGTGAGGTTTGGTAGAGAATAAGGACTGGTGAAGACCTACTGTTTCTCTTTTAATCCAGCTTCCCAGGTAAGTGGTTCTTTGGATGTGAGAAACATCCACCTGCACATATGAGACATGACAGAAGTCGGAGAGCAGGTGCTATGAAAGAGAAAAGTACGCAGTATCTGTTGTGTTGGCCGCCTAGAAGAGAAAGAAAACTAACTCTCCACATGAATACAATTTTTATCATTTCCCAGGAGAACTACTGTCAAACTATTTTACTATCCATGTGTAATTCTGACTTCAACTCATTTAAGTTATGGAAATAACCTAAATAATTTATAAATCAGCTAAAAGATGTTGACTATCAAGTAACAACGTAATGCGGCTCTATGAAAAGACACCAACAACCTTAACATTGTTAGTGAAGACACACTCCATCTCTTATTGGTCCTTCTTTTGCATTTGGGGCACATATAAAGTTTAACTGCATTACTCTTCAAGATTCTAGCTTGAAATCCTCCAAACCAGGTCCAGATAAGATATCTGAATGACACTTTTCCTTCCCCTTATTCTGTGTGCATGTGCACACACCTTTCTTACATATTTATTTCAGGTACAAGGACTTTAACTGTGATAGACTGAGTCAAAATCCTATATAACTTACAATGTATACATACACAATAGTATATATACATAAGTTACAAAAAAGGTAATTATATGAGGTGTTGAATGCGATAACCAACCTTATTGTGGTAATCATTTTCAACATAGATGTGTATCAAATCATTATGCTGTACACCTTAAACTTACACAATGTTATATATCAATTATATCGCAATAGAGCTGGAGGAAGAAAGAAAAAAACAGGCACAGAAGTTAAAGCATGGGAGAGACGGAGAAGATGGCGGAGTAGAAGGACGCTCGTAAGTCACCCTCTCCCACAAATACACCAAGACCCACATCTACAGACCCACTCAGCCAACCAGAGCAACTACGGAACTCCTACAGAACATCACCCTCTTCAAAAGATAAAGACGCCAAAAATCTGGTAGGAGAAAAGGAAAAAAGAAAGAACAAAAGGCAAAGCAGCGCGGGACGGGTCCCGCGGGGAGGGAGCGGTAAAGGAGGACTGATGCTTGCTCGCTGGGTCTCCCCTCTCCAACTGAGAGGCCAGCGGGATGGAGGTGGAGCCTCCGAGGCTCGGATCTGTACAGAGCAGCCCTTGTCTGACAGAACTAAGTTAAACGGGCACAGAGCGTCCCCCCCCCACCCCGGACACCCAGCCTGAGACGCAGGCCGGCAGCGGCGGGCAGGGCCAGGCTGCGCAGGCCGGGCAGAGGACGGGGGCGGCTGCATGGAGGCAGCCCCGGGGTACTGCAAAGGGCTAGGAGCCGTGGCTGTGGGTGTACAGGGCAGAACAACCTGGGCCCTCCATAAAATAGCAAGGTTGATGTGCTCTCAGGGGAAGGGTGCATACCCCCATCTCTGAAAACCCGCGGAAACTTTTCGGGGGAAGAGAGGTGGGGCTCAGGCACAGCCGCCATATCCTCCGGCGCTTAGCACCCAGGCGGGGGCAGAGGCGAAACCTGCATCCGCACGGAAGGGCTCAGCAGCCTCAAAGGCCAGACTGAGACGGGCCTACAGCCCGGGGCAGATAGGATCCTTCCATCCTGGTCCCTCAGAGAACTTGCTTCACAAAGACAAACAAGGAGCTGGCTTTTGGCTCAGGGCAGGGACAAGGCTGTCTCTTGGTTTTCCCCGAGCCCACCCGCGGAGCGCGACCAGGGCGGAGCGCCGAGCGCGCAGCCGCACAGAGCAGCGAAGCTACCTGCGGCGCAGGTAGAGGGAGAGTCCCCCCCCCTTTCGGGCAGGAACACAGCCCCTGACCAAGGTGCTGGGAGGGGGCACGACCCGCCCTCCTACCTGGCCAGTCTGCAACATCTGACTGCGGCATCCGGAGGGGCAGTGACCCGCCCGCCCACGTCAGAGAGCTGCACCTGACCCTGTGTTAGGAGGAGGCGCAATCTGCTTGCCGACAGGTGCTGGGAGCAGCACAGAAGAGGGCGCCAACGGAGGGCCTCTGAAAACAACAAGCTGAGCTTCCAAAACAGGACGAAGACAGAAAGACTTCACATTAAAAGCACACAGACTCCAGGAGAACACTGACAACCCCCTCCTTTTTTTTTTTAAATCTGTTTTTACCTGTTCTATTTTCTATTACTCTCTTAATTCTTACTTCTTAATTCATTTCTATTTCTCTTGGGTTTTGATGTCCTGTTATTGATTAGACACAGGTTTCAAATACGTCTGTTCATCTCACCCCCCCCTTTTTTTAAAGGTTTTAAAAGGATGTCTCAACCCGATTAATACTCTGCTTCAACTCGCTCTTCTATTATTCATTATACACTGTTTTCAAACACTCTTTCTCTCTTCTTTTAAAATTCTATTTTTTTTCTCTTTTTTCCTAAATTCTATTCCTAAATAGGCATTAGATAGATAAAATCCTTAAGATCCAAAATAGACAACTGATACTCCATAAACCACAGTGGTATGAGCAAGATGAAGAAGCAGAGAAACCTTTCCCAATTAAAAGAACAAGAGAAATCCCCTGAAAGAAAGATCAATAAACTAGACATCGATAGCCTACTAGATCAAGATTTCAAAAAAGGAGTGATCAAATTGCTGAAGGAATTAAAAGAGATAGTGTTTAGAGATATAAAATATGTCAAAAATGAAATTGAAGCTATAAAGAAGAGCCAAGTAGAATGGGTAAACTCATTGACAGAGATGAGGAATGATCTAATAGCTGTGCAAAGCCGACTAGATAATGCAGAGGAACGAATTAGTGATCTAGAAGACAGGGCAATAGAAAGCACCCGTTCAGAAGAACTACAAGATAAGCAAATAAAAAATAATGAAAATAGCATAAGGGACCTATGGGATAATATAAAGCGTCCCAATCTTCGCATAATAGGGGTCCCAGAAGGGGAAGAAGGATCAAAGGGAATTGAAAAGGTTTTTGAAGAAATCATGACTGAAAACTTCCCAAACTTAAAGAAGGAATCAGATATACAAGTACAGGAAGCTCAGAGGGTCCCAAACAGGAAGAACCCAAATAGACCCACACCAAGACATATCATAATCAAGATGGCCAGAGTCAAGGATAAAGAAATGACTCTAAAGGCAGCAAGAGAAAAGCAAAGAGTAAGTTACAAGGGAACCCCCATAAGGCTCTCAGCGGATTTCTCTACACAAACACTACAGGCCAGAAGGGAGTGGCAAGATACATTCAAAGCCCTGAATGAAAAAAAGATGCAGCCTAGGATACTTTATCCAGCAAGGCTATCCTTTAGGATAGAAGGAGAAATAAAGAGTTTCACAGACAAAAAAAAGCTGCAGGAGTTTAGCAACACTAAACCCATGCTAAATGAAATATTGAAAGGGCTATTCTAAATAGAAAAGCAGCAGGATGCTACAGAAATGAGAAACTCACAACTGGAAAAGTGATAACTCATGAATTACAAATAAAGAAAACACGAAATTATAAAAGAAGACATACAAATCACTGAGAGTGGGAGAGGGAGGCAAGGAAATATAGAATTTTTTTTTCTTTCTTTTTTAACTTTTTTTAACAGTAGGATGGATTTGAGATCATGTTACTATCAGTTTAATAAAAACAGTTATAGTAATGGGTTAATAGATTTACAAAAAAGGGTAACCACAAGTCAAAAATTTACAAGGGAGTCACAAAAATTAAATAAAATCCATGATAATACAAAGGAAAATTACCAAACCACAAAAGGAAGAAGAAAGGAACAAAGAGGATATACCAATTCAACTGCAAAGATAAGTTCAAAATGGCAATGAACACACATCTATCATTAATTACTGTAAATGTTAATGGACTAAATGCTCCAGTCAAAAGACATAGGGTGGCAGACTGGATAATAAAGCAAGAACCTTCAATATGCTGCATACAAGAGACCCACTTTAGGGAGGACACATATAGATTGAGAGTGAAAGGATGGAAAAGGATATTCCATGCAAATGGAAAAGCCAAAAAAGCAGGTGTTGCAGTACTGATTTCAGACAAAATAGACTTTAAAACAAAGGCCATAAAGAAAGATAAAGAGGGACATTTTATAAGGATTAAAGGAGTGATACAAGATGAAGACATTACACTCATTAATATATATGCACCCAATATAGGAGCACCTAAGTACATACAAGAATTACTAACAGAGATAAAGGGGGATATTGATGGGAATACAATCATCGTTGGAGATTTTAACACTGCATTAACATCACTAGACAGATCTTCCAGACAGAAAATAAACAAGGCAACAGAGAAATTAAATACTACAATAGAAAAACTAGATTTGGTGGATATTTTCAGAGCATTACACCCCCAAAAAACAGGATATACATTCTTTTCAAGTGCACATGGAACATTTTCCAGGATCGATCATGTACTTGGGCACAAAAGAAACCTCAACAATTTTAAGAAGATAGAAATTATCTCAAGCATCTTTACTGACCACAATGCCATGAAACTGGAAATCAACAACAGAGAAACAAAGGAGAAAAAAAGGAAAGCATGGAGATTAAACAGTATGTTATTGAAAAAACAATGGATCAATGAGGAAATCAAAGCTGAAATTAAAAAAATACCTTGAGACAAATGATAATGAAAGTACAACCACTCAAAACCTATGGGACACAGCAAAGGCAGTGCTAAGAGGGAAGTTTATAGCGATACAGGCCTTCCTCAAAAAAGAAGAACAATCTCAAATAAACAAGTTAATCCACCACCTGAATCAATAAGAAAAAGAAGAACAAAAAGCCCCAAAAAGCAGCAGAAGGAAGGAAATAATAAAGATCAGAGAGGAATTAAATACAATAGAGATTAACAAGACCATAGAAAAAAATCAACCAAACCAAAAGCTGGTTTTTTGAAAAAGTAAATAAAATCGACAAACCTCTGGCCAAACTCACAAAGAAGAAAAAAGAGAGAGCACAAATTAGCAAAATAAGAAAGGAAAATGGAGAAATTACAACAAACAAAATAGAAATACAGAATATCATACGAGAATATGAAAAACTATATGGAACCAAACTGGATAACCTAGAGGAGATGGACAAGTTTCTGGAAACATACTGTCCACCAAAACTGAATCAAGAAGAAACTGAACACTTGAACAATCCGACCACTAGAAAGGAAATAGAAATAGCAATTAAAAACCTCCCTATAAATAAAAGTCCAGGACCAGACGGCTTCACCGGGGAATTCTACCAAACATACAAAGAAGAACTCATACCAGTCCTTCTCAAACTCTTCCAGACAATTGAAAAGGAGGGAATACTCTCAAACTCATTCTATGAAGCCACCATCACCCTGATACCAAAACCAGGCAAAGACACTACAAAAAAAAAAAAAGAGAATTATAGGCCAATATCACTGATGAACATAGACGCCAAAATCCTCACCAAAATTTTAGCAAATAGAATCCAACAACACATAAAAAAGATTATACATCATGACCAAGTGGGGTTCATCCCAGGGACACAAGGCTGGTTCAACATACGCAAATCAATCAATGTAACACATTACATCAACAAGAGAAAGGACAAAAACCACATGATCATCTCAATCGATGCAGAAAAAGCATTTGATAAAATTCAACATCCATTTATGATAAAAACTCTCGCCAAAGTGGGTATAGAGGGAACATATCTCAACATAATAAAAGCTATATATGACAAACCTACAGCCAGCATAGTACTTAACGGTGAAAAACTCAAAAGCTTCCCACTAAAATCTGGGACAAGACAAGGATGCCCACTATCACCACTCCTATTCAACATAGTCCTGGAAGTCCTAGCCACAGCAGTCAGGCAAGAGAAAGAAATAAAAGGGATCCAAATTGGAAAAGAAGAGGTAAAAGTGTCATTATATGCTGATGACATGTTACTATATATAGAAAACCCTAAAAGGTCCACACAAAAGGTACTAGAGCTGATTGAAGAATTCAGCAAGGTAGCAGGTTGCAAAATCAACGTTCAAAAATCAGTTGCATTTCTTTACACTAACGATAAATCAACAGAAAAAGAAAGTAAAGAAACAATCCCCTTTAAAACAGCACCCAAAGTAATAAAATATCTGGGAATAAATCTAACCAAGGAGGCGAAAGAATTATACACAGAAAACTATAAACCACTGATGAAGGAAATTAAAGAAGACTTTAAAAAATGGAAAGATATTCCATGCTCTTGGATTGGAAGAATCAATATTGTTAAAATGGTCACACTGCCCAAGGCAATCTACAGATTTAATGCAATCCCTATCCAATTACCCAGGACATATTTCACAGAACTAGAACAAATCATAATAAAATTTATATGGAACCATCAAAGACCTAGAATTGCTGAAGCATTACTGAAGAGAAAGAAAGAGGCTGGAGGAATAACTCTCCCAGACTTCAGACAATACTACAGAGCTACAGTCATCAAGACAGCATGGTATTGGTACCAAAACAGACATATAGACCAATGGAACAGAATAGAGAGCCCAGAAATGAACCCACAAACTTTTGGTCAACTCATCTTTGACAAAGGAGGCAAGAATATACAATGGAATAAAGAGAGTCTCTTCAGCAAATCGTGTTGGGAAAACTGGACAGCAGCATGTAAAACAATGAAGCTAGAACACTCCCTTACACCATATACAAAAATCAACTCAAAATGAATTAAAGACTTAAACATAAGACAAGATACAATAAACCTCCTAGAGGAAAACATAGGCAAAACATTATCTGACATACATTTCAAAAATTTTCTCCTAGAAGAAATAAAAGCAAGAATAAACAAATGGGACCTAATGAAACTTACAAGCTTCTGCACAGCAAAGGAAACCAGAAGTAAAACAAGAAGAAAACCTATGGAATGGGAGAAAATTTTTGCAAACGAAACCGACAAAGGCTTGATCTCCAGAATATATAAGCAGCTCATACAACTCAATAAGAAAAAAATAAACCACCCAATCCAAAAATGGGCAGAAGACCTAAACAAGCAGTTCTCCAAGGAAAACATACAAATGATCAAAAGGCACATGAAAAAATGCTCAGTATCACTAATTATCAGAGAAATGCAAATCAAAACTACAATGAGGTATCACCTCACACCAGTCAGAATGGCCGTCATTCAAAAATCCACAAATGACAAATGCTGGAGAGGCTGTGGAGAAAGGGGAACCCTCCTACACTGCTGGTGGGAATGCAGTTTGGTGCAGCCACTGTGGAAAACAGTGTAGAGATTCCTCAAAAGACTAGGAATAGACTTACCATATGACCCAGGAATCCCACTCCTGGGCTTGTATGCAGAAGGAAATCTACTTCAGGATGACACCTGCACCCCAATGTTCACAGCAGCACTATTTACAATAGCCAAAACATGGAAACAGCCTAAATGTCCATCAACAGGTGACTGGATAAAGAAGAGGTGGTATATTTATACAATGGAATACTACTCAGCCATAAAAACCGACAACATAATGCCATTTGCAGCAACATGGATGCCCCTGGAGAATGTCACTCTAAGTGAAGTAAGCCAGAAAGAGAAAGAAAAATATCATATGAGATTGCTCATATGTGGAATCTAAAAAACAAAAACAAAAACAAACAAACAAAAACAAAGCATAAATACAGGACAGAAATAGACTCACAGACAGAGAATACAGACTTGTGGTTACCAGGGGGGTGGAGGGTGGGAAGGGATAGACTGGGATTTCAAAATTGTAGAACAGATAAACAAGATTACACTGTATAGCACAGGGAAATATACACAAAATGTTATGATAACTCACAGAGAAAAAAATGTGACAATGAGTGTGTATATGTCCATGAATGACTGAAAAATTGTGCTGAACACTGGAATTTGACACAACATTGTAAAATGATTATAAATCAATAAAAAATGTAAAAAAAAAAAAGAAGTTAAAGCATGTTCATACGTTCAGGGCCTAAGACTGAAGAGAGATGTCTAAGTTCTTTGCACTTAATTATTTGGGGAGAAATGGGAGGTAGTGTGCTTGATAGGTAGGAGAAAGGAGATTCATTAAACACAACCAGTGACACAGTTTTATGACATATTTTTAAAGGGTAAACTATATAGAGGTTTAAAACACAGCCGATCTGAAGCAATTAGTAGACACTGCAAAACGCCAAGGCCTTCAAAACACTATGTAAGCTAATCGCTTCAATGTCCCTTTGAGAAAAATGAAGTACAGAGAAGCTGAATTGTCTGCCAAGTTCACAAAGCCAATTCCACATCTGATATTCCGGTTTTATACAAGGTAGTCCCATCCATAGACCTCTGCCTGGTACACCTATGGGACGATACAGAAATTTGCCTTATCCAGCCAGCTACGCCACGTGGAGGGTTAGGTCAGGTTGCATAGGACTCTGAAATCCTCTTAACTTCCATACCTGAGAACATATACATGTTTTGACAGTAAATCAGAAAATCCATGAATCTAAGACATTTTGCTATTAAAGCAGCAGTAATACAGGTAAAGATGAACTTTAACACAGATTTCACTGCTCACTTCAATGGGTATCTGCGGAAAGAAGATCCATTGATTTCCAGGATCCAGGATAATGAGCCTCTGAGAACTTTGGTTAAGTGTCTATACTTTTGTTTGGAATGGAAATTTTGTGAATCATCATCATTTATCTAATGTTATTTGTGTTACACTTTACTGTCAAAATACTACCTGCCTTTCTGGGGAGAATATTTTAATGTCCATATTTAACATACCTATCTGGTTTTATTTTAAATCAAGCTAGCCAGTTGGCTGACTTTCTCTTTTCTGATGTTTATCTTAAAGGATTTTTCTTATTTTTTCCCATTTCCCTTCCTGTATTGTGGCTTTATCTGTCATACCCAACTCCAGTTACAGTTAAGCCAAAACTTTGGTAGACAAAGATGGAATAAGCATAGTTGTGACTTTTGAGAATATTTTGCTTTAACAAGGGAGGCAATATATAAACAAATAATTGATGCACGGGGCAGTATGTTCCATAAGAAATTATACAGAAAGTGTTCTGAAGGACACACAAGTGATTGTTTGATTTGTCTTCAGGGATGTGGTAATAATTGAGCTGAATATTTGATGATGGGTTGGGAATAACAGAGATAATGAGCAAAAGCACAGAGGAGTGAAAGTGTATCATAGGTTGAAAGGACAGGAAGTTCTGTCATCTTCAGTAGCCAGTGTCTGGGACCTGAGGAATCAGAGTGGGGCGGGGGGGCACTTGAAAGGTAGGATCCAAAGAATCTCATCTTCCATGTTAGCTTTTCGGGCATTTATTCTGTCAGTGATAAGGAGCCTTTAAAGATTTTTAAACAAGATACCTTGCTGCAAAACACTATATACAGGCGAGCACGGAGAGCAGAAGGCAGACTTTTGGATGCATTGGTTAATAATTTGGAAGTTACATGCACTGAACAAATGCATGGATAATCCACAGATTTCTACTTTGATTCTTTGTAGGTATATTATATGTACCTTCGATAAATAATGAGTATAGAAATGTTTTGGAAGTATAAAATTAGTTTATTATGTATACTAATTTCCTTACACATAATTTAAAATGTATTATTTTACTATTGTACCATATAACATGAAAATTGGGATTATATTAATACTAATTATTCTTTTAAAATCTTTCTCAGCTATGTCAAAGAGGAGAGTATAGGTTATATTTCTGATCAGTCTCACATATTTCATAGCACTATGTAATCCTGTAATGCCTGAGATATAAAATTCACTCTATAATTCAGTAAACAAAAGCATTTTATTCTTAAAATAATAAATGGCTTTGACTTTGGACTCAATCTGACTGAATGGCTTATATTAATCAAAAACACTGATTTTTTTTTTTTTCACAATAACATAAGGTCTGGAGTGCCACTGATTAGATTAAGATTAGAAAAACAAGATAATATACCTTCTGCCCATGGGGTGAGGAAAATCAATCACCAGTATGTCATTAAAACTGAAGACTATTCTTCTGCTACTGAACTGTTTGGATATATTATGTCATTAATCAATCTGTAACTAACAATCAGCTAAGTGCATTTGTTCTGAAAACTTTTAATTAGAACTAATTGCCCTTCTCTTTAGGATACTGTGCCAAATTATTACCAGTGGTTTTTAGCAGACAATTTTCAAACTACTGGAAAAGGGATTTAAAGGTGATATGCTCCCAGACAATTCATGTTTATCAGAACAACATGGCCAGATCATTTTCACCATCCTTTGCCCTTTGTCCTCTGCTACGTAATCCTCAGAACAATCTTGCCAATTTCCTGTTATAAATTATGCTGACCAAATCTGAAAACCTTGTAATTAGTTATAGTTAGCTTTGCAGGAGGGAAAATGAATGAGAATAGTATAGTTAATGGATAGTTAATAAAAATTGAGGGCGTTGTCCCACTTATAAATTAAGATATTGAGAAAAATGAGTATATGAAAGAAGGTGATTATGTACTCTTATAAAACATTCTGTATCCTTTTCTTTTATGTAAATTTGCCCCTGAGAAATAAGCTTTTAATGGGTAAAAAAAAAAACTACTGATAGAATTGTTTTGAAACTACAACCACTATGTAACTAAATAAATTATAGAATATATTTCATGTTAAAAATGCCATGTGATTAATTAGCACCTAATTTTGGTTGATCTCCTTAAATAAAGGTCAAGTTTTACCTACAGGCAACAGATTTAGAAAAAAATCTCCCGATGCGCATTTTTAAGAATTATCTTCAGAATTATTTTCAAATACTTCCTCACTAAATCAGATAGATATTCATGTAAAAATATTTAGAATTTAAAGTTCTCCATTTGCATATAAATGTTCTGATTATTTAAAGGCAATGGCATTCTTAAAGCAGGACACTGAGAACAGAGCTGGCCTAATAACAAGCACTGTAAGGTGGATGCCTGCAAGGATATAGATCATTTAGCAGGACGGAATGACTTACGATGCTGAGATGAGAATGTGAACTATTATCTCATATGAGATAATATGAAACAAGTAACTGCAAAGTGATCAAGGCAGAATTAAAGGATAGCTTATATTAATCAGAACAGTATTTGTAGTGAGTAATGTTTGTACTTAGATAACAAAGATTATAGGTTAGGTAATCGCATGGCCTAGTTCCACCAGGAATGTTCCAGTTAACATTTTTATTCTCGGGCTCAACAATAAAGTATAAATTGACTGTAATCTTAGTTCTGTATAATCTAGCAAGGGACCAGAGGCATCAGTGGTGAAGGGTATTGCCTTTGCGGTGAATGAGCTCTTTATCTGTTTCATTGCTAGCAACAAATTCCTCCAAAAAACTGTGATAAAGCTAGTTCCCCCTTGATTTTATTTCTCTTAATAAGTCCTTCCAAATTTCCCTTACTTTTAGGACTCTCACTTCCAAAACTGACATTTTATGAGTATGTTTTCCATTTTTTCCAAAAAAGTTGTATTTTAAATTGACACAATTTGTTTTAAAATGGACTTGCTATATTACATCTTCTATCTTTTGTCACAGTGATACTTCATACTATTTTGAGTAAGTGCCAGTCTCATAATTTATACCTATCCTCCTTATAAATTTCTTCAATGTCAGCCCTTAATTTTCTACCTGCTCATTAGACATTTCTTTTACCACTGTACAAAATAAATACCACTAGCTCGTTAAACTGAACATTCTGAAAATAAAATTTATCTTCTCACCTTCTAAATCACCATTTTCTGGATCACTAAGGTTCAAAATGTAGAGCAATTTTAGATTCTCATTTGTCTAAGTCATCTTACATCAAAAAGATCATCAAATCCTAATGACATGACATTCTCTGCATCACTTAAATTTACTATTTCTGTTTTTTAGTTATCACTAGCCACCCAAGTTTATTTCATTATGATTATTCCTGTAAAGTTTTGAAGCCTTCCTAAATATTTTCTGTTCCAATCTCTTTCCACCAGTTTGTCTTCAGGCAACTCTAAAACTTTAAAACATCTTTTATGTCGGTGAGTCTATTTCTGTTTTACTTATAGTTCCCAAGGTATACTAACTAGTATACATAAAATAAACAAGTTCATACTGTATAGCACAGGGAACTATATTCAATATCTTGTAGTAACTTATGGTGAAAAAGAATATGAAAATGAATATATGTATATTCATGTATGACTGAAGCATTATGTTGTACACCAGAAATCAACACGTTGTAAACTGACTGTACTTCAATTAAAAAAATATATATATATAAATCTTTTATGTTATTATTTGTATAATCAGACATTTTGATGACTTTGCTTCTAGAAAGCATGGTCCCAAGCTATCTTTCCGAATTTACTGTCAGGTAATCTTTGTATGAACTATTATACAAAGTCACTTTAACTGGAGGAATTAGGAGACAACTAGAACTATATTTTTAGATAGGGATTATCAACAACTAATGAAATGTATTTTTTCTTTTTTACCTAAAATTTGCCATTGAAATATTTTCAAACAATTTCTAACCTATATCTAGTTTTCCATTGGAAGACATTTCATTTCAATTGAATGGCAGTGTTGACAAGATCTCTAAAACACATGTTCACACTGACTTTCACATCATTTCCAAATATTTTACATTGCACTCATATAATGCAGGACTAAGAATGCCCTTCTAGGAGTTTTGGATGTTGTGCCTTTTTTTGTAGGGCAACTGCAGATCATTGCATGTTACCATATTTCGTTCATAATACTGTGCCTGTGAGAACAGACATGGAATATAACATTTTGTAACAGAAGTGTCAATATGTTAAAAAGAGATGGGAAATTTTTTAGTATATTGATACATAAATTGCAAGGCACTTCGATCAGAGAAAGCAGTTTTGCTTACAGTTTCATAAATCTGGTTCTCTGCATTTTCAATTGTCTTTAGCATATGTAGCGCCTAAAATTCTCATCTTTTGTGCTCCTTATGTGATTTCTCCCAAATTGACTCTGTCAATACAATTTTCAGGAGTATTTTTTATATGGTAAAAACTGCATTTCCAGTTAAAATCAGCATCTACACTTAATTTTGTGAATAAAAGTTTAAATAGTTATGGAACTTGATAAAACTGCATCTATGATTCAAATGTAATATATAAAATGCATTATATACACACACACACACACATAATATTGGGTAGAATTCTCAAAGTATACCAATAAAAAATCAGAATAGCTTGAATTAAAAACCTTAAGTAAATGAAAGCTAATGGTGATCCAAAAATAAAGCTACGTGTGTTAATTAACTGCAGGATTTGTTTAAAACAGAGATTTAATTGTATTAACATTAAAGGAGGGAAACTTCAAAACAGAGGGTGGCAGGACTGAATTTCAAATGTGTTCTTATTAATAAATGGTTATACTTCTTTTGGATTTTTTTCCAGAAGGTACATCAAAATATTCTGACAATAACTGGTGCTGGCGATATTACAGTGACACTTTAGTCACATTAACTAAATTATAATCATGTAACACAGCTTGTCTTCTCATTATCAGAACTATCCTTTTCAAATTTTTAAGCACTTGAAAGTGATAAATGTTTCCCACTGCTTCAAAAAAATAAAACTATTTTTCAGGTATAACACCATACCTGTGACAGAATAATACGCCATCCATCTGGAAGGCAGAATGCTCATTTTGTATACTGTATATATTGACATAAATGATACCTTTTAAACTTACAACTTTTTGTGTGAAGTGATATATTTTTCTTTCCAGCATAACAAGTATAAACTGTTTATTATTTTAAAAAATTATTTGTTCCACTTCAATTTAACTTAAACATCGTAATACAAATAAAAGATTGAGCACTGTAATAGCTAAAATGTTAGTAGGGAACAGCTTTCAGGAAAAGCTAATTAGAAATAATCATTTCTCTAATTGTGTATGTGTAATAATTATTTTCAAAAATTGGCAATTTTTTCCTCTGTTTTTTTTCTCTCCCACTTCCCATAAAAACAGAATGGTAATCCAGTGTCTTTATGAGTGATCCCAAGTAGAAAACATAAGTGGCAAAACTGACATCAGAAAACAGCTATCATAAAGTAGTTGGCATAAAGACAAATTTTCAAAATTAAATATTTATATGTCTTGGGCCTCTAGTTGAGAACTCATTTAGTATCAAGACAGCAGGTAACAATATTTTTGTAGATTCTCAGTTCTATATAAAATATTTTTTCACTTTCACAATTTTAGTTCTGAGACCTTTTATGACAATCCACATCATTTTTTAAAATCAAGGAACAACTAACACTGTCATACGACTTTGGCATTTTCATGTTGATAAAATTGACATTGATATTGCAACTTTTAGTTTCTATTCAGAGACACAGATACACTTTTCCACAGAAAAAGCATGTTGAATAATATTCTAAATATATTAGGACTTTCAAAAAGACTATCCTATTTTACTCCCCTTATGCTAAAAGGTGTCATATTGAAGTCACAAAGTATGCACACTTTAGTGAAAGAATAAGAACCATACAACACTGAATAAAGCTGAAAAAAACTGACTGACATACAATGACTAATTTGATAAGTGAGGTGATCAGGTGTCTTGGTTTGGTAAGAAGAGTTTCAGTTCTTCTTTGGCAGTTTTGTGTGCTGTAGTCTCTGGTGGGAAAAATGGGCAAGGAAGAGATATGTAAAGTTTGAAGGCAAATTTCTGTGGTGCACTGGAATATGGCTTTGTGATTTAACTCTTCCTTATAAAGATTGTGATGGTATTTCAAAGTACGTCTGAGGCTTATAGATAGGAACCTTGGAATTAATAGATCATTCCTCCAGCAGCCCTTTCAGAAAGCCAACATACACAAGACTATGAAACGTGGACAAAATTGTGTAGTGGCACATGAGACACCAAGCACTGATCTCACCATCCTTGATTAACTTGTCAAAAAGACTACTTTTTCATGAGTAAGTTTATGGACCAAATGTGGACATATGTTGAAAAAGTAAGTTGTACATAGATGAAAAGTATGGTAAGCAGAAGCCACAACCACCAGATGATCAATTGTAGTGGTGTCCAGAAAGATGAATGTTTAAACACCTTATTCCATCACAACACACTGTCCCAGCCTGCCCAGTGGGCCAGTAGACTTGACAGGATTCTGAAAGACCTGATGCTAGGTCTCTCGACCAACAACTAACCAAGCTTCAGAACATGAACCACCCGGAACTTTCTGATGAGGTTAAGTCAGGTATTATCATCATCTCCTCTTTACAGACGGAAAAACTCAAGTTCAAGGAGATTAAACATCTTAGGCTAAATTATTACACAATAGTAGCAGAACTAAAACCCAAACACAGGATTTATAGTTTCAGTCCTTATTCTCTTTTCATGATTCTTCCACTTATTACCCAACTGAGAAAGTTTGATTTTCCTTTCATAGATACTATCAAAAATTATAACCACCAAAACTGGGATGTAAGAATATTTCAATTATTCAAATATTTTACTTCCTAGGGTTTTACATCGATTTTTAGTGATAACAGTAACTGAAAAGATACCCACTTAAAATAATTTTCCATTTTCAACACAGGTATACTTAACCACCTGTGAAAGCCTTTGGGTAACCTAGTGCAGTAGAATAGTTTGTGATACTATGGCCTATTTGAAGCAATTTATTTTGCTAATGTAGTCAAAGGTTTCTTCGCTATTATCAGTTTGGTATTTCCTCGTGGGTAAAATAGATGAAGAATATTTATGGGGAATGACATGGTCAAAGAAACAAAAGTTGAAAGACTCAGATATCACATTTAGCAGGAGGGGAAAAAAAGACCTGAAAAACAACATAGTAAAAATTCGATTGGCAGTTGAAGCTAAGGGAAAAGTGAGGTTAAGAGGAAATTGGCACATGTAACTCCATGTTTTTTGTTTCGTTATTAACTATCATGAATCACAAAGATCTTCTGTTGAAACAGCTATCTAGGGCATTCAAACTGTTAGCTAGCTGACTGTTCAGGGCAAAAATGTTAAATAAAGACATTGTTCATATACGTGCCCTTTACCTAAGTCACCCCCTTCTCAAAATCTACAAAAATTTATGGTATGTACCAAGCTTCAACAAGGGAAGTTGTCAATATGCATACCAGGAATAAATGTTTGTGTTTGTGGCTGGTGGAGGAGTTAATTACATAGATGTGACCACCAGTTGACCCAGGAGCTGGATCCAGGCAATTGAGGCTCTTCTCTCTCTCCCTGTCCTTGGAATGTGAGTTTTGCCTGCCTTCCCCACTCCCAGAGGCAGCTCCCAGGACATAGCCTTGAACCCAAACGTGGCACTGAGGCTATCCAGACTGGGTATGTGACTAAACCCAACTAAGGCCTCTACATAAACTTTTAAGATTCTGGCCAGCATGTGCAGAGAGAGATATACTCATCTTGCAGCTACCCAAGACAAGCTTCATTATTAACTTCCCTTTCCTATTAAACCAGCCACCTACCAATTTGGAGCTCTCTGCCTTTTTCTTTAGTCTCTCCCTGCCCTCTGGGGGCTGGTTTCAGATTACACCTGGGAAGCTCCCAAAGAGATTCTGACTCACAGTGGTACAGGGTAATAGATATGAAGGTGGTTGGGGTGCCCCGGATCACCCAGCCTTGTAAATATGTGGACACATGTCGGAAAATGATAATGTTGATTCCAGAGAGTAATCAGATGAAAACTGTTTCAATTTTGGCTACTCCTTCACTGCAGGGCATGAGTGAGGGTGCACAGGAAGGTGGGCTTTTACATCCAGAGGAGAATCAGGTGGTACAAAGGAGGACTTGTGTTCTTAGCCTTTCCCAAAGACCAAGGATAGACACATGCTCATGAAGATGTTTCTATCTGTTTGATTTTTTTTTAACTAAATTTTCTAGCTGTCCCACAGTCTCTTAAAAGAATATGCTTGTCCAGCTCAACATTGTACGTATATTATTAACTCAAAAGGAACTATATGTATACAAAATAAATAGTTCTGAAATTGAAACTATTCTCTTTCTGAAGCATTTTAAAAAATATATCCTTTTTACATTAGGCAGAAATATGCAATTACGTATTGTAAATTGTACAATTTAGTGGTTTCCTGTTTATCAAATTTCTAACTATATGCATCACTTAAAAATCAAGTACAAAGGCTCATCAGTGAACTAGTTTGAATGAAGTATTTTCTCAAAGAGTACACTATCAACTTTCAATTTATAAAACGTATTAAAAACTGAAAAGAATGACTCAGCCATAAAAAAGAATGAAATGATGCCATATGCAGCAACATGGATGGATCTAGAGATCATCATACTAAGTGAAGTAAATCAGACAGAGAAAGGCAAATACCATATGATGTCGTTTATATGTGGAATCTAAAAGAAATAATACAAATGAACTTATTTACAAAGCAGAAAGAGAATCACAGTCATGGAAAACAAACTCATGGTTATCAAAGAGGGAGGAGAAAGACAAATTGAGTTTGGGATTAGCAGATACAAATTACTATATATAAAATAGATAAACAACAAGATCCTACTTTACAGCACAGAGAACTACATGCAGTATCTTGTAATAACCTATAATGAAAAAGAATATAAAAAATATATACATATATGTGTATACAGTGAATCACTATGCTATATACCAGAAACTAACATTGTAAATCAACTATACTTCAATTTTTAAAAAACCCTAGAATGCACAGATACATAGAAAAATTGTTTTGCAATTGTCTAAAATGGACATTAGAAATAGACAGATGAGGGAAATCCAACATACAGTAACCAAGAACAAAGAACCAAGCCAGGCTGGGAAGAGTGGCAGAACCCAAGGATAACAGAGCAGAAAAACAAAACATCCCACTTACACTAGATTTGGAAGAACAGCTGTGAGATTGAACCTGAAGTGGGTAAACTGCTGAAATCCAAACACACACAGACATGTATAGTCTTAGTAGCACGTGAATTGAAGCTCCTAAATGTGTTAAGATTGTCCACACAAAAAACACTATGGAGGAATTAAGAGAAGTTTCAGAGAAGGGAAGATAAACTGACTGGTCAGAGGGAGAGTCTCCTCCTGTTTTTTCATTCATTATGTACTCATTCAATAACTATTTTTAAGTCTACAAATTTAGGCAACTGGCAATGAGCTGAATATATACGATAAATAATGTATGTCACTGCTTTCAAAGAACTTGTTGATCTATAAAAGAGTACAATCTTTAAAAATGTAGTGATGTATGTGCTGGGAATGGAGAGATAGTAAGGACACACTGTAAGGATATTCTGAACAACTGACAAGAAAGAACAGAACAGACAGGATTATAGACACTTGTACTTGTATCTTTTTTAAATTATGGAAGGATTCCCACCATCTAGTTAATTAACACATCCATCATCTCACATATTTATCTCTTCATAGATACTTAGATGTTCCTATATACTTAGATCTGATTTTCTGAACAACTGGGCTAGGTGTGAATCAATCCAGTGTCAGGTACTTCCAGAAATCCTAAAATCCTAAAATAAAATACTTGCTCTTTAGTTGTTCAATTATTTGCAACTGAGAAAGATTTAGTCAAAATATAGCCCTTTTCTTCAACTACATAAAAAAACTGGACATTGTGAACTAATCCAATTGCTCACAGATATTAATTTGAGAGAAGGAAACTTTTGCTATTTTGAGACCTAGACATATAAAAATTCAGTCCAGTTTCCATGTGACGGTCTGGGACATAATATTAGGAGAAAGCCTGTGAGAAGAAAAATTTATCTGTGGCAGATGTTTCTAATCTTAGGGGAAAAAACTTACTATGATTTGTGCAGAGCCATTCTTAAGTTTTATTTTAATACTTTGTGCTCAAAATATGCATTGTTTATGATGCTCCCTTTGACTCAAACTTTGAGAGAAACTTACTGAAGGGGAAGAAGGAAACTCAATATATAAATGATGTAAATGGCTAGTTAACGTAGCTATTTTCTGTGATCACCTGGGTAGTGGTATTTAGCATGACTATGAAACATGTAAGTACTCCTGTAAGCTTTCCAAATTGAAGTTATTGGAAAAAAGTTATTATTGAAAGTAATTTGCTTCACAAATATAGTTTGAGATTATCAGATGTATTGTCTTTTCATTTTGCTTACGGCATCCTTCGCTGTGCAAAAGCTTATAAGTTTAATTAGGTCCCTTTTGTTTATTTTTGCTTTTATTTCTATTGCCTTGGTAAAGTGAGCTAGATACATGCACCCCAATGTTCACAGCAGCACTATTTACAATAGCCAAGACATAGAAGCAACCTAAGTGTCCATCAACAGATGACTGGAAAAAGAAGATGTGATATATACATATGTATCTATATATATCACATATATATAAAAGATATAAGTATCTATATCTGTATATATACAATAGAATACTACTCAGCCATAAAAAAGAATGAAATAATGCCATTTGCAGCAATATAGATGGACCTGGAGAGTATCATACTAAGTGAAGTAAGTCAGATGCAGAAAGACAAATATCATACTATATCACTTATATGTGGAATCTAAAAAAAATGGTAGAAATGAACTTATTACAAAACAGAAACAGGATCACAGACATAAAAAACAAATTTATGGTAACCAGGGGGGCTGAAGGGGATAGGGATAAACTAGGAGTGTGGGATTTACAGATACTAACTACTATGTATAAAATAGATAAACAAAGTCCTACTGTTTAGCACAGGGAACTATATTAAATACCTTGTAATAACCTATAATGATAATATGAAAAAGTGTACATGTATAAGTGAATATGCTATACACCAGAAACTAACACAACGTTGTAAATCAACTATACTTCAATAAAAATGTAATTTCTTATATATTAAAAATAAAATCAATGCATTATAATATATATTCTATAAATAATAAATCATTTTTATTAAATTTAGGTCATATTTTAAAATGAAGTTACATAAATGAAAAATGAAATTTCAGATTGGTTGTACACTTAAATTTTCACTTACTATACTTCTAAATCTTTGTGTTTTTTTATTAAATAGCCTCTGTATGTATTTAATTAAAATTTTCTCAACTGAAACAGTATTTACATTACTAAATACAGATAATACATGCTGACAAACCAAATACGTACTTGCATAGTTCTAAAACAGAAAAATGGCTAAGTAACAATTATTTCAGATTGCTTTATGTATGTCATAAAATTCTTTGAAATTTTCATTGTACACATTTCATCATTCTCTTTGTCTCTTTCATAAAGACTATAGCAACTTTCTCAACCAACCAACCAACAAAAAAATCAAAACCAAAACAAACAATAAAACCTCTTTGCCCATCAAGAGTTTTTCCCAATATATTCCGGAAGTAGAAATGAATGTTTCCATCTATTAGGCAGAATTACCTCAAGACAGTGTTTTCAAGTAACTATGAGATTGCTTTTTTCTTCCCAGCACTTTTAAATCATTCTCTTGTTGTTTACTTTGTTTTCATTTTTTTTTAAATCTTTCTTGTTTTCATTGCAACAATATCTTAGTTCAGATGAGATACCTAGTTGACATCCCTCTTTCTTTTCCTCTCAACTGACTAGTTTTAACTAAAATTATCACTCTTCTTCTCTTTCTTTCCAAATCATGTTCCCTTCCTTCAAGTTTTGTACAAGATTCCTTTCAATGTCCACATGTTAATATTTAATAAAGGTTTAGGCAAGAAAGGAAAAAAGGAAGTTACGGGAAAAGCACTGAAATAGGAATTACTCAGCTAGACATTAAAAAGGACCTGAATGTCATTATTTTCACGCCTTTGTTAAATCCCTCAAGTACGCACTGCTATTACAAGGGTCTCAGCTGCGGGCAACCAAAAGGACACTCATGAAGACTCATGAACTCTTTCAGAGACCGCGCCATGTCATACGCTAAAGCACTGTATTAATATTATAAGTAATTAATGGATTTAATCAAACCAGACATAAGGTGCCTCAAGCACTGGTGTACAAAATTCCAAAGAGCAATCACAGCATCAACTGCACTGGCTCCTTCTGAAAGGAAAAAGCTGCTTCTTGCCTTCATGTATCTAATTTCCATCCCAACCCCCAGGAAGCAGGTTATTTTCTTTTAAATTCATCTGAGTATCTCTTTAGGTCCCAAGACAAGAGTCATATGGTGAGTTTCTGAACAATTTCACAAGGCACTCTTGCCAGCAGGATTTTATTTTCTTCTTCTTTCCCCAAGATACACAGGAGGTACCAACTTCCCCCGTACCACAACTTCCTTCTGCCTGACCCGGCAAGGCGCCTTGACTAGACACTAGGGAATTTTTGTTTGTTTGTTGCAGCCAAACATTCCAACCTGGAAAAGCAAAGCAGGCAGAAAGTAGAGATGTATCCCTTTAGTATCAAGGAGAGCACATGACTGGCTCCCTTCCAGACTCTCAAACAGAACTCGGGCCATCTCCGTTTATATCAAGCTCCCCACTTACTGTGTAAACATTCTCCATTATGATCCTTTAATCTGTGAATGATTCAACAGAATGGTACCTGGTATATCGCCATTATTTTTTTTTTATTCTTTGGGATAGCCTGATTAATCTTTTCACAAGATTCATTTCATATTTTTCTTACATGTGAAAGCCACCAAGGACCCAGCAACATATTAAGTTACGTAGATAGATGATGCCTATTACAATATACAGTAGATTTATTTTTTATTAATCCTGCATCTTAATATGTACTTATAGCTTCGCGTATTATCACAGCTCATAGAAATGCAAAAGCATTCAGGTAAGTGTTTCTGAACCTAATGTGCAATTGTGTGATCATTTATGAATATTTGTTTAACTCCTCAATCATCCTTCCAAGTAAATGCCACACTGAACATTCAGTATCTTTGAACGTGAAACGTCTCACACAAAGAATCACTTCCATTTAGCCATAATTTTGCAATAACTGTGAGATTTTTTAATATAGCATTAGAGTATGAGTTTGAACATATCACCTTTGGGATGTTCTGTTATGAGCCAGAGGGTGCTATTACACGGGTGCCGGACTCCGTGGCTCCAAGCATTACAGTCTCACTACAAATAAAGAGTAAAACTGAGATGCATGCCACATTCGTATTTCAGTAAGACTATAAATCTCAGTGGCATTAAATTTGGCCTGAAAGTTTAAAGACCAAAGGAGAAAAATATTCCAAGGTTAAGAATGACATGCTTCAAACAGCAAGATGAACCAAATTCATGTGAAATATACAGCAGGATTTTACATTTTGTCCTTTCCTTCTTCGCATTTTCCTTACAGACTTCCAGGAATTAATTCAGTAGCCCAATTTTTGTATGGCCCAAGTTTTGTATTAGAGTGATGGGGTGACCTTCAGAAAAGGCTTCAGATTAGACACGATTTTTTATTATACACTTCAGGCTTTATTTAAAGAAACATTTCGTAATTCTCATAGGAATACAACCTGACATGATTCATTTAAAATGGCTGGCATATGTGTCAGCACAGTTGACAGCAGAGAATAAATAGCAGCGCACTCCTGAATCGGCTCATTAATTCTCTTGGTAAATATGGCAGACACTTTGAAAATAAGAGGTAAAAATAGAGCCCTAAAATGCTTACTCATGTAAATTCAAGATACCTGCATTAGGCAAGCTGAATGAGAGAGGAGTATAGGTTAACTGGAACCCTCTCCCAAAAGAACATCTGGACCATATGGTCTGTTGACATCCTATCTTATAAATTAAATGGAGTTTATCCCAGTGTCCAGAACCTAAAGCAGAGGAAAGATCAAACCATGTATCTGGGCCAATACATTTTGTGACCAGACGTGAAAGCATGAAAAATTTACCAAAGAGTGACTACCACTCAGTGTGGCCTTTAGGGACACAGGTTAGTCCATCTTTCTTTCCAATAAACCAGTATTACCACATTACCTGCATTCATTTTCTGTGACAAAAGGAGAAAAATATTGACATCTAATTTTTAATTCCTTATCCCTTTTGGCTGCCATAGATATTATCTAGTATTCATTATTTCAACCTTGGCTTTCACATGTCTCCCAGCTGAGTTTGGGTTTAATTCCTAAGTAAAACCTACCTGGGATCATCTGAAGTATCCAGCATATGTTTTCAGGGCTTGATGTGTTACACTGTTCGCTTGTCCCAGACGTTTTCATTTTCATCTTCCCTGCAAACTATGATATAGTCTCTCCCACTGGCAAAACACCAATGAAGGAAGGGATATGACTGCTGCCTTCCTCACGCCCCTCAGTCTAATTGGACTTGACAAGCTTCAGCCAGAGAAATTTGAGGCACAGTAACACCATGTCTGAGCAAAAGTTTTAGAAGACACTGGGAATTTCTGCCAAATGTTTTATGTTCCAAGCGAGGCCTGCTCTTTCATCCAAGAACATGGAATACAGAGAAACAGGGAACAGAACCACAGCAGCTGACCCACAGTCAACGACAAGTAATATAAGAAAAATAAAACATGTTGTAAGCTACTGAGACTTTGAGTTTGTTACTAATGAAGCTAATAAAATTAATACACTCATTTAAGAAATGCTGATTAAAATAAAAAGTTTCAGCAACTGAATTGTAATGGTGAAGCTGAATCATCTGAGCTGAAGTATCAATGAAGAGTGGGGAAAATATTACTTAAAATAGAAATGTGATAGGATGTATCTACAAATTCATATTAAAACAAACTAGGAAGATATTACTAGCAATTTAAACTGCTAAAGAACATAAAAGATATTTTCTTTGCCTTTTGGTTACGATAACTCGGGATGAAGTTACAAATCTTCTGGTCATTTAACGCTCAGTTCTGAGTGTTCATGAGAGCTCTCTGCCCCCACGACAGTCCTCTCAAGCTGAGACTGTTTTTCGTCTTTGAAGTCATCTGGACATGGCAAGATGATGAGACAGACAGTCTATTTTACTTCCTACTGTGGACCCCAAAAAACATTCCCCCTGCCTTCTTCTTTCAAGAGACTGGCTCCTCTGAAATCAGTGTTACCCACGGTGTCTCCCTCTGCTTCTCCTGACACTGTTCCAGCATTGGTCGGTGCATTCACTTCCAGTGGCTGAAGGACTGCTCAGTGCAGCTTACCTCTTCACAGGTCCACTACACTCCTCCTCTCTTCACTCACAGTGACTTCAAATACTCACATTGAGGACCCACTGAAAACTCTGGTCTCTCTGCTTCTAGACTTTGTCAGCTCTAACAGATGTTTTCCCCCCATTCCTTAAGGCCTATTTCCATCGACGCACCCTGCATCTTGCACTTCTGAAGTCTCTGAAATCTCAATTTCAGATATGCCATTCTCTGCCATAGCCTATATTTTCAGCTCACTTTTTTCTAGTACTCACATTATAACGATTCTTTGTATCATTTAAGTTTTTATTTAATTGAGCTTTTGACTCTTCTCTATCATGACTCTTCTGTTTCTTCAATTTTTACTCCTCCTTACCCAACTCTGACCATCATTTATTAATTATTATAAACAGGACATGCAAATGAACTTTAACATTTGTTCACTTTCCCTGTCATGTTGCCTGGTAAAAATCTCAGCCTCTAGAGACTTGAATCACATATATATGCATATATGTACATACATATACTTTTTCCTCTGTGCCTAAAACTGAAGGTAGAATGTGATATGAAAGACATTTCTTTCAATACAGCCCCTCAAACTAACAGAAATAGTATTTTTAATGACCTGATTTTCCAGATTTTGCTAGAACCATAGGTGTTTATTTTTCAAATATCCCTAAACCTCTCACTGCCATCCAATTCACTTCACTAGCCATAATGATCTCTTTTATGCTCATGTTCAGTGATTTTAGCCAAGCCATTTTATACTTTCTAGCCTTAAATTTGCTGTTTCACCACTCACTTGTAATGGTAGTTCCTTCTTATTCTTTAGGAATTAAATCAGCATCATTGTCTCAGAGAGACCTTCTCTGGCTACTCTATCTGAAGGTGATTCCCTGTAACACACCCATCCTTACATATTTTCTTTCCTGTGCTTACTAAAATAATTATCTCAAGTATTTTAATCTGTATCGCTATCTTCAATTTAGACAGTAAGAAATGAAGGGAATGTGTTTTGTTCTGTGCTTTATCCCCAGACCCTGATATTCCTGCTTATAGGAGGCATGCAATTAATATTTGTTGCATGAGTGAAAGAATGAGTAAACGGATGAATGATACATTATGCAAATTACTCGAAACTACTTTGCTTCTGGTGTTCCAACTGTAAGATAATATGGTTGGACTACATGATGCATAATGTCTTTTTTATGGTTGCAATCATGTCTCCAACTCAGACTACAGTCTAAGGTTGAATGTGCTGGTGCTCTGAGGTGTCTAAACTTGCTTGGCTGTTTCTTCCGAGAATAGAGGCTACAAGGCTAGATCTTGAAACTGCTAGGACTTTTTGCTGGTTATTTGCTTTAACACCTAAAAAGAAAACTATCCATCAAGAGGCAAAACAATTAGCAGTCCAAACACCCTCTTTACATAGAAAGCCACATCAGTATCAACGTAAACGGTGTCTGTAACGCACTAGACACTCAACCAAGACTCACGTGGATTCTCAGTGCCTCTTGACAGGAAGTCTACCCCTTGTGTATGTTCCACTAACTCATTCACTCCTGAGAGGTCTCTTCTCCATGCATCTGTCCTCCTTTATCTCTGTCACTATTTCTATATCATTGGTAAACGGATTCACCTACAATCAACCCCAGGCTTCCACCGCAATGCCCTTTGTAGCTACCCAGGCACGAAACTAAAACGTGAACAGTTTATATTTTAGGTTTCACTGAAGATAATGAGCAGATATACTTTGAGTTTTCCTGACAGAATTTTAAAATTCATTTCCTGATTCTTCTAATTAAAGGTCACAATTGTAACTAACATGCAATTTGGTTAAGCTGTCATATTATGAGAGCACAATTTTCTCTCAGTTTTCCCTATGTATTGACATAAAGCTTTTGAGAGGAGTGTGAAGAAAGATAATCGTGGCGGTGCAGAGTAGAGATCAATTATTTATATTACTCTGGGCAGAAGCAGGTCAGATGTGAATTAGACTCATTATTTTTCCTATTCCCTCAGGCCCCCACCAGCAAATAGTCATTGATTCTTTCTCAACATGAGTGACTTCCCCTAAACTCTGCATACACATTTTTAAGTCACAAATGCTTTATTTAGTTATTTGCTCAACTATTCACCTTAAGTAAATCCAGTTTATGAAAAAAAGTACATCCACAAAACAAGTAAATCGAAGGATGCTTATCCCAAGACTTTCTGAACTTAGGTCCATTAGAGAATTAAGCCCTAAAGCTCTAAGGCATTTATTGTGTGTAATGAATGGACTTCTCTCTTGTGCGTCTAAAGTGCTCCTAGTTATTAAACAGTCTTGGGATATTTGAGAGAGTCACTGCTTACATTATTTTCTCATATTCTGATTCAAATTAGGAGAAATCCTGATTGAGAAAATTTTACATTATAATGCAGAGAGAGCAACCCGGTGGCTATGTGAATAAAGAAGTGCATAAGAAAAACAACACAGAAAGAACAAAACAAAATGAAAACGTTTCACAATTTAGTACCAAGAATGCAAAAGGAGCAAAGTACAAGAAAATTCCCATTAAAAGAGACAGCTTCCACTCAACTACAAACGATTGCTATTATGTGGGAGGGTTAGTTCAAGGTTACCGTGTCTACTTTTTGAAGAAAACCTTAAATCTTAGATGTTTGATGTGAGATTTCAGAGTTTTGAAATCTTTGCAACTCATTTAAAAACTTACAATGTATTATACAGGAAAATACACTACTTCATGGGTTATACCCACCTCCAGGCTGCCAGTTAGTGAAAACTCTGCTTTAGAAAAATAATCTGATTAGTAAGCTCTCTAATAACATTTAAATATATCATCCATTAACCAAAATTTTATTCAAATGGATCTAATTGGAAGAGGTAAGTAAAAGTGTACTTTGCGGACAACACTGCTTACCCAATCTGTACATTCTTTAATTTAATAACACTGACTAGGAGCAAACTACCTTCAGTGTGGCTTAAGTGTTAGACTTACTGTTTTTTTGTTTATTTATTTATGGACAAATTGAGATGGATCTGTGTTTCATGAATCCTTATATTAACCAAATGCAACAAACACTTTTAATCACTAAATTATCCTAATACGGGATGCAGAATTCCTGAACACTCACTGGGATCTGGCATTAATTAGGTACATATAAGACATGACATCCTATAAAATTTTCAAAAGGAACAATATTATAAAACTGCAAAGTCTCACTTTTTCTCTTGAAGACTTTACTTTGTCTAAGAGTTTCCTATAACAAGTTCTTGCTTGGTGTATTTGTTTATCCCGATGGTGAGTCTGTGTTTTGTTTTTGTTTTGATTTTTATTGGAAGTTTATTATCTAACCAACTGTTCTACTGAATGAGTTCCCACTACAATTCCATCTACAAATAATTCTCCAATGAAACGTTTCCACTTGAATGCTTAACCTTATTTCTTGAGAGTCTTCCCTCTCACTTGGTGCTCCAACTGTACTGAGCAGCCGGACATTTCCTCAAACAGCCTTTCAATGCCTCTGCTCTGCTCAAGGTGTTCTACCTTTTGTCTGCTTGCCTGACTCCTTGGTCATCCTTGAAAATATAGCCTAGAAGCTTCCTCTTCCGAGAAGCTGTCCTTCTTTCTCCCAACCCACTTGCCCACAAAACTGTAACCAAGCCAAGAGCTTATCTAAGCTCTAGACGAGGCTATTGTCAGTGAGCTGCACAACATAGCAACTTATTTATTTGAATGTCTGATCTCCCTCTGAGATTATTGGCTCCTTGGCTGGCTAGAGGCTGTATTTTATTCCTGTCTACATTCTCACACCATCACATGAGCCTGCTCCGTTCACAGTTGGTCCAGTAAAGCCGAATATTTCTTCATAGACGCCTATTATTGGTATTTTTAAAACCTGTGATGCACTCATTTTCTGTTTAAAAAATCAAAAACTAATGTACAGGATTTGAAACCCGAAACATCACCACAACAAATGCCCCCTCCACCCATTTTATTTTCGCTGTTTTTGTTCATTGAGAAACAGTCACAGGGACAGAAATGCATTAGTACAAGAGGATTTAAAGAAGCATCAATAACCACTAAACGCTCCCAGCAATCCACTAGAAGTGCCAAAGGTTTTCTAATTGTTTGATTCTTAAGAGTTTTTGATCCAATTCCTTAGCTCACTCTTCAGCGAGGATGGGCTCTAGTCTCAAGGTTCTTAACCACCTAGATCTTGGCAGGGGTTGGGGGGGGTTGGCCTCCCCACCCCCAGGGTGGAGAATCAGGGGTCCACCACTTCTCTTTTTGAGGAAGAGAACCTGTAAATCCCAAAGGCTCAAGCTGGCTGACAGCTGCAGTCACTGCCCAGCCTGAGAAGACCAGGGAGTCCAGGGGGGTGTTGGGGTGAAGATGGTCAGACCTCCAGAAACTCAACTCCAGAGGCTATCCCAGGCCCCTCTCCATTCCCACACGCCCCAACCCCTCTCCCCTTGTCCTGCAGGGTGGCAAGCCCCAGCCTTCCCCGCAGCGCAGGTAACAGCTGGGACCAGGCCCTGGGAGAAACAGTGAAGTGAATGCTGTTACAGCTTCTAGTATCAGATATTAAAGAAAAAGAAAAGACAAAGAATGGACTAAACCAATTGCAGAGACATTTGGACAACTTTCTCCCTGTCTGTCCCTCTCTGCCACTATCTCTTCTTTGAGTGGGGAATGTAGGTGCCTGGTTTGCATTAAAAGATAGCTGTTTTATCTCAGAATCCTATTTCTTCCCTGTGAAGTTAAACTGGGTTTGGAGTTTTCTTCGCTTCTGCCACAGGAGTATCCACAAAGGGAGTGAAAGAGATTCACATACATATTCACAAAGTTCCTTATGACACCTCTGTCATCACTTGTTTCCTTCAGAATCCCGGTCATTCAGAATGACAAAGCCGTCATCCACTCCCACCCCCCACCCCGAGTGATCGGCTAATCGGCTCACGGGTGTATCTGTACTCTCCAGATCGAGCTGTGCGCAAAATATAAAACGTCCTGGGACTCCTTTCCCCTCCCTCCCCCATTCCCTCTACTTGAGCACGCACGCATTTCGCATTTCGAGTGCGCGCCTGCATATTTAGCAAAGGCGTTTGGCAGAAGCTACCTCTCTTGCAACGCACCCCCAATTCTACCCGAAGCATTTCTCCACAGACTGTCTCTAATCCGGCCCCAGCTGAGGTGTCCTCTCCACGCTGAGGCAGACAGACTCTCTCGGAGCTCGCGTGTCCAGAGAAGTAACGCTTTGGGGTCCCGGAAGGGCGACCGGACTTCGTGCTACAGCGCCGCTCTCTCCCCAGGGTGTGCGGGCGCTGGTGAGTGCGAGAGAGTGTGGGGTGTGGGAAGGGGGGCTTCCTCGCCTCCTGCACTGTGCAGACAACACCTTCTACTCGACAAAACACAGCAGCCGCCACCCTCTCAGCCAGCTGATTGGCCGTCTTTTCTCATTTCCCTGCTAGGGAGGGGGAAGGACCAGTGGCATCCTTGAGCTCAAGTGCAGTAGCAGCTGCCACCTCCAACGCCCTAGAAGGCGGACCCACAAAGAAAGCTCAGCGCCAGGGAGGCGGCATGGAGCACGGCTTGTGAACCGCGGCATGTGAACCACGCGGAAGGACGCAGGGCATGGATCGCTGGACGACGCAGGGCATGGATCGCTGGACTCCGCACGAGCTCGACCTCCAAGGGGCCCCCGCTTCACTGTGGAGATCCTTTTGCTCCTGGAAGGGCATCCGGGCTGCACGCTCTCCTCGAATTTTATAGATTTTCCCCGCACCTCGGCTGTATCTCCCCTAAACAGAACCTTCCCATTCAAGAGGTGACGGCGCTAACACCTCCAGGACTTTCCCACACACCCAAGATGCGCTCCTACAGGAAGAGGTGGACCATCTGCAGGATAAGTCGGCTCCTGATCTTTTTTAAGACAAAAGAAACAGCAAGAAATGAGGGGCAGAGGGGACTAACTCATGGGGTAACTTAGGATATAACAAAAAAGCGAAGCCATCAATGAAATGTGAATATAAATGGTAGAATGAGGGCTGAGACAGTTTGTGTGTGTTCCTATGAGCTTGTGTGTGTTTGGTACCATGAATTAAGTCAAAAGCTTGTGTTGAGATGTGTGTGCTTCTCTACACTTACATTGTGAGTTCAACTTTCCCAGCATAGCAGTAGTGACAGCTGGGTTGGCACCCAGAGCTCACCACCCCAAAGTCACTGAAGAAATGCCAACAAAAACGTGCGCTCTATTTCTGTAATTCTGAGTAGAACTCATTGGAAGTATCTGTGTTCACCATTCTGCTGCCTTTCCTTCTTTCTCTGCCCTGTCACTCTAGAGAGATACAAGCTGGTCTCCTGAAACACTGAAGTTAAAGCAGAGGAAGCAGGAAACCCTGCCTCCTCTCTCACCTCTTCCCTGCCTACAGCTGATTTATGTATTGAACCAGAAACAGCAGCACCACCAAGGACACTGCGTTATTTGACCTTCTTTGGAGGAGATTTTTATAGGCTTGGGTATACTTGTAGAAATTGGACACACATGATTTAATAATCTCTCCCTTGTGTTTGTCCAGATGAGGTCTTTAGTTTAACAAATACAACCTCCGTGATTCTGAAGTTTACCCAGGAGGTGGCTATAATTTTGTGTTACTGACTCGAGTTGGAGGATGTGAACCTGGTTATAAACTCATTCAACAGTCCATTTCTGGAAATCCTACTTCTCTTTATATGAAAAAGTTTACATTCCTAAAGGTATCAGCCTTCTTTATACCACTCATTTGATATTCTTAAAACATCCAGAATATTGGTCAACTAATCTTCAACAAAGGAGGCAAGAATATACAATGGAATAAAGAGAGTCTCTTCAGCAAATGGTGTTGGGAAAACTGGACAGCAGCATGTAAAACAATGAAGCTAGAACACTCCCTTACACCATATACAAAAATCAACTCAAAATGAATTAAAGACTTAAACATAAGACAAGATACAATAAACCTCCTAGAGGAAAACATAGGCAAAACATTATCTGACATACATTTCAAAAATTTTCTCCTAGTAGAAATAAAAGCAAGAATAAACAAATGGGACCCAATGAAACTTACAAGCTTCTGCACAGCAAAGGAAACCAGAAGTAAAACAAGAAGAAAACCTACGGAATGGGAGAAAATTTTTGCAAATGAAACCGACAAAGGCTTGATCTCCAGAATATATAAGCAGCTCATGCGATTCAATAAGAAAAAAATAAACAACCCAATCCAAAAATGGGCAGAAGACCTAAACAAGCAGTTCTCCAAGGAAGACATACAAATGACCAAAAGGCACATGAAAAAATGCTCAGTATCACTAATTATCAGAGAAATGCAAATCAAAACTACAATGAGGTATCACCTCACACCAGTCAGAATGGCCGTCATTCAAAAATCCACAAATGACAAATGCTGGAGAGGCTGTGGAGAAAGGGGAACCCTCCTACACTGCTGGTGGGAATGCAGTTTGGTGCAGCCACTGTGGAAAACAGTGTAGAGATTCCTCAAAAGACTAGGAATAGACTTACCATATGACCCAGGAATCCCACTCCTGGGCTTGTATGCAGAAGGAAATCTACTTCAGGATGACACCTGCACCCCAATGTTCATAGCAGCACTATTTACAATAGCCAAAACATGGAAACAGCCTAAATGTCCATCAACAGGTGACTGAATAAAGAAGAGGTGGTATATTTATACAATGGAATACTACTCAGCCATAAAAACCGACAACATAACGCCATTTGCAGCAACATGGATGTTCCTGGAGAATGTCATTTTAAGCGAAGTAAGCCAGAAAGAGAAAGAAAAATACCATATGAGATCACTCATATGTGGAATCTAACAAACAAACAAACAAAAACAAAGCATAAATACAGGACAGAAATAGACTCATAGACAGATAATACAGACTTGTGGTTGCCAGAGAGGGCGGAGGGTGGGAAGAGATACACTGGGATTTCAAAATTGTAGAACAGATAAACAAGATTATACTCTATAGCACAGGGAAATATACACAAAACGTTATGGTAGCTCACAGAGAAAAAAATGTGACAATGAGTGTGTATATGTCCACGTATGACTGAAAAATTGTGAACACTAGAATTTGACACATTGTAAAATGATTATAAATCAATAAAAAATGTTAAAAAACATGCAGAATAAATAGCATTTATAACTTATCTTAACCATTAATCAAAATAAATATATTGTATGTATTATGATACTTAAAATTCTTCTTACTTTCACAGAGCTGGCATTTTTTGTTTTCCATTTCAGAGATGGTGAACTCTGTTTGAATACCTCACTAAGACTTCTTTCCCATTTATCTACAAATAATAAATGCTTGAGAAAAGGGAACCCTCCTACATTGTTGGTAGAAATGTAGATTGGTGCAGCCACTGTGGAAAACAGCATGAAGTACCCTAAAAAACTAAAAATAGAGTTACCATATGATCCAGCAATCCCACTCCTGGGCATACAACCAGAGGAAACTCTAATTCAAAAAGACACATGCACCCCAATGGTCATAGCACCACAATTTACAACAGCCAAGACATGGAAACAACCTACATGTCCATCGACAGATGAATGGATAAAGAAGATGTGGTATATATACAGAATAGAATACTACCCACCCATAGGAAAGAATATAATGCCATTTGCAGCAACATAGATGGACATAGAGATGATCATACTAAGTGAAGTATGTCAGAGAAAGACAAATGTCATATGTGGAATCTAAAAAATGATACAAATGAACTTATTTACAAAACAGAAAGAGACTCAGACATAGAAAAGAAGCCTATAGTTACCAAAGGGGAAAGGATAAATCAGGAGTTTCAGATCCACAGATACTCACTACTATATATAAAATAAACAAGGTCCTACTGTATAGCACAGGGAACTATATTCAGTATCTTGTATTAATCTATAATGGACAAGAATCTGAAAAAGAATGTATGTGTATATACATGTATCTAAAACTAAATTACTCTGCTGTAAACCAGAAGCTAACACAACATTGTAAATCAACTACACATCAATTTTTAAAAATCATGTGATCTCTTTGAGACATTGCTCAAACTTCTTTCAGAAAATAAATAAAAAAGATTCACACACACACACACACACAGTTCTTCACTCTTTAACACTCTCTAGAATGTTGCAAAATCAAGTCCTATTTGGTCCTGGACATAAGTGAGATTCTTTAGTAATGCAAAATGAGTTTCATATCATGTCATAGATAATTTGTGCTTGGCCAACATATTAAATACTGATTTATATTTTAAATATAGATATTTTAATAAGAGAGCACCAGCTCAATTTAATGATGCTCAGGGAGTGATATGAATCATAAAGGTAAAACTGTCATACAATTGGCATGTTCAGGGATCAACCTATGAGTTTTGAATATACTGACTTCTACACTGATAGATGAAAATATATCAACAAAATACTTATATTTAGCATCTTATTCTCTTTGTATTTAAGTCTCTCAGGCAAAATTTAAAATAATATATTTCTATGGTTTTAAAATTAAAAGATAGGTATGTCTCCTGATAGAAATTTTTCCCCATCTTATGTGCATGGAAAGCTGAATTGAAATTACAATAAGCTAAACTTAGGAAGTACTTGAAAATATTTTATTAATTTACTTTATAGATTAATTGATACCCATGTTTTTGCATTCCTTTACAGTGATGAAACATTTATTGACTACTGCCTATGTATAGATATCTGACAAAACCCTTACTCTTAAAGGTAGAGATTGGAAAATAAAAGCGAATGAAATTAGGTACTTGGAAAAATAAAAATGTAATGAGGTTGAAAAGAAGGAGAGTTTACCTATTTCATTCTGCTGGAAAGTTTTCCTAGTCTAAGAAAAACAAATCTAAATGACTCTCTTTGAATAGATAAAATTTTAACATAAAAAATTGGGAAAAGAGAAAAGGCAGAAGAGATATACGAACAAAGTGAAGGCTTTATTCAGGAACCAGTATGGATGCAACTTTGTGTGTCATTACAGAGGAAAAAAATGTCTAGAAGTGTTGAAAATAGGTAGAAGTTAAGTTGGGCAGACCTGGCTTTCACCCCATTACTTTACCCAAACTCTTTCCCTACCCAAAGCACTTTCTCTGCATGTTCTTTATACAAGAACAGAAAACATCAGAGAGTACTAAACTATCAGATGGTCCATGGCCCTGAGAAACAATGACCATTAGGTAGCAAGTTGCCCTTGAAGTAAGGAAAGAGGACAGTGTATTGAGCCATTCTGCAGAGCATCTGTGATGAAGGAGATATTAATCACTAAGAGTGTGAAGGAAAAGCTGGGCTGGTCTAACAAGATAATTCACAAGTCTAGGAATGTGAAGGAGAGGTTGGGCTGGTCTAACAAGATAACTCACAAATCTAAGTATCAGAATACTGATCTGAGTTCTGCTGGACTAACTTGTGAATCTAAGTTAATTAGTGTTGATTTGCTGTTCATGTTTTTTTGCTAGCCAGTTGGATTTTCAAAGATATATATCTGGCTTTGGAATGTTGGTTTGCTGCCTCCCTGCCTCCACTTTTGTGATAATGATGCTGCTAAAGCTGTTCCATGCCTATTGGCTGAATACCTCAAGCTTGTACTTTACCCTATAAAACCTCATGCGCACATCTTGGAGGTGCTCAGAGCTTTGGAGCAGAAGCCCCTCTGAGCCCGCCGGCATAATACATCTGAGTACTCCAACCCTCCGAGTGGTGCCTGTTTCTTGGCTGGCCTGTCATTTCCATAACAAGAGGTGTGGGATCAAGGATAGGGGAAAAATGTCTAGTGGTTTCCTTAAGGTTACTTGGTAATAAAAAATATTAAAAAAGCTAAAAGCCCATATCCCCTCCTCCTCGCTTCCTTTAAAAAGTATCAAGAAGAAACTGTTTCATTACTCACACTCCCCCACATTCATGTTAAAAAGCCTTAATTTAAGCTTCCTTGCTCTAGATATTAAAATGCCCATATCATGGACAGCTCAGTCAAAATGACCTACATATGGGAAATGCTCTGTAGAAAGAGGAAGAGGCTAATAAGGACCATAGAACACACCTCTTTAGGCAGAGGGTAAAAGAAGAGAAGGTTATGAAGATAAAAGATTTCCAGAAGGGTACTGTCAAAGATAAACAAAGCCAGACACCAGCTGAGTGCTGAGGACAGGTTTCATTCTGTAACTACTGCTGTGACAAAAGAACCCAGCACCAGCATGAAACTGAACTCAAATTCCTGCAACAAAAGGCAGGAGACCTTTTAGAGGCTGGGGGTTCTAGGAGAAAGGTTCAGAGGGGCATTCAGGGGGTCGGTCCATGTGACTAGGCCACCTGAATTTGTTAAGCGGTGCTTAATAATATAACTGTAGAATAATAGTTTAGAAAAGATTAATTCATGTTCTATTATTGATAGTAGTATCAATGGTATGGAGCTGGCTGGCACTCTCTGGAGTCATAAAACCCCTACTTCTGGGCTCTCTGTGTGCCTGGAGCCTGTCGACACATTAACCCTGCTCCCCACTGCAGGACCCTTTGCATACCTGCATTTCTGCAAGATACAAAACATCTTCTATTGATGTGTGTTTACCCTAACAAAACTTATTGCCCCAGGAGATAGCCCAGTCTCACAACACCTTAGGTGGACAGGCCTCACATCCTGCCCCTACCAAAGTCATAAAACCTGCTGTTCAGAGAAGTCCCTGACAGATCTTAAACCAATCAGGTACCTATGCACGAACTGATCATGCAGCCCCCTCTCTCCACTAAAAGATCCTTGACGCCCATCCCCGGTGCTAGCACAGCATCTCTCTCCTCTGTGTGGCCCGCTGTTGCTTATAGCACTGTGAACGAAAAATACTGCAAACCATATCAGTAAACAAAGAATGCTGAAACCATCAAGTCAGCAGTGGCTGCCGCCACCCCCCAGTGAAGACAAGCCTGCAGCCCAGCCTCTGCAGCCACTCACAATGGCGCCTTCTGAGCGGACTCAGAATAAGACAGGACACTGGCCCTAGACAGCTAGGTGCTTGTCAAAGGAATGAATTCAATGAATCCAAATGTTTGCTTCCTCCCATACATAGAAAAGCACTAAATTCTTTAACTTGAGATGCCTGGTTTTCTTTAGTTAACAAGTAATCATTTTATGTTTCAACTACCTGGTTTTGATGTAAAGCTCCTCCCCCACCTCTTTGGAGCAGTCCCTCAGAGCGATCTGAGAGCCTGCCACCCCGGGCTGAGTCCTCAGAACTATTCAGTGAATAAAACGTAACTCTCAACTTTCAGGCTGTGCGTTTATTTCAGTCAACAGCAGCATACCTGTTAAACTTTCCTAACTTTTCTCAGTCTGGTCATTCTTCACGAACCCATGTGTCACTGTCACCATGTTGTGTGCCCACAACAAATGGAAAACAATTTAAACTTAATAAGCCAAACATACATTTATTATTTTTCTAATAATGTAATTTCCCCCCAATTTAATAAAATAAACCTTCATAAAAGATACAAGCTAAAGTGACACTCCCTCAATAACAGGAAATATATGTTGGATGTCTCTGTCTTCCCAGAGCCCAGCATCCTGTCATGCACTTAGTATACATTCAAAAATCACTTCTCAATTAATATGTTTACACATGGAAACATTTTAATCAAGAAATTACTGGATAGAGAACATTTAAAGATTTCTGGGGACAGTTTGCAGATTTTTGTCTTATCTTGGCATACATGGTAAGCTATGTGAGGGCAGAGACTATTTGTTCTTAAACCACTCATTAAATCTATAGAACTGGAATGGAAGTAAGTTGGAAAATTCATTGCCATTCAGTAACTAGAAAAGTTTCCTCCCATCTCAAACCAACACGCACATTCCTTCCTTGATGCCACATCTTTCCTATCACTATTCTATCTAGTAGGCACGCACTGTCATTTCTTTTGGCTTTGTTTTCATTCTTGAATTCACTAGCTGTGTTTCCAGCACTAGACTGATAATTCTGTGATGTCAGTTTATGACTAACTCTGCAAAGCTGGAGTTCATGAACAGAGATATATTTTCTCTCCCTTCTAATTCCTTCTTTTTTCTCTAAACTTTTTCTCTTTTGCTCTGTTTTTCTTTGTCTTTAATCTTGTCTTAACAATTATTTCTACTTCTTTCCCCTTTTATTCTAGCTTTATCTTTTCTGACACATGTATACAGGAACATCCTTTTTAACACATGTCAGGGAGTGCGACATAGTGTAGAGATCTATTTATTTGTTGTTATGTTGGGGATGGAAATCTGTCATATGTAAATGTGCTGGAGCAGAGCTCTACTGAGCACATTCATGTGAACCCTTTGATCAGATTATTACACAGTTTAACTATGAACTCCCTTGTGCAAATTATATGGTCTAAAAAGAATCTGAAGCAAGGATTTTATTATCTAAACTTAGTGAGAGCTAAGATTTGAGTGTTGCTCAAACTCTGCATCCTCACAGAGACCCTGTGTGCTGTCTGCAACAGCCTCCCCCTCCTTCACCCTCTGTGGCTTGTGCTGTCTTATTTTTCTTATCTCTGAGGGATGTTATATATTTTTGAGGATGTTATATACTTTTTTCAATGCAATTATCCCTCCTAGAAGTTAAGTCTACAAGTAACGGATTTTATTTTATTTTGTTTTGTTTATTCCTTCAGTAAATAGTCATTGAGTCAACAAAAGAATGAATTTGCTTTTAATATAACAATACTTCTGAACTATTTATTAGAAACTACAGATAGTTTTTTCTTATTTCATTCATTACCTTCATGGGAGAATTGGGAAACTTGACAGTATCTTGTTATGCTAATTGCAAGGGCTTGAGAACATGTCATTATCCTTTCTTCGGTTGAGATGATGGAATTTAATATTTCTCTATCTGCTTTAGGGGTTTCACAAATTCAGCTCCAAAAAGAAATACAAAGGTAACTTGTCTTTGTGATGCTAACTCTGGGGAAGAGCACAATCTATGCATCTACCGATGGTCTCCTGGAACCCTCTAGTGGAGTTAAGTGCGGCTTATCTTCTCCAGGCTCCCTCCTGTCCAGGAAGCACAGCCATCAACAGGGACTCTCCAGCCTTCATGCTCTACATGCACTTACTGAATAATTTATTTGGCGCTTCTCAGTATTTCTTTGTGACATCACTTTTGTCATAGTTGTAAAATGTTATTTAACTTCTATGCTATTGTTTTCCTCAATGACATTTTAAATTCCTTGAAGGCAGTGGCTCTTTCTTAGAGTCCATATATTAGGCACTTAATAAATGTGTTTATCTTATGTGCTACATCATGGTGTACAGCATTTACTATCCAAATCATGAATTCAATCTCCATTATGATTTTGCCTTTAAATGTAGATTAAAGTGCATATCAGTTTTACTCAGATGCTATTTCTTTCAGTACAGTTAAGTAGTAAAAAAGAACTCATTAGCATTTTATTATACTTTCTTTATGACTGGAAGATTTTTTTCTTATTTAAGAGCTCTGTGACAAATGCTTTTCAAATTACCAAACCTTCTTGGTAGATAATATGTTACCATTACCATTAAGAGAACCTGAGGGAAATATATACTAAAATATAAGAGAACATAATAAGCACGAAATACAAAAGTTGTATGACCAAAGAGTATTTTTTTCCCTATATAGAGACAACAAATATTTCTACATAAGTAAATACATATTAGATGAAATTTCCTATTCAAATTTCTTCACCAACATAGGTAGGTATGTAAATGCAGGTGTGTAAATAAAGAAATAGGTGTGTAAAAATAGAAATACATAAGCAGTATGTATACATATGCATTTGCAGATATATACATATATTTTTACATTATATTTGTAATATGTACACTAAAACTTCAGTAGCCTAGGTGTAGATCTGCCTATTGAAATAAACCAGAATGTGAGAAGCAATACTTCTTTTAATGTTGCTTAGCTTACAGAAACTCAGGAATTGGAATGATCAAGACTATTAAAACATTTGTCAGGGAAAAAAAACCCATAGTAATGGTAGTGATAAGTCAGAGTAAACCTTATAGATTTGGATTATCTACACATAGTTTTGGTCTTGGGAATAAAACTAATTAGTTCAACACTATAACAATCTAATGAAAGTATAAAAAAAAGAAGAGAGATTTTAATATCTTTGAAAACAAGACTTATCATACAAGTTTCTGTGAATGTCTTGGTTTCAAAATGACTTTAAGGAAATTAAATTTTTGTGTCTGTTAAAGGGAAATAAATTCTGTAACTAATCTTGATGCATACCATAGAATCAGAGTCACCCCTGCTGGGTACTCCTCCTCTCAGGGCTAGAATTGTCCAGAACATGAAATTTTGATCAATAAATGTTGTTGACTGTCTGATCACAAGAGGAGAACGACAAGAACATGAGTCTTTAAGGGGAAATTTTCTTCACATAACTGCAAATGAATAGACAAGTACACCATGCTGCAGAACTAAAAAAACAAAGAATCTGGATCCTAAAGCACATTGGAAGGGAATATACTGATGATTTCTTAGTTAATATTTATAATTTTTGCCAAATACTATGCTAATTGCCATTATAATCAGCAAATTTTATTTTAAGGGTTGTTTAGGAAGCTTTAAAGTTTGCTCAAGAAGAGAGTAATTTGATTTCGTTATTTTTCATTTGTCAGCCTTTTTATTTAATTCAAGCAGTTCACGTAACAACTAAATTTACTCACAATATCCTTTTTTTGCCCTGTGAAATATTTTGTAAATATAAACTATATTGAAGCTGTATTTTAAGAAATAAAACACTAAAAATAAACTTACTCATAAATTTTCTTAGCCTTATGTTTCACTCCAGAGACCCAAATGCAATCCGAATTGGGCTAATAACTACGCCACAGGCAGATGTATGTCACTTTTATAAAGTATCTATAAAAGTTCATCAGGATAGAATAATTTTCTTTTTAATTTCCCTACTTCAAATTTTAAAGGCTACTGCTTTATTACTTTATATGTCTAACCGTTGAGTGCGAATAATCAGTTTTGGGGGTTCCATCTACATCCCTGTGTTTTTCCAAGTCAGTCAATCAATCAATCAATCAATCTAGACAATGTGAGAATATTTCGGTATCCAGAAGGAACAAAACTTACACTAGTAAAAATTTGCAAGATACACATTTTCAGAAACTTTATGCATAATATCGTAGGTCTGTGTAACCAGACAAGTAAGGCTTAGGCCAGTGCCCAAACTGGTTATCATCAGAAGTCTACCAAGCAGTTACCCAAGTGGCCACCTAGAGCCTCGTGCCTCCTACCAACCACTGAAGCCCAGAAAGAACACCTGAGAGCAGCAACACTGAACAAACACATCATCGCTACACAGCACACATGGGCAAGGATGCTGCACTCTCACTGAGCAAAGACCATGCTTCCCTCCATTGGGAAGCCAGGGAATGGTACTAACAAGGGCCGATTTCTATATAAAACGTTCCTTACATAATGAACAAGAATGCAGAGATCACAACAGTACTGCTTACATGCTACTACCTCCTACTCACTCTCACTTATTGACTCTTTGGCTGGCTTACCTCGGCTTTCAGTGATCATTTCAAACCTTCACTGCATACTAGTAGTCTGATTCTTTTGCTCTATCATTTCTGAGGCTTGCTGTCTTTAACTTATGTGTTATGCCTGTTAGTGTGTCAATACTCATTAGCTCAGCATTTCTCTTTTCATTTCACTCTGTTGCTTTGGCATTTTATCTTTTTGCTCATATTTTATTATGGTTAGGTGCATATTAAATGCTTTGCTCGTGAGAGGTACTCAGGGGATATTCTTCTGCTGTTTGGGTTGTCTTCTTCTAACCCAAGGGTCTCGTCCTTCTTTTCTTGTTCCTTCCATCCCTCATGTGCTCCCTCCCTCCCTCCCTCCCTTCTACTGATACACTGACTAGGCAGATATTACACCATTTCTCCTCATCTTTCTCATACCTGGGGATTTCAATCCAGGCAGATCTTTCATTTCATATTTTAGGTGAACACTTCTTGACTCCCTTGCTACCTCCTTCATTCCTTCAATGAATATTTATCAAATGCTGGCTCTGTTCCAGTCAGCATTCTAGGTGCAGATGATGTGGGATAGACTCCGTTATCAGAGAAGCAGTCTTTCATTATGTGTCATTTCAGCAGGAACCAGAAAGACAAGAATGATTTGGCCATGTGATGATCTCAGCTATAAAAGCTAAGGGCTTAGTGTTAGGTCAAGGGAGCAACTGAAATGTTTCAGGAAAAGAGAGAGAAAACAAAAAAGAAAGAAATGAAGTCAGGCAGTCAGGCAGGCAGGCAGGCAGGCAGGCAGGCAGGTAGAACTGGGCCTCAGTGAATTAAAGAGGCTGAGAAACAGGTCAATTGCAGACCATGTATTTCTTAAGTACCAGTGTATGAGTCTGCCATGGCCAACATCACGAAATACCTCAGACTGGGTGGCTTAAACAACATAAATTCATCTTTCTCATAGTTCTGGAGGCTATAATTCTAAGATCAAGGTGTTGGTAGTTTTGGGTTTTTTTGAGGCCTCTCTCCTTGGCTTGCTGACGGCCATCTTCTCACTGTGTCCTCACGTGGCCTTTTCTCTATGCTCGCACATCCTTGGTGACTTTTCTTACAAGGATACCACTCATACTGTACTAGGGACCCACCCTTATGACCTCATTTAACCTTAAGTACTTCCTTAAAGGCCCTATCTCCACTCTAAAGTACAGTCACGTTCTAAAATACTGGGGGTTAGAGCTTCAACACACAAACTTGGGGAGAATGCAACTCAGTTCATAACAACTAGGATTAAGGAGATGGACTTAATTCTCAATGTCACGGGGGGCCATGGTAGGATTTCACATGGGGTGAACGGGGTGAGTGATTTCTTATACGTGGTTTGTTCATCTTCCACTCTGAGTTGGAGTTTGCTGGTGTTACTTTATGTCCATCTTTCTGATATGAGAGGTTTGGGCACAGGACAGGGAATGTGCAAGCCTTTGTTGGAGGAACCGAAGTTCCAAACTCTCTATTGAGCTAGTGTTAAATAGAATCTACCGGTGTTCTCTCCAGCAAGCCTGAAATACGCTGTAGTGCCATAATATGGGAATTTTGCAATTCGGCTCAGAAGCCTGAAGCTCTCAATATTCAGTCTACCTCATGAGCTGTCTCTCCCTAAGTGCTCATGCCTCTTCCTTGTTCAGCAGAGGGAGGATTTCTGTGGAGTGGTGGGTGCAGGACAAGTGACTTCTGATACTCAGTGTACTTCTTCACCCCCCTCCCCTGGCACTCTGCTCCCTTAGAGAGTTTGGTGGCTTCTGTGCTCCCTATTTATTGCTTAAAATAATTATCTAGACAGAGCTATGATGATGAACTTCCTCCTTTTCTTTCAGTCTGAAGAGACAGTATGGACGGGGGGGGGGGGTTCTCCTGGGAGTTTCTCCTGCTTCAGCTGAATCCCATTGTGATGGTTTCCTTGCTAACTTTCTCCTGATGGGGTCTCCATCCCCCAGGATGCCATGCACTACATTTGTGCATGCTAGTGAACATTCTCAGCATCTTCTAACCTGGGGGCAGACTGAATCAGTGTACAATACACCAAAATTTTCACCTGGCTTCTTTTGGACTACCACTTCTCAAATTTTATGGCAAAATTCTTTAAATCTATCTTTTCTTGGTGGATTGCTTTTGGTGAAAAGAAACTGCTCATGCATTTATTTATTATTAATTATTATTTTGTTTGGACGTAAAGTCAATGATCTGGGAAAAATCTGCCCTGAAGCTTCTCTAAGGATATTTTATTCAAATATTCTGCACATTCTTGTGGTTGCTTCACATTTGGTTTTGTCTTTAGTGGTTCAGTTACATGGCAGCCCCTTCCTCTCTTTAATTTTAAACTGACTTCACTCATTATTTTTTAATTAAACAATGTTTCTGCCACTGGATTTGTGTTTTTTAATCAAGAAAACAAAGCAGAGCAATTAGCTGCTTGAAATTATGAACAAACGAAACGGTTCTCAGCAGATATTGATTCTGTCCTGACTCCTGCACATTCTAAATGAAGAAGGGAACTCATAAAAGGCTCTGCTGTGAACAGAACGGGCAGAGATAACACAGGCTCAGACACACTAAAGTTAATTACCTACAGTAAGTGATTTGAAGCAAGGCCAATAAGAGATTGGGGAGTAAGCATATTAAAGCCACTATAATAGAAGACATGAAATGAGACAAAAGAAATGAGGGATGGAAATGTAATGCATGGAAGGAAATTCATATGGGAGATTAAGAAAATTACATTGCTATTGTCTTTTATTCTAGTTGAAGTGAATGACCTTCACTGGCAATGATTTTGAATCCAGTATTTGTAAGAGAAACAGACTCATCAGTGGTTGATGGTGTACATGTTAACTCCTTTTTGTCCTCCCAGCCCTGCCTTCTTTCCTTATCCCTTGCCCTCAGTGTGTAGATAATTAGATACATGGCAGAAAATTATAGGCATGTGACAACTCAAAGAACATGGATGCTGTGGGCTCTGCTTATCGAGCTGAAGGCAGGACTTTTCCAATGTCATCCTCTTCATCAGTTACAAAACTGCTGGGTTTGTACATTAATATTCTTCAGCTGATGAAAGGACGTTGCTGTCAGACACATTTTTCCATCTTTCATTGAACTGCTGGTCCCAGAAGGTCTGGCCATCAGTTGACCGGATGTCTCTATTTTGGTGGAAAGTCATTTTTTAGTAACTCATTATCATATACTAATAAATGTGAATAATATGCCTTATTATTGCCGTGACAAGTTTGCAATGCACCACATGGGTAACTGGAGAAATGGAACATAAGTCAGGCAACATTCCGGACCTGGGTACTTCCTCCCTGGGTAAGAAGACTGTGCTAGAATCCACAAAATTTTAATGAATATGTACTTTAATAAAGGGGCGTGGAGGAAGGGGTAAACTCTTATAACCTTGCCTTTATTGCTAAAGGTAAGAAGACAAGTGGGGAGACTAGGAAATTAGACTAGTCAGATAACACAGAACCTTTGCTTAACACAGACTGAATCCTTGTTGCATAGTTTTTGAGCTGTCGTCCCTTGACCTGATTCAGTCATTTTAGCAAAATTCTACACCTTAAAGATGTATGTGCACTGGCATATTTCATATTTTAAGGACTATTAGAGGAGTTCAGAAATGTTTTCTGATCTTCTCAGGTTAAAACAGCAAAAGTGCATCATTGGATACAGTTTGCTTTAGAAGACCAAAAATCTGTTCTCGCTGATTAACCAGAAAAGGATTTATCACAGAGCACGGAGCGAATTAAAGAGTGATTAGGCTCGCTGATAAAACAGACTTTAGGCTAAGCATCCAGAAACTGTTTCTCAGGTCACACCCCAGACCTGGGCAGTCAAGGTTGCTGCTGCTCCCGTTACAGTCAGACTGCTGCGGGGGGAGGAGGTATCTGATGCTCAGCTGTTTGCTCCCATGCCAGGAACAGGGCACTTCATGCCCTGCTTCTCTTCCCACTGAGCTCATGTCTGAATCTAAGTTTTCTAGGAACACAACTGGCCGGTGAAACTCAATCATTTTCAGAACTGCCACTTTCCGGAAGGCTGGGAAATGTCGTGTGTGACTGTCAGTCTGGGCAGTACAGGGGACACACTCAAGAATCTAGAATATCTACTGAATGTGGTAATCCAGTATCTGCAATTTTATACTATGGGTGTTTCATAAAGTTCCTTGAATTTCTTGGTGCTCTACAGGTCTCAAAGTGCCTATGGAGTCATTAAAGCATTTGAGCATTACCACAAAATTGTAAGGGCTATGGTCAGGTGTCAGAGTCTCAACTTTTCCTCATACTTAGCAATACTCTGTAGAAAAGTACTTCTAAGGCATCTGTGTAACTTTAATTCATACATTGCACTGACTGCATACTATTACGTGATGTACATGTACCCCAAGTTATTTAATGGTCCCCCATTAATGAAAGGGATAGTCACTGAGTTTCCTATTTTACTCTGCTACAAACATTACAACAAACATCCTAGAAGACATACTATATGCTGTTACTTTTTCCTTTTGTCCTGTCAAAGGGTAACAGCAAGCCATCTCAATACCATTTCACCTTCTTCCTTGGCAATACATCCCTTAAATTTCAGGTGAGCGTGTGTGTTTCTTGTAGCTAATAGTGGCTATGCAACCAAGTAATATAAGCACAGTTTCTAGAAAACATCCTTAAATGCAAGCAACGAGGCCTGTAATGCCCTTCTTTCATATAGAAATTGAAGTGCAAACATGACGGCTAGAACTCAGGTATTCTTTGAGAGTCATGAGATGTAAGATATGGGCTAAAGATGGTGGCTTGGGACAAGATCCTGATGGCCACATAGTGTCCTAACCAAACTGTGTATCTCAAGGCTTATTTTATGTGAGACAGAAACTTCTATCATGTTCCTCCACTGTCATATTAGGTTTTCTGTTAATAGCAGCCACTTTAACAGACATAATTGTGTTTCCAAAGAGTTGTAAACTTTACATTTCCATCTACAATGAATGAAAACATACTTGCCCTTACATTTTTGCTTTTTAATTCTTGCCAATTAACAGGTAAAATATCTGTGTTAATTTAGTTTGAATTCCCTAAATACTGTATTTCAGGATGTTTCCATTTGGCCATTTGGATCTGCTTTGCTCTGAATTATCAGGCCATACTGAGTTGTTTGTCCTTCTTGAAATGTGAGAGCTTTTCATAGGCTGTGGATAACCTTGTATCTCTTAGATACTGTATTGCTTCAAAAACATAAACAATAATTGTAATTCCAGGCATATTTCTAAAAAATTCTTTTCACTGAAATCTTTTTTAGTATTTCTTAACCAAGTGTAGTTTAGGGGGTACATAACCTTTATTCTATTAAAATAAGGTACTTCTGTGGATATTTTGAAGGTTTTTAAAAATAATAAATGGCAAGTAATGTGAACTATAATTTAAAAAATAAAAGCAAGATCAAATGTTCTTAGTCATGGAAAATTTCTGAAGTTTATGTCCACACATCCATCAGGGAGATAGGAGAACATGACGGTGGAGAAACCAAGGTAAACACAGAATGCAAGACATAGACAGAGCCAATAAGAAACAGTGCGTTATCAAGTCCCCGTTCTAACTCCCAGAGCAAAGCAACTTCCCTTCCAGTGGCAATGCTTGGCTGCGTATCTTGGTGAAGGGAAGCAAAAGTTCTAGGATGTGATGATGACAACTGTCACACCTTGTGGAGTTGTTTTATAATTTGTAAGAACATGAGACTCAGGTGTTGTTTTTAATAATAATCTTGAAAATTTCCATGGTTTTATTCTTAACTCAAGCATTCTTTAAAATAAACATTATGCTGTATATGATTTTCTTCCAAATGCTGATCTCCTGACCAAGACTCAGTTCTAGAGGATCAATATTCACATACAGTGTCTAACACTTTGTTAGCAGATTCAAGGCCAGTCTTACACTAGGCACCTTGTGAGATATAACTGTACCTACAATAGGTATAAAATTCCTCATTTTTTTCATTTCATGTTCCTTGGTGTCCCATTTAACTCTGAATCCTAGGAAGTCAACTTCTCTGTATCTCTATTTTCTCATCTATAGTCCCTATCTTACATGTTGGGAAGACTAGATACATTAATACATGTGCAGGCACTTAATTCAGTTTCTGACACATAACAGATTCCCAATAAATGTAAGCTTCATTGATTCCTTATGTGATGCTCTTGGGAAGATGATTTGAATTCATGTAATGGTATATGTGCCATATTCCCTAAAGTAGTGGTTTTCAACCCACCACCACCACTCTTCACCCTCCTGCGCCCGCCAGGGGCCTTTGGCAATCTCTGGAGGCATTTTGGTTATCACAACTGGGAGAAGTGGATGCATCCTAGCATCTAAAAGGTAAAGCCAGAATGCTGCTAAGTATTATGCAGTGCACAGCCCAGCCCCCCACAACAGAATGAGCCAGCTCAACACATCAGTAGTGCCCTGCTCTAAAGGAAGTGGCCATCTCAAACATTCCCGACTAGATGCACAACAAAACTGAAAGCATGACCCAATAAACTTGTTACATCCTACCATCCCCTACTTGATGACGCTTTGAGGGAGATACATTAGGTACTTCCTGCCTAGGCCACTGGGAGCCTTTCCACCAGGGAGCTGGGAAGTTTTACTGCCTCGACCCTCAGCAATACGAGCATCGGCTGCAGAATATGGAGGCCCAGCTTGGTCCGGGGCAGTCATCGGTTTAACGCAGCCTGGCTCAAGCTGCATGGGAGTCCTGTCTCTTTACCACATGCTTTTCACCACCAAGCTGTGGCAGTATCTGTACTGCAGAGGGCAGAATTAGTCACAGAGCAGACATTAGCCACAAAAAAGACAGCAGGCCCACAATAAATATGCCGCAGAAGAAAATGAGTGGCTGTTGATGTTCTAGGCCAGAAACTAGGTGGATAGGGTCCCTATTCACTTGATTTGTGTGACAAGGCATGTAATATTTATGATATATTTAAGGCAGAAATTTCCACTTTTTTTTTAAATAAAGCAGGCTGTACAATGAAGAAAACGTATTTTTATGAGAGCAGTTTGGCAGCACCTTGGCCTTTCTTTTATTTTTCTATCAGGCTTTTTGCAAGTTTCTCTTTGATGCTTCCATAAATCAATAGTTGACTTATGAAATGCAGATTCTGCATACTCTAAAATCCAGAAACCTTCTATAAGGTAATTGTAATTGATTAATATAAGCCTAACTTCAATATTCTCAAAATATGCATATTTAAATGACAATTTAAAATGTAAATATCTATAAGCCTGCATATATCAAAGAAATTATAAGCCTGTGTATAGAAATAGCAATTCCCTTGCATACTCTATGTGTATTGATGCACTGTATCCCTACATAAATCCATTCAAGTGTTACCAAAGAGCTGTGCAAACACAAAATTAAAGTATTATTGTGAAAACCTCAATGTCTGCCTGTACCAAAACTGCTTTTTATTTATGCTAAAAAAATACGGATTTGATAAAACTATAATGCTTTTTTTAATCATGCAACTTATTATATCATTCATATTTTCTTCTCAAGTTATCCAAAGTTTAAAAATTAAAATTAAGCAAAACCAAGCAACTTACTTGGTAGCAATGTGGCAGACTCCTTCAAATCTCTTTTAACCAGTGCTCATAAGAACTATAATAACAAAGTGTATAAAAAATTCCAATTAAGACTTGTTTTCCAAAAACAGATTCAACCTAACTACCGAATATACCAATCACGCAAACTAGTATTAACCTATTGGCTCAGGGCTTAAAAGAAGTTGGGCTTTATAGGTCCGACACCATAGAAAAATGAGGGAATTTACCTCACCATTTTGGTCGCAATCAACTACTATCCTATTATAATATTTTAAAAAACAAACAAACAATAATAATTCTTAATAACTCCTAAAGATTGTGGTCAATAATTGAGAGTACATGATGCTAGAGAAGTAAGTTTGCTCATTTACCTGGCATTTTCGTATACAGGCCTCCCAGCCAGACTCACTAGCAGATATTTAGCTCTCAGCCACTGCTAAGTGAAGCTGTCCTGCAAACCTTGAGGTTTTATTAATCGTAAACTCTATGGAGAATAATGACAGGTCTCATCAGAGTTGGAAATAGTTATACAAATGTGTGTCCTGGTATCTAATTCTAGAGTCCTTTCCTGCACCCTTTCACCAGACCTGTTCCTTGGCTTCCCTCACTACTAGTAAACAGGGAGAGAAAGAAGAGGGAGTAAAGCGTCCCACTCTGTGTTCCTGCCAGGCAGAGGGAGACGGTGGTCTTTTGGTTCCCCTCGCTCTGGACTTACACCCATTTCTTCTCTCACAGAGCACCTGCAGTCTCCGCACTGTTTTTTTACCTCTACCCTCCCGCCCCACTAACACGCCAGCCTCAGTATCTTTAGACCTCCTCTATAATCAATGTAAAATTTTATAAAGCTTTTGTAAGGCTTAGCTTCAAGTAGGTTTTCGGTTTGCTTGTCTTTTTTTTTTTTTTTAACCTTTCAGAGAGGAAAATGCTAAGGATGTGACTAGCCCCTTGAAATGCGAAGTGAGGAGAGGAGGGATGGACGGTAGAAAATGGTTCTATAGAAAACAAATGGATCTGCTTGTATTTTCTTTTCTTTAAACAAAGGTACTTGGAAATCCGAATACTGGAAGGACAAAGAAAGCATTTATTTGTCAACTAAAAATTGTCACTTGCCATGAGCCTCTACAAGGATTAGGTCACTAGCCACTACAGCTGATGACCTTCCACACACCCTGAGAGGAGCTCAGGGTGGAGATGAAGGGTGCTCTGTGCTCTGGGAAAAACTGACAGAACAGACCTTCAGACAGCTAGTTATTGTCAGGAGAAGAATTTATGAGCCCAAATTCTTACATCTTCTCATATCTAGAAAAGCACTACAATCATTAATAGAGATAACCTGCTCCTCGTGATTAGCAGCAACCTTCTGCCAAAATGTGTGCCTGACTGCACATATCCCTTCACCAATATCACATATATACTGACTAACCTAGCCCCCACCTCTTGAGAGTAGTTCCTCAGAGCTCTCTAAGACACTGTCTCCTGGACTATTGTCCTCATTTTGCCCCAAATAGAGCCTAACTCACAACTCTCATGTGGTACTTTTTTTTGGTCAATATACTAAATGTATGTATATAACTGCTCTCATAACTTTATCAATTCTCTTCATTTTTCCATAAATCTTACTTTCCATTGATATTCTGTGGACATTAAAATTTTAATTGAGAAACATTAGGAAATGTGGATTCAAATTAGGAGTGCTGCATTTACAGAATTTAACTATACTCTTCAATAAAGGAAGTTCTTTACAGAAATTATACTTTATCAATAAAGATGATAATTCTTTAATAGTCTAACTGCAGCAGATAATATCATGGATACTCACATATCACCCACTCTACCCTCCAATTAAAGTAACACTGGTACAGAAAGCTTTGTATTTATTTTTTAAAAAAAAAACATTTATACTTGATATATAAATAACTTGAATCTTAGATCCTGAATTAACATATATACTGAATTATATAGAACCTAAGGGTTCAAAGAGCTTTTAGTTTCTGAAATTTTCATAATGGGTTGTACAAACGCTTTGTCAAAACCTGTGACTTGCAGGATGAGGAGTTTCTTAATGTTGCCAGAAAAACAAATAAATAACCTTAGAGTCTTTGTAAAGCTTTCCCCTAGTCATAAAATAATGGAACCTGTAGTTCCTGAAATGATTCGTAAGTCATTATTCTACCTTTGATTGAGCATCTTAATATAAACCTTCAGAATTTACAGAAAGAAAAAATACTCCAGCTATAAAACAAATTAGCATAACAGAAGACCCTCTTTGCCCATCTCTGTCATTAATATTTCGTAAATGGCAACTAGGAAAATGGGGCTTAAATTCACTCTTCACAACTGTGTTTGAACTATTAGACCATCATTCTATTTAGTATTAAAATACATCTATTTGGTGTTTTCTTTCATATCATCGTTGCAATATAAAATTGACATGGGGCAACAATTAGATAATCTTAATGTGAAGCAAGCTGCAACTTGCATGAAGATAAAAACTTTAACCAATCCCTTTAAGCATAGCACATTGTCTAACTATTAAGTGTAAAAAAATAAAACAAAAGCAAAAATCTTTTAAAGCTATTTCTAGTCTTAAGTAATCAATATTATTTGGAATTTGGAAGTGAAACAACTAGTTTTAAGGGAAAGAGCGATCTCTAAACTTAAAATAAAACCTGCTATTTAAATGCGTTTTTGAATTTTGTGGAACTGAGTGATGTGTTCAAGTTTGGTCTTTGAAAATTACTACTTGTCATCATCTGTGCCAATTATCTCTCTTTATAGGTAATAGTTGCTGTGGGGATTATTCCTGTCTTGATAAATTAGAATGGTGCAGACTTTGGAGGTGAGGCGCTGGATTTTCATTATTTCTTCCACAATAAGTGAAATTATGTGTAATGAATTGTAATTTTGTTCACATACACGCAGGTGTTCACAGAAAATGTAGTTTTTGTTTGGTTTGCTTTTCTTTCATTTCTTTGCCACACACCTGTTGAGGAGAACAGGAGCCACAGTCCCACATGCTATATTTAGGACAATCCAGTAAATTCATTTAAATCCAGAAACTTGAACTGTTTCTCTAGGTATACTCATCTGTTTTCAATGAATCAACGGCTCAAATTTCTTCCCTCTATGCCTGCTCCTTCTGATACTTTTTGAGCACTGGTCATAACGTTTGCATGCCCTTGTAGTAATGGCAGGAAACAGGGTGGTGAACCCAAAATGATTTTCTCTGTATCATTCACGTCTCCACTGAACAGTGGCTGATCCCTTCTGTTCCCTGCAGTGATGACCACTGAGGTGTAAATGAGTCCTCCGTCTCACTGGACATGGTGAGGGTATGTATCTTAAAGCATCTGATTCCAAATATTTGCCACACTTCATCACAACTTAGGTTTCTGCTGGCCCAATGAAAGCCTTTTCCAGGCCAAGAGGAAATTTCTGAATTCCTGTATATACCATCTGAAGCTAACAGGGAGTTAGGACTACTTCAGGCTTATCTAACTACTCCCATCTCCAGGTGCCACATAATTTCTCATACACTGAGCTGAATATGGTCACATGCCAGACTCTCCCCAGGAGTTTGCAGCCTCCTTAAAACTGGTCAATAGTCCTGTCACTGGCCACTTCCTCCTAACGTTTTCAAGATCTACTTTCTCCTACTGGGCATTTCTACAGGGGAAATATAAGGACACTACTGTCCTATTGTCCACTAGGGTCTTAATGGGTAGCTCTCCTACACTTTTCAAGGTCATCCTTCTCCTCTGAGATGATAGTCACTCTACCTCTTTTCTTGAAAACTCACGGCTGGTAGGGAAGAGAGGATAAACTGGTTTGCAGATAAGAATATAAATGGAGGGTATTTAAAAAATACAATTTCTGCTTTATATAGATGACTTCTCTTTTTCTTTACAAATAAATGTCAATAAATAGGCTTTTTAAAAGTGGGTCATTACTTTGTTATTATAATAACACAAAACTACTTATCTATTATTAACTTTAAAACGTCTCTTCTGTCAAATACATAGGTTAAGTATGGGAAGCAGAATATAATGATCATGAATGATTCAGGTAAGTGAAAAACAAAGTGAAAAGAAGTAATTTATGAGAAACATCATGGTGCTAACAATGTGGAGAGGCCAGTATCTATTTAGACTATATATGGAGTTATGTCATTCTTCTGAATGTCCACAATTAATATTCATAGTTTTTATTCCACAACCTTCAAGAATGGCCCATTGTTCACATCCTAAAGTCCTTGAACCTGACAATATGAGTCCATTATTTCTTGTTTATTGTCTGATGGGTTTGTATAAGTAACATCTGCCTTTTTCTAAAAAGATTCATAGGTTCAGCTTTAGTTGACAGCACCCAATAACTTTCAACTGTGACTGCAGAAACTCAAGATTTTCACCAGCATTGTAAGGGAATGAAGGATGGATGGTAAAGGTTTTTATGATGATTTATGCTTATGATTTTCCTATTACAGTGAGGTTTTCTAGGAATAAAGATCAGTAACTATGTAAATTATATAGAATCATACATAAGAGAGTTTAAAAAGTCAGGGAAGCTTAAGTTCAATGCAGTGTATCTCATGACACCTCTGTTGTATCATATGGCAAAACAGTTTACTTCTTCTCACTGGCCCTTAATGAAAGTAAATTAAATTTTTTTCTTGTAAGACTGTCATCAATATGCATACTAATATAGATACATTAAATACATTGTGAAATACATGTTTTAAAATAATCTCTGGTAAAAACTGTAACTAGGATATTTGCCTTACAAATGTTAACAAGAGTAAACACAATATGAATATTCCCTAAATGCAAGACAAACCAGAAAAAAAAAAAACTAACAGAAAAGCATTAAAAGTATAAACTGTTAAGCAGAGAAACTGAAACCAACCCAGGTGTAATAATTACAGGACGATATTAAGTAGCCCATTTTTTTCTATTAAAAGGTGATAGTCTCACATTGGAACGTGAAGGGCTTATGATGCAGACACAAACTACTATGTACAGAAGAGATAAACAACAAGGTCCTATTGTGTAGCACAGGGAACTATATTCAATGGCTTATAGTAATGTATAATGAAAAAGAATATGAAAAAGAATGTACATATATTTTTGTATACCTGAACCACTATGCTGTATATCAGAAGCTAATACAATATTGATAAAAAATACAACTTCAATAAAAAACTGGAAAAAATAAACATTCTAACCTTGGGAAAAAAGAATTTTGCTAAGTGATACTTTTTAAATAAACATAACTTCAAAAAAAGCTTTTGAACACTTAAGGTCCATCTTTAAAAGTTAGACAGTGTCATTTCTGTTACTTTGTATTGATGAAAATAATTCACAGGATAAACTCAGACTCTATAAAGAGAAACAGCCTCAATTTTCAGTGAGAGGAATGGGGACGACTTTGCAGCCATCTGGCATGCTTTATCTTCTCATCCATGTTTTGGATAAAAGCAAAATACATCAATGCTAATTCAAGAGAACTTTCCCTCTTTGGATTAGAGATTTCAAAAAATTATGGGTACTTGACATTACCATATTTTGACAATGCTAAAATGTGCATTTTTAATATTGTGTAAATTAAGAAACATGATTGATAGTATTTTACACTTATAATTGGTAGCATATTATTTTTCTTCATATGAGGATGCAGCTTAAATAGTGGTTTAGATTTGATAAAATATCACCGTTTGGGGATTTTATGTATCTACTTAGCATTACTTATGCTCGTTTCAAGCTATGAAAGTTTGAGATTTTACTTTATTCTATGCCCAGTGCTGTTACACTTGAATGTGAGTGTGGAGTCTCTGTTATGATAGTCTTTGACAGATGAAAAAAGAATCTATGGGCAGACCAGTCATATATGTCTGGGGTTAGTCAGAACAGACGAGGCTATAATGCCTTAAACAATCCCCACATCCATGGCTTAATGAAAGGTATTTTTCTCGCATACTATGTGAACAATGAGGTTTGGTCGGGAGCTTTGTTTTATGCGGTCACTTAGGGACCGAAGCTGATAGAATGTTCACATTTCACTGTGTCACTGTCTGTACATATGACCTTCTGTTATCAGAGCTGGAAAAGACATGATTTGTACTGGCTCATTTGTGCTTTCAGCTGGTCCTAACTATCCGCTGCACATTCATCTCAATTAATAATTATGGCACCACACAAATGAAAAGGGAGTTTGATATTTGGAGAGACAGATGGAATACCATGTGTGCCTCTTTCTTTCTACATAGGCTGGTATTGCTTCTATTCAGGTGATTTGAAAGGACATCAGGAATTCTCATGTTTAAAAAAGTTACCCTGCCATCAAATTATTTATGTTCTAATGTCCTTTTTAGAGACTTATACTCCCATGTTTTGAAAGTTACCCTGCAAGCTATTAATGTTCAAATGTCCATTATTAGAGATTTATATTCCAGTGGATTAAGAGAGTAGCTCTCATTAACATTATTATGTAATTAGACATTGAATACTTTGGGTTTAAATCATTACTAATATTAATACCTTGGTATGAATAAAGTTATTACGGTTTTTTTTTGTAATGGAACTTCATAAAATATAACTTGGTAGAGTGAAAAATCTAGCTTTAACTCAGTGAAGTGAGGCTTGAGTACCATGTTTTATTGAGGGATTCTGTGCAACTCAGGCAAGGATAATGGAACTCAGCTTCTCGGATGGACAGAGGTATCACAGGAAAGCCTACGCTGAGTAAGTGGTGGCAGGGGAGCAACACAAGCCTCACTTTGAGTGACCTACCCCAAAAACAGTGACTTAAAAACAACTGGGAGGGTCTTTGGTGCTGATCTTTAAGTATTTTAAAATCTCCGCCTCCAGAGCTTTTGGTTAGTTTTCCCTTACTCACCAGTTTTTGTTGGATGCAGGCCTGTAAACTATTCAGGGCTGATTTGTGTCCATGTGGTCTGTGCGGTCACACGGGGCCCTAGTTAGAGGGACCCCACGCTTGATTTGATTTTCTGCTGTTGCCATTTTTGCAGTCTGGAAATGTTCTGAATAAGAGATGCCACATTTGAACTTTGCATTGAGCCCCATATTTTATGTAGTTACTCCTATAACTAGTTCTAGGCAATTAGTTGTGAGTGGAAGTGATGTGTGTCACTCCTGGCCTAGTGCATTTATAATCAGGGCAAAATGCTGGACAGTTTTCTTCCCCTACAGGTAATGATCCAGGTTTTTCTGATAGCCTGAGCCCAAGAGTCAGTGACATTTTGAGCAGAGGTGCCGGGTGAAAATAATGGTCATGTCCTATAAATGAGAAATAAGCTTGAGTTAGATTGCAGATACTGACACAGTTCTCAGTGTTCCATGTGTGCCTGACCCTTAGAAATGAGCTTTTACAGCTCCTCACATGAAGAGTGGAGTCTATTTCTCCACTCCTGAATCTCAGCTTTCTTGTAACTTGCTTTGGGCTGTTGTGGCCGTGAGGTTGTGCCTGATCTGAGCCCAACCTCTCGAGGCCTTCCATGCTTTCTCTTTCGGAACTCTGACAGCTGTCATGTCAACAAGCAGGGGCTAGCTTGCTGGGAGATGTGCAACCATGAGAAGCAGAGAACCACCACCCAACTTGAGACTACAAGTGTGTGTGAAATCCCAGCCATGAGCCCAGAGGCCCCCACCAGATGGCCCCCAGCTGACCACAGATGGGTGAGCCATCTCCTCTGAGGATGGTTACCCCTGCTGAAGAGCCGCTCAGGTGACCTATCAGCTTTCTAGCTACTGACTTTTAGTGCAATTTTATTTGGCAACAATAGCTGATACCAAGATTGGAAAGATGACTTACCACAGCAATACTGACTGAAAAGCTATTTTTGAGCATGTACTCTGTGCTACAGATACTGTACTAAGGTCTTTACACATTATCACATTTGAGTCTTGTAACAGTTACACTGTTCGATTATTATTCTCATTTTTCTGATAGGATAACTAAAGGGGCAGGAAAACAATTCACCCAAGGGTTGCAATACATAGTACAGCTGAGTGCTGAGTGCAAGTCATGAAACTTCACCTCGGGCCTGTTTTTGTAATTACTGCCTCATTTTGCTCAAGGTCACAGGAATTGCTAGTGGGAGATGTATTTATGTGACAACACAGATTGCTAGACATGGACATGAAGGTTTCTTATTTGTTAATGTTACTGGATGGAGGACCATACCTTGGAACCACTGTTCCTGGCTTTTGATCTTACGCTGGTTAAAATGTATTATATCAAAATTCAGAGTATTTCTCTTGAAATGTACTGCTACTGATATTTTTTATATTAAGTGAAACAGTTTGATTTTTCTAAGAAACGTTATTATTCACTTCCTCTATGTGTTGGTTGCAAGAGAACCACGTAATTCTTAATTGCAATGAGAAATTTTGTGGCAAAATCTTACAGAACTTCTGAAACTCTGGTTATTCTTTTGATTCAGAACTGCCTGGAAAAACTGTGGTTATAGGTTGCAGGGAGAAGATTTAGTACTAGGGTTTTTAATACTCAATCTCACCATATTTTCAGGCTGTAGTTTTACAAAAATAGTAGTTTATGTCAATCTAGATTGCTCTGGTAATTGAAAAAGAAAGAGAACTGCAACTTAATTTGTTTCCTCAATGGCTGTGTAAAAGCAGACATTCCATAATGATGTTAACCACAGGAGGTCGTGGTGAAAGATAGCCCACTGGTATTTCGATTATCACAATGAGTTCATATAGGCATCACTGATGAATGGTTATTATTGTATATTCACTCTCAACTTCCCTGAACTCCATTAGGAAAGTTTATAGCACAGTTGTATCATTATAAGTAACATGAACAGCTAGAAAACCCTGAAGAAAACATAGTTAAATGGTGAATTAAGTAGTTTACTTAAATGGAAGAAATAGTTTAGTATTAATTAGAGAAATATTTTTAACTGTCCAGGCCTGGGCTTTTTGCCACATGCATGTGGGTGATGTCTATCTAAGCAGCAAAATCAGTATGTGGCCAGTTCCCATATACTGTCCAAAACAAATGCACTATTTTCACCAAAGTCATCCAGTTGTAGACTGGCATCCTAGCCATCTTCTATGGCAGTTATTGATTCCAGTGGCATGACAGCTGGTTTCCCTTCTTCTAAGTAAGAAATCAGCTGTTACTTTCACTGGAATCAAATTATCCTTCAAACATTGATGTTGAACACAAAGTTACTGTCTCCCAGTCCAACTTGAGAAGCTTCTGATGTAGAAGGAATCTGCCTCAACATAATAAAGGCCACATGAAAAGCTGACAGCTAACATCATATTCAATGGTGAAAAACAGAAAGTTTTTTCTAGGATCAGAAACAAGGCATGGATGTCCATTTTCACCACTTCTGTTCAACACAGTACTGAAGTCCTACCAGAGCAATCAGTCAAGAAAAAGAAATAAAAGACATCTGAATCAGAATGGAAGAAGTAAAATAATCTGCCGGCAGATAAAATGATCTTATACATAGAAAACTTTGAGAATTTAACAAAAAATGTGAGAACTAATAAACAATTCGGTAAAAGTTATTGGATACAAAGTCAACATACAAGAATGAGTTGCATTTCTATATGCTAACAATGAACTATACAAAAAGAAAATTAAAAAAAACAGTCCCACTTACAATAGCATCAAGGAGAATGAAATACTTGGAAATAATCCCACCTAAGGAGGTCAAACACTTACATATTCAAAACTATAGAACATTCATGAAGTAAACTGTCTCGATTTCTGGAGAAAATTTAAAGATATCTGACTGTATGTATCATTTATTCTTAAATAAGTGAGTATTAACACTTTTGGAATAAGCAAAGTCAGGTACCCAACTTTATGCCATTTACAGCAAATCTATTTGCCAGCCATTTACTGAGTATGTGCCAAGTGCCAGATTTTGTGCTTGGCACTTTACAGACTATCCTTTATCCTCACAATCAGCCTTCAGGTTAAGTATTTCCTTCCCTTATCAAGCAATTCCAAAATGTGTAATTGTAAACAAGTTCTCTTTTAGCATATTATTCTATCCCATTACAGTTATTTGAAAACTGTATTTCTGTTAATGGTAACTAAACCAGGGATCAAACTAGTAATGTTGATAATACAGTATCTAAGTATCCACTAAGATGGCTCCACAGTATGTCAAAACATTAGTAAAATGAAAAAAAAATCACGATGTAAAGAGGAGCAATAGGAGATATCACCTTGGTGCTTATTTCACCAGTCACATGGGAGTGAATACATAAGACAGTGTTGGATTTCTCTTTCTACCCAAAAGACATTTCTTCCCTTCCTCCTTATTAACAAAATCAGAATCTGATTTTGTTCAATTATTTACTCCAAAAGGATAATAACCCTGCTCAAAATTTAGGGGTAAATGTGCTTCAGTGAAGTTATGGAAACCCCAGACCTCTTACAGATGATTAATCTGAGATGTGACACAATTCCATTCAATGAGATGTGAAGGAACATCAGCCACGAGGCTTCTTGGAAAGGTTTCTGTGATTTTTTTAATACAATTAAATTGGAATAGACAGCATCTTTTCCCTGCTATTGGACATTATTTTTTTCTGTGCCGTAGGAAATGCAGTAGCTACTGTGTGATAACAGGGCAGTTGGAAAAGGGACAAGACCAATGCAGTGAGGACGGCAGAGAGAAAAAAATGGAATGTCCAAGGTTTTAGGTACATTTTTTGAACTTTTGAAATAATCACTTCCAACGTTACACTATCTCAGGCTTTCTTAGAACATAAAAATTTTTATTAAACTTCACTTATTTTGAATTAAACTTTTTGTTACCTATAGCTAAGGTACAGCTTATTTGTTACAGTATGCAAAGTATGAAGAGCACGGAAATTCTAGTGAAAGAAGAAACTGGTTTGATCTACAATTTGTTCTATGTTTTCTCTTTTTGGGATTCTGAGGCCAGTGTTGCCTAATTTGCTTAATAAATCATTTTTCCTACCACTTAGTTCTCAAACTCAAATTATAATCAATAAAGATATAAAGTATCTCAACTAGACTCAGATTCCCCAGAATATATAGGATTTATTTCCAACTATACTTTAAAAAATTTGGTTACTTATTTTTGAGTTTTCTCTGGCCATCACCTAGAGTTTCACATCTCAATCAGTGAGGTTATAAAGTGTGAACAAAAATCTCAGGAGTATTTTGACCTTTTAGACATAGAAATAACTTTTCAGATTTATCTAATCTCAAGTCATTTCTTTAAGGATATAGAAGGACAATCAATTACAATTCTAAGACAAAAACATAGCACAACTCAAAACAGATGAAACTGATTTGTCAGTAATTTCGAAGGCGGCATAAAAGGCCAGAAGTGGGAACTTATAAGGCCCTTAATAACCTAGCCCTTTTAAAACCTCTCTCCTCTTACCCCATGCATTATCTTTCTCTGGTCTCTCCCCATGAGTTTGCTTGAGAAAGACAGTTTCTTCCCATTTGCTCATTGGAGTCAGAGTTTCACTCAGCTGAGATCTTTCTCTTTGACCCAGCATCTTCCTCCTGGAACGTTCATTCTCCAAATCTCAAACTCATCAGTTCCTATTGCTTGTTCACTTTTCAGTTTAGTACCATTTTCTCCTTGAAGCTTTTCCTGACCCACTGTGGCCTGTTTAGGTACCTTCCTATTCAGGGTGCACCTGCTGCTTTTCCCACTATGGCACTAATTCTATTATACTGAATTTCACTGTTTATAATAGACTTTGAGCTCCAGGAGAACAGGGTTGTGTTTGACTTGTTTGTGATTTCATAGCCAGCATATAATACTTCAGTGCCTAGTACTTAGCGGAGGCTTAATAAGCACCTGTAGTTTGAATGAATAAATAATTATTCTGAGCAATGATGCTGGCATTTTAGAGTTTATCAGAGGAGAAGAGATTACACATATGAAGAATGGAACTGGAGGCTTTGAGAGAAAAAATAAACTCAGAGGATGGGTAGATCATTGCAATGTTTTCAGGATGTAAAACCCTACCGAGCTGTGGGTTTAGTTTTATAAACACCAAAAGCTATTAAATAAGTACAGTATTTTTTAGCTTTCTACTATGTATGAGATCCAGATGTTGGTTACATACCGATGAATAAAACTTTGGCTTCTGTGCCTTCAGGGACCTCGTATAATCTATGGAATGAGTGTCTGAATAATACGTTTTTACACAGTACTTTCAAGAAGTATTTGCAGTTACTCTCATTCCCTCAAACGCCTCTTCTTACACCAACCCATTTCTCTATCAACAAATCTTTCCAAGGACTTCAAATTTAGATCCCTGGGAGGAGGTTTGGCTCGCTTATCTCTACATGGCCTATCTAGTAGTTATCTTGGCAAATCTACATGTGTTCCACTTTAAATTATTGATCTTGTAGCAGTTACAAAAAGAGATAATAAAAATAAAGAAACATATTGGGCCCTTAATTAATGAGTGGTTCTAAAAGCAATGTCAAGATGGGCAAAAATTTAAAGTAAAAACAGATTGAAGTGATGAAACAATAATGTAATTTAACCTCTCTTGATACAACAAATAAGCTGAACGTTCTTGTGAAACTGACCCTGGCCCAGGTACTTGACAGGTCTGATTACCGTGTATCAGGCCTGTATGCTTCATTGGTAGATAAATGTTATGTAAGGTTGAACTGGGTTAGAACTTCATAGACTGATGGACATTTTTATTATGAAAGTCAATTTTCAGCACAGCTGAAGCCAGCAGACAATAGATCAAGGCTAATACAATGGGAAAGAATGAGAAATATTTCTGTATTACAAACCAGAGTCCATTTTCTTGCTAATGAGACTTAAATCCTGCTTTCATATTCAGTATGGAGACTGAGCTCTTCATGTCCAAAATAATTTTGTGAAAACAGGTTGTTCAATAGGGGCACACAGTAAGCAAAAACCCAAATAAATGAAACAAAATACTGACATTTTAAAAATTAGAAAACAAATCTAGTTTTCTATTTTATAAAGTCACCAAAAACCCTTTAAAATAACATAACTAGATTATAAAGACCATTTGTAATAAAAGGTGTCACTCATTTTACTATACTAACCAAACTGCTGTTATTAACAACTATATTTCTTTCCAAGCTTTTACCTTTTTAAAAATAACAATTCTTTTTTTCTTGAAAATTTTCATTGTTATGTATACATGTATCTATAGCTATATATAGTTTGTTTATTCACACATGTACATATATTTAAACATACATGTGCAAAGTTTGTTTTTTCCCAAGGGGTAGGATTTTATTATCCTGACTCTTTCAATATCTAGTAATTTTAGATCAAATACCATTTTCTATTAACTTTTTAGAGATTCCAGATGATACTTCCACAAGAAAAAATAAGAGAACTAAAAAAGACCCATAGGTGATCTTGACATTAGCATTTAAAGGTTAGAGCTTTAATTGAATTATCATGTTTACAAAAACAGGGGGAAAAAACTAGGGCAAAAAGTTGAAATGATTGGGAAACTTACTAGACTGCACATGGAAAGTTCTTCATTATCTGAGCTAGAGGTTTTGGATAATTTGCTGCAATTTCTACATTAGCACTTGCTCCTTCACCTTGCACTTCTGTGTTTTGAAGACAGCTTCTTTCCTTAAACCTCATGAACCAACCTCTGCTAGCTTCAGACTTTCCTTCTGCAGCCTCCTCACCCTTCTCAGTGTTCAAAGAACTGAGAGAGTTGAGGTCTTGCTCTGGACAAGGCCTTGGCTCAAGGGAGTATTGTGTCTGGCTTGATCTCTACTCATACCACTAAAATTCTTTCCGTATCAGCAATAAGGCAGATTCGCTTTCTTATAATTCTTGTGTTCACTGGAGTAGCACTGTTGATTTCCTTCAAGAACGTTCCCTTTGCATTCACAACTTGGTTAACTGGCACAACAGGCCTAGCTTTCAGCCTATCTCAACTTTTGCCACACCTTCCTCACTCAGCTTAATCATTTCCAGCTTTCGATTTATTAAAGTCAGAAACATGAGACTCTTCCTCTCACTTGAACACTCAGAGGCCCCTGCAGGGTTATTAATTGGACTGATTTCAATATTGTTGTTTCAGGGAATAGGGAGGCCCGAGGAGAGGGAGAGAGGCGGGGGACAGTCAGTCAGTGAAACAGTCAGAACACACACAGTCAGGCTCTCTGTCCTATGTGGACGTGGTTCATGGCTTTCCCAAACAATTACAACAGTAACATCAAAGATCACTGATCACAGATCACCATAACAAATATAAATAACAAATATAAAGTTTGAAATATCATGAACATTACCAAAATGTAATACAGAGACAGGAAGTAAGCAAGTGCTACTGGAAAAATGGTGCCAATAGACTTGCTAACTGTAGGGTGGCCATAAACCCTCAATCTGTAAAACAACTCAGCCTCTGTGAAGCACCATAAAACAAGGTATGCCATTACAGGCTTTTCACAGGGTGATTTTTATGAAACTGATGTTTTAGTATTAGAAATGGCAGGGTTCTACTTTACATTTCATGATTTTCTTCAAGATGCTAGAAAAATAATACCCACACTCTTATACACAAAACCCAAATACTGAAAATTCCACTGCTCAGTACTTTCACCATTTTTAAAGAGAGGAAAAGAGCAGTATGCCACCTTGTATAACTAGAGAGTTTAATAATTATAATAATAAAAAACTCATATAAAGAACAAAATGAGCTGCACTTGCAAAAGGAGTATAGCACACATTAAAATTTGCTCGAGTAAGTGCTTCTTCCTTTAAATGAGCTAAAGCATATTCTGTGTCTACAATTGGGTACATTCCTATCAGGCAGGAAAGGGCTATTAAAGTTTGGAGAGGCCAGAATATAGCAAACTCGTGAATATTAAATACTTAATAATGTCTTCATGCATACAGTGATTCTTCCTGACATCATTAGTGGATTTTAATGACATGTATATAACGACTATATCTGTAATTATTATTCTTATTTTTAAGGGAGAGTGCACTTATTTATGAATTTTAATTGTACACCAAAAGTCTGAATATTCAAACTATAATAATCACTGTTTTTATTCCTACAATGAGATTAAATCAAACTAAATAGCCTAAGAACTCAGCACTGAAAAATTATAAAGTAATAAATGCACAAGAAAAAAAAAACGTGTCAAACATGACTTATTCTGACAGGGTCAGAAAATGTTTTCTGTACTGAATGAGATTTCAAGAAAATTTCCATTCTCAGGGGCTAAGTTATAAACAGGAAGTGTGATCATTAAATCTACAAGCAGTTACAATCACTTGACAAAGTGAAATTTTAGCAGATGACAAAACTGGATGATTAAACAGTTCACTGTAGTACTGTTTGTCTCAACTAAAAGTTCTGGAAGTCACACATATGAAATGTGAAATAAAATGGAGTCACTTATGTCAAAGGGGTTTTAAATGGAGTCAGGAGGCCATTAAGGAGGTGGACCTTAGACACAACCTCACAAGGTGGAACCATTAACATTTTAACTGGGCCAAACCACAAATAGTCCAATGACTTTGCAAGAACACTTGTAACTTGTCACAGTAACAATTTAACACTCAGACTTGTTCAGCTAAGAGGAGCTTCTGCCTCCAACTCCAATTAAAATCCTTTATAATGCAAACCTCCCATCTTTGCCTTTAAAAGCTCCTGTACGTCAATAAAAATACTTTTTAAAAAAAAGAAGAAAAGGAAATGAATCGAATGCTTCATCAGGTTAAATATCAGGGTGGTATGATAGTTTCTGAAAGATAGGCATGTCACAGCTACATGTAACTATCAAAACTTATTTTACTTAGAAGCAAAAAAAACCAAAAAAACAAACAAAAAAAAAACCTGTACTTTTACTCCCTAGTGGGGATGCTGGGTTGCTACCTGAAGGAATCTCTGTCCTGAAGTACAACTCTTTGACTCTGAATAAATGCTTTTTACTTGACTATCCCCTCCTAGGTTTAGTTTGGTTGACAAATGCATTAATAATGGAGGCTGACACAATGTCTTAACATGAAATTGCCAATCTTAGCAGTCGTGAAATGATCTTTTTCATTTGTGGGTTTTTTTTTTTCATGGAAATGGATAGATAGCTCAGCTGACTGAAAGTAAAATCATATTTATATCCTATAAATTACTTACAGAAAAGCCAAATATAACAGTGAGTTATATTCTAAATACTTGATTCTTCTTTAGAAGTAATATGATAAAAGTTTTGCCTCATTGTGATCCATCTTAAATATAGAAAAATATCCCACTGGATCCCTTTAATGCTTGCCACCACCATGTAGCAAATAATCTCTTTCACACTCATCACAGATGAACGCTTTCTACTGTATTCAGACACTAAAATTGCTACTGAGACAGAGGCCGATTCCTGTTTCTTCCTTCCCTATTTTACCTGTACCTAGTTTTCTGTCAGAAAAAATTTCAAAAAGAAAACTATGGCCTAATACCATGTATTAACCACATTTATTCAAAGAGCAGCACATAGTGAAAGGGAGGTCATTCCCTTATCAGTGGCAGGGTAGCAAATGAAAACTCTGGTTTTGTGAAGCTAGTAAACCTTAAGTGCTAATACTTTGAAGATCTGTACTCTTGTAATTTAAAGTAACTTATTCAATTTCGTGTGGAAAAATCCCCAATAGTCTTATATACAGAAATACAATTATTGTATTAGTGCTCAAATTTTCACCTACATTAGGTTACACTGACCTTGGGGTAAATTTCTGCACACAAGTCCGGCTACCTAAGTTGCCATCGTCACCCATTTATTATTTACCATCAGGGATTAAACTAGAGGTATGTAGGGAGTTCCAGAAAGTGAAGAAGCGACATAAGGGTAGTGGGTGTCAGGAAAGGGGAGGAGTGAAATGGAATAGGGGTTTCAGGAAAAAAAAGCCCTGAAAATCAGTAACATTCAGCAAAACAGAGGCAGTGAGAAGCCAGAAGAGGAATGCTGGAAATCTGGATGATGTTCTGACCTCACTTGATAAGACTAAGATTTCACAGCCTGTCGTGTGTACCACGCTTCTCTGAATCATGTCTCTTCATAAAAACATTTCAAAAGCGGCATGTTGACCCTGAGAACTACTGTAGGAAAGCATCTTCCTAATTAGAACCATGAAAGTAGAATTTTCTAATGTCTTTTTTCTATGGTATGTCTAGGGTGAACCAGTAGTTCTGAATGTGAGAAATTTTAATTCAAGAATAGTATTATAATACTAACAATTGCCTTATAATGAAATGATACGAGGAATGGAAACTAGCATTTACTAAAACAAACATTCGAGCTGCTTTTGGAAGAAATCAGGCTTTCAAATTCAGAATTATGTAGAATTTGATTCCCAGATTAGCATTTTAGGGACTAATTGGCTTTGAAACTACTTTGCTTTTAGAAAGACACCTTGTTGAACTCTTACTTCATCTGCTAAAATAAACATTAACTTAAGAGGAGTGAAAAGAATGGTGGCATTTTATGAATATGGAAAGCAACATAAATGCTGAATGACAATCCCATCTCTGCACGACATCTGCTGAATTTTTGTTCGGAAAAGCTCCTCCTGTATGTATTAGATAACTGTTTCTTCTCCTCTGCATTAAATAAGTAAAACGAAAGTATATTAAGAAGCAGAAAATGGATAAACACAGGAGAAGTTGAAGTTCTGATTGTATGTTTAATATATTAGAATTAATTGCTAGAAGTCTTTCAGCTGTAGAGTTGTTAAGACCAACACGCTAGCACCAAGTCAAATAAATATACCAGAAACAGGACAAGAGCGCAAATATGAAAAAAAGAGTCATGCCACAAACGATGGATGTCTAAACCGTCAGCTGTGGGGATCCAGGTTCCAGGTGACGACCGAATTAGATCCTGAACTCACCTCCCCCCACGGACATACCGAGTCTACAGCACCTAATCAACATTTTCCTCTTAAAAACCCACTCCATACCACGTAAACTAAAAAAAACAAAAACAAAAAACCAAAAAAGCATCAAAGCACGTAGAAGAGGCTGGGCCACAATCCCGCCATGCAACAACACAGCCCTGGGCGCTGTGACCCCCGCCCGGCAAGGACAAAATTCAAATTAGGGCCGCTTCCCTAAGGAGCAAAAGGCTCGAAACCCACGTGGGGCACCTCAACATTTTAAGATTCACACGCGAGAAAAAAAGCCCCCAAAACATCTAATTTTGGAAACCAAAACAGTTCGCAGTGAGCTGAGAAACAGAGCTGGCGCTACTCACCCACCCAGAGGCCCGGCGCAGACGCAGCAGCGGTGCCCGGATGTCACGGGAAAGCGGCTCAGCTGCTTATATAACAAGCGGCCGCCCGCCCGAGGGGCAGGCATCCAATAGGACGCGGGCATCTGGGCGTTCCGCTTGTGCGTGAGATTACCGTTTCTTCTCGCCTGCATTAAACAAGTCAGATGAAAGTAAATGTTGAACAAAATAGGCAGCTCGGTTTTGTTTTGTTCTGTTCTGTTTTGTTTTGTTTTGTATCTGCGATTCTACCAGAATCACCAAGAAGGCCCCTGAATTCTGCTAAAGGTCAAATTTAAGTGCCTGCCAAATCAGGATTATTCCTAACACCTGGGAAGGGAGAGACGCCATCCACTTAAGCCTTTAATATTGAAACTAGAGAACTGTGGAAGGCAAGTAGTAATAGCTGAAACTTTAAACTCAGTAGAATATTAGATGCACCGGGGTGGGGAGGGGGGCGATCAGTTCTTTCCTCTTTAAGGAAACTGACTCTAACTTAAGCAGGAAAAGGGGGCGTATTTGGCTCACTAACTGGAAACGTCAAAGGAGAAAATGGGCTTCAGACATGACTGAATTTCGGCATTACAACTATATAGTCAGGAATCTGTCTCTTTCTCCATCTTTTAACTCTTTCATTCACGTTGTCTACACTGGCAGGAATAAAATCAGCCAGCACCAGAGGGATTGAATTGTCTCTCAAGCTAGAAAATTTTGTGAAATTTAGTGAAAAAGTTTACCTCTTCCAAAAGTTTCAACAACAGTTCAAACAGGGTTGGTTTGCTTGGCTTGTGTGATGTGCCCACCCCTAAACCAATCCCTGAGTCTACAGAATGAGGAATCTGATTGGTGGATCTGGGTAATGATTCAACCTCTGTCTGGGTGAAGGGTGCAGGGGTTTGCAGGTTACAGACATACCCAAACACAGAGAAGGGCTTCCTCAGAAGAAAGAGGACAAAGAAAGAGGAGCAAGAATACATGACGGGTGGACAGAGCACAGCCATCACAGTCCACTACAGCGTTGTTTCCCCTAGTCTGGTGCAGAAAGGGGCAGCAGCGACATCACCTGGGAGCCCGGTATAAATGCAGAATCCTGAGGCCTACCCTAGACCTACTGAATCAGAGCTAACAGTCTAAAAAGATCCTCTGGTGATTGGTATGCATGTTAAATTTTTAAAAGCACTTATTGACAACTTGCACAGAGGATTACATCTATAACTAATCTCTCCATCCCTACTTTCTGCCAATTCATATCATTAATCTTTTGCTCACCCATATCCCCAGGTTTTTAGGCTCTACTTAGTGGCACAGAGGTCCCAGGATGCCTTATACTTCCACCTAAGACTCTTGTATATCACAATAGCAGAAATAACCATGATGCAAACTGACAGTAGGTAGCAAGTTAAGGTTTGCTCACATATTATTATGCCCATCAATTCTATTCTCTAGATAAATTCTAATTTAATTCTGTATTCCATTTTATCCTTTAATAGCTTTTCTTTGGATTTTTGTGAGATTAACTTATAGTTTATGCAGACATAAATCTAGAAGGATCATGGGATACACTTGTAGTCACAGGCCTTGCTCCGACCTTCTATAAATCACTTGATTGGCCACTATTTTCTCTATTGTCTGGATCATCTCCAATACCTAGACAGCGGATGTCAAAAACACTCACTGTTCTCTGTGTGCGTGCCTTTGTTGCTATGCTGCTTGCTTGCTCAGTGTTAACATGACAGTACTGTCGGAAAGTTTTCATTTTGGCCATCACTAATAGTTTCACTGCATTTTTTCCCATGGCACCTCATAAAATGCCCTAGAGTGTCTTGTTACACAGTTATGATCACAGGACTGAAGTGACTTTGGCTTTTCTTGTGGTCCAATTTACCAAGATACATCAAAAGTTTTGCAGAACCAACACTATGTGGCCAATGTTGCCTTAAACATGACATTTATTAGTCCTTTAAATAAACAGTAAATGGATAAATAGTAAATTGATTTATTTCTAAGGCTTTACTTCTATTAGCCACCAATATCTCTGCTTCCTGACTCCTGTTTTCCTGAAGACATTTTGCTAAAATGTGCCATTCTTGGAAACCAAAAATACCCTATTTTCCAAAGTAGAATGTTTACCCTTATTTTGTTTGTTAGTAAAACAAACAAAAAAAGGGGGAAATATTTAGGTTTGAAAAATTTAACTTGGAAATTAACATGTATTTGCAACTACTTTCCTCCACTTTTCTAAAATTCGGATCACTTTAAGAGCAACCACAAAGATTACTTGGAAATAATCATACTTTTTGGAGTATGCCAAAATGGGGCACAACTTGAAGACTGGCAGACAGATACACCAAGCCATGAAATGATTGTTTTATCTCTGCTGGGAAGTCATTTTGTCCTTTAAGGTGGGGAGAAATGGCAGGTGTAGTGGACAAACACTGAACATATTTTTCTCAGTAAAACAAAATTGCTTATCAGGTTTTAGAATACTAAACACCCATCATTCTAATTTTATTTTAAAAATGTAAACATACTACATATGAGTGCGTGTCTTAATCTAAATCATTCTTTAACCTGGGTTCAAGAGAAGCAACAAGAAAGAGAACCTCAAATACCTGGTAGAAGTGAGGCTGGGAAGTGAGAGAAAAGTGACTGAGATAATAGTTCTCTTAAATATTGAGTAGTTTGGGAGAATTTCTTTCATTGTCTACCCATGTAATGAGGGTTACACAACCAAGAATGGAAGGACATAATGTGATTTTTCAATATATTCATTGTTGAGTCATCTCTCACAGCTCACGGAAGTTCTCTAAAAGGAAAAGTGTGTTTTCCCTTAAATTGCTTAGGCTTTTGAATTTACCAAGCTTTACGGAATTTTATTTGGAATGTCTGATCTCTTGTAAGTAGTCCTAGGGCAATGAGTCTTTGTCAGGACAGGTCTTCTTTGCCTTGTATCCTTGAGAGTGCACTGCCCAATATGGCAGCTACCAGCCACATAGACCATTAAGCAGTTGAAATGTAGCTAGTTTAAACTGAGATGTACTGTGAATGTAAAATACACACTTAACTTTGAATATTTAATTTAAAAAACAAAGTAAAATACCTTACTTAGTTTTATATTGATTACATATTGAAATGATAATATTTTAGATGTAGTGGGTAAATACGTATTACTTAATTTCAACTGTTTCTTTTCACAGTTTAAATATGGCTACTAAATAATTTAAAGTTATATATATGGTCCTCATTTGTGGCTCACTCCCTATTTCTTTTGCAGTGCTGATCTAGATTCTTTATTGTTTCTGAAAAGAATTTAACTTGTTACACAATCGCTTAATAATACTTAAATTCTTAATTGATTAATGAGATATTCTTCTCTTCGCTACTTCTGGCGGCAATGGAGACAGAAGGACATACACAACTCTAATGTAGTTTGAGATTAGAAGACTATATAATGCAATGTACTGTGTAGTGCTTTTCATTCACTGTTCAAGCTATCAAATGAAATAGAGACTAACAAATGAGTTAATGTTTAAAAGAGAAACAGAAAGAAAAAATGTTTCCTTGAGTACTCTTTGGAAATAACCAATGACCTTGGCATTTTGTGACCACATATGTGGCTGAGTTAGAGGTAATTTTTTTTTCATATTAGAAGGAGGAACTGTTATTCTCTCAAAAGGAAGATTTAAAATAAATGAGTGGCATTATCATTTATGTTATTGAGCACCAATTTTTGTTAGTAGTTGAATTCAACAGCCAATTGATAAAAATTGAGTAATAAGAAAAGACCTGGTATAAGAGAAAAAAATAGTGGAACAGTTGGTTTCCTAGGAAGCAATTTGCAGAGGTAGTCTGCAATGTAAAGAGTTGATGATGAATCTTGCATTGTTAAGTGGTTTTGCTCAGGAATTTTATTGACACAATTATGATGCATTTTTCCATTAGAAAACCAATTTTCACTTAAGTGGTGAAATCAAGCTCCAGCTTGATTGTTATGGTGAGAAGGATTATGCTGTCAACTCAGATGGATTCACGTGAAGGCAATGTTTTTGTTGAGACAAATACTGAAAATTATTTGAGTGCAAAAGATCAGCACAGCAATAAACTTTCAACTTCATCAAATAAACTTTAAAGAGAACTTGTCTCTTCTTTCCTACATGAGAGTTTAAAAAGAATAGAAAATGCCATGGTACAGAATTTTATTTTTCACTATGAATTAAAAAATTAAATTTTGATTTTGTCTTGATTACCTGGAATACTATATTGATAGGTTTTTTTAACTTATATTGTTAACGTTAGCTTGCCTTTCTGGCTTGAGACACTTCTTGCCTTTAGCTCTGCCTTGCAGATATAATAAATTCTTAATAAATGTTTGCTGATAAATGAATGGGCATCTCAACCGAGAGATTTTTGAAAATCTGTTGTTATTAATGAGATATATTTAGCTACAGTTTCTGTGAATTATGGAGTCCTGAAATGAGTGTAATTATTTAATAAAATTGAATTCCGTGATGGTAAATAAGGTGATTCCATTGTGTTGTTGGCAAAAATTATAGGAATATGGGTTTTTTTTTTTTTTACTTGTTTCCCATTTGATGTAATCCCGAACTCTTAAGTCTGGGAGTATATGCCGATAGATGAATTGGAAATTGGACAGCCTTGAAAAAAAATCCTAAAACCTGGGATCCCCATTGGAAGCAGCAGGGATTGACAATCCACAGAAGTAGATAAAATGGGTGGGAGAAACTACTGAAACCTGGGGGGTGTTCATGCATGTGATGAAGGGAGATGCATTATGTGCTGGATAGAAGTATATCAGCGTAAGAGGATGTAAGAGATTAAGCGCAGGCCAGGGATAACCACAGGTTTGCAAAAGTTGGGAAGATGATGATGGTGGCACAGGTTTGGGGAAATACATTCTAATACTGTCCTACTGAAAATATGTGCAGATTCTTTCGGCATTTTGAATGGTTTGTGCTTATCTATCTGGCAGGGATATCGTACCAGGAACACAATACTTGATAAATTGCTGGTGGAATGTAGTAAATTGCTGACAACTGGTGGATGCTTGCCTTTCTGGACATATGTGAGGTGGTGGGCACAGAATCAGTGGATATGGGTTTTTATCTTGACTAGGGGTTGCACTAAGGCCACAGAAATGCAAAAATAGGGGGGAAAACCATTATTTTATAAGAAGAGTACTATTTAGATATATAACATTATATTAGTTCTAGGCATACAAAATAAGAATTTAATATATGTATTATGCACAATGATCACGATAAGTTTAGTTAACATCTATCAACTATTTTTTTTATTGTCTGTATGTTCCAAACCCTGTGCTAGGCACAGGGAAAGTGGTTGTGAAAACAATCAGATATTTCTCCTATCCTCATGAAATTAACTTTCCAATGGTAGAAAAAAATACATTCATTAAGTATAAAATTAAAGATTAAATTAGAAAACATTAAAACCAAATTATAAATACTATAAAAGTAAATAAAATAAAAACTATTAAAAAATTTATATCTATAAAGATTACATTCATGGTGCTCTGAATCCTTTAATGAGAAGACTAGATCCTGCTCCCTAAGCTACATATGGACTATGGAATTCTAGATCCTTTCTGAGACTCAAAAGGCAGGCAATCTATATGGGAGAAGATAGTGATACCCTGGTGGAGGGGGTAGCATCTCTGAGGATTAGCTATCCATGGATAAAGTGTCTTAATTTGCTATAAGAGAATGCCCGGCCACAAGGCTTCCCCTGCTTCTCTGGTTGTGGTGGGGGAACACAGGAAAAGTTGCGAAGAGGTATGGATGCTTCTTTAATTTTGGTAAAACCTGTATTTTTTCATTTTTAAACAGCTAAAGTAAAGTATCTTATTAGGCCAATTCATCAAGCTGTGCCTTTTTCTTAGTTTTTTCCTGGAGCTAAGCATCTCTGAGTTTACATGTCTCACAGGTGGGACCCCACAATACATCATTTTACCTACTGGAAGGAGAGGTGTCAGAGTGGCCTGGCAGCCCTCCACGAGCACAAGATCATAAATGGGGCCCATTTTCTCTTTGTCAATATGGAACTGGTTGATCGCCACTTCTTCTGAGACAGTCAGAGGTAGACAACACTGGCAGGGTCACAGGCTGGCTAATAGGCACTCTGAGCAGCAGCTCCTAGAATGTGGGTAGTGCAGTGACAAGCACAGTGTTTAGAACGTGGTGGTTCTATGAGGCTTTGGGAGTTAGCTGCAGGTTAAGGGCACTCCTAGCCCAAAGAAATCCACAGTGCTTTTAAACTGTGAAAACCTGACACCTGTCCTGACCTCCAGTTGCTGCATGCCAAGCCACAGTAAGGCCAGAATCTTCCCGGGAGACACAGCGTGGTGCTGGCAGTGGTGAAGAAGTGGCCCAGTTTGGGGAACAATGCATTCCCCTTCTTTGATAACTAAACATCAGTTTCCGCAGGTAGCTATGTTCCACTTCCAAGGGAATCCCGATTGGTTGAAGTGTATCATGTTAATTCATGTTATGTTCTTCACTACTGCCCAATATAAGTTCAGCATGAGGCCAGGCAAAAAAGTAAAAAGATGTCTCCTGAGAAAATTCTGGAAAATATTTTCCTCCCTATGAAGAGAGAAACTTTTAAAGAAAATGCTGTCAGTTCCTAGGTTAGATGCTGTTGTGTGAAGCAATGGTGCCTGCAGCCAAGTAGCCCTCCTTCCACGAGAGAAGGAGGGGAGAGAGACTTCACCACCAGTAAGAAGAACAGAGAAGAAATAAAGCATCCTCGAAGATATCACGGAGTAACCGAAAGTACCTTGGGACTTCCACCTCTCAATGATGTCTTAATTAAACAACTAATAAACAACTAATACCCTGTGCTTGAATCACTAATGAAAGCATTCTTTTGATGATGTAATTCCCGCTCTGAGGATCTAAGGTGCTTGCTCTCAAGCATTAAGCACTTTCAGGATTCTAGAGGCCCTGGCAAGTGGACAAAGTACATTACCAGGTCAGTAGGATGGCTTTGACCTTGGCCACAGCTGGCCTGATAGAGCAGCATGGGTCTGATAAAAGTACCTTATCTGGCATGCCTACATCCTCAGCCCTGGCCTTCAGTGGACAGGCCCAAACGTCCCCGCGGAAGGGATGAACTAACAGCACAGGGTGGAGGGATGTGCACGGCCTCTGATGAGGGTTTTTATAATCCCCTCTCATATCTTCCACTCCCCTTTCTCCTCCTCAGCTGCTCAAAGTGCTCTGTTGAAAAATAGCAGTGACCGGGGTTGGAAAATTTATAAGAAATTGACACTTTCACCATTTCACTGTTGAATGCTTGGGGAAAGGAAAAAACATTTGTTTTTCGTTTTTGCAGGTGCTTTAGTCCTTAACAATCTCTTAACTAATTCCAGGAACAGGGGAAAAGTAGTCACAGATTCATAATCTAAAATTTCATAATTTCATGGCACTAAAGAAAGAACTAAGCTCTGTGGACAGAAGTAATTGTTGAAGGATCATGGGAAACATTTGGGGTAAGTCAGGAGATTTTAGTTTGTCCAGCCCCACTATTGACCAGCATTGTGGTCTTGGATCCCAGTTTACTTAATTGTAAAATGAGGTATTTAAATTACAGTTTCTTCTGCTACAACGTTGTGTAACTCTCCTACAGTCCTCATTGCTTTGTTGTTCTACTGGAGGCTTCAAACACAAGCTGCAGTCTTTGTCACAGCTCTAATATATATTGTGCTATTCCATCTTTAAAAAAAAATGAGGTAGAACGTATGTGCAGCTTTTGGTAGCCACTGGGCTTTATATCAAGTGACTCTTGATAGTTTTATACCTATAGGGCCAAATACATCAAAGGGATGATCCACTCTGTAACTCTTGACATTTTTTACCTTGTCGTACAGATGCATTTTCAGCTACATCTGCCAATACTAAGGTTATCCTCAAGGACTTAAAGTAACTTTGGACTTCTCAAATAAAATTGAGTTTTCTGTGTCTCCTAATACTTTGTATGTGGGAAAAAAAGGTCTATTTTGGCATTAGATGGGAGCAGTTAAGTGTTGTTGCTAGTGACGACAGACATTGTCTTTCTGCAGGACAAAGAGTTAAGTGCTTAAAGCTGTGTGTATATCTATCTATCTGTCAATCCACCTATCTATAAATATAGATATAATTACAGATATAGATATATCCTAAACTAAAGGCCTCCAGGATGTCGCTGCCGATCTGCCGATTTCCCTGTGAGTGTATTAAGTACCATGGACTCTTACCAAGAGTTAAGGTGTGAATGGAAGTTCTGTTATCATCCACATGGTGCCCTTCCACCAAAAAGAAATGCTGTGCCTTTGGAGAATCCAGCTAGTTAGAGAGCTTTTTCTGACTCATCCAGAGGAAGAACTCTGGCTCTTTCCAAAGAAGGATTTATTTTCCTCTGAGTAGCCGTACACATTTCTCCCTACCCCAGTGATTCACGTGAGGAGCTGGCCAAGCAGCCAGATATAAAAACGAAGCTGTGATGCATCCACCTCTCTCTCTGGAGCTTTCTTTTCTTTTGGAGTGTATGGATGCATTTTCAATCAAAAGTAAGTTTTTTTTTTTTAAACCATGTACAAAAAACTATTACTAGCGGACACCTGAAAATACGTTGTCTTCTCATCCTAACTGAAAAGGTACTGTTATCATAATTTCTATTAGTATTACTTCTGTGGAAAGGCAGAATCCACACCGTCTAAATTTCTTGCGGCAAAGTCTCTGCCTTGGCATGTTTGAGCGCTTTGGCTCTTTTTCTTATTGTCCTCAGATTGATGGATTCTCTATTTCCTAATATTGATACCACTATCACTGACAACAATAAATGGGGTTTTCAACCAAGAGTGAGTGACGTTGGTGGTTCTGTGAAGCACAGGGGTGGGAAGGGGCAAAGAAGTAACATCTGGGCAACTGTCCTCAGGGCCCGAGTCCTGAGGCTGGACTGTGAACAACCGCTCAAGCCAGAATTGCCATGGGATGCTGACTGACTTCCCCCAAGTCAGGGACTCAGTCCAGGAACGTGGTCTATGTACTCAATTCTCCATTTACCCTGGACATAAAAGTTTGAAAATTTGAAGGAGTAAGGCCTATAGGTACTGAGCCATTTTGTAAGGGAACTCCGTCTCAATAAGAGCTTAGTAAGGACTGGAACTTATGGTGGGGCTCTCCTGTTCCAGCTCTTTCATAGATGAATCCCCCCAAAGAGAGACAACCTCCTCGAGGTCACATAGCAAATAACTTAGACTCACCCCCGAGTACGTCTTCCTTTAGAGCCTGGGTTTCCCAGCCCACCAGCGGTTTGCCGTCTACACTTTGAGATATTCCCACAACTCCAGAGAAGGCCTCAGAAGTCTTGATAGGGTAGGAGTTAGAAATTACTCTATGCTTTTATCTATTGTATATATTCAATGTTCAGAGATGATGTATGATTTGAAATACTTTTCTATTATTTAAAATAATTTGAAAACTCTTCAATATTTTTTTCCTATCCACTTCTTAATTCTATCATATTCCAAAGGATAGAGGTAGATGGGGTGGGTATATGTGCCAGACAAACTGAATTACTGTCTCCCCCAACCATTCAGCCGGCCATGCTCTGCTCTTAATATACATATATATGTATATATTCATGTATATTATGCACTTATACATGTGTACAGAGAGAGAGGTAGGAATATATCCACTTTATTGTTGTGCCTGGAACTTTAACAACTGTTTCAATTGTCTAAAAAGTAGTATTTTGGCTTAATATGAAGATGGTTTAGTTATATCCAGTGGTATTTTCTGCTTTCTTTATCTTCCTGTCAACCAGTAAGCTTCATGGGTGTGGGAGAATATCTTTAGTAGGCAAGTTTGGTGAGAATACTATTTTTCAACTAAATTCTGGATGGTATTGGCAGAAATGAAATGGATATTTGCATTTGTGTTTCCTCAGACTCACTTTAATTATGGTTATGAGTACAGAACATGTCAAGCTGTTTGAGATTTATACCATATTAAGTCCTTTAGGATTTCATGGCTATAAAAATAGTAAGTGATAAGACAGGAATCTCAGGAGACTTTGGAAACTGAAGGTTTGGAACGGGGCCAAGGACCATCATTAATGACATCAAATAGTGCCAACAAAAAGTGATGCATTTATTTGCTTTTATGGTGAGGAAAAATTGGTTGGAAATCAAAGGATTTCATAAATAAGCACCAATCAGCCCTGTGGAGCATCCCAGCGCAGGTGAGACAGTACTGCTTTCTGCCTGTAGGTGGCAACAGAGCCTACAGCGTGTGACCTGGGAATTTGGGATTTCAATGAAGAGGATACGAAATCACAGCTATAATCTGTGGAAGCCAAGAGGGTAACAAAGGACTCTGGGGAGTTAGCATTAAGCTAAAATTAGGTAGAGGAGCTTCAACGAATCCACAAGCCAATCACATGCACACAGATATGGAAATGACGGCCCAACTGCAGTATTCTCTAGTGATCATGAGTGAGTAAGGAAGCAGCACAGGTCCGTGAGTGGCTGGCTTAGAAGGCTTCAGGCTTTCAGGAAATCTTTCCTCCTCTGTCTGAGACACTAGACCGGAAAGAAGGAGATCTGAGTTCCAGCTCTGCCTGTGACACTCACTGCTAGTGCAGCACAGGGGAACATGAGGCTGTTTTCCCACTTACAACAAAGGTTCCTTAAAGCCTCTCCCAACTGCAGCATTTTAGGATTGTCCCAGGGCCCGAACCTGGCTCGCCTTCTGAATGCTCCTCTGATGTAACAGGAGCCACCTCATTTTGCAGATTTTGGTTCTCAGTCTCCATCTCAGGTTTGATGTCTTCATCTGACTGGCTTTCTGGCCCTCACTTTGTTTCATGTCACCTCTGGCTCATCTTGGCTCTTCTACTTCAACGTGCCTGCCCTCCTCTCTTCCTTTTCTCCCAGCCCAGACCCCTCTCAGGACTGATTCTGTCTAAGCTTCCATTCACTCTCACCTTTCCAAGCCAAGCAAATGACAGGAGCTTACATATCTTAACTCTAGAGGAGAATAATACAGGACAAAAATTAACTTTAGGTATGCTAAATGATTCTAGAATATAAGTTATGAAAAAAATGAAAAGCAGAAGGATCTTAGAAAAACCTGTGTTGTTTAGTATAAATACATTATGTAATCGCTTGGAGAAAACATGAAGTATTTGGAATCTACTAAAAAATCTGAGTTTAACAGAAAAGAGAAAAGATAACACACTTTATAAAACAGATACTTGAATTTAAAAAGAGGTCATTTAATAATTTTCACATCCCCAATTGGCTTTTGCAATGCACAATTTTTTCCTAAGAATGGCAAACATTAAGAAATAATAAAAGCAGGTGAATTTTAATAAACCTCAAAGCCCTTGATCATAAGGACAAAATCACTCAAAAGGATTTCCTGCAAGAGACCTGTAGAAAGCTCTGTGGAAACTATGTACCCTTTCATCATCTGGCTCTTACTACGCCTTGGCACCTCTTTATTTATATTTCAGCTTTCATTTTCCACCTTTGTGCGTCACTTTCTCAACAGTAACTGACCTTCGTTTTTATAAATGTTTGCCTTTTTCATAACATAAAATTGTTTTGCACACAGTCCTTTTTGATTCTCCTACAATGATGTCTGTTGACCATGATATACCTGAGTGGAATTTTGCAGCCAAAAGTACCACACACCCACCTGCCCTGAAGATTGTGGCAGAATTCTGCAGTGATCACAGCAATGCAACTTTTTAATGGATCACCAAGAGGAAAAAAGTCCTTATTACATATTGTGGTTTGGGGTGCTTGGCAGTTAAGCTTGAATGCTTCTGTGTAACTTCCTGGTTTTCAGAAGCTCCTAGAAACTAGACTGCCCTACAGAAAGAGACTGAACTCTGGAATGAGATAAACCAAAACCTGAATTTGTGCTTCACTGTTTAGCTTCTGAGTGACGCTAGGTGAGCTTTTTTATGTTTCTGAGCTTCTGTTTCCTTTTCCTCATGATAAGGACAATGCCTTATAGTAGGTATTTTGGCCTTAACACTCTTGGCATTCAAGGCTCCATCATCCTTTGCGACGGGGGCTGTCCTAGGCACGGTAGGATGTTTAGTAGCATCCTTAGGCTCTCTCCCCACTAGGCACCAGTAGTACCTCCCTAGTTGTGACAACCAAAAATGTCTCCAGACATTGCCAAATGTACCCTGAAGGGAGGACTTACCCCTGGTTGACAACCACTGCCTTATAAGGATGAAATATAATTGTGAAGGGCTTGGTATATGGAAATAACTAATTAATAGCACACTCTCTTGGATATCATTTATAATTCTGATTTGAATTAATATTTTGGATACTGAAGACAAAACTACACAGATCAATGAGACAGGAGACAGGTGCCTGGTAATTGTAAGAAGGATGCAAGGGGTCACTGAGCTGGAATCTGGCAGAAAGCGATCTGGATAATATATGTTGGGTGGCACAGATTACAGTGTCATGCTGATCATCTGAATTACTGCTATCTCCACCCATCTCTTTTAATTAGGCAGAAATGAAGGTAATGCTTCTTGTTTTAGAAGGGAGTAAATGATTTAATTTGGGAGGACAGGAGCCATTTGGACATACAGCACTAGTCAATGATGATCCTGGAGAGTTTCTGAGTAACAAACAAACAAACAACCCAGAGCCATCCAGGAGACTGTCTTCCGGAGAGAAATACATATCACAATACAGGATCTGTTATTCCTTCAGCAAGATCTTAAAAACGCCTCTCCAGAGGAATTTCAGCTTTCAATTGTCTTCTTGCTATTGTAGTGTTATTGTGTATTATGCAATATTTCAACATGATTTACAATGTTGTGTATGAATTATTAGTTGAGAAATCCAGAAATCTGTTCCCATATTCTCCTCTGCAACTATAAATATCTCCTTGGAAATCTTTGTGGCAATCCACTCTACACCCTGGATATTGCTCTATGTAGCGTGGACAGTTCTATAAATTACCTTGCAAGGAAAAGGGTAGTAAATGTGAGTCATGGCACCACAGGCTGCTATAAACAAACTGGGGTGGGCTTGGTGACATTTTGAAGTCATTCAGAAGTGTTTTGTGAGGTCACCTGTCCTATTAGATGCATATTCTTATTAATGGTGTCTCTGCCTTTTTTTTTTTTTTATTTTTGAGAGGAAACTGAGAAGAGCTGGGGAAGAAGTTAGAGGAGTGGAGGCAGTGGGAGGATGTGTCAGCACCAGCAATTAAATTTATTAACTCAATTACCTGCGGTACCAATAAAAGCTGTAATCATGAGGCCATCTAAAAGGCATTAGCTGTTTTACGGCTAATGGGGCCCTTGCCAACATGAAATGGAACCAGCTGCTCTTGGTGGGTGCCGGCAGCTGTTGGGTAGCACAGAATCAAATAGGCTGGACGGTGGTAGGGCATCTGGACCAGTGACAAAAATGCTTTGTATTTATCGAGTGTCTTTATTCAAGGAATACCAATACACGCTTTGCAAGGAACGAATGCATGAATCCTTACAGGGCCTCCCCTGGGGACACAGTTACACAGACAGGATGATCATTTTACAGGGGGAAAGAACTATAAGCAGGAGCGCACAGAGGTGCCCTCACAGGCCATCTGTGACGGAGCGAGCTATAAAATCTGAGCCGAGCTGTGCCCTGGGTTTCCCTTCTCCTTCCCAGTGCCACAGCTGGGGCTGCTCTAGAAGTTTTAGTGCCCACTTCGAATCTGTCAACTGAGGGGAGCTTCTCAGGAGGAGGCATCAACTCGATACAATGAGGTCTTGAATCACTTATTATCTCACGAACGATTACAGGGCGATCCTTGGACTGCCAAGACATCAGGGATGGGATCCGGATATTTAGATCCTTTATTCATCAACCATATAGTTATGAAAAAATACGTGAAATGCGAATACTGGGTTGGAGAAACAAGTCAAGGAAAACAGTATCGTCCTACACAGAGCTCTTAGGACTGAAAAACAACTGGCATGTATGATGCATCCTGGCCACTGTGATAGGCATGTACAGTCTGACACATCTGTGGACGTCTGCGAGGGATGTCCTGGAAGTCCTGAGAAGGGCATGATTAAGCTAGATCAGACGGAGGAGCAAGAGATCACTAGGCAGAGAATGAGGACAGTAGATGATGTCACATGAATGTAGATATGTCTAAAGATCTAGTGACAAGAAAAGCATTTTCCATTCCCAGAACAGCAAATGGTTCCAGAAATCAGGAGACAGCAAAGAAGACGAAGAAAGAGAGAATGGTGGAAGATGAATTAAAGAATTATTTAAAGACTAGATTATTACAGGTACATGAAGGAGTTCAGATGATGCACTGAGGTCAGTCATGAAGGACACCTAAATGTTAAAGGACAGAGGACTTTCCCTTTATAAAGCTCATTCTGCTGTCATTCTGGAAGTGAGTAAAACTGGAATCAAGACCAACACGTGGCAGATGCAGTAATCCAGAATGGAGCAAAGAGAATCTGGCAGCGTGCAAGAAATAACGGAAGGATTTTAGAATCACAGAGCAAATGGAATCCTCCAGACTTGATTAACTGGACAAGGGTGTTGAATGGTCTGAACTGAGCAGCAGTTCCTACAAGAGCTGGTTTGTTTCTGATTCTCTCTTAGTCTGCAGTATAGCTACTGAGGTCCTAACCTATGGTGGCCTGAGCGTACCAGGGCCCTGCCAATTTGACATGCCTCCAACTACAATATTTCCTTCTAGTTCATCGTGCCTGTCAAAGGTGGGGCTCAGATTCTGTTACATTTACAATTTCAGGACAAAAGTGTTAACCTTCCATTTCTTGGAGATAGAAAAGCTCCCTTTTGATAATTATCAGTTGTATTAGCCTTGCAGATTGTTCAAACAGCTTCACAGACTGTAAAACTGATTTGCAGACCTGAAGAATTTCCATGTGCTCTTCCTCCTTGTGCATACATTGCAATGATCGCTCTGACAGGACAACGGGGGAAGATGGGTAACCACTCTGATATTTTTTAACCTCTGCTTTCTGTAAAGAAGGTTTAAACAAGAATATGGAAGTGCTCCTCTTGCTAGTCTCCTCCCAGTAGCACTGGTACTACATGAGGGTTAAAATGAAAGAAATGGGACCCAATCAGAAGACAGAGTAATTGATTTAGTTGACATTTCTTGTTAGCTATTGATAAAGAAGTGAAGTTGAATACTTTGCATTTTTGTCATATTGGTTATTTTCTTCAATCATTTCCTGTTTTTACTTTTATTTGTGGTAGCTTTTACTTATAAAGTTTTTAAAAAAAATTTTTGTGGTGGGCACACCTTCAATGAATTCTGCCCTTGTGCAACCCTCTCCTGAGAGAACATGCCAGACATGATGTGATTACACTGCACTACCTAAGACTCTGTCTTAGCAAACTGGAGGGAAATCCCTTGTGGCACTGAAGAAGTAAGTTGCCATGCTGTAGGAAAGCCTTTAAGAGGGGAGCATGAGATCGAATTGCTGGTGGCATCCGGAAGCTGAGACTGTTCCCTGGCTGACAGTCAGCAAGAAAATGGGGATTTACATCCTACAACCAAATGGAGCTGAATTCTGCCAGCAACTACATGAGCTCAGAAGAGGATGGTGAGCTCTAGAACACAGCAAAATGATGCCTTGCTGGCAGCCTTATGAGATTCTAAAAGCTGTTCTATGCCTGGACTCCTAAACCATGAAAACTTGGATAATAAATGTATTTTGTATTAAACTATCAAGCTTGTGGTGCTTTGTTATCCAGTAATAGATAACTGATACAGTAGTCATTTGACGAAATCTGTTTTGTGTGATTTTTCCCACTGTTTTCATTCTATAGAAATAATCTACCCATATCAAGATCCTTAGTTACTTACTGGTGTGTTCAAATTCAGAATAAATGCCTGGTATTCACTAGAAAAGAAAATTAAAGAAGCCTCCCTATTTTCAATTCATTCATTCATTCACTTATTCATCCCAACAAAACTACTGACCCCCTTAACACCAATGATATACAAAGTACACAATAAATAAACCACAGCTCCATCTTTGAAAGGTTGTACTCAGAGGCAGATAGAGGATGAATATAAATAAATATTTTCTCTATGATGGGCTAAAAAACTACAACAGAGGCATATACAAGAATTGATAACAGTATCTTAGAGAAAGAAATTATTTTTCCTAGCAAAAAATGATACAGAAAGACTTAAAAAGAGGAATTCTTAACTGGGATCTCCAAATATGTATATGAGTTTATCAGGCAGAAGAGAGGAAGAAGATGCTCCGGGAAGAGACAGAAACAAGTGCAAAGGTACGAAAATATTTCAACTAGATTTTAAGCTCAGGGAGGGTGACTCTGCTCCTGGCTTTATCACTTTTGCATCTCCAGCACTTAGCACTTTGCCTCACAAAAATAAATCATCAATACATTCCGAATACACGAGAAAATGAATATATGGAATCATGCAAGAAGTGATCACAGATGTTCAGGAAACAGAAAAATGTCTGCTGGTAACTGGACCATGGAGTGGGGTGGTGGCAGGACTGTAAGTGACAACAGTGGTGGGAGAAGGGCTGTGTGATGGAAAGCTCTTACACCTGATACCTATTCAGGATTCAATGGAATGACTGTACACTTTGATAACAGAGTAGTCACTCATTTTGCACAAGAGCTTTTCAATGTGACAATAGTTAGCAAGGTCAAAACACTCATTTCTTTTGCTTTTTTTAAGTAAAAATTCACTCTGTTAAGTTTTTCTTCTGACAACAACCCAAACCCACAGTTAAGATGTTATGGTTTTAAAAGCATTGGCAGGGGTGTCAATATATCTGTATTGTAAAAAAAATAATGTAAAGTTGCTGTCCAGGCACCAAGATAGGTTGTTACCAAGATTCCTGTGCTGTGAAGCTAGCTTTGTCTTTTCCAGATTCTGTGGCCTTAGTATTAACAGCAAGCCTAATCTGCTGTCCTGACATTGTTGCTACGTAAAACATTCAGGATTTGTAGGAACTCTACTGTCTCAAAATGTTCGTGTGATGCAACTTGGTTAGGGATTCTGTGCTGGGTGTTGGTGTGTGTTCCAAACACAATTTGGAGGCTGGTTTCTGAAATTATTGAAATGGTTCTTTGTGATGTTGTTTTTTTGATGTAGTTTCTCAAGAATGACTACCATAATTATCATCTTCTTGACTCTCATGATCTGGAGCTGACAGGCTTTGTGAACTTAATACATTGTAAAGACAGACCTGAAAGAATCTGGTGGTGACATAATTCCTCTCTTCTGTGTTCCCAAGAATTGTGGTGAGACCAGGAATTTCCTATATAGGTTAAATGAATTACTGAATAAAATGTCTAAGAGTGCTTCCTGAGCAGAATCGCTCATAATGAGGTAAAATTGCATGTCTTAGGTCTAGAAGAAAATAGTATTTCCAAGAGACACTAAATGAATACACAGATACTATACACATGGTAACTTTAACGAGCTTTTGCTGAACCGACATCATTAAAAAGCCCCAATGATCATTTGCACCATCCCTCAGCACCCCATGACTCATTTCTGGGCCTTCAGCATTTGATGGTAAGAAAAATCTGTTTGCATTTCCATGCTCATTATTGGAGGCATTCTACCATTGGGGAAGATTCAAATTTCCATAAAAATGCAATGAATCTGGAGCTGACAGAGACTTACTTCTAAGCTATGATCAGTGCCTCCTTGGATGTAGTGGTCTCCATTTATTAATTCTAGCAGGAGGTCAGTGCATCAGCTGCTCATTAATCATTTCCCTTTCAATGAAATGACTTTTAAAACGTAACAGTGTATAAATGTGTCTGTTGTTCCATAACAAGCTTGTTAAATGCCTCAGTGTTGAGTGACTCAAAGTAACCCGGATCTGGCGATGGATTTGCATTAGTGCTTTGTCTCCTTGTTCTCCATCTGCTCTGATGGTGTTTCCCATTACTTAAAGAAACTGATAATAGTTAAGTGCACAATTATGAGGCCCCCCAGTTAGGTCTGATGAATTTGTTAAGGTGAGATGTTCCAGAAGTTAAGGAGATCTATGTGCAATGCCATGAAAGACTGAGTAAACAAGTACTACCTGGCTGTTGGCAAATACGACTAAGCTATGCTCATGCTTCATAAAAATTACAAACATAAGCATTAGTGTCCACACACCCATGAATGCACCCGATAGAAACACAATCGGTGAAAATAAGCATGACTGGCTTCTTCATGAATGCTTCTAAGTTAAGCGTTACTTACGCTTATGGTTCTTTGTACCTAGTTTGTGCATTCGTTATTTACTTTCATTAACTAGTAAATAATAGGTAGTGGGTTCCAAAGGCTCAAGAAAAAATATAGGAATTCAAAAAGTGACATAGTATATGAAAATTAAATGTGATAGTATCCCTATATTTCTTCCTAAGGAATGTTAAATTCCTCTAACACATGAGTCATGCTTTATCTCAGTTCAGGTGCCACGGTTTGAGCAAAACAAATGTACTGTTCTAATCTGAAGAAATTCTGTGATGAATCAGAATAACATACAAGCAATAAATGACAACTCGTGTTTAATCTGGATAAGGATAAATTCTGAGAAGAGAGAGCCTTAACACTCAAGCCACTTGAGAAGGGTATTGATATACTCTATGCAAAATAATTACGTACAGTTTCTCAACAAAATAAATGAAGACACAAAGCAGTGTGGAAAGGACCTGTGGCAGAGTGAATCTGGGTAAATGGATAACACTGTTAAAGCTAGCTTTTAAAACAAAATGCAGGGGGTAGGAAGGGATAAATTAGGAGTTTGAGATTTGCAGATGCTAACTACTGTATATATAGCACAAGTCCATACTTGTATAAACAATACAAATGTATACACAAACAACTTTATACTGGATAGCACAGAGAATCATATTTAATATCTTATAGTAACCTATAATGAAAGAGTATGAAAACAAATATATGTATGTGTATGTATGACTGAAACATTATGCTGGACACCAGAAATTGATACAACACTGTAAACGGACTGCATGTCAATAACAAAATACAAAATGAAGAACATGTAAAATTTAAAGATAATATTCTTCAGTGAAAAGAATATGTAGTATTCCAGCATATAGTAATTTACCAAGGAAAAATAGAAACTGGCAACAACTGTTTGTGTCACGGACTAGAATGTAAGAAGGAGATGATGTATAAATACATTTTACTTAAACTATACGGACATACCTTTGCATCATGCCTGTTTTTTAAAGAAGCCTATTTACTGCTAGATGTTGTTTATTGTTATTTTACAAACCAGCATTTTATGATTGAATATCAGATTGGAAGTTGACTCGGTAGTCACCCAGGTTCTACTACATTATATTATGTATCCTATGAATCATTAAAAAATTCTCACCTGACCTGTTTGATTTAGTTGCCATCTGGTGGATTTGTTACTTAAAGATATGGATAAAGTGATGTATTTACTGCAATCATATCCCAATTAACCCTAGGAGAGCCAATATACTTAGATTTGTGCTTATTTTATTTGCATTTTTGCTTATTTAATTATGTGATCATTCTGCAATTGTACTGTCTTTATGAGTGCTATCATTACGCACTCAGTACCTATCTGCTGCATTATTGAAGATTAAATCTATCCCTTCAAAGATTCATCCATTAAATCTTAATTGGTTTTTTATCTAACAGCATCACTGTGTATCTAGTTACAAAATTCACATTTTTATTAATAAAGTAAGAACTGTAACTTCATCAAATCTTAGTACTTCAACTGGGCCAAAGAAATGTAGAGAAATAACCTAGTTTTGAAGAAGATTCAGGATTTATTTTCATTTCAATTACAAGAAAAAAGATTAAGGGAGCTTTGACATTTATCTGGCTCTAAAGTAATGGTTACAGATTCTAGACACATTTAAGGATTTATCATAATATTAGCCTCCATTTTTCCCTCACCAAGCATTATGTAAGCCTATGAACTTTAATTTTTTAATCACTCCACTCAAAAAGAAATGCACGCATATTATTAACACATGACTTTGTTCCTCATGCCTTTTTAAATTTCATGAAATAGTCAAAAGCAAAAGCTGCAAAGTAAATAAAATTAAAAGTTGTTTAATTGTCATAACTGTCATAAAATAAAACAAAGCAAACAAGAGTAATTTTCAACAGCAAACATTTGGGCCACAAAGCTAATCTGAGTGAGTTAGGTTGGGCTGGATGACGTGTGTGTTTCAAGACATGACTGTACCTAGAACTGCAACCTGCAGAAGGGATTTTTATGTTCATCTTTCCTTGAGCAAGGGTGCTGGTTCAGGGTTATCTCTTTCTCTCTCTCTTTCTCTCCTTCTCTCCACCCCTCCCGTTCTTCTTTTCTCTCTTTGCATTGAATTGCCCAAACCTGGGAAACAGATACAGGAGGATTTGATGTGGTGATCAAAATGAATTCTTTCTGAAATTTATGCTTTGTGGGGTTTGTTTTGATTTACTAGGGAGTTGAAATTAAGGCTTTGAATATTCTTGTATTGCTGGATATTAGACTTTCACATTTGAATGGAGCCGAACTTTTTTTCCCCCGTAGATGACAGAGTGGTTCACGCATTAGAGCAGAATAGGAAGCACAGGGTCTGCTTTTGTTCTGACTTTTGACAACCAGTCCAATTGCTAGATAAGCCTCTTTGAGTCTCCTTTTCACCATCAGTGGAATAAAAACCATTTCAAAAACACACTGCCTATTTACTGGGGGAAATCTCTGTCATGTAAATCTTAAAGTGTTAATAGATAAAAGGAGAATAAGAATTCCAATATAAATTTTTCTCCTGGAACATTAAGAAAACAAAGAAATAGGGCTGGGGGATGCCTCCCATGTGCTCATGTGAATGAGGCTCTTTCATCCCTAGGTTTCTCTTTCTTGGAAGTGTAACAGTGGGGAATCCTAATTTGACTTCCACAACTTCATAGGGGCTACTACCACAAGGCATAAGGGGTTTAGGACTGGGGCCAGAATTCAGGGAATAAGCGAGTAAATCCTGGTCCAAATTTCTTTTCAAAATTACATTTAGAGATCACACAGCTGGAGTTCTCATTTTGTATTATCGTAATATAGTTTGATTGTGCCATGGTGTCATATGTAATGCATATTTACATAATTAAATTTCCCTATAATTTTCATAGCTGTTATGATAATTTATTGAATAAAAAACATGTTATGCAAAATTTACAAAGAATTATTTTTACAACTGAGGGAACTAATATAATGCCTAATAGTGTTTTGTTGTTGTTACTAATAAGGACCTGTTAGGAATGTTTGAAATCTTGTCGTTGTATGAGTTTGACTATTTTATATTCTACATATAAATGAGATCATGTAGTATCTGTCTGTGTCTAGCTTTTTTCATTCAGCATAATGCCCTCCAGGTCCACCCATGCTATCACAAATGGTAGGATTTCCTTCTTTTTTAACACTGAGTAATATTCCACTATCTATCTATCTATCTATCTATCTATCTATCTATCTATCTATCTATCTCACATTTTATCCATTCATCTATCAATGAACATTTAAGTTGTTTGTGGGGAGGGCAAGTGGGGAGGTGATGGTCAAAGAGTATGAAGTTTCATTTGTACAAGGTAAAGTCTAGAGATCTACTCTATAGCATACTGCTTATAACTAACAATACTCTATGGTATATTTAAAATTTTCTAAGAGGGTAGATATTATGTTAAGTATTCTACCCCTATACACAAAAATAATAATAATAAAGGGAAATAGAATGAAACTTTGGGAGGTAATAGATATGTTTATGGCCTTGATAGTGGTAATGGTTTCATAGTGTATACTTATCTGTACACTCATAGAGTTGTATACATTAAATATGTACAGCTTTTTATATGTTAATCATACCTCAATAAAGTGGTTTAAAAATACCCCGGTTGATTATGAAATATTTATGCCTCCCTATAATGATTACTTTGGGTGATCCCTTCCTAAACCTTATCTGAGTTTGACCATGTAATTTGTTTTGGCCTTTTGGACAATGGGTCAATATCAAACATGACAAAAGAGGAGAAACTTGAAAAGTATTTCCAGATTGTTACTCCTGGGATAGCATAATGTATATTGAAAGATATATGGCCCCGTTGGCCTCATTGCCCATGTTGATAGCCAGTCAGCCCCGCAGAGCAGTGCTTTCCAAACGACCAACCTTTGACTGCAGATGTACGAGAAAGCACATCCAACACCAGCAGAAGTACCACCTAGCTGAGTCCAAACCAAATTGATGACCCACAGAATTATGAGCTCAATAATTCTTGAATTGCTGGATATTAGGTTTTCATATGAAAGCTTTACTTATTAGTAAAGAAAAAATTGTTGAGGAAATTGTCTTGGAAGCAAGAAAAATGGCAACTTGTGTGAGTCTGTAACAAACAACAGGCAAAATTGTCACTTGTGATATTTTGGAATTTCAAAAAAGTACCTAAAACTTTTTGAGTTTGGTTAAAAAGGATGTTGAAAAGATCTGTTAGATACTCCTAACTGTATAAAATAAAGCATTATAACAGGTTAAGCCAAAGAGGGAACCATTTAATACACAAGCAGTATTTAGAGGGACAGGTGGCTGTATTACAAAATCATCCTGCTCAGCTTACACATGATTTTCAAAGGAAATGCAGTCCGAGGAGAAGTTTTCAGGCAAGAATAAGGTTGTAAAAACCATAAACTTCTGTTCAAACTTCTAAACTATTTAAGTCAGTGCTTAGTAGACACTATAAACTACACCAGGGTTTCTCAACCTCAGCACTATTGACATTTGGGACCAGATAATTCTTCACTGTGGGGAGCGTCTTGTGCCCTGAAAGAGGTTTAAGAATATCCCTGGCCTTTACCCAGTAGATGACAGAACACCACCCTCACTCCAATTGTGACAACCAAAAAATGTCTCTAGACATCTTCAAATGTCTCCTGAAGAGCAAAAGCAGCCCCATGGAGAGCCGTTAAGTCTGACGAAAGAGATTCTGACGATCTTTATGACATTTTCCACAGAAGCCTCAAATGCCCAGAGTAGAGACAGGCCTGTCTCAAAAAGAACTGTTGGTGTATCTTTGGTTGAATAGAATGGGCCAACATCAGATGCATAGAAATTCCACAAATTTTTCAGAGACCACATTATTATTAACAAATGACCACACCAAATTAGACAAAACTGGAATGATTGCTCAAGTTGCCAAAAGACTTCTGAGCCTTTCTAAGCGCAAATAGCAGGCTATAAAAAGCTACTACACTACAAGCACAGACTATTTTTCAAATAAAAGAAAAAAATGTATGAGCAGGTCAATCCAAGAGTCCAGGGAGAAGAGCTGAGAACAATGGAAAATAATGGACTGGAGAGTCACACCTTGGAAGCAGAACCGGGTCCTCCCAAAGGAACATTCTCTGCTCCCAATGTGAGGGCCTTGGCAACAGGCCCCTTTCGAGACCCCAGAAAAGTCACACATCAACAGAGTGTCACGTGCCTCTTGTTTCCTCCCCCTTTCAGAGGATCTCTTGTGACTATCGCATTCCTAGCTCACTGTCAAGCGCTGAATGTGAGAACAGATAACTTCACTTTTTACTTTATAGATTTCTGAATCAACAATAACTATATCAAAGGATCCCCATGAAATATGATTGCAGGTTTTGTGGCCTTGGGTTTTTAAGTTATCCCATGAGATATCCAGTGAGATACCTGGATGATGAGTCCGATTATCGAACGAGACTTCTAGGAGTCCTGGTAAGAAATGAATGTGATTTGCATTGTGAAGGGAGTGAAGCATTAGGTCTCAGGGTGGACTGTGGTGGAGAACGTTTAAGTATGGTTCTTCACTAATTCATGCCTTGCCTCCTCATGGCCTCTGGTCATCTCCTTTAACACTGAATCTGTCTGAGGTCTAGCCATATGGCTTATTTTGGCCAACAGCACAATAGTGAATCTACTCGATGTAAACAGATGATTGAAAAGAGCCCATCTATTGGGGCTTGTCCTCTCTTGATGCTCTCTGACCTTCTACATTTCCACCTTGTTCAGATGCCTGGACTAGCCTACTGGCTTAAGGGAGACAAGTGACTGTGGCCACTCTCATCTCAGCTGATGAGTCAAGCCCCCAGAGTAGAAGCAACTCAGAAGCGGAAGCAGCAGCTAAACATAGAAGCATGAGTGAACCTAGCCAAGACCAGCAGAATCGCCTGGCTTGTCCCAAGTGAAACTGCTAGCCCATATACAAAATTGTGAGCAAAATAAGTGGTCGCTGTATTAAGCCAGTAAATCATGGGGTCGTTTGTAATATACGCCTCAAACAATTATCCCCAGAAAAATGTGTTGCTAGTTGTAATTCATGTTAAAAATACTGTAAGAATGTTAGATTTCCATACCCCACATTTCCTTTTCACTGTGCTTGCACAAAGCCTACCATAGTGGGTCCTCAATCCATCTTCATGAAGAGAAGGTAATTGCAATCAGCCTGTAATTGGTTTAGATAGTGGCATCACATTTTTAGCTACCAAATTGTTTTTTTTTTTGATGACTTGGAAAAATATTTCACCTTCAGATCAGTCCTCTTTTAATTTCAAATGATTCAGTGTCTCCCTTTCCTTTCATCCAGTTCTAAGGGAGTCTTTGTGGTTAAAGCAAGATTCTGTCAAAATCCTCACAAACTAAGATCAATATGATGATTTACGAGCAGTTGCTATTTTCCTTTAAAAAATATTCTTAATGATGAGGATGCCCCTTATTAATAAGGTTATAGAGACAGAGCTTATTTGCATAACCATACTAAAATGGGGCTAGAGAGGGCAGCTCTTCAACCCCATGTGTGAGGAAAATCGAAAATAGCAATATGCTCAATAGGCTATGTGCATGGTCTAATCACAGGGCTCTGCATGTCACTTTATTAATTAACATATAAATAGCTGCTATTTAAATCTCTGTCTTTGAATGAATCACTGTAAGACACATCAACTAGATATTCCTATTAATGAGATGGCATTGCACAATATAACAGAAAATGGGTATCTCTATTAGGACACTTGGAAATTGGAGGAAATGATGAAGAGGGTGGCAGATGTCTTCATCAGACAAAGAGCCATTTGACAGGCACCCAGATCCACTGACCTAGACACCGCTGGGGAGTGGGAAGTGAGCCAGAATGGTGTGGGGGACACAGAGGTATATGTACTATCTATTTTTTAAAACTTTAAAAAAATTCTTTCTATTTTATTGAAGTACAGTCAATTACAATGTGTATTACCTATTATGAAAATATTTTCTTACTGCTTTTTTATGGTTTGATGGGGTTCTTTTCACAACAGATCCCAGGCAGTGTCATTTCATTTAAAGACAGGGCTGCACCTGACAGAATGGGAAAGAAGTTATGCGTGGTCCCTATTATCTCTCATTAAAAACGAAATCATTTCTACCTCCCATTGAAAAATAGCTTGTTAGACATTGTTCTGGCCTATTAAATATCAAGTAATATAATTTTGCAGCATATGATATGTTTATATACTGTATATAATTTCCTATATATAATATATATGTGCTCTATATACATGAAAAATAATTTTCTTGACTAAAAATTATTTCCTAGTCAACAATAAAAATGTAATATCTGACAAAATTTCTGTACTGAAAAGTGAAGAGAAACAAATACTGGCATGTCCCTATTTAAATGAAATTAGAACATTTAGTTAAAAATTATTACTCAGGTGTGTTATTTTTATAGGTCTTTTCAGTTAAAAAATTAAATTGTATGTAGCTTTATCACATGGGTTAAATACATGATTTCATATATTGAGATCCTTTATGACCTTACATAAATAATCCTTTCTAATACTATATATAATTTTATAAAAGAATAATATTTTATTTCACAGCAATAGTTGCATATAGATGTTTCCTATATATATGGGTACTACATATCTTAGATTTTCTTTAAGAACTCTCATTTCAAGTATTTCCTGCATTCTTTAGTAGGTCATTAAGCCTAGTATCCACCAATACTGCTTAATCTGCTTAATAAAAATTGCCTAATAAAAGCCTTATCATTAGAGAATAAAACCTTTTTAATAATTAGAAAGTGATATACTGAAAATCCTCCTTACAATTAAATCAGTTTTTGCAGGTTCTTTGAGAACCATAAATCCCACAGTGGCTAAGTGAGTGCAGTGAAGTGGGTACAGGTGTAAATATTTTTGGACTATATGATGTTGACTTATCTTTAGTTTCGGTGTGCATTTTTTCATCATAAAGTCTTTTAAAATGAGAGATTCCTTTATCATTCTTTTGCCATTGAGATTTAATTCAGATTTCAATGACTAAATCATTCACCATCATTTCAATTGGCAATGAACCCATATCATTTTATATTGTATCAAGCTATTTTTCAGTGTCAATGCCTAATCTTTCACAGGAGATTAAATGACACATGTTCATTTAAAAAAAGGCTCCCAATATTTATTCCATTAGTATATGTAGGTCCATTTTTAACCTGTTGATTGCAGAACTGGATTTGATTATATGCAACATTGCTTCTGACTCAGATATTCAGATTCTAGGTATTTAAGTTTAAAAAATATTTTATATCTCAAGAATGTAATGATAATTCTAAAAACCTACTGATATAAACTTTTTTAATTTCATCTAAGGCAATTTCTGTGTTTTTCATTTATAATGGCTTCTCCTGTAATACTCTCTACCCTTGTAACAATTTTTAGTTTTATATCTGTCAAGTAATTATGTCTTCTTTATTCTTTCAAAAATATGTAAGAACTTTCATACTCCCCAATAACTCTGTATCTAAATATTTGCATGGATATGCTTAGCTACAGCAGTAAATGTGTACTTATTTCTTCTTTATTTCATATGTCATAAATCAAAATAAGTAGAAAAAAAAGAATAGCTTAGAGTAGATTTTCATCATCCCACCAATAAATACTTCATCATCACTTTTTTTTCACTGGTTGAATCAAAAGATATTACAGCAATGTTTTGGATATATCATGTAACAGTTTAAACATATTCATCACTTAAATTACACATTAATATCTTTCTCTCAACACACATATAACACAAATGCCATCACTGTTTACAACTTACTGATAGGGCAACATGCCGAAAGTGGTTGAATGACTTTCTGCAGACCATGCTCTTGAGCCTACGTTCTGAACCACTGCTGGGTAATAAGTTAACTTCAGGATATCTAGCCAACAACAAGTTTCCTGAAATTGTATTTCCCAGAATTTGTTAATTTACTGCACTGGACTTAATTACTGAAGATACCTGTTGTTGCGAATTTGTCATTTCTCATTTCTCACTGCTGTTTCCTTCACATGTGAACAATAAATTGTATTCATATCTGACTCAGTGTGAATTATTTCACCTAAATTAGATACAGTTTAGATATCTTCACAGTATTGCTACAAATGATAAAATATCAGCTATCAGTTTCTACATTGAGTATAAAAATTTCACTGGAGTTAAACAGTCCCAACAAACCCTCTTTTAAATGCAAAACATTTCAGTGCTGTTGTTAGTTGTCTAATATTCTGATAGATTCAAAACTGGACACACCGGAGGAAGTTTAACATGGAACAAAAAGTCTTTGGTGTCCTGTGCGTGTGTACATCTGTACAAAAATTAGTGACAAATCCTAGGCAGAAATATCTAAATGAAGCCTACCAGTCATGTCTCTAAAATCAGGGAGCTCGTTTTTGAGAGTCTTGTGCTGAAGTGCGCCATGATTTACAGCTCACCAGAGCCTCCAGCAGTGCTACATAAATACTTCATGAAATATTGTATTGAGAGCATTAGCATTCTGAGATTCAGCAGAAATTATTTATATGCGTTGCCATTTGGTAACCAATTTTTGTCAGTAAATATGGAGATATGAAGAACTCATATGTTTTGTTTATAGTTGAGAAGTCTTGCTCGGGAATTTACTATAAGCTGAGGCTTTCCCTGCTGAGATTCTATTAAGTCTTCATTGCAATAAAAGCAATTTTTTTAATATCACAGGATTAGTATCATTAGGAAATGCTGCATGTTTTGCAATTTGAGTTTGTTCTAGGGCATCTTTTACAAATCTTCAGTAAACTTTAAGAAGCTGACTTTCCATGGGCCAAACATACATTTCCTTTCTTCACCCAACCACAGGAAACACAGAAGAAAACCTGTGTAAGTGAGATTCGGAGAAGACGAAAACTATCATTCCAAATAAACACAAGCACCACCTTCAGACTATTTAACATTTAATTTAAAAAATATTTATATACAAAATACAGAAATAGATGCTTTATAATGTTTCTACTGTCTTTAATCCTTTGAGCACATCACATTCCTCAATTAACACCAACTTTAAGTCATTACATTGCATCACGACTTTAGGGTGAATTAGATGAAGAAAGATGGCCTGTTCTATCTCTATTGTCAAATAATTCCTCTGGTCCAAGCAACAAGCCTAGTGCCATAAATACAAAAATGAGACACTGTGTGGTGCCTGCCATTGCAGTACTTTTAACTTAGTAGGGAAGCAAAAAAAGATGTGCACATCATACTACAAGGTATTGAAAAGTAACTGGTATGACAGATTAACAGAGTGATACTACAGACAACAAGGAAGATCGCTGTTGAGTAAGAAAACCAGAAATTGCTTCACAAATTAAGTTAATAATGCTAATATCCAGAAACCTCTAACGTACACCTAGCTTAAAATGTTTAGGGCAAAGATAATTCTATCCATGATATCAGAGTAAACATACGTGAACTTTTTTCCTGTTTCAATGTATTATTTTAATACACATCCTTCTACACTCTTTTCCTGATTCTAAGGATCTGTGGGAACGACAGAGGACATGTTCTAAGTGTTACATTTGTTAGTGATTTAAATTTATGTTTAAATTTGTCATCACCTTTATACTTTGGAAACTGACATAAGATGTTTTAAAAGTGCTGACTCAAAATTTTTCTGTTATAATTCACTACTTTAATTCCCTCTTGTAACCAGATAAGACTCTGAAGCATTATATATGCACTTAACAAGACAGATTAATATGCCTTTAAGTCTAAATCCCTGAAGATATTAAAGCATAACCCATTTCTCCATTCTTTCTTTCATATCAGTTCATAGACGAGAAGATCATTTAACAGACACCTATGTATGCACATGCCCCTGATCCTTTGATGTGACTGTGAGCCTACAAGGTAGATCCGAAACCTGAGGGAATCATTAGTTGGTTTGTCTGGTTTGTTTTTTTATTTTTGAAACTGATATGCCCACCCTCCACTACATAAAGAGAATTTCTGTGCTAGCTTCATCCTGCCAGTACGTGAACATCAATAAGAACAAAATCACATTCTTGTTCTTAAAAGCAAACAAACATGAAACTAAGAACAATCAGCCAAATAAAAAACATATAAAACCCCTTCTTATTTCTGGGTTTATTGTTATATATTTTCGCTCAGTTAACTTTCTTGGATCAATAGGTCATAGACTGAAAACAGTTTATGAACTTATTGAACTACTATACTAAGGCCCTCATCCAAAAATTCAAATCTTGTTATCTTTATTAGGGAGAGTTGCAGATAAAGATCTCTCAAAAGTAAGGTCTCCGTGGAACATGACTTATCTCTTTTTTATGAAGGACCTAAAGACAGAATATCTGAAATTCCAAGCTGCTTTGATGTGGAAATCTCTGCACATAAGAAACATATCAGAATCATGACTGAAAACTACTATCGATCACTTGTGTGGGAAACCTGAGCAAAGCACCCATCATCTTTCAGTGTCTTCTGTAAGAATTAGGAATTATATAGAACCTAGAATCTCAAGGAAACTAGACACACCATCCATGTGTAGAATTTACTTATTTATGTACTTATTTGTGATTTCGTGTACAACACAGGTGTTTGAAAGACATCATTCCAGTGGTTGGAATGTGGAGTATCCCACTAGGAAGTAATAATGGAATGAGGAATAAAGATAAATATAAGCATTCCCAGGCACACTGCAATGCTTGGGTGATTTGTTTTGGTACCAATTTCATTTCGTTCCTACAAAAAGAAAAAAAGAAAACCCTTCTAAACCTCTGGATATTTACATTTTTCTTCTAAGATCATAAAGGCAATAAACATGCTTACAGTGGTTTCTAGACTTGGTGCTAAAAGCTGTGATTTAGGAAACAATCAACATTTAAATGGGGAAAATTAGAACATAAAATAACCTGTCGTCACATAAATTATTTTTATGATGTACTACTGTAGCTATGTTATGCATAGGCACATTCTCATTTAAAACTAGGTCGCTTGAATTTTGTTTATGCCTTGACAATATGCATGCTTTTTCCCCCTGCTATAAAAAGGTCCTAAATGCTTTCTGCATATTCTATAAGCACATCCTACAGAGCTTTTAGTAATAAAGCACTGACTTAAAGGTTAGAAGAGTTACTATAAATTTGTGACTGTGCCCCACTCTGAGCGCCTCTGCTTCCATGGCCTCGAGGCACTTAATTTGTCAGGACCAATACCGTGGACTGACAGATGACTGTCTACTCTAGACTAATTCAGGGGCACAATACTGCAATGCTGATGCGTGTTTAACGTTACTGCTGTTGAATAACGGGATAGCTTACAGTTTACTGACATAATAGTCTAGTAACTTTCTTTTTCTTACCCTGGTATATTTTAAATGTAACAGAATTTGTGAATACGTCCCCAATTAAAATTCCAGTGGCATCATTTCCTGTTTCCTACATTGGTAGCTACCGGATCAAAAACATAATTCTGGCCCCATTTATGCCTTCTTATCAAAAAAGCTATCTGAACAGTTCATTAGGAAAAAAAGTAGTGTCTTTGACAGAATAACTTTAGATCTAGTGATTATAGGTATGTTTAAAGTGGGGGTGGACTATTTACAGAAAGTCTCTCAGTGAGAATGATAAAACAGGGTGGGGTACTGCTATTCTGAGATTATCAAATAGCGTGGGGATTAAAGTAGAGATGGCCCGTTGAGAACAAATGTTCTATACTCTTCAGCTGGCCAAGTTGCACATATGGTTTAAACTGTTCTCTGCCATTTTCTTCCTCTGCCTTTCCTTCCATCCTGAATATGCAAATTCAAAGTGTGGATGCTGAATCTTAAAAATTATACAACCTTCTCACTTAGCCTAAACTGATTTTAGCATAAAAATTCTTCAGTCATATTCACAAAATTGACTCTGTGAAGCTTGAGAGATATCTGCGTCAAAAACTTGCTTTTTTCCCTAGTCCCCTCTGTTGGTGTGTGTGTTTTTTTTTTCCTTCTCTTGGGAAACTATTGCATTGCCAAGAAAAATCTGCCTTTACCCTTGCAAGTGCACCATTCTCTCCTCTGCTAGGGTAGCACCTGTCAATAATAGCTCATATGTCTCCAGCACTTTCCAATTTAAGAAGTGATCCCAGCGCCTCAACTGATGTGCATGACCATCCCTATGGCAGGTAAAATGCTAGTATCTCTCTGCAGGTGGGGAAGCTGAGGTCCAGATTAGTCAGTGAGTGATACAGCTGAAACTAGAACTCATATCTAGTTTGTTTGTCCATGACACCTACCCTGTGCTCAGGCAAGCTCTAGAATGGAAGTCAGAAAAATGTGTTCTCAGAGAAACTTTGTTGGTGCAGTACTTGTGCAAAAAGGTGTGTGTGTGTGTGTGTGTGTGCGCGCACATGCACATGTATGCACACCTACAAATAAAAAGAAAATGCAATGCAGCTCCTGCCCTAGTGAGCAGAGACCCAGCCTAGTCGAGGCAAAGCCAGGTCAACCAGGAGAGCAGGAGGTCCCCGACAGCCTCCCAGAAGAGGGGCGGCCCTTCCCCCCGCCCACGCTGCATGCCCACCCCTGCTCCTAGCCACTCCACCAGCACGTCCTTGTACCCCACCACACTCAGCTTCTAAAGTTGCTTAGATCCTCCTTTCCGCATCTTACCACGATAAAAATAAACTCGTTCTCAGTTTCTGTACTGCAAAATCTTGTCAGTGGTTCTGTCAGGTAGACAGCTTCTCTCATATCTGCCTTTTCATTTTGAAAGAAGTATGTCATTTTTGAAAATATAAACAAAAGGATATAGGAACAAAACTAAATTTCTGAACTTAGAAAAATAAGATTTTACCATAATGAGATTCCCATCATAGAGCTGAGGAGCAAAGGCTTAGGTCCAAATTAGGGATGCGGACACTCCTTGTGTTTCAGCCACTGAGTTTTTCTTAAATTATACCCCTTTGAGTTCCTATTTCTTTTTTCTGTGTACATCTTTGATGTTTTGAAAGACTTAGTGTAATGCTGCGGTTTTGGAACACAACATAATTGATAGGTTATCAGTATAAACAAATCCACATTAATGCAAAGTTAGAAATATGTTACAAATGAGTGTGCTCAAATTTGTTTTCTCGGATGTGACTGGCAACTGCTCTTAAGGAACAACTCACTATTTCCTCTTTCAAGAGACTCATGACAGTTGAGCAGCAATCCGGAATGAATAAACCCACGGGTGGTGAACGGTCTCACACATCCCAACAGAAAATAATTGCAGCATCCGTTTCTAAAATCTGTAGCAAAGCTTCTGAACAGATTCTCTCAAACTCTATTACCGCATATACTCAATATGGATTCTATAAAGATGAAATATCACAACTCACTTTTGCTAAATTCAATGTAGACTTTAAATTTTCAATCAAACAACTGCCTTGATTATAAATATAAAACTAAAAACAATCAAGAATACCTCAAACGTCTCCATGTATCATGCAGCAACTATACGTCAATGAAATAAAGTATTTTAATTCCATCATTTTGGAGGACAAGGTAACTGCTGAGTTTGAGTACTGTGCAATTTCACAATTTGACATCAACTCTTATTCTTTATGCACTTCAAATAACTCACAAAAAATTATTTTAAAAATAAACAGGCAAAGGTAAAGCAGTATTTATACAGAGAAATTTTCCAATAGCTATTGATATTTTACATCAGATCTTGAAAGATAAAATACAAGAACCTGCTGTCTGTGATTTCTGAAATATCTTATTGCATCATCAGCAATACTATGGTTGGTTAAGAACAGTAGAAAGTACTTATGGCAGGTGTTCAGACTTTTCTAGAATGTTGAGTGTTATGGCTTAAGATTTTAAAGATCTCAACAATTAGAAGTATTTTATTTTTTACTTTGTCAATGTACAAAGAGAATGTCAGAATTATGCCAGATAGAAATCAAACTGACTTTTTGTAAATCAATATGAATGCCGTTAATCAGAGCATTCATTTTAATTAAATATGTATCATTTTAATTTACAATAAGTATATATTATATAGTATATATTTTATACATATAATTTAAAACATATAATGCATATGATATTAACCATTGTTTTCGTTAGAAGTGGCTAATTGCTACAACATGCAATCCATAAATTTGGGGGCCAAACATAATAAAATTTTACTATTTTATTTCCTAATTATCTAACGGTCCATCGCAGCTATTCCTGGTTGTACAGCACTCCTTCAAATTGTCATTTTTTGTCTTGGGCTCTGACAATTTTTATTCTACCCTCCTTTAAGTTTGGGAAGTTATTCACTGAATGGTCAATTAACCAGCCTAAAAAATTAGGAGTAGGAAGAAATCTGGGGAAAGATCAGGGAGAGAGCCTCAGGGTTCATACTTCTTGTGGATTTACCATGGGAATAGTGTTACGATTTCATTCTAAGCATTCAATCTCCTTAACGCCCCTTGTCCTACCCCCAGGAGCCCTTCTATGTCTAGTTTTCCCCAGGAATCTCCCTCCTTATTCCAGGAGAAAGAATCATCTGCCCTTGCCCCTTCTTTCATCTTGAAAATACTGATGTATTGAGTTGTTTTCTTTTTTTGCTAAGGGCAAACAACCATTCACTTAAAAATATTAGTATTCTTCTAGAGAGGAAGCTCAGTGGAATCACACATAATGTAAACATGTCCATTTTATTAATTTCTTGTACTTGCTCCTTGTGAGAAATTAACCCTGACATCACTTGAGCATGAGATGATACCTTGATGAGAAGATTCCCATTATCCTGGGTATACAATTAGATGCAAATATTTTTTAATAATTGGAATGGAAGATCCCATAACCAACCACAAATCTTATCTTATTTCCTTACATTTCTGCTTTAATAGAAAGAGAATGAGGAATCTCCATTCATTCTGCCACACTAGTAAAATCTGAAAATTGAGTTGTTTGTGTTATACAATTGTATATCTGGGTGCTGGGACAGATTAATTGTGTAGAGGACAGGTGCTGGAACTAACATGATGTCTCAATATTCTGCTAAAAAATGCCAAATATATCTCTCTTTTATCAGACATATTTTTTAGAGCAGATTTAGGTTTACAATGAAGTTGAAAGGAGGGTGTATTTCCATACATGTATAGCTTCCCCATTATCAACACTCCCAGCAGAATGAACCTTTTTTTTTTCTTTAACAAAGAATGAATTTTTTGACACATAAAATTACCCAAAATTTATAGTTTATCTAAGGGTTCACTCTTGGTGTTGTATATTCAATGGGTTTGGGCAAACACGTATTGACGTTTATCTGTGATTATAATATACAAGGTATTTTTCACTGCCCTAAAAATCCTCTGTGCAATGCCTATCCATTTCTCATCAAATATAATACTCAAATTGATATCCAATATGTATTTCTCACACAATACACAGCCTGGGTCTTTATAGTACTGTTGTTGCTTTTTATCAAAATAAAGAAAGTGACAATTTCAGGTTCAGAAATGGAGATTAACAATCATAAAGCTCATCTTAACCACCATAGCTCATAAAGCATTTAGTTATCATTTCCCAATAAATAACCCTCATAAACTGTCAATGAAAAGGTTTGGATACTTCTATTTATCTTAGCCTGAAGAGTTTAAGTTTCTGTTACCTAATAGTTACATTACTTTAACTGTGATTGGCAGTTTCCATTACTGATGTAGTTTATTTAATCAATTTCTATATGATGGAAGGAAAGAGACCCTTGAAGAAATCAAATTACTACTTTAAATGGTTTTTATTTTTTGATTAAAAAAATTTTTTATTGAAATATAGTTGATTTATCAGGTTTTAAGTGTATAGCAAAGTGATTCAGTTATAGCTATATATATGTATTCTTTTTCAGATTCTTTTCTACTATAAGTTATTACAAGATGTTGATTATAGTTCCCTGTGCTATACAGTAGGTCCTTGTTGTTTATATATTTATATGCAATAGTGTGTATCTGTTAGTCCCAAATTCTGAATTCATCCCTCTCCCCAATATCCCCTTTGGTAATCATAATTTTGTTTTCTATGTCTGAGTCTATTTCTAGTTTATAAATAAGTTCATTTGTATCATTTCTTAAGATTCCACATATAAGTGGTATCATGTGATATTTCTCTTTGTCTGACTTCCTTAGCTCTCTATTGTATCTGTGGTCTTCCCCTCCTTACCAAAAAACTTGACAAGAAAAAGCTAACTTAATTGAGGTTGCCTTACTACATAAAAGGAGATTTTTATTCATAATTATATTATTATTATTCAAGGAACTTAAATATGTATAGGGCTATCTATTTTAATGTATACAATTTCAGAAATAAAATAATACATAGAATGGTGGTAATAATTTTTAAAATATTTTTTCATTAATTTGTTTTGCTCATCTCACGGTAATTTAGTTCTAATATGGATAGAATAATGAAAGCACCAAGAGGATAAATGAGTGACCCTTATCAGATAATTGTCACAGGGTCAAGACTAGCACATACTTTGCTCTCCTAATTTTAGTTTGCACTCTAGGCCTTTACCAACGTTATGGGGAATAATAAATCATTCTATGTTTTAATTACCACATTCATGCTTTTTTGAACTAGTAAGGAAGTATGTGTGTGTGTGTGTGTGTGTGTGCTGTTTTGTTTTGTTTGTGTTTTTACTCCTGTCTTCCTCTAGGCGACAGGTCTAAGTATTTCAGGATATACCATAACTTAGTACATCCTAAAATGTCATTCTAAGTAAAGACCTGGGTTTATGAATGAGGTCAAGTTTAGGCCAAGTTGATGTCTTTTGAATCTGCTGCCTCCTTTGCTATCAGAACAAATTTCCTACTTGAAAACTTTAACATCTTTCACATGGGTTATCACAAGGACTTCCTAACTGCTCTCCTGGCCTTCTTTATTCTACTGAGGAGACTTAGTTTTAAGCAGCTTTTAAAAATGTCTGTCTGAGTATATCACTCCTCTGTACAGTATCTTTCTTCTTATCTCTTCCAGGATCTCCATGATCTGGCCCTCTCCTGCTTCTGCCTTCTCAAACCACACTGCCTGCATCTCCGCACCTCACTATCTTTCTGACATTCTAAATCTCTGGCAGTCCCCTAATGGGTTTAGACACTTTATAACTTCTACATTTGTTTACTCCTGGGCCTAGAACACTTCATCTGCTTGATGATCTTTCGAATATTCTCTGAAGCCCAGTTTAAGGATCTCCTGCCCAGGTAGCTACACCTCCTATGAGCCATCCTTGCAAACATGTACCTCCAGATTCAGCTTGCTTACTGTGATGTATTACAATAAGCTCCACATGCTTGCTGTCTAAACACTCATCTGAATTTCCTTGAGGATAATGAATGGACTATTTTTGTGTCATGAGTCTACAGCCATGCAACCTGACACACAGCAGTTGCTTTATCAATGGTAAATAAACGACCGTTGCTGGAACAGCATTTAAATCTGTGAGTCAAAATCTGTTGTACTCCTAGATGAGAACAAGCTTACTCACAGCAATCACATTTTTAGAAGAAGTCACATTTACTTTGAACCTGACTATAGGTAACCTGAATTAAAACTTATTTTTAACTGACAGGATTCAGAGAGTGCAAATACAATTCCAAAAAAGCTCTCAATGAATATTCACATGAGAACTCTGATTTCAAAACACAACAAAGAGGAGGTTTAACAATATAATCTCAGTATACTAAAATTTGATAACTTACACATTATACTGTCAAAGTGGTGTTTATGATCTTGGGCTTCTGTTCAAATTTAGTTTCATGTTTTGTGGCAAAAATATTCATCTATAATAACAGCTGTGCTCCTCAAATGTAACTACTATTTGTATTTTGATCCTGGCACTAACATCTGTATGAAGTAGAGAATTTATAAAACATATTTGAATTAGTCTATTCAAATAAACAGTGTATACGGCCTATGTGTGTGGCTCATGAAGTGGGAGGATTTACTTGTCTGTGATGTCAGATGTGCATTAATGCTGTTTTGTTCTTGGGCAAATTGAATTCTATCTCTAACGCAGTTTTAGTGTTATAGTCTTTTTTTTTTTCAAGTTTCATTAAGGATTTTATTTTTAACAAAATATGCCAGTTCAAGAAAAAAGGTTCTCATATTTAGATAGCCTTAATAAATATTTTATTAAAATAGCATGATGGGTACTGATTCTTTTTTTTTTCTTTTTCTTTTTTTTTAACATTTTTTATTGATTTATAATCATTTTACACTGTTGTGTCAAATTCCAGTGTTCAGCACAATCTTTCAGTCATTCATGGACATATACACACTCATTGTCACATTTTTTTTCTCTGTGATTTATCATAACATTTTGTGTATATTTCCCTGTGCTATACAGTGTAATCTTGTTTATCTATTCTACAATTTTGAAATCCCTTCTATCCCTTCCCACCCTCTACTCCCCTGGTAACCACAAGTCTGTATTCTCTGTCCATGAGTTTATTTCTGTCCTGTATTTATGCTTTGTTTTTGTTTGTTTGTTTTTAGTGTTATAGTCTTAAGTGTTAAGTTTTTTTTTTAACATTTTTTATTGAGTTATAGTCAGTTTACAATGTTGTGTCAATTTCCAGTGTAGAGCACAATTTTTCAGTTATACATGAACATACATATATATTCATTGTCACATTTTTTTCGCTGTGAGCTACCACAAGATCTTGTATATATTTCCCTGTGCTATATGATATAATCTTGTTTATCTATTCTACATATGCCTGTCAGTACTACAAAATTTTTTTTGTCATTCCTTCTTTAAAACCTTTAAGTGTTAAGTTATACAAAAGTTTCACAGTAATTTTAGTGTCCATGGTTTAATTAGCGTCTTTGATATTTATTTCAGTGTTTGTTTCAGCACCAACTATGTTAGAAAACAAGGTAGACGGTTCTTCAGATTTCCTGGGTGAAGCTTTTGTAGCTAACTTTCCTCAAGAGGAGTAGGAACTGAATGCTCATTATGATAGGTTTTTTTTTTTTTTAATGGAAGTGCAGGGGAATGAACCCAGGACCGTGTGCATGCTAAGCTTACGCCCTACCACTGAGCTATTTCCCTCCCCCGTGACAGTTTTTATCATGTACACTTCTCACTGTTACTCGCATGACTATTTGAAAGCATAAGCGTAAGAGTAAAGTCAGAAGAAGGGCTTCTTCAGTGTGTTTTCTTCTGTCTGTCTCTTTTTAATAAGAGTGCAGGGCTTATCTTCCTCTTTTCTTATGTCATTAAATCCTATGAGATTTTAAAGTAGTGCTCTCCTATGTCCACAGATAAAGGGATGTAAAGTTTGAAGCTGATAATTTGTGAACAGACTTATTAGGAAAGGTAATATCTGCTGCTGATATTGCCCCTTGTGTGTGTGTTCTCTTGCTTTAAAAAGCCAAGATCTAAGCTGTGACAACAGAAATGCCTGAACGTTGAAATGAAAAGTCACCTCTAAATACTTACAGTCATGTAGAGACACAAAATTATCACTGAAAAACAATTTTACAGCTATTCCAACGACATCAACTGGTGATTCTATCCTTAAAACAACAGCACTTAATGTGCCACCATACAGACTTACAGACAAGACTGCCTTTTCTGTATTCAGTGCATCTGCTCTGTTTCTGAAAATAAAATAAATAAGACACGCACTTCCTCCAAAAGAAGACAGGACCAGCCACTCTGTACTTCAGCTGTATGTTTCCTAACCTCAGGAGCATCTGCCCCTGACAGCAGGTGTTTGGCAGTTTCCTGGGGCTTAGGAGGGAGTCGGCTGCAGAAGAAGGATGGCCGCATTGTGTCAGGGCCAGTGGGTTCCACACTCACCCTGGAAATCACCTAGCAGAGCTCATCATGTGGCAAATGATGCATGGAACTAGAGGAAAAACATCTCCCATACAGCAAGCCTTCTGTTCTCTCAAATCACGTACATTAATATGTGCCGATAGCTGCATGGTGGTGTTGCCCTTTATTCTTATTTCAGAGCATTAGATTAAGCTTCAGAAGGGATAGTTGCATTATCTCTATAAAGATGAGAAAATCTATTTGAAAGGATGTTCAAATAAATTGGGAAAGACGAAAAGACATACAAGGAAGCTAGATAGAAGAGATAGTCTGATCACCCCAAAGGTTATCATGCTGAGAAAATGAGACCTGATTTTCTTGTTTTGTTTTGTGTTCTCCATCTCCATGACCATGGGTCCTTAAAAATACTCTTTTGCCCTTGCAGTGTGATGTCTAATCCTCAGCTTGACATGAATTGCTTTAGCTATTTCTTATTGTTCAGAATTTATAAACTTCAGCATCTTTTTTATTTAAAAATGCTTTTTAAAATTAATTAAAATTGTCTTAAGAGTTCAACATACTGTTGAAAAGAGAAATTAGTTCTTTGTATAGCAAAGAACTGGGAAAAGAGAGGCACTCCATCCTAAGACTGAGTAGGCTAAGCAAATATTAGAATTTAATTATATATTGACTATCTCTTTCCTTTGAGATTGTTCATTATTCTTCTTATTTAAAAAAACTTAAAGTCATTAATTAAGCAAGCACAGTCAACATGGTCTTCTACTACTTATTTTTAGGGATTTCAGACTGTTAAAAACCAGACATATAGGTCTAAAAGATGTATGCATATAAAAATATATAATGCAATTTCATAAATTTTTGAAGGGGTGGTGTTAAAAAAAAGTCCAGAGATTAATAAAGATGAGGATCAATTTTCAAAAATACAATGTGCAAAATATTGGTAGTGCTGGTCCGGGAGAAGAGATTGAATGAATTAAAAAAATTTACGAGTTTTCATAGAAGTAACAATGATCCATCAAGTTCCCAGCAAATGTTCAATGTTGCTAACCTTCACTGCCCGGGACCTATTGAGTCATAACAGCCTCAGCAGCAGTGGCAGCAGCAACAAGCAGCATATATCGCATGCTTCCTATCCACCAAGCCCTCTCCTAAATATGCTGTATGGCTTTGCACACTAACATGTAGCGGGGTGAAATCCAAATGGATGCTGACTGACTTTAAAGCCTATGTCCTAATCCCTAAATTGCCTTGGAGACATTAAGTAAAATATAAATCTTGGAGCTTCCTTTGGCGGAGAACATCTCAAAGTACACAACAGTAAATGAGTAGGTACAGGTTTTTTGACAGATTATGCAGTTGGATAAAGGGAAGAAGGAAGTCAGTGAACACTGGGCTAATGAGGAGAAGCTCTTTGGTGGATGTTTTGAGCTGAAGAGTGGGTAGCACCTACATCTTGGTGTTAAAGGTAGGGGGTGGTGGAGAAAGAAAATTCCAATTTAGAAAAATACATGAAACAAGGCACAGAACATAATGTATTCATGAGACTGAATGTGATTAAAGAGTATGAACTGGCAAAATTCAATTCAATTCAAAATTGAGTTTTTGAGTCCCCCCAACACTCTCCATAGCCCAACCCAACATGATGCTGTGGCAGAAATCACTGAGCTGTGAAGTAAAGTGCCAGCTGAAACAAAAGATGAGAAGAGTAAGCTATCCGGAGCTTATTCTCGAGAATGACTCATTCAGCTCTAAGATTTGTTTTCCTCAGTCTAAAATGATTAGCTACAGGGCTTGAATAGCTATGTACATTCAAAGAATGAAAATGGCTTTGTATCTAGGAAATAAAGGCAAAATGAAGTGGGCACTAGGACAAAGATGTGGGCATTTTCAATAATAATTTTTTCTTGATGCAAAATGTTTTTCCTGGACTGACCACTCCAAACACAGAGCAATACACTGTCCTTTTCACCTGCTTCTTCAGAGGTGGAGAGGGAGATACTGGACAGTCTAGTGGAAAAGAAGACCAATTCAGTGAAGAACAGGTTGAGATTAAAATTCCAGGTTCATCTGTTAGACATTGAAGAACTCATTTATCTTATCACAGAAATTTAAAAAATAAATTCACCTCTACTATTTTTAATTTCATGAAATAATTTTTTAAAGTTATTTTTAAGCTTATGAAGTCAGAACAGATAAAAAGATTACCTAGATGGTTTCAGCCTAAACAACATGTCCTAGATTAGTGGAGTATATATGAATGATTTAAAAAAAGTATGAGTGTAGACATAGGGCTGACAAGCTTTAATTTTTTTCCCAGAAAGAGTACATAATAAAAGAAAATTACTGCCACTCTCTCTTTCCATACTTTTAAAAAGCACAATAGATATTTTAAATATAAAGTACATAATCTTACAATAGAGTTTTCACTTGAAGAAATTTAAGTTGAATAGATTTGCTACATTTTTCTTATTTTTGTTATTTCCTGGAAAAGCAAAAATGTTACCAATGACTGACCCTGGTCTGTGGATGGAACTAGGGACACCAACCTAATTCCACCTGGGATGTAGGAGGCCCATGTCAGCTGGTGACTTATTATTGATGGTAACATTGACAATAATTTATCAACACCCATCTACTGGGTACTTTACAGAGATGAGAAAACTAATGTCACATGATTTAGTATGTTTCCATCTGAAGCTAATATGTCTGTAATTCGTGTTCCACGTAAAGGGTATTTTTTTAAAAAGTGAGGAGCTTCATTTTTATGGTAGCTGTTTAATATCTGAAAATAGTCAATTGAAAAATAAAGCAAAGTGAAGCACCATATTTATTTCTTTCGTATCATTTTTAAGAACATGTAATATAATTATTTTTGAATGATTCTGCGTAGCCTGGGAGTCACGAAACATTAACTTTTAAATAAGACAGGGCTGTTATACATTAAAATCCTCAATTGTGCAAAGTACCAATATAATTTTGGTTATAATATTTCAAAATCTAGATTTCATAATATCTAAAAATTACACTATTAGTGCAACAAAGATGTACATTTTATTTAAAATCTAAAATTAGACTATAGAATTATTTGATAGCAGATAGAAAAAACCTGATATGTGTCTTCACCTTTTTTCCTACCAAGATAATATTAATTTAATCTACATTTTAAATTGTTCAGAGACATTTTCCTGTACTATTTTCACTAGATTGACGCAATCTGTGTAGGAATATGAGGAAATGCTCTCATTTTTAAACTATGGAGTTATAAATATCAGGTAAGGATTTTGTCTCCCTAAATTTTAGTACACTTTTTTTCCCTATGCTAGTTTAAAACAATAGATGATTCCTTAGATATTCGTCAAATTAGATGGGGCATTATCTTACTCTAGCAAAGCGCCAAATACGTTGGGAAAGCTGCATATATATTTGTGGAATAAATAAACTTAGCTCCTACTCAAAACTTAATGAAACAGGAAAATACTAAAAACGAAGGGGCTGTATTACTTGCTACTTCCTATAAAAATGTTTGTGATGAGAAAAAATGAGACATTTAAACATGGAAAAAATAATCACAAGGCATTTCAACAATGGCTGTTTATCACATTACTTAACTCATTATAATGTCTTTAGATAACATATTTCATCTATATTCCTTTTGACGGAATTCAAAACACAAAATCAATATAGACATGCTACTCTTAATATATAGTAAAACACAAGGAAGGAAACCTATAGAATTCAGCAATGTTCACTGAGATATGTTTCTGTATTATCTAGGGATAAAAATGTCCTTTTCATCTATCTGGCTGTAGCAATTTGGTATCATCAAATATTATATACATTTGTTTATACCTTATCTCTAAGAGGTATTTAGATTTATTTATCATAAATGATGCATGTAAACTGAGGATATTCAAATATATATAGACCTAGTAAACCAAGCCCACAAAAAGGAGAAGGAATAAAATATACAAACGATAAAAGGGTAAATTATTCTGACCTACATTACCACAGGCTCTTCCCATCCCTCTTAACAGAATCTCCCTTAGAGACCACTTCTGCCTTATCAGGATAGAAGAACACACAAACTCTTCTAAGACAGATTACAAGTTCCTTTATACTAATTTCTGTGTGGGGCCTCATATAAGTAACAATGAGTGATGATACATCAAAGAGTATCATAAGATATTTTTATGTCAAATATAGTATATAATTATGTGCTATTTCTTATCATGTCCAATGATAAAAGTTTATGCCACAGTATTAGAATACAGCTTGGCATTCACTTCCAACTTTCCCTTATAATTAATTGTCCTATACTTTTTGAGAGGCAAGTGTTTCAACAGGTTTGCTATATGCTCACAGGAACTTGTAAATAAGAACAGTGATTATGTAATCAATTATGCTGTCTTTCTACTTCTGTCACTTGGGTATATGTGTTCAGCACCTCTGACTGCAAGATAAAACCTGTTCACACTACTGATAACTTCTCAAAGGACAGAGAGCATATGCTTTAGATACTCGGTCTGTTTCAATGCTTGTCATTTCCAGGGTCTAGCTTTCATAGAATTTCCTTTGGAGCTTCTTGAATTGCAGCTGTTGCTTCTGTAACTGGACCTCCTGATCTTTTGGGATAATGAACTGGTTCAGAGAGTAAAAGACTTCCCTCTGGGTTTATGCTGAAGCCCTCTATTCCACCAGTAATATGACTCCTTTATGTCTGCATAGTTTTAGCTTAACGTATCCCTCTGATATCTTTCAATTTTAGCTTCCTTTACCTATGATCTTATAAATGTAGTGTTTTTTTCAGATTCCCCCCAAATAATTTGGACTAGCCAAATTAATTTGGATCAATTTATTTATACCAGACAATGCTCTCAATTGTTGGACAGCCTACGGTTTCTTCCCTCATTAGGAATCCAAGCCTCTTCAATTTAGGGGGCTTGACTATGGTAATGTGTTCTACTACTCACAGATTAAATAACCTAGTAACTAAGATGGGGAGGGTATTTTAAAGACATTTGGCTCTCAATGCCAATGAGATATTCTTTGATTTTTCTCTCTGAATCCTTTCTTTACTTCGTACAGCTACTCTTCTATACTTTTCTTACTGTATTTAACCTTCCATCTATCCAATTCTTCTATTTTTCGTATCTTTAGTTCATTCAAGTTACATCCCTTCATTTTAGAGATTTATATTTAGCCAATTCAAAATGAACAAAAAAGAATGGTTTATAATTCTGTTTCTATGATGAACGTGAGTTCTTGGAGGATGTAAATCTTGAACTGGGACTTGAGGAAATTGATGCACAAGAAATAATTGTTTGAACACATAAAAGATGTCCAATAAAGAATGAGACCAAATATTTATAGGAAGTGAGAACAATTTGCATATGAATTAATTTAGAAATTAAATTAAAAATTAACAAAAAGTGCTAAGCTCTATTAGTCATTTGGAAAACTGTTATCAGAAACCTAGTTACATGAGGAGAGTTACTGACTTAAAAAGTGGAATGATTTAGATGAGGTAACTTAGTGCAAGGTCAGATAAATAAAAATCTACAAATAAAATCAACTTTAGAATGTACACAGAACTCATGTCTATCATATACCACTTTTAAAAAAGTTGAAGTATAGTAGATTTACAATATGTATTAGTTTCAGTTATACAGCATAGTGATTCAGTATTTTTATAGATTTTATTTTATTTATTTTGGGACGGGGAGGGAGGCAACTAGGTTTATTTTTATTTATTTATTCAATAGAGGTACGGGGGATCAAACCCAAGACCTCACGCATGCTAAGCATACACTTTACCACTGAGCTACACCCTCCCGCTTTTTATACATTTTACTCCATTAAAAGTTATTATAAAATAATGGGTATAATTCCCTGTGCTGTAAAATATATCTCTGTTGTTGACCTATTTTATACAAAGCAGTTTGTATCTTTTAATCCCATATCTTGCCCTCCTCCCTTCCCTCTTCCCACTGGTAACCACTAGTTTTTCTATATCAGTGAGTCTGTTTCTGTTTTGCTAAGGACATTTTGTTTTATTTTTTACATTTCACATATAAGTGAAATCATACAGTATTTGTCTGTCTGACTTACTTCACTAAGCATAATATTCTCTAGGTTCACTCACATTGCTGCAAATTGCAGAATTACATTGTTAATGGCTGAACAGTATTTCAGTGTGTGTGTGTGTGTGTGTGTGTGTGTGTGTGTGTGTGTGTGTATCTTTTTTATCTGTTCGTCTGTTGATGAACATTTGGGTTGCTTCCGTATCTTAGCAACTGTAAATAATGCTGCTATCAACACTGGGATGCATGTATCTTTTCAAATTAGTGTTTTCATTGTTTCCAGTTATATAACCAGGAATGGAATTGCTGGGCCATATGGTAGATCTATCTTTAGTTTTTTGAGGAACCTCCACACTGTCTTCCATAGTGGCTGCACCAATTTACATTCCTACCAACAGTGTACAAGGGTTCCCTTTTCTCCACATCCTTGCCAATATTTTTTATTTGTAGACTTTTTGATGACAGCCATTCTGACAGATGTGAAGTGATATCTTACTGTGGTTTTGATTTGCATTTCTCTAATGATTAGTGGTGTTGAGCATCTTTTCATGTGCCTGTCAGCCATTTGTATGTCTTCTTTGAAAAAAAATCTCTATTCAGGTCTTCTGCCCATTTTTTGATTTTTTTTTTGATACTGAGTTGTATAAGCTGTTTATGTATTTTGAACATTAACCCCTTGCCAGTCATATCATTTGCAAATATTTTCTCCCATTCCATAGGTTGTCTTTTTCATTTTGTTTATCGTTTCCTTTGTTGTGCAAAAGCTTTTAAGTTTAATTAGGTTCCCCTTGTTTATTTTTGTTCTTACTGCTTTTGCCTTAGGAAGCAGATCCTAATAAATTTTGCCACAATTTATGTCAAAGAGTGTTCTGCCTATGTTTTCATCCAGGAGTTTTGTGGTTTCAGGTCTTATACAGGTATTTAATACATTTTGAGTTTATTTTGTATATAGTGTGAGGAAATGTTCTAATCTCATTCTTTTACACATAGCTGTCCTTCCCAGCACCAATTATTGAACAGACTGTCTTTCTGTCTTTTCTCCATTGTAAATTCTTGCCTCCTCTGGCCTATATTAATTGAACATAAGTGCATGGGTTTATTTCTGGCTGTCTATCCTATTCCACTGATCTATGTGTCTGTTTTTGTGCCAGTACCATACTGTATTAATTACTGTAGCTTTATAGCACAGTTTGAAGTCAGGGAGCATGACACCTCTAGCTTTGTTCTTCTTTATTACGACTGCTTTGGCAATTTGGAGTCTTTGGTGGTTTCATATGAATTTTAGGTTATTTTCTCTAGGTCTATGAAAAATATCAAGGGTATTTTGATAGTGATTACATTAAATCTGTAGATTGTTTTGGGTAGAATAGCCATTTTAACAATATTAATTCTTCCAACCCAAAATCATGGGGTATCTTTTTATTTATTCACATCCTCTTCAATTTCCTTCATCAATGTTTCATAGTTTTCATAGTATAGGTCTTTCACCTCCACGGTTAAGTTTATTCCTAGGTATTTTATTCTTTTTGATGTAACTTTAAATGGGATTTTTTTTTTGCTTTCTCTTCTGATAATTTATTGTTAGTGTACAGAAAAGCAACAGATTCCTGTATATTAATCTTGCATCCTGCAAGTTTACTAAATTCACTTATTAGTTCTAATTGTTTTTTGGTGGAGACTAGTGTTTTTTACATATAGTATTATGCCATCTGAAAGTAGTTACAGTTTTACTTTTCCTCTTCCAATTTGGATGCCTTTTATTTCTCTTTCTTGTCTGATTGCTGTGACTAGGATATCATATACCACCTTGATAACATAATATGAATTGTGAATCAGCTAGTAGTAGTATATTTTTGTCAAAGTGCAAAGCAAAGTACAGCAATGGAATTGATTTATCCAGATGATATGAATAATATATTCTCTGTGTTTATACTTTTACTTGAAATCCCATTATTTAGGGCTATTACAGCTGCAAATAATAAAATACTTATTTAAATCACAGTTTTAAATTGGAACTTGGGGACTTATGCAACTCCAGAGTTCATAGTGATGGATTTTGCTAGTTTCAGTCAGTTTGGATTCAGGATCTCGAATTACAGCATCAGAACATTATTGCTTTCGATTTTGTAGCTCTGCTCTTCTTTTTGTCTCCTTCTCGTCAAGGTACCTTACCCCAAGAAAAGTCTGATATTGTCATCAAAAACGTTATTTTAACATTCTGTTGTCTAACAATCCTACAGAAAGTACATGCTTTGTTTTGAATAATGTCAGGAAAATTCTTGAGACTGACTCTCTTTGGGCTGACTTGGGTCACAGCCCATCACTAAAATAATTGCTTCAGCCCATGGAGTGGAAGGTACTGATTTCTGTTTCCACTACTGAGTGGGGAAGGTACCGAGGGTTGGAAGGTGTCAGCACTGCCCCTGCAAATGAACTGAGGATGGGGGAGGGATGATTTCCTCTCCCGCCAAAGGCATAATTCATACTATCAACCAGTGAAAATGTGGGCAACCCCCCAAAATAAATGACCAATTCAGAGATTAATCTATCTAATCTATCCACTAGCGATTAAGTGATAAAACCTAGATCAAGAGATTTGACCAAGGTCATTAGATGGCTTAGTGGAACTAATGATAGATCCCAGATGTTCTGACCTGTAGTCAGCTGCCAATCTGTTTAGCTCCTGCAATGCAGTCTGTGATGCCACTGGGATCAGGGGGCTTGAGTCCTCTGCATACTCAGTGACTGTTCTCCTTTAAGATGCATAGTGTTCCATCTCTGGTCAAACTTTGAAATTGCACAGATTTAAACACATTAAAATAACAGAGAAAGTGAGTGAGAGGAACTACAAATATAGAAAAACACCAGAATGCACTAAATAATATTCTTAATCCTACTGTCCCCTTTCGGGCATCCTGAAACTGTCTGGCTACCAAGTGAAGCTAGAGCTCTATTGTTCAGACGGTACAGTTGACTTCTCCCCAGGAAGCCACACCTTTGACCCTCTAGAATAGCCCAGACAGCCAATAATATTTGTTCTTGGACAATATCTATAAGAAATAAAATTGAATGATTACTATCTTCTTTTATTTTATGTTCATATTTTCTAGGGATTTTAAAACTTTTTAATAGTCATATTGCATCCTTTATTTTTCCTTAGTGCTACTATATAAAATGATACTTAGGAAAGTATTTTTGTTAATATATATTTTACAAGACACCTGTACTAAACAGTATATAAATAGCTGTCATACAACATGTAGTAGTTGTTATACCAAAGTCCACAGATTGTTACACACTGATGATTATTTTGTGAAAAAAAAAGCTGATAAGATTATATGGATTTCACTGGTCATCACAGAGGTTAGTCAGTATTTCTTATTACTTTATGACAGGTGAGATTACATGCAGAAAACTGTAGCTATCATACAGAAATTTAAATCACATTGCAATTAAGTATTGCAGTCACTCTCACTGGGTGAAGTGAAATGCAGGTTTAATAGTTTCTAAACCCTTCTCTTCTACAGTTTCTTAGCAACAAGAGAGCAGACTATTCTATTCTATTTAATTCACAAACCTTTTTGTTCAGAGAGAGATCCTGATTGATGACACCTTCCGCTGTCCTTTCTCCCCCAAAGCCATCACCGTTTCCATGGCTCTGAGCTTGTGAAACACAGATGATTCTGCTGTCTTCATTCTTCCCTTCTTATACTTGCGAACATCATTGTTGTCAGCAGAATTTGATAAGAGATTCCAAATGATTGCTTATTCAGCAAACTTTCTAGAGTTCTTGAAGGCTCACTGTTTTTGTTATTCTAAATATAGGCTCAGTTTGCTGCTCTTTATGACAAACTCTATCGGTAAACTCCTAAAAAACCCTTGTGTTTGCACATGATCTAGTTTGGGATGGAACCACTGAGCAGCATCCACACTCTAAATGATACATCCCTGAGTTTTACAACATGAACACATTGTGATGTTGGACTCCCATATGCTAGCTCTATCAGGTGTTAGAAAAGAGAATTTTAGTTTTCATGGTTCAGTATTTGTTTTAAACATTAACTGTCCTTTGCTTTTATTTTATCTCTCCTGACTCTGATGTCTGTCCAAACCTTTCTGGTCAAGAGATTCTACGTGCGGCTTAAGAGTCTCGGGGACTCTCATGCTGAACGTTTATTGAAACGCACACTAGGAAACCATAGACAGTGTGTGCATCTCCCATTGTGAAGGCTGATGATGTGGAGTGCTGCTCAGAACAGGTGGAGCCTGACTCTCCGCCTTCACCCTTGAAACTGCCAAAGTAAAAATAAATTGTACCTGCTAGGGGCTGCTTCCTTCCTCGTGGTGCAGCCTGCACATTATTTGTTTTACAATGACAATACAAATGACAGTAAGTGCATGTGAGTTGTAAGGTAGAATGTATGTTCTAGTAATATATGATTTGAGTGTGTACATGATATTTTTTATCATATGATTTCCTCAAAATGACGAAAATGGAGAATAAACTTCTGACACTGAGTCATCCAGTAATTCAAGTCATTTGATGCATTATTTCCCGCTGCTGTTAATTAATCTTACCTATTGCCACAAAAGAGTTGAAAGTAGATAGTTTCTGTTGATTCTCTGAGAGTAGTGTGGTCAAAGTTCTTTCACTTAAAGGAAGCAATGAGAGAGTCAGGGAGTCAGAGAGATGGAGACAGAGAGAGACAGAGAAGTGACTGGTACCTAGCAAACCTCTATCTCCCTGGTGACTATTTTGAGACCTAGACTTTGGAAATAAGCTCACATTGCACACGATGTGATGCTCTCATGACCCAAATGGAGGCCCACAATCAGAAAGTATTTTGGGACAGGAGCCACCTTCAGATAATAATGTAGTTGCTACAGGAACATTGTGGGAGCCCACGATTGGGTTAACAAATTATAACAGATCCCAGCCGCTTATCTCCTTAAAGAAGATGTGCTTAGTAACTGCTTTGAGGTTTTAGCAATGACCCCAGGCCCCCGGCTATAAATAAATGCTGGGCGTGCCTGCTATTAGTCTTCAATCCCCAAAACAGCCTTGGGCTGGAATGGTAAACAATTTACAAAAGGCTGCAGACTCAGAGGTGAGAAGGCTGGTTAGCAAATGACGGGTAAGATCCCCTGAGGGGGGCAACCTAAGACAGGCACAGCCGCCTGAGTCCAAGTTGTTCAGCAGCTGATTCTCATACATTCTGCCCTGGTAAGCTGAAAGGCTCAACACGAATATGATTCACCAAAAAGGGTCTTCTGACCTTAAACCAAACACCAACAATAAACAAAGCCTTTGTACTCATTGTGATCCCACCCTGTCCTTCCCTAAATTCCTGCATTCCTCCTTTGACTGTATTCAATAAATATGAGAGATTTGAGAGGCTCTTGGAGTTGGCTTCCAACTCCCTCTCGCTCTCTTGACTTTTCCACAGAGTCCTGAGTAATTCATTCTGTCTCGGGGGGACTTCTGCTGGCCAGAACCCACAACTGGTGATGAACCCACAGAACATGATCTTGAATACAATTCTGCAGCAACTTCTCCCTCTTGGGGAGAAGGTGCCACTCTCCAGTGGCAAAGCTTACACTGTTTCAAGTCTCTTAGAGTGTCAATAAATAAAACACACATACATACACAAAAGTGTTCAGATGGACGCTATGTATTTCACAGTATGAATAAGAACTAGTCTGCCCTGTTTACATTGGTAAGCATACCTCATCCCTACTGCATCAAGCCTCAGAAATAATCTTTAACAATGACCCTAGACTTGATCTCCCTATTTGCTCTTCCAGAAATTTAAGGATGAAAGAAAGAACAATTCAGACCTCCTTTTCAGGATTAAAACAAAAACAAAAACGAAAATCAGTATTAGACTGTTATGAGGTCTACTAGAATTTTAAGAGGTTTACCCAAGTGTGTGTATATGCTTTCTTTCTATTATTTTTCAAGGGATACGTAGAGGTTAACAATATGACACCAAATCTGATAACCCAAAGATGAATATATGCCACAGCCTCGGGGCTAACCTGCATACACTGCTGTTGTTGATTCTTCTAAGAACTAACTAACGGCAGGTGGATGGAACCAGCATGGCAGACCATCTCTGAAATCCTTCTGATCTGCACCTTGAGAGTTTAGTTTTCCCTGGATATGGGGTTAAACACTCCCTTGAAAAAAGGTTTGTATTTATGACAAGGGGAGGGGCTGTGAGTGAGAGAAAGAAAGAGGAAGTATCTAGAAACAAAATTACGTATCAATAGTGTTAGTACCATGTATTTCTCTTTAGTGTTAGGCTTTCATAATGCGTCCCTGGGAGCCAAACACTAGTGGAGGTCTCTCTGACTCTGACCTGGCACCTTCCAATGAAATAGGTCCTCTTCTTATTCCTTCTTGACTGCAGTACTGTGATGGTTTTTCGGTTTCAGACTTGCCGCTTTATGGCATCCAATGTGCTGTTTGACACTGTAGCTGGTGTTCTTACTTGAACATGAAGCCAGAAGAGGGCAATGTTAACCTTATATTTTAAAATCAGGTAAAGGTTTGTTTTTATTTGAACATATGTTTTTCCATTTAGAGATTCTGGGCTATATAGTTCAAACAGTTTGTGTTATGTTGATCTCAATCAAGGTTCAGTATCTTTTTAAGATTCCAAATCTCAGTTAAAACATCCTTTTATTAGCTATTAAATAATAAAAATAGGAGAATGATACCAACATTATTGTATTCTATTGTGAAATAGTCTATGAAAAATTTCTTCAGTTTCAAGGTAAATATTTACTTTCCTCTTATGCTGCATACAAATCAAGGGCAAAAACTATATTGATTTAAAGTTTAAAAAAAAAAAAACAGCACACAAACATAAAGTTGGGCCCAGCAAGTTATATTATGTTTGAGATATATTTTGTTCATGCAAAGGTTAGGGCTAATATAAAATGTTTGTCACTCATGAAATTTTGGAGGCATGCATGTAAATTTGGAGGAAAGAATGCCAGTTGTCACTTACAAATTTGTCTTGCACACAATTAGCATCAATTATATGAAAATCTAATTTGGTGCTGATAATCTTTCATGCATTTATTCTTTTCTAAATTTACTGTAATGGCTCTCTAGCTCTCTTGTAAGTTTTCCGTTTAATCGCTTAGCGTTTACTTTAAAAGAAAAGGCAGAAAAGGCTATGAAAAAGAACTTCTTCATTGTCAGTATCTGGCCTGTATTTACCCTTTTCCTAACTCTGCTAGCAAAACCCTCATTTTGTCACAGGGCTCTGAACTACTGTTTCTTTTAAAAAACATGACTCATCTAAAGTCTACCATACAGAATGGGAGTAAAGAAGATTACTTAATTTTAAAGGTACATTGGAAACGTTAAGTTCATGGAAATGCCATATGAGATTTGCCCACCATTTCTACACTTTCATGAACTTCCCTGTAGCTCAGCCTATGGCCACATCAGACAGAAGGAAGTCCTAAATTTCTTCCTAACCAAATTATCAAGGAGGAATGGCAAAATTTTCTGAAGACCTGCACCACCAGAGTTTGTTAGGCAGTAATCAGAGAGAGAAGGAAAGATTATGCATCATATTGGATATTATCTTAGCAGAACTATTTTACCAAGGTTAAAAATCAATATTCAAGGGGACCTTCTTGGTCAGTGAATAGAGTAGACTTTTCCTATGAAATATTTTCTTTTTCCTTATGAATGATGTTATACCTAATTTAAAAATTTTAATTATGCATTTATTATTTTGAATAAGCAACACATAATAATAAAATTCAAAAGGTACAAACGTACATTTTCACAAAAGTAAAAAGTAATTTCCCTTCCTCTCGTTTCCCAATACCCTCACCCTGAAACCATCGTTTGCAGAATTTTCCTGATTAGCCTAATTTGAAAAGATTAATTTTTTTAAGTCCTAATTTTGTAGAGCAGTTTTAAATTCACAGCAAAATGAAGAGGAAGCTATAGAAATTTCCCATGTATCATCTACCCTGTAACGTGCATAACCCCTCCCATTATCAACACCCCCCACCAGAGTGGTACATTTCCTATAAATGATGAGCCCACATGGACAGATCATAATCATCCAAAATCCACAGTTCACGTTAGAGTTCACTCTTGGTATTATGCCTTCTATAGGCTTGGGCAAATGTATAATGATGTATATCCATATTTATGGTATCATATAGAGAATTTTTACTGCCCTAAAAATTTTCCATGCTGGCTATTCACCCCCCCTTTCCCGAACCTCTGACAATCACTGATCTTTTTATTATCTCCATAGTTTTACCTTTCCCAGAATGTCATATAGTTGGAATCATACAGTTTGTACCCTTTTAAACTGGCTTCTTTCTCTTAGTAATATGCACTTAAGCTTTCTCCATGTCTTTTCATAGCTTGATATCTCATTTCCTTTTAGTGCTCATTAATATTGCATTCTTTGAATGTACTACAATTTATTCACCCATTCACCTACTGAATGACATTCTCGCTTGCTACTATTTTGGCAATTATGAATAAAGCTGGTATAAACATCTTTGTGCAGGTAGTTGTATGAACATGTTTTCAACTTCTTTGTGCAAATATCAGGGATGACATGACAACTGCTGTGTCATGTGGGGAATAAATGTTTAGTTTTGTAACAAACTGCCAAGCTGTCCTCCAGAATGGCTGTACCATTCTGCATTCCCACCAGCAGTAAATGAGCAGTCATATTGCCTCACATCCTTGTCACCAGTTAGTGTCGTCAATGTTCCAGATTTTGGCCAGTATGATAGATGTGTAGTGGTATCTCCTTGTTTTAATTTGTGTTTCCCTAACATGTGATGAGGAGCATCCTTTCAGGTGCTTATTTGCCATTTGTATATCTTCTTTATGAAGTATCTGTTAAAATCTTTGGCTCATTTTTAATTGGATTGTTTATTTTCTTATTGTTGAGTTTTAAGAGTGCTCTGTGTATTTTGGATAACAGTCTTTTATCAAATAAGTCTTTCTGTGAATCTATTCTTCTTGTACGGGCTTGTCTTCTCATTTTCTTGATAGTGTTTATTGCAGAACAGAAGTCACTAATTTTAATGAAGTCCTGCTTATCAATTCTTTCTTTCATGGATTATGCCCTTGGTGTTTTATTTAAAACATCATCATCATACCTTCATCATCTAGGTTTTGTCCTATGTTATCTTCTAGGAATTTTATAGTTTTGTGTTTTACATTTAGGTTTGTGGAGGAGGAAAAAATAATTTCCCTCTACCCTTCTAAGGTCTTGATTCTGTCCCTGTAACAAAAGTTCTATTAAGCAAGAAAAAAACACAAGTTTATTAACATGTATATCTCTTATACACATGGGAGATACCCAGGGGAAAATGAGCATCTCTCAAAGAGGTAGCTTCAAAGTCTAGCTTAAGTACCACTTTCAGCTAAATCAAGGAAGGAGGGGTATGGGGACACCAATTATGGGAATGGCTAGAAAAAGTATGGTAAACACGAGTAAGGACTCTTATGCAGATTTAAACTGGTGCCTTCCCCACTGATAAGAATGTTTTGTGATTTAGTCATCTTTCTCCTAGCTGTACAGAGAGGGGGATATTCTTTCAAATGAAGATTTCCTATAAAAATATACATTTTCCTTACAAAAGAGTAACTTCTATGCTCTATTCAGAGTAGTTTCTGTCTGTTGTTTCTCAAAATAATCCTAACACCAAAGAGATGTACTTTGGTGTGGCACATTCTACACCCTTGAAGGTTTATGATTAATTTTTAGTTAATTTTTGTGAAGGGCATAAGCTCTGTGTTTAGATTTTTTTTTCCAGTGTGGATGTCCAGCTGTTCCAGCACCATTTGTTGAAAAGACCATAATGCCTTTGCTCTTTTGTCAAAGAGCAGTTGACTATATTTACGTAGATCTATTTCCGGGTCCTCTACTATGTTCCACTGATCTGTTTATTGTTTGCTTAACATCACACTTTCTTGATTACCGTAGCTTTACAGCAAGTCTTGACGTTGGATAGTGTCAGTTCTCCAGCTTTGTTCTTTTCCTTCAATATTGTTCTAATTTTTTTAAAAAGTATTTTTCTTACTTGAGAGGAGTGCTCAGTATAATAATTTTACCTATACAGTGATGAAATAAGTATTTGTATTCTAAGCTGAGGGAGTCAAGGAAAATTTTAACATAAAAACTTTTTCTTTGTGTTTTGGCTTCTTCTCCCCCGTCTACTATGCACTGTGAATCTGCATTATGCATCGACAAACGTCCACACTGGCAGGAATACCTGCTCAGCCATAAAGAGATATATTCTCCTAGCATCAGCAAGATAACTCCTTAGGAGATAACCTTCCTCCTTAATCTTATGAAGGGCCACAATGACCCACGACCCACTACTCGCCTTGTACACGTAGATCAGGATTGCATCAGCTGTCAATAACCCATCATTAGTAACAAGTTCATACTGTTAGCACAGGGAACTATATTCAGTATCTTGTAGTAACTTGTGGAGAAAAAGAATATGAAAACAAATATATGTATATTCATATATGACTGAAGCATTATGCTGTACACCAGAGATTGACACAACATTGTAAACTGACTATACTTCAATTTAAAATATATATATATATATATATACAGATACAAAAAACTCCCACATCATTTAACATGCAGCCATCTGTCTCAAAAACTTGTATAACTGTGCTTTGACTGCTAACATGAGAACAGTTCTCAGAGCTTTCTGAGAGGCTCTTCCCAAGTTATAACCCTCAATTTGCTCAAATAAAATTTCCTATTTCTTTCTTACCTTGACTGATTAATTTTTTGTCAGCAACAGATAAGGACATCAGGTCCTTTCCCAGCTTTTTTGGGAATCTCATAAAAAACATCTTTTGGTTCGCAACTGATGCATTTGTTAAAACAAAGCTGAGAGACTTTTAAGACATTCTGAAGAGAAGCAATAACCCTTGTGTTGACTCCCAGGAGTGAAGAGAGAAGGGGCCTGACCTTGGCCCTGAGAGGCAGCATCAGGTCCAGGGCAATGAGAAGCATCCTCAGCTCAGTGCAAGGACAGAACCCGGATACCCGAGAGAAGCAAACGCACCCTTTGGCAATTGTGAAAACACATTGAGAATCAGGCTGTCTTGCAGGGAATGTGAGCTATGAACTGATGATCTGAAGAATTGAAGCCTAAAAGTTTGCTGCTTTCTTTGGTGGTCATTACTAATATCCCTTGATTTTTGCCTGCCTCAGACATGTATAATCTATGACAAGGCCTTTCCTCTAGATTATATGTTTAATTGTTTATTCTTGCTCATTTCCTAAATTGTGCTCTCTACAAGTACCTTGTATGACTTCTCTCAACATCAGAAGTTAGCCAACATGTGAAATGGAATGCATCTTTCTATCTTAGCAGACACCACCCACAGGGGTATCAAATTGAGTCATCTTTATACCTGAAGAAGCCCTTAGAATCTTTTCCCTTTGTTTAATGTTAATGGGCACCAGTGGCCCAAACTGCACTTTTAAATCTCCATTTGCTACTGAGGCGATCCCAGCACTACAGAATTGAGCAAACTTCCATGATTATGTATGTATTTATTTTCAAGCCCAAGGTTAAATGACAAAAAAAATCACTTTCCTTGAGGCTACATATTTTTTAAACCCAAGAAAATAGGCTTAGAAAGAATGCACTGGATCATCTAATGAAAATTTCCCTCAGCGTGAATCATGGGCTAACATATCATTATTGGGAAAGGTTCACCATTACCGCAGCTCACACTGTTTCCTCAGATTACATGAATAATTTTTTTTGGAATTGACTGTCAGTGATGGCCTCTTCCAAATTCTTTTTTAAGATGTGCTATATCTGGGACATGTCACCAAGATGACAATAGAGAAGTCCCCTAAATTTCCCTCCTTCGATGGATAACTAAATACACAGCTACACATGAAGCAATTCTCTCTGAAATAAGTCTAGAAATTAGTTGAATGACTCCTACACATTGGGCCACTGAGACAATACCCACATCAAAACGGGTAAGAGAGGCTGAGACACAGTCTCTTCAAAAGCCTCACCCCTGGCACAGCACCATGCAAGTGGCTGGAGATCCCTAACCCCTAATCTCTCCCAGAGGAGCAAAGGGTTTGGACCACAGACACAGTGTCCTAGCCTGAGGAACGGGCCCCCAAATCACCTAGCTGTGAAAGCTGGTGGGGCGTGTGTTCACAAATCCTACAGGACTAAAAGAAATAAAGAAATGGTTGCTAATGGGCACACAGGCACTAAACGTGGGTGTCCCTTGAGGGCTCAGCACAGCAGGAGCAACCAAAGATGCCTTTTCCTTAGTCTACATGTTTTACAAGATGCTGTCTGTGGGTTTAGCTTCCGATTGCCACATACCTACATGCTAACTGCAGTCCTCCCTAGTCTTGAAGCGTTGGTGGGCACTTCCCCTGCTTTTCCTTCCAGCTTGCTTCAACAATAAAACCAAGTAGCCAGCATGCTCCAGAAGAAATCTGCCCACACATTAAACCCCTCAACTCTTAGCAGCTACCAGCCAAAGGATGGACCCCCCCCCAAATCACGTAGCTCTCAAAGCCAATGGGACTTGTGTTCACAAATCTCACAGAAAAGTGGCTGTTAATGGGTGTACAATCACCAGTTGTGGCTATCCCCTAGAAAGTGTAGAGGGAGCAGACAAAAATGCCCATATCCTAGTTTCTCCCTGGAGAAGATCTGACTACATACCTCCCTAGCTGCTGCCTGAGGTTCAGCTCCTAATCCATCTACATCTAGGTGCTGACTGTGATCCTCCTGGGAGCCAAAAGAGCCAGATTCTTCCTGAGGGGAGCCTGTCCACATATCCAGTGCCCCAACTTTTGCAGCTGCCACTCAAAGAATGGGCCTTCAAATCACCAAATCTGATAGCCAATAGGACTTGGACCCACAGGACAAAATAAAATTTTTTTTTTCAAAAAGAAATTTTCAAATGCCAGGCAAGCCCTTCCTGCAGCTATCACCTGTAGGCCTAGCACAGAGGAAGCAGGCAAAAACACCCATCTCCTGGTTTCTCCCTAAAAGGGATCTGACTTCATACTTTCCCAGCTGCTGCCTGAGGTTCTGACTTCTAATCAGCCTGTATATGGGAACTGGAATCCTCTAAGGAGCCTGACAGAACTGGTGGGCATATCTTCTGCTGCTCTCTCCCCCTGTCTGCTCGAACAGTGAAACCAAGTCTCACTTCTCCCTGGAGAGGCTTGTCCACACATCTAGCACCCCAACTGTTTTTGCTGCCACATAAGGCACTGGCTCCCAAATCACCTAGTTCTGGAAACTGATGGAATTTGGCATTTATGTGTCTGCTAGGACCACACAAAACAAAGAAGCAGTTCTATTTCAGTGGGTGAGCACTCCCAGTGACTATTCCTTCTGGCTTAGTGAGTAAGCAAAAAAACCAGTGCCTGGTTTCTCCCTGAGGAGGGCATCCTGGGTTTCTCATCTGCTACCTGAAAGTTGGAATTCCAATCAGCCCCCACTGGGGAGTTGAATGGGTAATCAATTAGGAGCTTGAATAGGCATGTAGGTATGCTCCACACCTTTGGGATATCGATAGGTCTTGAAAAACCCTCAATGTTTGGGAGCCACTAAGAAGAAAGATCACAGAGGTTTGAGAGGGAACCAGAAACTTGGGTCAGGCTAATTTATAGTTATTTCCTATCACTCTGTCAAGACAGGGAGATGTGACTGTTTTATCTAATACACTGAAACAGACACAGAAACTCAAAGAAAATGAAACAAAGGAATATGTTCCAAACAAAAGAACAAGATAAATGTGCAGAAACCAATCTTAATTAAATCAAATAATTTACCTGATAGAGAGTTTAAAATAATGATCATAAAGATGCCCACTGAGGTCAGGAGAGCAATGCATGAACAAAGTGAGAGATTTAACAAAGATAGAAAATATTAAAAAAAAAACCAAACCCAAAGTACCAAATGGAAATCACAGAGCTGAAGAATATAATAATTGAATTGAAAACATAAATACAAGGGTTCAACAGAAGACTAAATTAACTGGAAGAAAGGATCAGTGAACTCAGGGCAGTAGAACTCATTCAATTAAAGAAGCAAAAAGAATAAAAAAGAGTGTAAGATATCTTAAGGGACTTATGGACATCATCCAGTAGATCAACATAAACTTATAGGGGGCCCCAGAAGGAGAAGAAAGAAAAGAGCAGAAAGTGATTCAAAGAAATGTTAGCTGAAAATTTCCCTAACCTGAGGAAAGAAATAAACATCATATCTAAGAAGTTTAAAGAGTACCAAATAAGATGAATTTAAAGAGACCCACAATGAGATACATTATAATCAAATTGTCAAAGTTAAAGACAGAAAGAGAATCTTAAAAGCAACAAGAAGAAAGCAACCTGTTGATGTACAACGGAATGCCCATAAGAATATCAGCAGATTTTTCAACAGTAACCCTTCAGGCCAGAAGAAGTGAGATAATATATTCAAAGGGCTAAAAGAGAAAAACTGCCAACCAGTAATACTCTACCCAATAAAGCTGTCCTTCAGAATTGAAGGAGAGATAAAAGAATTTTCCAGATAAACAAAAGATGAAGGGGTTCATCGCCATTGGATTGGCCTTTAACAAGGGAGTTCTTCAAGCAGAAACAAAAGGACACTAATGAGTAACATGAAAAACATGAAAACTCACTGGTAAAGGTAAATATACAGTTAAATTCAGAATACTCTAATATTGTAATGGTGGTGGATAAATCATGTATTTAATATAAAGGTTCAAATACAAATGTGTTAAAAATAATTATAACTATAATGATTTTGTAATGAATATACAATATAAAAATATGTAAATTATGACATGAAAAACAAAAAATGTGGTTGATTGAGTGAATGGACCAAAAACACGAGACCCAACTATATGCTCCTTTTAAGAAAATCACTTCACATTAAAGACACACAAAGACTGAAAGTGAAAAGATGAAAAAAGATATTCTATGTAAACCAAAAGAAAGTAAGGACAGGTATATTTATAAAAGACAAAATAGAGTTTAAGTAAAAAACTATAATGAAACATAGAAGATCAATATATAATGATAAAGTGTTAAATTTATCAAGGGGATATAACAATCATTAATAAATATGCACCTAACATTGGAGCACCTAAATATTTTAATATCTAAAGGGGCTATAGACAACAGTACAATAACCGTAGGGGAATTAAATACCCAGCTTTCAATGATGGATTGATCATCGAGACAGAAAAATCAATATGAAAACATTAGACTAGAACTAGATGCTAGATCAAATATACCTAACAGATATACACAGAAAATCCCACTTAACAGCAGCAGAACACATTTTTCTCATGCACACATGGAACATTCTCCAGGAGAGATCATAATTTGGGTCACACACACACACACACACAAAGAACAAATTTAAGACAACTGAAATCACATCAAGCCTCTTTCCTGAGCACAATGTATGAAACAAGAAATCAATTTACAAGAAGAAAACAGAAAATTCACCAATATGTAAAGATTAAACAACACGCCCCTAAACAACCAGGGAGTCAATGAAGAAATCAATTGGCAAATCAAATCTTGAGACAAATGAAAATGTAAACACAACATACTAAAATTTATGGGATGCAGCAAAAGCAGGTCTAAGAGGAAAGTTTATAGCTATAAGTGCCTACATTTAGAAAAAGAAATATCTCCCATAAAAAACCTAACGATGCTTCAAGAAACTAGGAAAAGAAGAACAAACTAAGTCCTGAGTTAGTGGAAGGAAGGAAATGACAAAGATTAAAGCAGAAATAAATAAAATAGAGACCAGAAACACAATAGAAATGATAAAACTAAGAGCTGTTTCTTCAAAAAGAAACAATGTTGACGTATCTTTAGGTGGATTAAAGAAAAAAAAAGAGAATATTCAAATAAAGAAAATTAGAAATGAAAGAGGAGAAATAACTACTGACAACATAAAATACTAAGGATAGTAAGAAACTACTGTAAACAATTATATGGAAAAAAATTAGATAACCTAGAATAAATAGAAAAATTCTTACAACCTGAGAATTCTTAGAACCTATCAACACTGAACCATGAAGAAATAGCAATTCTGAACCAATTATTAGTAAGGAGATTGAATCAGTAATCAAAAACCCACCAACAAAGAAAATCCAGATCTCTTCACTTGTGAATTCTACCAAACATTTAAAGAATTTATGCCAATCCTTCTCAAACTATTCCAAAAACTTAAAGAGGAAAGAACACTCTCAAACTCGCTTTACTAGGCCAGCATTACCCGAATATCAAAGCCATATAAGGACGCTGTAAGAAAAAAAAGCTACAGGTCAATATTCCTGATGAATATAGACGCAAAATTTTCCACAATATAATAGTAAAATAAATTCAACAGTACATTAAAAGGGTCATATACCATGATCAAGTAGAATTCATCCTTGGGATGCAAGGATGGTTCAACATATGTATAACAGTAACTATGATACATTACATTAATAGAATGAAAGATCAAAGTTATACAATTATTTCAATAGATACGTAAAAAGTATTTGACAATATTCAACAACCCTTCATAATAAAAACTCTCAACAAATTAGCTGTAGATGGAATGTAACTCCACATAAAAAAGATGATACATGACAAGCTGTGAGCTAACATCATATTCAACAGTGGAGAAGCTGAGGGCTTTTCCTCTAAGATCAGGAATAAGAGAAGAATGCCCATTCATGCCACTTCTTTCAACACAGTACCCGAAGGCTTAGCTAGAGCAATTAGAACAGAAAAAGAAATAAAAGGCTTCCAAGTTGAAAAGGAAGAAGAAGTAAACTGTCTCTGCAGAGGACATGTTACTATATACAGAAAACCCTGAAGCCGCCACCAAAAAAACTGTTAGAACTAAGTATGTAGTAACTGATGCAGGATTGAGATACTTTTCTATATTAGAACAAGGCTTCTTTATATAGCACATTGGTTCTGCTACTTCCGAGGATATATAGGAATACATTTTGCTGCTAATCAACAGAGAGAACTTTATAAAATGTTGCCTATGTGGGAAGCCTCTCTTCTGTAAACAAACTTCTGTCATGATAATAACTTCCCTTGTTTTCACTGTTCAAAGTTAATCAGATTCTGACTGGGGACTAGCGGTAGCTGAAATCATAGGTTGTTCAAAGGAACTGGTAGTAACTGAAGGAAAGTAAGGTGTGTATGTGTTTGTGTGTTTACGATCTTTTTCAAACGTGGGTATCAGAGAAATAATTACTCAGAATTCACAGATGAGTACTAAATTCCATCTCTGTGTTCTACAGCAGTTCAAATATTACAGAACTTTTCTGTTTCTTAATATTTAAAGAAACTCCTTAGTAAATATCTCTGCACCCAGTATTTATTTGTATGATAATTTGAGAATTTAAAAAGTATTTCCAGGCTATTATTCTATTAAGATTTTCTAATTTGTTTAATTTAATTGTATTTTTGCAGAAAGCTGTCCATTTGATTCAGAATTTCCAATGAATTAGTTGAGGAGAAGAACATATAATATTCAATTATAATTAGGATAATATCATAATTTGGCTAAGATACTTTTTATTTCCATTTTTTCTCTTAATTAAGATATGTAGAGTTCTATTTCTTCAAAGAATCTCTCTTGATTCTGTCAGTTAAAATGTTTTCTCCTTTTTTTAACTTTTAATTTTTTTGTCATCAGGAAAATGTTTTTTCCTATTCCTGCTGTTATTTTTTACAAACACCTCTGTCATGCTTTTTAGAGATATATTTCCCTACGTATTTTTCCTTTTGGTTTAACATAGAATTTATTTTACTTTCTCTCATCTAGAAAAGAAAATATTTGTGTTTAAAAATGTTTCACTGCACAAAAAGTTATCCTTTAAACCCATATTATCTGGGAGCTTATTTCTAAGAACACTCCAACAAGGAGACAAAGGAGAGAATTTCCCAGAAAACAGAACCAAACAATGTGGGCTGGTGCTCTTGAATGCAGTATAGTTTTTTAAAATATCTGACAGATGAATATTACTCGCTAAGAGATTGATACAAAACCAAATGTGTATAAATTCTATGATAGGATGCAAAGGATCCTCAAAATTTAAAGATAAACCTGAAGATCTCAGGGACTACTTAGGACTGTGAAAGGACGTTTGGATGATGTATACAGAAGCCCCAGGCATACTCAATCTAATTTTTCTCCCTTTTTAGGAGTAATTTCCTGGGAAATCTAAAGAAAGACTGGTTTGTCAAAATACACCTGAATTTCAGCAGGATGCTTCAGAGTCTCTCCTGATTTTTTTAAAAATTGGTTAATTAGTAGTGAGATTCCCATTAAAGAAGTAATTTATATAGAGAAACTGGACCTCCAACTGGCAGAGATATCACAGCAAGAAATAAGTAGATCTGCAGTTGAACTCAATCAGATTTGAATTTCTAACATTCATGACACTAGGTGGTCATGTTGTTTGTCTCTTTGTTTACTCAGAGACTTTGAACTTGTACATGCACTTTTCATAACTTTTACTGTTTTTTCGTTGTTCTTTAATTGGAAGAAAGTGTTATTTTTTAGATCAGAATTCCACTCTTTCAGAGTTTAGCATGAGTAAACAATCCTTCATGATGCCTCCTGCTTTTAAAAATGTTGATTTGTCTTTCACATTTCATGTATATAATTTCTCTTAAGTGTTACCATTTCAGAAACAAAAATTTTGAGATTTCAAAAATAGCAGATTTCTACATTTCCCAAAAAGTATAAATTTTTTATTATTTGTAACATTAGATGTGACTATATTAAGAAATTTTTCCCTAATGTATTTTGTGGGCATAGAGATGGCAGTTATTTTTCTTTTCCTACACATAAATCCTTTCAAATATATTAGATGGTAGATCAAAGAAAGGTATGTATTTGTAATTATAAAATAAACTGCTATGCAGAACAAGAAATAAAATTGCTAATACTCAAAGCCATTTGTCACAGTGTATAATAATGTGAATGTGTACCATTTGTGCTCTCACCTAAGGCAAATCGCTGAGCACAGTGGGGAAAAAAGCTTGGTTTAAAGGCTAAGCTGTGTACTTTATGACTGGTTGAAAATTGGTCATCAAAGACGCAATTGTCATTTAACAAATGTTTAAAAATACGAGAATAAGCTGAAAACCTAGGGTAGAAGCATAGACTGTTCGTAATGCTTGCAGAACATAGCCTCCTTAAATGCTAGGTCATTTCTGCTTATTAAATCCTTCCTTGGTTAGCTTTCCTGCTGTGTACAACTCACTGTGAAAAGCAGACACTTGCAACGCACAGCTGGAGACTGAGTATAACAGGATTTCAGAACCCAAAACATTCTAAAATTTCTTATAATTTCCCCACATGATTACTTAAGAATGCTAAAGCTTCCATTGTTAACCATTTTATGTATGTGTAGTTTCTGATTAATTATAATACTTGAAATGCTGTTTGAAAACCTAAGTCATAATAATGATAATATCTGGAAGGCATAAAAGTTTTTTTTCCTACCGAGTTTAAAGTGTGGTGGTTGGTTCTTGCTGTAAAGGTAAAATTGGAGAAAATACATCTGTTCATTGTTTAGAAGTATGTTACTTGTCACCAGAATTAATTTATATATAATTTAATTTAATATATATTCCAAGATAATGCAGATTATACTAAAACATCATTAGGTTCAATTTTATATATTTGTAAAAGAAGGTGGCTGAATTAGATTATCTTTGAGACACTTTTCAATCATAAAATGCAACGATTCTAAAAAGAAATATTTAACATTATTCTCAAACACTGAAGTCTCATTATCAGTGCTTTTTTTTTTATTGCTTCATCTTTCTTTGTCTTTCTCTCTTGTTCTTTCTTTCTCTGATTACAGTATTTTGCTGGAGAAAAGCACAGAAGTTCTTGCAGGACATTCATATTGGTGAAGCTTACTGTAAGTCTTTGAAGTGATGTAGGAACTTTGGACAATACTAAAAATATTTGCAAGTTCATACAAAAGTATATTTAGAGGACTTCTGGTTTCCCATCTAACATGTAAAGAGTTTGGAAGTCATCACTTCTATCCTTACAATTTAAAAAAGCTGGAAAAACTGAGAAGAGAACTGAAGTCTAAAAGCAAACTACCACCTAAAAATCTGGAGAAAAAGGCACATATACAGACACAGAAACCAAGATCTGCTTATCTAGATCAGAAGCTGCTGGAGATACAAATTGGTAAAAATACTTAACGGTAAGTTTGAGGAACTGTTGAAAGCTGAGAATAGATTAACATGAGAGTGAGAAAATCCTAGCTGTCACAGTTTTAAGGGAACCCCCAACATTTTCCTGGGTTTCCTTCTGGGTACCCCATCAAGTTCTCACTGTGAGTATGCAAGAATCCACAATTCCATGTGGCTCACAAGGAAGATTAGAAGAAACAGACAAGTGCTCTATTATATCTGAATACTTTTTTATCAGTAATGGGTAGAGCAAGCAGGCAGAAAATCAATAAAGATATACAAGACTTGAACAACCCCATCACTCAGCTTAACGTAATTGATGTTTATAGACTGGATCCAACAGCAGAAGAATTCACATTATTGTCAGGCTCACAAGAAACATTGACCAAGATAGGCTATATTCTGTACATGAAACACAGTCTAACAAAATTAAAAGACTAAAAAACACACAAAATATATTCTCAGCCCAAAATAGAATTAAACTAGAAATGAATAGTGGAAAGCTGAAAAATCCCCAAGTAGTTAGACATTAAACAACATGTTTCTAAATAACTACAGTTCAAAGAAGTCCTGAAAGAAGTTTTAAATATTATGAATTAAATGAATATGAAAAAGAATGTATCAAATGTTTGATACAGCTGAAGTAATGTTTAGAGGAGTATTTATTGCATTAAATTATATGTTATACAATAAGAAAGACATGAAATTATTAACCTAAGCATCCACCTTAGGAAAATGTAGAAAGACGAGAAATATAAACTTCCTATAAGAAGAAGAAATAACTTCAAACAAAACTAGAGCAGATATCAACAAAGTTGAAAACAGCTAAGACAGAGAAAATAACTAAACCCAAAGTCATTTCTCTGAAAAGATAAAACTGATAAAGCTTTATCCAGGCTAATCAAGAAAAAAAAGAGAATATGGACTAACAATATCTGAAAGGAAAGAAGGGTCATCACTACTGATTACATAGACATTAAAAGGAATAATACAAACAACTCTATATGTAAAAGTTTGTTAATTTAGATGAAATGGACCAATTCTTTGAAAGATATAAACTACCAAAACTAATGCAAAGAGAAGTAGGTAAACTGAATAGTCTTGCATCTATTAATAAAATTTAGTCAATAATTAATAATTTTCTAAACAAGAAAGCTCAGGTCTAAATAGTTCACTGGTAGATACAACCAAAATTTTAAGAATGAAATAAAAATTCCCCAAAATGTTTTCCAGAAGATAGAAGTAGAGGGACTATTCCCTGACTAACTGTAAGAGGCCAACATTAATATGAAAACCATATAAAGATTTAACAAGAAAATTATAGATCAACATGTCTCATGACAATAATTGCAAAAATACTTATTAAATATTAGCAAATCAATTCAGAATATATGGAAGGGAAAACACATGATGATTAATTGGGGTTCATAGAACGATTCAAGGCTGGTTCAACATTCAAAAATGAGTCATGCATTTTTTCATATTAATAGACGGAATAAGAAAAAAACAGACCATCATATCAATAGATGCAGAAAATAAATACCTGAAAAATTTAAAACCCATTATAATAAAAACATAAAAATCTGGAATAAATGGTATATATGAAAATCTTCCAGTTAACATTATGCCTAATGGTGAAAGACTAAACACTGACTCCCTGAGATTGTGAAGAAAGTAAGGATGGTCTTTCTAACAAGAAAAAATAAGTGAACTGTATACAGATTGGCAAGAAACATATAAAACTGTCTTTGTTCAGAGATGACATAATTTTCTGTGTAGAAACAATCTACTGAACAAGATAGCTTGACACTAATAAGCAAGGAGAACAACATCACAGGATATAAGGTCTAGACAAAAGCTAATTGCTTTTATATACATGAGCAATACCAATTTTGCATATAGATGCTTTTTAGAGCTACTACTTAAATAGCACCAAAAAATGAATACTTGAGTATAAATCTTACATGTATAGATCTGTATGAATATAACTGTAAGAGAGATGAAGAATCAAATACATCTCAATAAATGGGAGATATTTTGTGTTCATTGATCAGAAGACTCAATATTATTAAGATTTCAGTTATTCCCAACCTGATCTATTGCAATTTGATACAATTGCAATCAGAAGCCCAGCAGGCTTTTTTTGTAGCTGTTGACCTACCTATTCTAAAGTTTACTGGAAAGACAAAGAACATATAATATCTTACAAAATGTTGATGGAGAAGAAGAAGGAGGAGGAGGAAGAAGAGGATGAAGAGGAGGAGAACAAGTTGAAGGAATCATACTACCTTATGCAGGATTTAGCATAAAACTACAGTAATCAAGACAGTGTGGTACTGATGAAAGAACAGATACACGGATCAGTGAAACATAATAGTGAGACAAGATAAGACAAATATATACTCAACTGATTTTTAACAAAGGGGCAAAGACATTTCAATAGAGAATGGATAGTTTTTTTCCATCAAATTATGCTGAAACATATTTTAAAAAATGAACCTAGATGATGACTTTAATGCCTTACACAAAAATTAACTCAAAATGCATCATACACCTAAATGTAAGATACAAAACTAAAACTTCTAGGAGAAAATGGAGGGGAAAAACTGTATGACCCTGGTTTTCGTGATGAAATTTTAGGCAAAGAAACATACTATCCCTGAAAGATAAAAATGACAAGTTGGAATTTGATAAAATTAAAAACCTCTTATTTGTATAAGACATTGTTAAGTGAATAGAAATACAAGCTCCTAAATGGGAGGAAATATACGTAAATTCTGTTTGATAAAGGACTTGTATATAAAATATAGAAAAAACACTTAAAACTCAAAAATAAGAACACAGTTCAATTAAAAATGGGTAAAAGATATAAACAAACACCTCACCAAAGAAGATATACAGAGGCCAATAAACATATGCAAAGGTGCTCAGCATCATTTGTCATTAGGGAAATGCAATTTAGAACAATGAGAAACCCTTAGGCATGTGGTAGAATAGCTGGCTTTAATGAAAAAGCAAACTAATAGCCGGTGAGGATATGGAGCAAGCTTTGTAAGAAAGTTTCTTGTAAAGCTAAAGGCAGTTTTACCATACAATCTAGCAATCATGCTTCTAGGAATTTATCCAACTTATTTGGTAAATGATGTCACACAAAATTCTCTAGGTGAGTGTAATTATAGGACATTTATTAAAAATTGCCCAAATCTGCAAGCAACTAAGATGTCTTTCAATAGGCTGATGCATGAGCAAACTGTGTGACATCTGTAGAATGGAATACTTTTCAGTGACAAAATCTGAATTAACAAGACACGCAAAATCATGGATGAATGTTAAATTAACATTGCTACATGAAAGAAGCCAGTATGCATGATTCCATTTATATGGAATTCTGGAAGAGGCAAAACTAGAGAGATGTTCAACAAATATTGCTTGCCAGGGCCTTAGAGTGGAGGTACGAATAGGTAAAGTGAAGGGGATTTTTTATCATGGTGAAAAATATTCTCTATGATACCATCATGCTGAACACGACACGATGCATTTGTCAAAATCAACAGAAGTTTCCAGCTCAAAGAGTGAATGTCAATATATGCAAATTAGAAATCATATAAAAGATCTGGGGGATTGCAGAAGAGTATGCAGATTATGACAAACAAATGTAACTGTATCACAAATGTATGAACTAGCCTCACTGGAGGAGCAGGGGAAAAGTGTGCTGACCTAAGGAACACTGAAAATGATTCAAGACTTTAAAGGTAAAGAGAACTAACTGTACATAAGCACCGTATTTTAATAGTAAAGTTGTTTTCTCTGGGAGCACAAGCTAACAATTATGAAATCATTATCAAATGTATGCCATGTGTATACTGAAAAACAAGTATACTACAGGTATGCTGGACATAAACAATTACACACTGTGATAGCAGATGACAGGAGCCAGTTTTCTCACTAATGGAGTGGGAGGTTACAGACAATAAAGGGGCAAAAACTAGAAGTCACCTGTACAGTGCTGGGTCAGAATGGGAGACCTCAGTCTGGACTCATATTTACTTTAATACAGATACAGTGTTTACATACAGAAATATTTACAGATAGGTGAATATAAAAGGATTACATTGCACACATGTATTTCCTTATTCTGTCAGCTAAGAAGGAGTAAAAGCAATGATACCCCCTAGCAATAACCACCCCAGAGCCGAGATCTTCATTTCTAATACCATTCTCCAATAAAGTGAACCAGGGAGCTTTGCAGGAATGACCAATTCTACAGCTGCAAAGGAGACTACACAAGATGAGTGTGAAGTATCTTGTAATGCCAAAATTTAAGGAAATGATAAAAAACAAACTAAACAACCAAACCAAACCAAAAAATAACAACAAAAAACCTGATGTGGTATGTCAAAGGGAGGTAAGAAACAAATGAAAGAGCTCCTAGTGGTCAGTGCTGGAACAATTTGAACTCCAAAATAAAGAAATATTGGATTATAAACCAAAGTATAAAATACACATCTATTAGTCAAACTGGTATAAATAAATATTAAGCAAAAAAAGTAAATTGAGGAACAGAGGCCAATCTTCAGTGCAGAATTAAAATAAAATTAAAATAATTAAAATAGGTGAATACTAATTCCTTACTCCTTAACTACAAGCTGTGCTTGAATGAGTAATTTTACAATGGAGAAATCTCTCAATTAGATGATCAAAGTTAACACCAATAGTGATGTCATATTGATAGTGTAGGTATGTACCTTAGATATGATGTGATGAGACTCGCACTGTCACTCTGTGTTCTTCCTCCACAGCCCCAGTGTAATCATGAGAAAGACAATAAATTTCAACTGAGGGACATTCTACAAATGTATAAATACATGTACAAGATACAAATGTTACATCTATTTATTTATACAAGATGTATACATTTATACAACTATTTATTTATATAATACATTCTATCAATAAATGTACGAAATAATGAATGTATAGATAGATATACAAAATACCTGACCAGTACCCTCAAGATCGTCAAGAACACCAAAATAAGGAAAGTTAGAGAAATTGTCATAGTCCAGAGGAGCCTCAGGAGATATTACAACCAAGTGTAATGTGGTGTCCTAGATGGAATCCCGGAGCAGTAAAAAAACATTGTGTAAAAACTAAAGAAATCTAGAATAAAGGACGGTCTTTAGTTAATAATGCATCAATATCGGCTCCTTAGTTGTGAAAAATGAACCATACCAATTAATGTAAAATGTTAATAATAGAGGAGACTCTATGGTTATGTGTTATATATGGTGATTCTCTGGTTATGGTTATTCTCAATTTTTCTGTAGATCTAAAATTGCTCTACATTTTCAAAACATTTATTTAAATATCTATTCCTATTTCTCCCTTTTAAAAGTATATTGACTCTGGCAGTTATTGTTAATTTACACCCTTTTGGATATTATCATGCTAAAATAATACGATCAAGAGTTGAAAAAGTGTGTTACATCTATAACATGGAATTCTACCCGGCAGTAAAAAGGAACAAACTGTCATACACACACAAACCATATGAATCACTAGGTCATTATGCTGAATGAAATGGAGAATAGAGGGGTGGTTGCCATGCATCATGGAAAGGTGTGCGCAGGGATCCTTGTGGTCATAGAATTGTAAATGCATTAATATCCATTTTCTGGTTGTGAAATTGTACTACAGATTTGCAAAATGTTTGGTTAGATGTTAGGTATACAGGATCTCTCTGTATTTTCACAACTGCATGTGGATCCACAATTAATCTCAAAAAGTTACTTAAAAAAAAGTCTCTAAATGTTGAAAACAAACTAAAGCTAATGAACTTAACTGAATTAGGAGTCAGTGGCATAATCACTAAAAGAGTCATTCCAAGAAGACTTAGAACAGCACTTTGCTCCTGTGGGGTACAGGTAGATGTGCAAGCGAGAAGAGAATTCTCTGGTTGCTTCTACTTCCTCTGTGAAACAGAAAGCACGGAGATCAGCGGAGGATGGGGGCCAGGGTTAACGTACTGGAGCTGAATTGGGAGAGTGTCATGGAAATGAGATGAGATTACTGGACATCCTTAGGGTCACATTTGAGGTTACAGGGAGTGTACTTAAAGTGAGACAAAGTTCGCAGTTGTGTGTTTTTCTCAAACAAGGATCAGTTGTAGGTCTGTGTAATAGGTGGAGAAGTGGCTTCTAAACAGGATGGGGCTTGCCAAGTTAGCATCACAAATCAAGAAAGAGATAAGGCAGGTGAGGTTTTATGTAGGATAATAATGATAATGAAGGACGGTGAAACTTAAGCTGGGTAATGAGGATAATGTGAACATGAGAGTCTTGACTAGCAGTGAGAAAGTCACTGGATCAATGGATTCTATCTGCTGACGGTGGAAGAACATTAGCAATTACTTGTTTCGCTATAATCCTTTTCTATGTTTAACACACAGGCTTCATAAAATCACCTGAGTTCTAATACTTAGCTTTTTCTATGCTTCATGTTCTGAAGTTTCTATAAGTGGTAGCTTACATTTATAGGCTGCTGAGATTACATTTTTATTCATTCATAGGACAAAGCCCACTTAGTAATTTTTCTTTAAAAATTATGGCTGTATATAAAATAGCCCAATTGGGCAGGTTATACAGCTTCCTTCTAAAACAAGACAATATAATATGTTATCATCAGATGTTTACTAGAGATTCTATCTGCAAAATGTGAGTAGCATAACTTTATTTTAGATTCTGTAGTAATAAGTACCCTTGAAGTAAATGGATGAAAATGACTTCTGGGTGGCTTAGCTAAGCAATCACATGGCAGATCTGTGTACAGCAAAGCTAAATAATAGAATAAAAAGTTATCCTTTTTTGCAGCTATACCAGCTGTACCACTTGCTTTAGAAGAGGTTTATTAGGAAGATAGAAAGACCTAATTGCCCCTTACTAGAGAGTGAAAAGGAAAAGAGAACAAATTATAATGAAATATTTCTATAAACAGTGCTCTGAATAGACCACTTCTTTTTGACATATTCCAGCAATAGAGCCATCTTTGGATTATAAGGAGGGTACAACACAAAGCTCAGTGACCTGACATTATTATCTTCCTTCTCACACTATAATGTGTTATGAATGAAATCCTACCACAGTGTTTCAGTTTCCTTGAGAAAAATCCATCTCCTTTCATTTTAAAACGTAATAAAGCAAAATAACATGAAATTTTAGAATTGCAAATCCTGAAATATAAGAATATTTGTGTGTATATATATATATTTTTTTTCTTTTGTCAAAAAAGAAATGAAAATCCACTGTTGTAGACTCAAACTCTACCAAGATAGATTTGGGCCTCCAATTACAATGACTCTGCTTGTGGGCCAAAGGAGAGAACATTTGAAGATAATAGGTCAGGGCACTGTTGTTACAATCTTATAATGTGTTACCTGTACCCCAAACACACAAACCGTATGATGTGTAGATTTACGTCAAATTCCATTTATTTCACTATATTAACTGACAGACACAACAAAAGCTTTTGAAATGATTAATCTAAAAAATAATGTTAGAAAGCATATCCATACATATTTAACCTAAAATGCATAATATTTATTTATTTGCTAAAATACCAATATATGCCTCAAATTGATTTTTAGCTCTTTCTTATCTAACCTGTATTCATAGGACATCCATGTTTTCAGTTTTGGTTTCTTTAAATTAGAACGTGAACTTAAATATATTTTTAAAGCTCTCTGGGGAACAAATTTAAATTGTATCATTTTCCCCAATCTTTTACAGCCAGCTCACATTTAATTTAATATCACAATTTTTATGCCATGCTGAAAGCATTTAACTTAATTAAATTAAGTAATTATAATAATAACAAAAATGGCATAAACAAATTTTGGAAATAATTGCCACAACTGTTGGAAGCCTTCACCCTCCTTGGCAGAGAACTGTGTGGGTTTTCTGGAGCATCAACGTGTCAGGGGCATTGATCTGGAGAGTACTGGGCAAATCCACAAGTCAGTTAAGTGGAAGGAAGTAGAGTAAAACCACTTAATGAGTCTGTTTTACATTCATTTCTTTTGCCCTATGAATGACAGTCCAGAAATCATCTGTAACTCCTTACAAACGGCCTGGGCCACCTCTTTCCTACTGCCACTTGTGCCACCTCAAGCAAACGTAACTACCATGAACAACATTTTGGCAAAATACGATGCCAGCTCTGACTAATGCCTGTGGATTGGCGTATTTTCTGCTTCAACTCTTTTTCCAGATGACTGGATCTAAAATGGTGACAGGTGCTGTGGGCTTTATTACTCCTCTTTGGGAAAATATTTGAGTGAACTTAGATGTTTCTAAACAGTTGTGTGCGATCCTACCCAGCTAGCTTCCCTTCCTCATCCTTTATTACATATACTTCTAAATACTAAGCCTATCAATATGTAATAACCTGCTTCCCTCCTTCTATCAAGCATGTCATATATTCAGAAAAGCAGGAAATGACTTTCAGGAACTCGATCTCTTTATGTTTCTACGTGGCTGAGTGACTGTGATGTTACCTAAAGTTGTGAGCAACTTTAAAGACCTCCAGCAAAAGGCCCATTACTTCCATTACTGCTGTTGGAACCAACTGCATTCCTCACACTGTGTTTTTAAACAGCCAATTTCTCATTTCCATGTGAAAAGGATCAGAATGTGCCATCCCCAGATACGCCACATTGGCATAAGGATTCTTTTGAACTGAAGGCAACTGAGAAAAAGCAGACACAGGCTAGACTCTTCCCCTATGTGTCTAAAAGCAGGACGTAAACTCCTTGTCTCACAGAGATGGAGGCAGTGCCAGGGTGAGGCTGCAAAAAGTCTTACCAAATACCCTTATCTCCTTAGTTTCTCTTATAGATTTACCTTCTGTAATTTATTGCCTAGACCCCTTTTCCTTTGCCTTTTCACTTCTCCACAATTTGTTGTCCATTGTTAAAACGGTATGTGAGCCCCCAAGTTTAACTGCTTCTTTGGATCTTGAACTTATTTTCTATGAAGACCTCCATGCACATAAAACACTAAAATATTAACATCAAATAAATTTTGTATACCTTTTGCCTGTTAACTTGTCTTTTTTCTCTACTTACACATGTTAGAAATATACATATTTCAGTCCCCAATAACATTTTTATTTCCCTTAAAACTGATTAGTACTCAGTGATGGAAAAAAACTGCATTGTCAGATACATGTATATGTACATGTATATATATATTATATATATATATAATATATATAATTTCAGGGTACTATCATTGGTATTTAAGAGAGCTCTGTTGTCAGGCTGCCAACTTGTAAACTTGCTCCATCACTTACTGTGTAACCTTGAGAATTTAATTAAAATCTCTGGCTTTAGAAGGTTTTTTTTTTTAAATGAAAAAATTTGTTTCCTCGTTGACTTGTGGTGAAATGTAAAGGACTCTATAAATATAAATCACACAGAACAATGAGTACTTGACCCATAGTTCTCAACCAATGTTAGCTTTAAACAGTAGTATAAACATAGACTCCAGTACCACAAACACACTGAAGCCAAACAGCAGTACTCAAATTATACTAAAGCTGTTAGCTTGAATTCAATTCATTGTGAAGCTTTAAAAAAATTCATTTGTAATTTGGCTTTGGTTTATTTCTCTAAATGAGCCCTCCGTTAATTCACATATGAGAAACACTGTCTTCAGTCTTCCACCATCCCAAGTTATGATAACTCAATTCAACCTATAAATATGTACATTCATGGGGCATGTTGGACAAGACACAGATTAGCAAGATGTGGGTTCTAGCAAGGAGAAATATAACTTTTTTCTTCTTAGTAGAGGCTGAGGAGCTTGCTGTCTCAGGGAGTCAGGGAATTTGAATACAAATGGATTGCCAATTTACACTTGCAGCTTTTAGTTTATAAGATACTGGATGATACAATTATCTGTTTATGTACAATGATACAATGTACACTGGCATTTTTGTAGAAGTTAAATTGTCATCTAATATATTCAGCAGGATCAGATAAAAACCTCACCTCATTCCTTATATGTAATTACTAATGTCAATAATTTAACACCTACCTCTGACTAATATAAAGCTAGTCAAGACTCGCACTTTTCATGGGAATTTCTTAGATATTCTAGAGCTACTTCTCCTAATTATCTGGCTCTTAACCCTTTTCTGTATTTTTGACATAGACATGAAAAATGAAATGATCTGACAGAAATATGAAGTAACAGGTTCAGAAAGTGCTTCTACAAATCGTGCGATGCTCTCCTACCCCTGTCAGATGACAAATGTGATGGATTTATTTAGTGGCATTTTGTACTCTGGTTGCAGAGCAAAGGTTTTCATGACACAGGAGCATTCAAGTGTTTATAACACCGAATATCTTGTCACTTGGCACATTAAATACCTTGTCATTTGCGCATGTTCTAAAACTGACTCTATAGTCATTTAAATGATATTTAAAACATAATTTGAGAATGCATATCCAACTCAGAAAAGGGCTGTGGAAAGATTAGGTTTTCATTTACAAATGAAATCACATTAAAATATCCAGGACCCAGATCCATCTCTGGCATAGGCTGCTTCCCATGATGAATCTCTCAAGAAGCTGAAGGAAGGTGACCTTTTCAGAAAATGTCTCTGCTCTGAATGGTCTTTATTTAATCACACTGCCTAAACAACTGACCAATCTGTCTATCTCAGGATGTACATTATTCTGCTTTATTAGTCATTCATACCTACTACTGAATACTGTAAAAGGTTTAAATTTTAGAACTTTATAGAAATTGAAGAACTCATCTAGGACACCCTCATATTTAATAGCTCAAGATTCAAGGTCATTTTAGCATAATGGTCAAAACCGTTCCTTCAGGGACAGGACTGCCTGAAGGTCACAGAAAAGCTGTGAGACCTTAGAGAAATCAATTAAATTTTCTTTGCCTCATCTTTCTCAGTTGTGAAGTGAGCATAATATCTGATCCCTTAGTAACCACCTCCCAGGTGACTGTGAGGATTAAATGCCACACTGTGTATATGACGCTTAGAAGAGGATCTATGTGATAAGTGATCTTTTTCTACCATTACTGTATTTACTATGGAGGACACAATTAACTCGCCGTGAGTATCAGGGTTAGTATCTGTATATACTTTGAAAACCACTTCTTTTAGTAATTCACTAGGTGTCTGTGGGGGTAGAAAGGGGAAGAGGCACTGATGGTTCACAAACATGGGTGACAATGCTGCCCCAAGAGATAAGACTTAGCCCACCTTCTTCAAGTGGCTTCTGTTCCGTAAGAGAGAGAGGGATACAGGAAGAGGTCTACACTCCTACTTGATTTTTACTAGGAGATGAATACGACAACAGAAGAAAAGTTACTGAAGACAGGCCCTTCTGCCTGGCTTCCTCATACCTCCAACAGTCAATTAAATGATGCTCTGGTAAATGGAAGAAATTATTGCAGTTATTTGTCATGTATAAACAAGCCAAGCACAGTTAAATTCATAAAGTTAGCTATTTCCATCATCCTCAAATACATTTTTCTAAGATCAAAGTGAATGAGTAGAAATCATAACAGGAATCCAGTTACAACATAGAGAACTAACATTGTTTTAGTAGAATATTTAAAAACAATCATCAGCCTCATGAAATCATTGAATGAGGCCACAAATAAAAACATCATATCAGTGAAAACAGCAGAGAACTTTACAATTCTTTGTGAAATCGAGGCATAGAATCAGTTTAGTGAATACTGCATGTTTTCTAAGTGCATTCTCAACGTTAGAACCCAATTGCTTTATTTTCAAAATCTCTATTTCCCCATCCTAATCATCCTTTTCCATGTTAGGCAGGGGATTACAATGTTTCTAGTATACCCAGAACACTAGGTGAACTTATTCTCTCTGCTATATGTAGATTTAAGTCAGTAATTGGCTGGCTGCTGAAATTTCCCATTATTTGTTAAATAAAAACAAACAAACAAAAAAACTACATTATTCTATTGTGTATGTATCCTTTGCCTTTACTTGTAAGACCACTCCTTACCAAATAGTAGCCATTTCATCTCAATAAAACCTGGGAAATTCAGCACAGAAAAGTTAAAGCCTTTTCCCTGAAGTGTGCCCTCTTGGGAAAGCACAAGCAGCAATGCTAGGATTGGAAAAGAGCCAGGTCTTACATGGAATGAGTTTTCTCCCTATTCATACCTTCACTAATACCCGGGTAATGGAAAGGGATGTGCTGGCAGGAAGATGAGGGTCAGAGTGTTTCTAAAAGGCAACAGGAAGGAATTACGCTGACAGCTTCTATCATTGCCTCCCCAATGATGCAATGCCAGGGGGGACGTGTAAGAGGCTATGGTTGCCACCAATCCCAAAATATCCAGGCAAAGCTCTCATGCTCTATATTATATATAGCCCTAGATACATGCCAATTTGGGGTATAAATTGTATCAGAAGATGGAAGAAGACAAGCTGAAGTGATTCAGTTGATTAGGCAGATAAAGGTGATTTGGGATCCACTGGGGATAGGACTCAGGGCAGGTAAGATAGCGAAGAAAGTGGAAGCTTAAGGTGATAATATCTTAACAGGGAGGTTACCGGATCCATGATGGACAGGAGATATTGGAAGAGAAACATATTGGAAGAGAAAGTATTGGGAACATACAAAAAGCCACTGTTAAATCAACATTAAAATACTAACTTTGGTGTTTCATTTTGTTTGTCTGATTTAGTTTCATGACTATGTTTAGCTCTGTTCTTTCTCTGACAGCATTTGCTTAGATTTTTATTTAGATTTCACAACCAAACAACATTTCAGGAGCATGCACAAGGAATCGGGGTCCGAGTCTGAGTCACTGCCCGGGCACTCACTCTTTTTGTAGTCCTGGGCGAGTCTGTAAGGCTTCTTCCTATCTGCAGAATAGTTCTCTTCCTAATACACAGTTTACGCTGTTGTTATAAAGACTGTGCAATGTAGATGGAAAATGCTTTGTAAAAATTTAACTATTGGGCAGAATTACACTGCTTTAAAATTAGGGGGAAACATGAGATTCCTGTGGCAGCTTTATTTACTCTAATTTGTTAGTATTTTAAATAACGCTCATGCTATTTAGAATCTCTGAGTTTGCTTCTGCTTGAGCCCCTTCATGCTTCTGCTGACTGAGGGTTGCTGGTCAGTGTCACAGTGCTGGAAATTTAAGACAAGCCAGCGTCTAGGCCTGGGCAGAGAGCCAACATAGAAGAGATGAGTCCTAAGATCTAGGATGGTGTCTGCAGGAGGTGACAACAGACACTGAATCCAAAAGCTCATGCTGTGGGGAGTTTCCTGGGGACCTGGCAATAGTATTCTGGAACCATCTACACTAGAAGTTGTTCTGACATTTGCCTTCATGAGGCAAACAGCCAGGCTTTCTTTTTCAATCTTACTCTACTTAGCCATCGCAGTTCAATTCAAAACACTCATGATAGTTTAATAACCCTGGGGCCAAGGCCCAAACCACCTCCTACCTCATTTCTGCTCTCTCTAGCCAAGCTTTCTGCAGGAGCTTTGTTTACAGGAATTCTAAAACATGACATTCCCCTCTACAAGTGACAGATTTTTGCTGCGCTCTCAATTAGCCATGATCAACAGCTCTAATTATCATTGTAGCCAAGGCGAAAGTCAGAAGTAATTCCAAAACCTGGCTCCAGTGCCCAGCCAGCTCCTCGCTGCTGAGAAAGGCCGTGCAACTTGGGTCTGCCACCTCCCCACAGGCCACTGTAGATCCCACGAATGTGTGTCACGCTAGAATTTGCCTCGACGCGTTCTCGGGAACGTGTCAAAATATTCTCACTGTTCAGTCAAAGGTGGAGACGTGCTTCCATATCCAGTTAGTGTAGATTAGCAACAACAACAAAACAGAAGACAAAACCAAAAGCTTCTGACCACTTGTTTCCCGTCTAAATTGACAGACTCCCAGTTTCTGTGCTCCAGCTTCTTGTTGCTATCAAAGCAACGCAGTCTTTTTCTAAACACAGATGATTCTTTTTCATTACTGACATGACATTGTGTTTTGCTCTAAGTTTATGTTAAATTATCGATCTTTCCTTAAAATGAGACTCTTCCCATAACGACTGCTCACAGTCATCCTCTGTGTTTTATTCTATTTTAGCCACTGATCAGAGCAAAGCTTACTTGGTCTTTGACAAGAAATTCTGTTTCATAAATGTCTACATTTACTCTGTGTCATATATCTATAATGTACCTATTTACTTTGCTGCATTTAAGCATGAGAGTGAATAAAGAAAATGACTTTTCTAAGTCACAGAGCATTATTTTTCTTCCTTTTCCCTCAGCTTTCCTGAGGAATAATTGACAAAATTTATTTTTCTTCTTAATCCTAAGAAATAAGTTGTCAACTATGTCCACGTCCATGCCTTCATTTTACTTTCAAATGCTTTCACCTGGTCTCAGCAGTGATGCTCAGAGGGAGGTTACAGAGAAGATCAGACAGTGGATAGATGCTATTATTCTGTCTCTTGAAATTTTTATGGACTTTCCAGTCCTTACACAGAAATTTACAAAAGAAAACTTTTTTTTTTTCTCACCAGCACCACAAGCAACGTATAAGAAGCTGGGGCCATTAATAGTCCAGTATTATTCATTGGGTTTTCAGTTACTTTAAAATGCATCTTTGCCCCTAGTACTGATTTATTTACAGGTCTCTGGTTGGGTCTTGTTCTAATCTGATGGGTTACGGCTTCCAAAACCCAGTATTGAGCTGGAGGTTATAACTACAAAGGTCAGTTTAGAAGTTTTTCCATTTCACCTAGCATCTGTGGTCATAAACAAAGTCAGCTCCCTTCGCTACTATGTAATTCCTCTATAGGAAGTAACAATTTCTCTGAGAACCACTGGTTTTCACTGCATTTTCAATATGATTTAATCCTAACAGGATTTACCTAAATATTTCCCTAACAGCAAAATATATTCTCCAGAGTTTCTAGAGAAGAATGGAGATGAAAATAGTGCACCTGGGAAAACACGGTTTACTTGTAAAGCCTCACTGACTTGTGCACATCTGTGTTTATTAGCAGTTCATCAAATTAAAGTAGCAGCAATACTGATACAATGCAAGGTACTTACTTGGTAATTATCAAGTTCCTTTGAACTTAGGTTCAGCCAGTCCACATGATACATGGTTTTCTGAATGTTAGTTGGTTTGTGGTTTTTCCAGACAGGTAATCCAAACAATTAAATTAGTAAATAAAGGGCCCAAAGATAAAATTTTAATTATTCAAAGTTAAAAAAATTATCACAAAGTTTGGGCATGTATAGATATATGTATGCAAAATGTAATGAAATATATATATATTTCAATCAAGGCCATCAAATCCAAAATTCAGTCTGATTTTGCCATCATTACATTTGAATCAATTCCTTAAAAAATGATTACTAAAAAGTGGCAGGGTTCATTACATATCCTACAGAGGCTCATCTAATGAAGATTTTATTTCCATAATAACCAATCATATTGCTTTTTCCAAGTGCATACTTGGGAAATTATGGAAAGTATGACACACAAGCATTATGTCATGTAATTCTCATAAAAGCACAACACGTACGAGTGAGGGGAGCAGACTGCCTGAGCTCACAGTCTGTCGTCTGCACTCACCAGCTGTGTGACCCTTGGTCTATCGCTTCACCTCTCTGTGGCTCCGCATCTTCCTCCAGAAAATTGGAATGATGATAACAGCACATAACTCATGAGGCTGCTGTAAGAACAAAATGTGATAATTCATATGAAATGCTTAAGAGGCCTAACACCTAGTAAGCCCTTAATAAACGGCCCTATTGCAATGATACGAATGCTCTTATCACCACATTTCATGTATGAATAAAATGAGCCCTAGTTTGAAGGAGGTTTCATGAGCACACAGATGATGGACTGCGGAGCTGGAATTTGAACACAGGTGTGTCTTTTTTTTAAAGTCAGAGTCCTCATTTACTGCTCAGTCGTCCTCACTGCTAGTGAACTGTTTGCCATTGAAAATCCAGAGATTTTCAGAAATCATCCCCCTCAGGAATACCATTTGTTCTAATGTGAAATTTTTTTTAAAAAGTTTATTGAAAATAAATAGATTTTGTTGTTCTTGTCAATCAATACTTATGACTTTTTTACTCAAAATTAAAGATTTTTGCTAACTTGGGATATATACCATTTACTAGTTCACTTGTTTATTTAATAAATAATTGAAGAATAAACTATATCTTTCAAAATCATTTTCTGAAGAAAGCTCAGGTGTTAAAATCCATAAATATTTGAAAACCAGGAGTTCTTAACTGATACTTATTCATACCTTAAGTGAGTGTGAGTTTCACTATTATTCAGTTAGGGTTTTGTTTCTTTTTTCCTTCAGATGTACAGAAATTTTTAAAGGTCTCTTTTAATAAAGATTTGGCTCCCTAGAAACCACTGAGTTTTGCCTTATCTCGTGGTGTTACTTAAATCCTGCTTATGTGCTTTACTTCTCTGCATGTTAATGGTGACCTTGAAAGCTGAGGATTTCTTTGAAATATTCTCTGAACACCAGACTCTTCCCCTACTCCCCTCCCAAACCCAACCCCAACTGCCTAACACAGACACCCTGGGACTACTGCTATTATCAGACTTTCACCTCTATTGTCTCTAATCTTTGTCTCAAAAAATCCAGTTTTCTTCTCCACTGCCTATTTTTATTGTATTTAAATTTAGACACCATACATTTTTGTAACGTTCCATAAAAACAGACATTAACCTCCTTAAATATCTTTCAGCATCCCATAGGAATGAAATGAAAAGCAAATAAGATTTTAAAAGCATAGTATGTTTAACCAAAAAAAAAAAAATTAGGGCAAACTGATGTGTGCAGCGCCACTGTCAGAAATTCAAATACCATTCTGAGGTCACAACTTAAAAGAGCCCAGAGTTAAAAGATCACTTGGAAGAATGTTGGAATATATGGCAATTTAATGAATTTCCTAGTTTTAAGAGAGAATATTTTTAGTAGGATTATGTTATGATAAAAAAGTTTGGAAGTATAATAGAAAAACAGAAACGAGTTCTTTGGCTATCTCTTTCACATTCTATTTCTTTCTTTGTTTCTCTGTCTGTCTCTCTGTCCAGCAAGCCAAATAATTCCTGTAGCAATCATTCCCAGAGAGAAGAACTTGATCCATAACTAACAGTTTGCCTAACAGTTTGTTTTTGCTCCCAACTTAGGACCAACCCTGGGAGCCAAACACGCACCCTTTACCCATCACGTACTATGAGCAGCTTCCAGTCTTCCCACCAACAGCTCCCCAAGCCAAGTGCCTCCAATCCGGGCATACCCGTAGCCTTCTCTTTTTTCTATTCAAAGCCTTCCCACTCTTCTGCTTGTCTTTGAGTCTCTGCTAAATGCAAGTGATGGCAGCTGACTAAACAAGTCTTGGCTTTTTCTTGCTTGGACTGTCTTCATTCATTTTGCCACCTCCCTCTCCTTGAAGGAGCACAGGCTAGTGAGATATTTCTTGATACACTGAAACTGAGTAATCATCAGTTAGATACATTAAATTATAACTTGCTTAATATATTTTCACACAAACTTGCATCTCTTCCAAGCTTTATGGAGCCTAAACATCTCCTCCAAGCGTCTAAACAGTGAGATGTGCGCCCGAGTTGGTTTTCAGCAACTTGGAGTCAGTTGCTTGGAGTTCCAGCCAGAACAAGTTAGGGCTGGTTTGGACCACCAACCCTCTGACTGGGCATGTGTGAGTGCCCACTGGGTGATCTTTTGACATCAGAGGGCCAAAAACTCCACCCTTAGAATGTGCTAACACTGCCATTTTCTCAACATGCCTCCCATGAAGAGGCCTGCAGCTTAGCTGAACCTGCGCATAATAATAATTTCCTCACCTTTTTCCTATTTCCAATTACCTTTCCCCTACATTCCCCACACCTCAGACCGCTCTGCTTCTTTATCACATAAATACCCTGACTCCCCGTCACCTTCTGGGAAGTGAATTTGAAATTTATTCTCTCATCTTCTCACTTGACTGCCTTGTGGATAAACCTTCTCTCAGCATTTGGCTTGCTGTACATCAGGGAAACAAACCTGATTTGGTAACACCATCTCACCACAATCAAGATAACACATATATTGCTCACCCCTAGTGTCATCATTCCCTTTTATGAATTCTCCCTTCTCTCTAGTCCTGGCCACTCCATCCCCAGACAACCACATAACTTTTTTCCGTCTTTATAAATGTGTGTGCATTTCCTAGAAATTTCTGTAAATAAAATCACACAACATATAACATTTTATGTCTGCCTTTTTCACTAGCATAATTGTTTTGAGATGCATCCATGTTGTTGCATGTGTCAGTATGTAATTCCTCTTGATTGCTGAGTAGTATAACCTTATACAGATACATATAGCAGAATTATCCATTCATCTAGTATTGACATCTGGGTTGTTTTCAGTTTTTGCCTATCATGATAAAGCTACCACAGATGTTCATACACTAGTCTTGCTCCAGACATATGGTTCTATTTCTCTTGGGCAAATACATAGGAGGAAAATGACTGGGTTCTATGGTAGGTGTATGTTTAACTTTGTAAAAAACTGCCATTTGGTTTTCCAAGTGGTTTTATCATTTTACATTGTCACCAGTAAGGTATGAGAAATCCAGTTGCTCTAAACCTTACCAACACTTGGTATAATCAGACTTTTAAATCTTAGATATTTTAATAACAATGTAGTGGTATTTAATTAGGTTTAAGTTTCAGTTCTCTAACACCTAATGATATTAACCCAGTTTCCATGTGCTTATTTGCAATCAGCTTATCTTCTTTGCTGATGCTATTGCATTCAACTTCACTTGTTGGATAATTAGCTATAAATCATGAAAAGGTAATTGACTCTAAGCAAAAAAGATACGACATATTTTGAGACTTATAGAATATGGAAATAAAAGGGATGGCAACAGCACAAAGACTGAGAGGGAAGAAACGGGGTGAATAGATAAATATAGGAAGAGGCAGAACCAAAAGTTCCTCCTCTTCACCTTCATGCCCCATGGAGAAGGTATTATCAAAATATTGGTTGCATGAGGGGTGAGTTACCTGGAGACAGAGGTGGTCAAAGGGTAATAGTGTCAGAACAAATTTAGGATAAATTTAGGTAATCATCTTTGTAGTGGTTCCTACATCACCCACTTCCTACATTGAAGAGGGTTTCTAAGTCTTTCACCTCACACCTTGGAATAACATCACCCTAGCTAGCTGATTTATCTGGGGAAAATCTGATTGCAGGAAAATCTTTGAGACTTCTGGGTAGAATACTGGTCTAAAGGAATTAGAGCAAAGCGAAAAACTTGTACTAGATGAAGCAATATTAATAGGCAAGCCCAAGTAAGATTTAAAAATTCTAAAAGAGGTAAGATAAATATTAATAATATGGAGGAGGAACAAACAAAAAAATGTTTTCTTAACAGTTATTAACAGAAGGACTAATTGGAAATATTGAACATAAAAATAATTTAAATGAAGAACTCAATGAGTGAGATTTATAACAGAATTCATACAGGTAAATGAGAAATTAATGAGTTCAAAAATCAGGTCAAGAAATTATGCCAGAAGACATCAAGAAGAAATAAAAGAAAAAATTTAATAGTGCAAGTGATTTGGAGAATATAAATAGAAGTACAAATACCTGTCTATTTTGAGTGCCAGAAAAGAGAAAACCAAGAAAGCAAGAGAGGGAATATTAAGAGACAAAAAGTCCTTCAAGCAGAAGGAAATTAACATTAGATGGTAGCGTGAGTACCCAATGGAGTGAAGAGAAACGGCAATGAAAACAATGTGAGCAAATACAAGATTGTATTTCTTGCTATAAAATCTCTTTTTAAAAAGTCGACTGGAAAATACCCAATTTATTGCAAGTCAAAAAATTAGATTGAAATGAGTCAGTGTCAACTGAATCACACCAACCAGAATTTGTCAACGGGAAAATGTATACTGCACTGACTGTGGCTGGAGAGTTTACAGCTATCCACTCTGGCAGGTGATAATGGTTAAGCCAGATGTCATTCTGCAGTGAGTGAACTGCTTCCAACTTATTTCTCTATAATGCAGCTGAAAGCTTCCTTTATGTCTTTCTTCCTGTCATAAACATTGTATTATGGCTGAAGCTCCAGCCATCTTTCTCCAGTGAGTGTTGGCTTTGGCATCACTCAACTTCAGCAACAGCAATACTGACCTCAAGACTCTGCAGAATAATTACAACAGTACTCAGCCTCGGCATCTAGGAGTCAAATATTTTTTGTTACTGTAAATTCATCATTTTCATATCAAAAACTATTACAGAAACTGGCCAACAGCTTTGTGCACTTTTCTTGGTTTTTTTCCTAATCTTTCCTTCCTTTCTTGAATCCTACCCATCTCTGATACCTCAACACAAACCCTCACAATTTTCTTTACTTCTGACCTCCTTCACTTCCTCTGACTCATTCCATTTTTACTCCTCTAGATAAAGTCACCATGGACTCAGGGAAAACCCACGAAGAGGGAAGAGCTCTCCACTTGGGAAGGGGACACATAAGCACCTCTTTTGGTTGGTAAGAGAGAAATCAAAGCTGCTGCAACTCAGTATCATTGCAAAGATCACAAGGGCTGCCAGAGATGGTGGTTTTGGAAACGCACCCTCAGGGGTATTAGGGACCAAAAGAAGATCTGAAGTCTCAGCAGCCCACCTATGTTAGAGGTGAACAGCCATGAAGACTTCCTTAACAGCAGGGCAGGTACCAATGGAAGCAGCTGAGCTAATATGGTAGCTAATAATTTCTAGTAAAATGTTAATGCTGAACAATTCTATGTTTAAATTGTATATTTTTCTTGTATTTTTTATTTAAAATATATAAAAATTTAGTTCAATTCCTTTGAAAATTAATTTTGAATAATTTAATAAATTAATGGAGTTAATATCATAACTATGTAAGACCTGTATTTTAAGAAACATCCACTAATGTCCTGATATTAGAAATTTTCTCCTGTTTCCCATCCTCTTGTTATGTGAGAAAAATAGTCTTATAGTTTTATCACTGTTAGTTTTTCTCTTATTTACAGCTGGATGAATAATTTCTAATGAAGACAAACTATATTTTTCTTTAAGTCTGTATATTTGTATACAGTTTAAACAGAAAAAGGTCAGTTTATGATACATCCAAAGTAACAATGTGTGTTTATCGGGTAGTATGTAAATAGTTCTCTCCTGCTTGAAAATCATGTAATACTTGAGTAAATGAAATAAAATTAAAAAGTACATTAGAAAAAAAGCAAAAATACCTAGGACCAGTCCATAACTAGGACTAATTAAAGAACAATTGTTAGATTATTCAAAGGGACAGCATATAGAATTAACAAGTCTTTTGAGCGTACTTTCTTTATTGTCAACAAGGACTATTTTCACCTTTCATTATTCTTCTCATGTTTCCAATCCATTCTATCACCATTCCATACTTCCTCATCCTCAACACTTCCCCCCCCCCTTTTTTTTAAACATCCAAAGAAAATAGAAACCAGTAGCTGGATGCTCCCTCAAGTAAAGTGACAAAATATCCAACCATTTACATCTCTGAGCCCTTCTTCTTTTTGTCTCCGTCTTCTTAACCCATACAATTTACTCCTGGGCTCTTTCTTTTTTTCACTTCAAGGTTTCTCAGAGTAGTTGCTTACGCCTGCTGTTTCTTTTTTCTCACCATCCATTCACAGTTCAATACACTCTGACATGACTAATTCTGTCAGTCCACCAAAAAGGCTCGTCATATAGCGGTTGGTCAACTCTATGCCATTCAATTCCTTAGTGGTGTTCAGTCCTAAATACAGATGCCATCTAAACAGCCTCCAAGCACTCCATAGTTTCCACCAACTCACTCTCCTGGTTTCCTCTTAACTCTTACCTCCTTCCTCTCACATTTGCTTTTGCTGGGGCATCTTCTTATCTTCAGTGTTTCAAATGTTGGAGAATCTCATGGTTATATCTCACTCAACTTTGTCTTCTCATCTTCTGTATCTTCACTGAGAAATCTCATGCCCATAGTTAAAATTACCATCTACATGCATTAATATGACTCTCAAGCTCATACATCTTGTCCCAGATCTTTGAAGATATTTATTCAGTGCCTACTGAAGTTATCCACTTGAATATTTAAAATATATCTCATATACAATATGGTTGAAACAAAAATCTTTCCCTCTTCCAGTTTTCTCCATGACAGTTTTGTTTTCTTTTTATAATTTCTACTATCAGTTTCAAATCCAGATACATATTAGGCTTCCTTAATACTATCTTTCTTCCATCACTCACCAACATCCAACTAAGTAAGGCCTGTCCATTTTCGATGTCCTGAAGAGCTGGGAGTCCAATACATGTCTTGAAAAAATGCTACCATATTTAATATCATCTAAAGAGGAATCCCTTAAACTATGTCCTAGACACATAAATATTTTTCTATTTATTTCTTCCATTCTGATTTCTAGTCTTTACAAATAAAGCCAGAATTATGATTATGATTATTTAAACCTCAACTATAAGTGTACTTCTAAAAGTTAAAGCATGTTAGTGAATTTCATTTTGAGATTATAAACCAAAACCCTTAAGAAGATATGCAAGTCCTTACTAATGTGGCCCCTGTCTACAACTCATCCGTCCTCTAATATCATACCTCTACTGTTCACTGTGGTCCATACCATGTTTCCCATTTTTCCTGGAATAAACAGGAGCTTCCCTCCTGAAAGTGAGCCTTTACACATGTTGTTCTCCCTGGCTAGAAGATGATCTTACTTTCTCTCAGTCACTTAAAACCTAATTTATTTTTCAGATAGCTTTAACTCCTTCACATTCTCTGTGACTCTTCCTCTGGTATCACTGTGGAGTAAACCAGGTCCCTTTCCTCTATGACTTCATAACTCTCACATTTCTTCCTTTTTAGCATTTTTCACATTTTAAAGTGTGACTTTAATTCATTTTTCTCTTCCCAACCTGTGATGATAAAGATTATGTATGCTTTACCTGTTTTTGAATCCCCAATGTGCAGCAATGTATCAAATACATAGTTAGATAATCAACAGATATTTGGTGAATTAAATAAAATGAGATGAGTGAACAAATGAATGACTTAATCATCAACAAACACCTGGATTGCAAAGACGACAGTTGTGAATTAGCATGGAAATTCTTGTTTCCAATATAATAAAATTAAGGCATATATATCATAAGATATATTTATTTTAGACACGGAATAGGTTTCCACTGGATATAGAAGAAAAGAATGCAAGCAGGCTGTGTCTGGAACAGAAACATTCAGCCATTGAATAGATATTTATCAAGCATCTTTTGGACTTCAGTCACTTTGACAGATGCTGAAGATACAAAGACCAAAATACACAGCCCTTCCTCTCAAAAGGTTAAGGACAAAACATGAAACAAAAGTATGAATTCAGTAATAGAGGTGAATGAAAAGTAGTGGATTCAGAAAAGGTTACAATAGGGAAATGTATTTTTATTCTCTGATATTACTATCTTTGTAGGATAGACACTAAGTTTGAATTTTTCTTTTACTTCACAACAGTCTTATAATTGCTGTCTTTGTAGTATCTAAGATCTCTGAAAAGAATATGCATTTTAGATGTGTTTTGTCTGCTATCTAGCCATAAGTTTACCGAGTAATACAATTATTTTATCTCTCGAGGTTCAAATGAAAGAACAAATATAAAAATATTCTGGAAACAAAGATAAATTACAATATTAATGTAAAATATTACAATTGTTTTCTGGATTCAGCTAAAACATATACAAAATATTTTGGACACAAATATAAATTACTACAGCAAATTTAGACTTTATCATTATTATCTTGTTTAAGGTAAAGGGCTGTGTCACAAGATGGACTTTGATGATAACATTTTATTTAAATTGTAGTACATGCTCATTTGAATTAAAAGTTAATTTTCAAGCCAAAATGTCTAAATATAATGTGAAATGTATGTTGGTACTACCTGTACAAACACCAGAGGGCTGAACTCTGAAGAGTAAGATATTCCCTATAATATTTTTCTCATAAACTTGCATGCAGCCCGAATGGAATAGTATCAAATGACAACTGTGTCTTGAAGCATGATACTGAATTTGTGTCTATGTGTTACATAGATATTAATTACACAGTGCAGGTGACTTACATGCAATGTGAGTTATATCTCAATAAAGCTGTTATAAAAACATTAGCATGAAACAGTGAAATAATGGAATTAATTTTGAAAGGCTACGTTTGGATAAAAAGTAATTTTTCCTAGTATGAATAAGATAAAAGGAAAGTTTCTTAAAACATAAGAAAATGCATGACAAAGGTAAAATAATAACATTTAATGGAATCAAAATTTTATGATATAGGAATTTATAACTATTAAAATACACTTTTTTTCTTTACGCTCTGTGTTATCTTGAGCAAAATTATTGACTGAAAATATTGATAGACATATGCCCAGAAAAAGAAGTTCTAGATCATCTGTGTTTGATTAAATATGGCAACAGAAGAAAACAAAATGGATGACTACATGTCATGCTTTCTGATACTGGAATGATGTATTAGATCCTATGCTATGAGGCACAAAGCCTGAAGGAGAGAAACTCCTTCAGGGGCCCATATTTCTCCGAGGCTGACAGTTATCTTCATCCTACTGTTATCTAAATTATAGGTAAGCCAATAGAATAGATAAGTTAAAGCATTATATATAAATTATATGATAAAAATGTTTCCCTCTACTCAAGGTAAACATTTGGGAAAAGAGCAACTGGAATAAAAATTGTGTTTAAAGAAACAGCCCTATTGGGCCTGTGCTTTTGATTATTATTCCAGATATAAATGTCATTAGTTTGGCCTATATCTGGTAATTACTAACTTCAATGCTAAAATACAGTGCTTTCCCAGTACTGCAGGAAGTAGGGAACTGTAGATGAAGATTAAGCTAAAATTTCTATCACAAAAATCCACTGAATGCACTTGAAAAAATACATTTTAAATTTATTTCTATAACTGCAATAAAAATAATATTTTTCCCTGGCTATAAAGAGGATGTAATCAGATTTTTTAAATAATGGAGATATCACTATAAATGCATCCATATTATTAGCTAAGTAAGTGATTAGGCTGGTGAAATTTCTGAATCATTTGCAATGTCCTGAAACACTCAGGCAAAGCCACTGGTTCTTCTTCGGTGATTGTTCAGTGTGTAAAATATCTAATTCATGGTGGATTTTACTAAGAAGTATAACTTGACTAAGAATATTATTTTTCAGTAAAAACAAATCATAAGTTATTTTTACTCAAGTGGAAATTATATATTCAGTAAACATTTACTGAAATAATATGTAAACAAATAATGGAAAATTCAGTTAAAGAAGGATGGCTATTTAGATGCAAACTAGTCTGTAGGAGTATATTTTAAATGCAGTATAGTGATATATATACTCAAAATTTTATTATATGTATATGAATGACATGTACATTTATTATATATATATATATATTACATATATATTAAGTATACACATGAAAATAGGGGGTAGAATTCACATATACTTTATCCACATGCAAAACATATTTAATATTTTAAATTAATGGCATAGTTGTTAGGCCATAAATGCTTAGTAACAAAGGATATAAATAATATGATTTTAAAACTTATTTAGTTATAGGGAGCCCATGTAAATCTATGATTAATTATCCGTAATTTAAGTGATGGAACTATCCTTTTATTAATTAAGAGAATCTCTTTTATCTATCCGTAACATTTCAGGAAGTTCAACACCAGAATTTCAAATAATAGAGCAGCCCCTAGTTATACACTCCAGACTTTTAAAATTGAGGATTTATGGCAGTGAAATGTGTATCAGTCTGAATAAAAGTAATAACAATTATCTCAAGCATAAAGTGTGCACCTTTGAGTGTCAGGAAAGTGAGTAGGAATGAACTGAATTATACTTATTACCTCCCATTTGACACAGGGAGATGAAGGGGTACTGATTATCTGTGCTGAGCAGGAAGAGTCCAGTTCCTAGGTTAAGACACATGCAAGACCTATATACTTATTTGATCTTGATCAGTTACAATTGCTGAACCTCCGCTTCCTCATTAGAAATGAGGAAAACCATCCTCATCCTCACAGGATGGGTGTGAGAATGACATGAGTCATTAAATGTAAAGTGTTCAGGGCAAGTCTTTTGTTGTTGACGTTATTCTGTTAAAGTGCTCCTGAAAGAGCTAGTGATCACAGAGCCTATGCCCGATACCCTCACCTCTTCCCAGGTCCTGTCAGCACCATTTGCTAGCTTCTCCTGAGATTAGCAGTGTCTCCAGGAATGTGTAGGTATGGGTGGTCAAATCAGATGTGGCCAAGGTCCTGCCAACTCTCTCTACACCTACTTGCTCTTACCCGAAAGTAATTTAACGAGTGAGAAATGTTTAGTTTCAAAATAATCGATTAATATCTAATAGCTGTAAATGCAAGATTTGCTTCACATGTTGAAACTAATTTCACAAAAGTAATATAATGTGTTGGTTATTGTTTTTGTACAGAAAATGAGACTAAGGAAAGCACTTGGATTTTCATATGTCTGAAGCAGCGGTAGAAAATGCTCCTATTTGTGTGTCTGAAGGAAGGTGGAGGGTGGAGGGTGGAGGGTGGAGGGTGGAGGGTGGAGGGTAGACATTGAAAGCTTAGAGTGAATTTACCATGAGGTCATACACAATATTTTCTCTTGGAAGAGCTGTTTTATCTCTGGCTACATATAAGAATCATTTTCATGTCTTGGCTATTGTAAATAGCGCTGCTATCAACACTGGGGTGCATATACCTTTTTGAAATAAGGTTCCCTCTGGATATATGCCCAGGATAGAACTGCTGGATCATATGGTAAGTCTATTTTTAGTTTTTTAAGGAATCCCCACACTGTTTCCCCTACTGGTTGCACCAAACTACATTCCCACCAACAGTGTAGGAGGGTTCTCTTTTCTCCACACCCTCAACAGCATTTATCATTTGTGGACTTTTGAATGATGGTCATTCTGACTGGTGTGAGGTGATGCCTCATTGTAGTTTTGATTTGCATTTCTCTGATAATTAGTGATACTGACAAGTAAAGGAAACAACCTAAATATCCATTGACAGGTGACTGGATAAAGAAGCTGTGGTATATTTATATAATGGAATACTACTCTCCCATAAAAAAAGAATAAAATAATGCCATTTGCAGCAACATGGATAGGCCTGAAGATTGTCATTCTAACTGTAGTAAGCCAGAAAGAGAAAGAAAAATAGCATATGATATCACTTTTATGTGGAATCTAAAAAAAAAACACAAATGAACTTATTTATAAAACAGACACAGATTCACATAGAAAACAAACTTACGAATTCTAGGGGAGGGGGAAAAGAGATAAATTGGGAGCTTGAGATTTGCAGATACTAACTAATATATATAAAATAGATAAAAATTTATACTGTATAGCACAGGGAACTATAGTCAATATCTTGTAGTAACTTATAGTGAAAATATGAAAATAAATAAATGTATGTTCATGTACGACTGAAGCATTATGCTGTACACCAGAAATTAACACATTGTAAACTGACTATACTTCAATAAAAGTATATATACAAAAAAAAGAATCATTTTCATATGATACTTAACGCATTCAGTTTTTATGAGCTGAGGATACACGTTATTTTAATGTGTAGTTTTTGAGGCTTAGTTTTCTAAAAAAAATCATTAACATGTCATTGAAATAACTGTTTATTTCATAAAATTATGTTATGAAGAAAGAACAAAAGGTTCTGATGAACTGCATTTCTTAATAGAAGAAATAAAGGATTGTCATATGATGATAACATGGTTACTTCCTTCACTTATTCACCCATTCATTCATTCAGTCCATAAATACTGTTTTAAGATCTGTGTGCCACACATGGTGCTGATTGATAGAAATTAAAATAAGACACAGTTTCTCCTGGATAAGTTCAGAAATGAAAAAGATCCTCTATATGCATAAATATTTTAAAAGTTAATTTAAGATATGAAAAATTATGCTCACATAAAACATGTACACTAATATTCATTATTGCTGTGTTTGTAATAGACACAAGCTGGAAAAAGCACAGATGTCTTTCAAAGAATCACTGGTTAAACATATCATAAAATTTGATATTAATTTATGAGTCAACTATAATTCTAGTTTTGAGTGTTTCTTAAAAACACTAAATTATTTTTCCAGGTTTAAAAATTTTCATCATCTTTATTGATATATAAGAGACACACAGAAAAGTAGAAGAGTGCTCATATTTAAAATATTCAATTTTATGTTTTGGTATAAATATGTTATATATATTCATATTATATATGTATATATGTGTATATATATACACACACAGACACACACATATATTCTCCATGAAATCATCAACATAAACAAGACTGAACAAATCCACCACTCCCAAAAGTTGCTTCATACCCCTTTGTAATCTTTCCTTCCCATCCCTCCCTGCCCTCTTCTGTTCTGGAAACCACTGAAATACTTTCTGGCACTATAGATTAATCTGCATTATATAGAATTTAATGTAAATGGTGTAATATGTATTTATCTTTCCATGATTTACTCCACACATTTGCCATTCATATATTTCCTTTGAAGACATTCCATTTGAAATATTTGCCCATTATTTATTAGTGTTCACTTTCTTGTTATTAAAGTGTTTTAAATAGATTTTGTTTATAAGTCATTCATCAGATATACAATGTTCATACATTTTATCCCAGTTTGTCATTTATCCTTCACTAACTAACAGTGCCTTTCAAAGAGCACAGCTTTTGAATTTTTATGAAGTTCAAATGTCTTTTTTTTTTAATGGCTTGTTCTTTCAATGTCGTATCTAAGACATCGTTGCCTAAGTGAGGTCACAAATGTTCTGTTCTGATATTTTCCTTGATAAGTTTTCTAATATCAGCTATTACCTTTATATCCATGATACATCTTAGTTCATTAGACAATTTTGCATAAAACATGGATCAAAATGATTATTTTTTTGTACATGGATATCCAATTGATTCAACCCATTTCTTATAAAGATTATATTTCCCTACTGAATTGCCTTTGCATCTTTGAAAAAAGTTAACTTCCATATAGTTACAGTTCTATTTCACCCCTCTTCTGTTCCATTGGGCTGTTAGTCTTATCTGGACAATAACATAACTTTCTTGATTAGTTGATGATGACAATCCTGTAGAATGAAAAATTTCATTTTGGTGTTTAAGTAGCTAAGTACATGTATCATTTCAACCCATGATTGAAATGATAATTTGTCTACTGGGCTTCATTGAGACTTGTGTATATTTGGAACACTTCTCCATGAGAAAGAGAGCTACATATACTTAGTAGGTATGATTCACCTCACTGTTATCTAACCAAGTTTTATACTTGAGAATCTTTGGCCCAATTAAACATTTACACATGCCAAGGGAATGCAATTACCATGTCAGAAGACTGCTTCTGAAGAACTCAGGAATTTGGGAGAGAGTAGGTGAGAAATTTAAATATGGTTTTTTTTTGGCAAGTCGTATTTTTCACCTAAAACTGTGAACAGTAAAGTATGAGTGCAGACAGATTTGATAACACATTCTTCCTATTATCGGTTAAGGCTGTCTGAAAAGTTTGACTTTCCTGTAAGTCAAACCATTAAAATGCACTTCAATGCAAGTCATTTCCCTAAAATTTTCTGCCTTTTCCATTTTTTGCTTGGGATGTATTTTCTAAGTTTATTACTGGAAAAAGTTAAATATTCAGTTCTCTTTTTAATAGAGATAATACTAGAAAATCATGAAAGTCGTTCATAGTTGCCAAGCTGACAAATGAGTCCCAAGAAGAAAATAGACCATATGCTGAGGAATTAATTTTGACTTTCTAATAATACTTTTGATGTAATTATAATGTCATCATTGATAGATAGACTCTTTAATTCCTCATTTATAACTTATATAGTGTCTTCCACAAAAAGAAAGACAAAGCTACTGAGTTCTGGGGCAAGTTTGTTCAGAAATTCACTATCATTAACACAGGTTTATTTAGGTATTTAATTAACATAACTAAATAATTATAATAGACCAAACAATTAAAATAAGAGCACTTTATGGCCTTTGATAAGCTCATCTCTGCAAATAGATTAGCATATAAACAGTTTCACATAGTATGTATATTGGTCAAAAAAAAAAAGAAGTCCTCAGAATGGTTATAATAAATCAAAAAGAATGCTCTTTAATTCTCAGTAATCAATAGAGAGTACCACAAAACGAACTGTGGTGGTAAGAACAAATTAATATCTAAGTAGCCACCCCAAATTAAGTCACGTACATGTTAGATGAGGTTTCAGAGTTCATGACAGTACAGAAGCACGGGCAATGACACAGCAGCAAATTCGTGCCATAAGCTGCTGTGTAATATAGATATCAAGTAAAAATATCCAAGACACATTCATCAGATAGAGCAGAGAGCATTACTACAAAACTATGCAGCCAGCAGAAATATTTCTGTCTCCCTCCCAAAACTTTATCTCTACCTATATAGTGACAAAATGCTAAAATCTTCACAGACTGGAGGATAGTAATCGAGACTTCTGGAACTGACTGAAACAATCAAGCAAAAAGAGTAAGTGTCCATTGTATATCTTCTTTGGAGAAATACCTATGTGTATCCATTGCTCATTTTTCAATTTGATAATTTGCCTTCGTATTGAGCTGTAAGAGATCGTAACATATTCTAGACATAAGTCTCTTATCAGATGTATGATTTGCTAATCTTTTCACCCATTTGGTGGATGTCATTTCACTTTCTTGAAGGTGTCCACAGAAGCACAGACATTTTAAATTTTGATGGACAAATCATCTTTTCCTAAGTTTACTGGCTTCTTTTATTTTATTTCTTATTCATATGCTTATATTTAGCCTTATGTTTTGTAAATTTTGATTCCTATCTTTTCCTTATTTTTAATTGTTTTTTCTGTTGTCTTATGTCTTATGGTAAGAGTCCATAATGTAGTTTAGTTATAGGTCCTTTGACATATGTTTTTCAAATATTTTCTCCCATCCTTGACTGACCTTTTCATTTTTCAGTGATGTATAATGAAGAACAAAATACATATTGTTAAGATAAGGTATAATTTTAATTTATTTTTTCTTACGGTTTATTCTGTGCCATTTGTGAAAAGCAATTTTCTCTTCTCAATTAATTGACATGACACTTTTGACAAAAACCAATTGACTTCATTTCTGGACTCCACCTTTTTCATTAAGCTATGTATTTTTTTTTTCTGAATCCCAAACTATCTTGATGACTATAGCTTTATCGTTAATATTGAAGTAAAGTGAGATAACTTATTCAACACGATTCTTTTGAAATATTGTTTGGATATTATAGGTCTTTTGAACTCTTTTATTAACTTTAAACTCATCTTGTCAATTTCCAGAGCTAAAACCTGCTGGAATTTTCACTGGGAACGTAACTGAACCTAGAAATCAGTATGGGGAGAATTGCTACTACAGAACTGTTGTTATTTGAATGAATGAACATGGCATATCTTTCCATTTATTTAACTCTCAGCAATGTGTTTAATTCTCAATGTAGAACATTTGTATGTAATTTTTTAGATATAGTCTTAACGTACCTTTGGTATCATAAATGGAATTATTTTTAAATTAAAAATTAATTTTGAATTAAATTTATCTTTTAAATTTCAATTTTTCTATCTTTGCTGTTACATATACAAATATAGTTAATTTTTATACTAAACTTGTGTCCTGCTGATGTGATACATTCAATAATTTGATTTCTTAGCTGTATTGTATATTTCCTGAGATTTTTTTCTATATATACGACTATAACATGTATAAATATGGAATTTTTACTTCTGCCTTTTTAATCTTTAACGTTTATGTTTCTTACCTTATTGGAATGGCTAGGTCATCTAGTACAATGTCAAATAAAACTGATGAAAACAAGTGTCCTAGTTTTGTTTCCACATCTCAGGAGAAACTATTCAGTGTTTCACCATCAGCATGATTTTGGCTATAGATAATTTGGCAGCTATCCTTTAACAGTTTGAGGACATTCCCTACTATTTCAAGTCTGTTGATCATTCTTTTATCCTGAAGGGAAGTCGAGTTTTGTCAAACTGAGCAGCGATTTATCCTTCTTCCTTATGGAAAAATTGTGTAAATTTGGCAATTCTTTCTTCTGAAATGTCTAATAGAATTCACTAGTAACACCATCTTGATGGGTTTTTTTTTAGGGAGAGTTAATATAAACACAAATTTTTGTAAATATATGGTGCTATTCATATTTCCTATTTCTTTGATCAGTTTGCTTGTAATCCTATCCAGTATATATTTCACTTCAGATGTATTTTCCTCTCTCAAAATTTGCTTGTGGCTTTTTTTATGTTTGTATTTCTCTCATCATGTTCATGCTTTTTTTCCTCATATTCACAAGAATATGGAGCATATCAACTGCAGCAGTTTTAATATCCTTTTCTTTGTTCTTTGCATATCTCTTTTTATAGAATTTTTGGTAAATGATAACACTAACAAAACAGTTAATAAAGTAATACAAACAACCCACTAATGTCTCATCTATGTCTTGACCTTAGCCACTTTTGAGTTAGGAACTGAGTATCCTCATTTTTAAAAGAACCCTTTAGTTGTTTTTTTACTAAAGTTAGTGTTTCACTAGTGTAGAGGTTTAAGGTTGGGCTTTCCATCAAAAAGACAGCGGTCTCTTTGCAATCTCCAAATATTTCACTTACCAGCTGTGTTAAGTACATTGTACTTCTGTTCAACAATATAAAATTATTTTGCCAGAGTGAACATAAAATTTCCCGACCATCTCGATGTCGGAATCAGCCATATGATTTAATTATGTTAAAGAAACATCAGTGGCAGTTTTGAGGATTTAACAGCCAGTGTGTATTTTCACCTCTGCTGCCAGTAGTCCATGCTGTCCTGAACCGGCTGAATGATCATCCTCGTTCAAAGATAGACGATGGGGGAAAAAAAAAAGCTTTGCCATCAGTCAATCATAATGGATATCGCCAGAGAGAGAACTAGACCTTTGTGCTTCTCAACCATTAAGCCTAGTTTTGTTTTGTAATTCATTCAGTCATTCACGATCATTTATTAGGAAGAAATGAATTGTTACATACATTACAACTGGTACTCAACTGACATTTAGTAGTGTTTCATATTAGTTTCAAGACACTGCTGTATAATCAACGTTAGTCTGGGTTCCAAAATATATATGTTGTGTTGCAAGAAATACTAAGTTATCTATAGCGATATCATTACACAGAAAACCCCTAAACCAGAATGGGCAGCTGGGCTGGGGAAATTATCATAGCCGAAATTTTTCTAACTGGAAAGTTAATAGTTTTAAGTAAACTCATCATAAAAAATTGACTTCATTTGAATTTTTAGAAGAAATGATTTTATGATGATTAGTTTGTACAGCAAAGAATAACAGTTGATTTAAATAAATTGGAAAAATGTAGTAACAGCGTTTCCTTTGCCATTAATTAAACTATTTAATGTTTATCCTAAAATAATTTTAATCAAGGGAGTTTTCATTTATCAATATTCTTTTTCATTAAAGGAACACTTTTCAACCTAATTTCACCAACACATGCATGACAGCTGGTGCTCATAGTCTAATACACTTGATTTTAGGACTGTCCTTGCCTGTTCATGAAGTTGACCTGTTGACTCAAGACAGTTTTAATCCATTTTGGTGCATCTAATTAAATGTCACTTCTCTGATCCTCCCTGTTAGTCTGAGCATGTTAAAATTTTATCATCTGAGAAATTACTGTATATTATGCAGTGTCTTTATGTTTGAGAGTCATTACAGGAACCCTACATCTGCCAGTTTTCGGTATTTTCAGTTAACATATCTGCAAATGTATTTTCAGTGTGTAAAAAGATAAAGGACTCGTTTTAAACATTTAATAATATTTATATATGTATTGTCATTTTCCAAAACATGTTAATTCTTTTTTTATTTCAGTGGTGACTGACAAATTAACTAAGACTTCATTTGCATTTCAGTTAACTATCATGTCTAGTGAGAGTTCACCAATTGTTTACACTGGGGCTTTTATGGTTTTTTTTTTTTTTTTTTTGCTATTACCACAAAAGATGCACACTCTGGCTTTGATATATAGTTTTGCTTCCAAAGGGCTCTAAGCTTTAAAAAGATTGTATTTTTCAAAGTAAAATGTGAAAAAGTTTTTGGTTTAAGTACAATTTTAAAAAAAAGGTAAATCAAAATTCTAAACTTGAAACTTTTAAACAATTTGGACTTTTTTTCTTGAATCAGATAAATACCTACAGCCTATAAATGCCTTTAAGAGACCCTTTAAGCCCATCAGTTTTAGGAAAATAATATTTACAGCTGTTTTGAAACTGTAACCTATAGTCATTCTATATACAATAGATACGAAATATCCAAGTTGCTTATGTTGCTGTCACCAGAAGCCAGACATTCTTTTTAAAATCCATATGATACAGCAATCCAACTCCTGGGCACATATCCAGAGAGAATTCTAATGTGAAAAGATACAGGCACCCCAATGTATATAGTGGCACTATATACAGTAACCAAGTCATGGAAGCAACCTAAATGTCCATCGATAGATGACTAGATAAAGAAGATGTGGTATATTTAGACAATGGAATACTACTCAGACATAAAAAAGAATAAAATAATGCCATTTGCAGCTACATGGATGAACCTGGAGAATGTCATTCTAAGTGAAGTAAGACAGAAAGAAAAAGAAAAATACCACATGATATCACACATACGTGGCATCTAAAAAAAAAAAAGAAAAGAAACAAGTACTCTATGAACTCATCCACAAAACAGAAACAGACTTGCAGACACAGTAAACAATCTTATGGTTACCAGGGAAAGCAGGTAGGAAGGGATAAATTTGGGAGTTTGTGATTTTCAAATGTTAGCCACTATGTATATACAAATAGATTTTTAAAAAGTTTCTTTTGTATAGCACAGGGAATTATGTTCAATATCTTGTAATAACCTTTAGTGGAAGAAATATGAAAACAAATATATGTATGTATATGTATGACTGGGACATTATGCTACACACCAGAGACTGACACATTGTAATTGATGGCACTTCAATAAAAAAATAAATAAATAGAAATAAATAAAATAAAATAAAATACAATGTGATCATTTTCTTCCTTTGAGCTGATATCACTTAGTGTTTCTTTGAAGGCCCTTGGACATTTAGTTTCTGACTAACCTCATTCTTCTCTGGTTCTCCACTTCTGCTCTTTGAAGCAGTTATGCATTATACAGCAATGTCTCCAATGCCCTCTATCAGCAGCAAGCGTCTCACTTTTTTTTGTCTAACTCATACATATTCATTATTCTAATTAGAACCATATCAGAATCCCTGTCTCTTCTCTATTCCCATGAAACTTTAAGATAAATTATAACATTTTAATAAATCAATTAATAAAAACAAAACATTTTAACACATTATTATTTCTGATGTACTTGTCTGTCTCAACTATTTTTTTTAACTTCTTGTGAGAAATGACCATGTCTTGTGCCATTGTCTCTCCTCACCAAATAGCATATTATCTAGAACCACAGTGTCCAGTGAGTGTTTGGTAACTGGATAAATATACAACTACTAGTGCCTGTCAGATATTTAGTAAACATTCACAGAATAAAGTACATAATTTTATATCATGGCGAGTCCCCTTCCTATGTTACTCATACCCTTTGTTACTACGAAAGTGAAAATAATATTCATTTGTTACACAAAAGTTTTGGATTTCATATTTAATATTCATTTTAAACATTTCACTGTATTAGTTTCCTTTACTTATGTTGCTCATCCAAAAGTCTAAAGTTTCACAAATATAACATGTAGGAAATGATCAATAAAATATACCAGCCCAGCCATAAGACATATCCTAGCTTGCACTATAACATATACCTTGTTTGTGATCACAGTACACTTCCCCCCACGCCCCAGTGATATTATGCCAAGGCTCCTTTAATCTTTCAGAATTCCAAATGCCCACAATTTCAAATATTAGCAAAAGAGGGACAAGGATCAAAATGTACAGCCTTTCCACTACGTTTGGAAGCTATTATTTCTGCTTGAATAAATGACATCATTAAATGAGCAACTTGCATTTCTATTACCATCCAGTATATGTGTAATATTTCTGAATTATATCTGTCACATGCGATTGGAATCAAAGTTTTCTGCTAGATTTGCTATTCCAAATTAAGTAAAATTCAATTCATGATTGAATGAAAACTATTCTACTTGAATGTAAAATTCTGGTTTCCTCCTTTTTAAGGTATTTATCTACATCACCAGTTAGAATTATTACATTTTTTACAGTGGAGTGCTACAGAAGTAATTGAACTGAAAGAAATAGCTGAAAATATATCTTATCCCAAGATGATCTAAAATATTTGTTAACTATTTGACTAGACAAATAGCTACTGTTTTAAGAGTTAAGGTTCTAAATATAGGAACAGATTTCCATCAAGCAGAAGAGTACCCACATTCTTGGGCAGAAACTTTAAAACTCTATATTTGGGCATTACTAAGTTGTTTCACATAGTGTATTTAATAAATTTGAATTCTTACCAATATTAACTCCCAGCTAAATGATTATCATAATACAGAACTGATGGTATTTTTAACTTCATCTTTACATTATTACATAACCAAAAAACATGATTAGATAAGAAAAGATCACGGCAAAACTGATACTTGCAATTGAAAAACTGAGTTCACATGATTCATGAAATGGAAAAACAGATTCATTTCCTTTTCTGGAAACTGTCATAACATTTTATTAGAACTAAAAACTGAATCAGAAGTTCTACGTAAACAACTTTCAGTAAACCGTAATTCCTCACATGCTTTGCTCCAAAGATATTGATGGATTGCAAGGCTGCAAGGCTTTGAAAGCTGCAATGTGTCTTTTTTGGTACATAAGGAAATAAGGTTTTGAGAGACCCAGTGTAAGTATATAATGAACATGGGCTCTACCTCCTTAATATGGGAAGAAAGAGATTTTCCTTTATGAAATGTTTCACTATCTGTGTCTGATTTATTGTGGAGGCTGTTTTTGTAACACCTCACAATAAATTTTTAGTGAAAAATGTCATGCAAGATTTATTCCCATGCCTTTATTCATTCATTAATTCATCCATTTATTTGATCAACTTACATTTACCAAATGCCTCCTATGTGATAGGTACTAGCCTAGGCACTTGGGATTCATCAATGAAAAGAACAGAAAACATTCTAGACTTTTAGGCTTACCTTCTAGAAGTAGGATACAAACAATACTTAGCAATCATTAAAAAACCATATATGTGGTTGCTAGTTTGATCAGTACCAGAAAAAAATTAGATCAGAGTAAGGAGAATCATTAATGTCTCTAATTTTATTTGTCTCTCAATCTCACAAATATTAAATTTAAGGAAAATCTAGAGAAATGTTTTCACCTTAGAAATCTTACTTTCCTTAGAAACATTTATTCATGCAGGCATAGCCAAATTTTATTTTTAGGAAGCGCAGTTTCCACAGTTCCCTTTATTTTCTAAATAATTTTCTGTAATAATGTTGAATGTAGCTTTTCTCCTGAGAAATTTTTTCCCTGAAAACTTAATGCAATGCATTTAAAATATTTTTAATATGTGAGGAAATTTATTGTTTAGAGGAGACCATCCATTCCCTGAAGGTGTTCTCTTGTTTAATCTCATGTTAAAAGACTGCTCTTTAGATAGCTTGCTTTATCAGGATAGCTCTGGAAAACTGTAGTATTTTCCTTTGGATATAGATTCATTGATACTATGCAAAAAAGAACATGACTTGACATACAGAACCAGACAGTAACACACTTTTTGACAAAATCTGATCAGAATCACCTGCCTGTTATAACAAACAGTCATGTTTGTAAACATTTTATATTTTTATTACTTATGTTTGTCTCATATTTTGCTTAGTTCTATTTGGCTGGTTTCTATCTTTTCTATAAATCAACATTTAAAATTGAAAGGAACAGTTTTCATCAGGCTTCTGAAAGAGAAATTAGAATGATAATTCTACAGTTTCATCAGTTTCTCTCTTATATTTCTTCTGAAAACCAACTAGGGAGGAAAAAAGGAGAGAGAGATTTACCGTCAACCCCAAAGATTATACTAGGTATGGGGAAGATGTGATATAGTCTTTTAGTCAAACTTCCATAGAAATTTAGATAGTAGCTTATCAGTATCTAAATTATTAGATTTCACCTTTCAATTTTAAAGATACAGGCTGGCTTTGGTAGAATAATGGAAACTAGACTAGTCTTGTCTACTGGAAACAAGTATGAAACCGGACAGAGCATAAGAGACATTTGGTTTTATGAAGTGGACAACAGTCAGTGCAAAGCAGCAAGCCCAGACAGAATTCGGAAATGACCCCACGATGTGAGGGGTCTCTGACTGCGGTGGAAACTCAGGCTCACAGAGAATCGACATTCTGTGGAGCACAGCACTCCCACCCTACTGAGGAGGCAGAGATCAGAGTTCTGATTAGCTGAAGTGGCAGGACTCTCGGACAGGGTACTGATAAGGAAGAGGCCGGATAAAGACTGGAATTCAGCACGAGGATCCCTTGTGATCCATGGCTGAGGGCTGGGCTGTAACCAGCAGGGTGAGACCCAAATGTCTCACTAGGAAGTGGCTGATCAAAGCTTGGGAGAGGGGTCCTAGAGAATGAGAAACCCTGGTAGAAGAGCTCCCTGGGACAAAGGAATTCTGCTTCTGTCAGAACTGTTCAACCTATTTAATATCTCCTTAATACTCGTGGAATCCCTCTGAGAAACTAAAAAGGCCAAACCTAAAGAACAGGGACCATGTCCTAAATTAAGATCTGTATTTGTTTCTAGGACTGCCACAACCAAGTACCACAATTTGGGTGACAACGCAAATTTATTGCGTCACTTTTCTGGAGGCTGGAAGTCTCAGATCAAGATGTTGGAGGGTTGTTCCTTTTGAGACTGTGAGGAAGAATCTGCTGCCCCTCTCCTAGCTTCTAGTGACTGACTGGCAGATTCTGCCATTCCTTGGCTTACAGATAATTTACCCCATCTTTGCCTTCATAGTCACATGATGTTTGTCCTGTGTGCATGTCTACATCCAAATTCCCTCTTTTTATAAGGACACCAGTCATATCGGATTGAGACTCACCCTACTCCAGCAAGATCGCATCTTAATTTAACTGATTACAACTGAAATGACCCTATTTCCAAAAAAGTTTGCCTTCTGAGGTATTTGGGTGCTGGGGCTACAATATATTAACTTGTGAGGGGACACAGTTCAACCCACGATACTTACTGAAAAGTCATCCTAAGAGAAAGACTTAAAGCAAGACCTGAAAAGATCCCCAGGGGAGAGATGGTTTGGAAATTGAGTCCCTTGTTTTAGGACTATGAACTATCATGAGCCTTCCGTGGTCTATACTAACAATGTTTGAACAAAAGCCTGCAAAAGTTCAACTACACAAAACAGCCTCATACAAACTGAGACTTCTGAATTACATCATGTTGCACTTGTTTTAATATGTCACTTTTTTTCAATCCCTTCTTTAGAAAAGGCCCACATATTTGACACTCAACTCCTTTTAATATTCTAGTGAACAATGAAATAAAGATACTTTGAACTGCCTGCTAAGGTAAGAATCAACAATCAGCAGAATAAATTTAAAAAATATAAGGAGTTTCAAAAAATAAGAAATTGAGATAAATAATATTTAAACATAATTAAAAAAATAAAAAGAATGTGTATGTATATTTACAACAGTTGTATCCTCTTCTTGGATTGATCCCTTAAGCATTATGTAGTGCCCATCTTTGTCTCTGTAACAGTCTTTATTTTAAAATCTATTTTGTCGGATAGAAGTATTGCAACTTCAGCTTTCTCCTGGTTTCCGTTTGCATGGAATATCTTTTTCCATCCCCTTACTTTCAACCTGTATGTGTCTCTAGCTCTGAAGTGGGTCTCTTGTAGACAGCATATATACGGGTCTTGTTTTTGTATCCATTCAATCCATAATTTTAATTCAACCTCTCTTTTACAGTATTCATATCTCTCAGATGAAATAAATTTTTGATGTGATGCTTTCTTTTATTTCTTTCAAACTTAGCTTCTTAAAGCTTCAACATGGTAAGTATTGAAAATATAACTTTAAAAATAGCTATCAAATAGCTTCAACAAATACCACTCTAAAAGGCCACCCACCTTCAAGTCAAGCACCTGGGAAGCATTCTGATGCCTCATTAAAACCAAAGGGCCATGTAGAAATAAACAACTTCCAGGAATAAGGCTTGTCATTTAACTAGTTTAGCTAATGTCTTCATAAATTAACACTAAAAAGGATTAAATCAACATACTATTAACTTTGTAAAAATCAAATCTTGAAAAGTGATGGTAGGAACCAAAACATAAATCATCTCTTTGTTTCTGAAATTTAGATCCAAATATGACTAGCCAGGTAAGACTTTTCAAACCTAACAAATCTGTGCTCTCTCTGAAAATGGAAAAATCCAATTTTTAATTTTATTACAAATGTATTACTTTTCTCTTCAGTTGTTTTCTGTGTTTTATTCAAATGTGTGATTACATCATCTTGGTGCTAGCTTTTCTCCTCAGGAAAACATCTGTTATTTCATAGCTATAGTAAAATAAAATACTGTTTTGGGCATATTCTTTTCTTGTCAGCTTTTCCCACTTCCTCAAAATATGTTTACTCTATTTATTAAAGCTTTCCTTGAAGTTCACATTCTTCTCCAGATTAGTAAAGTGCTAACATCTTGTCTGTGACTAGATACCATCTGTCTGTTTTCACTTTACTCAAAGTACATGCTTTTGTCAATATTAGTAATAAGACTGGAAATAAAAATATCTTGCATTCATGTAAAACTTGACTATCAATCAATCTTCACTACTCACAGTGACTGTACAGGACTAAAATCAAGTTTTTAAATACCTCTCCTTCTGAAAGAATATTAATATTGACACAATTAGAAGCTGACAAATGAAAAACAATATTCAAAATTGTTGTGGAAAAGCTGCAAATCATTTCCTGAGCAGAAGACCTAAGATCTAAGGAAGTTATCTATTGCTTTGAAACTAAATTGTCAACATGAGAAGTAATTACAAACAAACAATACAATTCAGCTCATTTAATAACAAAGTTTCATCACATAGAAGAGATCAAGTGGTTTGCTTTTCAATATCCTTAGTATTTGAGAAAGTTTGATAATTATCTATTCGCAAAATACACTTCAACTATTATATAAATCCAACATAATATTATTATTATTTTCTGAAGATTTATGAGTTTTTTCAATTCTCATGTTAATCTAGTCATATAGAAATAATAAACATTATCCAAATATAATCACTTACAAGTAAAATTAAACTGTCACTTCTCTTCATCTAACTAAATATAGGCTGTTTATTATTTTCATTTGGTTGGACTTTTATGTATCACAGAGCTATAGGTTCTTGTCTAAATCTAGGTTGGTACTGCTCTTCCTGAAGTGATCTTACATACAAATACTAGTGTGTGTGTGTGTGTGTGTGTGTGTGTGTGTGTGTGTGTTTTAGCACCTAGTTTTCACTTAACAGCAATCAAAACTGTTTCATCTATTTACTGACATACTGCTAGTGATCTCCACTAGTACCTACAAAGGAAAGTTCTGATTATTCACATCATCATTCCTGCTAAATAAATACCACAGCGTGGTTCTTTGCTGGCTCCTTAGTATCTATTCTGATGACATGACAGTGTTTTGAGAATGCACTTGACAATAGTCAACAGCAAGCAATTTTAGGAGCTATTCCAGCCTCACTTGATTTCATTGCTTTCAAATTCCTTGCTATTTTGCACAGCCTCAGTTTTCTCAATTGTTTTTCAGAATATTTATCCTTCTATTCTAGTTACACTACAATTGAAAAAGAAATTTTGGACCACTCACTATGACTACTCTTATCCCTTACTTCTGGTTATTTCCACCCAAAGACATGTGACAGCTACGAGCAAGATCTGCTTCAATTCTGTCCCTTTTCCAGTCCTCCAGGAATCTTGCCTGACTACACTTACGATGCCGCTTTCAAAATCTGTTTCAAAATTAGGCCAAAGTCTGATGACTATATTTAAATCCAAATAATGTTTTGCCACCCATCTACAGTAATTACTAAATCAATGACAGGAAATAACTGATTTGTGAGTTATTTTCAATATATCAGGGAGTCTATAGAAAATTTAAGAAATTTTACTCACTGTTTTATGTTGGTTACATAGTTATTTAAATATGTGAGCAAAACAAATGGAAAGTGAACTATTACTTAATGACTTTTTTGATAGAAATAAATAGCATATTTAATTACAGTTGATAATGAAAGCTCTAGTGACAAGAGATAAGCTACTGGCTCAACAAAATGAATAATGCATTAGATAAAGTTTACAGCACAACAGGATAAAAACTCTGTACTTTAAAAATTGAACTAGAGGAATAAATATAACCTCATGAGATGTTGAAAAAAATAATCCCTTCTTAGACACAAAGGAGTTTCTGAAACTTCTGGTGTCGTCCTGCTTACCACAGACGCTGGATAGGGCTATGTTCAGTGAAATTTAGCACCCAAGTTTAGACCTCGAATATTGCCCTAAGAATCAGCTGAATCAATGTTTGAGGCAAGAAAAGTCAAGATAACCCAGAGACACCTTGTTACTTCCAGAAAGTAAAGGTAATTTCAAAGATGTCTAAAATAACACAAGTAAGAATGAAGAAGCCTGAGTACCAGAGTCCGCTCCTGCCAGATAGTGACAATTTGAGCTTCATGAAAAGAAAACAGTAATTGCAGTCAATTCTATCAAGTTGATTCTATAAAGGGTCTAAGTTCATGATGACACTCAAAAATAACAAATACTTACATTTGTGCTAAAGGCAAATCATACAGAATCTTCCCAAGTATGTTAACCAAAAAATGGTTATACACTGATTGAAACAATCATAGAAGTATATTTAAATTTTGGTAGTTGCCTCGTTAAAAATCATATAGGATATACAGTAAATTTAAAAACATTAAAAAGTAACTTTGGAAGTATTTACATTTCTTTTAATATTAATTAAAATGTTAGAATCCATGGAGTCATAGCAAGGCTAGTAATAAATTAATACCATGACATCAATATTATAAATGCCATAAAATTAATAAAATATATGATATAATAAAAGAAAATATATCAGGGGACATTTACACCTCCATTATTGTAGCTGTAAAACAGCCAGAGAACTGAACAGTAAGTTCGTACCACTTTCTAAGACAGAGTTAAGCAACATCAATACAATAGCTTACCAGAGTTTTCATAGTACCTCCCAGCTATTCAGAGTTTTGTCACTGATCTTATCAAAAATATTTCTTGATCTTGTCAAAAATAAAGACACATTTATACACCATACTTTGCTCCACAGAGGCTTTCGGGAATCTTAACAGACACTGTGCCATGCTGGTCTGAGCTGAAGGTTCATTAATATTTACTTGACTTTAGTTTTTCCAAAAATAAATTCTATGGGACCCTAATTATTCTGGGAGTACTGCAATTCATGCAGAAAAAGAAGTTCCCAGGATAAACTGGCGAGGAAAACTGCAAGTTAACCTAACTTTATTTATTTTTACATTTTTTCATTGAATAATAGTTATTTTACAATATGTCAAATTCTAGTGTAGAGCACAATTTTTCAGTCATACATGAACATGTATATATTCATTGTCACATTTTTTTTCCACTATGAGCTACCACAAGATCTTGTATATTTTTCCCTGTGCTATACAGTATAATCTTGTTTATCTATTCTGCATTTTAAAATCCCAGTCTGTCCCTTCCCACCCCCCCCTTGGCAACCACAAGTTTGTATTCTATGTCTGTGAGTCTGTTTCTGTTTTGTATTTGTTTTGTTTTTTTTTCCTTTAGCTTCCTCATATGAGTGATTTCACATGGTATTTTTCTTTCTCTTTCTGGCTTAATTCACTTTGAATGACATTCTCCAGGAACATCCATGTTGCTGCAAATGGCATTATGGTGTCAGTTTTTGTGGCTGAATAGTATTCCACTGTGCAAATATACCACAGCTTCTTTATCCAGTCATTTGTTGATGGACATTTAAGCTGTTTCCATGTCTTGGCTATTGTAAATAGTGCTACTATGAACATTGGGGTGCAGGTGTCTTTTTGAAGTAGGATTTCTTCTGGATACATGCCCAGGAGCAGGATTCCTGGGTCCTAGCCTTTTGAGGAATCTCCATACTGTTTTTCACAGTGGCTTTCCCTGCTTCCCTCTCCCACTCTTGATGATTTAGATGTCTTCTTTTACAATTTTGTGTTTATTCTTTTTGTAATTCATGGCAGTTATCTCCTTTCCAGTTACAAGTTTCTCATTTTTGTAGCATCCTGCTTCTTTTTTATTTACAGTAGACCTGTGAATATTTCTTTTAGCATGGGTTTAGTGTTGCTAAACTCTTTTAGTTTTTGCTTGTCTGTGAAGTTCTTTCTCTCTCCTTCTATTCTAAAGGATAGCCTTGCTGGATAGAGTATCCTAGGCTGCATCTTTTTTTTCATTCAGGACTGTGAATATATCTTGCCACTCCCTTCTGGCCTGTAGTGTTTGTGTAGAGAAATCCGCTGAGAGCCTTATGGGGGTTCCCTTGTAACTCACTCTTTGTTTTTCTCTTGCTGCCTTTAGGATCCTTTCTTTATCCTTGACTCTGGCCATCTTGGTTATGAAATATCTTGGTGTGGGTCTGTTTGGGTTCTTCCTGTTTGGGACCCTCTGAGCCTCCTGTACTTGGATATCTGATTGCTTCTTTAGGTTTGGGAAGTTTTCAGTCATAATTTCTTCAAAGACCTTTTCAATCCCCTTTGTTCTTTCTTTCCCTTCTGGAACCCCTATTATGCGTAGATTGGCAAGCTTTATATTATCCCATAGGTTCCTTGTATTGTTTTCATTGTTTTTTATTTGTTTTTCTCTCAGCTGTTCTGATTGGGTGCTTTCTGTTGTCCCGTCTTCTAGATCATTTATTCATTCCTCTGCATTATCTAGCCTGCTTTGTACAGCCTTTAGGTCAGCTCTCATCTTAGCAAATGAGTTGACTAATTCTACTTGATTCTTCTTTATGGCTTCTATTTCATTTTTGACATATTTTATATCTCTAAACACTATTTCTTTAAGTTCCTTCAGTACTTTGATCAGTCCTTTTTTGAAATCTTGATCTAGTAGGCCATCAATGTCTATTTCCTTGATCGTGCTTTCAGGGGATTTCTTTTGATCTTTTAATTGGGAGTGGTTCCTCTGCTTCTTCATATCGCTCATATCTCTCTGGCACTGTGGCTTAAGGAGTATCAGTTATCTAGTTCTCCTGGAGACGGTGTGCTCTTAATGATTTTATCGAGTGGTCTTTGTGTCTTCACCCTGTTTCGCGAACTCAGGTTGCTGTTTCCAGAGGCCCTCTGTTGGTGCCCTCGTCTGTGCTGCTCCCAGTGGCTGTCGGCTAGCAGATTGTGCCCCCTCCTAACACTGGGTCAGGAGCTGAGCTCTTACCTGGTGGGTGGGTGGGTCACTCCCCCTCCTGATGCCGCAGTCAGATGCTACCCTTGGGGGGAGGCAGATGGGCGGATCGCACCCCCTCCCAGCACAGTGGTCAGATGCTGCATTCCTGCCAGGAAGAGGGGTGGCTGCCTGCCCTCTCCCGGCGCGGTTTGCTCTGCTGCTCTGTGTAGTTGCCCACTTTGCCTTGGGTTGGCGCTCAGAAGGCAGGCTCAGGGAAGACCATGGAATGGCCCCACCCCTGCTCTGTGCCAAATCTCGGCTCCTTGTTTGTCTTGGCAGCACGAGTTCTCTGAGGTGCCAGAGCAGAAAGATCCTATCTGCCTCAAGCTGTAAACAAGTCTCAGTCCTTCCTAGGAGGTTGCAGAGCCCCTGGGTGTGGATTCAGGGCTCAGCCCCACCCCTGCCTGGGCACTGCGCACCGGAGGAGATGGCGGCTGTGGCTGTGCCCCGCCTCTCTTCTTTTGAGAAGCGCTGGTAATGGCGCCACCAGTCTGAGAAGACAAAGGCTACGGCGCCCCTGCCCCCCAGGATATATGGCACACCAGCCGTGTTGCTTTGTTTTTTTCACAATTTATGGGGGACCGGGGTTATTCTGCTCTGTATCCCCTCCCAGCTGTGGCACGCAGCCCCCTACAGTCCGCAGGGCTGCCTCAGAGCAGCCACCCCAGTCCTCCGCCTGGCTCGGGTGGCCTGGCCCGGCCCCCAGCTGCTGGCTTGCGTCTCAGGCTGGGTGTTGGGGGGACCCTCTGTGCCTGTTTAACTCAGTTCTGTCAGTCAAGGGGTGCTCAGGGCAGATCTGAGCCTCGGAGGCTCCCCCTCCATCCTGTTGGCCTCTCCGTTGGAGACGGGAGACCCAGCAAAGGACCCAGTCCTCCTTTGTCACTCGCTCCCTGTGGGACTGGTCCCACACTGTTTTGCTTTCTCTTCTTTCCTACCAGATTTTTGGCATCTTTGTCTTTTGAAGAGGGCGATATACTGTCAGAGTTCGGCAGGTGCTCTGGTTGGCTGAGTGGGTCTGTAGATGTGAGTTTTAGTGTATTTGTGGGAGAGGGTGAGCTATAAGCGTCCTTCTACTCCACCATCTTGCTTCTCTCTCATCTAACCTAACTTTAATCAACCAATCAAGAATCAGTCTTTTAGAAATATCTTTTATGAAGTGTCTGATCTAAAATTTTGATCATTATTTTATTGACTTTTTTCTTATTGTTCAGTTTTGGGAGTTCTTTATATATTCTGGATACAATTTCTTTCTGATTTGCAAATTGTTTTCCCAGTCTGTGGCTTCTCTTTTTACTCTCTTGAGGGTATCTTTCAAAGAGCAGGAATTTCTAGTTTTGATGCAGTCCAATTTATTAACAGTTTTCTTTTATAAAATATAATTTTTGTGCCAGATCTATCTGTCTGTCTGTCTGTCTGTCTACCCATCCATCTATGTTTGTTTCATAGCTTATTTTTGAGGTGTTAAGTTATTAATACATGTTGAATCTCCAAAGGTTTATGGTGTATGATCTTTAAATAAAATGCATTACTGAATTGTTTTCTTTTTTGGGGTATCTTGAGAAACTACATTTCTGCAGAATGCACATTAGGAAATTATGTTTTCATTTACTGCACAAGAATCCACAGTATCCTAAAAATCAGACTAAAAATACGTTTTGAAATTCACATTTCTGGTATTTCTAAGACTGAAACAGTTTTGTGATATGCAAGGTGCCAATGATGCTTCTAGTATTACAGTGGCATCACGTTGGCTATGAAGTGTATTTAAAAAGCCTATTTAAAAAAGTTTTTAATAAGGAGAGTAACTGCATATGCTGCTGCTTACTTACTTTTTTTCTAATGTAGTATTTAGTATTCAAATACACACCACGCCCAATTTGCCTTTTCCAGAGCTTAACATACATAGAGAATCTAATAAATAACAGGTAATTTCTCTCCTAATTCCTCATTTACTTGAGAACCATTAAAAGTAAAACAGCTTGCTCTAAAAGCATATTTTATAATATGGCATTCTAAGAATTTTAAAATGTACCAGAGGTAAGAATTATTTTCTAGGAATACATTATAATAGCATTGGGAAAGATCTAAGAGGAATATAATAGGAAGTCACATTAAAAAGAAGTACCATTCTCTCTTTAAGGTAAAAAATAGTACTTATTACTGTGTTTGCAATTCCATAATGATTTTCATTTGAACACTTCAAATGTTCAGTGTGATTATAATGTGGCAAGTTTACCTAACAGACTTGGGAGAACAAGGGTGGTATGTAAGTGAAAACATTTTATGTTTTTAGAGAAAATTTGTTTTCAAAGCACTGAGAGCTGGTTTTATCACTGTAGATATAGAAAAGGGAGTTTTTCTTTTCCTGACTGAAAACTTTCAGGAAATTAATGAGTCAGAAAAAAATCAGATATTTGGATGTGTATTCATGATGATAGCAAATGCTTATTTATCCAAGTAAAATACTAAATCCAAAAAGATAGGCCAAAAGATACAACACATAGTAAAGTAGTGAAAACTCTCCTGGGACTTCTTTAACGTGTTAAGAACATCTGGTTGTATGGGCCTGTTCAGTGTGGGCATACACCACATCCGAGGAACTCTGAGTTAACTTGCCCTCAATACTTTTTTACGATAGTCAGATCATATGGCTGCTTCCATGATAATAAAACTACTCCAGAACTTCATGTCTCAGAAACCTTGCTTCTGTATTCCTGGTGGTAGATTTACAACCATGCTGCACAGCCTGGAACTGGTTAAATTAACAGGTCTTCACACACAACATAGGCATCACCACACACAAACACGTCCAGGCTAGGGGCTTTGCAAGCAACAGATGGTGCTCTACCACATTGAGTAAACGCTCACACTGTACCTGATATTTCATGAAGCAATTTGTGAAGTTCCTTTATGTTCTGAATAGAATGACTGTCCTTCTAAAATCACTCTCAATTAACTCATCTACAGTGCTGGCATATAAGTTAAGGAAGAGTTCTTATAGACAAGCCTCGCTTTTCTTGGATGAAAAGAAGAAAGACAAAGGTAAAAGTTACAAGAGTATGGGTGGGGCAAAGTATGGTTACAGAATCTGCCCTGTTTTTCTATCATTAGCAGAATATATGATTAAAAAAATTATAATAGTCTGAGTGGATTTACTTAACCCAAATGTATTCAAGGAAGAAGAGCTAACACAGAGAGGAGCTTTCAGAGGGGGAGCTGCCACACTCATGGGCCAGCAGGGGCAGAGTCTCTTCTAGTGTGAGACTGGCCTTGCCCGACCAATGTATACAAGAAAGCCAATTAAAACTAAATACAGGGCACAAAGATACTTGTTTGCATACTGTTCCCCTATTTAATTTTTCTACATTTCAAGACACAGTTTTTATACATTTCTTTTTACTGTGAAACATCCACTAAATACCAAGTATGTAAAAGACACTCTCAAACATCACTATCATCTTTTAACTCACAATATACTCCAGAAGAATATTATCACTTAACAGATGAAGAAAATTCAGGCTCAGATTAAACAATTTGATCCCAGTCATTGAAATTAACAAGGATAACAGGAAAAGCTGTTATATTAAAAAATGCTAAAGTTAATTCCTTTATTATCTGGCCCATTAATTTATTCATACATTGACTATTTGCTGAAGGCCTCTAACATTCAGTACTGAGATCAGTAAAAGGGGTATGTCATGGTCACTGTCAGTACCTTTCCAGGAGTCATTCTCCCACTTTCTATCTAACATAAGGCCAACCTCATTTGAGGAAGCTCCAGGGAACATCTCATGGTTGACCCTGGTCAATCATAAACCCACTGCCCTTTGGTGGTCATACTTTTCTCACTTCTCTTGCAGCTATGGTTGGTCATGTGGTCCAATTAAGGACAAGAAAAAATTTGTGAGGCATTATTTCTTTAACTGAAAAATCACAGCCCCCTCAAGGAGAAGACCAAGCTCATGCCCTTTCTTTCTGCTAAGTTGCTGGAGAAAGGAAGTATTATTTGTAACTGTAGTAGCCATCTTGTGAGCATAAGTCAAAGACACAGGCCAACAGGTTGGCGAGAGCGGAGAGGATGAAATAGGTTGATGGTAACACTGAGTAAACTCCGGCATACCTCTGAAAGTTTACAAGTTAATTGGGTTAGGAAAGCCTTTTTCTAAGGAGTGACACAGACCCGAAGGATCAGTGAGAATTAATTAAGCAAAGTGTCTTCTCAAGCAGCTGTGTAGCATAGTGTGTTTAAGAACTGGCATATACAATATTGTGGAGAAAAGGATTAACTTTGCCAAAAGAAATATTTGACTTTTGTTCTCAGCTCCTGGGAAATAATCTCTAAGCCCTTGGAAGGTTCAGCCTGATAAAAGTATCGTTGGCCCACATCACAAAGTCTCTATGCTAACAATGTGATTTATGGTGGTCGGGCTTACAGGAGCAGGAACCCAATACCTGGAGGGGCTCAAGCTCTGGAAGGCCTGGAAACTAATGTCAGCCATGTGTGCAACCAATCATTTCTACATGACAAAGACCCAGTGAAAACTCTGTGGACACCAGGCTCTGGTGATCTTCCATGATTGCCAATATTCCATGCATGTTGTCTCACACAGTTGCTGAGAGAAGTAAGCTCTGTCTTCACCACTCCACTGTGACAGGCCAGCTGGACGGTCCACCCTTAGAGTTCTCCTAAAACCTCTTCTTTGGCTGATTTTAATCCATGTGACTTCATTGAAATATACTGTAATGATGAGTAACACAGCTTTCTGTGAATACTGTGAGTCTATCGAGCAATTTATTAAAACTGATGGTAGTCTGGGGGACCTCCAAACTTTCAGTTGGTACCAGAAGTAAGGGTGGTTTGGTGGACTCCTGAACTTTGTAAATGGTTTACAAATTATACACAATACTCAAATGCCAAAAAATGTAGCATTCTCTAATTACATTATTTACTACATCAGGTTCTTGTCTTTCTATGAAGAGTTATCTGTTGATGGTTGGAGATGGTGTGTAGAATTAGGTAACTTCATTAAAGGAAACCGACTATTTCCATTTCAAATAGTTTTTTTTTTTTGATCAGTCCTTCTATTAATTTCCTAGGGCTGTGTAACAAAGTATCACAAACTGGGTGGCTTGAAAAAAACAGAGATTTATTATCTCACAGTTCAGGAAGTAGAAGTCCAAAATCAACGCATCAGCAGGGCCAGGCTCCCACTGAAACCTGTAAAGAAAACTTCCATCACATCTTCCCAGCTTCCGGTGATTTTCCAGAGTCCTTGGCATTCCTAGGCTTGCAGCTGCAGCACTTCAGTCTCTGCCTCTGTCATCATACTGCCTTCTTCTCTGCTTCTGTTTCCAAATTTCCTGCTTCTTAAGACAACTGTAGTCATAATGGATTAAGAATCCACTGTACTCCTGAGTGGTATCTTCTTAGCTCATGACATCTGCAGTGACCTTGCTTCCAGACAAGGTCATATTCTGAGATACTGGGGACTATGTCTTCAATATATATTGTGGGGGGACACAATTCAACCCGTAGCAGATCTCATTTCTTTCACTTTTGTCTGTTCATAAGGTACTGTGGCACATGGAGAACAGCATGTGTTTCCACGGTGACTCTAGCTCAGTGACATCCACACTACAGCTCCGGCAGCTCAGTGGAGCGCTCATGCTTTCCTGGCTGGGAGGACTTAGGATGGGCTGGCAAGTTCTCTCAGGTTCTGCTCCAGAAAGCTGCTAGGATTTCATTACTAATCCAAGTTTCTCTAGAAAACTTCCACCCATTTTTCACAGTAGTGGAGAACAAGTCAGGACACTCATTTGGACCCCTCTGTTTCCTCTCCTCCAGGTTGGTTCCACTTTTCATGTGGTGGACGTTTTAGGAGGGCAGTGGGTTTGGAGGGAGGGTATGTTGATGTGGGAAAGGACACAGTCTCATATCTGGACTGCGGGAGTGACAGATTCAGCTCTGCACTGGGTCATTAGAACACAGTCACTGTGGAGATACTCACTGGTAATAAACCCTAGTTTTCGAAGTTTCTGAAATGATAATAATGCTCTGCTGGGTCAGATGTACCAGTTCAAAATAAATGCAGTGCACTTTTATTCTCTGACCTCTAGTCACTAAGGATTAAACACAACTCTATTTTAAGACCTCCATAATGTTCTCTTTTTAAAATTAGAAAACCTGTTTCTTCTATGCTATGGATTTTAAAAAATACAATTTTATAGTCTAGCAATGATTTTGCTGGCCAGTGGCATTAACCCTTTTACAAAGCACTGAAACTAGGTAATACATTAAAGTCCTCATGGTTTATACTTTAAGGTTAATAAAAATTAATCCATAAGTTAAAAAATATTCTATGCATAAAAATGGCAGTTGTACTAGAATTTATGGACTTAATGGCAATCTGGCTTTCATTGTAGAATGCCCATATAATTTCCTGGACCACTCCTAAGCACACTAGATGTTTGGTTATAATGGCACCTTAGACGTGATTTGGGGATGAAGGTGCTCTCATAGATATTTCTGAGACAAAGCAGAGAGAAGTCAAACCTCCAACTGAAATAGCCACCTTGAATTTAGTGGTTTAAGGTTACCTGCTTGAGTCATTAATCAAGCTTATTCCTTTGATCCTCTTACGGAGACGTATCTCTTTTTCGGGACTCGTCTGAACATGTACAGATTTGGAGAAATGATAACTAAAATTCTCTTAATTTCTGTGTTGTAAACCCAAGGAAAAAGAGCAGCCAAAAGACTAGGATCAAAGTAGAGTATCATCTGAAGCAAAACGTGACTGGTCAGTTTGGTTCATATATGAGACAAAAATGTATCTTTCTGTTCCTTTTCATCTAAATTGGATTAGTGTTGCCACTGATTTATCATCTTCTGGATTAAAAAAAATCGACACTAGTGACCCTTTTAGTTTTGCAATTAAAAATGAAATATCAACAGTTTTTTTCCTAGCAGAAAAAATTAATTCAATAAAATAAGACTGAAGAATTAAAGACCTACTTATCATAAATTAGTTGACTCTCGATAAACTTTTTTGCCCATCTTTGGGGTAATACAGCAACAGCTCTAAAACAAGCTCTATTATTTTCCTCTTAAGGATTTTGTCTGCCCTAGGCCAAGATATTTGTCTTTGGCAGTCTTGAATGAGTTCCTATTCAGACAATTGAGAGATAATTTAAGAAAAATCATATTGATATGAGTCTCTGTTCACATCTAGAAAGACACTGTGGAAACGCATTGCTTTGAACATAGCTTAGTCCACAATGGACCACGCCATTAAGCTGTATAATCTAGAGGTTTTGAACTATAATAAGTTATCATACAATTATATATCATGCATAAAGTTAAAAATACGAACAAATTAAATGTAGTCATATAAAAAATGTGATATCTCATGCCTAAGGGTATTCATTCTACAAACCCAAGAAGAATGGAATAGAATAGAATAGAAGGGTGAAATGTAATTCAATGCAATAAATCAATATAATCTACTACATTAACAAATAATAGGTAATATTCATATAGGTAATCTCAAAAGATGCAGGAAAAGCTATGGATAAAATTTAATATCCTTTGATGATGAAATTACAAATAAATTAGAAATGAAGGTGTGATAGGCTGAATAATGGCACCCTCAAGATGTTCATATTCTAATTTAACACGTTACATCACATAGAAAAGGGGAAGGAAGGTAGCTTATGGAATGAAAGTTATTAATAAGCTGACCCTAAAATAGGGAGATTATTCTGCATCATCTGGAAAACGGGCCCACTATAATCTCAAGCCTCTTTATAAGTGAAACAGGGAGGCAGAAGTGTCAGTGTCAGAATGATGCAGTGGTCACGCCAGGGTGGTGAGCCAAGGAATTTAAGCAGCTTCTAGAAGCTGGTTTCTCCCGTAGAGGCTACAGAAATTAATGCAGCCCTGCCGAACACATTTGATTTTAGCCCAGTGAGACACATTTGGGACTTCTGACTCCAGAAGTGTAAGATAATAAATGCGTACCTTTTTTGATAATTAAGTTTACATTCCGTGTGATTTGAGGAAGGAAGTAGAAGGAAAAAATGAAGAATAGGAGAAAACAGGAAATGTTTAGAATAGTTAATAATAAGACTTTTGAGAGGGAAATTATCAGAGCTAAAAGAAAAAAATCTTGGCCACCCTTGCAAAGCTATCCTCCCCCCAGGTTGATTGCATTGTAGTATATGCCACACCATCTACCAGGTATCAAAATGGGATGTAGGAATTTTCTGAGCTGTTGCTTCTTCCCTAACCCCTAGACACTGATTCACCAGCAAGTCTTTTCACTTACGTATCTAAGAGCTTTTCCTTGGTGATATTGTCAAGATCCCGGCCCTTGTTCTCAGGCAATCTTGATAGTGACATCTTTGTCCAATTTTTATAATGATCGATTCTACATAATGTTTTAAAATCAGACTGAAGTCCAAACTCTTGGGAGGTCTTCAGCTCTCCCCACAAATCACCATAACACAGACACAGGTGTTTTGTATTTTCTGTTTCATACGCTTAGAATGTGCTTTCAATTCTTGCTGCACATCTGACTCATTTTCATCTTTCTTGTTTCTGTTAAGATGTCATCTTTTCACAGAGGCCTTATATAAAAACCCAATCTAATGTATATGAATGAAAGGAAATAAGTAAGATGAATTCCTTAGGGAAGTACAACATTCAAGAATATTTCCAGAACAACACCACACACGTTTCCCTAGGGATATATTTAACCTAATAACCCAAGAAAAATGAAAACAGACCCACACTATGTAGAAACTACTATGTATTCACTGACCTTTGTCTCTGAGCTAAACTGGCGCTGCAGCTGTTGCTTTCTCTACGCTCTTCCCACGTATGCTGGACAGATATAAATGATCCAGCGGAGGACTCCTCCATGGCGCTAGTGATTTTCAGATGGACAACACAGGAGGAGCCTGAAACATCGCACGGAAGGCCACATGTGTATACCAAGTACTTTCCAGACTGACCGTCAGATGAGCTAGAAAGTGGTGTCTGTTGTGGTAAGAAACAGAGACTTGAGGCGGTTTGTTACAGACGTAGCCCCTGTGATTAACACAAAATGTAAACACTCTTTTCTCTGACATAAATCCTGAAATCAGAAAAAGCTCCATCTGAATATGAAGATGATAACATGAGAAAAGTCTAGCGCTGAAACACTTTGAGAATGTGATTTTATATAAACAAAGTAGTCTCAGAAAATCATATTGATCTAAAGGCCCAAATGATGAAAAGTTAATGTTACCCAATTTTTCTGAGAAAGTTTTAAAATTTCTTTCTTTTTTCTAATTTGGAGAAAGATACAATGCAAGATATTTCTTTTCCTAAGTTGATCATAATCAACTATGGCGGAGGAACATTTCTGCCATTGGTTAAATGGCAAAGAGCATGGAAAAGTGTGAACATCTTCCTTATCAAAATTCAGAAACCATCAATAAAAGCTTACTACTAGGATCATGTGGCTTTTAATAACACCCATAAATGTAATGTGTCACATTTTAAAGCTTCCTCTACTTCAACTTGTGTTTGATGTTTAGTTCTCTGAGAGGATCTAACCCTGGGCATAGTGGACCATTCTCCCAAAAACCTGTGGAGTAATGCATGCTTTTCTCACTGGGAAGATAAGGAGCAATTCTGTTTTTTTGAATAGTCTCCCCAGCGCGCTGACATCACAGGTCTGTGCCCGCTTCCATAAACAGGAGACCATTCCACCTCTGTTGTGCTTATTTTTCTGTCTTTACAATGTTTTCTGAAACTAATGATGACAAAAATAACTTGGGGGAGTAGAAAGAAAACTTAATTAGTTGAAAGGAAAAACAACACATCAAAGTCTACACCGTGAGCTAAAATGCAAAACAATGTTGTTGTTCTTACCAGAAATCCTTTCTTGGCTTTCAATATGTGAGAGTGTGGGGGAGATTAATGACCCTGTAGTTGAAAGACCCCAGCAGAAAGTATCTGTAAATAATTTGTTGGTTTCTAGAAAATACACAGAGAAACTTTTATTAGATGTTCTATTTCGGTAGTAGTATTCCACTTTTTCTTCAGCTCTTTTCTTCCTTTCAGTGTCACTAGGCTTATAATCAATGAGAATGTCCTAATCACCTTTCTCTCCAGTGTGGCCTTTACCCCCACAAGCTGTCTGTCTACCGGACTGCTCCAAATGGGACTGCCCGACCAACTGGCTCATTCCCACAACTGATTTGAAAACCTTCAAGAATTCTATTTTAAGTTCTTTCATCTTGGTTGCAGACATAAAAATATACAAAAATGATTTCAAATGTTAAAAACTAGGGATCGTTTATCATGTAAATCTGAAGAAATTTCTTTACCCAATCTTTCACTTTAAAATCAGTTCCTTTTTTCCCTCTATATAATCAAGAATTTGAGGGACTAGAAGCCTTTCCTATATACACAATGCTGTTTATTGTCATAAAGCCTCCTTGGTATTTAAAGTAAAAATCTGCCTGTTAGCCATGCTTCGTTCATGATATACACACTTTGGTTTTATTGCCCTATTTGGGCAGCTGGTGCAATGCAGTTGAATCAGAACTCTGTTTCTTGTCTCCTCCGGATCGGGTCTAACACAAAATGAAACATTAAGTCAAAAGGGAAATTTAGTACAATTCTAGATTCAGAACTGGACTTTCCTATGGTGGATTTTGGAGAGATGAGTACAGGTAATTTAAGCATGCCAATGCTATCTGTTAGCCAGAACGGAAGCAGATAGACAAAGAAGGTCATGAAGATGGACTTTGATCTTCAATACATATTTCTCAAGGAATACATTTTTCTCGGGGCAGTTCAGGGCTTGATGCAGATAGACACCTGCTATACCGTCTGCAGTGAAACTGTTGCTGCTTTTCTCCCTGAGAATGGATTCACTTCTTAACCAAGGCTGAAGAAATAGATGTAAAAGGCTAAATTAAAAAGGCATCTAATTCATCGCCATTATTTCCCCCCAAAATGTGTGAAATGAATGATAAAGTGTCAGATTATGAGCAAAGAATTCGGAATGCAAAGATGAATAAGGCACAGCTCTTTCCTTCCAGAATGTGCATTCTGGTGGAGAAGACAAACACTTCCATAACAATTTGGGCCCAAATGTGACAAATCCTATGGATAGGGCACAAGCAATGAGAAGTGCTAGGAAGACAGAGATTAATTTTGACTCGAGGTCTGAAAAATTTCCAGGAGATGGAGATTGAGATAGACCATAAAGAATAAATTCAAGAGGACCTTCTTTGGTGTGAGCATAGAAAGGAAATTCAAGACAAAGGATGCAGGGATAATACTAAAAAGATGTGGGAAACTCTTCTTTATTTTAAACTTAAAAGAATCAGAATTGTATACCTATAAAGGACATTAAAATTCACTTATTTTATCAGTCCTCAAATCACATTTCTTGTCACTCTAAATGTAAGAGTGTTTCTAGGAGGTGTAGATAAAGTGGAAAATATCTTGCTGCAAAAATTAATTTTCAGTGCCAATGGTCATTTCTAATTGCTCAATTTTACTGAAAAGGAAATAGCTGCTTAGAAGTGGCATGTCATATCCACTCAGAAATCATTTTGCCTGGAAGACAAGATTCAGGTGTCTTGACTTGTATTCTAATAAATCTAACAGCCTACTACTACCATATATCGTCTCATCCAGAAGGATTAAGACCAACTTTGAAAATTAAAAATATAGTATCTAAATTGTGACAGTATCATACCTTCATATTTTCTTCAGTAAATTATTTCAACATGATTAATGAGGCTCAACTATATGCTAGGTGCTGTTTCTATGTATGAGAAATACAGATGGAAGTAGAGCAGAATCCTATTTGCATGAAGTGTGTCTTCCACCAAAAGAATTTTTAGTAACTTACTACTGTTAATACTTACATTATCATCATTATTATCAATGCAAATGGCCCAAATGTGTTTGTAATTGAGAGAAAATATAGAAAAGCCATTAGTACTATCCATTAGTACACAGTTTAGTACTAATTTAGTACACTATACTGTCTGAATTCTTAATGTTTAAATCTAATCTGTACTCATTGCTGAATGATCACATGTAAATTACTTAACCTCTGTGTGCCTCAATTTTCTCATTTGTAAAATTGGATAACTATGATATTGAGTTCATACTGTTGTTTTGAAGGGTTAAATGAGATAATACATGTAAACAGCTTAGAACACTGAAATGTACCTAGGCTTCAATATTTTATCATTGTTAAAAAAATTTTTTGTTGCTATACTGCACTGCCATATGCCTTTTCTAGTCTTTTATATCTAACTTCTTTATTCAGTTAAAATTGACACATAAAAACCACACGTATTTAAAGTGTACAATTTGATAAGTTTTGTGATAAGTATACATCAATAGAATCTTTCACTACAATAAGATAATGAACACCCCCTAAAAGTTTCCTCTTATCCCTTTATAAACCCTCCTTCCTTTCCTCCCATCCCCTGCTTGTTCCTAGGCAATCACTAGAGATTGCATTTGCATTTTCTGAGGTTTTCTTTTCTGTCTGACTTCTTTAACTCAGCATAATTATATTGAGCTTCATTTACGTTGTTGCATGTGGCAGTTTGTTCCTTTATACTGCTAGAAGTATTCCATTGTACCAATTATGCCATAATTTGTTTATCCATACACCTGTTGCTAGACAATTATGTTGTTTCCAGTTCTTAGCTAATGCAAATAAAGCTACAATGAACCTTTATGTACTAGTCTTTGTACGTACATAATGATATTGAACAACTTTTTATGTGCTTATATGCCATCCATATATTTTCTTTTATCAAGTGTCTTTATGAAGTGTCTGATCTAAACTTTTGTTCATTTTTATTGAGTTTTTTCTTATTGTTCAGTTTTGGGAGTTCTTTATATATTCTCAATACAATTTCTCTATAATTTGCAAATCATTTTCCCAGTCTGTGGCTTCTCTTTCCATTTTCTTGAGTGTCTTTCAAAGAGCAGGCATTTTTAGTTTTGATGTAGTCCAATTTATTAATATTCTTCCTCTCTGAAATATAATTTTCATGTCAGATCTAAGAAACCCAGGGTCATAAATAACTTCTCTACACTCTTTTCCCTGATATTTTTGAGTTTTAGGTTATACATTTAGGTCTATGATTCATCTTGAGTTATTCTTTCCTCTGTGATTTAAGGTATAGATAAAATTTCACCTTTTTTTTTTTTTTTTTTGCACACAGACATCCTCTTTTTCAACCTCCATTTGTTGAAAAGACTACTCTTTCTACTCCACTGAATTGTATTTGCACATTCATAAGAATCAGTTATCCTTTTCTGTTTGGTTCTATTTCTGGACTTACTATTCTGTTCCATTAGACCAAAACAATGCTGTTGTAAAACTAAAGCTTTATAAGGTCTTGAAATCAGGTACCATTAATCCTCTCTCTTTGTATTTCTTTCAAAATTGCTTTGTATATTTTGGGCTCTTTAAATTTCCATATGAAATTTAGAATCAGCTTGACAATTTTTATAAAAGAAAAAAGACCCTGCTGGGATTATGATTTGTTTAGGCAGAATCTATAGATTAATATGGAGAGAATTTATGTGTCATAACCATATCAAGTGTCTGATTCATGACCACAGTGTATCTTTCCATTAATTTAGACGTTCTTTGATTTTTCACAAAAAATGTCTTTAGTGTTCATAATACTGGTCTTACACATATTTCATCCAATTTATCCTTAAGTACTTCACGTTGTGTGGTACCATAGTATTTGGAATATATGGCGTATTTTTATTTTGATTTCTGATTATATTGCTAGTTTAGAGAAATACGTTGGTACTTTTGTATACTGATCTGGTACTATGTAGACTTGCTAAACGCACAGTTCCAGTAGCTTTTTGGAGAGTTTTGCAGAATTTTCTACACAGATGATAGTCTTCTAGAAATAAAGAGTTTCATAACTTCTTTTCCAATGTAGATAACTTTTATTGCCTTTCCTTGGCTTATGTCACTGCCCAAAAGCTCAAGAAAACGTTGCATAGAAATGAGGATCTTAGGAGGAACGTATTCGGTGTTTCACAACTAAGTTTGCTGTTAGCACAAGGTTTTTCATAGATTCACATTATAGAAATGAGGAAGTTCCCTTCTTATTCACAGGTCACTGAGTTTTATTCAGACTGGCATTTAGATTTTGCCAAATGCTTTTTATACAGCTATTACTATGATCATATGTTTTCTATTTTTCTTCTTAGTGTTAACAAGGTGGGTTATATCAGTTGATTTCTGAAGCCAGCCTTAAATTCCTCAGATAAATTCTGTCTATACACTGTTAGATTTGGTTTAACTAAATTTTGTTATGGATTTTTGTATCTACATCCATAAGAATACTGTTCTGCAGTTTCCTTGTAATGACTATGATTGGAAAATATTTCCTCTTTGTTAAATTTGTAGAAAAGTTTGTGTAGTATTGGTGCTAGTTATTTCTTAAGGATTTGATAGAATTCATTAGTGAAGCCATCTGTGACTGGAGTCTGGTTCTCTTTTGCTCATTTTTTAAATCTTCAGTGACCTTTAATCAGCATTGCCAAAGAATGTGTCCATTTCATCTACACTGTCAAATTATTGCTATAAATTCATTCTTAATATTCCGTTTATCCTTTTAAAGTCTGCAGAATCTCTACTGATGTCACAGATCTCGTTTCTGGCATTGGTAATTTCTGTCTTCTTTTTTTTTCTTGATCTGACAACCTGCAGATTTATCAATTTTACAATCTCAAAAACTCAGACACCACTATTAAGCTACATTGATCTTTTCTATTGATTTTGTATTATCTATTATTTTGTTTTTCACTTTAACAATTACTACGTTCTTTTACCTTTTATTTGGGGTTTCATTTATTCTTCATTTGCTAGTGTCTTAAGGTCACTTAAGATCACTGTTTCGAGAACTTTCTTCTTTCCTAATAAAGTCACTACTGCTGTAAGTTTCTTCTTTACTACTGCTTCAGTGGGCTTTTGCAAATTATGATTTTCTTTTCATTCTCATTTGGTTGAAATTATTTTGTAATTTTCCTCTTTGTTCCTTTTTGGCCTTTGGGCTACTTAGAAATGTGTTACTACATTTTCAAATATTTGTGTATATTATACGTATTTTTCTTTTATTCATTTCTAATTTAATTCAATTGTGGTCACAGAACACACTTTGTATGATCTGAATCATTTTAGATTAATTGCAACTCGTTTTATTGTCTATCCTGGTAAACGTTCCATTGTGCTTAGAAAGAATGTGTATTCTGCTGTTGTTTGGTGGTCTGTTCTGTAAAAATCAATTAGCTAAAGCGGATTGGGTTATTCGGATATTTATATCCTATTGATTTTTTCTTTATTTGTCCTACATTTTTGTGAGGGATATTTAAATTTCAAAATAAAGTTGGGTACTGGCCTGTTTCTCCGTGTACTGGTACACTCCTCCTCTTACCTCCTCCTCTATGGTCAGGCCCACGTTGAGAAAAGTAACAATTTAAAAGCTTATTTCTGAGAAGCTTATTTCTGAGTGTTTCTGAGTTTATCAGCAAAACATTTTCAGTAGCTATTTTGTCTGTTCAAGGAGCAAATCATGTTTTACTTAGCAAATGATCATCTCAGTCAAACAGTTGGGCTAAACTCTATGAAGATAAAATCATAGTTTTAATTGATTGAGTGGACAATTACATCTGTTGAAATGTTTGATCCAGAGTTATCCAATCTCAAATTCTTACTTTAAGATATCCTTGACAATTTTTTATAAATAATATATTATGTAGACAGATAAGATATAGATAAAAGGTTTTATAAAATTATATAGAAATATATGAGTACATATGAAATTAATTTCATCTTCACAATGTGAGAGAATTCTCTTATTAGGTAATCTTTAGACATGAAGTTTTCTTCAATTGGTAACTCTCATGAGAGAAGTCTTTCATTATTATCTTTTTAAAGATGGATAATGTAGCTATTTCAAGAGAAACATTCTGTCATATCACTAAGAACTGCATTTCCTCAGTATAATGAGCATTTTAGTTTGGTCTATGGATCATTACTTCTTTCTTGGTATTGTTAGAATTCTAGTGTTTTGAAATGTGGCTATCATGCAGCAGATTTATCTGTTTTATGAAATGGCCCTGGAGAATGACTTTTCTATTTTCTTCCTTGAGTCTCCTAGAAAATTACTTCTTTCCCTGGATTTCTAGAGTACCTAGAATTTTATTTAACTTTGGAATAATGGATAACACTTCTGCCATTCTATCTCATTGATGTACATGAAAAAAGGTAGTTTCTCAGGATTACAGAAATTTCTTGTTCTTTTCATGCTGCAGTGGACATGGCAGAGTAGACTGCTGGCTTTCTGTCTAATACATTTTCTCCTTATCCCCTAATGAGAACCCTGATTTGTCTAATCCTAATATGCCCAACATAAAAAAATCTGCATTTCCTATTCTCCCTTCATCCTTTAAGCATTTTCTCCTTTCTGCACAAAATTCAAACATGATGTCTGGTGACAAAGCAGTCATCCTATATCCATAAGGAATTAACCAAGTGCATGGCTGAGACTTTAGATCTGATGTCTTCAGTTCTCTGAAATAATGCCACTAGCTGCCTGATCTATATTTCTACTTGAAAATAGCAACACAGTGTTTTCTTTTCATATCATTACTTAGCTTTTCTTTACATGCAACTGAATTAGCATTTCACGACTATGGCAGATACTACAAAGGTTCCTATTACAGTGGTTCTGTATGACCTATCACATATTTTATATTGGATATTTTGACTGCTGCCATTCTTGGCTATCCTAAGTTAAGTTTTGAAGCGATTTTTAGGTTCATATAACTTAAGAAGTCAAGAGAAAGATAAGCAGTTTGGCTGGATACATCAAGGCTCTGCCTGTGTTGCTCTGAAATACTTTGTGTGAATTTCATCTTCAGGCTGACATCTAGAAAACAGCCATTATTCTAGGCTGTACATATTCACACCCAGTTTCCAAAAGAAAGGAGAAAAATCCCTTCCAATGCTTTCCTCAAAAGAGAGAAGGGAAAGCCCTCAGTAAACCTTCCGCAGTACTAATGTATGCAGTCAGAGGGTTACTGAGCACTGTCTGGATTACTTATACCGGCGAGCTCAGATGAGTGGGTTTAAACTTATGATGAACCTCATCAGGCAAAACTAGATATTTACTTTGTGACTCATTAGGCACGTGTGTCTGCAGACACATACACAACGTAAACGTTATGTTGCTAAAACAAATGTTTCAGATAACAAAATGCCCACGTTTTATTTTATTTAAATGTTGGCTACAACACTATAAATTGATTTGATAACCTACGAGTAGGTCACAACTTCTGCTTGTAAAATGAATAAGAATTCAACCAATGCCTAACCATCTGGTCAATATCGCTCACTGCATCATGATATACAGTGAAATAGACTGGGGGAAGTGTTACAGGTGCAGCCACAATGGTCTCCAACACCCTCAAAATCACAAACACATACGTTTTTCTTTACTGATTCTTAGGACTCTCATGGGACAAACTATGGGACACTCCTCCTATCACAGGAGGGGAAAAAGTCTTTTCTAGGGAAAGGAAGCTGGTGGGTTATTTTAATTCAATGCCTGCAATTTGTAGAAATATCCATGATAATACGCCTGCCAGAAGTTTTACGTCCATTACATGCATACTGACTCAAATCAGAATCTATTAAATTTTAGAAATTCAGTATAAAAATAAGAAGAGTCTGCTACACATCTTAAAATTTAGTCTTATTTCTTTAGAAGCTTATTGATTTTCCTACATGTAATAACAGAAAGACAGAAACTTGTGTGCTTGCCTCTTTAAGTCTGGAAAGGTTATGTCACGGAGAGGCACTGAATACAGGTCAGTAAGTTGCAGACAGTTACTGAGGCAACTTTGACTAGAAATTTATGATAATAGAACTTTTTTTATTTTCCTATCTCTAAGCTAAAATAAATTTATTTGTTGTGTTTACTCTGGTAGCATTTTCATAAAATTTGCTAAGCAACAAAAACTTAAGAGTTGAGCTCATTACTTCAATAAATAGTCACAATGTTAGAGATCATTTCTTTAACCATTTAACACTTTTTTTGGCCTATTTTACATACGAGGCAGTGTGTTCTTTGTTTTGTGTAGCAATAGGATAAGCTTGGTTACACTGTGGTAACAAACAACGCTACAACTTCAACAGAAACTTATTTTTCTCTCATGCTGAATCATTACTGCCTGTTTGTTAGAACTCGGCTCCCTGTTTGTCTTATTCTGGGATTAGGCTGGCTCTCTGGAATACTGCAAGCTGTTACTGTAGAAAGAAAGACACTGTGGCAAGTCATGCACTGACTCTTAAGGCTTTACTCCAAAGTAGTAACTAAATCTTCCATTTATGTTTTTAAAATAAAAAAAAAGTTACACAATCTTTAAAGGTTACTTTCCACTTAAAGTTATTACAAAATATTGGCTATATTCCCCATGTTGTACAATATATGCTTCTAGCTTAATCTATACCTAACAGTTTGTACTTCTTACTCTGTTACCCCTGCACTGCCCCTCCGCCCCACCACTGGTAGCCACGAGTGTGTTCTCTGCATCTATGAGTCTGCTTCTTTTTTATTACATTCACTAGTTTGTTGTATTTTTTACATTCCACATATAAGTGATATCATACAGCATTTGTCTTTCTCTGTCTGACTTACTTCACTTAGCAAAATGTTGGCAAAGTCACAAGACCTTAATTCCAAGGGTCATTGAGAGCTACCCTACCATGAATCCATAAGGAAAATTGGAAATGCTTGGTAAGCTGTACTAATGTCCCCTTCTTGTTTTTAAGGAAAAAATGGATGTATACACTGCAAAAACAGATATATATGATCCTTGTAGTAACAGACTCACAGAACATTTGGGACAATAAATAAGTTATTCTGAATAGGATGATTTCAGAAGGCTCCATAAATACAGCATTTAAAATGGACCTGTAAAGACAGGAAGTATCTGCAGAGATATATGAGCCATCTGTGCTAAAGAAAGCCAAATGGAAGACAAACTAAACTGTGTGAAGTCAAATGACGACAGTTAAGATGAAGGTCAAAGGCATAAAGAGGAAGAATAACATGTGAGATCGACAGCATTTGGTCAATAGTAGATGGGGAAGTAAGCAGGCGGCAAGAATTTCATTGACAAAATTTTGGATATAGCTTAGAGAAGTGCTTCAGAAATGGTGTTGTATGAAACTCTAGTTTGGTAACATGGTAACTGTTACACTAGGAAAAAAATTACCCAGAGTCAAATGACACTGGGAAATATTGCACCTAAGCTGCTCTCCCTTGTAACTACACCATAAATATCTGTCCATTAAGTTAATGGGAATTCTTACAATAAAAAAATGTTTAACTCAACATTCTCAACTTGATAAGCTTTTTTGTGGGTAAACCACATTTACTAATAGCCCATATACACAATGAAAACAATTAGATGTCCTAATTTAGCACTAAGTATGAGTTAGGCTTCCTGCTCTGTGACTAGGAATAGTTTGCTTAATAGAGTCACACAAAGGAAGCATCAATTTCCAAGGGGGAAAGATGAACACTAAATATGTGTGGACTATATGTCTTTATTAATTCATAAGTCACTTCAGGATATTGCAAACATAATCTATTCTTGTTGTCATACATATAACATACATACATATAAATTACATATACATAAGCTTTACATATACTGGCTCAAAATGGGTAACAATTGACACAAATTAATGATTCATTTATTCATGAAAAGATTAAACTTACCATAAATTCATGAGAAAATCTCTAAATTAGCCAATTCAACTATATCTAAATAATTTCTTCCATCACCCAAAACTTCTTATATACAGATTTCATTGGACTTTCATCAGTTACTACTTTTTACTTATTAGTCGATGTTCAGGTTGCATCAACTAATGTCCAGCTGAATTTATAATTCCTTGTGGTCATGAACTGAGCCTCCATGCTTCAGTATCCCATTAGACATGCATGCTGGCACTGACAATTCTCACCTTGGCAACGTAGCCAAAGGAGGACAGTAAGACTGGGTAGATTGAAGCATCCTTCTGCTCATCACCTTCCCTTCCCCTCTGTCCTGCACTAGCATGTGTGTTTTATTTTATTCTTATCTTTCATTTTATAATTTTAATTACCGATGGAATTTTTTGGAATTTTTATGATACACTAAAGAATACTGTGACTGGGTATAAATGACTCCTGGAGGAAAAGCATCAAATATTATTGTTATATAAAGTGATACAGTGATAAAGAATCTATCAGTGCATCTGAAAAACTGTGTTGGGTACCATAAGATAATGTTTTTCTTTTTCATACCTTGTAGCATGTAATACTCCTGTAAGCCAAGTATTTGTCTGACTCTAACCCAATAAAATATAGTCCATATAAAAAAATTAAAAAGTTATTTAGGAAACAACATGTGTGCATACACATATCATCAATATTCTCCATGACATATACTATGTGGTAACATCTTTCCATTTGTGGAAGTATTAGACATATATAATAAAATGTGTTAAAATATATAAAATAAAATAAAATCTGTAATAGAATAAAATTAAAATATATGATACATATCACATAAGGCTATAAATTAAAGCATACTCACTTGAAATTAAAATGTTGAGATCTGAAATACAATGCATTGCATCAAAAAGATGCAGTTTTGAGCAGCTAATTAGCCTTCTAATTTGGAACATACTGTAATTGGGTCGCCTCTATTATGAGAGTTGGAATTGAAAACAAGTGTGTATTCCTTACATTTATATTACTAAATTGTCACACATAATTGTTTTTTTTAATTTCTGCAGGTAATTGACTTGTAATTTTTATGTTATTGCCACATATTTCTGCCATGGAGTCTCTTTATAATCCATATCCACTGCAAATTCTTCATTTCAAGGACTACAGAATGTGTAACAACATGAACTCACTCATACAGCTTCATGGAAATAGCATCGTCTAGAAAGGAGTCACTTTGTATGTCAACTAATAAAACATTTAGAACACTTTCTTATGGTCCACAATCCTGATTTTTTTTATTATAAACGCACTATAAAATGGAATATGTGGAAATAAAAAGAGAGAATATGTAATCACTAATTTCTTAAGACATTTATGTATTTTTACATTGATATATCTATAATTTGCATGGATTTATATTTTTTAACTATATTAACAATTTTAAGGAACTAAGGGGTCTGAGAGATGAATATTTATTCTTTGAGGGCCATAAGTGAGAAAATAAAAGCTGAACTTGTGGCTCTACTAAGCAGCAGATAGAATGTAATTTATAATTATGTTTTTTTAGTAATACAGAAAAGGTGAGATTTGGTTGGTTATGCTATCAAATTACAGATAAGGGCAATTATTTAATGCTGAAATATTTGACTAATAATGGATAAATGAGAGCCTGGAAAAGGAATTATCTAGAAAGGAAGTATGGGTTAAGATAGGGAAGGTATACTGCAGAAAAAAACCCACATTAGCTTAATTCTTACAAAAGCATTAACTTTTCTCACTTACCCAAATATCCCATGTTTGGTTGGTTCAGTTCCACAGAATCAAGAACGATCCAGGATAATGGAGGCTGCACTGTCTTCTGTCAATTCACTCTCTATAACGATGAGGTCCCTTTGGTCCCTGCAAGGAAAGAGGTAGAGATTCTCATAATTAAAAGATTTAGCCTAGAGGTAATCACTCAACTTACACCACTATGACAAAATAAATTGTACTGCTCTATCTTACTGAAAATTTGTTAGAAAATTTAGTTTTCTCTGTGAGCCCACAAGGAGATCAGATGGTTCTAAGGACTACTTCTGTCTACCACAGACGAATGGTCATATTTCCACCATTTCAGCTGACTAAATATGATAACTCTACTAATTAGAATTGTTTCTTCAGTGCCTTCATCTCTCCAAAAATCTTGTTCATGTAGAACCTCAAAATCTGACTTATTTGGAAATTGGGTCTTTACAGATGTTATTAGTTAAGATGATGTCATACTGAATTAGGGTGGGCTGTAAATCCAAAGACTGCTATCTTTATAAGAGGAGGGGATGCCCAGAGATGCACAGAGAAGAAGGTCATGTGAAGTTGTAGGCAGAGTGGAGAGAGAGAGCTACAAGCGGATGGTTACCCACAACCATGTGGGACCTAGGAGGAGGCAAGGAAGGGTTCTTCCCCTGAGACTTCCAAGGGAACACAATCCTGATGACACCTTGATTTTGGACTTCCAGCCTCCCAAATTGTGACAAAGAAAGCTTCTGTTCATTTTAAGTCACCAAGTTGTGCTAACTTACTACAGTGACTGTCAGAAATGAATACAGTAATCAAATTTTCAAAAACTCAATTTTATCTTGGTTTTCTTGAAAGCTGCATCAATTTACTGTGAAATTTCTTTTGCCAGAAAGATTTACTAAAAATTATACTAGGACTTCCATTTCTATTTGACTCTCCTTTTTCAACTTTGGATTTTACACCCAAAGTTGTACCTTCTTTTGAGAGGGAAAATTTCTCTTGTAAGTCTGTTTTAATTAAAGTGACTGTCTTAATAGATTGTAAAGAATTAAAATAATAAAAACCTAGGGTCACAGATCTGTACTTTTTTAATATGCACAATGAATCATACGTGATGTGAATTAAAGTTTAAAATATGTTTGCAGTGTTTCACATTGTGTAGGTGTTCAACAAAAAGAAAAACAATGGTTTAATTGTGATGAAATAAGTGAAATTATATACTTATAGATAACAATCATATAAATGACTACTAGATCTAGAAAAACAAAGTTTTATTAGTGTTTATCTCAAATCACATATGTGATAATTGATCAATTATATAGAGCTAAGCACACAGAGACACACACAGACACACACAAGAGTACAGATAAAACTAGCAACATCTCATTAAGACTCGTAGGTTTAATCAGTATCAATATCCTGGTTGTGATATAGTACTATAATTTTGCAAGATGTTACCACTGAGGAAAACTGTATAAATTATACACAGGGACTCTGTATTATTTCTTAAATAGCATGTGAATCTACAATGATTTCAAAAAAAGGGTTAATTATAAAATATAATAATAGAGCTATATTAAAACATATAATATTAAAAATAAACAAAAAAATACGTCCAGCAGATTGCTACCTTTAGAACATAAGGAACTATGTGTATGTATTTGTGTGTGTGTTGATAGACATAGTTGTAGTAATACAAGAAAAACATTAAGGAATGTTTATGGCATCTATTAAAATATGAATAAAAGAGGATAATAATAAATTTACAATAATTTTATTTATCCCATCAAAATGATCAGTTCTGGTTATGCCTGTGTACACACTTGATCATAAACATTCTATTTGATTTTGTTTTCTTTGTGGTTGGTAAAATGTTATTTTACCTAGCTATATTTATTAGGCTTTTAGTATTACCTTTTAAGTTAATTAGTAAAAATACTTTGCAGAATTAAAAAAGAAGAAAAATGTGAAGGTGAAAAAATATTTTCACTAAAAAATTATGGACTACAAATATTTTATCAGAGGTTAATATAATTTGGTTGTTACTTTAGCATTTGTATCCTAAAGCTTCAATTATTTTTCTTAATGACAATTTAAAAATTAAATATCAATGCTAAAGTTGCAATTTTCAAGTTACTGTCAAATTAATATATTACAGTTAAAAATGTGTACATGGATTTAGGTGGAGTCAATTCCCACAGAAGGATGTATAGTTAACAACATTCTCTTTGCCCTAGTTCTGCTCTTCACTTTAATCTCAAGAAACAATAACTTTTGTTTTACAGTTCAAATTTTGTTTTTAGCTTCTATACTCTAAATAATATAAAAATGTTATCGATTTATTAACCTTAGTGAATAAAAGATGAAACTGTGCCCATACAAACTATTTCATCACAACTTTTCATGACCCAACTTCAGGTTTTGTATATTTGTTATACACACACACTACTTGTGTAAATCTCTAATTCTTATTTTATTAACCTAAGAGTATCTCTTGGCTTCTCATTATGTAATATGACCACAGTAGCAGCCCTGTCATTATTTCCATCCACCTACCCTATCATAAACTTTTCCCTTCCAATGTTTATCCTATTTACCATTACACTTTTGAAGCACAAGCCCTCTAAAAGTTCTAAAAGTTGAAAAACAATGAATTAAGCACACATTTTCATAACCTGATAAATTCTCTTTGTTAAAGAACCAAGAATGCCCTAGGGTTATCTTTGTCTCTATGGTTCTATAACACAATTTCTCTGCCACACAATAGAAATGAGTTCCAGAACCAATAATATTCTGTTTTCTCATTTTCCAAAAATCATGCCATATTTTACTTTACTTCATATTTGGACTATTTTCTTGTATTTTGTGGTTTTTTTCCTGAATACTTATCAATCATTTTTATTCTTTTTTCTTGCTGAAAAGACTTTCAGATTTCTGAAGAGAATCCCTCTGAAAACCACCCCAGAAGCTGAGTGGATGTGGGGGTAACATCAGTGTTGTGGTGGAGAGACTGGGACTGATTCATGCTGTTTCTTTCTTTGTCTGGTCATCCAGACAGTATTGTCTGTAATATCAGATACTGTTCTAAGTCTCTATATATTCCCTACCAACTACAAGGCTGGATCCTCTGTTGTTTTACTTGGAAGATTGGCTTCCACGCATTTAAAGATATAATGCCAAAATTATATATATTATCAAACAACATTGTCCAGTGATATTCATTATAATGATGATTTTTAAGAAACTATGATGTCATGAGAAAAAGAATGTCGTGTGAAAAAAGGATAGCTAAATATATTCTAAAACATACTAATTTCCCATACTAACTTCTCTTTTTATACTTCTACAGCACATTATACAGTTATGATTAAATTGAGTAATTAGTAGTTTATGGCTTATTCTCCTCTCTAAAAGCATAGGTTGTATCAATATTGCTCAACATAATATCCTCTGTGGCTCACATAACAATTGCAAATTTTCAGTCCCGATAATTTTGGGGAGAGTAAAAGGTGAATAATAAAGCAAGGAGTGGGGTGCCTAATGTTTAAGAATATGATTATATATTGCATTTGCCAGAAAGTTCTGGTTGCCTGGTAATATTATTTTTTTCTCCTATAAAATTAGAAAATCATTCAACAATGCATATTTCAATTAAAATGTCACTTTCTTTAAACAACCAACTTCATATGTATTTTTCCATTTTATGTTAATTTTCAATACCATTTACCATCTCTTGTATTTCCATAACCAGTATGCAATACCTCAATGATTTTTTCTCTACATAAGCGAGTGTCATACTCTAAAGATGAACTTAATAACATGCTCATCACAAAATAATAGTAGCCTAAAATACAGGCAATAATTTACATATATGATCACTAAACTCTAAGATATTCCTATTGAGAAACATTGTAATTCAAATTCAAATTATTTACTAACTCATTCAATAACAAATATGTCTGGTTATAGAGTCTGACCCTCGGTTTATAGTATGAATTTAACTTTAAGATAAAATATTCTATCCTTTATAAAAAGCTTATCCTTTCTAGAAGACGAGACAGATAATAAAAAAGGCAGTTGCTTTCTCAAGAAGAGATTGTGAGAATTACTGTGAGTCAAACAAATAAGAAAAGATGCTACAAAAACTGAAAAAGCCTCCTTTTGATAAGACGGTCAGAGAAAGCTTTTTTGAAGAATGAACAATAAGAATTTCAGTGATGTACACAAAATTATTTTTGGTACTTCTGCATATCAACTGAGACTAAGTGTCATTAAACTCAATGAAATTATTATACATGTTTAAAACACAAACATTTGTGTTTTAAAATAAAAATATTAGAAATTGTTTAAACATAATATAAAATTTTATGTCAAAAAGCCGACAGTCTTATTACACTTTCAATGGAACTTAAACCACCGTACAACTGCAAGACAGTTAAGTATCTTATAAAAGTGATGAAAAGGTTGTGATTTGAGAATGTTTACTGGAGTGTACACATGTGAGAAGTCATGTGGGGGTAATAATCATGGGAGGAATTAAGTTGGAGACCCTAAGGACTCTATCAATTGGCATCGTAGAAGACGGGGTAAAACAGGAATGCATGCACATGAGTTTCCTCGTATACATGGCAAAGTTACTGTCTGTGAGATTTATCATTTCTGTTAAATAAATGTTATTGTTCTGACAAATTCACTAATTTCTCCAATTTAAATTATTGCCCCTGCAGAGGATAGTATAGTAAATCATTAAAGGTGTCTTAATTAATGTGGTATTTAGATTTTATCCCATATGTCATTCTAACAGCCCGGCCAACAGGCTAAAAAGTGAAAAAAAAAAAAATTCAAGCCAGTGCTTGAATACAGTGATAGCCTAGAAAAGGGTTGACAATTAGGAAAGCAACTCTTTCAGACTGGGCTACAGGTTAATTTCAGATAGGTCTACAAAAAGTCCATAGACTTTTTCACAAAGTCATCTTTTTCACCAGCTGTTGGTTGTTCAAGTTTCTGGTTTATATATATAACCAATTTTATCTTCAAATAGATACAAGATCAGAATGAACAAGATGGTTATATATATAACCAATTTTATCTTCAAATAGACACAAGATCAGAATGTAGAAGATGCTTAGAAGATGTTTAAAAACTGTTAGAAAATAGTCTTCATATTTATAGCCCATCAAGGGAACTGTTTTAACCCAATATGATTTTTAAAAATTCAGTGAAAATATAAACTACCATCAACAAATTAAAATAGCTTTTCATAGTAATATTGAGGAAATTAAACAATTTTCTTCTCCCACAATGAATACATTTTCACCAAATATTCATCTTGGTAGTTTTATTTTGATTGATATCTTTTCTTTACTTGCTACATACTTAACTGCTGCTATGTGCAGCTTTAAGAATCACTGTGTTCTCCTATAAAGCCTGCAATCCAATTCAGCTTTTCATTTCTTGTGATACCTCTATTATAAAGGAATGAATTTGGATGGTGATGAGCTGGAAAGGATTAAGATTGACTGGCAGACATACCCAATTAATGGCAAGAGTCACAGAGGGTACAGAAGTGTGGATCTACCACAGCAAACTCCACAGATAGAAGGATCTTTATAATTTGATGCTGTGACAGATTTGCAAACAAGACTTTTCCAACACTGAAGCATCAGCTTTAGCAGTAAGCACTTTGAACAAAATATTTCCAATTCTCTAAAATGTTTAACTTTCAAATAGCAGAAGTTGGAAGGGGTTCAGAGTTATTCATATTTATTGCAGCAAAAGTTCAACTCAGGAAAATATACACATAAAGTGTCCATCAGTTGCTTCAGCACTTGAGGTTTCAGTGCTCTGTCTGGCAGGTAGTTTGCCAGGAAAGCGGAAGTAACATATACTTAGCTCTTTCAATTTCTCACGATCTCTTCCCATTTCTCACGATCTCTTTCCTGATTCTACATAGCAACACAACATCTGGTTCTAGGTAGACAGTGAATAAAGATACAGTCACCTTTGTACATATCTTTTTATATTTCTTGAGAATTCATTCTGAGTTTTTTTTTAGAGAAACATTTAGTGGCAAGGTCCTATGGTCAGTTGCTGTTATCTTGAAAACATTAAAAATGTTAACAGAAATGAAATAAATTTGTCATATGTCAAGGATGATAAGCTTTTCTTCTCATAAGTTTGCACTTCCCCCAACCACCACAGACCTATTATTAATTGCTGTGAGATGTTAGTAGAAATCTGGAGGTCTTAAAAACCCCAATAAATCCTTAGCATGTGGAGTCATCACAAACTTTATTTTACCCACCTACCTGCTTATCTTTTGCAATAAAGTTAAGCTGCATTTTAATATGTAGTGTGTCAAGGGGAAATTTTTACCTCAAAGATGGCAAACTTGGGTGACTATAGAAGGCTCATTGAAAATTACAAATAAGATTAAAAGATAAAATAGTGATGGCAAAAAAATAACTCTATTCCAAAAAACGCAAAAAAAAATTCGGGAAAACTACCAGACAGACACTTGTTAACTAGTAAAGTCTATTTTCAAGCATCACAACAGAAGATTATTGTTTTACAGGTCAGGACGATAAAGATGCCTTGAGAAGGGATAAATTTGGGAGTTTGAGATCTGCAAATGTTAGCCACTATATATAAAAATAAATTTTAAAAAGAACAAATTTCTTCTGTATAGCATAGGGAACTATATTCAATATCTTGTAATAACCTTTAACAAAAAAGAATATGAAAACAAATATATGTATGTATATGGATTACTGGGACCTTGTGTTGTACACAAGAAGCTGACACATTATAACTGACTATACTTCAATTAAAAAAAAAAAGAAAAAAGAATGCCTTGATGCTATGGCAGTTAACAAAGATACATAGTTCAGATGATGATTACAGTAGTTAACACTTTTAAAGTGCAAACTTTATCAACTTGACATCACTATTTAGCTAGAATTTTAAAAGAATTATCAGCTATGAAAAGTCACCACCTGTTAATGAATCATTGGTTGCTTTTGAAACCAATTTATTTCCTTTCCAAAGCAATTTCAGACGAACTCATAGCTATTAAAATAATTAAATACAAATGACATGCTGGGGAAAATGTGAAGAAAAGAAAACAATCTAAAATACTCATTATTTCCTAAAAGTGAAATCCCACAGATTGGACTACTCCTGCATTACTGGTTTCCAAATCAGCCAAATAATCAGAAAACCTGAGAGTTTATTTTTCTCCTGCATCTTTTAATTCAGTCTTTTAAATTGAGGTATGCTTGGGATGCAATAAGATGCATATATTTGAAGCGTACAATTTCGTAAGTTTTGACATATGTATACACCTGTGAAACCACCACCATAATCAGGATGCTAAACATATCCATCATCTTCAAAAGTTTCCTTGTGCCACTTTACAATGCCTCCTGTCTACCACCCAGTGAGCCCCCTTTCCCAGACACCACTGATCTCTGTTCTGTTACTATAAGTTAGTGTGTGTTTTCTAGAGTAATATACAAATAAAATAATACAGAATGCACTCTTTTCCATCTAGCCTTTTTCGCTCAGCATAATTATTTTGAGACTCATCTATCATGTACTATATATCAATAGTGCATTCATGTATGGCTGAGCAGTATAACACTGTATTGCTATACAACAGTTTGTTTATCCATTCACCTGTAGATGAACAATGTTGATTATTACAAATAAAGTTATCAAATACATTTGTGTACAAGTCTTTGTGTACGCTCATGCATTCTTTTCCCTTGGGTAAATGCTTAAGAAACCCCACAATGGGTGGATCATATGACAGGTGTCTGTTTACATGTAAAGAAACCGGCAAATTACTTTCCAAAGTGGTAATAACATTTTACATTCTCATGACCAGGTTTAAGAGTTTCGATTCCTTCATATGACTACTAAAACTTCATATGGTCCATCCTTTTGGTTTAAGTTATTCTAATTGGTGTGAATGGGTGTGTCCTGTTACCTCATGTTGGTTTAATTTGTACTTTCCTAATAGGTGTTGATACTGAGCATCTTCTATGCTTATCTGCCATTTATGTATTGTCTTTGGTAAAGTGCCTATTCAAATGTTTGTGCTTTTTCAAATATTTGGGTATTTTGTTTTCTTATAATTGAGTTTTGAAGGATTTTCTATAATGTGAATAATTTGGATATAAGTTCTTAATCAGACATATGCTTTATAAATATTTTCCCTAGTCTCTAGATCTCAACTTTGCCTTTTTATTTTCTATGTAGTGTCTTCCAAAGTGCGTATGTGAGGCACTACTGAGATATGTTTTAAATGAGATGTGTGTAGTAGTGGGGGTCCTTGGGAAGCTTTTTAAATATATTTATTCCTAAGCTTCACTTGAGAAGTTGAGTCTGGGAAAGAAGTTAGGGATATGCATTAGTTGGCTGAAATATACATTCTTACTACAGTATTGATTAATTTGTTGTTTAATCAATTTGCTTGAGATATAATGTACATAAAATAAAGTCAGTGATTTTAAGTTTAGAGTTCAGAGGGTTTTGATAAATATATACTCTTGTATAACTACTACCAAAATCAAGATATAGAATGACGCCATCTCCCAAAAGAATTGTCTCTTGCCCCTAGGTAATCACATACTCCCAATGCCATATAATCAATATTCTACTTAAACTATAGATCTGACTTTTTTATAAAATCAAACAAATATAATCACACAATAATATTTTATGTCTGGCTAATTTCACTTAGCATAATGCTTTTACAGTTCATTCATGTAGTGGTATCTGCATTTTGTTCCATTTTTGTTGCTAAGCAGTATTTACAATACTGATATAACACAGTTTTTGTATTCACCAATGACTGAGATATTTGGTTTGCTTCTAGGTTTTTCCTGTTAAAAATAATGTAGAATATCTGCTGACACATTTTTGTGTTAGTGTATGTTTTCATTTCACTTATATATCAATAAACCAGTGATGTATGATAGTTCAAATTAATCCACATATTTTCAACACTTGACATTATCAGTCTTCCTAATTTTACATATTTTGATGAGGGCATAGCTGTATATCTTTGTGGCTCTTGTTGGCATTTTCCTAATGGCTAATGATTTTGAGCATCTTTTCACCTGTGCCTCTATATAACTTTTTTCAATATAGAGTCTATATAAATAAGTAGCCCATAGAGATTAATTCTTTTGGATAGTCATTGTTGAGTTGTAAGAGCTCTTGATATTTTTGGATATAAGTCCTTTATCAAATATATGACTCACAAATAATTTCTCCTATTCTGCTACTTGTGTTTTTGTTTCTTAGCAGCATTTTTCAAAGAGCATAAGTTTTCATTTTGATGAGGTCCAAGTATCTATGTAATTCTTGTATGGTTCATCCTTATTTTCATATCCTAAGATAATATTGCCTAAACCAATGAGACACATATTTTATCATAATTTTCCTCTAGTAATTTCATAGTTTTGACTCTTACAGTGAGATCTCTGTTCCACTTTTGGTTATTTATTTTTAAAAAGTTTGAAGCACGGGTCAAGTTCTTTTTTTGTTCCATGGCTATCTGTTTCAACATCATCTGTTGAAACACATATCCTTTCTCATTGAATTGTTTTGGCACACTTGTTAAGAATGTACGGATCATATCTGTATAATTCTGTACTTCCTATGCTCTTCCACTGAACTCTGCATCTATCCTTCATGTCAATACCATCTTGTCTCATTAGTGTAGTTTTGAAGAAATGCTAAGGTAGTTTAAGTCCTCATATGTTCTTCTCAAAAAATAATTTTGTTATTCTACATCTTTCTTTGCGTATTCATATAAGTTTTAAAATCAACCTGTAAATTTCCACAAATTAAAAGAAAGCTGGCTGAATTGATTGACTGTCTGCTTAACTGTAGTGAATCTTCCAATACATAAAATCTTACAAATTTACAGGTCCACACTCCACCCCGTGTCTTTTATGTTATAGTTTTATATGCATTAAAAATATGTGCATTAAAAAATCCCCTAACTTTTACTTTAAAGAGCAATATGCTTTAAAACAAGGTAAGAAGAAAATGGCCATAAACAATCTTTTCCAGTTTACCCTGTTGTTTACCATTTCTCATCTTCTTCTCAATTGCTTTGCCTGAGGATTAGAGTATCTAACTAGTCCTGTTAACCTGAAGGGCTTTCCTTTATCAATTCTACAGGAAAAAAATTATTTTTTTTTGAAAAATGAATTCATTTCACTTTTACTCTGGAATATTTTTGCTGGAAATAAAATTCTAGGTTAATTGTTTCCTTATGGTGTTGGTTACATGATTATATATGATAAATAACGATTGTTACATGAATATCCATTCCATCAATGATCCTATAATTTGTTTGCAGTATATATGAAAAGCAGTTTTATGTCAGTTGTGCCTAACTCTTCAAAATAGAAGCGTTAACAGAAATACAAAGGATCATAAGAGGCTAGTATAAGCAACTATATGCCAACAAAAAGGAAAACCTGGAAGAAATGGACAATTTCTTTGAAAAGTACAATTTGCCAAGACTGAACCAGGAAGAAGTCAAAACTATGAACCAATTACCAGTACTGAAATCAAATCAGTAATTTAAAAACTCCCAACAGACAAAAGTCCAGGACCAGATGGCTTCACATATCTGCAAATTCAACCAAACATTTAGAGAAGAATTAACACCTATCCTTCTGAAATGATTTGAAAAAACTGCAGAGGAAGGAACACTTTCAAACTCATTCTATGAGGCCATCATCACTCTCATACCAAAACCAGACAAAGATACCACAAAAAAGAAAATTACAGGCCAATAATTTTTATATTAAACTGTGTGAATATAGATGCAAAATCCTCAACAAAATACTAGCAAATTGACTCCAACAATGCATTAAAGGGGTCATACACCATGATCAAGTGGGATTTTTTTCCAGGGATGCAAGGATTTTTCAATATCTGCAAATCAATCAGTGTGATACACCAGATTAACAAATTGAATAAAAACCATATGATCATCTCAATAGAGGCAGAAAAAGCTTCCAATAAAATTCAACATCCATTTATGATAAAAACTCTCCAGAAAGTGGGCACTGAGGGAATATACCTCAACATAATAAAGGTCATATATGACAAACCCAAAGCTATCATCATACTTAATGGGGAAAAGCTGAAAGCATTTCCTCTAAGATTAGGAACAAGACAAGGATGCCCACTCTTGCAATTTTTATTCAACATCATTTTGGAAGTCCTAGCCACAGCAATCAGAAAATAAAAAAGAAATAAAAGGAATTTAAATTGGAAAAGAAGAAGTAAAACTCTCAATATTTGCAGAAGACATGATACTATACATAGAAAATCCTACCATAAGCTATCAGAAAACTACTAGAGCTCAGCAATGAATTTAGTAAAGTTGCAGGATACAAAATTAATATACAGATATCAGTTGCATTTCTATACACTAACAACAAAATGGCAGAAAAGGAAATTAATAAAACATTCCCATTTACCATCATATCAAAAACAAAAAACAAAAAACAAAAACCTACCTAAGAAGGCAAAGGACCTGTACTCCAAAAACTATAAGACATTGATGAAAGAAATTGAAGATGACACAAACAGCTGGAAAGATGTACCATGTTTTGGGATGGAAAAACCCAATATTGTTAAAATGGCCATACTACCCAAGGCAATACACAGATTTAATGCAATCTCTATCAAATTACCAATGACATTTTTCACAGAACTGGAACAAAAATGTTAAAATTGTATGGAAACATAAAAGGCCCCCAACAGCCAAAGCAGTCTAGAGAAAGAAGAATGTAGCTGGGGGAATCACACTCCCTGACTTCAGATACATTACAAAGCTACAGTAATCAAAACTGTATGGTACTGGTATAAAAACAGACACATAGATCACTGGAACAGGATAGAAAGTCCACAAATAAACCCATACACTTATGGTCAATTAATCTACAACAAAGGAAGCAAGAATATACAATGGAGAAAAGACAGTCTCCTCAATAAGTAGTGCTCGGAAAACTGGACAGCAACATGTGAAAGAATGAAGTTAGATCACTGTCTAACACCACACACACACACAAAGAAACAAACAAACCCAATGGATTGAAGACCTAAATATAAGGCTATAAATTTATATATGACTATGAGATATGATAAAATTCCTGGAGGAGAACATAGGCAGAACACTCTTTGACATAAACTGCAGCAATAATATTTTTGAACCAGCTCCTTACTCTCGAGTAATGGAAATAAAATAAAAAATAAACAAATGGGACCTAATTAATCTTAAAAGCTTTTGCACAAAACGAAAAGACAAGCTACAGAATGGGAGAAAATATTTGCAAATAATGCAACTGAAAAGGGACTAATTTCCAAAATATACAAACCACTCATACAGTTTAATATAAAAAAAAAGTAACCCAATCAAAAAATGGGCAGAAGACCTAAACAGACATCTATCCAAGAAGATATCAGATGGCCAACAGGCACATGAAAAGATGCTCAACATTGCTAATTATTAGAGAAATGCAAATCAAACCTACAGTGAGATATCACCTAACACCAGTCAGAATGGCCATCATTCAAAAGTCCACTAATAACAAATGCTGGAGAGGCTGTGGAGAAAAGGGAGCCCTCCTACACTATCAGTGGGAATGTAAACTGGTGCAGCCACTATGGAGGACAGTATGGAGGTTCCTTAAAAAACTAAAAATAGACTTACCATATCATCCAGCAATCCCATTTCTGGGCATATATCTGGAGAAAACTATAATTCAAAAAGACATGTGCACCTCACTGTTCACAGCAGCACTATTTACAATAGCCCAGACATGGAAACAACCTATATGTCCATCAACAGATGTATATATGTATGTGTGTATACACACACACACACACACACACACACACACACACACACACACACAATGGAATACTACTCAGCCGTAAAAAGGGAAAATAATGCCATTTGCAGCAACATGGATGGACCTGGAGATTGTCATTCTACATGAAATAAGCCAGAAAGAGAAAGAAAAAATATCATATGATATCATTTTTATGCAGAATCTAAAGAAAAAGAAACAAATGAACTTATTTACAAAACAGAATCAGACTTACAGACATAGAGAACAAACTATGGTTACCAGGGGATAAAGGAGGTGGGAAGGGATAAACTGAAGTTTGAGATTTGCAGATACTATTATAAATAAAATAGGTAAACAACAAGGTCCTACTGTATAGCACAGGGAACTATATCCAGTATCTTGTAGCAACCCATAATGAAAAAGAATATGAAAAGGAGTATATGTATGTATATGTATGACTGAAACATTATGCTGTATACCAGAAATTGATACAACATTGTAAACTGACTACACTTCAAAGATATAAAAAATTAGAAGTGTTAAAAATTTCAGCCCTTATCAAATAGCTAAATGCAATTGACAAACTCTCCTTATTAAAGGGATTATGTAATTTAGTTTCATAAACTGTGCCTCACGCTATTATTCAACATCCAAATACCTTTCTAGTTTATACTATTTATTTATTAATTATATTTTTTATATTTTAAGTCATTTCCAAATAAGCATTGCCTTTTCTATGAACACAAACATTATGTCATACCATATTTGCATATATATTTTTATTCATCAGAAACTTGAGAACTGGTATTACTTATTAAAATAATCATTTAAAGAGCTCCAAACTAAGGCACTGGTTCTTAAAAGACAGTACTTTGGAATAAAAATTAAAGTACCCTTCTCTCACTCTTTCCCCTCTTTGCCTGCCTTCCTTTGATTATTTTCCAAACTTAAAAGTTAAACTTGCAATTCAAATACTGTAAACAGATAATATTAACAAAAATAACAAACACACTTATGAAACATTTCCTATTTTCTAAGCATCTAACATTGACCGAGCTGGAATGTATAAAATAAATGTTTTATGTAGAAAAGAAGAGAATGGGGTAGCAGGAGAAGAAAATTCCTTATTGTCTGAAGCACTGACTTCCAGATTATGGCAGATTCTAGGATCTGGAAATCACTGGAAAGATACATTATTGACAATGCTATTGTTCAATTGTTTTCTTGCTTATTTTTTTGTCTGTTTAATTTACTAAGTAATATAAACTGTTAGATTATGAAATCACATCACCATAATTCTTTTGTTTAAGGATAAGAAGGATAGTAGTGTCTGTCCAAAATATCTCTAATTTACAAATTAAAAATTGTTTCGAATCTAAATTCAAATAAACTGTGTGAAAGTTTTCAAGCACTGAGGATGTTTTCAATATTTTTTTTGACCCTGAATTAGGTTAAGATGCTGAGCAAATCAGGCACTTTCATCAACACCAATTGAGGAGTATCAAATTTGAGGCTTTAAACCTGATGCTTTAAATTTAAGGGCAGGAAATCCACCCTCTGTGATTTAACAACGCTGTGACAGTCACAATGCCATGCACAAGTCAAATTGCATAGGATGTGATCACTTGTAATGAAAAGTGCAAAGGAAGCAAGTTAATAAAATGGGAGAATGTTAGTAACTGAATATGTTTTAAATGCAATTCATCATTAGAAATATCAAATATGTATAAGAAAAGATCTAAAAAGGTATTCTTGTAAGAACTTCAGAGTTCTGATGCTGTAAAATGGAATCTCCTTCATCCTGTAACTTCCTTTATTTTGTATTAAAAGCTAGATGACTGGAATACAAGAACAACATAACAGAGCTTTTGGATCTGATTTAAATTGGAGGCTTCTTGTCTTGATTTGAATGAAGCAATCACATGAGCAGATCCAAACATCTTGAGGGGAAAAATAAAGTCTTCTTATATGAGGGTAGTACTTTTTCTTTCATTTCCTTCTGTTCTGCAAAAGGTCTCACATGCATTACTCTACTGTAAAATTTTATACCCCTATAATCTACATACTCCCAGCTTCAAATCAAACAGCTACCATCAGCAACTTTCTTCATCTTTAATAACAAATTTCACTTCAACTCGCTACTTGATTGGCTTAATGGAAAGTAAAAGATAGGTATCTGCTATACTCAATCTGAGAGATGAAAAGCTAAAAATACTCACAAAATTCACGAAATGTCTTCCTTCAGAGCTTAGCTCCAAACACCTTTAGAGAATGTGTCTGCCACTATCTCCATTTACATGTTACATAAATCTCTAACCAATCACTTTTTAACCTGAAAGTCTTTAGACCAATTCCATATAGCAGCAGGGAAGGTGACCAGTGTGATTAACAACTTTCTGGTTCAGTTTCTTTGCTAGAGCAAGAAAATTGTTCAGATTCATCTTGGCCTCTTACCTTGATGTTTATTACAGCAGATGAGATTTCCCCTCCAGGCAACCACTGTGTTACTGCTCTTCATACTAAACTCATTTCCTGTTATACCTGTATTAATCTTTCCCTTCTTTCTTCCTTCTTTCCTTCATTTCTCTCACTCTACCCCTTCCCTCCCCTCTCTTTCCCCTTTCCCCCACTTCATCCTCCCTCTCTCCCTTCCTTCCTTCCTTTCTTCTTTCTTTTCCTTTTTATCTCTGCCAGCATTTAAAATTTCATGTTTAATATATCAAAATCTCAACCAGGTATACAATTATAATCTATGAAGTGATAATCTGTTTATTTTTAACGACTTTAATCTCAATATATCTATACATCTGGATTTAAGATTACACTCTGGAACCGGTGAAAAGCATTATAATAAATTCCATATATGAATGAACATCATGGAGTTCAAGCCAGATATTTTTGATATTGATGGTGACTAAATAAATGTTTTTACTGTATAAGTTTCATCATCAATGTTGGACCTATGATTTTAGGAGTAAAGTATAATTTTCTCATTTAAGCTATCTTAAGAAATAATGTAAGTAGACAAATAACTAGCGATGTTTTTGCTCTCCCCAGTCTAATTTTTAGTTTTTACATTAATTTAATTAATATGCCAAACTAAAAGCATCAGTTGTTCTTTCTACATTGTAATACTGAAGTCCCTGAACTGATGTTTCTATTTTCCTTACTTTTTTCATGAAATAACAGAGGGGTGTGTGAAAAAAATACACAAATCCAACAACAATAATAACCATGACAATAAGCCTTTAGAAGTGTTACTCATGATACTTCTGATTTGAATAAAAGCTTTATTCAATGTGAATTTTTATTTCTGTTAAGCGCTTTTTGTTACTTGTAAAGTAGCCCTGAAAAAAAATTTCAAGGACATATACACGAAAACATTGGTCTAATATTTTCAAAAGTTAATCTTGTAGTGGAAATATTTCTACATATTTGAGTGATCCACCATCTGTCAAAAGAAGTTTGTTTATTTTTAAATAAATATGTGACATTTAGAAAAATAACAAGCAGCTTAAAAAATGAAAAAGGAATTACAAGATCACTTGAAATCTCTTTACTCACAAACACAATGAGGCTTTTGTAAGCAAAATTATAGACATTTCATTCTGCCTATAAAGAGCTACATATTAGATAGAGTGTAATGAAATGCACTTGGATTATACCTGCTTATAAAAATGAAAAAATACTCAGATGCATTACATTCCTCTGTTAGAAAAGAGTTTGGAGAAATGGCTGAATTTCAGGTAAGTACTTTCTTAACAGGAAATATGTATACACATCATACACCTCTAAAGATTAAAAGGATGGAAACAATAGTATTTGATTTTTCTAAGTGCTAAATGTTAACATATTTAGATGTATCTATAAGTTTTATACTGTGAAGTGGAGAAGACTGTGGAATTAACACCTCACATTCTCCTGCTTATACTACCCTGACTCCTAAAATAAATTATAATATCACTTTTACATCGTCAAAGTGTTAACACATTCTTTTTTACATCCACAATCAGCACAGCTAATACTGAATTAACTCAGTATCCACCATTCGTTTGTGGTTGTTACTGTTGTAGTTGTTGTTGTCCTGTGTGGAGGTAACACATGATTTTTCTTGTTGTTTACAAAGTGTAATAACTTTACTAGAATGTATCACGGCACTGATTATTTTTGTTTTTCACCTGAGAAATGCAGTGTCATTTCGGGATTTTGGAATCACTTTGATTATATCTTCGAAGACTTTCCTGTTTATCATGTTATTTTCATCAAGAAAAATAATAAATATTTTGGAAAAATGTGTTGGTCTTTCAACAAAATACCTTAAGGAAAAAATTATTCTTGTCTGTTCAGTTTTGTCTAGTTTTGCCTTGTCTTCCCACAATGGTCATTTTAATTCTTTTTTTGATGTTATTTCTTTTATACTGGGCTTCATTTCTGTAATATTTCTATTATCTGTTTAGTTTTATTCACTAAAAATTTGCAACTTCACTTTTTATCTCCTTTGATTTCCTTACAATTTTCTCACTGATTATAACTATCAATATATATTATGCTTTCTACAATTTTATTTTTATAGTATTGGTTGTTTGTTTAGATATTTTTCCCTGAAATCTATTTGGTTGATTTTTCCTCTGAAGGATTATCTTCATGTTTCATTAATGCATGTTCCTTTTCTTCTTAAATATATCCATAGACTTTGTGCCCCTTTCTAATTATTATCAATAGTTTAATGGAGGTAAGTACTAAGAAATAGGTTACGGGTGTTGGGTATTAAAGGAAACAGTTTGAATTCAATTTGTTTCTAACCACCTACTCTCAACCGATTGGTTTTCTTTTAGCCTTTGAACAGACTTTTCCTCAGTTTTGGCTTTTAATGAGTCAATGACACCATTCAGCTTTCACATCACAGGCTCTGGAAATTAAAGTCTCTCCGTGCCCTCTGATTCTACCTTGCCTGACACTGGCAGTGTCCTTATGTAGGTAATTTAGGCTTCAGAGATCCAAAAGGAGGAGAAATTTCCGGTGTTTGCCTCAACCCCTGCCTTCTGATTTGTGACACTGATCTCAATCTCTACATGTTTAGCTTGTTCTTTTCCACTGTATTTCCTCTTCCTATGAAGTAAATATGAGTCATTTGATGACAAATATTTCCTCATCCTATTATTTCTCCCTTCCCTTCTTTTCCTTTTTCTCTTTTTAATTTGTACACTTTGTTTTCTGTTGCCTCTGAGACAGGGCACTAGATCCCAGAAGTACTGTACTTAGAAGAAAAGAGGTGACTGTTCTGCTTGATCTCCACAGAGTTGTTTAAAATTGTGACATATTTGTCACATACGTTAAAATACACTGTGGTATGGATTGTCTTGGATATGCTATAGTTTGTTAGATAAAATTGTAACTCTTTCCTTTCTTCATCAAAGATAGAATTCTTCCCTTCTTTTAAACCTTTTTTTCCTCCATACATTATGGCAAAATGGAGTAAAAGTACCTTTGCTCTGCTGTCTTTAAGTGGGATTCTCTGTATGATTCATAACTAGTGCCTTTTTAAAAAGATATCTCAGAACTTTATTTTTTATCTTTTGTGCATGCAGGTACTCATGCATTCCCACTAAAAGAGATTATAATCAGTGAGCAATAAAAAAATCGAATCTTTATTGTTCACTTTTCATAAGATTCATATCTTTAGAAATTTTCTTACTTTGATTTCTTCATCTCTTCCCCTCTTCCTTTCCTTCATATATCCTTTCTTCTCTTTTAAAGGAAAGTAAATGTAGAGAATAAAAACATTTAATGAAACATATGCAAATTCTTTATCTAAATGATTTGTGCTACAGGTAGACTAATATCTGAATAGAAGTACTTTGAAATTTTTTTCTTGCAACAATGAATGGAAAAATTTTAAATTTACACATATCAAAGATATAATTAGATTTAGTACAAATACTTTGAATTCAACTTAAAAGAAGATTATTTCTATAGGACATTAGTAGAAGGACAGAACAATAATATTATCCATACAGTAGGTGCAGTTATGAGACTAACATAACCACTGTTGTAGTATTATAATGATTTGTTGTTATTAATGTAGGTGGTGATGGCAGAAATGATTAATCAATTCAATTATCTGTCCTGATGACTCTTTGGATATGATTACTATTTTACTATCATTATAAGCGTATGTCATTACGTAAATAAAAATAAAGTTTTACAAAGTAGGGTAGAAATCTATAAACTATGGCCTAAAAGCCAAATTTGGATGGCCACCTGCTTTTTTAAATAAAGTTTTACTGGAACATAGTCAAATGTAGTCACACACCCATTCATGTATGTACTAGGCTGCTGTATTACTACAACACAAAGTTGACTGGGTGTAATCATGATGTAACCCAAAGCTGAAAACATACGGCTTGTTACAGAAGACTTCCTGACATCTCTTAAGTTAGGGCATTACATTCATTACAAAGGATAATCCTTTGCTTTAAATCATATGTTCATTAATCTTTTACATTCAGCTATATAATGCTGGAAAATTTAACTATGTTTGTGTATCATAATACTGCACCAAGGTATCTGAGAAAGGGTAAAGCCATTTCAATAAATAAATGTTTTTATCTTAGTTAATAACTCATTTGTTAAAATAAAAAGAAACATAAGTTGGCAAAAATGCTGATACAGAGTGATTTAGTATTTCCCAACTTTAGCCAAATTAATATGTTTCTTCATTAAATTAAATCATGAAAACTGACTTCTTTCAAATTTATTTCATAATCGAAGTAATTATCATTTTAAAATCTATGACTAGATAGTTCATAGGCAATAGCAATTATAATCTCATATTTTATATGAAAACATTGTTCTGTACACCAGAAATTGCCACAACACTGTAAAATGATTATAACTCAATAAAGAAACCTAATGTGTCAATTATTGTTGTTTAGTTAAAAGCAATAGAAAACAACTATGGTTTACTTAAAAATAAAAGGAAATTATTCATAGAATATTGATTAGCTCACATAATGGATTACTATTCTAGGATATTTTGGTTAGAAAAAACATGACAACCAAGATAGAAATCACACAATTGCAAGCGTCTAGAGACAAAGAGATACTTAATCATATTTTCCAGTATCATCACTAAAATAAATAAATGAGTCCCAGTTTTTCCTTTAAAGTTGAACCATTTCTCTTATGGTTCAAAAATACAAAGGCAAGAGAATTTAATTGGCAGAATTTAGGTACCACATCTGTCCTTGGCACCATGGTGCCATGGCAATATGAAAAAGAATTTAACAGTAAGAATGTCTGGCAGGCACTTGAGTTTCATGGTGGCAAAACAGAACACTGTGCTTTATTATCTTACAAAGATGAGAGAAAATGAGTTAGATGCAGTTCCTCACATTAAAAACAAATGAAAAGTGACAGTATAAGAAAGAAATAAAATTCTGGGTGATCAAAATACTAATATTCACTTCTCACATTGATTGAAAAAATAAATTTAACGTAGGTAGTGCTGCATGCTTGCTTTCTTTCCTGGCCACACAAGAAGAATGTATTTGCTAGACTCTATTCCCTACCAAATTTAAGTAGCACCAAATAGTGGATGTGGGTAGAGACACTGAACATTACAAGTCTAGATGCTAAGATATCCACCATGAACATCCACCTTCTCTCTCCTTTATCTAAGGAGCTGGAAGTGGAAGACTAGGAAGGAGATAGCAGAGACAAGGTAAGGAAGAAACCAACATCCAGAACACGTCATGGAGGAGAAAACTTATGAGAATAGTTGGACCAATATCAGACTGTGCTTTGGTCAAGAAAGCAACCTTTGTTAAGCCACTGACTTCCATTACTCATTTTAATTCCTACATAAAATTAATTATAATTGGAATTTGATTATAAGTAATGAATGTGGTCTATCACTCATAGAAACTCTTATTTCCTTTCTCTTTCTCCCTCTCCCTCTCTCCTTCTCTTTTTCTCTCTCTCTCTTCCCTCTCTCTCCAATAAACCATTGTGACCTGATTGTGTATAGAAAGGAAAAAATGTAAAACTCCCTAACTCCTATTTGGCACAAATTTTCATTGTTTTAATATAAGGTGTACTTCCTAATAGATACTATAAAGATAGTCACAGGGACACAAACTAGAATTTATCATGCTTATTGCTTATATATTGCATATATTTTTTATGACTTTAAACTTATTTCCCTGAAATTATTCTATGGATCACATATAAGACCTTTAAAGGCCCTGATGCTATAGTATCAATTTGGTATTTTCTAAGAAAATTGCATTACCTTTAACCAAATTCAGAATATTTCATCATTACTTTTTTTTCTTTGAGATAGCTTCAGGGCTTCACGTGACGTTCTAACCAGTTACTTCTCCCCTTTGAATTTCAATAGAAAAAATTTCTACCCTGTTCTTGACACTTATCTTATACTTCCCTGACTTGTAGTTTTGTTTGTTTAAGTCTTATCTGTACAACCAGACTGTAAGTACTTTAAGACAGCAATCATGTTTAAAGAATCTGCATGCCCTGTGTCACTTAACAGATACAACTAGTAAATTTTTGCAAAATGGTAATTGTTACAGCTCCAAAGAAACTCATGTGTATTTGCAGCCTTTGTTTGATCATTTTTCAACAAGCATATTTTAAATGAACCTGCATTCTGACACATGAGCTTGCTACAAAAATGAAATAGTTTGTTTATCTCTTTTTCTCCTTTCTTAGATCGTCTCGCCATTACTATGGAAAACTTGTTCAGTTATTTAATACTATTTACCTTTCCCATGGACACTTGCCTTGCTTCTATACCCAGAGTTCACCCAAATAATGCATTTAGCTATGACGTCAGCTATCACTGAAAAAGTTCTTTAAAATACAGATGAACAAAATTATTTACCTATTTTATTCCTGAATAATTCTATTGATTAGTGATTTGTTTTACTCTATCCCTAAGTATAAAGAATACATTATCAAATATTTAGTATTATTAAATATAACTATACAGGCACATTGTTAGAATTATTGGCACATTTTACCATTATGTGCTTTTAGTGATAAGAAAATGCATAGATTTATCTGAAGTAATGTTTTAGTGCTTTCCTAGGCAAACATATAAACAGAAGATTATCTTTGTTTTAATCATCAACTGCTAAAAACCTCTCTTGAAGTCTAATGTCTGAGTTTATGTCTACATATATCCTCTGGATATATAATACTCCTATTTATATTCCTGATAATTTTGCTAAATTAATAATGAGTGATTTATTTTTGAGCATTTTACAAATGTGGTGCAGGGATAGCTATCACTCAGAAAACACAAATACACACACACATACATGCCATCCTTGGACATATCAATGTATAAAATGGCCAGCTAAGAGACGGACTCATTTTAGAAAATCAGTATACAAAGTTACATCACTGATTTTAAAGAACAAGAGTCACATGCTTGAGGTTGACAGCCTCATTAGAAACCGTTTGAAACATATTCCTTTCTTCTAAGGAATATGGTTCAAAATCATGTACAGAAAATATGTTAGCACGTTTAAGACCTAGTTATAGTCAAAACAGTCAGTGTCATTTTATAATTATATAGAATCATGTTTCCATTTTCTTCCTATTAAAACTATCAGGAGTTGGATTTGTAAGGGAAAAAGAAGGTAGAGCATTATTGTGGAAAGAAATTAGTAAAAAGCTTTAAAATTACATTATCATTATCATCATCAACATCATCACACCAGAGATGAAAAACCACTGGCACTGCAAGAAGAAATAAACCACTCAGGTCAGCCACTTTGCCAGATTTAGGGAAGAATGGTAATAGGGTGAGATGGTTTAAGGTTAAAGATGAGATGGTTAATAGGTTTAGGATGGATGGATATAGGCACAGCCTCTGTGTTGTACATGTAATATCATATTTCCAACTTCCAAGTGACAAAAAGAAGCTAATTTTATCAAGTGAGGTTTTTTGGTTTCAGCATTGACTTTTCTGATTCATATTTTAAGCTTCAAGTAGAAATTTGTATCAGAGATGAAAATGAAAAAAGTCTCCTGAGATAAAAAGTTATTCAGAGTCCCTATTTCAGGTTCTGCCCCAGAGATTTAGTCTTTCTGATTTGGACATTAAAAGCTCAGCTACCCACCAGGGGAGGCTGGCGATATTTTTGCTCCTGCCTGCAGCCCTAGCTTCCTCTGAGAAACAGCTGGTATCACTAAGTGATTAGCAAGGGACAAAATAAGAACTCCAATGAAATAAACTAAAGCCTTCTTTTTATTTCTGATTTTTTTAAAAAAGACATTTAATGGAATCTAAAAAATTAGACCAATGAATGAATATAACAAAACAGAAACAGATCCACAGGTATGGAGAACACACTAGTGGTTATCAGTGGAAAGAGGGAAACGGAGAGGGGTAAGATTATTTTAGAATAACTTTAAATGGAGTATAATCAACACAAATACTGAATTATTATATTGTACACCTGAAACTAATATAATAGTATAAATCAACTATACCTCAATTTTTAAAAAAGACAATATATTACATTGGAAAACAAGGCCTCTATTAACTAAATCAGAGAAAAGAAGAAAGTATGTCAACCTCTGGTTTGTTTTACACTTCTTTCAGCCTTGAAATTTCTGAGTAGGTTAGTTGCTGCATTTGCCAAGGGTACTAGGTGGCAGCAAAGAAGTCTTCCTGTGGAGATTTCAAGTCATTTAAAAACCAGTGACAGACAAATCAAAATCTCCTGATGGCAACAAAATGAACTGAGGCGGATCATTAGAATGTGCTGTATATTGATCCACTGCTGGATTACAGGCAGCGGTGAGGTCTGCAGTGAAAGGTGAGGACACTGGAAACACACTTCTCTTCCTATAGCCTGCTCACATTGGTCTGACTCAGTCAGATTTAGTTTATACATAAATTTTGTGTATAAAGTTATGACTTGACTAAGATGCTGTTACTAATGGAAATAAAGTACAGAAATTTATAAACGATTTTCTTTTTATAATAAAAATAGAAGCAGTAAGTTCCCCCTCCTCCATTATGACTTTACTGCTTCTGGTAAGTATTACTTTCCCAACGATTTAGTCTAGCTTAATTAAAAAAAATTGGCACAGACATTTTTTAAATGTTCAGGTAAAAGTGTCTGACAAATAATGTTTTGCTTTTTCCTAGGTGGGGTTTATATGTCCTATTTTCTTTGTATCTTTGTTTTGCATTACTTACTATATATTCAGGGTGCTCTTTTCTCTTTCTTTGCATTAATTTATTTTTGGTTGAGGTATAATTTACTTTGGGTGAAATGCTCAGCTCTTAAGAGTAACTTTCAGTCAAGTTTTGACAAATGCATATTAGGGCACAGTGTCTCTACCACACCAGAAAATTCTCTCCTGCCCTTTTTTCTCAACCAGAAGCAACTACTGACTCTATTCCTATTTACACAGATTAGTTTTGAATAATCTTGGACTTTATAGTAATGGAGTCATACAGTATATCCTTTGGCTGGTTCCTTGTATTCAGCATAATATTTCTGAGATCCACCCCATACATTGCACATGTCAGCACTTTGCTCCTTTTTTTACTACTTAATGGTAACATAACACAGTGTGTTTTTCTATTCTCTTGTTGATGGATATTGAGATATTTTCAGGTTTTTGTTGTTTCTATTGAGAAGAAAGCTGCTATGAATATTCTTTCCAAGGCTCCTACGGGCATATATTTTAATTTATTTTAAATAAGTACCTCAGAGCCTAATTGTTGGATCACAGGGTGATATGCTTAAATAAAGAAAACACTAGTTCCCCAAAGGGATGATACCATGTTTATATTCCTTCCAACGACATATGAGTTTTGGCAGTTTTGGCAGAGGTACCAGTTTTTGAAAAAAAAATGTTTAACAGTAGCTGTCATTGCGGGTAGGGACTAGAGATACAGTAGCAGGAAAATGAAACTGTTATTTTTTACATGTATCTTCCTGGGGTATTTTCCTTAATTTTTTTTAGACTTGTAAATGCATTACTTAAATAGCTAAATAGTGTTACTATGGGATTTGAAATTAATAGTCATAGTCATTTCTCTCTGTGTGAGAGAGAAAATGAGAAATGGAAATAAAATTAAAATACAAGGTTATACACAGGCAATCCTAGCTATACTATCTTAAATCTACAGAAACCAAAAACAAGCTCATGAGCAACGACTATAGTCTTCTACTTTGGATCAATCAGAACAGAGACAACATACACCTGTTCTTTGCCATTCAACCAACCAGTAGAGTGCTGAATTAGTTCATTGCAAACATTTATGTAGGAGTCACCTCTTCAAACTATCACAAACTCTGGGGGAAATTACAAGGACACAAAAGATGGGTTGGTAACTATAGAATACTTTCTTCTTTCTAGGTGCCATGACTGAACTATTGCACAATTTATTATAGGAGGCTGGATTCAAAGATAAGATAAGAAAGCACAAAAGACTTTCCAATGCCTAGAATTTTAATTGGCTAATGTCAGTTTCTCACCATACTCATTTGGTGAAAGTAAGTCACACAAACATAGCAAATTCAAGGAGTGAAGAAACAGTAGTTCAAAGGACAAAATCACCTATACTGGTCTATAAATTGTGAGCTGGAGAAAGAGTTGACAGTTACACAAAGTGGGGTTGTTGATCTTTGTTGCATCAAGAGACCAGTAATGGAAATGTGGGTGACAGGGTATTAACTTTTCAAAACATGTTTTGCTTTGTTTCACTAGTCACATAAACCATTTCTGTAAAATTAAACAGTTAGGATGTTAAAGTCATGTGAAAATGAAAAAATACACGGTATAATGAGGAAAAATGCAAGTTAGTCAAGTAGCAACTGAAAATATCTTGCTGTTATAAACATAAATACCTCAGAGACATCCTCCTGTCTCAGTCTGGTGTGTTAATTCCTCTAAAAACTTAAGAGTAAGTTTTCTCTAAGGGTGTCAAATAAAAAGGCTGCATGACCAGGTGGTAAAATGAATGACTCCAGACCTGTCTCTCTTGAGTTCTGATATTGACTCCAGGACTTGCTAATTAGTTCCACCTCAGAAATGTAACTTCTTTGAATATAGCACTTCCGACTTTTGAACAAATACTAAAATTGCAAAAGGAAAAAGACAAGAGAGTGGCAAGAAGCTAGTTTACAAGCTTTAAAAATTTTTTTGAATATGACTGAAGATGAATAGAGAAAATCTTGTTAATTTATGATTGTAATAGTCTAACAATTAGGGTTTGAAAGTATATTTATATATTACAGAAGTTAAATATTGGTAGAATTTTTAAAAATTATTTTCTACTTTTCAAGTTCTGGTAATCTTGTATCATAGTAAATAAAACCTATTTAGTATATGGCCTGATATTTCATCTTAGCCTTTTTAGTTGGCGCATATATAGGAGAGCAAAGCTGGAGATATTGAAAAGTTAATATTTTGGTATTACAAAGTATATGCACATGTGCATAAATGAAAATAAGAAACATAAGGCTAGGAACTTTCCTTCCAACAAGTATACCATAAGCTGCTTAACAAGTGATACTAGAGGGTTAATAATATTTTGATGCATTGTTTAACAGGAAAGAGATAAAAAAATTGAAATTTGATAAATATAATTCCTCTGCTTCTTCTACTGAGACTGCTGAGTGTTGAGGACATCCAAGGACAGTTACGATTGCTTCAGTGGAGCAGAGCTGTCTACCCTGGCCCACATCCGAGAAATCTTTTATTAAAGAATGCCTCACTTATTATAAATCATTATTCCTGTTCATGCACTGTTAGGAAGGAAGAATGACAGTCTATTGAAAGTGATACAAAGATCAGTGATTTCCTAAATCACAATGAGACAACATAGGGTTCTTACAGTGAATTCTGGCCAATTTCCTTGCACTCATCCCTATCATATAATAAGCTAGAACTGGGACAGCCATTATGGTTCAGAAACTTTTTTAAGTTGAGGTAAAATTGCGCAAGTTAAAACATCCTTATTTTTCCAGATTCTCATGAAGCATTTCACTTAAGCCTAAAGGAATGTGAGTCATACTTTTCCAATATATTTAAAAAAATCTTAACAAACATAAGATACTAGATACCTATTTGATATTTGTATATATATTGTCAATGAAAATCTTATGTAAATTTTATTATGCCAGGTATTATTATGCTTATGTTTAATATGGTTATTAAAATAGGAAGTTCATAGAAACATACCTGATATACCAAGTAAATTAATTTCTAGTTGTTTCAGATGATGTCATCCAGTATCAGTTTATTAGTTCTCCTTTCTTATAGCAAAATTACCCAGGGTGATATATGACCTTTGTTTACTTAATTCTATAAAAATATAGTAGCTAAACCTTCAATTTTGTGAACTCTTACAAGGTATAAAAATGTCCTGAGGACTGTGGCTTGCTGAGAGTGGGGAAGAAGATCCCACTGCCTTACAACAGTGAGACCAGTTTTGTCCCCAAACCAGGGATTGTATGTAAATATTTTACATGTTTATAATCTGAATATGGAGGATGTACAAAAATTAACTTCATTTGCATGAATTGCTTGGATTTAAGAGTCCCATGCTTGTTCTGGCACAAGTTAGAAGGAAGAGATGCCATGATTTCTTTAAAATGCAGTATTTGGCTTGTGTTAATTTCCAGGATTCTTTCTGTAGACATATATTGAGTTTAAAATTTTATATAGGGTTAATTTTAATCCAGTGCAACAGACTATAAAAGAAGAAAAAGGCACTGACATTTAGCTTATCTTTCTGAAACGTTTGGAAGTTATTTAAAAGTGTTTTTTAGAAATATTTAATTGTTGAGGTATATGAAGCTATGAGAATTTCACCCCAAAAGAATCATAATGTTGAGATAATATCTTTACAACTATGTAATTATTTAAGCATTATATATCTATTAGGACCTCAGGATTTTGTCTTTTATAACTTAATTGCTAAACATTACAGTGTTTTTAGACCTCTTTGATTTTTTTTTCACTTTATGTTTATTTTTATAAGCCTAGTTATAGTTTTATCTGTATTTAACAGAAAAATCTTAAAGTATCAGATATGAAGAAGTCAAGAAACGATAATGAAAATCAAACTTCTCTTTACTCATTTTACTCAATTAGGTTTGACAGGTTGATTTCATAATTTATAACACTCTTTTTAAGGTTTCATAATTTTTCAATCTATAGCTTTAAAAAAAAGATTGTTGCATGTTTCATCAGCTCTTAAGGAAGCAAACTTAAGGAAAACTACTGAGTAATGGCTAATATTGACCTGGGTATGCTTTATAATTTATAGTCATATATCACAAAATTTAAAGATATATATAGTTAAAATATATGAAACAAAATCATACGTAAATTTTTTTACAGTGATACACTAGATTTGGCTAGGTAATACTAGTTATGAAAAAAACATAATTTTACAATTATTTTGACTGTCCTGAGATAAAATTGTGCAAAATACAGTTAAACCTACATTCTGGATACAAACATTGAAGCAACATTATTGAATAAAAATAAAAATAAGTCTACCTCATTCCTCTCATAATTACAAGAGACTTATTATTGTCACAGTCATAACCAAAATTGTGCAGTAGGAACACACAGTTCAGGCTTTTGTTCTCCTTCTCAGGGTCTGCATTTGTGGGGGGGGGGGTGTGTGCATTTTAGCAATTCTAGAAAATGTGCATAGGTGGGGAAAATGCTCTCACAGATTTATGTATAAAGTATGTGATGTTAGATGGGTGGGTGGGCAGAGGTGGCTAGATAGTCAATTACTATCAACTTTTGGCTTACCTAATCCTTGAGGAATTATGTAGAAAGTCCTCTTTTTCTAGGAAATATTCATAGACTCGGTTTCTTCTAGTCCAAGGGTCTACAAATGTGTGCATGTGGGCTAAATCTAGTCCACTGCTTGGCTTAAAAGAAGAAGTTTATTGGCGCACAGCCACACCCATTCACTTACATGTCATCTGTGGCTGCCTTCATACTATTTACTACCTTGTCTTTTATAAAACTGTTGGTTCACCCCTGTTCTTGTATGTGTCTTGAAATCCATCTCACCTCCCACTCTATCCTCTAGCCCAAGTCACTTTCTCGTATCTATTTATTCATATACAATATTTAGTCAGAAATATGGATTTTAACACATTTACATTCAACATTTATTGTCTTCATGTTGTCTTTCTCACGTGTCAGCCTCAATAATCTAGCTATGTGTATAGGCAGTCAATTTCCCAGAAGGTCATTGGTAAGATATTGAGGAAATGTATTAGAATAACGAATATCAAATTATTTAATATATAGCACAAAGGTGAATAGTATTTCCTCTTCCTACCACTGTCCCGTGTGCCACATACACTTCTGTTTCATCTGCTCACTAAGTCATTTATATAACATTTCTCTATTGAGCTCATAGTGTGTCGGGTCCTCTGTTACTAGATATTGAGACTCTGCCATTGGACAAAATGTGTCTGCTTTGTAAGGAACTTACAGTGGACCAGAAAGACAAATGAGGAATGCAGAGGAATTGCAGTTAATACAGCACACTACTGAGGCCTCTAGGAGGAGATGCTAAACCCAAGCTTTGAGCTTCTAAAAATGACATGTACATTAGGACCTTGTGAATATAAGAATCTGTTAAAGTTAACAAGATAAAAGGAAATAGTAGAGAAAATGGCACTTGCAGGGATGTGGACGCCAGGAAGACGATGAAGTAAACAGGGAACTAGTGGTTCCACAGGTGGAGAATCCGATGTGAGAGGGTGAGTGGTTAGAGACTCCCCTGGAGACAAGGAGGTCCACACAGCGACACGACACTGATGGACCGATAGCGGATATTCGCTATGTAGTTACAGTCTGGGTAATGGTCAGACTCTCCAGCCAGTCTGTATTTGTTATTATTAATTTAAAATCCTTTAGAAATCTGTCCTAAATAGGGTAACTAGAACTCAGAGGCAATTTAAATGAAAGCTTCTGGCTGTCATCTGCACAGAGCAGACACTGACTCTGAAAAGGGGCATTGTTAAAAAGAAACACAATAAATTTGGCTTTAGGAGTCTCTTTCTCTCTCTGGCAAACATAAACACACAGTATACAATGACACACACATTTAATAAGAATCAAAGGTTTCTGATCCTACTCATTCTCTTAACTACTCAATAAACGCCAATAGGTCTCTAGATTTCAATGCTGTTTTCTATGGAAACTACAGAAAAAGCTTCTAGCTTAAAATTTATATGACATCAGCACTGTCCCATGATGTTCCAGATACGAAACTATTTTTGTCACTGATGAAGTTATTTTAATTAATAAATCAGTAGGTATTTATTAAGTGCCTGCTATACCATTACTGCTACTGACTTACCTCCGCTCTCTCTTTCTAAACAAGTAATATAATTTAAAAAATCACCAGAATACAAAAATGAGAGGTGGAAAAGTGGATTACACTGAGGTACAACCAAATTTGATTCTTTCTGTATCACTTTTGGTAATCACTAAGCATTTATATGGAACCTGGTTTATGTTATCAGCGATGTTAGCAGAGAGCCGTACAGATGACCTTGTTCCCAGGACACAGGGAAAAATGGCTTCAGTTCTTCAGGTCTAGCTGGTATTTCTTTTCTTGTTTTTCATGCTTTTCTCCCTTTACACTCTACTAGATTTGGCTACTACATCATTTCCAGTCTCTATTTTCCCATTTACTTCCCACTGCTATTTGCAATCTGTGCAGGTCACCTAGGGAAGTCCCTTTGACAAAGACAAACTGCCTACATCTCTTACCTAGTAAGCTGCTACAATGTTTTAGGCAACTGAGTGAAAAAAACAATTTATTTCCGTACATATAAAAAATACTATTCCTATAATACCTTTCTAGTTCTTCATTGTTGGGCGGCTAGAGGTAGTAGAAACTTTCTCTTAATTAAGGGACTGTAGGAAATTGATTTTTACAGCTCTTAGCATCCTTATGTTTATGGAGAAGGCGACTCTTGAGGTTCTTGGTTAAAACGACTCTACATTTGAAAGTAAATCTACGTAACTTAATACCGATCATAAAAGCAACAGTGCATGTTACTGTTTATTAGAGTACAATGCTGTTCCGGTCATTTTAAATTTATCGTTCCATTTAATTTCTACCAACTCATTTGGCAGCTCCTGTAAGAATCCAGTGGAAAGAGAAGTCAGCTGACTTGCTCAGGGCCGACACAAGCACACACCAAGCTGACCCCAGGAGACTCACTGATTCTTGATTTAGATGCACGTTGTTCACAGCACTTCCAACTATTTTTGATCAATTTAGTGTAGATTCGTAAAAAGAGTTAGTTTTATATTAAATCAAAGTTTAAAAGAAAATAAACTATTTATTGCCATTCTTTGGAAGAAATTGCAAAGGCTTCCACTTTGTAGTAAAACCACAAAGTATGACTGATCTCAGTGGTGCTTATTCTATGACTCTCCATTTCTTCTCATGTGAAACAGACGCAGGATACAACAGAACAGGGTAAATGCACGAACGCATAGCACGATGCCTGACACAGGAAGACTTGCTGAAGCGAAAGTTTGCCTTTATTGTGCTAGGCAGTTGAACAGTGATGCTGAGAATATTATCCCTCATAAAAATTGTCAAATGGTATACATGTAATCTTTTAACTTTCATATAGTTTCACCTTATGAGAAGTTGTAACCTGAAAAGAATGACCAATCTTAATAAGGAATGTTTTAGATTGTTTCACAAATATAATGAAAGTTAATCTTCAAAATAATGAGTTTGTTCCCTTAGACCTCTAGTGGTAAAATTATTAACTGGTAGATTAGTATTATCCATATGACTGACATTATAAAAAGACAAAAAATAATGATTTTATTTAATAACAAATAAAAGCTATTATTTTGATCTAATTCAGCCAAGGTAATTAATTTTCTCTTGGCATAAAAGATGTTTCCATTTTCACTATTAACTGTTTCTGTGAAACCTATCTTATACCACACCCATTTAAAGATTCCCCCCACTCCTCTAATGGAGGCACTGGAGGTTGAACCAGGACTTCATGCACGCCAAGCGCGTGCTCTACCACTGAGCGATACCTCCACTCCCACATTCTACATCCATTTTAAAAAGGTGTTTGCTGGAAGTTCCTGATCATAAGATATAGTAAAGAGTTGACTATACCTTTGGTTATGATGAGAATAACTGTTTATACATTGGTAGGCTTTAAATAGTTCTTTAATGGAACTGAAAATATATTTTCTAAATAAATCTTTATTAAAATCTTGAATTTACCATTATTGTTATAAAAGCAGTTTTAACATTCAACAGCTGATTGTTCAGGGCCTTTACAGAAAGTCCTATTAATAGCTTTTATTTTGTATATATTTTAATACAAGTTTCCTGTAATTCAGAATTTAATGATATTTTATTGATAACAAAATTAGACATAATGAAAAACATCACCCCAAAATAATTACTCCAGTGCAATGAATATTGTAAATGTATTTTTAAAATATTATATCTAGTTATAGTTTATAGATTTTAAAATACCTTATAAAAAAGGAAATATTTATTCAGTGACTTTTTTTATCTTTTACTTACTAGGAATGGAAACGTCTCTAATTTGCAGTATCAGATATTATGCCTTATAGTTTCTTTTATATTTTGAACTGAAAATGTGTTTTGGCTTATAAAAGTCTGAATTTCTCTACTGTAGGAGATTAACCCAGGTTGGTGACTTGGAAATATACAAGAATGGGAAAATGAGAAGCAATTAGTAAAATTATTTCACTTTTTATTCATTTTTTCTGATTATAATTATCTCTCTTATCTTCAGAATAATGTGCCATTTATTTTTATTATAATCTTGTTTACTACGTTTTAACATCATATTCATCAATGGTTCTTTTATTCTTCATTTTGGAAGAATTTTCAGCTTTTCTATTCATTATCATTGATTTGATTTTCCACAGAGTAAATGCCTCATTTGACTGACTCCTAGGCAAATTTTAATTTTAGCTTTGCATTTTCACTTTCCTTGAGCTCTTTCTATAGTTTACTTGCCTTTCATGCCACCCATTTTCTTTCATCTTAGCCTGAAATTTTATATGACATTTTGCTTTCATTTCATAGAAATGATACTGCTTTATATTTTTTAGAAGATACCAAATATCTTTTCAAACATTTCTTGCACCCTCCTCCCAACAATGAATCACTTTTGATCTGTTCTTCATAAAATATGCATGACTTTCCCTTTTTAATTTTGTTCTGTAATTTTTTTTTTCCTTTCTGGTACTTGTTCTAGAATGAGACGAGCTCAGTCCATAATAGGTGTTCATAAAGGGCGCATGCACCACACCCACTCACAGTCCTGTGGATAACAACAAAATCCCTGTACAAACTCAAGGGGCAGCCAGTGGTGCCCAGCCACTCTTTCAATATTCTGTATGTATGACACTCAACTAGTGTATGTTAATAAACGTGCTAGAGGCACATCGTTGTTTGTCACTGTACTGAAATACGAAACTTGGCTTATTCCTCTTCATTATACACTTAGCTCCTTTTCCTGACCTGTAGCTTCATTAGAACACCTTGCTTATTAAAAACACATTGCTGGCCTGAAACTCATTTTGCCAATTACATACCTACCTAGGCCCTTGTACTCAGAACAATACACACACACACAGTTTTCATATAGTTGAGGTTTCACATGAAGGTAGAAGATATAATATTGATATGAGTATGGGAACAATTCTCTAGTGATTTCATAATCTATTACCAAAATCTCAAAGAGAATTGTGAGTTTTCTGTTTGGTTCTGATCTTGATTCTAGCAAGCAAGAATGCAGTCAGTGGGAAAGGACAAACACTCCCATAAGCTCTTTTAGGTTGAGCAGTTTGCGTTGCTTCAGGTGGTAGAACTTTTTTTTTAATCTAACTATTGTCTCTCTCCATTCAATTTTGCTAGAACTCAAAGGTTTAAAAAACACTAGTGATAATTTGGAAGTCATGACTACTAACCAAGCATCATTTTAAGCAAATCTGACTTTAGACAAAATTTCTAATAATAAAGCCATATTATAAATATAAAGTAAGGTGTATTTGGACAGTTTATCTTATAAACATTCTTTGAAATACATGTAGATATTGGGACAAAAATATTTATGGCTATTTTTTTATTCCACTGGGGCTTTTTCTCCTTCAAAATGCAGGGCATAGAGGATAACAAGGAAATAGTGACATTGAAACTATGATGTTATTTTGAGTAAATGGAGACTAAAATCATAATTCAAGACAACAAGTCAGTCAGGATTTCAGCAAAAGAGCAAAGAGAAAATTGTCACAAGTCCACTTCTCCCATATATGTTTAAGAAGGCAGAAAAGGCAAAGAAGTGTCATGCACAAATTCTTTCCTGCTACTGTTTTTATCTTGAAGCAAAATACTTTCCTAGAAGCCGTCCTTTAAAGAGCATTTGTTAGAGCTTTGTCACTTGTTCATCCATAAATGCAGAAGAGTTTGGATAATTGAACATGACAGCTCGGAGTGGCTGCTGTTGGAAAACTGTAATCCTATCCTGCTGCCTAATTTAAAGCTGAAGAGTTGTATGCGAAAACTATTTCTGATGGGTTTGCTCTGTCTCTACCATTTTTTCCATGAGTAAATTATTTTAGTATATTTTTCTTCTTGGGCATCTGCTTTTCGATATAGGAGAATTCTTTTAAAGTACATAAAATAATTGACATACAATAGAAAAAATTCAGATACTTGATATATACTGGGGAGGGGAATTGGGGGAGGGGAAAAATTCAGGAGAATTCTTGATGCACTTAAAATCTCACAAGCAGATGCCTGATTTAAGAGATCCATAGTTTAAACATTACTAGAAATAGAGTATTTTTCCATTTTGATAAATTGGGAGATTGATAGCTGGGCAGTACAATATGTACTATGGGTTCTGAAATATTAATGCTGTTCTACATAGTACATTTGGTTTCTTTTTAAGTCATTATAGCCTCTTTGATTTCTTGGGATTCCTGACTCACTAGGCATCATGTTCAGATGCTCTTGTTCCTAGAACTAACCATTTAACCACATATTGGCATCAGTCAGTTTAAAAAGCAAGACTTGAGAGTACTTGTAAAAAGGTACTTCGTTGTGGAACACATGAGATGTTTCAAAGGCACTATCAAATCAACAGTGTACACACCATACCTACAAAATGTTTTATGTCAATTGTATCTCAATAAAAAAGAAAAAAAATCCTGATAACCAATAGTCATAGAAATGTCTCTCTTTATCCAGTAATTTGTAAATATACTGACAAAAGAAACTGGGACTATGTACTATATTCATTGCCAATTTTATTTGGCATTTGTGTGTAGGAGTGTGTGGTTTCAACTTGACTTGAGTAGCATTCACTTCTTTCTGAAACATCATATGGTGAAAATATTTGCAAACTATGCGACTGACAAGGGCTTAATCTCCAAAATATACAAACAGCTTATACAACTCAATATTAAAAAAAAAATCAACCCAATCAAAAAAAGCACAAGACCTAAATAGACATTTCTCCAAAGAGGACATACAGATAGCCAATAGGTACATAAAAAGATGTTCAACATCACTAGTTGTTAGAGAAATGCAAATCAAAACTACCATGAAGTAACAAATCATACTGATTGGAATGGTCATCATCAAGGTCTACAAAGAATAAATACTGGAGAGGGTGTGAAGAAAAGGAAACCCTCCTACACTGTTGGTGGGAATGTAAATTGGTGCAGCCACTATGGAGAACAATATTACTCAGCCATAAAAAATAATGAAATAATGCCATTTACAGCAACATAGATAGACCTAGAGATTATCATACTAAGTGAAGTAAGTCAGACAAGAAAGAGAAATATCATATGATATCACTTACATGCGGAATCTTAAAAAAATGATATAAATGAACTTATTAAAAAACAGAAATAGACTCAGATATTAAAAACAAACTATGGTTCTAAATGAGAAAGAGTAGGGATAGGGATAAATTGAGAATTTGGGATTAACAGATACATACTACTAGATATAAGATATATAAACAACAAGGACATACTATATACCACAGGAAAATATATTCAGTATCTTGTAATAATCTATAACAGAAAAGAATCTGAAAATGAATTTATGTATACATTATATATATATATGACTGATCACTTTGCTGCACACCTGAAACATTGTAAATCAATTATACTTCAATTAAAAAAAATTAGTAAATAAAACTGCTTATGGTAGAAAATATATTAGTATTGATCTATTGGTACTTTCATTTCTTTAAAAACAATTCGGTCAATATATATCTGATTAAGATTACTGTTTGTTTCATCATATGCCTATTACATAATGGGGGTAAAATAATAATTTTTATATTCCTAGGAGAATACATTCCCCATGGTTGTTATGCTCCAATAATTCAGTTTTTATCCTCATCCTAGTAATATCAATAAAGAATAAAAAGATTCCAAAATAGGTGAAGCATAGCCTAAAATAAGGGATAAATTGGGAATCTGAGATTTGTAAATATTAACCACTATATATAAAATAGATTAAAAAAACAAATTTCTTCTGTGCGGTACAGGTAACTATACTCAATGCCTTGTGGTAGCCTATGGTGGGAAAGAATATGAAAAGAAATACTTGTATGTATATGTATGACTGAGACATTGTGCTGTACACCAGAAAGTGACACATTGTAACTGACTGTACTTCAATAAAAATAAATAAATAAATAAATTCTCTTCTATATTAGAAGGCAACTAAAAAAAGATTATCAGCATGATAATTATATAGTTTCACAAATAACATAGATAACTTGGAATTTCACATTTTGGAAGCATCTATTTAACTTATAAACTGCAATGTTGCAAAGTTGTGTTTTATTGGAGTTTCATGATTCATGTCCTTCTCTAAACTCTCTATAGCTTTAATTACATTCAGAATACTAAGGTTGGCTGGTTGTCAGAAAAAAAATGTTCAGTAAAGAGTTTTGCAGGGAGGGCATATAAGTATAATTCATTTATTCTGTTAAAGTTCCAAATGTTCAAAGAGTATTCCCTATGTAATATAAATATTTAGAACTATCTGCCTGTGATAACAAACTAGATCCACATTTTCTACAAAATTGCCAGGAAGTCCTGCCATTATCTCATGGCACCTATTTTGAAATACCTCAAAGGACTTCCAGGTTATCTCACATTTGAATATGAGTCTTATGCCCACTCTACTACTGTTCAAGGTGCCACCAGCCAGGAAAGTCAGATCATCACAAGAGAACCTTCTGAAACAAAACTCCATTACTTTTAGAGAGCCAGACCACCTGGTCTCTATTGCTTTGAGTTACATCTCTTCTTTGTCTGCTTTGCTGTAAACTATGTGAAAACCACAGTCATCTGATGAAGAAAGGGGTAGGCTATATTGTCAGTTTTTCTGGACCAGAGTCTTCATTTACCATAGTCCTCAAAAGGAAGAGTCCTGACGTCACCCTGGTAGTCCAATACTAACCATCTCTTGACAAAGTCTCCTAGTGACACTCATCAGTCTAACTAACGTAGGTCTATAATAATTCCTCTAGGTCATGGGGATTCTTCAATAAATGTTTTTCAATGGTACACTCTGTCAAGTAAACTCATGAAAAAAAAATCCCAGTGAGGTATAGTTATTCGGTTAAAAATTTTAGTTCAGACACATACTAATTTTCCTTAAGGTCACAGATGTAAGTAGGTAAGAACGATTCCCAGCATCTGCCATTGGCTGAGCAGAACCATGAGTCCCTTGCAATCTGAGCCCTCCCTTGGACCTCAGGGTAAGCCTGCCACCAGACTCATCCCATTACTTGATGGGGATATTTGACCTCAGAGAATCCAGCTGTTTGTAGTCATCCAACTTTAACGATGAGAACTCTACTTCATCAGACATATTTAAGTAATTTGGGTTTTGGTTTTTGTTTTGCATTTAAACTGGTCTTATTTCTCAATCTTGTTGATGAAGAGAAACTCAATTCTGATACCTCAGAGTTAGTCATTTTCCATATTAAATATTAGTCAGTTACATGTTAATTAATTACCTTTAACATAAATACATAGTTCTGCTGTTTCTCTCCATTCTTTTCCTTCAGCCATAGATTCTAAGGTCTTAAATGTCTCACATGCTATCAGCGATGATCTAGCTTCTACCTTCCTTCATCTATTCACTAGAGTTTCTTCACAGACCTACTGAAAGTTTTCTGGCTTAATTGTCTTTTTTGGGTACTTTGCTTATACAACATGCTGAAGGCCATGGTCCCTGTTACTGAGGTGTTACTATGTGTCCTTCTCAGCTCATCCTTTGTCCCTTTCACACAGGCTTTCTGTAGCCCACTCTTAAGATATGTAGAAAATTTCTGATTCCATTTATACCACATCCAGTCCATGGTTAGAAAAGGTTCACTCTTCAGTCCATCTGTCTAGACAGTTTCTGCAATAGCCTCAAAAATGCACCTGTATTTCCCCAAATTATGTCCTAGCAATGAGAAATAAACACCTCTGACTTGGGGTGCCCCCCACAAAGATTTGACTGTCCTTTCCTATCCAGCCTCGTCTGACCAAGTTTAATACCATTCAAAATGGGGCACAGAAAGAAGTAGACTTAACTCCAGCATATTAATTCTTTGGTCTTTGCCTTTATCCCTTGGAAAATGAATCTTATTTAAAAAAATTGTTGGAGACCTGGTTCTTAATATCCTCCTTTTATACTAAACTTCTTGATGAAAGTTGAATTTGCAGTTCGTTGTTCTTGATCTGTATGACTTAATCGTAACTTTAAAATAAAACTTCTTCAATGCCAATAATATCGATAGAAGTCCTTTATAATCAAAATTGTGCAAATTCCTGGGATATATTTACCATGTTTAAATGAGGTTGAAAATTTGTCTTTTCTATAGCCCTAAATATAAAACGAATGTCCAACATTCCATATTTATATAAATAAATGATTGAATAAACACTAAATTGAGGATGAGACACATAACTCATGTAGAATAACTCCAAGTTATTTATGTAAGTACTCCATCACTCTCAAGGTGATAGAAAATAACTCCTCACCTCTTAAATGTGAGCTGCTCACAACATGGAAAGAGAGAAAAAGAGTATCTTTTCATTGGAGACACTTGACAAACACCTCAGTTAGGTGATCGAGGTCAACATCGACATTAGTAAGTCATGGTGATAATACGAACCTTTGACATGTAATGAAAATGGCCCTTTCTCTCTATGGTTTTCATCCCCAAAACATGTAAGCCCCGCCAAATTATGAGAAAAACATCAAACAAATTCCAATTGAAGGAAATGCCACAAATTATCTGACCAGTAATCCTCAAAACTGTCAAGGTCATCAAAAACAAGCATGTTTTGGAGAATGGTGGAAGAAAGGGGAGCTGTGAATAATCTGACACGTTGAGAGCATTCAAGTCATTCGGTTGAGTAGTGACAGTTAAGGTGGAAAAGAGTATAGTTTATATTAGTTTGGCAGGGACCAAACGGTGATCCTTTATATACTATTCCCAGAGGTTTGAGCTTCTTTTCTTATGGAGCTGGCTCTCATGGTTAAGCTGCAGTCTATTGTGCAGAGATATACGGATTAGAAAACACAGCAGAAGTAGTAGGCTGAAGCAAATTGATTAAGAGATGATAAGTATGTGGAATATAACTGAATTATCTGACTTTTTCCCTTTCTCAAAGGTTTCTACTTCAGTTTGAGTAAACATGTTTATCTCTTCATTGTACGCAGCTGAGTAATTTCTCTAATGGTATCTCATTTGAAGTCTTTTCTCCTGGATCTACTGTTTAGAGTCTGCTGGACAGGGACTGTCACATTTCCACGCCAACCCCCATTATCCCTGACTGCAGTGTTAGCCATATAGAACTAAGCATACAAGCAGTACGTCCTATTGTTACTCACATAACAGATAAGCTTTAGGACAATAAGTTTGCATGCATATGTAAACTAACAATTTTTTTGTAATTTGTACTATTTACCTGATATGAACAGTTTTGGCTATTTTTAAATTATTCTCAGGTTGAAAGTAATCTTTACTTTCAAATGTTAAAAAAAATTAATGGGATAATACTTAGACTTCTGTTGTTACACTAATAAAATGACAACAAATGTTAGGGCTTACCCAGCAAAAAAAAAAAAATTCCTGGCCTTTTTTATCCAACTCTTTCAACACAACAGCTATCTCTTTGTTACCTTCTTAGTTTATAAGTCATATTACTGCATACTGAACTAGGTTTTAAAGCAATGATAGCTTAACAAAAGACGCTATACTTGATATGGACTTAGGATATTACGTGTTCATACATTTTTAAATAGGTCTACTGGTCCATGAACAAGGGATATTTGTTTTGTTTTCAAGTTCGGCTATACTTATGTATCTGCAGGCAAGACATTTCATCTCTGTGCTCCTTAAATAACACATTTATAAGGGAAAAGGTGTAAACTAGATGACTTTTCAGTTTTCTTCTTATTTTAATATTTTATGATGTGTTTAATGAATAACAAAAAGATCCATTTTGGTCATTGTGATAAGAGATTAGTAATCTTTTAACATATTTATTTTTAGCCAATTTTTGATACATGTAATTTTAAGGCCACAGTTAATTGATAAGTTTACATCATTATCAGGCTTAATCATGCTGAGTGAAATGTAAATATTGAGATTAGTTTTCTTCCTGTAACTGAATTCATTGGCAGTCTTATTTCACAATGTATCTCAAGGCTATTATCAATATACCTGATCAAGACAATGAAGTACTCCATGATGGAAAAAACTAAGTATATTAGACAAACCTAGGCTTTTATTTGCCCTTTTTTTGTACAAAATATTCTCCAAAGATTACTGGTTAACTCTTACAGAAGATACAATTTAACAGAAATGTAGCTGTAGATTTGGTAAGAAAATATCAAAAAAAATTTATAAGTATCTAAGAAAATAAAACAATTTCCTTAATTACATGGAGAAGAGTTTGCACTGGAGATTTCATTTCGTTAAAACAAATTAAACTTAGTGTTCTTTCCAGAGTGGGTAAAAAAAGAACAGTCATATTAGTTCTGGAAGTACTGGGACTATCTTTTGACACAAAACTATCGAGCTGCTGTTAGGGTCATACTGATGCTTCAGAAAATATTAAAAAACTAGCATCAGAATTCAAGGACCATGATAAGGGAATTTCCTTCTCTCACTCTTTCCCTCACCTTCTCCTCATGAGATGGCTTGTATTACCACACAAAACCAGCCACCATTGATTGGCTATTCCAAACATCAAGCAACAGAGCATAGGAGGGAGCTTAAGTCATGACATTTACAAACTGACCAAGTCAGAGAGTACATTGATTCTGTTCCCTGTAATCTTAGACCAACTAAGGAGCAATCTTCATTGTGATAAATGTCTATTATTTTCTACCTACCAAATTTCCATTCTATTTTTGACAAAAAGTCTATCATACTGTGGGGAACCATTCTCCCCACTCTGAGTATAGGGTTCCTTACAAAATTGACATTGACTCTAATTCCAGTTCCTGGGTTGGATCAAGAGTCAGACTTAAGCCAACAGCACATCCTTGTTGCCTAAATTCATGGATTGGTACACGGACCAGTGTGGGCTACTTACTGTCAGGCCTACAATTTCACTGAAACTTTCAGTAAGCAAAATCTCTTTTCTGCATGGATGGCTGGAAAAAATAAGATGTAGGCTGGTGCTGCTGCAGCCAACTTCCCTAGGAAGTCATAATCATCTGCTTGTGAGTGAAGAAAATACAGAGGAAATAACCCAACTATGCCTGAACTTTTCAAACAGAAAAAGAAAATAAACTCCCTTTTGTTTAAGCCACTTAAGTAGGGTGGTTCTAACATTTTGCAAATACAAATTCCTCACTAGTACTCTTTAGATAACTAATATTTATAACTTAACATTTCCATCCTTATTGTGAAATGTATTCATCTAACTGATTTTACTTTGTGTTAATTATTGTTAAATGCAAAATTTTTTCTAAAGGCCCTTATAATACTCTGTTATTGAAGAATACAAAAAAAACACCCACAAGCACATAGTATATAATCATTGAGAGAGTTTTTCAAGTATTTTAAAACTCATTTGGCAGAGAACATATTAATAAAACATTTATTAACTTACATAACTTAAAGAAATGATTATAAATATTTGTTAATAATCAGAAAATAAATTGATTTGCTGGTGGATTTGAGTTTTAATATAATCCAAAAATTAACATTCTATTTGAAGGAGTATTCTGAATTCAATTATTTATTTCTGAAACATATGAACTTATTTAGTAGGATTTCATTTCTAAGTAGAAGAATAGTAAAGGGAAAGTGCATACAATATTATCTAGTGAAGCATTAACATACACAGTCTCCAAAGGGGGGAAAAAAAAAAGAAAACCTCCAACTGATTCTTTCTGCCTTGAGAAATAGCACTTTTATTATAATGTAGCAGAAACTGAGCTACATATAAAACCTTCCAGCCATAGAGAACATTATTTAACACTGAACTTGAAATAGTATCTGAATCCTGCCAACACAGAATTTTTCCCATATTTTAACTATTGTAGCTTTTTCAGCTTCAAAGAAAACACATCCTCAGCAACCCCCATTATGGACCTTTCCTTGGGATGGAGTGAAACTGACACACTAATGGAAGGAATAGTTGTAAGTTGTTACTGAGTAGCCTGGGGCTAAAAAGCCAGTGCTGGACAAACTCCTATTATCTACCCTCTCCAAAAATAAGTACGAAGCCAAACGATTATTCATGCTCTTCACTTCAAAATTATGTAGGCAAAGCTAAGGAAGTGAAGGTCCTTGATTTAGTTTTTAAAAGTCTTTGAATCATGTCAATAAGCTTGAAATACCAAGAAAAACGGGATACATGTCAAGCATTAAGAGAATCTCAAACCAAAAATGTATCCATTATCATAACATGGTTTCCTCATGTATTACATGTTTCTCAACGTCTCAGGCAATTCTACACCAGGAACATCCCAGCTTCTTGCTTTTTAAAAACCCTGATTTGTGGTCTACTGTGGTTCCAGAAACTCTGCATCTCTTGGGGTGGAGGATGTGAATTGTTGTTATAAACCCTGAGGAAATTCTTATTCCATCGACTCAGAAGTGACTAAGTCAGCTGCACTGTCCTGATTTTGTACCAACTTTACCCTCAACTTCTAGAAAGCCCACACTCAAACAACCTGCTGTTCAGAGTCTGTCTTTTAAAAACCAAATTAGGTCTTTTGTACATCAACTGATGAAAGTTAAAATTATTACATCATGATGTTGCTTATTATCCAAGAGTTTGCTCAGACAGTATCAATATCTTTGTCTTTGAATGTTTTAAAATACATTCAATATATATTTGAATATTTATTTGCATTTTCCCTTATATAGTAAAATGGTAGAAGAGGGAAATAAAAACTATTTGCGAAAAAATATTCTATGTGCAAAAAGATAAAAAACAGTATATATTCCAAAAAGAGTGATACTTTAACCTCACCCTGAAACTTGTATTATGTTCAAAAATAAAATCAGTGATTAAAGCACATGCTAGAAATATATCTTTCATGTTTCTATTTAACAGGCAGATATATTTGGTGATTTCATAAAGCATTTGTTTCTTGGTGTTGAAAACTCATTTTTTTTCACTTTTGGCAATTTTATATTTTATACAAATATTTTATATTTTATTTCAGATGTCTTTTTCTTCAAAATATGTTATGTAAGAAAGTGGAGAATCATCTGTATATTTAATATTGAGACTATTCATTCAGTTATTTACGCCTTGGACAAAAACGTCTGCTAAGCATCTGTCTGTTTTAGAAGTGGGATGAACTACAGTAACAAACCAGAAGAAAGGCCCTGTACACACAGAGCTTGCATTCTGATTAGGAAAATGCAGGCATTAAACAATCACCTGAATTGCTATCAGGTCTGATATATGCTAGGAAGAGGGAAAAAACAAACCAAGACATTCTGTAGTGGGTAGACTCTGTGATGAGAATACTTTGAGTAGAGACCTAAAACAAGTGAGGGAGGGACTCATGTGTACATTCCAGGAATAACAGAGACAAAAGCTTGTGAGACAGGGAATTTCACAGCATGACTGAGGGACAGCAGGGAGGGAGACCAGTGTAGCTAGAAGAAGGTGAACAAGAGGGTGGAGAAGAAGATTATGAAGTAAGGGGGTATAGGAGACCAGCTCACAGAGCAACCAAGAGTCCATGATGAGAACACTGATTTTCACTAGTCTGAGTGAGATGGAAAGCTACTGGAAAATTTGGAGCAAAGTGAAAATTTAAATTTGATATATATATTTTTTAAGATTTCTGTGGTAACTGAGTGGAGAGTAGCCTGGATAAGTGCAAAGATGAAGGTAGGAAGACCTGTTATGAGATTATTGAAAGAATCCAAGTGAAAAATACTGCTGGCTTACATGGGTGGTTACAGTAGAGATAGTGAGAAATGGGTTCTGGATACTTTCTGTAACATTATTTTGAAAAACTGCTGATGAATTAGATGTGCAATGTGGAAAAAGGTAAATGATGTCTTTCATAATTTTTCTCTATACATCTTAAAGATGGGAGTTGCCAGTTACTGACATGAGGAACATAGTCAGCCTAATAAGATAACTTGGGGGATGCGGGCGGCATGGTACAAAACATTTCATTGCAGACATGTTACATGTGAGATGCCTATTCAACAAAGGTGGAGATGCCCGGTAGACTAATAGTTGCATGAATGGTTTTTCAGGGGGAGAGTTTGGGATGGAAATAAAACTTTGTGATCAGCCTCAAATAAATTATATTTAAAACCAAGAGATGAGACATACTCACCCAGGTAGTTAATGATGATAGAGAAGATATCCAAGAATTGATCCTGGATAATCTAAAGTTTAGAACTTTAAAAACATGAGGCGAAATCCTTAAAGGAAACAGAGAAGAAATAAATACCAGGTTGAAGAGAAAAAAGAGTGATGTATCTCAGTAGTCAAGGACCAAGATGATGAGGAAAGAGTCAAAAGTGCTGTTGAGGCTTCCACGTCTAAGTTACTGGGAGACTGGTGACAACACTATTTATGACACTGGGCAAAGGAGAGGAGAAATCTGTAACATATCTGGAGGACAAACCCAAAGACAACATGTCTCTTTCTCAGGGCTCAGGACGCCTTTCATTTGATGTGCCAATACAACCTAGCAAAGACAGCAGTTATTATCAAAATCTGTTGACTAAGAGGTGTCAAGTCAGCAAATGTTCCTTTGATAAAATTAGGTCATGATTTATGTGATAGATAATGGGCGGATAGCAGTATCTTAACTAATATGTAAAGCTGAATTTTTGCATACTATAGTATCCTTGCTTCAGTCGCATCCTTTTATCTCCTCTACTTTGGATCTGTTACACAAAGATAGATAGGACTATTACTGATTGTTCTACTTTGAATTAGAATGCCTTTGGTAGTAGTTCAGATACAAAACAACAGAAAGGAAGTAAGTGTTGGCATTTAAAAATGGACACTTTCATACAAAAAAAAAGAGCACTTTGAAAGTATACAACAATTAACATTTTTTAAAGGTGATTCCTGAAATTTTAAAGATATTTAATTGCAAAATGTCAGTAGCACATGTGGTGGGATTTGACTGATAAACAGGTACAAGCCAAATGAGCCTTACTAGACTTTCACTGTTTTCTAAGTACAGAGAACTGGTTTACCCACGCACTACTGGGGCAGTAACGTGGGTTATAAAACCACTAACAGTGAAAAGCGTCACTCCCGCTCCCAAGTTTACTGATTACATTACTTACAGTGGCAGGAATTTTCAAATGCTATTTTGTGAGTTTAAATAGTCCCTTGGAATCTTAAAAAAAAACAGCACACACACACACACACACACACACAAAACAGAAACAGACTCAGAGACATAGAACACAGACTTGTGGTTGCCAGGGGGATGGATAAACAAGATTGTACTGTGTAGCACAGGGAAATATATATAGGATCTTGTGGTGGCTCACAGCGAAATAGAATGTGACAATGAATGTTTGTATGTTTACGTATAACTGAAAAATTGTGCTCTACACTGGAATTTGACACAACATTGTAAAATGACTATAACTCAATAAAAAAAGTTTACAAATCAATCAATCAATCAATCAATAGTCCCTTGGATTTCTTGATCAAATTTCCAAGAATTTCACTTAGGAAAATAAAATGTCAGTGCTTCCCACAGAGCAGTAAGGATTTTGAATGAGAACAGCAAGGACTGGGTTTATTAACTCACACTTTAGCACAGCTGACTCTGTGCTCCCACGTATCTGCAAGCTGGCTATTACTCAAGCACTTTCTAGCGAGCTCTGACCTGTACTGAGCTCTAAAGAAGTTTTTCCAGTTTCTTACTGATATTTTCAAGTAAGATTTCATCCCGAACCCAATACAAAAAAAAAAAAATTATTTCCCTCCTTCCAAAATAACCTTCATTTGATCATTTCCTCATATAATAAAATCAACAACATCCCTGGGTCTTTTGCTTAAAATTTTAGCATCTTTGATTTCTCCATTTCCTGTTGGTACCCTACACATCTTCCAAAAGAATTCTTACCAGTTACTTCATTCAATTTACTAGAAACTCTCTTTAATTTAAAAACTAATTTCAATAGCCTTTTATCATATTATAAACGTATTGTATGTTACTTGTAGAGGATTTAGAAAATGCAGATAAGCCAAGAGATAAAAGTAATGCTTACTCATAATTCCACAAACCAGAGAGAATTACCATTAACATTATGCTGTTCATCAGTGCAATATTTAATATTCATATTAATGTATAAAATTTATAGAATCATTGTATATATTGGTTTAACCTGGTTTTCAACGTTCTATAAACATATTTCATTGCACTAATTCCCATTCCAAGATAGCCTCCTTTCTGCTTAGTTAAGAGGAGCCACAATTTCCTCATTTTAAAAGTGTTTACTTAAAAATGTCCTTTACACTAGCAACATAATACTCCATTAAGTAAATGGATCACATTTCACCTAGTTCATCCCTATTGATAAGCTTACAAACTATTTTGTGACTTTTCGTACCATAAACAATGTATAGAAGATCATTATTTCAGCCAAATGTTTCCACTAGGATTTCCTTACGATCCCTAAGGGGACTTGATAAAGGGATGACCATTTTTGTGGCACCTGAAATGGACTGTGCAGGCACCTAGTTAGCTCACCATTCCTTGCCGAGAGATTATATACTCTTCAACACGATGTTTGAGGTTTTTAGCCATTTGGTTTCAACTAGTCAGTAGCTTTTCCAGTCTTGTGCCCACTGGAATTGTATCCACTCACAAAGCTACAATCCAGTTATATTAAGCCTTTTGGTTCTTTTGATTCAACTCTGTTTTTCTGCCTCGTGTTTCAAACATGTCCGGGTTTTCAATGCCACTGAAAGACCAGACTTCTGTGAAACTTGACTGTGCATTTCTGTGTTTTCCTGGACAACACTTTTGCTCCCCTCTTCAAATTTCTGTGATGCTTCTAATAAACACTTTGGATGAACCTCCGTGCAATAAAAGTGTTGAGACTGTATTTTCATTCTCTCCATGGTGCCTCGTAAGAGGCCTAGGACCGAGAATGGTGTAGCTACACCTGCACATCCCAAGATGCCCTGCTCAAAGAACTGGTAGATATCTGATGATTTGTATTATATCAAATATCTCCTGTAATTGTAGCTTCAACCTTGAGGAGCATGGTTTGGGTGTCTGTGATATATGCTAAATGTTACACAATCAAGAGTTTTTTACATTTTTACAGAATAATATGAATTTCAATTGTGAAGAGCAACAGGGAGTATTAAATCATTCCAGCACAACTGAGGGCTCTGTGCACCAATGCACCAGAGAGCTGTGTAATACTCACCATTTCCAGCAAGACTGCTTCCCTATTGAATTCTGGACAAGTCTTAATTGAGCTTTGAGCCAATATTTAAATTAGTGATATCTTTACTCATCAATCTTTATTTCTTATTCACCCATTTGTCCTCAACCGTAAAACATTTTAAATGCTTGACATATATAAATGATTTCATAGAAGTTTATATGGTTATATGAAAGATTCAATACTTCAGAATTTACTGAAATTCTCAAAACTTTGAAAGTCTATAGCAATGTCAAAGTTGCAAACAAATGAACTATATTTTATATGATATTTAATTTCTCAATTTGCATAGGATTGGACTGTCTTTCTGGTTATAAATATGTTATTATACTGTGACACAATAAACAGGGTACACATTTTATAAGAAATGCGTGGTTTTTAAAAATATTTGTTTAAATGTCTGTGAGATTTGCAGTCAAGTCTTATACAGTGACTTCAGCAAAATCAGTATAAAATTATTATTGGATTTAAGACCAAAATTACTTGAACAGAGGTGGTCCATACCTTTTAATATGGTTTATGGTGTAACAATATTCCCATGATGCTTCTTCTTAAAACTGGAATTTTGCTAAATGCAATTCTCCTATTTGATAGGGCAAGTGTTTAAAAGTCGTCAGAAAGTAAATCCAAAATATATAACCTCTACCATCTGATTTTTAATAGGCTGTGGTCCATACAAACTATCAGAAGCATAGAGAGTCATTTTGGCAATAATTTAACATATTTATTCTTACAGTTTTCTTTTCATAATACTATCCACAAAAATAGAATAAAAGAATAAAGGAAAATTCATCCTTTGTGCATCAATTTTGTTTGTTATCTTCTAAAATATAAGATACTATTGCCATGGGAGAAGGTACCTGTGATTGCAAAGAACAAGACGCAGGAGTATAACCTCTGCCTGAAGCTGGAGTGAAAATGATGTTGTTAGGCCTCCTCCGATTCCCGTATGTTAGTGGTTCTCAACTGGGAACAGCTACAACCCCCAGGAGAAATCTGTCAATGTCTGCAGACATATTTGGTTGTCACAAGCGGAGAGTGTTACCGGCATCTGCTGGGTAGAGGCCAGGAATGCTGCTACATCTCCTTCGATGCCAGGATATATAACCGTGTGTTTACCAGCCCTAAGCCTCTTTTTGTGCATTTCTCCTTCCCCCACCAGGCCGGTAGTTACCCATCCTTGTGGTTAAGAAACAAAAAGACATCTACTAGATCCCGTGAAATCTGTGTCATTTCCATTTTTGGTCCAGAGTTATTCAAAACCACAGACATACATATCAAAAAGTAAAAGCAGTCATAAGCCATTTCTTACTTGATTTCTCATACACTAATATACCCAAACTCATTTTCTTTTTTGTTTGTTTGTTTGTTTTTTCCTCAGTAGTTCATTTTTAAGAATGAGAAAATAAACTGAATGAATATGAAGGAATATTAAAAAGGTCTTAATTTGAAAGAACATTCATTCTGATTGCTGAGTGTTTTTTATACCTCTTGCTATAATAAATGGGAGTGAGAATCTACAAGATTAATGACGGTTGCTCAAAGACTCATATTTTCATGCAAATTTCCTAGTTGCCCTAAATTACATCACCTTTAAGATTCAGGCAGCAAACATGAGGAAGTAGGACTTTAGAGAAAAGTGAAATCATCTCCTTAGATGAAGGGCTGGCAAACTACAACCCTCAGGCCGTGCTCAGCCAGCTACCCAGTTTTGTAAATAGTTTGAAGAACAGCGACATTAATTCATTAATGTATTGCCCAATGCTACTTTTGTGCTACAGTGCAAATTTTAGAAGTTGCAATAGGAACTATATGGTCTTTAAAGTTTAAAATATTTACTCTCTGGCCCTATACCAAAAAAAAAAAAAGTCCACCTCTGTTCTGTAGTCATGGTTTGCAAACATTAAAATGCAGCTCTTCTGGTCAGAGGGAGCCTGAGGACAGAGGTTTGGAGCCTGAGTGGGTTCTTTTTCCCTTGTAAGTTCTTAGAGTCTATCTGCAAAATCTGAGGACAACACACAGTCTGAAAAATCAGTGACTTAGATCTTTAAGTGCCCTTAAATACTGGTTTTGATGATGCTGTTGATGACAATAATAAAGTAGATGAAACACATTAAACCCCACTGGCCCAAACAACAGTTGAATATGGTTAAGTTCAACAAACACCAGTTATGTGCCAGGTATGTACCAGAGGAGTGTTAACATATTTCTTTCTCTAGGAGTGGCCATAATCTTTTTTCTTTTTCCTAGGATTTGTACTACTTTTGCTGAATTTCAGTACACAGTAGTTAGACATACAGTTTTGATGGGAAATTATCAACGAAGAGATGAGTTAACCCTTTTCCATCTTTTCTTGCTCCTTTTAGTTTTAACATATATTTACCGAACATTCTATTTTTTAGGAATTTCCTGTTAAAGAGGCTTTAAAACCTGTTTCCAGGTTAGGCCTTTGTGGATTTTGAGCTGCTCTTTCTGTACTTTTTCTTATAATTTATTTGGTATTCTTGTTATTGAGATAAGAATGTTAAATCATAAAAAATATACTTTGAATGATTTCTGTCACTGGGGATTTTCAATTTAAGTGCATACACACTGGAGGAGAAGAAAAGGACAAGGTTAATGTAAACTGAGTATAAGAATCTGTCCAAAGTTACAGGAAAATAGAAACAATGTTATCTATTAAACGGCCTTTCCTCTGACATACAGTGGTGTGATCTCTTACAAAAGACGGATGTTCAAGTTCAAGCTCTCAACTGCACACCCATCCTCCAAACTCCACACCCAACAGTCTACTCTTAGCATTTTGAACTCAGCAAACAGCAACCACATTTACCCAGTTGCTCAGGACAAAAAGTTTGGCAGCATCTTTGATTTCTCTCTTTACCTCACTTTCTACACCCAATCCATCATCAGTCCTATTGGCTCACCTCCTAAACAATTCACCACGGCTACCACTCTGACCCAACACATCTCTCTTGGTCTACAGTAACAGTCTCCCAATCGCTTTCATGTTTGTGTGCTTCTTCTCATACAATACGTTTTATACAAAGTAGAGTGAATTTTAAAAAAATACAAATTATACAATCCACTCCACTCTGTAACACCTGTCCCCACCTTCACAACCAGAATGAAATCCAAACTTTTACCCTGAATCATAGCGCCCTGAGTGACTAGCCTCTGCCTACTTCTCTGACCTTGTCTCGTGTCTTTTCCCTTCGCCCACACAGACATGCTGGCCTCCCTTCCCTTCTTGCGGGTAACTTGGTCACTTCTGCCTCTCCATTCTCTTCTGGGGATGTGCTTTCTCCTAAACTTTGCTGTATGTATTCCTTCTAGAGGATTTAAATGCACCAGGAGGAATTTTAGCATGATTATTGCTGTGGTGGTAGCAATAGGTTTTAGTATTTGTGCTATTTTTATTGGTTTTCTATACACACTTTTAATATATCATTTTTTCAGAGATGTCTCCCCCCTCAGCCCCCCAGCCAGTCTTTATAGAATGTCTTATACTTTTTCTTAAGCCTGTTTCATTGAGGTATAATTTACATTCAATTATAAGTTTTCAGTGCAGTTAAGTTTTGGCTAATATATACAGGCACATAAATATCACTTTGGTCAAGATACAGACCATTTCCGTTACTCTCTAAACTTACTTTAAGGATCTTTGATATTAATAACTGCCCTACCTTGAGCCCATGACACTTAATAATCTGCATTAATGTAAGTGAAATCAAACCACATGCAGTCTTTTGTGGCTGGTTCCTTTCACATATGATTATATTTTTATAGATTCACCCATTTTTTGGAATGAATTTGGAGTTAATCTCCTTTTGTTGCTTTTTATCCATTATACAGATGCACCACTAATTGGCTTATTCATTCACCAGGTGATGGACTTTTGAGGTATTTCCTGTTTCAGGCTATTATGACTAAGTTAGCTATACATATTTGAGTCATTTTCAGATAACATTAGTTTTCATTCCCATAAAAGGAATTGCTGAGTTGTACAATAAAGTAAATGCATAACCTTAAAAGAATCTTTCAAAGTATTGCACAGTTGACTTCATATTCATTTTTGTGCATCATGTGTATGCATGGATTCATTTTTTTCCTATATGTATATGGGAACATCATATGTTGAAAATACTGTCCTTTTCCCATTGAGTTACCCTGGCACTATTGCCAAAAAACAGTCACTTATATACCTGTAGGTTTATTTCTGAATTTCTTATTCTGTCCACAATTGTATGTTTATCCTTAGTCTACTAATGTACCTTAATAGTAAGTCTTAAAATTATATATTGTGAGTCCTCAATTTAGTCCTTTTCTAAAACTGCTTTGGCTATTCTACATCTTTTATACCTCCATATAAGTTTTTGAACCAGCTTTTAAATTCCTATGAAAATGCTTTTGGGGGGGTTCTTGATAGGGATTTTATTAAATCTATAAACCAAGTTGGGTGGAATTGATATCTTAGCTAGCAATATTTAGTCTTCTGACTCATGAACTTAGTTCATATCTTCATTTACTTAGGTCTTAAAGAGAAATGCTTCCATAGCTCTAAGTGTTTAGTTACATTGTACACATATTTCATTAAATGTTTTCCTAAGAGTTTCATACTTTGATGCTATACTATAAGGTATTTTAAAATTTCAACTGGCATGTTTTGATTCTTTGTATAAATCTTATCACAATTTGTTATTTTTCTATTGAATTAGTTACCTTTCTTATATTGCTTCTTTCCCCACTAAAAAGCCAGCTTCTTCACTACAAGTGCCTGTGTATTTTTATCACTACTACCTCCTCCATCCCACAGAAGTACTGAAACATTGAAACAAACTAAGTAAGTGTTCATCAAAGGATGGATGGATAAATTGATATATCTATCTCCAGTGTAATATTATTTGGCCATAAAATTAATGAAATATTTCCATTTGTGACAACATGGATAGATTCTGAGGGCATTATGCTACGTGAAATAAGTCAGGCAAAAAGAAAGGGAAATTCCATATACCATATGATCTCTCCTATATGTAGAATCAAAACAAAAACAAAAACAAAAACGAAAACAAAACCTAACTCACAAAAACAAAAAACAAAACGAACAAAAAACAAGCCTGTAGATACTGAGAACAGATTAGTGGTTGCCAGAGATGAAGGGTTGGGGGCAAAAAATGGATAAATTTTATTATTATTTTTTTTTAGTTTAGATAAGTTGAATAATTTTTAAAAAGTATTGGTACACATTAATTTCTCACTAATTATTTATTCCTAAATGAATATAGTACATATGTGACATTGGAAACACTGTTTAATCTAAGTCTATGTTTCCTCACATATAGAAATATTTATATATGTAAGTATAAATATCTAAATGTCTATATAACTAATAAAACAATAGTACTTACCCTCCCTGAGATTTATAACTATTAAATCATACTGTTTTATAAAAACTTTAACACAGTCTAAATGATGGTAACTATTCTGCGTTTCCTAATCTTTTTCTGTAAAGAAAAACACATCCATACTGCAATGGCTGATTGGCTAGTAGATGGAGTGGATTTGTTTTACTTCAGTTCTTTTTCCAAGGACATGCTGTCTGCATATAACATTGTTATTTATTATATTAGTTCTCAACTGAACTAGGCTTCATAAATTAATTACAGCCTAAAGAATGATAGAATCAAAAATATCCTGAAATCGCTCCTTGAAAATTTTAGAATTTACAGCTTATTAGTTCACTCCATCACCAATAACTGAGCGCCGTTCAGTTCTTAAATATATACAAAGAAAAACCTATTTTTAAGTAATTTTTTTTTCAGTTATAAGTTTGGGACTGACTCTCTGGGACTCTTGATCCTGAGAGCAATGTTCTTACTAATTTTCCATGTTGTAAAGATGCCTCATTTTTCTTTTAAAAATCATGTGATTTAGTGATTTCAGAAAGATGGGCCTTGGACAGCTCTGCCTGCTCACCTCAGTGATCAGGATAGATCTACTTACCACTCTGCAACGACTTTGTGCTCATTAATGGTTCTTCTTTTGGTGTGGGAGGAAGGTGGAGTGTGGGCTTGTGTTAACACAAATATAAAAGCAAGACTATATACGCTTATTTTCAAGGAGTAAGTCAGCTATTAACAAGACTGAACCTTCATGAGTTACTATAAGTGCTTTGGGTTTAATTATATCAGACAAAAACATAAAACTGTCTTTAGTTTTCGGAGCAGTGAGCTACAACGGTATCAGTACTCAGCTGAGCTCTGTGTAAATGTCAGGTGACTGGGCATCTCGACTACAAGACACAAGGCCAGATTTCATTTCCTTGTTCTTCATCATAAAGTGCTACGAAAGTTCTGAACACTTTGTTCCTTAGCTTTCATGTCCAGTGTGCTGGGGTGGAGGAGAGAATCTTAGTTACCGGGTCCAAGTTACTGGTCCACTGTACTTTCTTCTCTGTCGCTGTGGCGTCCTGTGGTGAAAGACACTCTAGTGGTGCACAGCCAGTACCACACGTCCCGACACACACCAGCACGAGGTAGGGAAAGCCACTGACTCACTGCTTGACATCATTTCTTTTTCTGCTACTTTGCCCTTGATATTTCTTTACCAGAATAACAAATGTTCTAGGAGTTCCTCCTTCCTCTTAGCTCTCATCAACATTCCTGACATTTGCCTCAACTCACTGGTACCTCTCTCAAATACCAGATCTTATATATTCTCACCACATTTTCCTAGTAACACCCTATCCTAGACACCAGACCATCATTATTCACCAATTCCTGTCATCAGCATGATATCATAAATACTCTTTTGATGCCTAATGTTATACCATAGCTATCTTAAATGCCATGGTAAAAAGGCCAACTAAGAACTTCTTCCATGAAGAACCATGTACTGAAGTAGAGGACAGATTATGTCAATATAAAGGAGAAGGAAAAATGTGAGCTGATATTAGAGCAACTTATGAAGACTTTAAAATTCCCCAAACCAAGTCTTCATCCCAGACCAATTAAAAAGAAGTCTCTGGAGGTGAACAGAGACATCAGAAGATCTCACTACCCAGATGATTCCAACGCGCAGCCAGAATTGAGGACACTGAGGGCCAGGCATATGTGGTTGCTCATGAGCCCACTATCTGATGAAGGCTTTGTGTTTGAGCTAAGATATGAGGGATGGATGGGAGCTATCTTAGCCGTGGGACAGAGCATGACTGTTTCAGGTATAGAAAATACTATGAGAGAGGCATGGTCCATAAACTCACCAGCTTATCTTAAGTGTTGACAATTTTTTTTAAATAAATGAGCTTTGCAAATAATTCCCATAGTATTTTCTTGGTATTTTTACAACATGGGTCTCTAGCTATTAGTAGACAGAAAGGTGAGAAAGAGTTATTTAAATGATATGACATAGTACACAATAGATACCATGACAGTTTCACTTATTGCACACACTTGAACATACCAAAAATATTCTTATTCAAACTAAGGCTATGAATCAGTTCCACTCTATTATACTTTATGTAAATATATAACAAATTTAATTATTAATTAGTTGTTGATATAGGGCCCAAAAGAATATAAATAATCTCCATAGGTTCATATTTTTACTCTGTATATATCAGGGAAACACAAATTGGGTTTTTAATATTTACATTTTCTGTTTATACACATGGGTGTTTGGTTGATACCCCAAAAAGGCTGAATTTTCTTCCCCTGGGAGGAACAGAGAATGTACTTGCAAAGTGAAAATTGCTCTTTTTGCAAACAGATTTAAATGCACTTATTTTGATGCACCTAGATTTCAACAGAGAAAAAAATAAGACCTTTCTTTTCTTCTCAGAAAGAAGAGAATAAATAATAATGAGTCATTTGGGGAAAAAAATTCCTCATAATAAATCTCTCCATGTGAACAGAACTCTGTAAATGACATAAACTTTAAAGTATATATTATTGTACAGAATGTTAGTAATAATTTTATATTTTCTCTTTTTAATTGATTTTTAAGCATCAAGAAACAGTAATTCAGTAATTGACAAAACTTCTAACCACATGTCTTACAAACCAAACTATCCTACAACTGCAAGGGTGCACCCCTAAAAAGAAACATTTTTCTTGTGTTCTGGGAATTGAACTTGAAAAGATGTGGAATGTAAGGAATTTAAATAAAACCACTAGATGGCACCCTGTATCATGAACATATGAGAAATGTCAGAAATTTTAGGAAAAAGACAATTTTGAAGCTGGTGTAACCATGGTGACCTGCTTGCCTTGTTCTGGTTGCTTTTCCCTGGACCATTTTCCCTCTGTTCTTTCCAAATACATGAATTTACTCTTTTATGAACATGTACTAACCAATGAAAAAAGAAAAAAAATGCACCAACTACCTTTAGAATCGCTATGTGTAATGCCCTATGCTAGTAGCTTCTAATGGGGATTAAAAAAGAAACTTAAGCCAAGGTATTTGTCATGACAGGATTTACAACCTAGGTTAAACACATAGTTGCAAATTAAAAAATAAAAACTAAACTAACAATACCAGAAAGTACTTGACTGTGTATTAGACACGGGCTTTTCTTGGTAAGCATGGTTGAATTTAGAGGGCTCATGTAATGAATTAGAGATATGGCTCTTTGTATAGGTGTGTCATTTAATTTGCTGGGTTTCTTGAGACTTTTTAAACCAGGTTTCTCAAATGTGTGGATTGGACAATGTAATCTCTAAAGTCCTACTCAATTTTAATATGATATGATTTTTCTAATGCCATAGGAATGATGTGAAGGATAACACTGCATCCATGTGTCTTGTTCTTCATAATAAAGTGCTATTGAGTTTTGAACAGTTTATACTTTCAAATATGTAAATATGTAATATGTATTACATATTTGAAAATGTAACATTCTGAAGAATAGGTAGTATCTGGAGAGGGGAAAAGAAAGAAGGAAGCCTGTTAAATCTACCCATGTGATCAGGAGCAAACCCATTTATATTAGTGTCTTTACCATTCAAAGCATTTCAAGTGTTTGCATGAAAAATACACCAAAAACACAGGAAGTATAGTGCCATGTCTCTGATACTGTGAAAAACGTTATGACCTTGAGAGTTATTCTAATAAAATAAAAACATTAAAGTTAAAACTGATTCTCTACAGAAGTGCCTCTAAATTTTAGATGTCTCATAAGCCAAAACAGGAGAGAAAAATCCAGAAATCTAATTATAGCATGTATTTTGCAATAAATAAATAAATGCAAGCCTAGCTCTGTTTTCCTCAGTGAACTGTATGAAGACCCTTTATCTCAGAATCAGCTTGGTAGTGTGTTACAACTGGAGATTCTGGGGCTCCACCTGAAACCTTGCGGTACTCTGTAATTTTTCAGTTTTTAATTTCTTCACAGTCTGCAATTTGGGGGCAAAAGAATGACCGGATGAGTAAATAAAAGGAGCAATAAATAAGACAATAGGAAGAGTTTACATCTTCAAGTAAATAAATAAATAGAACAGGTGATTTCGTGTCAAACCGGCAGAGTAACTATTTTAGACCACGTGGAGTCTGCAAGCGCTTTCCACAAAGCATCCAGTGACTGTGCAAGGTTGGGCTTGTTTGTTGGTTTCTTTAATCTCAAATCTTAAACCCTCAGAGACTGCACGCTAACCACCCTGCCTTAAGTAGTTCACTCTAATTGTCTATGTCTCCCATTTCCCTGCTTATTCTTATCTCGCTTCCGTGTGTGCCTCCCCCTCCCCACTGATGGAGGGCTCCCGAGGATAGCACTCAGTAATTTCCCTTGCGTTTTGTGTTAAGCCACGCATGGGCCTCAAACTGGGACTTACAGATTCTGTTTCTCATGTAAACACTAAGTTCCTCTACAAAGTGCCCTGGCAAAATGGCCTCGGACAACACAAAATTCCTGGGAAACAAATAGGTATTAATGTATATTAAATATATTAAATGTTACTAAATTTAATTATCTTTGCACACAGGCTTTTTAGTAATACGCATTTTAAAAATATAAAGTATAATAAACTGACCGTAAATAACACATTCCAAGTCAAAAACTGAATACTTTTATCTTCTCAGATTGCTCCCTGGTGATCTTTCCCAGTCAATACGCCCTCGGAGGTTAACTATTATTCTGACCTCTGTAATCACAGATAATTTGCACTGATTTTGACTTTCATAAATGAATCATAAGTATATACTCTTTTGAGGACAGCTTCTTTTGTCGAAGGTAATGTTTTTGAGATCCAACAAAATTGTTTTGTGTATCTGTAGCCCATTTTTTTGTGTAGCCGAGTAATATATCATCTCAGGAATTTTTTGCATTTTGTGTATACATTCTATGTTAATAAATTTGTACATTTTCTGGTTTAGCACTACATTGAGTAAAGATGTTATGAACGTGACTGTACATGCTTCTTTCATCTGCATAATTTTTGTGTTTTCTCCACGTATTTGGTTTTTAGACATAAGTATTACAGCTTATGACAAAGTCACATATGTTTCTTGAAATCTGTCCTATTCCACACTTTGTTTTTCTCCTCTTTGAACTGAAGAGTTTGGGTATCGTTTATTTGCCAGTCTAGGGAATTAATAACCATGCTTGCTGCTCTATTCTGGTTACTGTTTAATCCACTGAGTCCTTAATGTGATATATTGTATTTTACAGTTCTGAAATGTCCACTTGGTTCTTTTTTTGTGTGACAATTAGGTTCTCCTTTGAATTCTTCCGTCTTCAATATATCATTCATAGTCACTTTGAGGACTTTATCTGCTAAGTTCAAACCTGGACGATCTCTGGGTCTGCTCCTTTTGCCTTGATACTTTTTCTCGGATTTATCAGTTACTTTACTGCTTGTGTCCATGTTCAACAATTTCATATTTTGCCCCATGTAGATAACCAGATGCTGGAGTTCTAGACAATTGTATCATTCCTTAGGAATGTTAACATTTGTTCACATAGTAAAATTACTGGTAGTTCATCCTGATTCTGTCATAGGCTTGGTTTCAGGGTTTTAAGAGTGGTTCTATATGAGTGTTGTTCTTATTTCTAGAGTGTGGCCCTTATCCTCAGGGTGTTACCCTTTGTTGAGGTCAGGGTTTCCCTGAAGCATCACCTGGAAGCCAGCTGTGTTCACAAAGCTTTCTCTACTGTAGTTGAGTTGGAACTTCAATATCGCCTCAACACTCTGAGAAATGTCTGTGTTTTTAGCCACTCAGCACTGTTCTCTGCTAGCAGCACTGTTCTCTGCTAGGCCTTCCAGAGACATGCTTTCCGCATCTGAAGTATAGAAGGTGGCCCAGCACCCAGGCTTTTATCCAGGTTTTGGTGTTCCTTCTCTGTACCTGTCCCCTTCTCATCATCCTGACCTAAAATCCCAGTAACTTTGGCAACCCATGCAGAAATCTGTTTCCTCCTGTTCTTTGCTGATTAAACGCTATTTTCCTGACTCTTGACTTGGAAAACCCCCTTAAAGAGACAGCAAAGGAGAATGAATGCTTCCCTGCATTGTGTGCTGTCCAATACTTGCAAAGAATGGCTAACTATATTTTGTCCAAATTTTGTAATTTTTTTAATAGGAGAGTAAATTTAATATATGATAGTCTATCACAACTTGAACTAGAAGTCCTCTAAGGGATTCTAATTTATACATTTCAAGGGAGAATCCCTTATGTCTGTTTTTTCATTATCTGTTCATTAATTTTTGAACAAATATAAATGTAGCACCCATTATTTGCAAGTATTAAGCATTAATATAGATGTACAAAAGCAAATACAGATCATGCCTTCATGCAGTTTGGAAAAGAAAATATTCATTAAATAATAAAACACATAGAAAAATAATTAATCCACATCTTCTAAATGGAAGAGGACTAGAAACAGAAGTTGCTATGAAAATGCATGATACACAGGCTCCCAAGATCAGCATGCTATAAAATCAATTTGGTATTGTTGCTTCTTAAATTTACTATTGAACGGCATTCATCTACAATATTTTTTGCAGCAGTCACTTAAATAAAAGTGGGAGCAACATGTTTCTTGCAACTAAGAATACTTTTTAAAATAGTGTTTGGGGCACATTTTTATCTTTGCAATGTAAAATACCAACATATGAGCAGAAAGAGAAATACTCACCTAAAATATTATGTTTTTTGCACAGACTATGAGCTCAGCTTATCTATTTGAAGGAAGCTAGTAAATACATTTAGGTGAAATGCTGTCTATGGGGACCAAATGGGACATATGAATTTCCAATTGAACATCAGCTTCTCTTGGGGGAAAAACAGCTTTGTGTAAACAGTCTTTTGGCAGATGTTTTAAAAATGTCTGTTGTTCACTGAAAAGTGAATTTTATTATATAAAAACGATAAACATTTCCCAGAACTGAGCTCAAAGCCATTTTTCCCACAACCTCGTCTGTCATTATTGACAAAAATAGAAATTTCATACAAGGTTCACAGGAAAGTCAAGAGAAAATTTATTTAATTTAATTACTCAAATTGAATGTTTTAAAGAGGATGTGAACCTTGATCCATTTAGGCATTACCAAGTGAAGCCCCTATTTCTTCAATCATTCCTCTCTCGTTAATGAACAGGCCTTTACTGAGTTTTATTTTTTTTTTTCAGACTAGCACTGAGCTTGGGACATAGGGGTACAGTACAACCGAAGTTATGGGTTCCATTCTCAAGCAGAATTTCGAAAACCCTGAGAAATATTCAGGAAATTAATCAATTCAAAACCTTTCAGGAAATATTTATAAGGCTAGTAGATGACATTTACTTATAATTGCATGGAAGTTCAGCCTGCCAGGTGTAACTGAGGTTCCGATGAATGATGTTTTTGACCCTGGAAACAAGAGTCCTAAATTCACCCTTAACCATCTTTAATAGACTTGGAAACATTTTTTTTTCATTCTTAAAATGGACATTACGAGTCGGGGATTGAATGTTATTATGTATGGCAGTGTAAACTTAGAAACATAAATAAAAGAGGAAATGTTTCCAAAAAACCATAAGCAAATGATTTATATACAATTTGTAAAATGTTTAGTCTCTCCTAGACCTCCTGAATTAATTTTTTTCGGTTTGATGAAATAATGTGCACTCTGATAAAGCTATATTTATATTCCTCCCACAGATTAATAAAAATCCCTTAGTCACAGGTGACTGAACACACTATAAAACAGCAAGTACAACTACATATAAAATTTAGGAAATTGAATAACACAAATACCCAGCTCAGACTTTCAAAATGATTCCTTTCCTGATTTTTGACACAAAGTGTCTGTGGACAGAATGAAAGAGAAAGCCGGAGGGGAGAGGGTGGGGGGAGGAGGTCCGGCTGCCCGGAACGGGACGCTCGAGTGCTTCATGGAGGAGGAAAGATTAAAACCCAGCTTCCTCGTGGGTGACAAGAGGTGAAGACTGCCGCCTCACCCGCTGCTCCGTGTTGTCTGGGGGCTGATAACAGACAGAATAAAGCCAACGTGCAGCCTGTGCTCCAAGTCGCTCACAGAGCCGAGTATGACTAAACGGCACAGGGAGCTCACAACAGAGCTGCACCACTTGGAGCTGGTTTTCTGTTGTTATTTTTCTTTCAATCTCAGCTATCAGCTAAGCAAATCTTAGCCCATGTGAATCAACCCACTGAACATTCAGGAGTCAGGGTGGACAAGTTGACTTTCAGCAATATTTTGGCTATTCTCACCAAAGAGAGGAAAATATCCCAAACCGTCTTCTAGAGGTCTCACGCTCATGAGCAGAATCACCAGCAGTCACAATTTCCAATATTAAGATTTGCCCCTCTGCAAATACCGCAAAACCTTCCATTTATACGCCCGTATGTAACCCTATCCTGAACACGACCTTCAAATGCTTATTGTATGGTTCTTTAAAATTATCAAATATACTTCCAACGTGTTAATACACACACATACACACACAAACACACATGTAACACAAAATTAAAACTATACTGAATGGAATCTTGTAAAAAGTAAGTTTCCTTTACATCCTATCTCCTATTCCTCTCCTCCTCCATAACTACTAATTATTCCTCCAGAAATATTCTCTACATATGCAAATACCACCTTGTTACACAAGAGGCTCCAATACACATTTTTTGTCTTCACTTAACATTATAACTTGAAACTAATTCCATTTCAGTATATGTAGAAGTAGCCTCATACATTTTAATGATGGCATAATATTTTATATAATATTATATATGGATAAATCACGATTTTTTTCAACTGGTCCCATATGGATAGAGAGATGATAACTTAGATTGCTTCTACTCTCTTGCTTTCACTCCTAGTTATAAATGAATATCCTTTCACATATATAACTGCACCTATATATGAATATATCTGCCAAACAGATTTATTAGATTTAACCTCCAAAGAAGAAACGGTTAATTTACACTCTTCCCAATGAGTGTATGAAAACAAGGCTACCCGTAACTGCTCACCTTTGCTTCTCAAATTGTATATTCCTTCATAATGGCAAAATTTCATCTGTTTTAATTGTTTCACTGCTATACTTTTTCTGACTACCAATTCTGCCTCAGAATCAGCTTTCTCCATCTTGATCAAATACACTGGTATCTTAACACTTTCCCCCTTGCTGCCCTTCATGGGAATAATCACTTATAGAAAGCCTAAATGTAGAACTCTGTAAGCACATGGCTATTTGTTTTCTACTGCTTGGTTTATTGCTAAATCATGAAGTGGAGATTAATTAAGCTCTTTGTGTTTAGTTTACTCTTTAATGTCATTTTTGTATTACAATCATCCTTTGAGTTTTAGGAAAAAATAATTTAATAACTGAGGTTTGTCACTTCTATTTCACTATTTAAGTTGGTGAATGACCCCCTCTTTGAGGCAGCATATTGGCATTTGTTTCAATCACTTGTCCTTCCTGGAGGCTGTACTGACTTTATCTTTTCATTCTCTTAAGGGTGAAAAGGAATATGTTCTCTAGCCTGGAAAAATGTCAACTTTTAATATGTTATACTTTTTGTATCAATTCACATAAACAAGCAGGTAAGCAAAGCGTAGAGGGTTTAGGTAGTTGTTGCTACTTACGATGCAAAATGGCAACTTGCTGATGAGGAAGTAGTCTCTCACATTCTCTCTTATAAAAGTTAAAATCTCTTATAAAAACTATAATCTTTGTAAGTGTCAAAGCAACCAGGTGCTTGATTCACAAAACCCACATACAAATTTTACTGACTGAATTATGTGAAAGAGAGGGAGAAAGATACTTTATAAGACTTGATATAATTGCACACAGACTTCAGTGATAGATGCTTTTAGCTCTGTCATCTTTAATCTCTCCTGGCATTTTTCTTCCCTTTTCCCACCATCCTCATAAGGGTAGAAAAGCTGAGCATTTTTTATCAGTCAGGCTTCGAACAAAGTGCTAGAATCAGTAGCAGACTATCATCTGTCAATTATGATTTATTGCAATGAACTGGCTTATACAATCATTCAGGGGATCTGGATAAGCAAGCCTGAATTCCATGGGGCAGGCAGTCAGGAAGGGAAGATGAAGAGCTGGCTTGAACCCCAAAGCATGAACAGATAGATAGGAAGCAAAATCTTGGGGAAATGGAGAATGACTGAAAACCTAGGTGCTGGGCGGAGTCTCTGAACTCAGGGAAGGACTAAACCCTCTTTTAGAGAGTTTTCAACAGATTAAGTCAGACTAACACAAAATAACCTCCCTTTTGATGAATTTAGTCAACTGGTCGGAGGCTTTAATTTCATCTGCAAAATTCCTTCACAGAAGCATCTAGATTTATATTTACCTGAATAACTGGAAGAAGCCGTGTGTATGTTACACAAAAGCTGCTGCCCCCCCCCCCTTATATTCTACAGCCTTTAACAGAGAACATCTCTTCTAGCTCATGCTAACTGGAATTCTACAATGAGCATTCTGGGCACTGCAGTTCAGTCTAGTCAAGCTGGCACATCATAAAGCCATTACAAGCATACTTATTATCCATTCATTATACTTCTGTTTTTTTTTATACTGCTGTTATGAAAAGCACATTTAAAAAAATTAAATATCCCACAGCCTCCAAAATGTACCTGATTCCAGGAAATACCTCTAGACCCACATTGTCAAATATGGTAGCGACTAGCTACATGCGTGGCTACATAAAGTTGAATTTAAATCAATCAGAATGTAAAATTCAGTTCCTTACTGACACTAATCACATTTTAAATGCTAATAACCACATGTGGATGTTGACTACAGTGTTGAATAGTGCTGATACAGAACATTGACATTATTATGGAACATTTTACTGTATGATGATGGCTAGATAGTATCTTCTGAGACCTGAGAGAATATTTTCTTTGTCTCACTTGAAATTATACTTGTCCTTCTTTTTCAAGGGTCATAAAGCTTTTAGGTTAATCACCCACATACATTTAAAATGACATAAGATGGAAATTTATTTTATTTTAAAAACTGCCCAAATAACAGTAACAATAACAAATGTACCACACACTAGTCCAGGATGTTGATGGTCAGAAATGTTGCATGAGTTGGAGGTAGGTGGTAAGTGGGAACTGTCTGAACTGTCCACACCATTTCGCTATAAAACTAAAACTGCTTTAGAGAAGTCAACTGATTTTTTAAAAAAAACGTAATATCTATTTCAAATAGTCTTTAAAAAATTGCTCAGGAAATTGACATTAGTATCGTGATGGAATAAGAAATTCCTCATTCCCATCACCCACAATTCTAGCATCTACCCAGAAAGAACTCCTCTGTAGGAGCTGAGATATCTAGGATTGTAGGCCAAGGGACCTGGGAGAAGTTTGTCCACCCATGTATAGGATAATAGGCTTAAAGAACTGGGTTTTGGCTGTAGACTCTGTAGTGACCTGTGAACCAGTTTCAAGCCCTCTCAGCAATAGTCCAGAAGCCCCTTGAAAACCTTGTCTTAGACAATCACCCACAAATGAGAGAGACTTTGTGGAAGTACAGGTTTCCAGAGGAGAAGTTCCAGCACACCACTGAAACAAAAAATACAAGTTTGGATGTGCTGGAGAAAACCATGTATTGATAGGTAAGTTGTTACCTATCAATAATTACTCTAAATGTAAATAGATTAAATTCTGAAGATAAAGAACGAACCTGGAGGAATAACCCTCCCAGGCTTCAGACAATACTACAGAGTTACAGTAATCAAAACAGCATGGTATTGGCACAAAAACAGACATATGGATCAATGGAACAGAATAGAGAGGCCAGAAATAAAACCAGAGACCTATGGTCAATTAATCTTCGACAAAGGAGGCAAAAATATACAATGGAGAGGCCTAATTAAACTTATAAGCTTTTGCACAGCAAAGGAAACCATAAAGAAAACAAAATGACAACCTACAGAATGGGAGAAAATATTTGCAAATGATGTGACTGAGAAAGGTTTAATTTCTAGAATATATAAACAGCTCATACAGCTTAATAACCAAAACCCAACAACCCAATCAAGAAATGGGCAGAAGACCTAAACAAGCAATTTCCCAATGCAGACATACAAATAGCTAATAGGCACATGAAAAAAATGCTTAATATTGCTAAATATCAGAGAAATGCAATCAAAAGTATCACCTTATACCAGTCAGAATGGCCATCATTCAAAAGTCCACAAACAATAAATGCTGGAGAGGGTGTGCAGAAAAGGGAACCCTCCCACACTGTTAGTGGGAATGTAGTTTGATGCAGCCATTATGGAAAACAGTGGATATTCCTCAAATAACTAAAAATAGACTTACTATATGATCCAGCAATCCCACTCCTGGGCATGTATCTGGAGGGAACACTAATTCAAAAAGATACATGTACCACAGTGTTCATAGCAGCACTATATACAATAGCCAAGAGATGGAAGCAACCTAAATGTCCATTGGCAGATGACTGGATAAAGAAATTGTGGTATATTTATACAATGAAATACTAATCAGCCATAAAAAGGAATAAAATAATGCCATTTGCACTAACATAGATGGACCTGGGGATTGTCATTCTAAGTGAAGTAAGCCAGAAAGAGAAAGAAAAATACCATATGAGATCACTCATATGTGGAATCTAAAAAAAAAAAAAAAAAAGAAGAAGAAGAAGAAAGAGGACACTAATAAAATCACACACAAAATAGAAACAGGCTTGCAGACATAGTAAACAATCTTATGGTTACTCCGAGGAGGTGGGGAGGGATAAACTTGGGAGTTTGAAATTTGCAAATGTTAACCACTATATATATAAATAGATTCAAAAAATTTCTTCTGTATAGCACAGGGAACTATATTCAATACCTTGTAATAATCTTTAATGAAAAAGAACATGAAGACAAATATATGTATATGTATGCATGACTAGGACATTGTGCTGTGCACCAGAAATTGATGCATTGTAATTGACTATACTTCAGTTTAAAAATAAATAAATAAATAGTAACTGCTATTTAAAAAAAAAAAGATAACCCATGTTTATAGATCAGAAGAATTAATTTTGCTAAAATGTCCATACTATTGAAAGACATCTATAGCTTCAAGAAATTCCCTAACAAAATTCTAATGGCATTTTTCACTAACAAAATAAACAATTCTAAAATTTACGTGGACCACTAAGGAGTCCAAATAGCCAAAGCAATCCTGAGAAAGAAAAACAAAACTGGAGGCATCACACTTCTCAAATCAAACCATATTACCAAGCTATGGTAATCAAAATAATATGGTACTGCCATAAAAGTAGACACAGAGACCAATGGAACAGAACCAAGAGGCCTAAACCCTCACATGTATAATCAACTTATATTTTATAAGAGAACCAAGAATACTCAATGGAGAAAGGACAGTTTCTTCATTAAATGGTGTTGGGGAAACCGAATACCCCATGTTTTAGCCCCATTCTTTAAAATGAAGCAGTCCCCTATCTCACATCACTAAAAAAATTAAGTTGCAATGATTAAAGACTTAAACATAATATCTTAAACCATAAAACTCCTGGAAGAAAACATAGAGGAAAAGCTCCTTGACACTGGTCTTGGCAATGAGTTTTTGGATATAACACCAAAAGAACAAGCAACAAAAGCAAAAACTTCAATAAGTGGTACCGTATCATACTGAAAAGGATCTGCACAGCAAAAACAAAAACAAAAACAAAACAATAAAAAAAAATGAAAGTTAACCCATAGAATGGGAGAAAATATTTGCGAACCACCTAGCTGTTAAGTGGTATATCCAAGGCGTATAAGTAACCCACATACCTCAATAGCAAGGAACAATCTGGTTAAAAAAAATGTACAGAGGAACTGAATAGACATTTTTCCAAAGAAGAAGTAAATACGATCAAGAGGTACATGAAAGGTGCTTAACATCAATAATCATCATGTAAATGCCAATCAGAATCACACCACATAAGATATCACCTCAAATCTGATAGAATGGCTATCATTAAAAAGACAATTTGTTAGTGAGGATGCACAGAAAAGGGAACCCATGCGCACTGTTGTTGGGAAAGTAATGATACAGCACCTGTGGAAAACTGTATGGCTGTTTCTCAAAAAATTAAAATACAACTAGCATATGATCTTCAATCCCAGTTCTGGTCATATACCCAAAGGATTCTGAAGGTATATCTCCACTTCCATGCTAATTGCTGCATGGAAACAACCTATGTGTCTACAGATCAATGGACGCGCGCGCACACACACACACACACACAAATACACATACCCACTCCTTCAGTGGCTGCAGGACTCAGTCTGGGTGCTATACGCGCGTCTCTAGATTCACCGGCCAGCCTTCCACAACCTGCTAGAGCCGGCCACCCACCACCACCCTGGCTTCCAACAGCTGCGCATTATCTGGCCTTCCTGCCCTTTTCACGTGCTCTTTGCCTCTGGCCACTCGCCCAGGAACCCCTTCACTGGCAGCCAGTCGAAGGCCCCAAACCGGAAGAGCTGGACGCAAACCACGACCCAGACGCAAGTGACGCACACCACGTGTCTAAGTTCGCCCCTAGAGCACGTAGCTGTACTGCGCAGGTGAGAAGCAGCAGCTGACCAGCCTCGTGGGCACGGCGCTTCCCTACGGCCTGTTGTCCGCCAGGAGCACACGCACAAGAAGCAGCGTGTCTCCGGGCTGGAGCCCAACTTGGAAGAGGTCTGCGCCATCCCAGGCTGCCCGCCCAAAAGCCCCTCACCTACCAAGCCAAGCAGCTGGTCGCCTGGGAGATCGAAGGGGAGAAGACACAGTGGGTGGAGGCCTTGGCCCAGGCTGGCTTCAGTCCCCAGGTGGACGGGGGTCCAGGTCGACTGGGGGAGCTGGAGGGAAAGGGGCGCAGCCACCCTTTCTGAGCTACCAACCCTTCAGCGCAGCTATAAGCAGCGGCTAGAGCGTATCTCAAAGAGAGTAGCCCGAAGGGCTGCCGGAGAGGGACCTCTTCTTTCATGTGGTCGTCAGGGGAGCGACAGCCTTAAGCGCACGGGACCGGCCAAGCGGCGCATGGTCACGTTTTGCTAAACGCAGTGCTCCCCAATGCGGTGCTGTGAAGCCTGTACTTCAGGAACTGGCTGTAGTCTCGGGGTCCATGCCAGACGCCCTGGACCCACACTGGGTAAGGTAAGTTAGCTTCTTTTTTTGGTTTTAAAAGTTTAACTTATTGTAGTAAAAACGTTAACATGATACCTAACCACTTAATAGGTTTTTAAGTGTACAATACAATATTGTTAACTATAGGCACAATATTGTATAGCAGATCTCTAGAACTTATGCATCTTGCGTTACTTAAACTTTATGCTTATTAATTAACAACTCCTCATTTTCCTCACACCCCTGGAATTATGCAGTCTATTTGTCCTTTGATTCGCTTATATCGCCAAGCATAATGTCCTCGAGGTTCTTACTGTTCTCCATAATGGCTGCACCAAACTACCTTCTCGAACCAGCAGTGTGGGAGGGTTCCCTTTTCTCCACACCCTCTCTAGCGTTTATTTTTTGTAGACGTTTTGATGATGGAAATAGAGAAAGATTCTAAATACATAATATAATTCCTAAATATAATGGAAGGCAAACAATTTATTAAATACAAAAATTAGATGTTTCTGACTTTCAAAAAGTCAGTGCAGACAAAGCATGCCTATTTTATCATAGAATATGTACATAATTACTAATGAGGTAACTTTAGATTATTGATAAAAAAAATGAAATGATAATGGAATAATCATAGTTCAGGCATATGAAAATGGAGACAGGTTGGGAGGCCACTGAGGACCAGGTCTCAGGCAAGTCCCTGTACCACTGAGAACTTGAACTTCCTGTGAACTATGCCTAAGTAACCCAAGGACACTAGCCATTTTTAAAACAACATCTGCCAGCTGCTACCTTGTGTCCCAGGGTTTTCTCCCCATTGTAACTATGCAACCATTTCGGATCCCACCCGTCCTTGCTTAACAAGCACCGTCATTTCTTGCCAGCTCCAATTACACTCCTTGATAAACAACTCATGTAACTCATTGTGGCCTTATAGTTTTTGCCTTTATAAGCTTCCTCCATTTTGTAGTTCAGTGGAACACAATTCAAGTGTTCCTTGAACCTGTCTCTCAGGCTGCAGTCCTAACAAGCCCCAAATAAAAACACCTCTTTATTTCAGTCAGATCGCCATTTCTGAAATTTTGTTCAGCACAGCTTACGTAACATTCATTAAAGGCATTAATAGAATGACTTTGGTGAGATTACTCCAAAATTGAAAACCAGAGGACAGTGTGGCTATATTACTGAGCTCTGAAAATTGATATTTTCTTGTTTTTATGCTTATATTGAATATGTGCTTTCATATGTATTCAATAAATTTCAAAATATATTTTGAAAAATATTTTCTTATAAATTGAAGAAATTTGCTTTGATTTTCTCCTCTCTTTCTCCTTGTTCTTCCTTCCTTCTCACTCACCTATGTCCCATCTTTTCTTCTCACGGGAAGAATACTGCTTTCTTTTAACACAGGAGTTGTCATTCACTTGATATAGGGCCATTATGCATTACCAGAGGGTTAAAAGTTTTTAGTAAGTTGAATATGAATGAATAAATTATATTAGCTCTGATATATTTTTCTGACCTCATCAAGACGTGCTACTAGCAGCTTAATGTTTGCACTAGAATGTACTTATGTGTGAGTCTTGAGTCACTGCCAAGGGACAGAGAGGTTAATAAATGGAACAGCTAATTAATAATCTTCTTAGATGCACAAGGAGTATTACATTGATAACGAAAGCTAGTTTGGGAATAGTCGTATGCCCTTGAAAAAGGGCATAATATGAAAAAGAATATGAACAATGCAAACTATTTGAAAATCTTTATCCATTTTTGGCAACAATTCTCAAAACTTGGTGTCTGGATGTGATGTTTTTATAACATTTTCTCGTAAAGGACTCGAAACTGTGGAGAAATGTATGTACTAATAACTACTCTTGTCTTGTAAGGTAGATACAGATTTTCTCATTGGTAAAACACTGCATGTTATATTTGAAAATTGTATGTGGAATATAAAGTTACTGTTTTGGAGAGGTATATCTAAAAAGCAATGACTGATCAGAAGTTTTGTGACAGAAAACATACAACCTAGATCTCCAGTTCCATAATTCACTGGTTATCTTGTAATACTTTTTACAGGACTTACTGAAATTTGAAAGACAGTTCCGTTTTTCTTTCTTAGAAGAACCCACCCTTGTTGGTGAGCTAACAATTCAGTGCTTAGCTGCTGTGATAGTGTGCAATCCCAGCCCTCTCTCCATGTTGGACCATACCTTTAGTGTGTCCCCCTTAGAACATGTTACTCCTAGGTCTCTTTGTGGACCAAGTTTCTTCAGCTGCAGATTGCTTTGCTGGCCCATGGTCATCTTTTCTGGGAACTGGACCTCATGAAACTTATTTCCTGTGCTGTTGGCTGTGCTATAAGTTCTTTAATTACTTACTTTTCGTTATTTACTCTTATTTTTCATTTTAAATAAGGCTTGTAGGTGATTCTTTCTACCTGTAAAAACTTTTTCTTCTAACTCTAGAAGTGTAATCCTAGTGGATTTCTGTACTGATAAACAGACGCAGACAGTAAAAGTTAACAAAATTCAAAAAGAGATTCACAGGCATGAATGTATCTAATTGAAACCAAGCTAGAAATCAAGACTTGGAAAAGCTTTCCAACCTTTGTGATAACTTGAAAACCTTGAACAGTCACACTTAAAAGTCTCTCTAATATTAATTTATTAATTAAGCCAATAAACTGGGGGGTATTTTGTTATGCCATTAAAGTTAAGCAATATAATCTCTTGGCTCCATCAACACATATTTTAGTCACTACTGTTTAGGGAGAGGCTACCCAACTCATTTGGTTACTTGCTGGAAGGCCTAACACACTTGCACATGAAGTTATAATCATGGCTGAGATTTCTTATAGCAAAAGATACATTGCAGGAAGAACAGGAAAAGGAGACACATAGGCGAAAGAAGTCACACACAGGCTTCCAAGTTTTCCCTCTTTCTTTGACAGCATTAGCATAGGATGCAATTTCCTCCTGTGAGATATCTCTACCCAAAAAAGCCCACCTGAGTCTTGGGCTCCAGAATCTTAAAGTACAAACTCCAATCCAGGAACCAATATATCATTCCACTTTATGTTTCATGTTTTCTTTAAATATGCTGACCGCCCTGTTTGTTTTGACCCATCACATTACATTACATAGTCACCAGGAGAACTTTACAAGTTCAGTGCTCAGTGTTTGACCAAGGATTGTTGCCATTGCTACAGAGACAGCAAGAACTGAATAAGGTTGCCCTGCTGTTTCTATTTCTCTCACTTGCCTAAAACTAGACTTCCATCCAAAAAGTTAAAAAGAAAAAAAAAAGTAGGTGATGTGGTAGAAGACTTTTATGTCACAGAAAGTTTTCAGTAAACAGATAATGTAGTGTGTCAGTGAGCAGTGTTTGGCTTAGAGTCAGTAACGTCTTTCTTTGTCTTCTAACCCCAGCGCCTAATTGTTGTATGATAATCATGGGTGAAGAATTTATCTCTTCTACGTGCTCAGTTTTCTCCATAATATTTAGATCACACAAAGTTTGAGGAATGAAAATAAATGAATATGTAGATTTCCTTGCCATTTAGTAGTTCTTAAAAAAAGAATCAAAATATTAAATATTTAAACCATTCAAAATTATCATAGATTTCACTGAAAAAAGAAGACAATTTAATTAATGTTTCTTTTTTTATTCAGACCAAGTGCTTTTTCATTCTGATTGCAGTATTTGTGCTGAAACTCTTGCTCCTTTTCAGACTGAATAGGATGAGATGGTAGATGTCAGGGGAAGTGAATATTTATCATGGAATTGTCTGCCCTTTGCTCACACACTGTGTATGTTGACCAAAATGACCTCAGGATCTCCTTGGCAGTCTCTTCAGAAAAGACGACACGCTTGACTCATCAGTGTCTGGCCTTGAATATCAAATGTGTTTTCAAAAAGCACAAGGTGTCTTTTAGTTCTGCTGTGCAGCAGTGCAGGAGACCATGTGCTTTGGCTTCTAGAGGTCACAGCTGGCTCTGACAAGCTTTACCCTTCCTTTAGTGTTCCTTCACTGAATCATTAGAATGTTGAAATATGACCCTTCAACTTTTTATTGTTGCTCTTGTCCTTAGTTATTACTAAGCTTTAACAAATATTAAGAACGTTTTTTTACATAGAGCCTATCAGGCTACCATAGCAGTTATTTTTCTTAGATAGAAAGCAAAATCTAGAAGGCCACATTTAATTTGGAAAAATGTATGTATATTCTTAGAAGTGAACATTGTAGTCATAATGTACTTTCCCTAGCATATAATTATTTTTAGGTATACATTTTATTTTTTAATTGTAAGGCCCTGGCTGAAGGATATGTCTACTTGTTAAATATTTGTCAAGCACTGATTTTTTTTTTGATTACGGATAGATGCTTTCTTAACATCACTGTTCAAATCCTGAGGCACTATTGTACATTTAAGAAGAAAGTGAGATGACTGGGAAAAAATGACATTGTTAAGAAATAATTTCAAAATATATACATTGTAGAGCAACTAATACAAATTAATATTCAGCCTTCATCAGCAGTAGTTAATTTGGGGTGTATTTTCCTTCTCATTCTGGTTGTAGAAATAACATTTGCCATAACTTAAATGGGATGTGTATTTTAGATAATTTTTTAAAACATGGTGGCTTCTTCTATTCATTACGAATTCAGGACTCAGTTTTTCAGGATTTCATCTTACAGTCCTTTGCAGTGCTTGAGGGTAAATAAGGGATGGATTCTAGTCATTTTGCAAGGGTACACCATATGGAACAAAAATATTTAATTCACATTTTTAAAATTTTACCTGATTGAGCCAAGAAAAACACAGGAGAAAAAAATTTAGAAGTAATTTTTAAATGCATTATTATTGGAAATGAATAAATTTTATTTTATGTTTTTTTTCAGAGGTTATTAAAAATACATCCTTAAAAATAGGGGGAATAGTTTATAAAGATTTTTTAAATGTTCACATCATTGTTACTCTCTAAAATTGCAATGATCTCCGAATGATAATATAAATAACTGTTCATTATAGCAAAAAATCAGACAAAAGAAACAGGAAGAATATATAAGTGATTTACCACCTAGATATAATCACCCTTAAATTGTAAGGTAAGTATGTAAGTGTATTTAATGCCTTTGAAACATACTGTCAGAATTCTTTCATAAATATTTCTAGAAATTTACGTTGTCAGTCACTGAAAACTGAATGTTTATTTTTATTGGAGATTCTCTTTATTTTGGCTTTAATGAAAGTAAAAGGTGCACATCGTATCCACTAAAACACTTCTAAAAATACGTTTGTTCCTGATTACTTTTAACTTCCTGAGAGTTTCATCCAAAACCCTGTGCTTAACTTTCAGTGTCTGAGGATAATATAGTACTGTACTGGCCTAAATTCCATGCTTTTGGATAAGGAAGTCTTGCCAGTGCTTTTCTTTAGACATTGTTTAGGTTTAATATGTCTTAATTATTCTGAGGATATTCCTAATGATCTGTAAAGAATTGCCTAGGGAAACATAAAAGTGCCTATTTTTAGAAATAGGCAGCAGCCGTGAGTCATATGAAATGTCAGCAATGTATCACTCTTATATGAAGATGTAAATCACAACCACCTAATAATGGAGAATCTTCTAATTAGGGGTTCAGAGATTAACTTTCTTTGCTTCATTAGGTTTAGTTAAAATAGAAACAGCTTAAATATTCAGAACATTTACATCTATAACTGTATTAAAAAGAATTTGCATACTATATAATTTTCCCTGTTTTAACCCAGGGAAGAGTGAATTATTCAGATGTTGAGCGATAGTATTTTTCCTTTTGTTTTTATTAGCTATAACTGTTTAAGCAGGTAAACCCAATCATCTTATCTTTGATGATTTCTGAAAAAATACTGGGCACAATGGGAAGTATGTCTAAAGATTGTCAGAGACAAGCAGCCCTTGCCCTCAAAAAAATGAGGAAACAAATACTGAGGAGAAAAGAAGGCACAAGAAAAAGGGCTCTCATTTGTTTCAAGTTATCAGGAAGAGACATTTTTTTCAACTATCTTTTTAATAATTTCCTAGATGCTAATGAAGGATAGGGAAGATTATGTGTGTGTAAGTTTCCTCCCTGCCAGGATTTTATGTTTACATGGTAACAAAGAAATAGGAATCAGGTGGAAGTCACACAAAAAAATTATAGTCAATTCCTCAAGCACTGTATCCTGGGAGTGTGTGTGAGTGTGTGTGTGTGCGCGTGCGCACACACACGCACACACTTCTTGATCAGTAAAAATGATTAGGATTCGTGAAAATGATTTTGTTACTTGTTGAAGTATATGACCCACTTTTCATTATATCAGGCTGTGGTTTTGTTCAGCCTGAGCATGTTAAGCCCTCTATTTTAGAGTGGTTATGACACAATAGTGGCTAGGGCATTAGTTTCTATTGATGCTGTAATAAATCATCACAAACTTAGTGGCTTAAAACAACAAAAATCTGTCTTCCTATGGTTCTGTGCATTGAAAGTCCAGTACAAACCTTGCTGGGCTAAAATCAAGGTACTGATAGGGCTGCATTCCTTTCTGGATGCTCTCAGGGAAAATGTTCCCCTGCCGTTTCTGGCTTGTAGCCACTGCTCAGAACCCTTAACTGATGGTTCCCTTTCCATCTTCAAAGCCAGCAATGGCCAGGTGATTCTTTATCATTCCATATTACACCCACGTTGACTCTTATTCTGCCTTTTTCATCCATTTTTTAGACTCTTGTGGTTATATTCGGCGCATCCAAATAATCCAGAATAATCTCCCTATTTTAAGATCTCCTGATTATTGAGCTTAATTACATCTGCCACCTTATTTCCCCTTTGTCATGTAACCAAATATGTGAGATACAAAGTAATGTAAGAAATGAACTTCTCTGAGTCCTGTCTCTGATAATGGTAACTATGCTACCTAATAGGAAATAAGACAGTTTCCTGGTATGCCTCTGACCTTAAAATAAGACACTGTGATATTTTTGCTGCTTCATATGAGATCCCTATCCACGAGAGGGAGAGAGAGGTGAGAGAGAAAGAGAGAATGAACAATTGAACGACGGAGTAAGAACTGGGGCATGCAGTAAGATACATTTACAAATCAACCTAATCTCACTATGCATGCACAGTATTAGGAAGTTCTGACTTATAAATATATATCCATCAGTTCTTAGAAGTTTCTGTTTATTTATTGTGTATGTGCTTTGTTTTTTGCTATACTGTGGCTAATTTTAGTACATAATGATTATCAGGTGATAAGCTAATACATCTAATAATGATCCCTGAATGATTATAAAATTTAATAAACTTACTATTTTTATGGAAAAATAGGAAAAGATGAGGTAAGAGTGATTTTATTTTGAAAAGAACCACCAAGATGGAAAAATAGTCTGATGAGTAACTTTATAAAAAGCAGCAAGAATATATGCCATTCTGATTTCTTGAAAGTCCTTAAGGAAGTCTTATTAAGGTGCAAACTACTCTGTCCTAGATTCAGAATAATAAAAAGCCTCTCATCCAGAATAAAAATTAATTGCATTCTACTTATAAATTCTATTGTTGTAAGCATCTTCTGTCTCTTCCTGCTAATGAAAATAAAATTAACATTTTCCAGGTAAACAGTATTTCCCTTACAAGCAGCCAAATGATCTTGTCACAGATGTTTTTTCCATCAAGTATTTTACGTAAAAGTTTCCAATCTTTCTTCAAACCCTTACAGTTTAATTTTAGTCTTCTTCAGTTCTAGCATTTTGCATTGGCAGGAAATAACACTGTGCCAAATATTTCTAATTGACATCTGTAGAGCATCCTGTAATTCTTCCTTCATCTATCAGGTAACTCAACTTCTGTGTCCTATTTTTAAATTAATGAATGGAGGGAATGATGTCTTTCCCTTTGTGAAACTGAAAAACAAGCTTCACCATGGATGTATTAGGGGCACAAGAAAATGTTCCTATAGCCTTTATCTTGGCCAGTTTTATATATGCTCAGAAAGAAACATGGAATAGTCCAAAATATGAAAGTGGAAATGTGGGACTTGCTTAAAGACTTTGCTGATGCCCTTGCCTTATTGTCACAACTTTTACTAAATATAAAGCTTTGTTTGTTTTCTTGTGGTTTTTTTTTTTTTCCAGCATGATTTAGCATCATTAGTCATACCTCACAAAGTCACTGCAGGGAAGATTACATTGTCAGTGCTGTTTTACACATGACAAAATTCAGGGGAAAATATGATTGAGAGACTGAGATACAGACAGTGGTGTTTTTCCGTAACTGTTTTCAGTCCTCCTTAAGAAGCCATGGTGTGTCTCATTGCATTGTGTCAAAGCAAAATACTTCTTTTCTGGCTTCTTCAAACACTGGTCTATTCTTCAAAACCAAATACAGAGCCTAACATAATCTCTTCAGTGATTACATTACCACAATAACAATTGTTTCAAAATAACTCACAGACACTCATGATGAAACTACCTTCAACAGAATGAGTGCAACTGTAGAAGATAGATGAAGGTGTCTTAGGTCAGGGGTAAGATAAGGAACATAGACCATGGAGAATTGGATTTGGTTATTTTCAAAATACTGTCCAGTCCACACATAAGCAACATGCTTCAAGCATTTTAATGGGGTCGAGAGCTATCATAGGCAGTAAAGCTAGGCCTTACATAAAGAGGAGTCTGTGCTCTCTCTGAGTTCAAAGAGGTCATTTTGTTTCATTCCTCCCTCAGGGTCAACACCACATTTTGCTATTAAGCAAATAATTAAATTCCTATATATGAGATATAATTTGTGATATAATTTCCTGCGTTATAGATGATATAATGGGACCTTTACAGGTCTAACTTAACACTCAATCATGATATTTCTCTTGAGCCTGGAATGGTGCTATGAATATTTGTCTCTGCTACAGTTATTGCTATGGAAATTCTAAATATGAAACTTATTCTAATTAAAGAAAACTTTTATTTATTAAGAAAAAACCTACTTTGAAAGGCCCAAATATAGAAATAACTTTTATATTACATCAGGACAAGGATATAGTCACCTGGAAATGTAATGCCAAAAAGAAAGAAACAACATGAAAGAAACCGTTGACCAAGCTGATACATTATTACAAAGCAAAATTACATTTAAAAGACATAAATGCAGATTTTACTCAACTAATCTGAGTAATCATTGAGTAAATTGCTTCATAAATTTAAATCTGTAAATCTAGATTCTCTGATTTGAAAATGCTGCCTCTACCAGCTGAATATGTTTTCTTAATATTGAGTAAGTGTGCTCATATTGTGAACATGGTAGTATCTGTCCTTCTTATGGTTTTGCAGCCTGTTTGTGATAGACTTTTTTATTATATTTTGGAAAACTATGGGTTCCAATAAAAAGAGTTAATATCCACTTTTTGAAGTAGTGTTTGTAATTGTAAAAGAAACAAAGATCTGTTTTATAATGCTTATTTTGCTTCTGATTTGCTATGTGTGTTCATGGAAGAATTAATTTTGTCCTTATATATTTACATTTCTTAGTGTTATTATGAGGATAAAAAGATGGATGTAAAAACGTATGAAGTGTGTAGAGCATATAAGCATCCCATGAGATTATTGTTACTATTGTTACTATTTTGACTATTACTATTTTGATTCAACCATCTGCACATTTGTTGTGTTGAGCAGTTGTAGAAAGGACAGCCGTCTCTATTTGTCTCTTTCAAATAGATGTGGAGAGAATACAGCTGTTATCAAGAACATGATAATTTTATCTCAAAATTTTTCAAAAATTGGAACACATTGGCAGCTATAATCCTCAAAAAAAAAAGAGTTTAATGAAACAGATGTGGGCAAAGTCAGAAGGAGTTAATTATGATGGTAATGAGGGTGATGAAATACTTGGGAAAATTACTAATAGAATGGTCTGCTCTTGAAAGTTCATTGTAGAAGAATGTATGTTAGTGAGAGAGTGTTTACAGTATGACTTAAAGTTAAACCAAGGAAATTCTTCTTAGACAAAGAGATCATTATCTCGGTAGTGTTAGAAAAGGCCAAATTTAAAATCATTATTTAAGTATTGTCTCCACGGTGATCTTACTGTATTCTTTTATATCCACTGATGTGTCTGCATTTATTTTTAGAGTTTGCAATCCACTTCAAAACGAAAACTAAACCATTACACAACTGGTTGCTTCAAGAGTTTCTTCCCGAACTTAATTAGCCGTTACCTACACATATTTACTCAAACTAAATAATATGAGCGAGTGAAATTTTGAAGTAGACACATGAAGGATAGGACTGGGTATAATTAGATTGTATATTGGATGGTTTTGGATTATTTTGCTGCTCTCATTTCCTTTAATTATACATTTCCCTCTGTATTCTCAATTCAGATATTTGGGGTTAGTCAATTTCCTTTTCCAGTCACCAGGTTGATTCCCCACATGATTTGAATGTGTTCATTAGAATGAAGGTAGTGGACTTTTCCTCTTTCTTCCTTTCTTTCCTTTTTTTTTTTTAAACTTTTAATTTCTCAATTGTTAAAGATCAACTTAGTATGAAATCTTAAAATGCTGGGGAAGCAGTTGTTAAGTTTGTCGGCAATAATGATAGGACAGCTTGCTCCCTGGAGAGTGGTGTGCTCTAATTACAGTAACTAAGATTGGTTTGAATCCTAATGGCAATCAAGCTGCATGGTTCTGCTAGTTTACAGTTCCTCTCAATTCTCCTAAATCAATAAAATTTGACCTTAGAATTAAAGGAAATTCAGTCAATATGTGGCTGTGTCATATGCATGGCTGTCCTAAGAGAAGGTTCAGGTAGAAGAGTCATTTACACAAGGGTTATAAAATGCCTGACTAAGCACATTGGGGCGGGGATTTCTGACACTGAAAATACGAGGTGAGAAAATCTGTGAATTCAAGACAGGCCTTTTACAGGTGCACAGTGGATTGCAGTTTAACAGAGAAGCATACTGCATTCAGCAGATTACCAGAATGAAGTCAGAAGTTACACAGAGATACAAGTGATACACAAATTACTTACTGGTGAGGTTATAGACAGGGCGGAGGGCAAAAGTGTGCCTCGGTGATAGCACTAGGTTCAGGTAGCTTTGTCTCCTCACTCACGCCACTGGTAATGAGTTGAAGAAACATAGATGTTACTCCATTCACCATGAGATGAAATTGCTACCAGATTACAGTGAGATGGAAGTAGAAGAAACACAGGCCAATCAATAAATAGTAAATAAAAGTGGTACTTTTGGAAGCTAAAAGTTTATAGACAAAGGAAGGAAAGGAATGGTTTGCAAAGGTCTTGGGATAGCTGTTGCTTCTGGAATGTCAATAACCACTGCTAGAGTAACTGCCATGTGGACATGCCTTACTCAGCAAGATGCCCGAGTGCAGATGAAAAGGATATCGACCATCTCTTATTTTTCATGAGCTGGTTGTTCCACCTAGGAACGTGTAAATGCGAGTGAAGAAGCAACACAGTGTTTTAATATATATTACATGGTACAAGAGTATCTTTGCTCTAAGTGGGCATTATACTAAGTTACAAAGATACTGTCAAATAAGTTGGGGAAACACTGGCTGAAATGAAGTTTTTATTGAAAGGTATCTCAGTCTTTAACAAGTCACTGTCCATTGAAACATTTTGAAAGGGTATATTGTTAGCCAATATTTTGTAATTTTTTGTTATTAATAGACTTTATGTTTTAGAGCAGTTTTATGTTTACAGAAAAACTGAGCAGATAGCACGGAATTTCCATATACACCCTCGGCCTTCCCTTGCAGTATCCATTTTAACATCTCGCATTAGAATTGTACATTTGTTACAATTAATGAACCGATCTTTATTATTAACTAAAGTCTATAGCTTACGTTAGAGTTCACTCTTCGTGTTGTAGTTCTGTGAGTTTTGGGAAATGTATAATGTCGTGTATCCACCGTTACAGCATCATACAGAAACATACTTATGTGCATAATCATACAGTTTCACTGTCCTAAAAATCCCTTGTGCTTCAATTCTTCATCCCTCCTTCCCTCACATCCCAGGTGCTTGACAGCCATTGATCTTTCTACTGCCTACAGTTTTGCCTTTTTCAAAATGTCACATAGAATCATACTAAATGTGACTTTCTTCATTCTGGCTTATTTCACTTAGAAATATACATTGAAGCTTTTCTCATATATTTTTGTGACTTGATAACCCATTTTATTTTTACCACTGAATAATATACTATAGTGTGGATATACCACAGCTTATTTATACATTTACTTCTTGAGGGCCAAGTCGGTTGCTTCCGAGTTTTGAAAATTGTGAATCAAGCTGCCATAAACATCCATAGTGCAGATTTTCTTGTGTATGTACGTTTTTAGACCATTTGGTCAAATATTTAGGCACACAATTGCTGGAACACGTTGTTAAAATTATGTTTAGCTCTGTAAAAAAACTGCCAGTCTTCAAAAATGGCTATACCATTTTGCATTCTCACCAGCAATGAATGAGAATCCCTATTGTTGTGTATCAACACCAGTATTTGCTTTCATAGTGTTATGGATTTTAGTCATTCTAATAGGTAGATTGTGGTATCTCATTTTTGTTTTAATTTGAAATCTCTTAATGGCATACAATATTGGACACAATATTGGACAGTTTTTCATATACTTATTTACTATCTGAATATATTTTGGGAGAGGTGTCTGTTCAGTTAGTTTCCCTACTTTTTATTGAGTTGCCCATTTTACTATATTTGGGTTTGAAGAGTTTTTTGTTTATTTTGGATACAAGTATTTTTTATCAGATACATGTTTTCCAGATATCTTCTTCCTTTCTGTGGCTTGTCTTTTCATTCTCCTAAGAGTTTCCAGAGCAGAAGTTTTTAATTTAAAAAAAGTGCAGCTGGTCAGATTTTTTTCCTTTATAAATTGTGCATTCAGTATTGTGTGTAAAAAGTCATCGTCAAACTCACAGAACTCCCCGTGTTCTATTCTAGAAGTTTTGTAGATTTGTGTTCTGTATTTAGGTCTGTGATTCAGTTTCAGTTGATTTTTGTGAAAGATGTGAGGTCTGTCTTCTAGATTCTTTTATCTTTTTCTTTCTTTCTTTTTTTTTTGGAATGTTGTGGATACCCAGTTGTTTCATCATCAGTTACATCAGTTGTTCAGCAAATCAAGCTATCTCCTTTGAATTACCTTTGTTCTTTTGTCAGACGTCAGTTGATTGGGTTTGTGTGGGTCTATTTCTGGGCTCTTTATTTTGTTTCTCTGATCTGTTTGTCTCCTCTTTTGCCCATACCACGATGTCTTGATTACTGCAGCTTTATAATAGCTCTTATAAAGTTGGGTACAGTTAGTCTTCTGACTTTATTTCTTCAGTATTGTGTTGACTGTTCTGGGTCTTGGCTTTCTATATGAACTTTATGCTTAATTTGTCAATATCCACAGAATAGCTTCTGGAATTTGTATTGAGATTGCAGTGAATTACATATAAACTTGGGAAGAACCGACATCTTAACATTTTGAATCTTCCAGTAATGAGCATGAAGTAATTCAATTTATGTAAGTTCTCTTTGAATTCTTTCATCAGGGCTTTGTTGTTTTCAGCATACAGATCCTGTATATACTTTACTAGATTTCTCCTTGGAATGCATTTATTTTGGCACTATATCTATAAATTCTTTTTACTTCGCATTTAGTTCTGCATAGCTGGTATATGGGAAAGTAATTTGCTTTTGTATGTTTACCTTACATGTTTCCTATGAGTTTATTTTAACTGATTATTACTTTCAAGAGGTTTTTGGTAGATTCTGAGTTTTCTGAATAGATAATCACTCCCTCTGAAACAAAGGCAGTTTTATTCTTTGTTTTCAATCTGTATACTTTGTATTCCTTTCCTTTCATTTCTTTCTTTTCTTTCTTTCTCCCTTCCTTCCTTCCTCTCCTCCCCTCCCCTTCCCTTCTTTCTCTTTCTTCCTTCCTTTCTTTCTTTTTGTGGTCCTGCTGTACCAGCTGGAACTTCCAATAAAATGAAGAGGAATAGTGAGAGAGGACATCCTTGCCTTGTTTCCAATCTTAGGGGGAAGCTTTCAATCTGTTAACGACTAGGAATCATATGAGCTCATTCTAGGAATCACACAGCTCATATGAGGTGTTTTGTAGCCATTCTTTAACAAGGGAGTAAGTTTCCATTTATTCCTAGTTTGCTGAGAGTTTTTATCATAAATGTGTGTTGAATTTTGTCGAGTGGTTTTTCTGCATCAGTTGATATGATTATGTTTTTCTCTCTCTCTGGCCAGTTGATATAGTAAATTACATTGAGGTTTGGTTGTTTTTGGTTTTTTTTTCAGTGTTGAATTTTCCTTGTTTCTCTGCATAAATATGACTAGGTCATGGTGTATAATCCTTTTCTTAAAATTTTTGACTCACTTGCAGATGTTTTACTTAGGATTTTCGGGCTGTGCTCATGAACTTTCTGGTCTGTGGGTTTCTTCCTTTATAAAGTTTTCGCCTGATTGAGTGTTATGGTAAGGCTGGCCTCACAGAATGAGGTAGGAATTGTTTCTTCTGCTTCTGTTGTTGAATAAACTGTCTTAGCCTTCCAGAGCTGCCATAACAAATTACTAAGAACTGGATGGCTTCAAACAATAGAAGTTTATTCTCTCACAGTTTGAGATGCTAGAAGATCAAATTCAAGGTGTTGGTAGGGCTGTGGTTATACTGAAAGCTTTAGGGAAGGATCCCTTCTTGCTTCTTCAGGTTTATTCCACCATGATGATGACCTCATTCCTCATCTGCAGTTTATTTAGGGTCAGTTATTGGAGATTTATTTTGTTCTGTTGATTGTGACATGTTTCCCTGATTCCTCATGTTCCTTGTAGCCTTGCACTGGTGTGTGCATTTGAAGAAAGAGCCACCTCTCAGTCTTTACAGACTGGCTTTGACAGGAAAGACCTTCACTAATTAGCCTGGCTAGAGATTCTGGAGGTCCCTCTCATCTTCTCTATGGATGTGTCTTCTCTGGACTCATCCATTTAGATTCCTAGTTAGAGGGGATTTTTCAGCTTTCTCTTTGTCTGTGGAGCCCATAATCTCTTGCTCTCTCTTGTGTCTTGCTGCTGTAACTCTGACCAGGACTTCGGAGGCACATGTTACTTCTCCTTCTCCTCTCCTGTGGAGAAGCCTTGAGTTCTGTGCCTTCTCCCAAATTTGCTGAGCCGTGCTGGACACAGGAGATTGCCCACCTTTTCCCCTTTATTCTTAGTCCCCCACATCAAATGATAAGGGTTCTATCTGTGGTCCAGTTGAAGCAAGACAGAAACTAGTGCCTTGGGAGGTGCACCCAGAGGCTAGGGCTTTGGTGGCACGCTGCACTTGTTCCTCCTGGTGGAGAAGCCTCAGGTTCTGTGCTCTCTCTGTCTCATAGAGCCTTATCAGACACAAAAGCCACTCCCTTCTTTCTTTTGTTCTCATCTGCCCCCAAGTGTAGATCTGAGTGTCTAACATACTTTCTTTCTTTCTGAAGGATTTCTTTTAGCATTTCTTGTAAGATTGTTTCACAGGTGACCAAATTCCCTCATTTTTTGTTTATTTGAGACAGACTTTTTTCTACTTTTGGAAAATAATTATGCAGGATACAGAATTCTGTTTTGCTGGATTTTTTTTTCCAACACTTCAAATATTTCACTCCATCCTCTTCTTGTGTGCAAGTTTTCTAAAGAGAAGTCCAGTATAACATACGTCCTGTTTCTCTATAGGTAAGTTATCCCACCCCCCACGCACCTTCTGGCTTCTCTCTAGATTTTATGTTTACCTGCGGTCTGCAGCTTGAATATGGATATTCCTGGTTGTACATTTTTTGATATTTTTCCTTCTTAGTTTTCTCTGAGTTTCCTGAATCTGTGATTTGTTGTCTGTTGTTAATTTTGGAAAACTCTTTCCCATTATAATTTCAGGTGCATCTTCTGCTCTCTTCTGTCTGATGGAAGACATTTCACGTACAGAAGCATGGGGAAGTCATTCTGGGTTGTACATGATTTAACTTGAACTTTATGCTAACCAGAACAGTCTGTTTTATGGCCTATCAAACATACATTGTACACCTGCTTTAACCAGGAAAGAAAATAATGCATTTAAAAATCAAAATGGAGTAACTGTGGTTCAGGCATCCAGCATGGAACAAAGTGGCCATTGTGGATGTGGTTTCAGACACGTTTCTGCATGACTGAGAACTGGCATTTTCTGAACTGTATTACACTCACAGGCACCACTAGCCTTTCTTAAGCAGCATCTGATAGCAGCTGCCAGCTGCAACCTTATAGTCTCAAGGTCTCCTCTTGTAACTCTGCAGCCATTTCAGACCCCAACAAATCCTTACTTTTAATAAGCACCCTTGCTTCTTGTCAGCTCCAACCCTAGTTCTTGACAAACAACTTATGTAATTTTGCGGGTTTGGCCTATATAAGTCCCTTCCACTTGGTAGCAGAATGGAACACAATTCAAGTGCTTCTTGATTCTGTGTCTCGCAGGCTATAGCTCTCTGTCTGGCTCAGATAAAACTCTTTTCTATTCCTGCTATAGGTTGTTAATTAATTATCTCTTTGTTCTCCCTTTGGGATTCAAATTAAACATATGTTACATCTTTTGTAGTTGTCCCACAATTCTTGGATATTCTGTTCCATTTTTTCATTCCTTTTTCTCTTTGCTTTTCAGTTTGGGATGTTTCCATTAACATGTCTTCAAGCCAACTGTATCCTCAGTGTTGTCCAGTTTACTTATGAACTCATCAAAGTCATGCTTTATTTCTGTTAAGTGTTTTTTATTTCTACCATTAAAAAAATATTTCATAGAGTTGCCATCTCTCAGCTTACATTATCCATCTATTCTTGCTTCTTGTTCACTTTTTTCGTTAGTGCCCTTAAGTAAAGTTATTTTAAAATTCCTGTCTGCTAATTCCAAATTTTCTACTGTATCTGTGTCTAGCTAGCTCTGTTGCTTGCTTTATATTCTTAGGCTGTAGGGGTTTTTTTCATCACCTTTTAGCATGCATTTTAGTTGTCTGTTGATACCCAGAGGTGATGTATCAGCTAATTCATCTTTAGTTAGATAGGCTTGTAGTGTGAGGATTTGTGTTTATCTGGCTGGAGGTTTAATGTTTGTGTCTTTAGGATTTGGTCTTCTCTGGTCCCTATTTGTCTCCCTCCTTTGTCTTTGGATTTCCCTAGAAACTCCATCTCAACTAGAGCCTGCCACTTTCAGTTCTTTCATTTGTAATCCCTGTTATATTGGGGTCCTCATGATGTGATGTTAAGATTTAAGAGGGGAATCTTTCCACAATCTTATGATTAAATCTCCATATTTTAGAGGGCCAGAGTCCCTTGGCTTTGGCCTTCAGAAGAGTTTTTTAGCCTTTTGTCCTCCTCTTAGGAGACATAGGCAACCTGGAAGGGATTCATATTATGTGTTCCTCTTCCCCTAAATCATATAAGGTTCTGATAAAGTTGTCTGATGCAGGAAAACGGACGTAGGGCATGAGGAGGGCTGTGTCCCAGGTCTCAGTTGAGCCCCTGGGACGTGTCCCGCCAAGTGTGGGTCCTTGGCTTTGCGCAGGAAAGAATTCAAGTGCGAGCCACAGTTGAGTAAAGGTAGATTTACTTAGATACATACTGCATAGAGTGTAAGGAAAGAGAAAGGCAAGGAAAGAGGTGTGGGAGTTGGGTGCTCTGGTTAAAATAAAAGTAGGTACATACTCCATAGACAGAGTGTGGGCCATTTCCAAAGAGGAGGAAGTGAAAAAAAAAGGGCTGCTAGGTTTGGTGGAGTCACTTTTTACAGGCTTAGTAGCTTCACGTGCCTACAGGTGAGACCATTCCAACTGCCCTGGGGAAGGGGCCGGGATTCCCAAGAATTGGGCCAACGCCCATTCTTTGGCCTTTTGCGGTTATCCCTGGGGTTGTCATGGAGCCTGAGGGCATGTTATTCATCAAGCTGTTACAATAAGCATATAATGAAGCTCAAGGTCTACTAGAAGTCAAACCTCTTAATCCTTAAGGCCAACTAGGAGGTGAATCTTCCACCATTTTGGTGTTAAACTGCTGTCATTCCTTGAGTGGCTGTGCCCTGCCCCCTTGCATCCTATCTCAGTTTCCCTTCAGGGCAGGCCTTTGTTATGGAGACAGAAAGCTCTGGGCATATTTCAGAATGGCCACATTTCCCCTCCTCCTGACTTAAACACAGTTCAGCCTTCACCAGAGAACCTAGTGTGTCTCTTGGAGGGAAATCCTGTGAAAGTGTGAGGCCCTCCCCTTAAAAACTGGGCCCCTAGGAGTTTTTAATTCTGAAGCTAGTTTACAGTCAGCCTCCAGGGATTGAATAATTAATGTTTCCATGTTCCTTACAGTGACTGGCTCCAGCTGCCTCTACTCCCAGGAAGCTTTGATTCACTATATTCTCCTGTCTCCAGTGTTCTGGGCAGAAGTTTGCCCTGTGACCTCAATTATGTGATTGATCTAAGAAGAGTTGTTGATTTTTAGTTTGTTCAGCTTCTTCACGTTGACCGCATCTGAGTGATGACTCCCAAGCTCTTTATCTGTGTGAGTGTAAACTGGAAATCTCTAATCCGCTTTATTTAGGGAGGGAGGAAGCTGCATATGAGCATATGTCTCAGATAACAATTTGGAAAATGCTGACTTGACTGTGGCCTTTTTCATGCGTCCTTAAAAAAAAAAACAAAACGATGGCGAAAATAGGATTGGCTGAGGCTCAGGTATGAAAAACGATCTCTTAAGTTCTAAATCAAGTCTGATTTTAAAAGACTACTTGATAAAAGAATTGTGACTCTTCCATTTATTACACATAAGAATTTCAGCCATTATGTTAGCCTTTCTGAACCTGTCCCTTTATCTTTAAAATTCTCAGCTATCTCAAGGGTTCAGTGAAGTTTAAATTAACTGCTAAAATGATAATAATAATAGCAGATAACATTTAATGATAAATTAAAAGGTGCTGATACTTGTATATTTTACTTCCCTTAATCCTCCTCCAAACCCTGTGTTATGTTATTTTAATTTTGCTTTCAAAGAGGAGGAAAACAGAGGCATGAACATTTGAACAACTGAACTTAATTCACACAGGTATAAAGTACCAGCGCCCAGAACTGGCAAATTTTGTAGTCACTGTTTTAAGAACTATAGAGATGAGATGGACCAAGTCATTGCTCCAAAAAGGCAAAAAAGAGTATATGCATGAATGTATGTATACATGCGGAGGTACACATGCCTGTCTTGCAAGGCAGCATGTGATCAGCATCAGGACAAGCTCATGAGGTTCTTTGTTGCCTCATTAAGCAGTGACTATAATATAATCTCTCTTTTGTCTACATGAGTTCTTCAGTATTTCTAAGCGGAATCGCAGCCTTGTATGGTGTGCAGGAAGAGTAATTTCCCTGCAGAACTGCAGTGCTGTTACCTCTGTGTAGAACTGCCTGGTCAGGGAAGGCACTGTGGTGCAGCCTGATCATGAGCAACTCTGTCCAGCCAGTGGACATAGCGCCTCAGTGGATATACAGTAGGAGACAGCGCAGAGTTGCTTCAAGAGCATGTAGATATTTGCAGAGGTCTCTAAACATTTTGAGAATTTTTCATTTATGTTGGCTGGGATTATAAAATCAGTTGCTGAAAAATAGAAGTGTAAATTTACAGCTACAGCTTAGAAGACAAATAAACGAACACTTGTCACAAGCTTTATTATTTTTGCTGTTTGGTGTTTTTGAAAATTTATTTAGTGGTTGTGAAAGACGCCAGATTGAGAAAGGCACTAAAAAAAGAAATTCACAGTTGATTCACAGATGACTCATTAGCTGTTCAGTTTCTTGAGGAGTCTCATTGCCTCTAGCCTTCTTATCAGTCTACTGTAGGTCTCTTGCTCTACTTACTTATCTGTTTGGATTTGTGGCAGGGGGCGAATGGGAAAATAACCGTGTGTCACCATGGAGGGTCAGTGGTCAGATTCTGGAATCTGACTTCCTGTGGGTATGTCACTAAATTTCTCCATGTCTCAGTCTCTTTGTCTGTGAAATCAGGATAAATAGCACTAGCTCACAGAGTTGTTGTGAGCATTAAATGAGGTATTAAGTGCAGTATTTGCAAAATTGGAATCTTGTCTTTCACAGATTAAGTGCTCTATGGGTGTTAGCTATTTTATATATTTAGTTAAGCATATAACTTGTTGCAAAAAGCTCATTAATGTAACATATTTCAGTGTTTAAATCACACAGCAGTGTTTGCCCTTTGATTTTTGATTCTGTAGTGGTAGTGATTGCACTGAAATTAGTGAGCAGCGGGAGTGAATGGACAGCTGTGTTCACTGATCTCAGCATAGCATCATCTGTAGCATCATCACCTGAGGATATTAATACATTATTTCCTCTTTTGCACTCCCATCCACTCTCTCATAGTCTACTCATTTCTCTCATGTTTGGTTGACAACCTTTTCAAAGCCATGTTTTCTGTAGTGTTTTTTGAGGCTGATTTCAGCCAGGACTCTTTTCCTCCTATTCATGGCAGAATGAATTCTGCCATCATCTCAAGATTAAGATACCCTGTAGAGATGTATTGCTTTGCTCACAGGTACATGATGGATGAGTGCTGGGCTATATATGTCTTTTTCTAGAAAGAAATAGATCGCTGTACAAAAAGATCCTGCAAAGTTTGCGGGTCAACAGTTCAATCCCTAATCATTGCAATGTGATTATAATTCCTGTCATTTTTATTTCAAGGTCGTGCTAATTTATAAAGGAGTATATTCTCAAGGTTCTCAGAGTCATGAATAAAATTTTCACATTAGCTAAACATTATGAAAATTACAGGATTTATCCACTTGCTAAAGCACCTAGGTCCAAAGTTGAGATATAATTAAATGCAAGGTGGTAGAAATATAAAAGATAGGGATCTGTGCTCCTAGAATTAAATATATTGTGAGAAATTGTAGCTCATTTATGAAAATCAACTGAATTCAACAAATTTTAAAGGTTCATAACCTATGTGTCAGAGATTAGATAAGATAATAAGATACAGATGTATGCGCAAGTTACCATGTAGGGTGTTCATGTCGTATCCTACATACTCCCTTCGTGTGTACTAGGGGATTAACTCTTGTCGTTTTACTCATAGGTTTTGCGTGCTATTTCATCTCTGTTTCCATTGTTTGGCATAGCTCATGTCACTTGGCAATGTATAGTGTATTTACTCTCTCAGCCCTGGCTTTTATCATTATCTATGCAAATAGTACATATTAACTGTGATTTTCAGCCCCTTGCCACAATGTATGGTAGTACGGAAAGTTCAGGGAACATATTAGAATCATCATTATCATCATCACCATCATTCATCTATTTTTGTTAAGTATTTACAAGTTATTAGGCATTCTCCTAAGCACACTTTTAACTCACTGAATCTTCACACAAACTTTATGGGATAGTTATTATTAATATTCCTATTTACGTATGATGATACTAAAGCATAGAAGAATAAGTAAAATTGCACAATGTCACTGAGCAACTAAGAGGTGAACCAGGGTTTAAATACAAAGAGTCTGAGTCAAGAACGGAAGCAACCTATGTCTCTCAAAGACGAATGGATAAAGAAGATGTTTTATATATAAATACACACACACATACATACATACATACACACATACATATATACATATACACACACACACACACACACACACAATGGAATATTACTCGGCCATAAAACAGAATGAAATTCTGCCATTTTCAGCAATGTGGGTAGACCTAGAGAATATTATGCTTAGTGAAATAAAATTGGACAGAGAATGACAAATAGTGTATGATATCACTTATATGTGGAATCTGAAAAATAACAGAAATGGACTCAACAGATACAGAAAAAATAATGGTTACCAGTGATGGGCGGGGAGAGGGAAGGGGAATGATAAGGGTATGGGATTAAGAGATACAAACTGCTATGTATAAAATAGATGAGCAACAAGGATATATTGTATGGCACAGGAAATTGTCACCATTATCTTGTGATAATTTGTAATGGAGTATAATCTAAAAATGCTGAGCCTAAAACTAATATACTGTAAGTCAACTATACTTCAATACATACATACCTACATACAAAGAGTCATACTGCAAAGTAAAAAAAAAAAAAACAACTGATGCCAAGTAGTCACACTGTAACAGAGGGTAACAATACAAGCCCAGCCTTGCAGAGCTGGTGGGTGTGCTATGTAGGCTGAGAGGGAAGACAAGTTCTCCAAGCTTGCAGAACTTCCACAGGCATCATACTGCCTGAAGACCTACTGTTAGATTTGGAACTTAAAAGACTAATTTAGGAATTTTTATTGTTACTGGTCTTTGAAATTATAAAGCATAATTGTATAAATTTGCATCCATAAATTTCTGTAAGAAGAGCAATATACTGTACCATGCCTTTCAGAAATTTAAAGGTACAGAATATATTCAGGACCATGTGAAGTTTATTATTTAGGTTGATATGCTGTAAGGCACTGTGAAAAAAATGTCCTTGCCAAGGAGATAGTTTTACTAAAAATCCTATTTTTAAACTATGCTTTTAAAAAAAAGCAGTTTATATTCATAGGCACTGATTTTCATATAATCTAATACAATGCTAACTGAAAAGAATATACACAGGATGAGGTGGCACCTGTATCTTTCAGAAAATAATTTAAAAATAAAAGTTGATTACAATGTTACTAATTATGTGATACTTAACGTTTTGTATAACATGTTATATTAGTCAGTATTCTTCAAACATTTATCTAGGTTTAGCAGACATTACTTTTTAATATTTATTTTTTAACTTAGGGCATTCGGTGACATAAAATAACTTGTTAATGTCCTATACTGAGTTACTGGGAGTCCTAGAATTAGTACTTCTACATCTTAGTCTTCTACCAAATTTTAGCAGATTACATGACTTTATTTGGTTACAACTCATTCCTCTCTTCCCCAAAACGCATACGTACAGGTAATATGGTTGTATAAATAAAACCTACATTCTTGGTAGCTTTTCCTACAATATTGCTTGCTCATAAAATTTGTACTGACATTTTGAATGGCTTCTGTGTCTTAACTAGTGTTTTCAAAGTTCAGTTGCCCACACTGCATGATTTCAGTGGTGTGGTAAGGTTCTTGAATTGAACTTAACCCATCAACCATCATCAGAGTTATTTATCTGGAGCTTAGTGGATAGTATTTCTGTGATACCATCTATATAAATACTTTCTGTGTGCATTTTATGAATTTGTATAAATTTAATTTTTAAATTAGTCCATTTTTTTCAGTCTGTGTATGCATTTGAAGTTATTCTAGAGATAGACATGAGAGGAGTGCTTTCTGGGGACTACAGACTAGGAAAGGGCATGAGAGAGTTTTCTGAAAACCTGGGAGGGTGGTGTGAAGACTGAAGCAGAGACTGCAGTGGTGTGGCCACCAGCAGAAGAGATCAAGCTTGCTAACAACCACCAGGAGTGGCAGTCGTCAAGGCAGTTCTCTCCCTTAGATCTGCCAGAGGGAATGGGACCCTGCCACTACTTAGATTTTAGACTCTGGTGGCTAGAACTCTGAGGAAGAAATTTCTGTTGTTTTAAGCTATCCAGTTTGTGGTAGTTCCTCAGATCAGCCGCAAGAAACTGATACACCCAGTGAGACCTTTGGATCCTATTTTAGCCTTCCTGACGTTCTCAACCGTGTACTCAGTGATGATCTATTACGGTTAACAGAGGTAGTTCTACCGTCTTTACTTCAAAATCACAGGGGTTCCTGTAAATACCATCACACATATTTTGATCATGGGTATGCAGTAATTACAGTGACCTAAATTGTAAAATCATGACCATAGGAACATGAATAAAACACAAATCCAGCATGCAGAAAGAGACATTGAAAGGAGCTCTGAATGGAAGAGAGAGATCAAAGACACTGAAATAGGCTGCAGCCACTGTGTGTCAACCCATTAAAAAGGAAAAAGAGAAAGTGGTTGGAATTCAGCGCAAAGCGTGGGTGAAAAATGAGATTGGAGACACCTGAGTTCAAGTACACCTGAGTTCAAGTCTCGGCTCTAAATTTTAAGAGTTGTAGTAGTTTGGGCAATTTGCTAAGTCTCTCAATGGTAGAAATTCTTCATCTGTTAAACTGTCATAATAGTTGGCGCCTATCCTGTTTTTAAAATTATGAAGAATGTAAACATGAAGAATGTAAAATAGTAAACTCCCTGATGTGTAGAGAGTATTTAATACATTTTAACTATTGCTATTTTTCTTTTTCTTATTGTAACCCTACACATTACTTGAGGGAAGTAAAGTTTATTCAGGTTGTGTCCAGAAACCTCCCAGAGATTAACGCTGAGGGAGTAGAGTTCTGTAATAATGTTCTTGTCTAGCATGCTCAGAAGAGATCTACTCGTAAGCACTAGGCTGAAAATAGACCCATCTTTATCAGTAAAACTTCCCAATACACTTGTTTATTTTAGTATATTATGACATGAATGTACGTTAGAGGTCTGAATTTGAACACAAGCATGTCATATAAAATTTAAAGACACATACCCTTTTCTAATTACTAAATGAAAATTTGATATTTGAGGGAAGTTACTGAACACTAACAGGGCTCATAAAGAACTGTGTTATCCAGAGCTGGTGTTTTCTAAAATTTGTGACATTCATTTCCTTTAGTCATTTTTTACACTTCTAACAAAATTTTGACCTAAAATTTATTTTCGTAATTTCATTTTTTACCTGTTTCATTTTCATGATTTTAATGCTTTGATATGCTAAAGAAGCTACTTTGTCAGGTTTCAATTCACTTTTAATTTTCTGTGTTTTATCTGATGAATATACTGTTAAAGTACAGGAGTATATAAAACATTATCTTCTATAACTTGTTTTTATTTCCTAGAAAAGAAGGAAAATTGGTGTATGTGTGTGTTTGTGGGTGTGCGTCTGTGTGTTTTGAAGATAATTTTTCCCAATTACTTGAAAATGAACTTAGATAATTTTAATTGTCAGTTCACAGTATATGCTTTTTAAGTATAACACTAAAAATATTAAGGTGCATAATTTTACTTCAATGAGAAAAGAATTTATATATATACCTTTTCTTGTTTTGTGATTATGGGGATTATATGAATAAAACACTGTGCATTCAGATAAGCATATGTTCTTTGTTACTTACTTTCAGTGAGGAAGTTTTTCACTTGTGGTTTCTCCAAAAACTTGAAAGCTAAGTAGTTATTACATCACATAAACAACTAGATTCTAATTGCATGTGACTGGCAAGAAGTACTACTTTCTCTTTAAATGACAGTTCTGAATAAGCCTGCATTTTAAAGCTTTTGCTGTTTTTGTTGTAGTTTTGGTTTATTTTCCTTATAATGTAAGTTGCCTGTTATTTTTTGCGGCTCTCTATTTTCCTTTATTCTGTCCCTCCAGGTTTTGTGGGAAGAGATGGAGAGTAGCTTATTGAATTTGTTATGGTAACAATTATGCACTGTAATGTGTATAAAATAAAATCAGTGGCTGGACACAGTTAAGAAACAAGCAAAAAATGTCTCAGTTATGTGACATTTCAGGGACAGGTAAGCCATGTTCTTTTCCACACAGTCTTTGTGATTCCAGCTACAAAAGCTGTACCATCTAAAAATATAACTCCCAAAATTGCCCAGAGTTTTTGACATCAAGTCTGAAATGAAGAGAGAAGAGAAGTCACAGATCTTTTACAAACTGTGGTTTGAAATACACACACACACACACACACACACACTTCATTTCTGCAACCATACTCTGGCCTAGAATAGGTCACATAAGCATATCAAAATTCAAGCTGGGGGAAGGTGGGGAAGCGTGGTTCCAAGTGATCGATTCTTTCCCCTGAATGTGTTACTGTGGAGGGGAAACATGAACCTGCCACAGCCTGCCCTCCAAAGACTCAGTATTCATGGATATGCTTTGCCCAGTACTCAGAACACAGCCCTGATAGATTTTCACTCCTTCTTTGTTCCATATTCTGATATTTTATTTGCTGATTTTTTAAACTATTTTCCCTTACATTTTAAATTTTTTGTTTTGAGACAAAATACACTACTATGGTAGGAGACTTCAATACTCTTCTGCTGATAATGAATTTATAAAGTAGGCAGAAAATCATTAAGCGTATAGATGACCTGAACAGCACTTTCAGTTCACTTGATTTAATTGGCATTTATGGAATATTCCATCCAACACGATGAAACAGAAGAAACATTTCCTACTGCATTCTGTGAGGCTAGTTCTACTGTAAACTAAACCAGATGAAGATATTACACAGAGAGAAAACTATCATCCAGAAATTCTCATGAACAGAGACCAAAAATATTCTAAATAAAATATTTGCAAATGAGTCCAAAAATGTAAGAAAAAATTATACACCAAATGGGATATATGCCAGGGAAGCAAAGTAGGTTCAGCATTTAAAAAATCAATCAATGTAATTCATCACAGTAACTGGCTAAAGAAGAAAACCCATATAATATATCAATTGATTTAGAAAAAGCATTTGACAAAAGCCAATACTTATTAATGATACAAACTCTCAGCAAACTAGGAATAAGTGGAAACTTCCTCACTTGGTCAAAACAGAACAAAACAAAAACATCTACAAAACACATAGCATTAAGATGATTCTAAGTGGTGGGAGACTGGACACTTTCCTTCTAAGATCAACATCAGCATCCCTATTGAACATTTTACTGAAGTTCTAGTTAGTGCAATAGGACAAAAATTTTATAAAAGAGAAGGAATAAAAATCTATAAATTAAAAAGGAAGAAATAAAACTGTATTTGCAGATAGATTGGTCATCTATGTAGGAAACTCAAAGAATCTACCAAAAATCTCTTGGAACTAACAAGTTATTATAGCACATTCACAGGAACATATAAGGTCAATATACAAAAGCCTTATTTTCATATATGCCACAGTACCCACTCTGAATGTATAGTTTACAAAGAAATCATTTACAATAGCATCAGTGTAAATGTAACCTATGTGTAAATCTGATAAAATATGTATGGTGTCTGTTTGCTGGAAAGTACAAAACAGTGATGAAAGAAAGAGGATCTGCATAAATTGAGTTACTATGTGTTCATCATTGGAAAACTCAATATTTTTAAGATATAACAAAACAAAACAGTCTAATCCTAATACAAATGTATGAAACAATCTCACTAAATGAGGTGGGAGAAAATGTGCTGACCGATGTAACTTTGGAAATGAGTTGCATCTATAAAGACTGAAGGCAAAAGAATTATAAGCAGTGTACTCTAGTTGATAAAGTCGTATCCTTTGGAGGTAAGGGTTAACACTTCTGAAACCAATAAATAATATAAAATAAAATAAAATAAAATAATATAATATAATATAATATAATATAATATAATATAATATAATGTAATATAATATAACTTTATAGTGGAATTGAACAGTTAATTAAATAAGTGTTGGGTGCTGGGACCAAGTGTTTTATTCTAGCTATGAGAAGTTAGGGACCATCAAGGGGAAAGGATTAGGAAGGTCCGTGTAGTAACTGGTAGGAGTTGGAGGCATTAGTGTGAACTCATTTTCAATGGTATGTAGATATACTTTGATACATACGTCTATGGGTTACAATACACACATAATGTATCCTTTTTCTGTCAGCTCAGGGGCCTACAAGTACTAAATCCCAGTAGCAACATGCACACTAGTGTCCAGATTGTGTTTCTCGTGTATATGAAAATCTAAGTATATATGTGAAATTATATATATGCACAAATATATATCTGTATATATGCATATGTATTATACTGCATATATTTAAAACTTTTTTATATTCTCTAGAAAAAAAATGAACAAACCAAGTACCCTTGGACAAGTGACCAATTGCAGGGCTGCTGCTGGAAATACACGAGATGAGCCAGCAGCATTTTATATTGGTAGAAAGGTAAGGTGCTCAAATATGATGGAGGTGTTTCAAAAAGACACAGGAGCCAACTGAAAGAGCTCCCAATAGCTAAACCTGAAACAATTTGAGCAACAAAATAAATGAGATAACATTGAATTATAAACTATTTTATAAAGTAAATATTTAAGTCCATATTGGTAACAAATAAATTATTGGATAAATCAACAAATGGAGAAAATAGTCTATTTTCTCAAGTAGAAGAATTCTAAAGAATCTAGGTAGATACTGTACTCTTAGGGAGGTGATCCATATCTCACTACTCTTCAAATGTGGTCTGTATATAGGCTGCCCTTTCAAATGTGGAATTGAAGAAAAAAAAAAGAGTAATTTTGCAGTTGAGAAATCTGACAAACTTTCTCAGTCAGATGATATTAATTAATCTCAATGGTGATACCACAATATAGTATGTTCCTTTGATATGATGTGACAAGAATGACATATATCTCTGCAGTTTCTATCCCAGCATACCTAATGTCAGTCTTACCATGAGAAAGAACATCAGACAAATTCCAGTTAAGAGTCTATTCTAAAAAAGTTCTGACTAATACTCTTCAAAAGTGTCAAGGTCATTCCTAACAAGGAAAGTCTGAGAAATTGTCATGGCCGAGAGGAGACTAAGGGAGGGGACCTCTAAGTGTAATGTGGTGTCCTGCATGGAGTTCTAAGGAAATCTGGATAAAGTATAAACTTTAGTTAACAATGGCATCAAAATTGGTCCATTACTTATGACAAATATACCATACTAATGTAAGATTTTAATAGTAAGGAAAACTGGGTTTGGCTTCTGTAGGAACTCTACAATTTTCACAAACTTTTATGTAAATCTAAAACTGTGATGATGTTTTTTAAAAAGCTTATTTGTTTTTAAAAATCCTGGGAATTGTGCTTCATTTTAATTGGTTCTGAGTAACAGCATCTGGGAAATCATTACTGGCCTGAAGTGAAGATGCTTCCCATTGAAAAGTCAGACATCTTTAACCACGTGTGCACAGACTGGGAATTCATTCTGCCCTATCTGGAGGGCTGGTTTTAAAAGATTAATTAAGACCAGGATTATGAATTCCTTCTTTCGAGCATTTAATATCTCCTGACTTTTCACATTCAGGGTACTGTTAGGTGAAGTTCTTCCTTGGTGTATATTGTTTGCCTGACAAATAACATTGGATTTTCTGCTTTCTTCTTGTTATATTCTTTGTCTTATTCTTTGGTATCCCTTTATTGCTTTCATTTAACTGGCTACTATTTATTCTTATCATGCAGTGCCACAACTGTGAAATGTATTCATATCTCAGTGCGTTACGATATTTAGCAGTATAGTTGTACTATGCCTTTTCTTAATCTGCCTAAAATACACAAAATTAAGGTGCAAAGTGTTCTCTTAAGAGGGTAAAAATGTTCATGGATCTCTTTCTTGAATTACTGGTTGGTATTGTGGATTAAGTATTAAGTTGTGATACTCAATCTGAAACCTAGTTCAGTGAGGTGTAGATGAACCCAGTTCAGAGAAGGATTTGTATCACTGTTATAAAGAATTACATTTTACTTATCACTTAAACTTGCTGACAAATGACAGCTCCCTCTCTTGCAGAATATTCTAGAGTCCCTCTTATTTTTGAGGCATATCAAGATTAGAACATTTTATACTTTTTAGTAATTATCAATAACTTGGCTTCAACCAATATCCTGTAAGGAGAAGGCTGATCTTAAGTAAAATTGTGTTGTGAGCCATTTACTTTGCTGCTGTCTTACTTCTCTGTACGCAGATGTCAAAGTGGTTCCAAGTATAAGTCTTAAAGAAAGATAAAAAAAGGATCATATCCTGGCTATGCCGAAGTAAGTTACTGAATACAGTGATTTTGTGGAAGTTTCTTCTCTGTTCCTCAAATTTCTAACTATAAAAGAGGAATAATAATTTTTACCTAATAGCTTTTTTTTGTGAGCATTAAATTAGGTAATTTGAGTAAAGTATCAGAAGAGTGCCTCTGTACAATCATAGACACTCAAAAATAGCTGCTATCTTAGCTACAGGAATCTTCAATATAATGTCACACAAATGCTCTGATGAAATATCCTACTATGCCATTATAGGTTATTCACACTTTCATATCTATTCAGTTATTCTGATAGCAGAGCTAGTGAGAAATATGGTTATGCCTAGAACTTTGTAATAAATTTTACATGGGAAGCAAGACTTTAGTAAAGGACTCCTGCATAAGAGACATCAGTGACTTAGAAAATGCAGATTCAGGAGAGGAAAAAAGGGGATGCCAGAGATAGAACTTACAGAGCACAACATCGTGTTTAGACCTGCCTCTGTGCTAATGCAGCTGCACTAGAATTCAGATATTCTGAGGCATACACAGAAACCTTAAGTGTGTGTATGTGGAGGTGGTGTGAGTTGGAAGCTGAGAAGTTGTGTAACATTAAATTTACTGTGGCTAGGGAAAAAAAAAGGTAAAGAAATGCACTAAGTTTTAAAAATACACAAATTGTAGGTTCAAAATAATGTAAAATTCATTTTGGGTAGTAGGCAATAGTGTTCTTGCTCAAAAATTTTGTCTGTTTAATTTGAACTGATTTTAATCAACTACTCACATTTGCATGTTTCATTCAATTTTACTGTCAGTCAATATTATAAACACGGTCTAATATCTTAACCCTTAATAACATTTCAATCCTGCACTGACATCTTTGCCTGAATATCTAAGTGACATTTTTCTTTATCTGTTTGTGCTTATCCTTATTATATTACCTCAAGTTTTTGTGTACTAAATATTTTTAAGTATAATAACTAAACTTTCTTCTAATGTTCTAATCTAGTCAAACCATTCAGTTTTATTTCATTTTTATTTTTTTATGGATTTACTAGTAGTCTGAATTTTCTATTAATTGTGTATTTTGTTATCTCATGCCATATTTCTTCTTTCCTATGTTGTTAATAGTTAAATTACTTAAAACTAGATACCTATCTGAATAACAGTTCTCTCAGACACTGTCCATTTTAAAGCATTTTGTCTGCTTGAAGCCCTTTAGCATCTGCATTTCCTGGATTGTTTTCAGTGCTCACTGTGATGCCACACTTCCTGACCCCCTGAATTAGTCTTTTGTGTGCTGGACTTTGTTGAAAGTACTCTCAAACCAGAAGCAGGTTAGTTCTCAGATTTCACCTGCTGACTCTGTGCTGTCTTCAAAAATTGTCAGATTTATTAAGCCCTACTCCTTTGTTTTGTGATTCCAAGCTGACTATTTTTAATCAACTTTTTTTTCTTATTAAGAACTCTTGTGAGTGTGGCTATAATTGTCATTTCTAAAATTTCATCCTTCAAAAATTCCTTTATATTTTAAATGACCTGTCAGTGATAGATTCCTTACAGCTTAATAGGGTCTGATTTCCCGTGCTCCAGTGTAGAAATGTTGGATTTGTTCAAGATGAGGATCCTACAGGGAAAAAATTTAAGTGAGACATGTGGTCTGATCTCTAGTGACCAGGGATAGAATCCTGGCAAGTTTGGGATTAACCTGAATTGTCCCCTCTGGCAGTGTGACTTCTGAGAGAGACTTCAAGCTGTGTCCTCAAGTTGGGCAGGGAGGGGATCAGCACACACAGCAGCGCCTGAGCTTGGAATTTGGCCAAAGACCCATAAGAGCTGCTTAAGAAAGTGTCTATAGACTCTTCCGCAGATCTTCTCTGGCTTCTAGTCAAAGGATCTTATATTAATTTATTCTTTGTCATCCATAGGCATTTTAGGTATTTCCTTATCAGTTTCTTCATGATCCCGTATCTTTCCAGTTACAATAAACAACTTTCACTGCTGACTATTATGTTGGCTGTGGGATTGTCATAAATAGCTTCTATTATATTGAGATTTGTTCCCTCTATTTCCACTTTGGTAAGAGTTTTTATCAAGAATGGATGTTAAATTTTACCAAATGCTTTTCCTGCATCTATTGAGATGATCATGTGGTTTGTTTTGTGTCTTTTCTTTTGTTGATGCAGTGTATCACAGTGATTTGTGTATGTTGAGCTATGTGGTGACACTGGGATGAATCCAACTTGATCATGGTGTAAGATCTTTTTTTATATGTTGTTGGATTCAGTTTGCTAATATTTTGTTGAGAATTTTTGAATCATTACTTATTAAAGATATTGTCCTGTAATTTTCTTTTCTGGCTGTTCCTTTGCCTGGTTTTGGTACTAAGGTAATTGTGGCTTCATAGAACGAGTTAGGGAGTATTCCCTCCTCTTCAGTCTTTGGGTAGAGTTTGAGAAGGACTGGAATAAGTTCTTCTTTGTATGTTTGTTAGTATTCCCCAGTGAAGCTGTCTGGTCCTGGACTTTTGTTTGCAGCAAGCTTTTGGTTTGGGATTTTTTTTTTTTAATTTGGTTTTTTACAGGTTCTATTTCACTGCTAGTGATTGGTCTGTTAGATTATTTCTTCTTGATTCAGTTTTGGTGGGCTATATGGTTTTAGAACCTTATTCATTTCTTTTAGACTGTCCAATTTGTTGGCATATAATTGTTCGTAGTATTGTCTTAACAGTTTTTTTATATATCTGTGTTGTCAATTTCTCCTCTCTCATGTCTTATGTTCTTTAATTGGGTCCCCTCTCTTTTCTTCTTGGTGAGCCTAGCCAAAGATTTCTCAATGTTGTTTACTCTTTCAAAAAATCAGTGCTTGGTTTTTAAAAATTTTTTTGTATTATTTTTTAATCTCTATTTTATTTATTTCCTTCCTGATCTTTATTATTTCTTTCCTTCTGCCTACTTTAGGTTTTGTCTGTTTTTCTTTTTCTAATTCTTTTAGATGGTAGGTAGGTTGTTTGAGGTTTTTTTGTTGTTGTTGAGAAAAGCTTATATCACTATGAAATTCCCTCTTAGGACTGCTTTTGCTCCACCAATAGATTTTGTTTGGCTGTGTTTTCATTGTCATTTGTCTCATAGTATTTTTAATATTCTCTTTGTTTTTATCACTGATCCACTGGTTTTATAGTAGCATGTTGTTTAGTCTCTGTGCAATCTTTTTTTTTTTTTCCTCATTTCTCTTTCTATGGTCAATTTCTAGTTTCATGTCATTGTGTCACCAAAGATGCTTGAAACAATTTCTATCCACTTAAATTTGTTGAAGCTTATTTTGTGTCTGAGTATGTGGTCTATCCTAGAGAATATTCCATGTACACTTGAAAAGAATGTATGTTCTGGGTTTTTCGAATGTAATGTCCTAAAAATATCAAGTAAGTGTAACTGTTCTATTGTGTCATCTAGGATCCCTGTTGTCTTACTGATTTTTCTGTCTGGAAGAGATGTCCTTCGATGTTAGTGGGATGTTACAGTCTTCTCCTATTAGTGCATTCCCATCCATCTCTCCCTTTATGTTTGTTAGTATTTGTTTTCTGTATTTAGGTGCTCCTATGTGAGGTGCATATCTTAATGAGTGTAATATCCTCTTTTCTGTATTGACTTTTTTATCATTATATAGTGTCCTTCTTTATCTTTCTTTTCTTTATGGCCTTCATTTTAAAGTCTGTTTTGTCTGATATGAGTATTGCTACCCCAGCTTTCTTGTCATTTCCATTTGCATGGAATATCTTTTTCCACCCTCTCACTTCCGCCTCAGCCATAGGATTGCAGGCAGCCTGTCATGGTATCCCTTAGGCATTATGCTCATAAAGTCACTAAGGTAGACTTGTTGAAGAAGAGCACGAGGACCCACTTTTGGGCCTCAGGGACAGCCCAAACTCCAGCCCCTCTTCCGCATGCTCATGCCCGCTTTTAACCCTGGAATTGCCATAACTGTGCATCAGTACTCTGCTAGGATGTCCTGCAGACACTTAAGTTTACAAAGGTACTGACAGCATAAATCAGGCAAAACTCCTTGGGATACAATTCACATTTCAGCCATGCTTCTTAAGTTGAGCAGCCCCTGAGAATGGACTTGGATTTCAGCCCTGCTTCCACATAGGGGCGATCGTGCCCTTCCAGAGCAACCAGAGAAGACCAGCTGTGGCTGGTTCCTGCCCCTCCGTTCTGGAGAGTGGGTTAACAATGGGGTCTTTTGGCAAGGTCACACCCTGTGAGCTAGTGAAGAAGGAGGTTACTGTGTTGGCTTCCTACCCCTCCCTTTACAAGAGCACTAAACAGTGAGGCTTCTCTAGTGGACCCATGGTCAGTTCTCTGTACCCTCAGTTTCAGCCTGTACCTCATGCTAGCCCCTTCAGGCTGTCTCCATGCAGCCAACACCAGTCCTCTTCCCAGGTTTGACCTCTGAAGTTCAAGCTTCAGCGCCCAGTCCTGGTAGGCATCAGCTAGCTTGTGTCTTAGGCTGGGAACTGCATGAACCCTCTGTGCCAGTTTCTCTCTGTTCTTCCTGCTGCAAAGCAGGTGCTGTGCTCTCCTCTGAACCTCTAAAGCTTCCTTTTCTGTCTCAGATGATCTCCCCTCTGGTGAAGGGACTTCCCAGAGTCAGGGCATTTTTCCTCTTTCACCACTCCCTCCCAGAGAGGCGAGTCCTGTCCTGATTCTGGTTGTTTTTTGTTTGTTTGTTTGTTTGTTTTCTTTCTGTCCTTCCCAGATATGTGGAGATTTTTCCTGTAGCTCCAGTTGTGTAAGATCTTCTACCAGAGTTCATTAGGGATTCTGTGAGAATTGTTCCACGTGTAGATTGTATTTCTGATATATTTGTAGGAGAGGGTGAGCTCTGCGTCCTTCCATTCTGCCATCTTGAAGTCCATCTCATTCCACTTTTTATTTATTAAAACATATAGTGTTACCCTACAGCTTATCCTGTCACACCCAATAGAAAAGATCGGAGATAACATTTCACAAGAAATCAGGTAGGTGCCCCCTGTTCTGTCTCACCTAGATTCTTCTCTTGATAAAGATACATAAATTGTATGCTTTTTTTATGTCTTTGTACTTTTTTTCTCTAAGTGTTCAAAATAATATAATGAGACTATTAAATTTATGCAAGCAATTAACCTTTAACATAATGAGAAGTATTTCTGGTCCCAGTATATTTTGTAAACAACACATAAAAATAATTATAATGTATATGTGTATACATATATGAAATTATTTAATTTCTTTGCAAATAAACATGTAATTATTGTTATTGCTCAGTTCTGTGATGACCAGAAGTAGTTACCTGAAAATTGTTTCTTGACCCTGAAATACTAAAGTAACTTTAAATACTTAGAAGATGGCTTGGATTTTAGAAAATACAGCTGACTATATATTCTAGGTTGGATGTGTTCAGCAATGATTTACATTCTGGAGCGGTTTTCTTACGTTATCACAGAAGCGTATTTTGAGTAGCATATTTCTAGACAGTACTTTGTGAAAACGAAATAAAATGGTGCTCCTCAGCCCTCTTCTTTCCAGGTTTAGCCCTTGGAGCACAGAGATAACTTTTGATTCATTCCTCTTGGCAACTGTCATTTAAAAAATCATTTAGTTTTGCAGAAAAACATAATTGTTACTGATGTGGAGTATGTGTAGAAAACTAGAGGACTACTTACAGAACTCTTATCTATGATTATGTAGCAAAAGTCAAAGTTTTTTATGTCTAAAATAAACTCAATATTTTTTTTAATTCTTATAATGTAACTATATGTTAATGATTTATGAATGTGTGGACTTTGAAAAAGGAGTTTACAAGTGGTCTATAAAGAACATACTATAAGAATAACAATAAATGTAGAATTTGCCATTATTTCTATAATTTAGATGGAAGACAAAAACTATCCCTGATTTTGTATGCTAATTAGTGCTTCTTTTATGGTAGCATATAATGCTTTAGTGGTAACTTTGTGGGAAGTTACTTAGTTTTTATCACCTCCTGAAGTGATGTTTGGGTGGTGTCACTAAAAATAGACATGGTATATAGGAGCAGCAGGCATTTCCATTGCAGCAGCTCAGTATATGCATGCCTGAGCATAGCTTTCTGTAGACACCTGGACTGGAAGGTGCGTTTATAGTCTTGTCCTTCACATTAAGGAAAGTTACCGAGTGACATTCATTCAGTTGCTCTTATATACAGTTGACAAATGGAGTGTCTGAGGGAAAGAAAGTTAGGTTGGAAGAATAAGAAATTTCCATTATAGGGGAGGAAAAATAACTTTCCCTCCACCATTCTAGGTTCTTGGCTAAGATCCTCTGTAATAAAAGACACATTACAGGAGAAAAATAAACAGAAGTTTAATAACATGCATACCTCCTGTATACAGGGGACAGAGTCAGGAAGACTGAATATCTCCCCCAGATGGCCCAAGACACCACCTTAAATCAATACCATTTCCATCTAAAGACAAAAGGAAGATGTTACGGATGTGAGAGGTCAGTTTTGGGAGATTACCGGGAAAAGCACAGTAAACAAGTTACGGGTTGTTAGGCAGATTTCAGTCCTGCCTTTTTCACTGGTAAGAGTTTCCTGAGATTTGGTCATTTGCTTCTTCCTGGTTACAGAGAGGGAGACCCTTATAAATGGAAATTTCCCTTACAAATATGAATATCTCTTGCAAAATTATAACTTTTACTTGGTTTTCAGAGTTTCTCTTGTGTCTGTTGTTTCTTAAAAATAACCAATTCATTTTTTCATGTCCTTATTGGCCATCTGTAAGTCTTCACTGGAGAATTACTTGTTTAGGTCTTCTGCGCATTTTTGGATTGGGTTGTTTGTCTTTTTGCTATTAAGCTGTATGAGCTGTTTATATATTCTGGAGATTAAACCTTTGTCAGTCACATCATTTGCAAATATTTTCTCCCATTCCATAGGTTGTTCTGTTTTGCTTCTGGTTTCCTTTTCTGTGCAAAAACTTATAAGTTTAATTAAGTCCCATTTGTTTAGTTTTGCTTTTATATCTATTGCCTGGGTAGACTGCCCTAGGAGAACATTGCTAAGATTTATGTCAGATAATGTTTTGCCTAATTTATTCTAGGAGGTTTATAGTGCCTTGCTTATATTTAAGTCTTTAAGCCATTTTGAGTTTATTTTTATGTATGGTGTGAGGGAGTGTTCTAACTTCATTGATTTACATGCTGCTGTCCAGTTTTCCCAACACCACTTGCTGAAGAGACTGCCTTTTCTCCACTGTATATTCCTGCCTCCTTTGTCAAAGGTTAATTGACTGTAGGTCTGTGGGTTTATTTCTGGGCTCTCTATGCTCTTCCATTGATCCATAAGTCTGTTTTTGTACCAATACCATGCTATTTTGATTACTGTAGCTCTGTAATATTGTCTGAAGTCTGGGAGGGTTATGCCTCCAACTTTGTTCTTTTTCTTCAGTATTGCTTTGGCAATTTTAAGTCTTTTGTGATTCCATATAAATTTTAGGATTATCTGTTCTAGTTCTGTGAAAAATGTAGTGGGTAGTTTGATAGGGATTGAATTAAATCTGTAGATTGCCTTGGGCAACTTTAAGAATATTGATTCTTCCAATCCAAGAGCTTTCCATTTCTTTAAGTCATCTTTAATTTCCTTAATCAATGCTTTGTACTTCTCTGCATGTAAGTCTTTCATCTCCTTGGTCACATTTATTCCTATGTATTTTATTGTTTTGGATGCAGTTTTAAAAGGAATTGTTTCTTTACTCTCTTTTTCTGATATTTATCACTAATTATCAAAGAAATGCAAATCAAAACTATAATGAGGTATCACCTCACACCAGTCAGAATGGCCATCATTCAAAAGTCCACAAATGACAAATGCTGGAGAGGCTGTGGAGAAAAGGGAACCCTCCTATGCTGCTGCTGGGAATGTAGTTTGGTGCAGCCATTATGGAAAACAGTATGGAGATTCCTCAAAAAAGTAAAACAGATTTACTATATGATCCAGCAATCCCACTCCTGGGCGTATATCCAGAGCAAATGCTAATTCAAAAAGATACATGCACCCTAGTGTTCATAGCAGCACTATATACAATAGCCAAGACATGGAAGCAACCTAAATGTCCGTCAACAGAGGACTGGATAAAGAAGTTGTGTTATATTTATACAATGGTATACCACTCAGCAATTTAAAAATAGAAGAAAATAATGCCATTTGCAGCAACATGCATGGACCTGGAGATTATCATTCTAACTGAAGTAAGCCAGAAAGAAAGAAAAATGCCATATATCACTCATATGTGGAATCTAAAAAAAAAAAAAAAAAGAAGAAGACAAAGGAAAAAGAGGACACTAATAAGCTACAGGACTACAAAACAGAAACAGACTTGCAGACATAGTAAACAATGTTATGGTTACTGGGGGAAAGGGATTGGGAAGGGATAAATTTGGGAGTTTGGGATATGCAAATATTAACCATTGTATGTAAAAATAGATAAACATTTCTTCTGTATAGCATAGGGAACTATATTCAATATCTTGTAATAACCTTTAATGAAGAAGAATATGAACCAATATATGTATATATATGCATGACTGGGCTGTTATGCTGTATACCAGTAACTGACACATTGTAACTGGCTATACTTCAATTAAAGAAAAAAAAAGAATTACCGTAAGAGACTGATCTTGAACTTCAACTCAAAAAAAAAAATTCAAAATACTCAATATGCCAATAAGGCATATTTTGGGTGGTATATTTTGCTACCCTTCATTTATGCCATCTTATTTGAGAGAGATTCGGTGACTTCTTTTTCTTCTGTTCCTCCTCGATTGTACAGCTGTAAGGAACTGAATTCTGACAAAGTTGAGAAAGAGCTGGAATATAGATTCTCCCCCCAGAGCATCCGTATAAGAGCTCTGCCCAGCTGATCTCTTGTCTATGGCCTTGGGTCTGCCTAAGCAGGGAGCTCAGCCAAGCCTGCCCAGACTTCTCACCAACAGAACTGGATCAGAATTGTTGAATGTTGTTTTAAGCCAGTAGGTTTGTGGTAGTTTGATACACAGCAATAGAAACTCTTACAAATAGTTGTGAATGACATCTCCTTGTTCTTAACTTTGATAGTTAAATGTATATTCTGGTTTCTGAGATGACATTTCCCAGTTAATATCATGACCCCCTCCCCAACCTGTGTACTTAAGAGCTGTAAGGGTCCTTGATATCTCTGAAGCACCATCCCACTGGAGAAATGAACTGATATGATATACTCTCAGCAAGTGTAGTAAAACACAGGTTGTTTTTTAAATGCTTATGCTAAGCTTAAAATCTGGAAAATTGCTCTTTAACTTGATGGGATACTTTTTATCCTTTTAGATAAGATACTAATTTGCATCCTTTTGAAACTCTTCAATTCAAATCATAAATGCTCATTATATTTCTTCATTGTTAGCATGATCAAGCTTTATGCATGCATATCTTCAGCACCTCTTGAAAGGGCTACAGTCCTTTGAACAGACTAAGTACTGGAGAAAATGAGGACTGTGTTTTCCTGCATCTTGTTTTTAGGGATGGATGCGCTCTTCAATAGCAAATGCCTAAGAAGCTGAACAATTTCAAGGGCTTTTCGGATTGAAAAACATTATCAGACAGTACTTTGTGAAGCAAGCCCTCCTAAATGTGGATGCAGTAATATTTGAGTGAAAGCCATCTCCCAGTTAAGACTAACCAAGGATGTAATAAAAACAACTCTTATTATAAGAGGAAACAGTTGTGGTTTGTTTTTTGTTTTTTGTTTTTTTAATTTGAGGACTAAATGCATTCATTACCATAACAAAAACAACCCAGCAATGTTAAGGACAAAATTTCTTAGGCAGTAAGGATCTTAGAAAATGATTGCTGGGAACACTTTTTAAAACAAATTTTCTTTTTGTTATTTTTAATTTAGTGGTTCTATTTGTCTCTTCTATCACTTCTCCATTATTATAATTTCTACAATTGTTAAAATAAAATGTCTAGCTAATTCATAGTTTATTTAGGGTGTCAACTGAAATAAATGCTCAGCCTAAAAGTTGAGAGTTATGTTTTATTTGGCGTGAGGACTTGAGCCTGGATAACAGACTCTCAGATGGGACTCTCAGCTCTGAGGGACTGCTCGGAAGAGGTAGGGGAGGAGGTAGGATGTGTAGGAGCTTTACAGCAAAGACCAGGTGGTTGGAACAAGAAAAGATTACTTGTTATCTAAAGAAAAAGCCAGGAATCTCAAGTTGAAGAATTTAGTGCTTTTCTGTATATGGGAGGAAGCAAACATTCAGGCTTATTGAATTCATTCCTTTGACAAGCATCTAGCTATCTAGGGCCAGTATCTTGTCCTTTATTATTCTGAGTGCCCTCAGAGGGCACCATTGTGAGTGGCTGCAGAGGCTGGGCTGCAGGCTTGTCTTCACTGGGGCGTGGCGGCAGCAGCTGATGACTTAATGGCTTCAGCATTCTTTGTTTACTGATACGGTTTGCAGTATTTTTCGTTCACAGGGTTATAAAACACAGCTTTATAGGTGAAATCCATGACATAAATATTATAATATAAAGACGCTAAAATTTTTAAAATTAAAATGTAAGGATAAGGATCTGGATATTGAGTTGCTCCATAGTTAGGGTGCCACAGTTCATATCAGTTAAACATGTTAAAATAAATACAGTCATCATTTTATGAATGTATTTATTTAGATTTAATTAGTTCTAGCTTATTGGGGTTTGTCTAGGAAATAATCGGAAAATAATTTGGAAGGAGAAAAAATATATTTGTAAATAATAATCATAATTTTTCATTTGTTTATTTTGAGAATATGTTATATATTATTATACCCATTTTACAGATGAGAACAGTAAAGCTTATTTAGAATGTAACTTGCCCTTGATGATTTATCCAGCTAATTATATATCCAGTATTCAGATCCAGATCTTTTGACTTCTTGTTTTGGGACTTACTTAACTCTACTTTCATATAGTTTTAAACACGGTTAAGCAATCTAAATCAAAATTCCTGTTGAATTTTTTTGAGGAACATAATAAACCTACCCTAAGATTTAATCAGAGAGAATAAGATCTGCAAAGAGTTCAGTCTAAGGAAAAGAGGGATGGACTTATCCTAACACATTGTAAAATACTATTATTAGATGGATCAATGAAGAGATATACAAATATATACAAATATGTATGTGTGTGTTTAAGCTTATTTGTTTTTTGTGTCTATTTTTATATCCTTCATCAACCTAAGTATTAAATCATGAGTTTTCATTGAAACTTCCAGCTCTAATTCATTACTAAAGGATTCTACCTAGCTTCTTTTCTTTTTATATTTGAAACTCTTATATCAAACAGTGAGAATTTTGACTTTCATATATATATATATATCATATATCATATATGATATATGATATATATATATATGCACACATATACATATATAAAATAGAAAGGAGAGGCCTAGATGCAATGATACATCAGTCACAGTGAGCACACCTAGTTCACAGATCATGATTTCTAAATATTTTCAAATATAGGAATGTAGTGCTCCTTGGAGGAATGGCTGATTTCAAGGAAGAGATAGGGAAAATACTAACTAAATAAACCCAAAGTGCCATATTTCCAGAAAGTAAGGAAGTTCTTTAAAAAATTATAGAAATATGTCAAAGTGACCCCAGGAGCCTTCTCAAAGGGACCTCCACTGTCCAAATCTGGGACAGTTTGAGCATTAAAATGAGTAAAGGTAGCAATATATTATAGCCCATTGAATAAAATAAAAATCCATGAATCCATACAGATGTAAAAAGTGAATAAATAAATAATTAGGAAAGAAGTCTAACCTTTTAATGCTAACTAATAAAGAATTATATGGTTTAAAAAATCAAGAATGATAAAACTAGTGGGAAGAATATTGACTGAACAGGATATTGTGAACCCAAAGTATCTCTTCACAAAAGTTTTCAGTTGTAAAGGAAAAGTTGATAACTTTATGGTGGAGGATTTGCCTGAGACCTCCTTATCCAAGAGAACAAAGTTAGCATCATTAATATTGGAACAATATTGTGCCTTCTGATATGAGGCAGTAAGAGGTCACAGTATCACTTCTGTGTTGTTCCTGTTCCTTATAACCTAACTCTAATCGTGAAGAAATATCAATCAAACCCAAATTGTAGAACATTCTATGAAACAACCATCTTATACTCTTCAAACATATCAAGGTCAAAAAACAAAGAAGAGGAAATGTTTTATATTGCAGAAGAATAGACATGACTGATAACAATTAATTTGAATATTGGAACACACTGAATGGAGCCCCAGCCTATATCAAAAATCTAAACTGGAGTCAGCCTACACTTAGAGATGACACCTGTGAAAGAATCCTAACATATATCAATCACAATCCTCCATCTAAGCTTTAGTTAGCTTACCTTACCTTAGAAAATGGGACCTGCTAGGTCCATAAGGAAATCTTCGACCTCCTAGCCAACCATGCCTTGCTTCTGTGTTTCCACTTCTAACACTATGTAAAACTTATAACTTATTTTTGCCTCAAATTTCTCAGGAACACTGTTCTCCTGCCTGTTGGGCACTATGCTCCCCCATCCATAGATTGTTTTCTCTTGAGTAAAGGACATCAAACTCATTACAAAATTGTATCATTTTTGTCATTTAATAGTTTGGGGGATGAGATGGTACCTGAAGACAGCTGGTGAAGATTCCAGTCACAGCTCCTAGATGCAGATGAAGGTACCCACAAGAGCCCTTTTGGCTTGCTGCCTCTGGCTGCTCTCAGGATCTCTGGTAAGCTTCTCTCGGATCGAGCTCCGCTTACTTTGCGTTCTGAGCTCTTCGAGTTTGTTTGTCCTAATCATTCTGGGTGGAAAAATGGGTGTGAGAGACTTGACAGTTTCACAGGGTGGACTTTGGAGTGTGAGAGATTCCAGATACTCATGGTGAGACTTACAGGTCTCCAGAAGAACTATGGACAGGCAGCCAGAAACCATTTAGTCTGGCTGAATTGTGGAAAATTATTTCAAGGGAAAATAACTGACACCCCTAAATCTCAGAAAGCAAAACGGCAACCTTTAGGACATTCACAAAACCTAGAAGTAAGTTCATAGAATAAAGCACTGGGCAACAGGGGAAATAAATTAAGACAAGAAGTCCAAACTTTTTTGACTGATATCATATCAGAATCCAACTAGGTACGTCAAACAATTCAGACAATTCAAAGCCATTAGGGCATTTGCCACTATAAAGAAATAGTTTTCATGGAAAGAGCAAGAGATATATTGCTAATGGGAATCTAGGAAGCCAAATCTCGCAAAATTGGTAGGCATCAGTTTAATGCTTAAAAGCTGTTAGAATGCTTACTAACTTACTGTAAGACTACTTTGCTAGGATGTTAGTTATGGAATGGATCAAACTGATAAAGGTCACCCACCTACCTCAAGAAAATTTTCTTGCAACTAGGTACACTGTGAAGCACCACAAAATCACCAACCCAGTGGCACATTCCTATTAAGTATTAATTTGGCTCCAAGAGATCCAAGACATAGCTAAAAATACAGACAACCCTCATAACAGCTATTGTAATTCTAGGTTGTCTATGTAAGATTTTACCATCTTTATATACGGTTTCTAGGACCACTGTTCTTAGACATAAAATAAACAGGTGCTGGAAGGCAGCATGCTCAGTTCTTTGAAACCTAAAGATCCTGTTTTGTTTGCTAAGTCTTAGATCTGTTGGAGCTCTTATGTATGGTTCTTTCTCTGCCAGGAACAGTGGGGTGTTTGTCTCCTTTTGTTTTGGGGGAGCTTGCCTTGGCTTGCTCCTTGCCTGGGGTACAGAGGTTGTTAGGTTCTTGCATATGTAGTCAGCGCAACCATCAGGTTGGGGGCCTCCAAAGTATGGCCGGACAGAAATGTGAGTTGCTCGCCATGTGCAGATAGGGTCATACCAACTATTGCCAGTTCTCAGGGGAGTTATCTAAGTCTTTCTTTCTTTTGGCTCTCTTTGGAAGTAGCTCTGGATCTTGGGAGGATGGTATCTTTGGCACCCCATTTGGGGATACCTCTTCCTTCCGTGTGTTTATTCAATACTGCCAAGTATATTTATTATTTATACCAACTGAAAGGTGTTTGAAAGGCTTTTTAAAGTAACTCAACGGTCAGAATGCCATGGTGGCATATTGTCTAAGTCAACTTGGCAGCTGATGTTTAGCCCCTGATGAGAAATTTTTTGTTTTAGGCCTTCTCCCCTAAACTAAATGAAACTATGTACTCAAAGGGAAAGAAAAACATTCCAAAGACAAACAACTCTAAATCTAGAATACAGGAATGTTTTTATTTCCATTTTAGTTGAAAATCTTCTTCCTGATCTAAAGACACAAATGGAAGATAATGTAGTTAGATGGGTGGATCAGCACTTTGATGTCATTCAGATTGGAAACCAATTCTTTGAAGAATTAAAAACCACTGTCCTTTTCTTACAAATTTAGTCTTTATAAAGAACAGAATAAGCCCATATATATATATAAAATATATATATATATACAAAAAATATATATATATATATATTTTAACCAATTCCCAAATCTCTTCTATTTATTTCAGAAGTCTTGTAGGTATTGTAAAATTCTGGATTTAGGAAACAGACTTCTTGGAAGATCTTGCATTCTTTCTCTGTGCTTTGAGATACAAATGTTTCACCCAGTATTCTCTAGGAACTCTTACCTAGGCCATCTCTTTGAAATGCAGACTTCTGGGAGATAATCTTTATCAGAAGGAAAAAATGGCTATTTGGAATCTAGAAGAATTAAAAATCATGGGAGTATTCTCCATAATTTTTAGTACAAAGTTTAAGCCATCTGAGCAGTTTATCTTAACTTATGCCATCAGCCAGAAACACAATTTGGGTTCAAATGTTCTTTATAAACTAGTGAGTTTTGTTTTATCATATCTATCTTATGGTTAAATTATTAAAACAAAAGCTCATATGATCTCTGTTTGCATTTGTATGTATGTTTATGTAAGTCATATATGTATGTTATAAATACATGATTTTTTAATCTCTAAATAGTATTGCAAAAACTAATTTGTAAAGAGTTCTACTTAATTGACTTTAAAAACTAAGAATTTATATTAATCAAATATACCCTTAAAACACAAAAATTAACTCAAATTATTTTCAAGTTCACAGGATCTAGGTTAATAACTTTGATAAATGAAAGCTAGTTTAATTTTGTTGGTTTAATAAAAGCAGTCATGTATTTAGACTCTTCTGCATTTAATATAATAGTTTTATTCTATTTAGGCTTTTGAAAGTCAAATAAGCTCATGTTGTCTCTGTTACAGAATTTGTCATCAAGAAATATAACTTGAGATGATAGCTGCTTGATCTCTCATACAATTTTTGAGTAATCTAAACATAATTGTTAAGAACAAGTAAATTAACTAGATGTAATATAAACATTTATAGATGAACTTTTTAACAATACTTATGCTTTAAAATAGTTTCCAAATTTTTATTGGTGACCTCAAACCTTAAAAGTTATACTCAGATAATAATGAATATTTATTGAATATATAGATCATTTCTAAATAAAATACTGATACATAAATTACTAAACATAGATTTATTCACTTTTGGCTTCCTTTTACAGAGAAACTAAAGATACTTGGGTTTATTAATAAACATATTTTGGGCTCCATTGAAAAATTTACTATGAGGAAGAACATACTTCAAGAACTTATGAAATGTATTTGTAAAATTGCTAGCCCACACCTGCTTGTTTCTTAGTTTTCATTAGGAATTAAAAGTTCTAAGGGTTAAGAATTCTGATCAACATATGTACTTAAAACCAAATAGAAACAAAACGGGTTAAGGGAAACAACTATGTATGAAAAGTAGGTAAGGAAAGTAAAACGAGTGAAAATTGTAGACTTTTGTAGGAAAAGAATCTTGGGAAAGGAGTTTTACCTATGGTCAAGGTGACAAGATTGGAATGGATTTATTTAAGTTTTTTTTAATTCAGATAAGTATCAAAAGTACACTGGTCCAAAATTAGAATTTGATTTTCTTTCTGGTAAAAGGAAAAAGTTTTCTTAGATATTCATCTGCTTATAATACAAAATTATAAATAGAAGTTTTTCTTTACCTTTTAAGTAACCTGCCTTGACAGCAAAGGCTTTGCATCTTCCGAAAATCATTTACTGAGCTTTATATTATTTTTATTCTGTATTTGATTACTTAAGAAAACACAAACTTCTCAGTATTAAAAAAGGTAAGTCTTGTTTACAACTATGTAACTTCTGTACTTGTCTTTAACATCTTCTGTTGTCATTTTATTAAATAGATAATTATCATTTCATAATGATCTGGGATCCTATTTAATCAAATGTTCAAGCCTTTTGACACTTTTTTAAAAATAAATTCTGAATGGAGTCATTTCCTTTTTCTTTAAGTATAGTTGATTTACAATGTGTTAGGTTCTGGTGTATAGCATAGTGATTCAGTTACACATATATATAATATTCTTTTTCATTATAGGTTGTTAAAATATATTGAATGTAGTTCCCTGTGCTATATATTAGGACCTTGTTGTGTATCTATTTTATATATAGTAGTTTGTAATAGCTAATCCCAAATTCCTAATTTATCCCTTTCCTTCCCCTTTTCCCTTTGGTAACCATATGAACATCTTCTTTATCCATTCATCTATCTTTGGACATTTAGGTTACTTCCATGTCTTGGCTATTCTAAATAGTGCTGCCATGAACACTGGGGTGCATGTATCTTTTGAAATTAGAGTTTTCTTTGGATAAATGCCCAGGAGTGGGATTGCAGATCAGGTGGTAACTCTATTTTTAGTTTTTTAAGGAATCTCCGTACTGTTTTCATAGTGGCTACATCAAACTACAATCCCACCAATGCTGTAGGAAGGCTCCCTTTTCTCCACACCATCTGCAGCATTTATCCTTTCTGGACTTTTTAATGATGACCATTCTGTGTGAGGTGATAGCTCACTGTAGTTTCGATTTGCATTTCTCTGATAATTAGCGATATTGAGCATCTTTTCGTTTGCCTATTGGCCATCTGTATGTCTTCATTGGAGAGATGTCGGCTTAGGCCTTCTACCCATGTTTTGATTCTGGTTTTGTTGTTGTTGTTGTTATTGAGCTGTATGAGCTATTTGTATATTCTTATCAGTCTTGTCATTTAGACATATTTTTTCTAGTCTGTAGGTTATCTTCTCTTTTTGTTTGTGGTTTCCTTTGCTGTGCAAAAGCTTGTAAGTTTAATTAGGTCTCATTTTTAATTTTTGCTTTTATTTCTGTTCTGATTTTCCATGGGCTTCTGGAAAATCTCAAAGTTATTTTGAAGTCAAAAAGATTCCATTTAGAGAAAAAGGATAGAGAAAGGCTTCACGATGGTGAAAGAGAAGGAAACGGAGCTCACCTCCTCCCACAAATGCATTAAAAATACACCTACTTGTGGAATAATTCTCACATCACACCTACTGAACTCTGGCAGAAGATCTCATACAATTGAAGCTACAAGAAAAATCTCCACTAACTGAGTAGGGGGAAAAAGAGGAATCTGAATGAGATGGGTTACTAGGAAGGGAGCTGTAAAAATGGAAAGGTTTCCTCATCTTGGGAACCTTTCACCAGTGGGGAGATCAGTCAGAACAGAAAGAAAGCTTCAAAAGCTCAGAGGAGAGCCCAGTATCCGGTTTACAACAGGCAGAACAGAGAGAAGAGAAGCTGACATCGAGGTACATGCTTACTCCCAAGATGTCAGATCAAGAATATTTATTTTCATTTCTCCTTGCCTCTCTGACCACTGTTTGCCTATTTCTTATACCAGGAATGTCTCTATGATTCTTTTGTCCACATATTTCCTCACCGTATCCTGAAAAGATAATCCTATTATATATCAGATCGTTAAAAAGAGGGTAATCCAAACTCCAACAGTCTGTTGAATTTGCTACGATTGTGGTGATCCTGTAGTTCTTTTTGACAGTCAGTCACTTTCAAATGGGTTTGTACTTCATCTTAATTCAGTTTTGACACTGCACAAATCTATGAGTGTAAACCGCTTTTAACCTGTTTCAAAGAACAGGAAACTGAGTTGTCTCCCTACAGATGTGCCTCATTGTAGAATGGATTGATCAGTGGACTAGTGCAACCTCTAAATATGGGTAAAACATCTAAATACAGGTGTGGAAATTAGGTGTCTCAGTGAGAAGGTGAGAGGAGGGTGGGAGCACAAGTTTTGTGGGAGACGTGCTTGTTTGTTAAGTGCTCCAAGCACCTATAACCTGACCTAGGACAGGCCAGACGCTTTTGTCAGTCTCAGGTTTGGAAGCCACAGGATTCATGTGATTCTTCCAGAAATGGATACAGAGATTATTTATCTACTTCTGGTTGCTACAGGATATCTGCCATACCCTATAATTTTTCTTTTAAAAGAGGCCCTATATTGGTGGATTAAATGTCAAGAAGTCTGTTTATAAAGATATGCTTTTCTTTTTGCAAATAATAATACTGATAATGATAATGGCTAATATGGATTAAGTACTTTTAATTTTTAAAAGATTGCCAAGCTTGATATTATGAAATTCAGTAAATACATGGGTTAGGTACTGTTATCATTGTTGTTTTAAAGATGAGAAAAGTAGGTATTAGAGAAGTTAAATAATTTGTCCAAGGTCACGAACAACTGTGGTGCTAGGACTGGAACAGAGGACTTATGAACGGGATATCCGTATTCTTAAAAACTATATTATCTCACCTTCACCTATAGACAGGTGGCTGCAATATACAGGTATACCTTGGAGGTGTTGTGGAATAGATTTGAGACCATCACAATAAATTTAATATTACAATACAGTGAATCAGATTAAGTTTTTGGTTTCCCAGTGCCTATTAAAGTTATATTTACATGATACTGTAGTCTGTTAAGTGTGCAGTAGCATTGTATCTAAACAATGTGCAAACCTTAATTAAAAAACACTTTATTGCTAAAAATTGCTAACCATCATCTGAGCCTTTAGTGAGTCATGATCCTTTTGGTGAGGAAGGATCTTACCTCCATGTTGATGGTTGCTGACTGATCAGTGGTTGCTGATCATTTCTTTGTTACATGCAATTCCATTTTATAGCATCTTGTCCTCAGAACTTCTTCCAAAATTAAAGTCAGTTTTCTTAAAACCTGCTGCTGCTTTATCAACTAAGTTTATGTAATATTTTAAATCCTTTGTTGTCATTTCAACAGTCTTCATGGCATCTTCACCAGTAGATTCCATCTCAAGAAACCACTTAATTTGCTCATTCATAAGAAGCAACCTCTCATCAGTTCAAGTTTTATCATGAGATTGCAGCAGTTGTCACATCTTCAGGCTCCACTTCTAATTCTAGTTCTCTTGCTCTTTCCACCACATCTGCAGTCACTTCCTCCACGGAAGTCCTGAACCCCTCACAATCATCCATGAGGGCTGGAATCAGTTTCTTCCAAACCTCTGTTAATGTTGCTATTTTTATCTTGCCCCATGAGTCAAGAATGTTCTTAATGGCATTTAGTATGATAAAGTCTTTCCAGATGCTTTTCAATTGACTTTTCCAAGGTCCATCAGAGGAATCAGTATTTATGGCAGCTGCTTAGCCTTACAAAATATATTTCTTGAATCTTATGATTTGAAAGTCCAAACTACCCCTTGACCCACGGGCTGTAGAATGGATGTTGTGTTTGCAGGCATGAAAACAACATGACCGTTGTTGTACGTCTCCAGCAGAGAGCTCTTGAATGACCAGGTACCTTGTCAATGAGCAGTATTATTTTGAAAGGAATCTTTTTTTTTTTTTTCTGAGCAGTAAGTGTCAACAGTAGGCTTAAAATATTTAGTAAATCTGTTGAGCAGTAAGTGTCAACAGATGTGCTGTCATCCAGGCTTTGTTATTCCATTTTTAGAGCACAGGCAGAGTACATCTACTATCATTCTTAGGGGCCTTAGGAATTTTGGAATGGTAAATGAGCATTGGCTTCAACTTCAAGTTACCTGCTGGATTAACCCCTAACAAGACAGTCCACCTGTCCTTTAATACTTTGAAGCCAAGCATTGACTTCTCTATCCATGAAAGTCCTAAATGGCATCTTCTTCCAATACAAGGTTGTTTTATCTATGTTGGAAATCTGTTACTTAGCAGATTCATTGACTATCTTAGCTAGATCTTCTGGATAACTTGCTGCAGCTCCTATACTAGTCCTTGCTGCTTTACCTTGCATTTTGATATTATAAGGATGACTTTTTTTCCTTAAACCTCATAAACCGACTTGTGCTAGCTTCAAACTTTTCTTCTGCTGTTTCCTCATCTCTCTCTACCTTCATAGAGTTGAAGAGAGTTAGGGCTGCCCTCTGGACTGAGCATTGGGTTAAGAGAATGTTGTGGCTGGTTTGATCTTCTATTCAGACTGCTTAAACTTTCTCCATCTCAGCGATAAGGCTGTGTCACTTTTTTTTTTAATTGTTCATGTGTTCACTGTAATAGCACTTTTAACTTTCTTCAAGAACTTTCCCTTTGCATTCACAACATGGCCAACCATTGGCGCAAGAGACCTAGATTTTGGTCTGTCTTGGGATTAATTATCACAGATCACCATGACAAATATAACAACAATGAAAAAGTTTGAAATGTTGAGGGATTACCAAAATGTGACACAGAAACATGAAGCGAGGAAATGCTATTGGCAAAATGGCACCAATAAACTTGCTTGATGAAGAGTTGCCACAACTTTTAGTTTGCACACACACACACAAAAAGCAGTACCTGGAAAGAGCAATAAAGTGATGTGCCATAAAATGAGTTATGCCTTATTAAATTGAAGTATTTGTTAAATCTTTGCTTTATTTCAAAAAGAATGAGAAACTGTTGGGTACTTCTTACTAGTTTTCTTAATAGAGTACAGGAAACCAATATGCATTATATTCATGCATATACTTGATCCGTTTTCCAGGAAATGTAAGTTGTACAGTATCTCATGATTTATTTTTCAATTGAATGTGCTTTTTAGATGAGATGGTTACTGACTAGAAGTTAGAATTTTATCATTTTAAAAGGCTTGTCAGTCAGTCATTTAACTAATTAATATAGAGTACTTGTATTATTCATTACATTATTAAATGGTATGTCAATAAGATACTATAAAACTTTCTGTTCAGAAATAATGAATTAAACTTATCAGCTTCCAATATTTTCTTTAAAGTTGAAAAAGAATGATTAATGTTTTTCTATATTAAGTCAAAATTTAAAGGCATTATTTAAAAGCACTCATTTGCAAATTAAAGCTAATTCACTATGTTCATTAAAGCTACGCTTACCTAAAATGATTTTTACTTGATTATGAATATTATGATTAAATGAGTCTTAGTATGCAAATATCACTTAAGTTCATTTACATATGTTACTTAAAATCACAAGCTTTTACAAGCACAGTAGAGTTCTCAAAATATAAAACTTCTGCTAAATCAAGATTGGAAATCACCATTCTGTAAAGTATATTGATAGAAATAATTTTTGAATAGCTTATTTGTCCTCCTTACTTTGAAATATGAAAATGCAATTAAAATTTATGACTGTTCTCTTCTCAAAAATGTAAGCATGGCTTGTAAAATATATGTATGTGTAGAATGGAAAATTCACATGGATATTTGTGTAGAGTAAATAAAGGATTACCTAAAATACTAAAACATGTTACTATTTTTAATAACAGCTAAAATAATGATGATGATAGTAATAACTGCCAGTAGAGTCATGAGTTATTCATGCTCAGGTTGGTGTTGGGGAGTGTTCTCTACCCTTCTGGTTTCTTCTGGCTGGTCTAAGAATTAAATTAACAGGGGACATATTAATGGGAGAAAATCAAAGGAAGGTTTAATAACATGTATACATGGGAGAGAACCAGGAAAACTAGTACTTGCCACAATGGCCAAAGCCCTCACCTTAGATACCATCTTCAGCTGAAGACGAAAGAGAGTGTGGAGGGTAGTGGTTTAGAACTTCAAAGAGGAGGAAGGCAATTCACATAGAGATGGAAAAGCAAATGTTTGGTAATCAGATGTTGGCTTGGCCAGGCAGGGAAACAGGACACAGAGAGGAGTTCTAACAGACTTTGCTAGATTTCTCCCTGTCTTCACACCTAGTTAATACTGCAGTGATCTACAGCAACAGCTACCTTCCTACAACAGGTCCTTTGTCTGCATTTTTTCAGACAGTTGGGTAAGGTCAAAGTTTATTCCTGAGTCTTTTGGGCCTTGATTATTTTCAGCTCAGAATAATCCTCATACCTAAGAGACATTTTGGGGTGGCAAATTTTGCTCCCCTACAGTGGTTATATACGTTTCTTCATAAGGTGATATAAAATGATACAAAGAATTGCAATTTATGTGTTAAATACTACATAAAATGTTTCCTGGTAAGCACCCTATACGAATTATGTCACTATATCATCATAAAAGGTCTTTTGAGTCTGGTGCTATTATAGTCCCCCATTAATCAAATTAGTGAACTTCAGCCTCGAAAATAAGTAGCTTTTGCAGGATTACATGAGTAGGAAGGGGCTAAACAGGAATCTAACTCTAAAGCCCATGCTCATAATCTCTGCTCTGTATTTGCTTTTACCAGAGAGAATGGTCATTGGCAAATTCAGAAATAGAACTTCTCTATTCACATATGTTACTAAAGTCATTTATGTGAAAATTCAAATGTATTCTTATTCTGATACCTAGTTGGGAACCATTGGGATTCTGATATGTAAATGTACTTGTGAAGTACAAATATAAATCTTAGTAATGATATACCCCTTTTTTCCTTTAGTGTCTTTTGCTCAGTAGATTACTATTAACAATGGGTGTCACCATATGGGACATTAGATATCTGTTTAATTTTATCAATGATATAATCACAATAAAATTCTAACTAATATCTGGCTTTAAGTCTATCTGATGCTTACCAGGTGTTCTCCAGTTATACAAAATAAAATAACTTTGTGAATGTCCAAATTTACAAAACAGGTAAGTTAGAATGTGGTTACATGAAATCCCCAAATATTTCTCACTTCCTGAGAATATTCATTAAAATGTCTTTTTAAATGATAAATCATCTAAGAGAAATTTAAAATATATGCTGCATTATAGAAAATAATCAATTTACAACTATCTTTTCAAGCATGCATCTATTGCTTAAACTTCTGTAAACCTGATTTCTGAAGGCACCATGATCTGAGAAAAAAGCATCAGCGTCTGACACATGTACAATAGAGCCTGTGGCCTCTGTATACTGAGGAGATGGCACTGTTTTCCAGAGGACCAGCCCTGCCCCATCACAGCACTCTCAGCTTCTTAGATGTGTCTCCTTGTAAAGCAGAATCAGCACTTAATGCATTAAAGTGCATTTGATGTGTTCACCTCTTATCAGGCTTATTTCAGAAAACAAGGAAATTGCAAGTTTTGAAATGGTGCTGTTTAAAAATAGTTTGCAGTTTCTTTTTAAGTGCTTCCCACCATCCATAACCTCCTCCTGTAGATAACAGACTTCTACTTGAAAATGAAATATAACATTTAAAAGTGTCATTTTATAGGTTCAGTCCAAACCTTTATAAATTTCTTTGGTCCATCTTATTTTTTCCCAAATGAGGAAACAATAAAATCTGTTATTTTTATATCCTTTAATAAATGAAAAAATATTTCTAAATAACTGTGTCTTAATTAGACACTGAATATGTCTTTCAGAAGCAAAGCAAATCTCTATTGAGCTCAATCCTAAGGAAAGCAGTTAATGACACTTTCTGTGTGAAAATGTTTAAGATTTTGAGAATTTTTTTCCCTGAATATTCGGGGGGGGGCCCTCATTGGGATTAAGAATGATAACAATAATAATGACTATAATGATAACATATGCAAAAGAATAAATAATTTTCAAATACTTACTATCATTCTGTCAACAGGCTGAACTTGGAAACAGAGGCAAACCTGTATGAAAAAAAATGACTTAATACCTTGCTAGGTACTGTGCAAAACAATTTACGTAAGTTATTTCTTTTAAACCATACTGAATCCCTATAGGTAGATATTGTCCTAATTTAACATACAATAAAACCTAGATTATAAAGAGTTAAGTAACTTAATTTGCTCTTAAATGTGTATTACCAAGCACCTCTGTTTATTTGTTCACCACTCCATCAGGGAACAAAACAGCAAAAATTCCTTAGTAGAGATTACATTGTCATTGGGAACATGCTGTGTATACATATACACACAGGTGCCAACTTTATTAAAAAAAAATACAAAATACCGAGTTAAATTTTAATTTCAGATAAACAACAAATAAATTTTGGTGTAAATATGTCCCAAATGCTGTATGGCTAAAGAATGTAAAATATATTGTATTTTAAATGTATGTTCCATATGTTACATATTTAAATGTACAGTTTAAATACGAGTTTTTGATAAACAACAAATAACATTTTTATTATTATTATGTCCCAGGCAGTATTTGGACATACTTATATCTCAAAATAAAATTTAACTGGAATCTTGCTTTTTAGTTGGGAACCTTAACACTTAACACATATGCACACATAAACACACATAAACACAAACTATATTGGATCATGAGAAGTGTAGTGAAGAAAAATATGTTAGGTAATTAGAATAGGAAATAGTAGGGAAAAGGAACTGAAAATTTAGATAAGGTAGTTAGGGAAGACTTTACTGAGAAGATAGTATTTGAGCAAATATCTTAAGGAAGTGGCAGCAAACCAAGGAGATCTAGAAAAAGAACTTTTTAGGCAGAGGAAATGGCAAAGGCAAGACAGTACACAAAGACTGTCAGTTTACATGAAATGGAAAGTGGAATGGAGAGCAGTATGATAACCAGGTTACAATAATAATAACTACCACTTGTGACATAAGTGGGTCTTTGCTAATTTCTTAAGCCCAATTATAGGTAACAGATACATATATACTCTTTTCATTAAACTTTCTACAACCTAGATTGAATTAATGTTAATATCAGGAAATACAGATGATGGTATATAGAGATAGAGAACCAAGGCAAAAACAATTCATGAGGCTAGCCATATGCCATCAGGTTTTAGTTTCGGATCTGTATATAGTATTCCATCGTGTGTGTGTGTGTGTGTGTGTGTATGTGTGTGTGTACAATGTATATATATACACACATATATACAATGTGTGTGTATATATATACACACACAATGTATATATACACGTGTGTGTGTGTGTGTGAGTGTGTGTGTATATACAATGTATATACCATATCTTCTTTATCCATTCGTAAACTGATGAATACTTAGGTTGCTTCCATATCTTGCTTATTGTAAATAATGCTATTATGAACATTGGGGTGCATATATCTTTTTGAATTAGTGTTTTCAACTTCTTTGGATTTATACCCAGGAGTGGAATTGCTGTATCATATGGTAGTTGTATTTTTAGTTTTTTGAGGAACCTCCATGCTGTTTTCCACAGTGGCTACACTAATTTACATTCCCACCAGCACTGTACAAGGATTCTCTTTTCTCCATGTCCTCACCGACATTTGTTATTTGTAGTCTTTTTGATGACAGTCTTTCTGACAGGTGTGAGGTGATATCTCATTGTAGTTTTGATTTGCATTTTCTGATGATTAGCAATGTTGAGCATCTTTATATGTGCCTGTTGGACATCTCTGTGTCTTCTTTGGGAAAATGTCTCTTCAGGTCTTCTGCCCGTTTTTTAATTTGGTTGTTTGTGGTTTTTGTTTTTGTTTTTGTTTTTTTGATATTGAGTTAACACCTAATATCTTAATGGAACATTCTTGAAGGTCTTCCATATCCTCCATAGCCCACAGTCAAGTAGGGAACCACAAGCAAACAGAGAAGACCCTAATAGAAGAGGCATACATGACAATGATTTAATCATAAAGAACTCTACTAATGCTTACAAATAAGGCTGTTGAGCAGAAGTGGATCCTGTAATGTCCTAAAAGAACTGAAGTGATGACTTAAGTGACTTACTCCAAGCTTTAAGTTATTTACTGTAGAATTTAGCTGATTAGATCATTTAAATTTTAAAGTCTGAGTTTTAGTGATGTTAATGTATTGATATATCAATTTGCCACTAAAATTTTTCATATGGAATCTTCCAGGCAAGAAAATCAGTCTACATATTACAGACATATATAACTTTGATAAACTATGTAAATTACATGCAGCACTCCAAAAATAACCTACCCTTTTCATGAATATACAGAGAGAATAAAAGCTACTCTCTATAAATACTGAACTAGTGAAATCTTGAAGTATTTTGAACTTCATGTATACAGTTTTAATATAACTGGACTTCTTCCAGGCCAAGAGATATAATAATTTCTATATGTGAAACATTGACACCCATCTTGAGGGTACACAGCATAGGAGTAGTCATTCAAGGACAGATTTAGATACAGCCATTTCTTGTGGGTGCTAGAGATGAATCTCATGCAGGCAGGTTTCATTAAAATCCTGACAAAAGAATATTGTCATCCTGAGACAAAGAGCTACAGTTAGGAAATAATGAAGTTTCTGTCACTTATTTAGTTAAAAATTTCCTAGTTAATGAACATTTTAAAGAGAGAGGTTATTTTTCAGAATTATGAAGTCAGTGTTGTAAATAACAAAAGTATATATTAATTTAAAATTGTTTTAATGCCCTCTAATCCTCAAAAACTTTCAAATGACTCAATGAATTAAGTAGCTTCTTCATACTCGGAACACAAATACATAAACATATTCCAAATGAGTAGGCTGGTGGATATGTGCTAAATGGTTTAAGTGTTTGATATAAATTGGTCAGTAAGTTTATACAAAGCAACTCAATATATACACTTATGAAACTCATTGGGATTTTAGCACTGGGTTTTCCCTTGGTACCTTAAGTGTGTGCATGTTGTTTTGGGATGTGAAAAAAAATGCTTTCTTTCTTTTTTCTTTTTAACGTCTTTTCAAGAAAAAGACATATAGTGTCATGGAGAATGAACAAGGAAAGAATAAACAGATTATTTGTACTCTCTTTTGAAACATTAATAAATGCTGTTCTTAGGAAACTTCTTTTAAGTTTAAATTAATGAGAATCTACAACTTTTTTCCTGCAATTTTGATGATTTTTTTATGGCTACTAGAAGGTGGGTCCAGACATACCCAGCAGAGTTCCATGGCTCATTATATAATCTTCCCACAAATATTTGTTGAGTGTTTCCTGTCGAGAAAGAAAAGTAAGACAGGAAGAGGAATTTAGAATTTCTTGAAAGTGTACAATTGTATAGATACTTAAGTTTAAACAGATGCTAATATCAAACAAGATAATTGCTCTAAAGCTATGAGAACCCATTAGTATGCCTTGCATGTAGATGGTACCACTGGAGCAAAGGAGAGAGGAAGAAAGCAATGAATTTATGAGAAAAAATCCTATAGTTTTGGATTTAAACAAGTGTCTGAGATTACTTTCATTTGACAAGTTTAAAACTTATCCATGCTATATGAATTGAGAGCTCTAGCAGTCTGGATCTGTCTAATCGAAAGTAGAAATCATACACAAGACTAAACAGGGGAAATTTAATACAAAGGTATGTACATTATGGTTTAATAATTAAATGATTGTCTATTGAAAGAGATTCTGGAGTAATGTGTTTATTTGCAAAAAATGTTTCTAGAGCTACTCCTCAAACTTTAAAATAAATTCATTTCTCCCCTAAGGATGTGGTAAAAAGCAAATGAAATAGTGTAGGTAAAAACATTTGAAAGCATTAAAATGTTAACAACAGTGAGATTTCATTGAAATAATGGATCAAAGTGGTCACTTAAGTTCTTCATCAAAGTAAGTAAATGCCTAAATGCCTCAAATCCTTCCGCCTGTCAGGTAAGAGTGAGAAGAGGGATACCAAAAATAATGGCTTCAGAATTTCTTGCCTGTGCATTGGCTAAGTGTTCTCCCAGAGCATTGTGTTTTCATAGAAGAGATGCGGATGCAACTCTGCTGTTGGGGATGAGGGATTAACGTGCAGGAAGGAGGAGCCTGTGGGAGGTATGCTCACTTGTACGTTGCCTATCTGGCCTCTGGTCGGTTTACGTGAACTTTAACAAACTGGTCTACAGACTTTTTACTCTCCTTTGCTACTTGGCAAAGTAAAAAAGAATTGTGGTTCCAAGGTGTGCTAGTTACTTGACATAGCACTGTGGTAATTTGTCATTTAGCTCTGGCAGTGATCAGCTTATTCCTGGAAACATAAGGATTCATAACTGTAATAATTTTTCCCAATCACTTCAAAACCTGTTAGAAGCACACGATGGGTCATCAACGTCATACACCTCATCAGCCCTGAAAGTAGGAGAATTAGTCATTTCATGACAGCTAGTCATGTCTTTCCTGCTGGCTAGTTTTTCATGTAGTGTTAAAATTTAATTTTTTCAATTGCTTTTGAATATATCATCCAAAGGAAAGTCTTATTTTTAGTTCTTCGATATTTCCAATTTTTAAATATGTGTATGTTATTCTGTACCTCTTCACGTTTTCATAGTTAGAACTTAACCTTCTTTCATTAATGCGATTATTCTTATCTGGGCCTTCGTTACATTAGTTTTGTTCCATTTAATTCATTACACTTAATCTCCCTAATTATTACAGAAAAAAGAGTAAATTTCTTAGGTAAATTGTCAAATTGTTCACAAGCTTTATTTGATTGCTTTAAACTTTAAGGAACATTTTTTTCTGAAACGCTAATTATCGGTTTACCTTCCATCTATAGTTTAGAACATTATTTTGAGAAAATTTAAAATAGTAATCTATGACATTGATTCTGAGACTTTATGGAACCATGCAGTAGTTTCTATAGGATACAATATATCTTATCTTTCATGCTTATAAATAATTTAAGTTGCTTTTTAAAATAATTATTTTTGTAATAATTGATTAGACTGTTTTATTCAAAACTAAATTTCTCATTGATAAATATTTCTGTTTTTTGTATTGGAAGAGCATTTGTAATTTTCAATTTTAAAGTGTTTATTCATAGAAGTTTATCCTAGCACATTTTCTTAGATACTACTTTGTTTTATGTGATCATTTTTCTCTACTCACTAAGCACAGAAAGGCAAAACTTAATCTTTTATCAACTTTACTCTGGAAAGACATTCTAACTCTGATTGTCTTGTGTCATTTTAAATACTATTACTGATGTGTACTGACACCTTGGTTAATAGCAAGAATACGACAATAAACACAAATACTATATTTATTACAGAACCCACCATCAAAAATAAGGATAAAACATACTTCCCATGGTAGCACAGTTTTGATACAAGTGGCCGATGGCTAATGAAATAATGTGTTAAAATTGAAAGCAAAATACTTGTATATGTGCATGCATGTATGTAGGTGTATGTACCTATGTGTATACATGTGTGTAGTTTGAGTTATTTTCTGGAAGCAGTTCTACTAAACAAGCTGTGTATAAAAATTTAACACATTTTCTCACCCAGTTTTAAAAATATTATTAACAGATGTATGCATCTGCTCTATATGTGTGAATTACTGTTTGAAAATTGCTTAAATCATTTTAATGAGGAGCCCAACACAAGTGGTAAAATTGGTGTGCGTATAATTGACGCTACTTTGACTTGTCAGTTTTTGAATCTGTTTCCACAGAGTGAAGATTCTACTGATATGCTTTATTATCATTATATTGGCAGATAACTTTAAGTGAATGAGTAGTCATTAAATCAGAGATGACTGTGTACCTCCACTACAATGTCACCTTTTGGCCATAGACTAATGTTTAAGACTTAGAGATGGTAATTCCCTATATGAATTTTTAAATTATTGAAGATATTTTATATAATTTGTAATATCCTGATAAGGTTTTTTTTGTTTTGTTTTAATTAACTGATGTCCATACTCTTCAGTTTTCCGTAGGTTTTACCTCACACTCTTTTTCTTTTGGAGGATTCCACTCAGGATAGCACATTCTGTTTAGTTGTCATGTGTCGTTAGGCTCCTGTTGGTTTTGACAGTGTCTCAGACTTCCCTTGCTTTGGATGATCTTGAAAGCTTAAGGAGCATTGACCAGGTATTTTCTAGATTGGAATTCGCCTGATATTTTCTTCAGATTAAACTGTGATATGGGTTTTGAGAGGAGGAGCACAGAGGTCAGGTGCCATTCTCATCACAGCCTATCAAGGGTACACACTATCAATAAAACTTAGCACTGATGATGTTGACCTGGATGATCTGAGTGAGGCAGTGTTACATCAGGTTTTCCATGATAAAATTACTCTCCTTTCCTCCCCACTGCAACACTGTACTCTTTGGAAGGAGGTTGGTTTGAACAACCACACTTTACCGATGAGGAGTTGTTCTACCTCCTTCAGTATGGAGTATGTATGTAAATTATTTGGAATTCTTACTCATGGGGAAATGAGTCTTTCCTCCTCCATTTATTAATTATATCAATAATTTTTAATAATTATATCAATAATCAATTTTTATCAGAACTGATTCACACTACTTGAGGTTTTTTATTAAGTATGACTAAGTTCCTATGGACATGAATGCTTTCTGGTGGAATTCACTCAAAGTAGAAAAGCGCATATTGATTCACAGTTTCTATACTTGGTTACTGCAAATAGTATGAGAAGTGCTATCTCAAAGAACCACGTAAGTTAAAATTTTTCTGATTCACTTGGTCACTGGACGATTTGTCCATAGAATCAGTTTGTCCACCGCCGCCTCAGCTGAATTTGCTAACCACCATTCAGTTCATCCTTGGCCTTCCACAGATTCCAAATTCAGAATTTTATTTCTTTTTCTCAAGGTTTTTAATTCTCTGTGACTCAGGAAAAAGTCAGTTTTCCTGTTTTCTGTCATTACTACTCACTGAATGATTTCTCGGGACTTTCTTGCTAGTATTATTGATAAAGGCTATTTTTTTCTTTAATCATCTTTTAATATGGGGTTCTGATCAGTATGTCCAGATGGATTTTATTTCTGTTTCTCACAAGTCTCCTCTTCCACTTCGAAAACTTCTGATTTCATGTTGGCCGTTTTCATTCCTTTAATTTTCTAGCAGTAATTACGAGGTTTAAGTTTTATCTCTCTGATCCCCGCCAGCAGCTGTTTCAGGATTGCCCTTCTTTGACTTCTTTATGCTTATGAGACCTTTGAAGTCCTTTGCTTTCTAATTCTTTCTGAATATCGTTGAACTTATGTGTTAAAAGTGAATTACTTATTGTGATAGTCACCTTGATTTCTCCTTTGAACTTTCAAAGCTCTGTTTTTCCAATCTTTTCACTAGTAACTTAAATTTAAATTATTTTACCCCTATTACCACTTACCTAATACAAGCACATTAAATGTTAGTTATTTGCTCAGTATAAAAGATGACTTTTTTCTACTAAATTTACTGTCTTTCACCAAGATTATAAATCTGCATTGGTCATATTGAATTTATTGCTTTGACAATTAGTACTACATCATAGTGCATTGTGTGATATTATAAACAGCTGCATCTCTAACAAATGGAAGGGAAATATTTTAATCAGAATATATATTGTATATAATACTTTATTTGAGAATATATTTATAACTGGACAAATTCATTTTATATGTGCATTATAATATATAAAATATTTTAGAATTCATCATTTTACATTTTGGGATATACCTTTTTGCACTTGGTCTCCCAGATACATACTCATTGTCTACAAAGAATTAATTATACTATTTGTGCCAAATCATCTTTTGTTTCTGCTGTAGTAATAGTTACATTTTATACTGCATCTTTTGGGTTCAAATATACAGAACAGTGAAAAAAGTAAATAAACTTAACTGGTTCATATAGTTGCAAATATTTTCAATATGAAATATTAACAATAGTATTAGTTCTGGATTGTTTAGGGTAACACTTGTCAGTATTGGAAATTAAATTTATATTTTTGTTTACCACTCATTGTATTATCTTTTACATATCTGCTGCATTAATTTTAACATCTTCCTTATTGTCCTTCTCTCGATATATGTATATCAGCAATTAAAGCAACAAAAAATTTCACCTTATGTATATGTATCTCCAAACTATGATCAAACAAAGCTAACATCCATGGAGTATTGCTCTTTCCTTAAGGGTTAGTCTTAAACATGATAAGGAGTATTGTACCATTTTAATGATATAGAAACTTCAAACATATCTTTAAAGGCAACAGATGTAATTTTATTTTGCTTATCCATCATGTTTAAAGGAAGAAAGTTGCTGTCTAAGTGTGTATTTCCAAGAAGCCTTAGGAACTCCCACTAATGCTAATGATTGTTAATGTTTACAAGAGTGCTGAGGATAGCATTAAAAAATGATTCTATAGTAAAATCATTTTTATCTCTGAATTGTATAAACAATAAACATGATATGATATTTACTGATTCTTTATACCAGAAAAACTGTGCATTATATTTTCTCAAGGATGTCACTGAAATAATTTACAAACTTTTATTTATTATATTCCTTAAATGATTATTTAGCCAAATATTCATCTTTTCATTATTTCATTAATAAAGTCCTCCTATGTGCAAAGCAGTCTCCATAGTTCTATAAAAAATAAATGTGTATAAAAAGAAAATTTTTTTCAATTTTTAAATAATTACCATATTTCATGTATTAATTACTATATGACTTCACAAAAACTATATTATTAAAATAAATTAACAGCCTTGTAAATGTATATTGTTAAACCAGGAACAGATAAGTTATCTTATGGAAGTTATGAAATTAGTGAGTGACACCACAGAAATTTGAATCCATATATTCTCTCAATATACAAATGTAATGATGATGATTATTTTCCTCATTTATTAACTCTATTGTCCAGGTATGCCAGGTGTCTTACATATAACCCTTTGTTTGCTGCCTTCACAATATCTTAGATTTAAGGTCATTATAGGTGAAATAATTGGGCCTCAAAGAATTAGGTAACTTACTGGATATGTTTGATTTGGAATTTAGACTCAGATTTGCCCAAGCCCAAACCATATGCTATCAGCTTTCAAGGCCTATAACTCAAATCTGCTACATTCTAGAATGTGGGAAATTCCAGATAGTTTGTTCTGTGCAGCTCAGAGGAGGGATTTCCTTGCTCATTGTAAGTATTAAGGGAGGGTATAACTAAATTACCTTGAGGGTGCTAAAAGATTAAGATACAGCAAGTGTAAAATGACCTGAACATAATGAAACTCTCCATGGGAAAGGGACAGTCAAAGCAACTGTATGTTGTCAAACTATGAGAGTTGACATAATTTAGACATTTACTTAGAAAAGTATCTGAGATGATCCTGCTTAATTCCAATTGTGTAGTAGTGTGAGTGCCAGCCACCTTCCAACAGAAAGGAATGTGTTTAACTGTATAACTGATTGAAATATATTAGATAAAGGTAGGTTCAAATGATTTATGCAGGATGTTATATAGACTGCCATTATCACTTTATCAGTTAATGTCTTTCAGATGTCTAGTTTGTTTATTTACTTGTTTTTTAAATTAACAGTTGATGTGGAAGTTGATATGTTAAGGGCAAATATAGTTTGGGAGAAATAAAGCTTTTCCTTAGTTGCCATGATTTAATAGCTCATAAATTAGATAAGAAAAATCTATCATATATCCATCTTTGAGCCTCAGTTTTCCTATCTTCCAATCACACCTACATTTTCATGACAGTTTTCACAAAGTATCTTTAAGGATTAAGAAGACAGTGCATGTCATCTGGGTATATCATTATCTATATCCCAAGTGTCTGTATTAGGATTTTTTTTAGGAAGGTGGTTTAAGGAATTGAGAACTGAGGTAACATATCTTTATTGGCAGAATAGAGATAAGAAATTGATATATTTTGAGTATTCCCTTCAATAAGAATGCATTATTTAAATAGAGTAACTGTGGCATTCTCAAGGTGATGTAGATGGAAATTTGAAGTCATTAGAGAAGACTTTATGAAATAGGTTATTAATGATTATATACTTATTATATAATGTTGGCTAATAGGGACAGAGGTATAGGCAGAGTAAATTAAAATAAAAGATCTGTTTTTGGTGGACAGGAAATATAACCCAGCAAATGAAAGTAGGCTAAGAGCTACCAGGTACCTCGCACGTAAAGGCTCTCTCCATCGCAGATCCACTGAAAGCCCAAACCACAGCTCAAGGGCAAAGGCGTGGCAGGTTGGATGTAATGCACGTATTGAAATATGGCCCAGACGCAAAACGCTTAGGTCTGAAACATGCTACATGGTCATTGTGGGAGATCATTGAATATGGTGAACTCAGCCGCTTCTTTGTTATACCTTATACCCTACCCTTGCATTAGCTCTTCTCTCCTGAAGGGAGCTAAGCTCAATAGAATGAAACTTTCTTTTCAAAACTGGGGCCAATTCTAACGTTCAGAGATGTGAAAACCACACTCACTGGCTGGCTGTGCAGGAAGAGCCATAAATGGAGCTACGAAGCCTGACACTACACATCTCTCAAAGTCTTGGACCCTGATTTCTTTATTTGTGAATATAAATTTATAATAATATCTACCTAATTTTCATATTTATTCTCATTTGTGGTCTGGATTGAATTGATTTCTACAGGTAAATCACTGAAGTCTGATTGGTATTAAAAATTGTTCTTACTATCCATTAAAGCTGTTACGGAGCAAGGAAACCTGTAGGCATCCAAAAATAATTTGACATTTTGGTCATGGGAGATCAACCCATTCTTGCCTTGTCTAAAGATAGTAAGTACTTTGGAAGGATTTTTATATGCACTAAATTCGAGGTAGCATTATTCCTCAATATTCTAGATGAGCTGAAGTAACTTGGCTTAGATTACAGAGCTAGGAAAATGGAAGAGATATTGAAAGTTAGCCTATCAGAGAGAGACCCTGAGTTCTGGATAAAGATGAACCTATCATTGGAAAAAAGAAAAGAAGCAGAGGGTGTTTGTGTTGGGAGTGTAAAAAGTGCTCATGATGATAGTCACATGGAACCAATGGATTTAATAACCATCTCCTACAATGCCTTTTTCTAACATACTGTCTTTGAACCATTGAGCCCAGGGTTTAAATTACCTTGTAAGTGTCTGAAAAGTGTATCATTTTGAGGAAAATAAATGTATCGTAACTCTCTCTGGACTTGCTTCTTATCTAGTGAATAGGAAATACAGACAGCTAAGTTCTGCATAAAATGAGGAGATAAAGGAATGTATTTTACTGTCTATGAAGGGCAAATGTACTCTGCTAAATTGAACATCTTCTTATGGTCTAAAGGGTGTTTAAAAATCCATAGGAGGCCTAGAGAAACATTATATGTAAAATACCAAATGTGGCTAACTCCTAATGTATATTCTAGGTAATATTTTCTTATGATGAGAAAAATGATTGTCTCCCAAGGAATTTTAAGAAGAAATCCAGAATTCTCAATTGCAAAAGGTAAATGAATTTTCTCACATGAGAAAATTTTGGCCAGTTATGTATGGCATGCTCCCACAGTGCATCCCTTCTGGCACAATCATTTTGTACTCTTCACTGGACCACTTTATTTTATGGTATTTATATAGTTTCAAATTATTCTCTTCTTCGAGCAATTTATAGATACTTTAAGCACTTTGCCAAAAGAAAGGCTATTGAGAGGACAGTAAGATAAAACAAATAAATATACATATTGATGTTAAATAAGGGACCAAAAAAGATAAAACAGAGCATACAAACATTTTTACTAAGAATTGTGTGTCAGGCACTGTACTATTATTATATGTACATACATATGAGATACATATATTTCTATCTCTGTTTCTGTTATCGCAATTATATGACATTATTTTACCTCTGAACAATCCTATCCCTAAACTCAGGAAGATGAATAACTTGCTCAAGATTTCAGAGCTAGTAATTATTGGATAAAGACATGTAATCCAGATGTCTCTGGTTACAAATCTCATGATATCTCCACTGTATTATCTTGTATCTGGAAATTAAAATATTTAATAGTGAAAGTAAACTTTCAATTACATATTATGGAGACATTCAAGTTTCATCACTTACTCCTGAATTATTTCATGAGCTTTCTATTCACCTATCCTAGCTCTAGTCTCTTTTTCTTTAGAATATTCCACCTAGTGCCACCAGAAAATCATAAATATGGCTTAGTAAAATTCGTTAAAAGCACTTAAGCACAAATTTATCTCTCAAACATCTTTTATGCCTCTCTTGTTTTATCTGCAGAGGTGCACATTCCTTCACTGGATCCTAAAGAATTCACATCATCCCGCTCACACTGTATTTCCCTGTTGAAACTCCTTTTGCTTTCATGGATCATGTTTTATCCAAATTGGTCTCTTGATTGGCACTAACTCATGCCTTGTACTTATATGCCTTTGTGTTTTACTTCCAACAATTCCTTGGATAGGTTTTAGTCTCTCATGCATCTTTTAATTATATTCATACTGTAGACATAGTTCAAGTTCCACCTTCTCCAATCCAGACTAATATCTTTCTTATTTACACCCTAATTTCATGGTCTACACCATTCAGCTACCTAAATGTTCTCAAAAGTATTGTTGACAACGCCACGATAAAGGAAGGCTCTGTCATCTTTCTGGAACTGCACTTGGGCTTTTCTATTACTGATTCCCTGGGATCCTTCCCAGTACATTTCTTAAATTCTTTTCTGTTTCTCTTAACCACAGGCTCCAGAAATTGGTTGGAATATTTTTTCCTTTGCTAGCTAACTGCTCACCAGATGTCTTCTCTCACCGATGTGCAAGAGACTTTCATAAGACATGACCATTTGTGTAACTCAAATATGAAGCTCCAAAGACATTCTTGGGTTCTTTAATTTTAGAGTTTATATTAATATTTATAGGAAAAATAATAAAAAAATAAAGTGGCATTTATTGTAGATTCCTGATACATGAAAGACTTATGAGACCCAATAGAAATCCTTTCATTTACAGCCACAATATAGTGTATAAATTATCACCTCTAACTCCTCCTGAAGCTCGAAGTGCTGTCGAGAATACATGGCAGACTCTGTCTGCTATAGACCTAACCCATCATTGAATTTAACATGTGAAACAGTGTCTAAATAGAAGCCATTGTTTTCTTAGATCATGATGAACTCTAGTATGTAGTATTCCTTTAGGGGTAAATTCCCCCAGGAAACTAATATTTATATATGTTGACATTTAGCATTTCATTAATGATAAGAGAAAAATGGTGAATCTAAACAATGGTTGGCTTAGAGACCCATGCTCAACACAAGGTTGCTCAAAAGTAAGCAATAAGCAGCAAAAATGGTTGCAAAGAAAACCATCTTATACATGGTGAGTAGAACCATCTATGGTTTTCTATTCACTTCAAGCTGAAAATAAAGAAAGTTCATAACTTTTAAACCAAAACAAGCCACCCCACACCAAATCATGGAGGCTTAAAATATTTACATATTATACTTACATATCTACTTTTTATTCTATACAACTCATTGATCCTAAAGCCTTTTATGGTCCTCTTTCTTAATATAATCTCTATTTAAAATTTCCTTTTTATCCACATGGAAACCACTGTGGTGCAGGTGCTATCACTTCTATCCTAACCACCAAAGTTATTTCTTCGTTCATCCAACTCAGTCCTGCATTTTGCAGCCAATTAGACTGTAGTAAAACATTACTTTCTTCATGTCATTGTCTTACAGACACACACACACTCACACGCAAACACACACACACTATCGATACAACCAATATTTTGACAAGAAAGCCTGTGATCACTTTGAACTTGTTTCTCAAAATTTCCAGATTTCCTGTCACCAAATCTGAACTCTCCAATCATGACAGTCAATAGCGTCTATTTTTTAATTTTTACATATGTAAAATCCACTTTGACTTACTACTTGCTTACAACATACCTCCCCTGGCAATGGGATCCCAATGCTCTTTGCTTGTATGTATCTTAGTTATTCCTCAGGACTCTACTGCCACAACCCCACTGCCCTCACATCCTTCATGATTATCTCCCTCTGCTCTCTCTGCTATTGTCAGTAACTCGAATTTCACAATTCACATAAAGATATTTGTGATTGTATGGATCTGTGTACAATCCCCTTAAGTAGATTAGATGACTGTATGTTCCTTCTTTAAAGGAACACTGCCTTTATTTTGTGCTCTCACTGATTTCTTTGTCTATTACATCTCTAATACCAATTAACACCTGCTATGATATATGATCAAAAAGCTATGTTAACCTAAGAAAGTTCGTCTTGAATTACTGACCATGTAATGTTGCCAGGTTCTCTGAACAACTAAACTCTTCCAGGATTTCCCATATTTCCTGTATATCAATGTTGTTTAAAGTTTTTGCCAGGTTCCCTGAATAACTAAACTCTTCCAGGATTTCCCGTATTTCCTGTATATCAATATCGTTTATGGGAGTCAAATATATTTGAATCAAATATTGGCATACAAATCATGATGGTAGTTGTCAGTCATGACTCTAATATGGTCAATAATTAACATTAAAATTATGCTACTCTATAGAAACTCTTGTATTATGAGTTACATGTGAGATTTTAAAGTAATTTATTAAAATCATTCATGATAGAAATCAATTGTATTATCAAGTGAATAAAAATATCACCTTACAGTATGGATATATGTTTGTACTTCTTGAGGTGTCATTTTTATTTATCACTATTTTAAAATAACTATGATTGGAAAGGATTTATATGAAACTCCCGTGGACTTTAAGAATATGAATCAGACTGGACAAGTAATGAACGCCGTATGGCTTTTTTCCATTGCTCTGAATGAGAAGCCAGGTGAGAAATTCAGAGTTTTTCAGTTGACTCTTGATGATCATAAATGTGTACATGAGAAAAAAACTTATTAAGAATGAAGAACAGTAAGGGAGACAAAGAACAGCTTCTTGGTGTGCACACTGCATTTCTCTTCTAGCCATATGACCAGAGGTGACTTGACCTAGCTTTTCTAGACAGGTCTCCCCCTAACACCCATTCTCATCCAGCCCTTCTATCAGTGTTCACCTCTGGGAATTCTTTTTAAGATTCTGCACAGAAATGCCTTTAGTGATGCCACATGATTGTTTCCTTGAACTCTGTGTAAAGCAGTGATCATTACAATATTCAAGGAGATCCTAACAATGAGAGCTGTGTCAGGAATAAGGGACACATTTCCATAGATGCAATGTATCTATTTTATGTCCATTTGGTGCCAGTTTCCTGATGCATACTCTAAATGGTTTTGTCACTGTCCTGATGCTCAACATACCTATTCTCAAAAAGCAGAAATAGAACAATGAGTATGTTATGCAGTGGTCTGACCTCCACTTCTTAGAATGGATAGTTTATGACTAATAAATAACTCCCACCCTGCTGCCTAAACACAAAAGCTTTCAAGGGCACCAACATTTAATTGGACATCATCTATTGTAAGTATTCTGTGGCCACCTGAATCTTATTTCTGTTATTATTCAGAAGAAAATGGTTTCTAAAATGTTAGAACATTCATTTGGGTCACAATTAAATGTTCAGCAGCAATATCCAGAAGGTAAACTGTCACTTAAATTATATAGGATCACACTTTTCCATGTCTAGAATTTGAAGAATTTTATCATTTGAAATTGAAGTTTTTACTTTTATTTTGAGTTGCTTGCAGGACAAAGAAATTTTCTTGGTAGTGTTTTTAGGCATTATTTTTTCTGCTAATTTGAAAGAAGACATTCTGAGAATTAAAACATTATTTTTAATAAGTAAGCAGTTGGATTTTGAAATTTTGTCAAACAGTAGGGACTTTTTAGCTAATAAAGACAATAATAATTTTTATTCAGAGAAAAATCCTATTTTTTGTGCTATCAGAACAATAACAAAAACATGTAAGAAATCTCAGTAGTAAAATCACCCTATTTATTTGACTTACAGGATTCATTGAGCTTTATGTAAAATGAATCCTTTCCAAATTGTTCTTCATAAAGAGAAATGTGATTTGGAATATATAAATGGTTTGAAGTAAATTACCATTTTAACTCTCCAGAGACATTTTATTTGTCATTAATTTCTTTACCTTTGACTTCCTTCTGTGCTATCTAAACTGCTGTAACCTCACTGAAAGTGGACTGCCCCAAACAGTAATGAATTTCTTTGGAGCCACATTTTATGAAATATGCTCTTTACCTGGTGATTCAATCAATACAGTCCTAATGTATATATAAAGTGGAGTTCATGCTGTCTAAACATCTGTCTGTGAAAATGAATAGACCAAGTATGTTATATTAATTAAGCATCTGCCCTCAGGGAGCCTCGGTCTTAGTCCAGAAATGCAAACTCTGACTGTTGAGTTGTAGCAAGTTACTTAATTTCCCAGAGTTTTGTATTTCTTATCTATTAAATGGTTGTAAATTATTAAGTAAGATTATGCCTGAGAACTTATAAGCAATGTATAAATTGACTTATTATTATTTTCTGTAGGTAAATTTGTTTAAAAAAATACATACATGTGCTGCAGCTCTCCATCTCTCAGGAGATGGGATTAGCAGTGAACTGTTTTCATTTTAGCTGTTTCCATCATGGTTAACTCTGTAAGGGAAGGGATCCTCAGTCTTGTTCACTATGATATCCCCAAGGAGCAAGTGCTCAATAAATATTTATCAGGTAGATGAATAAATGAGTTAATCAACTAAAAAGATACTCTCAAAGTATATAATCACTTTAATGAAATGTGCATTAAATGGAGGACTTTACTGAGTCTTTTGAAACACTGAGATAAAGTTGGAGGTTTTTGCCTAAGCACAGTTGTTCATAATGAAGAAATTATATATATATATATATATATATATATATATATATATATATATATATATATATAAAAGGGAGTAACTCCTAAGGTACATTTGCTTTATCATGTGATATAGAAGTAGAGACTGGAAATATGAGGACTTTCTGCCTTTAGTTCCTTTATCCTTCACAGTGCAACTAATTAATCTCCATCAATAGGTTTTTAACTCCTTTCTAGGGTCTGAGACCAGATCTGATCCTATGCCAGCATCATTTAGGCAGCCCTAAGTTACCTTGTAAATCTGAAATCACTACTGGCTTGATCATAGCACCTAATTTTTCCCAGAAACCCCAGTTCTTTAAGAACTTGACTACTACTGGAGGAATGATAATTAAGATAATAAATACTCCATTTACAAGGGGGCAGATATACCAAGAAGAAAGATAGTCTTATGATAATAAGAACAGAATTTTATTATAGGGAAAAGGGGCAGTAAGAGGAAGGTCAAAATAAAAATTTTGTTCAAGACTGCAGAATGCCTGTAAAACAAAGCGGGATGTCTACGTTTTCTTTAATGCCCTCTTGTGAACTGCATTCCCTATCTGATGTCCACTCCCATCTGGAGACCTGATTGTTTTGAGAACTGCATCCATATCTCACTGAAAATTATTTAGTTACTATAGATATATAAATACTTTATATATACTTGAAGCTGTCTATTAACTGCCTGCTTTTTGGTTATGCACTAACTACCTATATTATCTTTATGCTGGGACCACATTCCATTTTCCCCCCTTTTAAGAATTCTGTAGTCTTAACTTTTCCTTCTTCCAGAAAGTCGGTTCACATGTAACTTTAGATTTTTAATCTGGAATACCTCTCTCGTGATAGTGAGGTTATTAGCATTGCTCCCATGTTCAGACTTATATCTTTGACAGAACTCATTTGAATATTTGATCTTGTACCTATTAACCAGGATAAAGTAATTAGGAGGAAAAAAATATATTTTAAAGGGTTTAAAAATGAATACCTAAGTATAAGAGATGGTTCAAAAAAAGACTTAGAATTTGACAATTAATTTCACATGGGTGCTAAAGTACCTACAAGTGTCAAATATGTTAGGAATCAGCATTCAATAATTTGAAGGAAGGCACTATTAAAAGTAGGAAAAGCAGAAAACCCACATTCCTCTGAAATTATCAAATGTGACTTTGTACATTTTTCAAATAAATGATAACTATGTCTGACCTGCTATGTCTAAAGTGTTTTGTAGAAAGGAGGAGAGTCAAATGTAGACCATGTTGTCTTTGAGGGGAGGCTTGCCTGTTGTTGCAAGCCTTTCCATAGAAGGAAGGGGACCTTCCCTCTTTTCCCTAGGGCAATGCAGGATGGAAGTGATCATTTTCCTCTCTTCCCTGTACCCTCACTTGCTCCTCTCTTTGAGAAGCTATGATTTTCTCAGGGGAGAAATTAGGATGAGATGTCAGGATAAGAGCCAGACACTCATTAGGCCATATTAATCAATGGAAGATTTCCCGCACATCAAACAAACAAATGCACACACAGAGCAACAACAACAACAAGAGCTGTTCTGCTCATCTCTGTTCTTCCAGGCAGGACTAAATTGTCCATTAAGAATGGTAGGTACATTGTCTAGGGCATACAGTACTTTTAGGGGCCCACACAAATGTTTTAACTTCTTTTAAAATTAGAAGAAAATAATAAACTTTTAAGCTGAAGGAAATGTTTTAACACACAATACAGCGTATTTATACCAACTCAATCACGTGTTGCAGTGAAGGCAGAACTGACCAGGGCCCATGGAAGTTGCAGTGCAGCCCTGATGCCAGGTCTGTGAAGCAGACCAAGATTGTGCAGGTACCCAGGTGGGTAAATTCCTAACCCCACAAATCCAATGGCAAGTGTTAAAGTTTAGATTCAGGAGTAAGCAGTAGACAGTTTCATTTTGGCTTCAAGTCCTAGCCATTACTTCTAACAGAATATGTCAAAATCCTTGTATCTGCAAGTTTATAGATACAATATGGCCACTAATAAAATTGGCTCTATTCTTTGACCCTTTTCTAGCTTGCTGTGAACATAAGCCTGAGGAGAGAATTGGTAAATTATTAAGTCCCACAAACTTTTACAGTCACCATGATTTGGTGATGGTAAATTCCTAAGCCAGTGCAGCCAGTGATTAAACATAATAGTGTGACATTAAATGTATGACCAGTTCAGGGATTTACATTCAGTGTGAATGCATTCTAGATCTAATTCTTCCTTCTTCTAGGAACCAGGATAAACCAGAGTAAATCTGTGATACAATGTCCCCCTCTCTCTTCCCCACATCACTCCTCACATGTATGTGCAAACCTATAGTGTGAGATTAGAATAGAGAGACGAAACTCAGGAGCAGCAAGCAGAAGAGAAGACTGATGAAAGACAAATTAAAAGCTGCAGGTTAACCCAAAGACAATTAAATTATTTCTTTCACAATAGACAGAAAGTGGCATGTGTTCAACATGGTAATTAAGAGAAGAAATGTTGTCTTAAAAATACAATTGATTCAAAAATAAGATAACTAAGAATGTAAAGTCTGATTGCACACAAGATTTTTTAAATAATTCTGTGCTTAATAATAATGGTCCTGTAAAAACTAATTCTTGCCTAGACTTGTGTGTAACAAGAACTCAGAACCAAAAGAAAAGGCAGAGAAACATTATCTAAATGGCACAAGAAGAGAAATCTAGACCAGAGAAACAATACTCCTAACCAAGTCTGGCTGAGTGCCTAAAAACGTGAAAATAGAAATTAATGTGAAAACCACTAAAGAATACTTGAAGTCTGTGATATAATTATTATGCTTATTTTACCACTATATTAGAAGACTCAGTAATTTTATACTAATCATTATGCTGTATTTGTGAAATTCAAAATTAAATAATATGACAAGCCGAAGTTTGAGTCACAGAATGTTGCCAATTACAAAGAAAATATAAAGGAAATGAAGATCTCAGTTTAGCAGTCCTTTAAGAATAATTTAAAATAGGGAATAAATGTATCCCTTTTTGATTTGTTCCTTCAGGTTCCAATTAGAAAATGTATGATGTAAGCTATTATAAATGACCATAACACACACACACACAATAAAACAAGCTTCATGTGACTTAGTCAGCACATGTATCTATGCATAGGAGCAGATGGCCTTTGGCCTTTGGGGTCAGTGACTAATTCCTACATTGTAATTAACCACTGTTGCCCTGGTAAGGTACCAAGACAGAATCAACATTCAGTAAACACTTGGTAAATAGTTAAATATTGAGTAACTTCCACTGTCTAATATATTCACTAGAGAAATTATTTAATTACTACCCAACAATTTTACAAAAAAACTAACCCAAATATTTTGCCTGTGTAACTAGTTGTTTTTTCCAGGTGCTGTTCTGACATTAATACATAACATGTTGACCTGTAAACCATCATCTTTTTGAACTCCAGAGAAATTCTAGTAGTTCGTCATAATCACCATTAGATTTTAGACTTTCTAAGTAAATGATTATCTGCAAATGGTGACACTTTTAATACTTCTTTTTAAAATTCCACGTCTTTGATATATGAGTGAAACCCTAGAGATATCGTTCACGTTTTTAATCATGAAAGATTTGTAGCTTTTTGTGACAAATTTTAAGCAAGTGACAGTAGTGTGTTTTGAGCAAGGAACCAGTTTTCCTAACATGTCCAGTTCTGGGCAGGGGGGCAGATCCTCATGACTGGGTGGGCATGATGTCTGTTTATTTTATTCTTCTTGACATTTTGTTTGTCCTCTTTCATAGTTTTATACTTTTCTTTGATATGTTTTATTTGTGAACTTTAAATTTTTACTAGTAAACTGTAAGTTCGAGTAGAGTCTGTGCTTTACTTTCCTTTGTATTCCCTGACACCTAGATGACATCAACTATATCGACTATAATATTGTGAGAATTAAAAAGTACTGAATAAATGTAATGGAGTGCACTTGAGTTGAAATTTAAATTGGTTGAGTTAGAGGCTATGAAACAGTGCGTCATACTAACTAAGGCCAGATTTTTTTTTGAAATTAGGTTTGTTTCCAAAGCACCCTCATTATTTCCTTTTCCTAAAGGGCCCTTTGCAAGAAGAGAAGAGGAGCTAGTGAACCATCACCAGTCACAGGACAAGCTTCATCATCAGGAAGGACAAGGCTGCTTATTCCCAGGAGCAGGCTGTGGGAACCAATGGTGCTTAACTCATCACTAACTCTCTGGAATAGACTCCCTTTCCTTGTTCACACATAAGGAGACTCGGGCCACCAATGCTACTGGCACAAGGATTCCTGTAATTGTGAACTTGCTTATTCTCGAAGCTTTTTCAGTAAAGCCTGTGATTTCATATACTTATTTATTTTCAAGTTCATTTGGTGGCCAAAGCCTCGCTATATGTAGTGGCTCCAACAGTGGCTGGCAGGAAAATTTGGGGGTTGGAAATAAATGAGATATTTTCCATGCATGAGGGGAAAAGTTTGTTTTCAATTCGAGCAACTCTGCGTACTATGCTCTATTTTATTTCCACATTCTGTTGAGACCAGAGCATCTGTAGGGCAGTGCACTGGGCTGTGCTCTTTTCAGCCTGACAAACAGCAATTTGGTGCAGTTGGAACTTCTATTAAGCTGTGGCATGTTAGGGAGTCCAGGGCTAATAGAATTCTCCTGAATGATTGGCTGAAGCATTTGTGTTAGCTTAATTGTACATTTGCCCTTTGACTAAAATTAGGGATTAAAGTCTCCTCCCTGGGAACTGCATTTTAAGTTAGTAAGAAGTTAGACTGCACATTCTAATTAGATCTTTTCTATTTTACACTACCGTGGGGTTTTTCCCTTGACAACAACACACAGCTCCATTATGTTCTCTTTTAGAAAAGAGTTTCCCTTCCTGCTTTATGTGAGGCTGTCTTTGTCTTACAGTAATATTAGCTCACTGGTTGGGATTGGGCAGTGTGTAGGAGGTTGGTTAGCAGCTGAATGTGGGCATCCTGCATAGCACCTTTTACATTCCCTTTTTCGTCATATCAGCTTTAACACAGCAAGGCTTTGTCCTAACAGAGACAACTTTCTGAGGATCCCAGTGCTGGTCAGATGGCTCATCCATAATGTGGCTCGATGCTTGATCCAGCCCTGTGGAATACTTCACAATTCTCAGCATCACCTGAAAACATCTTTAATTATAGAATTTATTGGTTTTTTCAAATGCCATTCTTGAACATAAATATCTGTTACCATAGAAGCTAAGAATATATGATGCAACAACATTAAAAGAACCTAACCCAAAAATCTCAAAATAAAAATGGTCATGACATTCAAAACCACAGAATATCATGTTCCTCTACAATGTATATTTTTCTTAGTGAATAATAGAGTGCTGATTGTTGAGGGTTATTTGTGGGAACAGTACTCCTTTCCTCTTTTTTTGTTCCCTTGTATATTTTTGGTTGATGTTTTTCTTATTCTTTTGGATCCTCTGTAACCTGTTCCCAGAAGAAAAAGGTGAAAACCATATTCTGTATTGAGTTATGATGTGCATGTTTACCAGCTCCTAGAATCCCGCCAGCTGATCCCTTCCTCTACTTCGTGACTGAGTAGTGAGTCACCTGTATAAGTAACTAAGAAAATGATGCAGTCTTTTCAAGTTAACCAGGGCTTCATGAATAATGGTTAGGTAAAACAAGGGGAATTATTGCCTTTTGAAGAAAAGACTTTTTAAAATTTCCAATCTGTAAAATGTGGAGATGAGAAAACTAAGCTCTCAGAGTCCTTCTGAAGCTGGCATTCTGTGAACCTATAATAATTTCTTTCCCTAGAGTGAGAATATCTCACTAAGCTTTACTTCTAGGAAACAGGAAGGCAGCAAGCTGTAATCATAGAAGAAAATAATATTTTTGCTTCGTTATTAATTAAATTGAACAGCTTTTAAAATAGACATTTTTAAAATGCATGGATGCAGCCTATGTCTCATTTACTTTCCAAGGGTTTTCTATGGCAGTTTCTCCTCTGTGAGGAGCAATGTGAAATGCATCAATGCTGCTAAACCCTCTAAGCCTATTCCCAAATGTAGCGCTTATCTTCCAGCCAGGCTATGGAATCATTTCCCTTTTGTATTATAATAATTTATATAGAGACTTTTATCTCTTTGAGTTTTAATAACTTGAGTTTATGACTGATATTCCAGACTCTAAAATAGGATGCATTTTATGGCCTTCAGGAATAGTTATTATATAACAAGATGAATAGCAAAATCAAATACTTGTCATACATTAAAGTCAAACATAGTTAGTTGAAAGTACTTTTACACTCAGAAATCATCAGAACTGAAGATAGCACAGCAGTGGAAGTTAAAATTACATTCCTTTAATTTTGTGTGTGTGTGTGTGTGTGTGTGTGTGTGTGTGATTTTAGGATGAGTCTCTCCTGATTCTCCTATTGCCTTTCCTATCAAGGGAATTTGCAGTGTATTGCTAATACACTGATGGAGGTCTCAGAATTTCCAGTTGGTAAAATATTCATGTGATATCACCTAGAATTGAAATCTGTCAATCTTCTGATATCCGATTTTGTACAGTGCCTTAAAATCTATCAAGAAACCACCACAACAGGTTGACTGTGACTTACAGAATAAAAGAAAAATAACGCAACATGTTAAATGCCTTCAGTAATACTACCCATTTTCTTTGGCATTAGTATTTTTCCTTTCAACTGTTAAATGAATGTAAAACTTCATCCAATCTTTGCTAAATAAATGCAGTCCCAAATAAGTTAAATTATTATAAGAAAAAAATGGCATTTAATTTTTTTGGTTTTACCTCAAATGTATTGATAATTACTCAAATAATATACAAATACTATGTTCTAGTAAGAAAAAATCAAACCTTCTCAATAAAGTGGAAGCTCTGTTGAATCCTTATACAATCATATTCTCTTCCTTAGAAAAAAACAACTAATAGAGACAACTTTGTATATGTCCTGACGTTAGTGTAATTATTTACAAGTGCACACACATACCCCTCGACACACACCATCTTCTTTTTTTTAAGAGTAGCTCTATAGTTAATTATTAAAATCAGGCAGTATAATTCCTCCAAGTTTGCTTTCCTTTTTTAAAGTTGCTCTGACTATTCAATTTTCTTTTCATTTCCACCTGAATTTTTAAATCAGAGATAATCTTTCAAATGCCTGCTGGGATGTGGATTAGAATTCTATTTAATTTATAGATCGATTTGGGGATAACTGACATCTAAACAAAATTTGATCTTCTAATCTATAAACACATAATATCTGTCCTTTTTATTTCCCTTTAAACTTCTTTATGCAGTGTTTTGCAGTTTTCAGTGTGCAGGACTTTTATGTATGTTGTCAGCTTTATCCCTTATTATCTTGTTTTTTGATACTGTTGTCAATGACTTTGTCTGGATGACTTCCTTTGACGATTTTGGTAGCACAGATCTGTTGATAATGAATTCTTTCAGGTTTTTATGTCTGAAAAAGTTTTTATTTTGCCTTTAATTTAAAAATATATCTTTGCTGAGGACAGAATGATTTAGTTGGCCTACTTTTTCCTCCCCTACTTTAAAGTATTTGTTTCATTGTTCATGACAAGAAACCTCTGTTGTTGTTGTTACTGTAGCTCTATTAAACTGTTTATCACTTGTTTTAGGAAATTTATTTATGAAGTGCCTTGATGTGATTTTTTTATATTTCTTGTGCTTGAGGTTCTTTGAGCTTCTTGGAAATGTGGTTTTGTAGTTTTCAGCAAATTTCAGAAAAAAATTTAGCCATTATTTATTCAGAATCTTTATTACCAAGTTTCACAAACATTCAGTCAAGTTTTTTCAATCTTTTTTCTCTGTAATTCATGTTGCATAGTTCCAGTTGCCATGTATAAAAAGTTCACTTATCTTTTCTTCTACCAATATCTATTCTTATAGAATCTTATGTTGTGTGTTCTAAATTTCAGACATTTCTTTGTCATCTCTAGAACTTCCTTGAAGTCTTTTTCTTTCTGCAATAGTGGTTTTAATAAAGAAAAATATGCTTCTGAGAGAAAACAAGCTCGTTAGTCTGTAGTTCTTTCAACAAAGCAATCTGATATTTAGCTGAGGGGTAAGCATTACAACTGTGGAGAGCACTTTGTTTTTATTACAGTTCAGTGACCCTTTGTTTCCAGGCAAATAAGCCCTGTTCTTGTTTCCTTTTAGGAGGGATACACTGACTGAGATCAGAGGGCAAACTTCGTTTTTTACGAGATGATTTTATTTTGATCTTCATTTTCGTCCTGTCAGGTCAAGCACAGGAGACACCTTCCTTACAAATCTTTTCCCGCAGACAGCATGTTCACATATAAATGGGTGCTTTTTCTCATGAAAAGAAAGAATATGGCTCTGGAAATTAAACACAACGTGGAGATTTTACCACAGCCTTTTCTTGAACACTGACATATGATCCACTATGCGGCATGAAAATATGTTCCTTAAGATAATCTTCTTTGCATTTGAATTTTTCAGCAGACTCCACATATCATTTCCTCTTTATGGGTTTCTATCATGCACTTCAGATGCTATTGTTCTGGGTGCTGATTTTTGTTAATTTAAATTTTCATTTACTTGCATCCTGCAACCTGATGAAAATATTTAATAATTTCCATTGCATTTCTGCATATTCCTTAAGTTTTTCTATATAGACTATCATGTCATCTACAAATGAAGAGAACTTTACTAAAGCCTGTTTTTTTCAAATTTTTCATTTTCCCCTACTTCTTTTTATTTTCTGGGACCATAGAGAGATATTGGATGGCAGGATATTGTCCTACTGATTAACAAGGCTTCATTTTCTTTACTCCAGTTTTCTTTGTGTGTTTCATTTTGGATATTTTCTATTATGTTGTCTTCAGTAGTACTAGTCCCTTCTGTAGTGTCTAACCTGTTGTTATTCCAATCCAGTGTTCTTTTCATTTCATAAATTTTAAAACTGAGGCAGTTCATTTGGGTTTTTCCACATATAATCTATGTCACTCATCATCATAGTCATCTTTTCCTCTACTTTCTTGAATATGCGGAACATGTTTATAAAACTTCCCCCCTGCCCCATGTCTGTGTTTGGTAGCTATTATCTCTACCATTCTGAGTTCTATTTCTAAAATTGATTTTCTCCTGGTTAAAAGACATTTTTCAGTTTCTTTGCATGCCTGGTAACTTCTGAATGGGTAAATGTGCATTGTGAATTTTACATTGTTGGTTCCAGGGTTTTATTGTCTTCTTTTAACTAGTTTGGACATTGTCCTGGTATGCACTTAAATACTTAGTCATCAGTTTAATGGTTTTTAGGCTTGCCTTTATGAGTTTCTCTCGATATCACAGCCCTTTGCTGAATGTTGTTCAGTGTCTGAAAACTGCTCTTTCATGTATTTTGTACAGCTTTCTGGTTTTTATTTTAATGTTGGAGGGTAAATCTAGTCTCTTCTATTTCATCATTTCGTAGGGAGAGGTATATAGTATATAATTCATTATGGTTTTGAAATTAAAAAAAATTTTTTTTCACTTAGTATGTGATGACTATTCTTTCTGTGTGAATGCATGATTTTCTGTTTAATCACATTTAACGGATGGCTGTTTGATTGCATCTGGTAGTAAATAAATTTAACTTAATTCCTAATTGGTTGATTTTTAGATTATTTATGATTTTTCCAGAATTTGAAGGAATTTCATACTTGGCTTCATCTATTGAGAATGAATTAATAATTGTCATATTTTGCAGGTATTTACTTATTTTCTCTTTGTTTAAAATTTTAGTAGAACAATTTGATGGAAATAATTATAACTATTTGCAGCCCATTTCCATTTCCTAGGGTCTTCAGATAGCCCATTGTTAACAGCATTAATTAATACATTGGCTAGAGTGGGTTGATAAAATGACTAAATAGTTGATCAAGGAATGTTTAAAACCTTAATATATCTAACGTCAATTTAGAGCATGAGAATAATGGAAAGTATTATGAAATATGTCTCCTATTTTAATTCAGCTTTTACTTGACTAAATATACGACACATAGCTGTTAAAGTACAAATTTACTACCATTTCCTGACACCATTACTTAAGTATTCTTTCTCCCTTTCTGCCTGTAATTTGTGATGTCAGAAGGCAGGAAAGAGCCAAATAAAAAAAAATCTTGTAAGGAGAGAATATTCTGAGCATCAAGTCACCACAGAGGTGAAAGGAAGAGAGCTAAGTTTACCTCCCCTTTTTTATGGCACCTCTCAATTACTTCTATATGCAATTAGGATCTCTCTTTTTTTTAAATTTCTGAACTTCTTGCTTGGGGTACTTAATTCTGTTTCAGCTTTTGAGGCTTGAAATGATGTCACATTTAGAAGTTACTATACATCAATTTTTAGGCATTTCTAAAAGCATTTCTCAAATATACTCAGAGGTTGATAATGGAAGAATAAGCACTGGTGGAAATGAAGGACATATTTCTCAGATGGGTTATTTTATGCCCTGCAAGTTTAAGCAATTTTTCCAGATTCTTATAGTGAATCAGTTTGCTAACATGGACATCAGTATCCCTATGGCCTGATACACTTAGATACTACAAACTTTGCCTAAGGTTTTGAAAGGAAAAGGATGACCAAGAAATGAAGACAGTGGTCTGTAGTTATCTAAGCATTTGATGTGAGTTTTTCTTGCTGTTTAAAATATAGAGAGCACAGTATTGACTTGAACATCACAGCTCAAATTTCTTCTGTCAAAAGACACCCAAGCAAATGAAGAAGATTAGCAGGAAACTTGCTTAATTGAAGGCTTCAGAAAGATGATTCATGCAAAACTGTTTTCCATTACTATAAGCAACTCAATTGAATTCATGAAGAAAGATAAGAATTTTGACAAGTTTAGTTGTCAGGAAAGCTAAAGGCTCTGAGATACTCAGATCATCTCAGAATGAAATACAGAAAGATCACAGAAACATTATCACTTCAAGGAGTTTAATATTCAAGGCAATTAACTTAGTCAGAACAACAGGTTATGTATCCAAGTGCAGTAACAGCCCTAGGGATGATTCTAAATAAATTCACTCTCGGTTATCTATGGCTGCCCAATAACTACCCAAAATCAGTTACTTAAAACAATAACTATCATTTATTTTGCTCATAATTTTGCTTGGAAGTTGCCAAGGATCAGCTGGGCAATTCTCGGTGGTTAACTCACGCAGTTGTGAGATGTCCCTACCATCCTCTTAAAGGCTTCTTCTGTTACTTGTCCTGTGCCTGACTAAAAAGAGTCAAGCATTTGGACGCTGAAACAGCTGGAGTTACTACGTAGTTGTTGCTCTGTGTCTATATGGTCACTTCCTGTGGTCTTGTTACATGCTGGCCACATAGTCACTGTCCAAGTTACATTGTGACTGAGGCTCCCAGTAGGTACATGCCATATTCTCACCTAACCTCAAAAGTCTTCAAGAATCATTTCTACAGAATGTTATTTGACAAGGCTGTCATAAAGACTCAATCAGATTTAAAAGAATGGGCATGGTTTGAATGTCTTTATGGGAAGGGGTCAGGGAAGTTACAGACAAGTTTTAATACACACTGAAGTTGTCTGGCATCATGATGTTAGAAAATAAACTTTTGTGTAAGCAAACATATTCACATTTGCCAGGAAGCAGAGAAAATTCTAAACTTTTAAAGGTAAGAGTTGTACTTCTGAAGCTAGTCAGCCTCTTATGAGCCTAAACACTGAAAGTGTGATTAATGACCCAATAAGAGAGACAAGTTAAAACAGGGGATTTATTTCCCTGAAATTTATATATTATTTAGAAAACCCTGTCCTTAGGAAAGTTTCTTTAAAATTTTAGATCATTGTGTTGTTATATGTTTCAAAGCATCCCAGCTTTCACTAATTGAGTATCATTTCACTATTATTTTAGTCTGTCTTAATCACAGAGATAAGACAGCAGGTAGTCATATACAAATGAGAGAGTAAAAAATGCATTTGACATTTCTAGAAGAATAGGGAATGTGTATATTTTTAAAAGCTAAATGACCATTCTCTATGATCTAACTGTTCCTTTCTAATAATTTATTCTAAAATTATCAGATAAGTAAGGTATGTTCATTTTAACATTCTTTATAGAGATCAAAGGACAGAAAAATCCCTATTATCATTCTTAGAAGAACTCATTGAGCAAGTGATGTTTCAGCCATATGTATCTATTAGTGCCCATTCAGGAATACAGAACCTACTCTAAATTTTCCACAGATAGACTCTAACTTAAAACCAAATTGCAAAATATCTAGGAAATATAGTTTGCTGAATTTCAGCCCTTCTGTGATATAGATGAGAGAAAAAAAGGAGAGGAATAGAATTGAGAGAAAATAGAAAATTCACCAACATAACACATTAGGGAATATAATTAAACTTCTTAAAGAAATGCACTGCATCTCTGTGTATTCTAATGGTCACAAACTCACAATATTTTGCTGAGTAAAAATAGCAATTTACAGAAAAATTTGTACATAATGTAATATAATCAATGGCACTTCAAATTATATATGCATATATTATTTTCTTATAAAATGTTACATGTGGAATGGTGAGGAGATACAGGTTTTTTTCTATTCATTCACATTTTTGTAGATTTTGTAGACTTCTACCTCATTTTAAATGTTTATTTTGAGATGATTTTTGATTTATAGAAGAGCTGCAAAAATAATGCAGAGAATCCCTCTATACCCTTTACCTAACTACTCTTTATATTAACATATTACATAATCATAATACCATTACCTAAAGTGAAAAATTAATCCTGGTAACATACTATTAGCTAAAGTAGAAAATTTATTCAAATCTTTCATGACTGGACACTTCTGAATAATTCTGGTCAGTTATTTTGTGGAGTATCCCCCAATTTTTTTTCCCCTGTGGTTTTTGTATTATGAAATACTGGTTAGGTATTACTGGGAACAATACCATGAGTGTGATGTGCTCCTCTCAGTGCATCATATCAGGTGGCACTTAATTTAGAGACGTGTTACTGGTAATGTTAACTTGATCTTTTGATTAAGGTAATATCTGCAGTGATTCTCCACTGTCATTGTTTTTTCCCCTTATAATTGCTAAATATTTGAGGGAAGATATTTGAAGCTATGCAAATATCCTATTTCTCCTTAAACTTTTAGCCACAAATTTTAGCATCCTCCAGAGGATGTTGCTTGTGGAAATTATTAATTTGGGTTTTTTTTTTTAATGGTGATTTTCTGTTTCTGTCAGTTATTCTTGTAGTGAAGAATTATCTCTTTTTCCTCATTTACTTACATATTATTTTTATCAGTATGTTTCTCAAGATTTCTTCTTTCTTCCGAAACATTTTGGTTATTTTAGTTCCTTAGCTTTCTCATATAAATTTGAGAATATTACTATTGATATCTACCCCCCAAAAGTCTAATTAGATTTTGATTGAGATCCCATTCACTCTGGATTATTTTGGGAAGCACTAACATTTTTACAGTATTGAATCCTTCAGTCCACGATCATGGTATTATCTTTTCATTCTTTTATGACCCCAATTCTTACATCATTTGTTTTGTTTGTTTTTAGTTTTCATTTTACAGATCGTACACATACTTTGTTAGATTTATTGGATTCTGGTTTGTATGGTTTTAGACACAAAGTCTGCTGTAATTCATATATTTGTTTATCAATATGTAATGTATCTTTTTGTCCTGTCTGCCTTCATGATATTTCATTATCTTACATTTTCCACAGTTTGAATATGATATGCCTTTTAAAAAATTTACACCAATTCTTGTTTTCTGAGATTTAGATAGCCTTGTGATTTGATGTTTGTCATCAAACATTTGTCATCTAGCAAATTCTCTTCCATTGTTTCTTACACTGTTTCTCCTGCCATATTCTCTGTTTTTCTTCTGGGATTCTAATTTCACATAAGCCGGACCATGTGATACTGTCAGACAGATCTCAGGTGTTCTGTACGGATATACCTCGTTTTATTGTGCTTCCCTTTATTGCGCTTCACAGACATTATGTTTTCTTTAACAAGTTGAAGGTTTATGGCAACCCTGCATCCAGTGAGTCTGCTGGCCCCATTTTTCCAACAGCATTTGCTCACTTTGTATCTCTGTGTCATATTTTGGTGATTCTCAGACTCTTTCAAGCATTTCACTATTATTGTATTTGTTACAGCAATCTGTGACCAGCAGTCTTTGATGTTACCATTGTAAAATGATTATAACTTGCTGATGGCTCAGATTATGGCTAGCATTTTTTAGCAATAAAGTATTTTAATTAAGGTATTTTGTTTAGACATAATCTACTGCACGCTTAACAGTATAGTAAACATAACTTTTACATGCACTGGGAAACCAAAAAAATTGTGTGACTCACTTTATTTGTGATATTCACTTTATTGAAGTGGTCTGGAACTGAACCCTCAGTATCTCCCAAGTATACTTGTATTTTTCTCTATTTTTTCCTCTCTGTTTTTCAATTTGAGTAACTTCTTTTGCCCTATTTTCTAATTCACTGATTGTTCCCTCAGCTATGTTAGGTGTATGAATGAGTCTGTCAAAGACGTTCTCTCTCTGTTACTGTGTTTTGAATTTCCAGCATTTTCATTTGATTCTTTTTGTTGCCATTTTTCTGCTGAAGTTGTTAATATGATCCTGGTTATTGTCTACCTTTTCCATTAGATCTTTTAACATATTAATCATGACCATTTTACATTTCCTATCATAAATTATAACTTCTGTGTTATATTTTAATCTGGTTTTGATTATACCTTTTCTCTTCAGAGTGTGCTTTCTCATGCATCATTGCATGCCTTATGGTTTTTGTTGAAAGCCTGCCATCTTGTGTACAACAATAGAAACTAAAGTAATAGTTTTTAGCCCTGGAAATGGGTGCACTTTTCCTTTTTTTACACCTTTAGTACAGGGGTTTGACTTAATCTCCCAAGAAGGTGGGCTGGGTGAGGTATGCTATTGCTATTGTTATTACAACTGCACAGCTGGCTGCAAATCCCTGTACAATACCATGTCTTTGGGGTGTGGAATGCTTGCCCTAGCAATGTTTGCTTGACGCTGAGCCTTAATTGTCCTTTGGCACTTGGCCTCAGAGATGATCTCTTTGCAAGCTCTCTTGTTCTTCCTTCTTCTGTTTTTGACTTTGTTTCTCAAGGCTTAGCAGCTTCACTGTAGGGACTTGAGAGACATTCTCTGTCAGTTTGATTAAGCTGCAGTGTTGCGCAGTCGCAGCGTCCTCAATTTAGGAGAAGTTGTTCTTATTTTTCTTTTCCTCCCTTAGTTTAGTTCTGAGCCAAGTGCACAGTCTTCTGCCTCTCCAGGAGTAGAATTTTTCTCATAGTTCCTTCCCTTCGATGTAATAAAATGTCTTCAGTGTCTCAAAGATAGTAGTATATTTTGCTTACCTCTGCCACAGATTAAGGGTTTTATTCCACAGTGGATATGGAGGAGAAGGATCTATGCCATATTAAGTGCTGTTCCCCGCCTCCACTGCTTTACAGTGGAAACTTTCTTAGGGCACATTATGATCTTTTCTGTGAACACCCAGTGAGGTTTGTTACAAATACCTCAGCAGAGTATGAGGTCCTCGATACCTTCAGCTTCCAAAGGCATCACAGTGTGCCATGGGTCCGGATGCAGCCTTCAGCACTTGGGCAGTTACTCACATGAAGCTCCTGCTGCAAGCACCCATTTCCATCTGTGCCACGTGAATCAGTGCTACCTCTTTTCTCTTTCTGCAAGTTGCTGTCTGTGATTAGATTTTGGAACGTTGGTTGTTCTGTGAACTTAGCTCTATAGTATGTTCCAAACCACTCATAATTTAAAGTTTGTTTATTTGTTGTTTTTTTCCCATTTGTTTCAAATATGAGAGTGAGGCACCTTCAAGCTCTCTATAGCTGGGACACAAAGATAGAAGTATCATTTTTTCACTTTTCCATGGTTTTGGTTTTTATCAACAGTGTCTACTGCATTTGTTTCCTTAAAATAATCTTGATAAATATTTAAAACATACATCTACTTAATTCTTTGTATCAATTAAGGTATAATGGTCTAGGATATTAATTTTGTAATGAGAAAGGTAGTTTAAAAGGATAAACAAAACAAACTTTTAGGAGAAAACTTAGTGAAAATGTAAAATGCTTCTGATTGAGGTATGATTCAAACTAGTATATGTGTATGTGTATAAGTGATAGGGTCAGATAAAATATATCGCTTAGGTTATTTCCACATTCTGTGTGGATTTTTTTTTTTTTCTGTGACAACACTTCTTAGGTTTTGTAGTAAAGAATCTGAAGCATGGGAAAGAGATTAAAGGAGAGAGGTGGAGAAAAAGGGTGAGGTTTGTGGTGAGAGGAGGTGTATGAGTTGTGAAAAGTAAAGCATGAGAATAAAGATGCTTAGTGGTTCCAGAATGTAAAAGAATTGTGGAGTGAGAAGAGATAGGAAAAGGGAATTTTCACACTTGTGGCTTATTTTTTAAGAAAAAAGGAGAAAGAAAGAAAACATTATTTCTATGTAAATATCTTCTGGCTGCTGGATTTATTTTATTCCTTTAACTTAAGATTGCTTTCTGACTGGCCAACAGAGGCCTCGGGGTTTAATTGGGAGTTAAATGCTTCTATGTAAATCCACCAAATGTTTAAGGCTCTTCTATAAAGTGTTAATTAGACCTTTAATTTCATCTTTTTACTGTTTTGATTTAATACATTTTCATGAGATAAAATGTATTATTCTGATGAGAAAATCCATAAGAGCTATTTTAGAAGGGAGTCTTTAAATCAAAGCCCAGTATCATGTAGAAAATTATAAAGCAATAAAAAAATCAAATACACTGGAGTGGGAGTGGTCTGCAGCCACTAGTCAGGATGGCCTTCCACTAGAGAAAAAACTTCTTTAAGCCTCAGTTTCCACATCAGTCAAATAAGAACACTAAATCGGACTCATTTTTGACAGCTGTGCTCTGTGCAGCCCTAGGACACAGAGTGAGGTGGCGGGAGTCAGCAGCCAGACCCAACGGGCTGCTTCCTTGTTTGTTTTCATTTTTTATTATTTGTTTGTTTTAATATTAAGGTTCCTGTTCATTTGAAGGTAATTTCTGTGTGTGGATTTTAGAGTTCTAAATTAATTACTTAATAAAAAGACTCTGAGATACTTACTAGTTTCCTGGGGCTGCTATATATAACACAGTACTATAAACTGGATGCCTTAAAACAACAGAAATGCATCCTCTCACAATTCTGGAGGCCAGAAGTATGGAATTAAGGAGTCTGCAGGCTTATGATCCCTGTGAGTTTTCCAAGGAAGAATCCTTTCTTGCCTCTTCTTAGCTTCTGGTGTTTGCCAGTAATCCTTGGCTTTCCTTGGCTTGCAGACACATCACTCCAGTCTCTGGCTGTCTTCTTGCGGCGTTCTTCCCTGTCTGTGTTTGGGCATCCTCAGCTCTTCTTATAAAGAGATTGGTCATATTGGACTAAGGCCCACCCTAATCCAGTATGACCTTGTCTCAACATGATTACATTTCCACAGATCCTGTTTCCCAGTAAGAGCACACTCACAGGTACCAGGAGTTAGGATTTTAATGTATCTTTTTGAGGGACACAGTTTAGCAGACACTGTAAGTACAGTATAGTATATTTATTCCTAAAGACATACAGTAGTTTGAGGAAATGTCTGAAAATATATGGATCCTGACACGTTTTAGCTGTATGATCTTAAGCAAGACTCTTAACCTTTCTGAGACTTACTTTCCTTTTCTGCAAAATACAGCTGACAATTTACCTATCCCATACGGTTGCTTAGAGATTATATGAATTCATATTTGTAAAGCACTTAGAACAGAGACTGGCGGGTAGGAGACACCCTGTAGCTTCTTGTCATTTTTATGTTTATATAAATAATAATGCTCTGTAAATTAACAACCAAGTTTGAGACTAGCTCCTTTAAAAGGAAAGGGAATTCTCTTGTGTAACATAGTAATAAAGGGGACCCTCAACCCTCAACAAACGCAGAGCTCGAGCCGTAAACTATACCTAGCAACTGCATAGATGGAAAGGAAAGCCACATCATTCCATGAAGGGTATGAGCAAAGTAACTCTTTTCTGTTCTGTTTTCTTTCTGTATTTAGCAATAATCAATCATTTCTACTTGGTCCCAATGTTTTTCAACACGATAACATTTACTTTCTTATTAGGAAATTTTTTTAAATTTAAAAATTTAAAAAATTTATCACATTGAATAAATTTATTCTATTTAAAATAATTTTATTCTATTTATTCTAATTTATTCTATTTAAAATAAATTTACTCTATTTAAAAATATGTCACATTGAATCATGAGTGTTTCATGTCTAGTGGTGTCTGAATATATCCTGCAAAGAAAATAGGAGTTTGATATCTGTTGCCTAGTCTTAAACTAATTCTAGAAAATGTAGAGTGGAGACAGTGTCACAAAAGTTGAGGAAATTAAGAATTATTATATATGCACATAATTTTATAATATTTTACATGTATATATTAAAATACATAATTTAATTATATATAATAAAATTTATTCAAGGTTAATAAAGGCTTTAATTTCACACACAAAAAAACTACATAATTTTAAAAGGAGAATGTCATTCTAAGAGAAATAAGACAGAAAGAGAAAGAAAAATACCATATATCACTTATATGTGGAATCTTAAAAAAAAAAAAAGATAGACAAACTTAACTGCAAAACAGAAACAGACTCACAGACATAGAACACAAACTTATGGTTACCAGAGGGGAAGAGGGTGGGAAGGGATAAATTGGGAGTTCGAGATTTGTAGATACAAACTACTATATGTAAAATAGATAGATAAAAAGTTTATGCTGTATAGCACAGGGAACTATATTCAATATCTTGTAGTAACTTATGGTTAAAAAGAATATGAAAATGAATATATGTATGTTCCTATATGACTGAAGTATTGTGCTGTACACCAGAAACTGACACAACATTATAAACTGACTGTACTTCCATAAAAATATATTAAAATAAAAAAATAAAGAGAACTTCTTCCGTTGGGGGCGGAACAAAAATTAAGAAAAACCAGGATACAGACGAACAGTTCTGCTAAAAGACAAGGTGCTGCTGCATACAAAACACATAAAGAATCAGAATCAAAAGTCACTCTGAAGACAAAAAAGGACAATCACCTCACAAGTAATATAGCCAAAGCTGCCAGCACACCTGGTAGTGGCTCAGTTAGCCAAAGGATAGGAACCTTACTTATGGCTTCCTCTCTGTAAACAAGAATAAACAACACTGGCAGCAGGCCAGAGAAGTCAGAGGTGTAAGGAAAAGCTCAAAGGCCATGTGTAGCTCCTTGCAATTTCAAATGAATTTGAGTGTTAGGTTTTCTATTTCTGCAAAAAAAGCAGTTGAAATTTTGATAGGCTGTATGTTAGCTCTGTAACTTGTTTTGAGTAGTACTGACATCTTAATAAAATTAAGTAGTATTGACATCATAGTAAAATGAAGTCTTCCTATTCATGAATATGTGATGTCTTTCCATTTATTTAGGAAAACTATTTTCAATTAATTTTCTTTAAATTTTTTAAGCCATATTTTGTAGTTTTTAGTGAGCAAGTTTTTCATTTCCTTGGTTAAATTAATTCCTAGGTATTTTTGTATTGTATTTCATAGATGTTATTGTAAATGTAATTGCTTTTATAATTTATTCTTCAAATTGTCTGCTCTTTTATGGAAAAGGAAGTGATTTTTGTGTGATCTTTACCATGATACTTTGCTAAATTTATTTATAAGTCCAAGTACCTTCCTTTTGGATTCTTTGGAATTGTCTATATATAGAATCATGTTATCTGTGGATATAGACAATTTACTTGTTTTCCAGCTTTTTCTCTTCCTTGTCCAATTCCTCTGGCTAGAATTCTTGGTGGAATGTCAAATGAGAGGTGAAAGCAGCATCTCGTCTTGTTCCTGATCTTTGGGGAAAAGCTTTCATTCTGTCTCCACTGAGCATGATGTTAACTATGGGTTTTTCGTAAACGCTCTTTATTATGTTCAGGAAGTTCCTTTCTATTCCTAGTTTTTTGAGTGTTTTTTTTTTCCATGAAAGAGTATACTAGATTTTATCAAATATTCTTTTTTACATCAATTAAGATGATTTTTTTCTTTGTTCTATTTATGTGATGTGTTACATAGGCTGACTTTCTTATATTGAGGTACCCTTGCTTTCCTGGGATAAATTCTACTTCATGATGTATAATCCTTTAAATATGCTTTTGGATTTCACTTGCTAATATTTTTACTGAGGATTTTGCATCTGTATTCATAAGGATAAATGGTCTTATCATTTTCTTTTCTTGTGCCTTTTTAATCTGGCTTTGGTGTCAGTATTGCTACCTGACAGAATTAGTTTTAAAGTGTCTCCTTATCTTTTATTATCCTGAATAATTTGAGAAGGATTGTTATTAAGTCTTCTTTAGATGTTTGGTAGAATTCACCAGTGAAGACATCCGATCCTGGATTTTTCTTTGTTAGAAGGTTTCTTGGTTGCTGATTTAATGTTTTGATTTGTGTATTTACTTGTAGAAGTATTGAAATTTTCTCTTTTCCCTTTCTTTTCAAGTCAGTTTAGATAATTTTTGTATTTTTAGGAATTTGTAAATTTTATCTAGATTATTTGTTGGTGTATGGTTGTTCGTAGCATTCTCTTACAATCCTTTCTGTTTCTGTAAATTTAGTAATGTCTTACTACATTCATTTCAGAACTTAGTCATTTGTATCTCCTTCCTTTTTTTCTTGCCAAACTAGCTAAGAGTTTGTCAATTTTGTTCATCTTATCAAAGAACCAACTGCTCAGTTCATTGATTGTATTGTTTTAATAATCTCTTTTATTTATTAACACTCTAATCTTTAATATTTTCCTATGACAGCTTTTGTTTAGTTTTCTCTTCTAATTCCTAGTTAGTTCTGTTGTTGCTGTTTGTTTATGTGTTTGATGGTACGTGAAGGTGTGAAGTTCCTTTTTCTATTCTTTCCAGCTGTAAGCTAAGGTTAGTAATTTGAGGTCTTTCTTGCTTTTTCCATTGGTATTTGCAGCTATAATTTTCCCACTGAGTACTGCCAATGTTACATCCAGTAAGTTTTTAGTATGTTGTACATCATCTTAATTCATTTTTAATTCATTTTTAAGTATTTTCTAATTTTCTTTGTGATCTTCATTGATCCATTGGTTGTTTAAGAATATATTAATATCCACATATATGCATTTTCCAGTTTCCTTTTGTTTTTGATTTCTAGTTTCACACCATTGTGGTCAGAGAAGGTAGTAGATAGATAGATAGATAGATAGACAGACAGACAGATAGATGATCTCATGCTTTTTAAACTTTACAGTTGTTTTTGGTGTAGTATATGATATATTCTGGAGAATATTCTATGTGCATTTGAAAATAAAGTGTACTCTGCTGTTGTTTTGTTGGACTGTTTTATATTTGTCTGTTAGGTCTAGATGAATTACAGTGTTGTTGAATTCTCTATTTCGTTTTGTATGTGTGTCTATGAAGTTGTTTTCTTTTTTTCCTCCTACTTTTATTGAGATACAATTTTCATAAAATGTTGTATAAATTTAAGGTGTACAATGTGTTGATTTGGTATACTTACATTTTGCAAAATGATTACCACCCACTGAGTTAGCTCACACCTTCATCATCTTACATAATAACAATTTCTCTGTTTTATTGAAACAGTTAAGATCTACTCTCATAAAATCTTTCAAGTATGTTACATGATATTGTTAACTATCATCACCATGCTGTACATCAGATCCCCAGAACTTACTCATCTTATAACTGTTAGTTTATACTCTTTGGCCAACATCTCCTCATTTCCCCAACCTCCCAGCTGCTGTTGACCATTATACTCTCTGTTACTATGAGTTTGGCATTTTTAGAGTCTACATATAAGTGATGTCATGTAATATTTGTATCTTTTATTCTATGAGTCTGTTGTTAGTTCACCTTGCAGCATTTTTGAGCAAAGCCTTTTATTTTTCCAGTCTGAGTTCCAAGTTATACAAAACAGAGATGAAAACCTTGTGTCAATCCTTCAGTATCCCCTAGACAGGTCAGAACAGACTTAATCAATAACTTGTGAATAAGGTCTGCTTTGCTCTGCCTGGAACTGAAGACTAAGATCCCACACTAAAGCATGCCCATGGGCTGCTGCCACTTCATTACTACTGCTGCACCAGGGAAGTGGCATGATGAAAGTAGTAAAAACACCACAAAGCTTTCTTGGTATTTTCAAGTTGTTTTTTTCTTGATCCAGCTTTGCCTAATAGCTGTAAACCTTTGACTATTTCCCAGGGTTTTGACATAGCTAGTTTTGACAGATTATGCTTGTTTTTCAGTGTTTCTATTGAATGGATGAGAGCTTACAGATGCCCCCCCCCCATTTTGCTGACATTACTCTGAGACATCATTGAATGTATCTTAAAAAAGAAATTTTTCTTCTATTCTAGAACTACATAAAATCTAATGGGTGAAGTTCCAGTGTCAAGTGAAGCCATTTTGCACTACGTTATGCGTTAGAGACAGTGGGGCTTAGTGGTCAGAGGATTGAAAATTTTACATGATCTCAATATGATCTGAGGTGGCTTCTGGAAGAAACTTTAGCAGAGCCTTGAAGGTTGAGTAACATTTAGATAGAAGACTAGGGGGTGGGGAGGTGGAATTCTGAATTAAGACCCTGATTTAGACAAAGTGTTGCTAGCAATATGCATAGAATTCTGTAGAGGTAATGGACTGAATAGTGTGTCTGGAGCAGAAGATTTAATTATGAGAAAAGAGACAATAAGATAAATAAATCTAATGAATATATAACCTGAGCTTCAGCAACATGATTTCAAAACTCCAGGCTTTTATAGCTGCTTCGTTTCACCTACATGCCCTGAGCTGGAGGATAAAATAACATCAGATGGGGTTCAGGAAGTTGTCAAGCTTACAGACTTTGGAATTTAGGTGATTTAATGATTTTATGCTTCTATGATTTCCCTTCTTCTGTATAATGACTAGTGCTGCTATTATCTTCAATCTTATTATAATTTGTATGTCATTTGCCTTTAAATTCCTCATCTTGCCTTCCTGTTTAAAAAAAGAACTTAAAATGCATTATATTCAAATACATGAAATTTGGAAAGAAAAGAAAAAGGTATTTTTCTTTTATAAAAACGTCAACCTATGAATTTTAGAAATAATAATCCTGTGTTTTTCCAGGGATGGTATAAACTCACTTTCAATAAGACATTTACTACATGAAAAGACAGAAAGACCTAGAAAATAATACAAAAGAAGACAATAGCATACAAATATAGACTGGAAAGAAATATTCAGTAGCTTATAATGATCCGAAAATTGAAACTAAAGGCCAAAGAATATTCATCTCTTGCATAATTGCTACATATTTTATGTTTATGTTTCTTCAACAAAAATTTAGTTAGTGCAGAACTGAATTTTATGTCCACATTGGTCCCAGAAGTAACCCTTCTGGTTGACAGTTCCATTTTAGCAGATTTAAGTCAATGACTGAAATGGATTGAGGGCAGAGAAGTATACTAATAATATGACAGTTATCTTTTTACTTGACTTATTAAAATGTCTTGTTTGCAATCTGTATCAGTTTTCTAGGGCTGCCATAAAAAATTACTGCAGACTGGGTGGCATAAGCAACAGAAATTTATTTTCTCACAGTTCTGGACACTGAGTCTGAGATCAGGCTGTCAGCAGTGTTGGTTTCTTCTGAGACCATTCTTCCTTGCTTGTAGATGGCTGTCTTCTCTTTGTACATGTCTGTGTCCTAATTTCCTCTCCTTTTAAGGACACCAGTCATATTGGATTAGGGTTCCACCCTAATGACCTCATATTAAATTTATCACCTCTTTAAAGACTCTTTCCCTAAATATAGTTGCATTTGAATTTGAGGGGAACTCAGTTCAGCCTATAACATACTCTTTCTGCCAAGCACCCATCTTTTACTTCTTTCAGTAGGAATTGTGAAAAATACGGTTCATGGGACATAATCCTTCCAAATGTATGTTATTATTTTGATTAAGTCAAAGGATAGCCCTGAGATCTCTAGGTCTCACTGATAAGACAAAAGTAATTCAGGATATATATCATAGTTAGATTCTAGACCCATTTCATCACAATTTCACTGACCTACACAATATCAAGACTAAAATATTTTTATTTGCTGTATATCGTTACTACTTGGAACTACAACAACTGTCATTGTGACTTCTTTTCTAAAGGTATAAAAGTCTTGAAATACATTATATTCCTAAAATCTTGATTTATAAATATGCTAGTGCTACTGGATTTTCCAGCAGTGTATTCTTCCTGTTTTTTAGTATGCGTCCAAGAAATATTAATACAAGATGTTTGGATGTTTATATATAAGAACTATGTGAGAAAATGTCACTTTACTCCACTGACTTAATTTCTGCTTAAAGAAGAGTTTAAAGAACAAGGATAATTTCGAGTTATAGTAGGTTATTAATAATCAACAACCTAAGGATGAATAGTCAGCTAAATTTTGACTCATTCAGCAATAGAAGAAACTTTAGTTCACTTCTTGAGTAGCTTCCAGTATCTTGACATTACTATTCCCCATAAATAGACATTTTAAAATTACTTAGAATGTAAATATAATGATTTAACATAATTGGCTAATTATACAAATTGGCCTGAGCTCATATTAATTATTTTTTTCTGAATAAATGATTTAAGTTAAGGGAAATAAAATATTACTAATTCATTCATTTTCAGAACATCCTCTGGATAGAAAAATGTAAACCATATTTTCAAAAGTATGTTTTTGGTGTTGCCTGTTGTTTTGAAGTGTTAGAGAATCAAAGTGCTACTAAACATCTAATTAAGAGATATTTGTTAAACTGAGTTTTCTAAAATCTGAGTATATTTAAAAATCTCCATTTATTATTTTAGTTTATTTCTTGTGCTATTTCCCCTTCTTTAACCCCAATAAGCTTAATTTCAAAACCTGGTGGGAAACGGCTGAGATAGTCCAGCTGAACCTGAGTTGGTTGTTCCTCAGGTCTTTCCTCCTCACCTTTCTCTGCTCTGTCTTTTGGAGGTGCGGATCTCTGTAGACTGTTTCCCAGGGTCTGGTGTTGCCTGCTTCTGGGCAGTTTTGGCTAATGGGAGCTTTGCCAGAAGACTGGAGAATGGGATGTGGGATGAGAGGTGAAGGTGGCTGCTGCTTCTGTCTAGGATACTGGCATTGCTGTCTAGGGCATCTGTGGTTCCCTTCTCCTCTGGGCAGGCCCATTGATGTTCTCTCTCTAAGAAAAAGAAGTAATTTTTAGAATTTGTAAAAGTAATTATTTTCTGCTCCTTTTTTATTTATATATTCAGAAATAATCAGTATTTTCTGCTAATCCCAACATTTTCAACATGATAAACTGTACACTTTTTTGTTAAGACTTTTTAAAGCACACATTTCACTTTTACATTTTCCTTTACTGAACTTTATAGTTTTCTATAACATTCAAATACATTTTAATATTTTTTATTTGGGGAAAACGTGAAAACTTTGATATATACATTGCAAAGTCACTTCACTTGAGGCTATTATGAAAAAAAAAGAGGAGTGGGATTGAAGATTAGAAATTGAGGTAAGAACCAGTCTAAAATAGAGGTTGTTCCAGTGAAGCCTTAAATGAGATACAGAAAATAACAAAAATTAAATTAAGACCTTTAGGAAAATACTTCCCGGTTTCTTACGAGGGAAGTTTTGAGATACAGTTAAAGAGGATTGTGTAGTAGGAAAGATAGGAATTAAATGGCATAAAATCAGGTTTATAATGAATATTTGGGTAGATGATACAATCAAAGAGTACAAAATGCTTCTAGTAAAGAAACTATTAGTGTGGTGCTCAATATTTAACCCTTCTCCTCCCATTTTCTTGAACCACAACCTCTGCCTTGATAATGTTCATCAGTGCAAAGTTCCCAACTAAACAGCCTCTCTCCCAGACTCCCTTTTGGCTGTAATTATCTATGTAACCAACTTCTAGCCAGTAAGGCATTTGAAAAAGTTGCATGTGGAATTCTTTCTTTCCTTGTTAAAGGGTAGATGACAGTCTACCTGGTGCCAATACCTGCCTCCCTTCTTTCTGTCTTAAAAATAGATGTAATGCTTGAAACTAGAGCAAGGATTTTGCAGTGGAGAGGTATAACTTATCAAAAAGCTATCCTGCTACAGTTGGCAGATTGGCCATGTGGTAGAACAGTACAACACTGGGTCCCTGGTAGTATTTCTGAGGAGCTGAATAAAAGCAACAGCCCTTTTACTTTAAGGATCTTTGGTCATGTGAGGACAGATAAGCACTTGTTTGTTTAAGCCATTGTCAGTCAGATTTCTGTTTCATACATTAGAGTGTATTCCTGATAGAATATCTTATTGTGTACATTATTAAGAATGAAGTAAAAAAAAAAAGGGACAGGGTATATTATTCTTACATGTTAAGCAGGAGGTTGCTAGCATTTGTAGGGCCAATGTGTCTGTGATTATCTTAGCCTTTCCCCCAAGACAGCAAGATGTCTGCTGTAGCTTCAGTCACCACAGAAGCATTTAGAGCAAGAGGAAGAAGTAAATACAGAGAATGATGCTAGTGTGTTTTATATTTTGTCTAAGAAAATAAAATATATTCCTGATGACCGTTGTCTCAAGTTCACCCTTTTTATGGGAAAAGGGAGAAATCAGGGTGTGATTACCACTACTGGTTTGCATTCTGTCACACTAAACCAAATCAGGATTCTATTTTCAAGGACAAAGTAGAGATGGATATTGTTAAGATAGTGTCTATAAAAAAAACATTCAACAAAGCAGAGGAAATCTCAAGTTACTTCTGTGTACTTTCTTTACATTTGGCAGATAAGAAATAAACAACCAGATAAGAAGTAAACAACTGTCAAATCTACTCCAATAGGCTGAAACAGATGTTGTAAAAAAAATGGATGAGAGGAAAGAAAGGGGAAGCAGAATAATACTTAAGCACATCAATAAGACATTTAAAAATAAAGAGAGCAAAGTATAAATATAGTATATTGCACATGGTCTCATTTAAATGTTTTTTCCCAAAAAATTAGTTACTGAAATTTCCTTGTTTTTTCTGACAGTCTAAGGATAGAGGTTAAGGGTTCAAATATTTAACATTTAATATATTTTAATATTTCATATTATATGATAATTACTAACTTGCTAGTAAAAATGAGTCACTATGTAAATAAATTGATCAATATTTCCAAGCATGTCGAATAAGAAAAAATATTCAATATTATCTTATAAATAATATTATAGATGAATAATATTTTCTAAATTATTGGGATTGTGAACTCTAATATCATCAGTTTTATTCAGCAAAATAGTAGCACAGAAAATACAAACAAATGACAATTCTTCAAATTTATTTTAGCTTTTGAACATAATTTCTGATTCATATAACAAGGGTCAGAGACTTGAATAAAGTTAATTGACTTCAACTCAAATTGTTAGGGTAATGACAATGATCATGAAAATGATGGGGATTATATAAATATCTTACATTTTTATTATACTTCCTACAAATTCTTTATGGTGCATTTTATATTTATTTTGATGCAGAAGTTATCTTCATTTTACATGTGAGAAAACTGAATTCAAAGATGTCCAATAACTCATCCAAAGATCACAGATATCAGGATGCAGAGATAAGAACATTCATTATGGATTTCTAAAATCTGTTTTGAAAACTTAACCATCTATACTCCAGGGAGCAGACATGTTGGACTCTTTCAGTAAGTTATTTGGAGGGAGAAGATTACTGTGATTCAGTATTACACACATGGTATAACACAAATGTTTAATTTTAGTGTAACATAAATGTAATTTCTGTATAGTTCAGGAACAAGAAGATAAATAACTTACTAAAATAAAAGACTATTTCTTCTCTTGTTAAAATGTGATATTATAGCTAAGAAATACTAAAGATATTATAATTTAATGAAGATACATCCTATAAGAAGCTTATAGAATTTAGATTTTGTTTTTGTTTTTGTTTTTGAATTACTTGACTCTGTTTTAACAAAGAGGATTTTTTTTTGTCCTTATAACTCCTAGTAGACATTAGGTGAGCATGAGGTTCAGTGGATTAAGAAAGGGTTTAGAATAAAAGATATCATTTGAATTTAATATATTTGATCTGTCTAAAGAATTTGAGATAAGTTAAGTATCTCCCTTTACACAAATTAATAAGCTCTTAGATTCATCATAATAAAATATTTGAGGAATCATTTATGGTAAATTTTAAGAGCACTTATCTTTGTGATCTAAAAATATAATCAATAAGGAATTTTAAGAACAATGACTTTCCATACTCTGGATTAAATTCAGACATTTACCATCACACAAAAGATATATCATAAAATGCAGAATTTTAGAATTGCAAGGTACTACAAAAATTATTGAAGCATCTTCATTTTACAGTGTGAAACTCTGGCCCAATTAGATTAAATGATTTATCCAAGTCCTCAGAGCTATTTAATAAATCCAGGACACAGCCCACTGTTCTGACCGCAAAAAGGCAAGAGTTCATCTAACATTTTTAAGTTTTGCTAAATACCTGGTATTTTATCTACAATACCTACACAACATGTGAATTTTGAAGGATGTCTGCTAGTCAGTTTAACACAGTTCTACTGTAAATTCGGGGGTATATTTAACATACTTTACTGTATGTCTTAACAATCAGAATAAAAAGCTAGGAAAATGTTGTTTTGAGATAATGTTAAGTTTTCAATAGATATCAATTCTGCACATCCTAATGTTTATTTTTTATTCTGCTACATGACTAGAAAAAAATCCTCATTGTCTGGAATTGCAAAGAGTACATTTCTTAGTCTTGTTTGGGGCCAGTATAACAAAATGCCACAGAAACTTGCTTCTCACAGTTGTGGAAGCTGAGAAGTCCAAAATCATGGCATCTACCTGGTCCTGTTCTGGTAAAGGCCCTCTTCCTGCTTTACAGTAGGTGCCTTCTCTCTGTGCCCTCACAGGGTGGAAAGGGCTAGGGATCTCTGTGTGGTCTCTTTTGAAAGAACACTATCCCATTCATGAATAGTATCACCTCCTAGTACCATCGTCTTTGAGGATTAGGATTTCTGCATATAAATTTTGGGAGGAAACAAACATTCAGACCATAGCAGTTCATTTACATGTCAGAGGCTTTCAACAGTCTGGAATGAATGGCTATATTTCACTAAGTAGGATGTTTTGATTTCTGCTTTTGTGATACTCTGTTGTAACCTTTAATCCAGGTTATTCTGAGAGATGTGTGTGTGAGACTTTTCTGAGTATTCCACGAAAGAGTGTTTTCTAGTCTCCAATTGTGTAGGGCCTATATGCCTCACTCTACTGCAAGGCCATTGGTAAGGTCCAAGAGTCAAAAATACTCCCAAACTCCCAAGTGGGTGTTATTGAGCTTTCCTCCCACACTGTATAAACACAATGCTCAGCTGTATCCATTGTGCAGTCTTTAACCCATTCCATCATGGTATATCATTACCATTTCCAAACAATATCACACTGAACCCAGGGATTCTCATCAGTGGATTCAGCAGTGTGGACAGGGAAAAATCATGAGTTTAGATATACAACAACATAGCAGGGGAGTCCTGGAAGGCTCAATTTTTGGCACCATGGGGAATGAAGCAGTGTGCTCCTGTATATTACTCTATTTCCCTCAGCTGTAGGCTATTCAGCACACCATTTCCACTTCAATTACTTAGTTTCTTTTTTTCTTCAAAAATTTCTCTTCATTACTTAAGACATGATAAATGTTCCTGGTCTTAAGATTATCTGATGTCTTTCCATGATGGAGTCCTTTCGACCAAAACTCAACAACACCTAGCAATTGTCTTTTGAGTAGTCTTTAAGGCACCATTGACATCCCAAACCCCAGAAGTGTCCTCCAAGTAGTGGCATTCGAGTGTTGCTAGTGACTCAGTTCTGCATGCTGTGTCAAATAATCTGAGGGGCTGGGAAGCCACTTAGGCCGTAGAGCCTTGTAAGTCTGTTAATGCTAATTTTTGCTTAGTGCACCGTTAAAGATTAAAACCTGATGAATTTGTAATAGGGACCAGCCTTTCTCTTAAACAAGGAATGTGATTTCCTCAAAATTAATGAGTCTCACATGTTTTGGGGCATACTCTTTAGTAATAAAATAAATGAGAAGTTATTTATTTTCTTCATTTGAGGGATATGTGTGGTTTCTCTGACCCACTTAATTCCAAAATTTTCATACTGAGTCAGACCCGCCTAGGTTTATGAGACAAATATTTTCACAGATGGGTCACTAGACTCACATTTCTTTCTTTGAGGAGACAATTATGATGCTACTATCAGTTGATGCACTAACTTACCCTTAATTGCCATCAAGTCCGAATTCTGCCATACTAGATTATGTCAGTATGCCAGTGAACTTAAATATTTCTGTGGCAAAACCACAAACGTATATTGAATGACTTCATGAAAGGCACAATTTGAATTTTCATAGATTGACAATCTGGGTTCCAAGATGGATCAGAAAGAAGACATCAACCAAAGTTTTTATGGCCTGAGTTAGTGTCCTGAGCTATTCTTGGATAAAAATTAGTTATAAATCTTATATTTTTAAAAAATACACTACAGATTTGAGATAATTTAAATGAACAAATCAAGATTCTGAACATTCTGATGAAAAATCAAGGTTGAAAATTTGTTTTCAAGAAACTAACATTTATGAGCTAATTCAGATGATAAGATCACTATTCTGAGTTATTTTTATGTAAAACCTGACATGATATAATAGTTTCAGAAATTATTTTGAGATCATTTTAATGAAAAAACCTAATTCTTAAATTTTTACTGAAACCTAATGTTTTAAAGCAGTGGCTAATTGTATGATCTCAGTTGACTTTTGGAAGTACTGACTGCGTAACTCTTTGTTCTGGGCAGGGTCAGAATTGATCTATATGATGATACTCTAAATTGTCAAAATTTTACTTTCTTCATTGATTCATCAACATTTGAGACAGTTTATCATAACTGTTGCTGGAAGTAGTTCCTTCATCTCAGCTTTAAAGTCGTGACACTCCTGGTTTTTCTCCTCCTGCAACCACTCCAGTCCAAGTTTGTAAAATTTCTCTCCTCTGAGCTATTCTAGTAGACTTCTAAATTGCCTTCATTCACCATCCCTGAAATGTATGCACAATACAGCAGTCAAAGTGAATCAACTAGAATATGTCAGATTCTGAGATTTCTTGACTCAAAACCCTCTCGTGGCTTCCCAACTCTCTAAGAGTAAAAGCCACTACCCTTAAAATGATCTATAAGCAACTATGTCTTCTAAGCTCATGTTATTACCTCTTTGACTTCATCTTCTGTTATTCTGTCTCCTCATTCTGATCAAGCCATAGTGGCCAACTTGCTGGTCTACAATCATGTCAGGCAAGCTCTTACCTCAGTGCTTTGCACGTACTTGTTTTCCTTAAGTGTTGTTATTTCCCCAGATGTTAGCATGACTTGTTCGTACACTTCTTGCACTTTGTCACTAAAATGTCACCTCTTCAGTAAAGCTTTCTCTAGGTACCCAGTTTTTCTCCTATGCTTAATTATTCCTGTCCTCCTTCCCCACATTATTTTGTTGCTTTCCAGTTGCTTCTGTAAATTTTTATTTATTTTGCTTATCCATGTGCCTGGTTAGTTTTCTCTCTAATTTAACATTATTTATGTTATGCAAGAATAAAGATTTTTCTTTACATGTTTACTGGTAAATTAGCACATCCTAGACAATGAATAACAATACATACTTTTGTTAATGACTGAATTATTTTCTTTCTCAGACATTCTGTCTGTGCCATAGAAATCTGTATGGAAGTAAGCTTGCATAGGGAAATTAATGCTCAGCAAGGGTAAAAACCTTGCACATTATTTCTACTCATTTGTAGTATATGTACTAGCAAAAATAATGGCAATTTTAATGGACACTATGGATATATATGCACTATGTGTTTTCAAAGAACTCTTAAATCTGTGATGTGATTAAAACATCAACAACAAAAAATTTCAAGTAACACTTCAACACACAGAAAAATACACTTTGCTACATTTTTAAAAGACTAACTTCCCCTTTTGAAAACATCAAATGACATTGTTTAATGGTGAGAATTTACTTCTTTCTAATTTTGAGAGGATTTTGTTTGCTTGCTGTTTTCTTAGTTTATTTGCTATATTTGTTAATATTGTTATAAATATAACCCAAAATTAAGGACACAGGCTTGATATGGTGATAATCATAGAGATGCAAGGTGAAGCAATAAATGGAATGTTGTATTAAGTAGACACACTGACTAGGAATATTAGCAGGAAAAAAAAACTTACTAGCTCCTGGAAATTTTCAAGATGTGCTAGGAGGTAAGGCCTCTGACTTCATATGGTTGTTCTGCAGTGTCTAAAGCATTATTAAGCTTCCTTTACATTTTACAGAATGTTTTTAGGTAAATACTTGACTAAAATCAAACAATTTTAATTGTACAAGTTATATCCAACTGGTATTCTAAATAATTCAAACATGAATGTTTAGCTCATGTTTCCTATTTAATAAGTGACAAAGAAGATATCCATACTTGATAATAACATTGTGCACTGCAGTATATACAATTTGTTCATCTTTTCCCTTTTAGTTGTCATTTGGACTCAGTCCAGTAGGCTCATCAGTTGTGATGAATGTAGAACGTACCACTTTGGTAGAGTGTGGAGGCAGGAGGTGTCCTGTGGTTCTGCATGTTTGTGTCACCCAAAATTCGTATGTAGAAACCTTCACCCCCTCAGTGAGGTATTTGGAGAAGGAGTCTTTGTGATGTGATTAGACCATGAGGCCTCTATCATTAGGGCTCCGTCCATGGTGCTGATAACCTTGTAAAAGAGACCCCAGAGAACCAGCTAGTCTCTCCCACCGTGTAAGGCTGCAGTGAGAAGACAGCCATATGTTGAAGACACAGGCTCTCCCCAGCCACTGGGCAGTGCCATTGGCATCACTGTGAACTTCCCAGCCTCCAGAACAGTGAGAAATAAACTTCTGTTGTTCATAAGCCACCCAGGTTATGAAATTTGGTTATAACTGTCTGTGTGTTAGTTTGTTTCTTTCCACCAAGTGTTTAACAGAGGAGCAACAAAACTTACTTCCATTTTCTCTTTGACCCCTAAGTTATTTGTAAGTGTATTGTTCTTCAATTTCCAAGCATTTGATTATTCTCTAAAAAATTTTTTTATGAGTTTATATATTAATTCCATTGGTATCAAATAACATGTTCTATACATACATTTTCATCCTTTTACTTTCAGTAAGATATGCTTTTTAGCCTAGGCCATAGTAAATCATGGTAAAAGTCACATGTATAATATATGAGGTTCTTTCTGCTACTGATAAATTCTCTGTTCACTATATTGTGCCAGTTCTGTCCATGTTATTGTTCAAATCTCATACCCTCACTGATTTTTTCTGCATTTTTATATCACTTTTTTGAGAACAGTGTCTTAAAATAGTCTCTTATTTTTGAGAATTTTGTAGTTCTTATTTTAGTTTTGCCATTTTTCTATTTTATCAGTATGTTCTTTGTTGCATATGGTGTACACTTAATTTGAGGAAGAAGGACTGTTTTCATGTTATGAAAGTCCTCTCTTTTTCTCAAATACTTGCATTCAAGTCTACTGTGTATGATACTACTTTAAAGTTTGCATATTATGTTATTTTGAACATATTTTTACTTTCAATATTTTGTGTAACTATTTATATGATACTCTATTAAAAGAAGCATCTTGTAGGCTCTGTTTTTTTTTAATTCAACTCTGGCCATCTTTTGTCTTTTAACTGAGGTTTTTTTGTCTTTTCACATCTTATGTAATTATTGATACAATGTGTTTGAATCAGCAGTGTGCTGGTAAACGTTTAATAATTGCCTTTCAAAAACTCATATATATATACACATATAACTGCCTATGTGTATATAATTCATATATTATAAACTGTATTGATACATAAGATGTGTAGAATATAATTTTTAAATAATACTAAATTTTAATACTAAACTATACAAAATAATAAATTATACATAGGCAGTTCATTCTTACTAAGTGTTATCATTGCTTTTTTGCCAAACTGTTGTATTTGGTATCAAATTGCGATTATAAATGATGAATGAGTATAATTCTAACATAAATGTCTGGTGATATTTTTATTTTTATGAGAGAGACAGAAGTGTAACAGAAAACATATGTCAGAATTTCACTCTTCTATCAATGATCTGAACAACTTCTTTGCTGAATTAAATGATAGTTTATAAATACTGGAAGAACATTTTCTTAAAATGTTGTGCTATTCACAATGCAGTAGTTACAGACAGGACGCATTTTTAAGTTTAATGTTGCATTATTGTCACTTTTGAAAGTCTGGACAACTAAGACAGTAAATTAAGCCTTGATCTGTATGATTTGTTAATTTTTGTGATATAAGTACTCCACCATGGCAGACTTTAAGCTATCATCATGACATCACTGACTATGTGTCGCACAGATAAGTGCAGTAGCAGCCCATTTAACATAACCTTTCCACCAAACAGATACAATAGATAGAGCGTGACATTTTTTTCTCCTTATCCTAACATGCTGTATGTCATAAAGAAAATATTCTGAAATGTGAATTTTTTGGTAACTTTTATTACACTTCTAGTCAGGTGGAAGAAATTTCTCATGTAACTCAAGAGTACAGCCTGTCACAAAATGTGATAAGCACCTTGAAAATTTATGTACCATGACCATATTTTCTCCTCCCTCTTTTTTTAAGAAGACAACCTTCTGCTTTAGAATGCTATCGAAGTCTTAGAGACGCAACAAAGACTTTTTTTTGGCACCAATACATTTGTAAAATTGTCTACAAAACAAGCAATTTGTCAGTTGAGCCAATGTGATTAGACGTTTAATTTTATGACGATTACCTTCCTTTCCCAAATAAACAAAATCATTAGAGAAAACAGTAAGTCACAATCTGTTTAATACTCTTCAAACCTTCCTGTTGATATAGGTTTAGGACTGGGCAACTTCAGTAAGGATCATCTTGCTTTTAGAGTAATTGCAGTTTAAATGTGATCTCAGAGCAGAACAACCCTGATAATTAACCACCTTGCTTTTGGAAAACCTTTTTATCAATGTGTCTTTGAAGCAGAACTAAAAGGAAATAAAATAATTTTCAGCATACTTTTTTTTTCTAACATGGTTTGTCCCAATTAATTTGCTGAATATAGGACATCCAATGAACCAGTATTCATGTTATTTTAATGCACTAAAAACATAGCTTTGTTTGCTGCATTTTATGTTCCTTTCAGCAACAGAGAATTATTGTTATCAACCATTTTCATAAAGCTTGTGCTTTTCCAAGTGTTTTATGGAAGATTTTATTATGTTTTACTCTTCCTAGCCTTGAAAATTAGGCTAATATGTCATACCCATTTTATTGAGTACTTCAAAATCTACTTCTTTATATCTCCTCTGAAAACAACTGAATATTATATTTTGGTCATCACTTTTATGACAGTGAGTGAATAGGCCAAACTAGATCAGACAAAGCAAATGTTACATCTCTGCCATATCTACACTCTGACTGGCTTGAGGTATTCTGAAGACAGTGGCTCTGCCCTCCAAGTGCTGTGCCAGGTGTATTATCTAAGGCTACCACTGTGAATCAAGCTCCCCAAAGTTAATGACTTTGACTTCAAATGAGCTAGCAACATATACTATGTTAGGGATTAAAAGGATTATATTAGGACAATTTTCAAATTAGAGATCAGAAGAGATTCTCTCCTCTTTGCTATAATCATTAATTAGTAAGTATTTTTAAAAACAAGTAAATGAATAAAATATTGGGATCTCTTACAGAGAAGAAATATTCAATTAAGTCTCTTAATTCAATAAAGTTAATACATATTATTAATTTATTAATTAAATGTCTTTCAAAAGTCAGCTTCTCATACTGAGCATCATTTTATGAGAATATTCTCTGTTGAAATGTTATAGGAAATTACAAAATAAATTAAAAGTTCATCATTTTGTTTGTTTATCATTATTACCTTTAAAAACGTTGAAAAAACTTTTTTACTCCAAAGTGCTCTAACCATAGTAATATTTACTTCTTAATTTTAGCAGATGATAAGTGAGTATCAGATATGACCTGCACAGGTATGTCAGCCCCTTTTCTGCAGTTACAGAAATTTGAGCAGAGATTCAAAAAATTCAATTACTCTCCACCCATAGCACTGATTTACTCACTGTTCTTTACTCTCAGTGAGGTAACTTATCTCCATCTTTTATATGCTAGGATATTGGCAGAAATTATAACCAGATACAACCTTTTTATTCTCTTTGGGGTTTGAGATGTAGGCATCCTCTGCTCCCTAACAGAGATGCTGCAATCCATACTTGTTAAACAGGCTCTCTCAGTCATGGTTGACAGGTTCAGATACAAAAATATAGAGTAGGCATTGCCACTAGGAAAATGAACAATTCCTTGGCCCAGCAAACATTTATGCAAGGGTTCTGTGACCCAGGGAGCCAAACATGTAATCCATGGATCTTACACAAATTCCTTGTTCTTAACTCACAAATTCCCTTTGTCCTTTCATACATCTAAGATTTTCACTGTCCAGTGTCTAAAAAACCTTTGTTCCAGGCTATGTTCTCACAGACACCTCAACACTTTACTCTAACTCTACTGAATGTCATGCACCCCCATATCTCTCATATGCCGAGAATTTTAGCTTTTCTTTTGCTCACTCAGCTTTTCTCTATATAGCACTTTTTCTTATTTCTCTTTCTCTCATTTTTCTACTAATCCTGTATCACAAAAAGCCCAAACCATGTTTGCAAAGTTCAAAATAGAAGCAACTGAGTAGAAAGTTTAGAAGATAGAAGGAGGGAAAATGCACTTGTTAGTATACGTGTTACTTATCAAGGTCATTTTGGGAGCAGTGGCGGGGGGTGTTGGTTTAATATAGTGGAGTTGTAAACCAAAAAAAAGAAGGATTTTCGTCTGGTGACTTGTAGCCAGATGAAGAGTCCTAATACTAGCAATTCTAGGGGTCACAGCAGGAATGCATAATTTTCATACTGCCAAGAAAAGAAGTGCTGGGGTTACTGTCTGTGTATCATTCTGCAAAACCAAAATTTGCTTTCTAATTTCTATGAACACAAACTGAATTTTGGAAATCTTATTCTCCGTAAAACAAATGAAACATGTAAAACAGTTAATCAGTTGCTTTTGACCTGATAGAATGTGATAGCAACATAAGGGGATGAACAGGATTTGGGGCCTAAAGACTTGCTTTTAATCGGGTCTCTTCTCCATGTTAGCTTGTGTGGGCTCAAACAAATTTCCAAACTGCTCAACAATTTTCTTATATGTAATGAGAAATTTCTCATTAACCTTGTAGAATTGCTGTGAGAATTAAACATAATATGTATTAAGCACCTAACAGAGTCTGACACCTAGTATGTACGTGATGGATGGCACTAAAATTTCTTTATGTACTTAGTTTTTTGATTAGTTAAATATCTATTTAGGTATATATGCAATTTTGTTGATGTAGTCACTTACTCATAATGGACAAATCTGGCTGATATACTACATGGGTATGAAGAATACGTTTGTTTATCATTATTACCTTTACAATGTTTTTTGCGTTTTATTATTGGAAGAAATCCCAAATGTCTAATGGAAATCTGAAAAGAAAAAAATAGAAGAAAAAATTGAATTTGTTAAGATTACTAATCAGATACTGCATGAATAACTATCTCTGTGTTATATAACTCTAAACACCTTGATAAAAGCTGACCCAAGACTTCTTAAAGTTAAATTATAGATGTGATTAAACCAATGATCATCATAAGAACATTAATTAATACTGCCACTTTGGGCCACATGATTCAGCCTTCTTTAATAAGTTTCATAGGTCAGAAGCTCTCAAATGAGCTAACCAGGAATTCCTGAGTAGGTCATCACATGAGCATTCAAAGTCAATGGAGCAGAGCAATATGAAATTAAACTCTATATTTACACACACATCTTTTATTAGGCATGTATTTACTCAAATTATGGAAAATATTGAAAAGCTTGAATGAAACCATGCATGTTATCTCTGCTTAAAGTAAAGAACAACTTCATGAATCTTTGCGGTAAAAATGCTGTTTTTCTAAGCTCAAGTAACTTCAGAGTTTCACCACCAAAATGAGCATCATTATTTCAGACTAGCAAGATGCTTTTGCTCAGTTCTAATCTATCAATGTCATGCTCATTGCATAAAAAATTTACATTTTAAGGTGTTTATCTGTTGGTCAGATAGATATTAAACCTATACCCTGAAATAGTTGAAAATATTGAAAATACAGAGATGTTAGTTGTGTTAAGTAAAATTTAGAGAGGGAAGATTGCATGAACATTCCAAAATGTACTTTCATTTGGGAGGATTTGTTTGGGTTGCCTCACGTTGTCTGCATTTCTGTTCCACATTAGTTCATGTATACCTTATGACTAAATATACTGCAAAATATATTAAAAAATATGGTTTGAAAAATTTATCTGGAAAAAAGCACTATTAGGAAAATGAGTTAAATGCTTGAATTAAATAATAAATAAGGTTCATCTCCTTCCCTCTGTACCCTACAATAGCTGAAGCTCAGGGGCTAAAAATATACATGAGCACTGGCAGATGCTCAGTTAATAAATTTTATTAATTAACATTTAATTAGTTGTCTTTCAAAATGTAATATTATTTTCTCATTTTTAAGCACCTTTTCAAGCAAACTCTGTGTTCAAATATTAAGGAAATTTAAAAAATTAATAGTCTATCAAATAAAATATAAACTCTCAAATGTTGAAGAATTTTTTCATTCTGAAGTGCTCTGACCATAGGAACACTTAATTCCTTAATTTTAACAGTTTGTATGAGTTGCAGTAATCACATTTTATATAACCTTAGTTAGAACAAGAAAAATATAGGGAGGAAATTTCTAAGTAACATTGGCATCATTACAACTGTTAAATCATAACTAAGCTGATCAAGTTTAGAAATAAAAGAAAATATGTGTTTGAATTGGTAGTCTTATAAAGTTTTAAAAGAGTTGTTGAAATCTGTACATAATACTGCTTTCTTCAAATCAACTGGCATAGTGTTCTGTCTGCAGAGGACACAAGAATAAAATGTATGTTTAGGGTGACCCCAAGGAATGATCCTATCATACCGTTTAAAATCAGCACCCTTCCAAATCTGTGAATTTTAGAGTCACCGCCTCAATTTCTATGAAATAGCCTGCTGTTTTCATTGAAATTGAATTGAATCTATAAATCAATTTGAGGCAATTGAGGTATGAAGAGTATTTTTTCAAACCATTAACACATTTTTTCTTAATTTCTCAGTAAAGTTCTTATATTTTGGTATAGCTGGATAAGCATGACTTTTTAGACAGATATCAAGATTAAACAGAAATTTTTAAATTTTGTTTTTCAATTATCTATTGCTAATATACAGATATATTGAGTTCCAATCTTGACCTCAAACTCTGTAAACCCTTTAGATTTTCTATGAGAACTATTATGTTGTATGAACTCAGATTAATGCCTTCCTTTCTAATTTTATACTTTTTTTTCTTTTTCTCTGTGTACTGACTAGGATCTCTTTATAATGTTTGATAGGAGAGGGAGAGTAGATATCCTTGACTAGTTCCTTACTTAGAAGAATTTAAATAGTTTAATAATTCACCAATTATTGAGTAATTTAGCTGTAACATCTTTTATATGTCACTTTTTAGATTGAGGAAATTTCCTTCTAACCCAAATCTGCTAGGAGTTCTTTTCATTTCATCATGAATGAGTGTTAGATTTTTTCAGTTGCCTTTTCTGCCTCTATTGAGACCAATCTTTTATTTTTTTCTATAATTCTATTAATGTGGTCAGTTACATAATTGAACGTCAAGTATTTTTTAACTTGCATCTGTGAGAAAAACACACTTGTTCATGATACAGTTCCTTTTTTTGCATATTACTGAATTCATCTTATGAATCTGTTGGGGGTTTTTTGGTGGGAAAGAGGATTTGAGTCTTTACAGCCTGGCATCCAATTATTAGAAATGAAAATATCTGGAAGATTTCATGAATGAAGTTTATGGCATAAAAACAAATATTTGGAAAAATGATATAAGACTCTATTTCAGTGGAAGAAATGAAATAGTAGGTATTGACAGACGTAGGGGGAAATGTCGATGTAAAGCAAGGTGGTGTTGTCCTTGAGGGAAGACATCTTTTTTACTGCAAACTCAACTCATTATTCCACAACTTGGAATAGGGGAAACTTAGAATCCTAGCTAAATTTCAGAATCTACTTGTAAAAAAAAGAAAGAACGGAAGAAAGGAAAGGAAAGGAAAGGAGAGGGGAGGGGAGGGGAGGGGAAGGAAGGGAAGGGAAGGACAACAATAACAAAACAGAGACTTCCCCTTTACTATAAAACTTGGTAGGCACTGGCCCCTTTCCCAGAGTCCCTATGTAGCAACAGATGGCTAGAAATACATACCTGGCTCAGTGAGATAGAAAGGGTCTGAGACACCTCATAAATTGCTCAGGACCCAGAGTGTTACAATAGTTTATCTAAAGATTTCTGTTAAGGAGTATGGAAGTATCTGAGAGAAGACCAAGGGATCTAAGAAAGGTCATGTCTGGGTGTAGCAGGAGGCATAGTGACTTGCATGGGTACAGGAGCGTTGCATAGAAATGTTAATCAAACCAGCAGTGAAAGAATATGATGACTAATTGTCATTTGCCCTTCTATGTTCAGATCACCCAGAACTTCAATTCAAGTGCAAGGAAATAAAAAGGAGGAACAGGAAATAAGCCATTCACTAAAAAAACCTCAGAATTCACTAATTTATTTGCATTGATGAGATTAAGTTTCTGCCACTAAATGAACTAGCACATTAAGATCAACATTGTATTCAACTATGTAAAAAATGAAGCTAGTTGTATTTAAATACATTATTTTCTGAAATGAGAAATTCCTCAAATGATAAATAATTAGTTGAATCTTTCCTATTTTTTGTTTCTTTTGTGACCAAGAAAATTATTTTGTTTAACCTGTATTTCAGCTTCATCTATGTATTTTCTTTCTTTGCCTCCATGACTGCTAAAGCAGAGGTTGGCTTACTTCAGTCTTTCCTAACAGGGATATCAGCCTATTTTTAGATGTTTAAAAAACAGTTGTAATACTAGACTGTACTCTTTGCAAAGAAGATGCTGCATTTAAACCTATTTGAAAGAGACTTTTTAAAAATCTTATGCATGCTCTCCACATACTTGAGTAATTTTTCTTGCAAACCATTGCACATGTCTTTTCTCAACCTGTCATTTACTTACTTATTTATTTTAATTAAAATATAATTGATTACTGTGTTGTTAGATTTGGGTTGGATTTGTTTACCTTGATAAGCATTTCTGAAATGCATAAGTAAATAGAAGAATCCTTAGTTCTTATTACATTATTTTCATTATTAGAAGATATTATTAAAAATATTTGCTTAAAGATATGAGTGAAACAAAAAGAAATTATTCTAATTAATTAATAGGTGGTGTTGGATTGGTCCATAGAACATTAACTTTTGAGTGGCTTTTCCTAAATGCTCTGAGCTCCTTTAGCAGGAAATGCAAGTGCAGGGACACCTTCAATGTTTTCTTTCATTTCTCAGCAAGTAAGTTGAGGTTCCTGGACACTGAGTTACCAGAGTAACTGTCAATTTGAGGTTCTGTTCTATGTTTTAGTTATAAGCACCTGTGATAAACTGGACAGCTCAAAGTACCAGGTCTATAACCCTTTAGGAATAATGTTTGGGAAATAAAGTAACTTTAAGAAAGTATAGAGTTGATACAGGTGAATTAAAATTACACAAACAGTTTAAAACAGCATAAATTCAGGCTGCTAGTAGAAAACTAAAATAGAACAGGAAATGCTGGTTGATACTGGGATTTGTTCCATGTGTTTTACAAATTTTACTTAGCAACTGAGTTTTATAAACATGTTTAAAGTTTATTAAACCATTTATGACAATGAAAAAATTCTCCAAGTACTTCAGAAGGTTATATTAACAGATAAATAGAGCATAACTATTTACTGATAAATATGATTGCATTGAAAAACTGTATTTATTCAAATATTTTATAATTTGTAACTTTCGAGTAGCAAATTAATTTTTATATCTTGCTTTCAGTGATATTTTACTGTATTGCCTACCTTTTATGTTGTATTTTATTTTGCCAACTGATGGTAACCAGTAACTCATTCATATTGATTTATATGATGTGGACATTTGAAAATCATTTAAAAAGAAAAAAATAATTTGTTATGCAACACAAAGCAACATGAACAAAATCTTTACTTTTGGTTCAGTAGATTTCTAAGGAAATATATTCACAGAATAAACTCCTGTATTTAATACGATAGATAATTTATACAATAGATGATACCAGTTATTTAAAAGCAAGGTCTTTGTAGCTTACTCTGCAATTTATTAACCTATTGTTAGGAACAGACTAATCCTTTGATATTAATTCATGAAACTTAATTTGAATAATTCACTTGCTAATTTATTCATAAAGCAGAAGGATAATAATGATGAGTTCTTCTTAATGTTTTTCACATGTCATTCAATACTTTGATGTACTTAAAATGTAACTCTGAAAAGGATAAATATTCCTTCAAGTTTTTGATCTCTTTAATACAGACATTTTCAAATCATTTAAAAAACTTCAGAAAAAGAGCAGTAACTGTACTCTACTTAGATTATTCTAATATAAAATAAACTTAAAATAATACGGAATTGAAAAAAGGACTAGGAATTTTCCCTGAGATATGGAGGAAAACTATAATTAAAACCCAAAACGTAAGACCTTTAAGAAAAGCTTAAAGTTTATATTAGGGTGATCTAATAAATTGTAAAGTAAATAAGAAGTTACTTAAATCATAAAATAGGTAAAGATCACCCATGGTCAACATAGGCTTGTGGATTCTATAGAAGTAAATATTTCAAACTCAACAATTAGATGATGGAATGAAGAGTTTTCTTTTGCTTGTGTTAACATCTGTAAACAAATCTGGCAGTGAGATTTATCATACAGCTTTCCAAAAATTGAAAGGCACCATCTAATTATAAAGGTATTAGGAGTATCTTCATTCTTTATTATTCTAATAATTATTATTCTAATAATAATTATTCTAATAATGTTTTATTATTATTCTAATAATATGTATGTCTTTTCTGCCATATTTCCATAAAACTCTATAATATAGATTTTTTTACTGACTACTAAAAAGTAAGCAGTGGCCTCAGTTAATGTATATCACTTTTTGAGCAGTCCTCAGAAACAACCCAGACCCTGCAGGATAAACCTCCAAAAACTGACTTCTTTTGCTTTAGTCACTGACTGTGATACATGCCTCAGTCCTCTTGAGCTACACATCTCATCACTCAACCAAGTACCTGCCATGGGAGTTCAGGAACCAGGCCTTCAAGGGAACTGGCTAGTCCCCCTTTAAGGGGTTCTGCCAATTAGCAAACTGAAACTAGCCCACCTAGCCTACTCCCTGTTTTTATATATGAAGCTTTATTAGAAAACAGCCACATCCTTCTGTTTACATATGGTCTGCAGCTTCTTTTGTGTTATAACAGAAGGTGAATAATTACAACAGAACCTGTATGGCTTGCAAAGCATAAATTTCATATCTAGTCCTTTACAGAAAAAGTTTTCTGATTTCTGCTATATAACATTGAGATAAACTAATTATTACTCTAACAAAACATGGATTAATTTCAAAAACAATGTTGACTAAAAGGAACTTGAAATATTGTAAGATTTCCTTTACCTAAAATTCAGTGAAGAGGCAAATCAAATAGTTGGTGTCCCAGTTAGTTTAGGATTATCTTTGCAGGGGAGTGTTGACTAGAAGGCATTGCAAGGAGCACCGCTTGTACAATGGGAATATTCAACTTCTTGATTTTGTTGGCAGTTACCAAAGTGTATTTACTTTGTGAAAACGTGCTGAGCTATAAGCTTATGATTTGTGTACTATTAAATACATATGTTATACTTCAACCAAAATTTGAAAAGATAAAGGAAGTAAAATGTCATCGAAAGAATGCTTGAATCTACTCACACCATTATACTCAAAATGTGAGTAAGTCGTAAAGGATAACTTGTATAAGAACTGATAGCATCATGAAGTTGAAAGGCTTTTCTGTGTCAAGTGCATGAGGCTAGTCTGAGTTGAACTTAGTTCAAGTGCTCTATGCCTCCAGTCCCCTTCCATAGAGTGAGTACAGTGGTTGGGGTAATATGCAAAGCCATTTTTAGCAAGTATACTCAGGTATATGTGGAAAATCTATAGATGAGGAGTAGTGCTATGATTCAGGAATATTAAGGTCATCTTGCTTGCCATTCATGACTTGTATGACATACAAACATAGAACCCAGGCTTCAGAGAAAAACCTCAATACTTCACTTCTCAGACAAGCAAGAAATGAAAAATCTGTCACTCAACATTTATTCACAGAAGGAGTGGCTACAAAAGGGCATATCCTGGAATTAGCCTATGACCTTTGAGAACACAGTAAAAGGGAAAATATATAAATAAATTCTGGAACCAATGGGAAAAGGACAAAATGTTAAATATAGAGCACACTGGACAGAGAAAAACAACTTCCCAAGGCAAACAGTCCCCAATTAAGGTCATTAAAAAAGTACCAGAGTTTGGGGCAGAAAGTAGAGCTGAGAAGTATCAGTGCACAAAAGGGAAACTCTTTTATAGTACACTTGTGAATTTTCCTAAGAGCAAAATTGTATCTGCTAAGGGTGCTCAACAGGCTTTGATAGTAATTTGCTTCAGTCACTACTGTTAGTGAGTTAGTGTCCTGTATAGTAAGAGCAAAGAATTATTTCAAAATACATATTTCAGTTCTGAAAATGTATGCTCATTTTAACACTTTGATTCATATAAAACCATGGCACAACTAAATAAGTGCTGCTAAGAACTAAATAAGAGATAGCTAGAGGAGAAAAATACACATCCACATGATAAAGTCAGAAGTACTTATATTCCCACTCATACAGTTTAAGAAATTTTAAAAATGATAGCTATGCACAAAATATTTAATTCTGTCCCACCAGAAGTAATGATTTTTATTTAAGTAATAATTGATTTAACAAATATTATATCCTACTGTGTTCCAATTTCTATAGAAAAAGCTACAGGGAAAAAACTTTATGAACAACAGTGCCTGAACGAAGACACACATGAACTTATTTACAAAACAGACTCACAGAAAATAAAATATATGGTTACCTGGGGGGAAAGGGAGTGGGAAGGGATAAATTGGGAGTTTGAGGTTTGCAAATATTAACTACTATACATAAAATAAATACACAAGTTTCTTCCGTATAGCACAGGGAACTATATTCAATATCTTGTAGTAATCTATAATGAAAAAGAATATGAAAACAAATATATGTATGCACATATATGGCTGAAATATTATGCTCTACACCAGAAATTGACACAGCATATAAACTGACTATACTTCAGTAAAATAAAACTCCTCAACAAAGAAACAGACATGTAGCACATTATAGCAATTCTTAAGTTTTACTTGTTATCAAACCAGACATAAGGACTAAAATCAAAAAGTCTGACAATTCAAAATGTTGGTGAGGATATAAAGCAAATGGAATCCTCATATACTGCAGCTGGGAATGTAAAAGTGGACTACACTTTAGAGAATTCTTTGGCAGTTTCTTTTGAACATACATTTACACTAAACTTTGCGATTAATCTCCATGAAACTATATGCTTATAAAAGTATATTAATAGCAGCATTATTTGTAAGAGCTGGCAATTGCAAAAAACAAAACAAGAGTTGTTCATTAACAAGAGAATAGATAAATGAGTTATGGCTCAACCATACAATGAAATAACATTTAGTAATATAAAAGAATGAGCTTCTGATGACTGAACTTCAAGACCTCAAGACATGATTTCAAATAAAAGAAGCCCAACATGAGAAAGCAAGTAAAATTAATTATCGGTGGTAGAAGTTAGAAAGTTGCTGCCACTAGGTTCATAAGGGTGGGGAAAGTAGCTCTAAAGGGACACTGAAGAAAAAATCCAAGGTGATGCAAATAGTTTTTATTTTCTTCTACATGGTAGTTATTTGGGGCTATGTAATTGTCAATTTCACCAGAAGACTTGTGCATTTTACTGCTTGAAAACATACTTTGATTAAAAATGTAAGTCTTCTGGTGTTTAGGATATAAGAACACTGTTTCGTACTTTTTGGGAAGGCATGTGTATCAGGAAAGAAATCTCATTGATTTCTTGTATCCACATTCATATATTTTAGGACTCCCAGAAGATGCTTAGTTCAGGCTTTATGGCTAGTTTCTTTCATATGATAACCTCAGAAAGGCCAGCTACAATGGAAATATAATTAAACTATTCTCTTGAGGCGAATTGACAGAGTAGATTTATTTTTCCTTGAGAGCTGATAGAGGATATATTATTTAACTTTACTTACTGTTGTTAGCTATTTTAAAGAAATATTGCCCTATTTTAGTGTTCAACAGTCTGTAAAGTTTTCAAGGTTGGGGAATAATAATTTTCTCAACCATATTTAGTTTCTCAATATAATTTGGCCATATGCCAACATTATATCATTCAGGTATATTTTATTGGCAAATTGTTTTGATATATCTTGGTAATCTATTAGAAGAAAAAGCAGTGTTGCTTATGAACAGAGGCAGAAAGCTGTTAGTGAGAGATTGCTCTTTCCTGTCTCATTCACCATGGAACTTTATCAGCTGATAAATATTTTGAACTTCACCCAGCATATAACAGTCTGATATTATAAATAAGTCAAACAGGCAATGCATTTTGGATGGAGATTTTTAAAAGTAAAATTCAGTATATCTAGATGAATTAGTGGTTTTCACAAAAAAAAAAGTGTGTATTCAAGAAAAAAATTTATGAATACTGTCAGCCTTGAGCTAATATAGATCACTAATGCTAAATTGGTGACAGCTTTGGTGTAAAAAGGTTTCAGGTCCCTTGGAAATGGATCTCAACTCTGTCTGAATTTTATAGAAACACAGAGAGGTTTTGAAATATATGGATACATTCAAATCACTCTACAACAATCATTTCAGGGAGCAGGGCCAATCATAGTTAAGTTTAAAAGATCCTCAAGTAGTTCTAATATGCAGCCAGGTCGTAGAACCCTTGGTAGCTCTGAGGGCCTTTGAACCATCAATTCTAATTCTCAAGCTAAAGATAAAAGGGGATAAGCTTTGTATGCTCCAATAGTTAGATCTAAAATTTCTAATTGTTATTTAACAATCCTGGGTCTTGTTTTCCTCATATGCAAAATAAAAGCATTAAACCTGTTGATCATTGGATTCCTCTCTAGCTCTAAAATTCTTTCATTGTCTTAATGTAGGTATAATCTCCAGTGAGAGGCAAATAAGCTTAGCTTCTTTCCAGTCTTCTCTTCATTTTGTCACTGACTCAGCTTACTTTTTTGCAAAAACGTCATTTGTCTTTGGGAAGAGAAACACATGAAATAAAAATTTATCAGGATTAAGTCCTTCCATGTGGAGGGTCTCCTTTAAATTGCTCTCTTCTAGTTAACTCCAGCAGTATATGTCTAAATACACTAAATTTGTTCCTGTTACTATGACTAAAACTTATTATTAAGTTTTATTTAAGATACTTCCAGGTTAAATTTGGGAATGTTCTCCATTTTTGTTTGGGGGAAGTAACCACAGAGAAGTTAACTGCTGAAGTTATATTCTTAAATTCACAAAACATAATTTATTTCTTTGTTTCCTGGTATTTGCATTATTGATAAACCGGAGTCTTCAAAGGCAGGAATTAAGCAATATTATATGTAGAGGACTTGATCACATGTTTGAAGGACATTTCTCCTAGGAGCATTGCTGGGAAAATAGTCCTTTTATAAGTCCTTTTATAAGAAAGCTAACAGTTAGGAGAAGCAATAGCAAATCAGAGAACCACAATTGTAAGAGCGTAAAAACCATGGTAAAAAGAGAACCAGGAGGAGAAAAAAAAGATGAGTTCACAAAGATTCAAAGACAGACAGCAGTGCCTTAATAGGTATGACCATACATCTACCAAAAAGAAAAAAAAAAAAAGTTCAGAAAAGAGCAGAAGAATGAGGGCATGGAAGAAAATAAGGAAATGAAACACCAACTTTGTCATTCCTCATTAGAGAACATTCAGTTTGGCAATATTGCTTAATATTGTTCTCAAAGAAATGTCTTTTTAAAAATAATCCCAATGTTATAACTTTGTGTATAATATGAAATTGGATTCCTTCATTTGAAGGACCACTGTTCAAAAGTAATGAAACAAATTCTACGTAATATAAATGGCAGTTATGCCCATGGGGAAAGTGTTACGGATTATCAGTGAGGACCCCCAAAAGCCAAATTTAAATATAATTTTCAGGTGAACTTTTAGGTTAAAAATTGTATTTATTTACATTAAAAAATTTTTTTCATACTTACTTTTAGTTTTCTTCTATATATTCATGTTTCCTCAGTGCCCTCTTACCATTGTTCTAGACAATGAGGAAATTTGTCACATTTCAAAGCAATCTTCCCAGGAGGCTCAAAGATCAGATATATTCTCTCACTATTCTGCCTGTCTTTTCTAGGGAGAAAGCCTAAAGACTTTATTATTTTACATGCTTCACAAGACAACTCTTATATAGAAGAGAAAATTAGCAAGAGAAAAATTTCTTCACTAACGGTGTAGTCTGCTCAAGATTATTAACATCAAATTGGAAAGCAAGTATACTTGTATTAATATCAACAAAATTATGTAGTTTTTACAGCCAGTAAACATGTTATTGATTACAATTAAAAATTTCAATATATTGATTCATGTTAAAAATATATAAAATCATTATTATTGACCTGTTTTACTATAAAAATTTTCTTTTCGGAATGAATTCTCATACCTGTCTAGCCAGGTCACAAATCAGTTTTTCCTTCCCTTGGTACTTCCAGCTAATCTCTTTTATGTGAATTGTGATGTTGGTGAGTAAATAAAATAACACAACCCCTTTTAAACTGTTTATTTTAATTTGAGTTAATCAAGAATAATAAAAATAAAACTTAAACTCTGTATTTGCACTAACCACATTTCAAGTGCTCAGGACCTAATGCTATCTTATTGGACAGTATAGGTCTAGACTGTTAAAAATCAAAATATTGACTGCTGGTTGACAGCACTATTCTTAGGTAAAATCATTCTTGCAGAATTTAGCCTGAGCAGCTTACTTTCCACTCTTTAGATTTAGAACTAGTTAGTAATGAAAATGTGTATTTTCTGGTCTTCAACATACTTGAAAGATGATACATATACAAAAAAATCACATTTTACAAAATAAAGGATAGTACTGCAGTAGTTCTGCTGAACAGAGGACACTTGGAGTCTTGAGACCAGTGTTTGACTCATGAGAAACTCAGTAACAGGATAAGAGTTCTACGTATTTTCAAAGTGAAGTGATTTTTTTCTGTACCCACACATACACAAACCAATATTAAATAGGAAATCACAATTTAGTAACGTAAGTTATTTACATACCCTTTGATTTTATAAAAGGACTGACATTCTTCTATATACCAATATGGTTTATTCCACTTTTTGCCATCTCATAGCATGTTTTGGCTAGTAGTCTCTTGGGTCTGCGATCCTAAGATCCCACCTCTGAAGCCTGATTCCAGTGCCATGTGGGGGGCTTGTAAACACAGGAACAGGTAAGTTGATTTAGTGCAGAGAAGAGGAAAAGGGAGGACACAGAAGGGTGTCTCTTTACCATTTGCCTCAAGACCTTAATTCAACCCCCTAAATTAGGGGAACTAAAATGTGTAAACTGACTAAACAGTTTTATGAATAATTTTGAGTAAATCACCCTAAGCAGAACTGCTTCATTTCCAGTGATATTTGTAGGACAGAATGGTATGACGACCATGGAAGGGAAATACAAATCTAAAACAAACAAATAAATTATGTAATTAATTTTTGTGCTGTCAGAAGGGAAAGAGAACCCCCCTTCCTTTTTCATTAGTGTTTTCTTTAGAGAACTTGATATTGTAAATAATTTCTGTCTCTTTAAGTGGTATGTAAATCTTTTCAAAATCTAAGTAAGACTTTTGCCAGTTTCGCATCTCAGAAATGTTATTCTTGGAGGACGTAGAGCCATCTCCTTTAAGTCTCTACATCAACGAGACTGGCATCCTATTTCCTTGTGGGAATTTAGTGTAGATGCTAGGCTCCAAGTGGTACTCTGCTGCTGGTGGCAAAAATACAAGAAGTTCTACCTGTCCTTTGGATAAACACAATTAACACATACGTAATAGATTATATCTGCCTGACCATATGAAAGAATGAGATTTCTCTTTTTTTCTTTTGGTAATCTCTAACAGATTGCCTGTGATGTGTGTAACCATCTGGTTTAATGCTTGTTTAATAATAAAACTGTTTCATTATTTTCCATATTTTGTGGGGAGGTCTTACTGGATTGGCAGGAGACTTTATTTTTAACTGTTTTCTCCAAATCTGCAACCTCCAAATCTGCATGGCTCTAAAGGAAGTCAGGGCTAAGAAATAATAGCTGAAGCAAGAAAACAAAATATATTATGGGTCAAGATGACGGTGGAATGCTAGGCTCCTGACTTTCCCTGTTTCCACGGACCCACAGAACAAACAGCTACACATAAGTTAATTCCCTCTGAGAGAAGTCCAGGACTAGTTGAGAGACTCCTACAGACCACACTGGGCAACTGAGAAAATACCTCATGGAGATGGTAGGAAAAGCTGAGACACACTTGCATCATAAAAACCACCTCTGGAACAGTACCTTAATTAGCTTGGCTATAGTAATCATTTCATTATGTACATGTATATCAAATCATCGTGTTGTATACCTTACAAATGTGTAATTTTATTAAAAATAAAATAAAAAAGAAAATATATTATCAAATGAAATGTAATATGCTGACAGCAGCTAGTAGACTGACCTGTAGGAGTGTGAACTGTGTCTCTGTGGACTTCCCAAAATAAAAGGGCCCCTTGAAACTGGGTTAGTTTCTGAGTAAACCTGCTGAGAGCTTCACATAACTATAAATTAGCACATTTAGCAAATTTATGAGTATGTCTTATTTCAAAATCAAAGGCAAGCAAGCTGATATATATTATTTGTGGTTGTAATAATCATTTTCTAAATCAAAATAATTTCAGTAGATACCTTCTGTGGATCCTTAAATCTTTTATTTTTGAAGTATAGTTAATTTACAATGTTGTGTTAGTTTCAGGTGTACAGCAAAGTGATTCAGTTATACATATATATATTCCTTTTCAAATTCTTTTCCATTATAGGTTATTATAGGATACTCAATATAGTTCCCTATAGGTCCTTGTTGTTTATCTATTTACATTTACACCTGGTAGTAGTGTGTATATGTTAATCCCAAACTTCTAATTTATCCCTCCCACCCCCCTGCAAATCCCTCTCCCCTTTGGTAACCATAGTTTGTTTTCTAGGTCTGTGAGTCTGTTTCTGGCTTGTAAATAAGTTCCTTTGTATCATTTTTGTTTTAGATTTGTGGTTCCTTAAAATTTCAGAACTCTGTTTCACACAGCTTATGACTTATTCCTAGAGAGTCAAATAAATACTTTGAGGGAGTGCAGTAAGTCTTTCAGATGACTTTGGATTAAGTGGTGGCCTAGCAATTAGGATAAATTATTATCAGAGTGCATTTTATGTTGCCTGACTTGAATTGTCCCATCACTGTTCCCTAGTTCAGTTATAGGCACCATTCAAATGAGTCACTCTCTGTAACCTGATGATAATCAGTACACACAGACACAACACATATGACCATGACTATTTTTTCTTTTTCATTCTTTTACAAAATAAATATGCTATTTGTGAAGGTGCAAGAAGACATTGGTGGAAAAGATTACCAGGATATACTTATCAGTTATGTAATGTACTAGTATTTTCAGGTGTTAATTTATGGCATAAAGAGATAAAGTAGTTGAGTGTGTTGAGAATGAAAAACAGGCATTTAAGCAAGAATAGCAGGAAAGAATTCTGTCAATTTTAAGGTAGGAGCAGAGGCAGGCTCAGTATGAATCACTGGTGTTGAATATGTATTTTATTCTTCTTGATATGTTTTTGTTCATCTTGTGTAAATGTGTAAAACTCCATCCTCCCCTTTCCTGATAGAGAGACAGAGACAGAGGCAGAGATACACTGACTAACCACAGCCAGACCAGTCATAATATAATCTTGTTATTTTCAAATTCTGAGGTATAGAGGAGTATCTGTTTCCTGCAGTTCAGCGATTCCCCAGGGCACATTAAATATAACTGTTGGCACTTTCAGATAGTGCTTGATAGATCAATTATTTGTGATTTTATAATTTGTATTACAACTGAATTCTAAATACAAGTACAGTGAAGTAGTCTGAATTACAAAAGTGGATAAACTGTGTGTTAAGTGATTTCCTTTGTTGTTCTACTAGAATTTAATGCATTTCCAGATAAAGAGAAACAAGCCTTAAGTCTGATAATTTGCTGGAAAGCATGAAATTAACTAAAATATTTAAACGTGGTTTCTCTTAGAAACAAATGGTACTATTATTACCTTACCTAACTCAGCTGTCCGGCTGGTGCAGTACCTTCCTGTGAGAGCGCTGTAGTCGCTTTGTTATGTGGGCTCACATCACCAGATGGCATGCAATATTCCGAAAGATACTAGCTGAAGTGTTTTGAAAGATAGCTCCTTGATGAAATTTTCACAAAGAATACTTGACATTATTAACAAGTCTATCTGATTATCTTACACACAAGTGGAGATAAAGCTATTAAGAATAGCCTCTTGCTTTCAAAACAGTAGCACAAACATACCATCCTCTGCACATTTATGTAATCTATTCAGAGAAAACATACATTTACAAAGTACTAGGCCTAGAATGTGTCTGTTCAATAAAATTCACTCCTAGTTTTTCATAAAAGGTATACAGAGCCATTTTCTTTATAAGATATCTCACTTGTTCTAAGTTTTCATTTTACATTTAATCGAGACATACTGACTTTTTAGATAAAAGCCCTATGTGCAACTTATGTCTGGACAGTCTTACAAAATTGCATTCAAGTCCTCTAGCATACAATAAGGAATCTGCTTATTCTATTGCGTGAAGAATATGTTGAAGTAGAGTGCAGTTCTGCCTAGTTTCCAGAGGCATCACTTAATGGACTAAGAGTATACCTAATTCATAAAAATTTTGACGAATCCATTTCAAAAATTTGTCATTAAAATTTCTCCCTTTCCTGTCAAATTCTCAGTGTGTCACAAAATGGAATAAGGCCTAAAGAGTGAGGCATCATTTTCTCCTCACTCATCTGATTTCTTTACTGTTTCCATAATTCTCTCTCTTCCCACTGCTCGCCAGAACAAAATATTCCTTTCCTGATGAAGATTTTTTGCCTGTTTATGACCTGTAAAAAATCTGAGATTCCTACTACTAAATCATTGTAAGTGTAGCTAATGGCATAGGAGCTGGATATCAAAGAACAACATGGATATACCGGCAGGAGAGGAGGCCCAGCTTTGTGACGTAGGTCAAACTAGACAGGGCTCTCTCTCTGGAAAACAGATATGGATAGCCCCACAGAATCTATAGTCTACTGATCAGTGTACTGATCCATATGAGTCTTTCAGATATTACACTCTTTTTAAATAGGAAGAAAACTAGGGATTATATAATACAGTTTTTTGTGTGTGTTTTGTTTTGCACAGGAGAAAATTTAGGTTAGACAGGTAAATATATTGCTCATGGAAACACGCCTAACTAGTGGGTATGTCAGATCTAGATGTCAAATACCTTGAATCCTTTATAGGATTACTTTTCACAAACAAATGTATTAAGAACTATAAAATTGCACATGCTGTAAACAGAATTTCTAAAATGTTTCCCCAAACGTGTCCAAATTCTAGTCAATATAGAATTTGAATATAAAGAGCTATCACTCCCATGATTGTGTTAATTTTATATGTCGTAATTTTATATGCCTCCTTAAAATAAAGCAGTTATCCAGATGGGCTGGATTCATTCGTATGAGCCCTTAATAGCAGAGCACTTCCTCCTAATGGCAGATGGGGAAGTCAGAGAGATTTGACATATGAGAGGGATTTCGCATACCACTGCTGGCTGGAAGACTGAGGGAGCTACACGTAAGGACTAAGAACAGCTTCTAGGAATCAAATGTAATTCTCAGATGACATCACGCCAGAAAATGTGTACCTCAGTTCCACAGTCATCAGGAACTGAATTCTCTCAACAACATGAATGGTCTCAGAAGCAGATTCATTCCAGAACCTCTAAACAGGAGTCCCACTTGTCCACATCTTACCGACCTTGAGACCCTAAGCTCACCTGGACTTTTGGCCCCCAGAACTGTGAGATAACAAATGATTGTTTTAAGCCACTAAGTTGATTATAATTTGTCACTCAGTAAAATAAAATTAATACACATGTATCAGCTATCAATTTGACAAAATTTAAAAATATGCTAAGATGTCACTGGTAAAATTTTTATTATAAAATCACTTTTACTGAGTATAAAATCGATGACACATTACTAAGAGGCAACCTAGCAATATGTCTCAAAAGCCTTAAAATTACTCTTTTAGTTTGAAAGAGTAGCTCCCATTTAGCTCTTTAGTTCCCTAAAGAAATAATCATGGACATGGGGAGAGGTAAGCACACACGATGCCATTTTCAGCACTGAGTGGATCACTATATTGTGGTCAGCGGAGCACCATTCCTTTCCACTAGACATTGTTTCCCACCACAGCTCACGTCCTCATGGCTTTCACAGCAGCTCCCTAGACCCAAGATAGGCCAGTTAAAATTCTTCACCAAAACTATGTAAAGCAATTTGTGTTGTTTATTTGTGGAAGAAACTAGGAAAATCAGGCTGGATACTATCAATGACCATCTTCTTGCCATGGGACGGAAATCATTCTGTGCTCAGAAAGAAAAAAGGCTGAAAAAAGGAAGGAAACCAAAGATGACAGGAAAGGGAATATAAGGGTTGAGGTATCCATTCCAATGTGGAGGAGGGGTTCCCTTACACCACCAAACAATTCACAGACACCAGCAGGTTGTCTGAGAATTCAGTTCGATCCTGACACTATCTATTTGGAGACAGCATCAGATTTCACAGTTTAGGTTCACTCCTACAAGACTGCTACCCTATTTAGACGCAGGTAACTGGCTACAAACTGGAGGTTCCGATGACCCCCAGCAACTCAGGATGCCAATTTCAAGTCCAAATTATCACTGTGCTTCCGAGTGACTGGCTATAGATTCGAGGTTTGCATTACCCTCTCCTCAGGTTTGATTAATTTGCTAGAGCGGCTCACAGAATTTAGGAACCCATTTATTCACCAGATTATTGGTTTATCATAAAAGGATATAGCAGGAACAGCCAGATGGAAGGGATGCATAGGGCAAAGTATGGGGAAAGCACTTAAGAGCTTCCATTGCTCTCCCCTACTGTGCCACTTTCCCCAATCGCCACATGTTCACCAACCTGGAAGCTCTCCAAACCCACTCTTTTTGGGTCTTTATAGATTCTTTATTATAAAGGCATGGTCGATTAAATCATTGGTCACTGGTGACTGATGGGAACCACCAATGCCTCTCCTCTCCCCAGAGACCTATGGTGGGACTGAAATTTCCAACTCTCTAATCACATGATTGGTTTGTCAGGCAGCCAGCTCCTATAGGTCCAAAAGTAACCTCATAAATGTAACAAGACACCTTTACTGCTTTTATCACTCAGGAAATTCCAAGGGTTTTAGTAGCTCTATAACAGAAATAAGGACGAAGACCAAATACATATTTCTTATTATAAATCATATTATTATACAGAGTGAGAGATGGATCTTGGAGGAACTGAAACCCTTGTCCAGTGATTCATGAGACCCTGCCACATTCATAAATTTATTATGGTTTTTGGTAGAGGTCATCCTTCATCTGCGTGAGATACACTAGTATTTTTCAAATAAAAATAGTTTTGGTCTACATTTTGCTTAAGCTGGTATGACTTATATTTCTGTTGCTCAAATATAACACTTTGACTAATTCAGTTTTACTTATAAGAGCAACAAATGTGAAATTCCAGCATTAGCATATTAAGTAAATTATGGCATTTTCATATTATGGAATTTTATACAGCTGTGAATAATCAGATTTTTAAAAATGGCTTAAGAAATTTGCTTACATTACATTACAATAATACATGAAAACTGAGGATACAAACAGTATGATTTTATTAGTTGATACTAAAATGTTAAAACATATAAAAAGAAAAAATAATGAGAACATGTTAACATATTAATAGTTGCTACTACCAATGGGATTGGTTTTTTTTTATTACTCTACTCTTTTCTCTTGTTCAACAAAAGACATGTATTACTTTTGCAATAAGAAAAATAACTTATCCTACTTAAAATGGTCCTCTGATTAAAAAGCAATTGAAGCTTTATAAAGAAACAGATAATTCACTTGTTCTTAGTAAAAATAACAGTTAAGGAGGACATTGGATTATATTCCCATACTACTTTCAGATAGAATGTTAGTGAATCTCTGTATTTGTTTTTCTTAAAAAGTGTCAGTTTCTATTTAATTAAAAAGCAAAAGTAAAGTATTGAAATTCAAGACAATTTTGCATCAAGTAAAATTCTTCTTTTGTTTCTGTGTATTACTTATATGATCCCCAAGTGCCATCTCCAGTTTAAGCAACAAAATTGTTTTGGTATTTAAGAAATCATACAACTATAATGAATTTGTGATTATTTTGCCATCTTTTGTTCTAGGGAACTATTTTTAGTTCATGTGCTTTTCAAATACCATAAAGACCTCAAAAAGAACATAGACAACTGATTGAAAAATGATCATGTCTTCTTTCTCTGGATAGAGACAGTAGTCATTTCAGTGTGAGGTAGTGATAGCCATATAGTTAAACCATAGTATTTACTTAACTCCTCTATGCCAATCAATATGCCACCCCAAATAGGAGAATACTTGAGGTATGTGTACTGCCTTTTAATGGTTCTTTTAGCTATTATCTGTAGAGTTCGTAGTTGTAGATGCTAAGAACTACCCTAAGTGATTTACACAATTCTGAGTAAGTATTACTGTCATTTTAGAGTGTGGGTACTTGAGGTTTGGGGCTGGGAGATTACAAAGCTTCCCCAAAGTGCCATGGATAGTATCAGCTTTGGATCTGTTGGGCTTCAAATCCTGTGCATTTAGTGCCTAATGCCTTCATGAAATCTGTAACATGTAATATATATACAACATGCATTCCCTTGGCCTAGCTTACCTGTGTGATTTGCCCCATTCTATTCCCAGTACTAGTTTGCCTTACCTACAAGCCAGTGATAGCTATAGGTTAGAAACAGTACATACAAGGACTGAGAATTGGAACTCTGGCCCCAAGATTGTTGTGTTATTTATGCCAGTAAATTAGAGAATAGCCTTGCCAAATTGTGTTATTTGGGTATAACAATAAAGGCACAGGCAAAAAAATAAAAGACAAATTGAACTTCATTAAAAGTAAAAACATTTATGCATCAAAGGACATAATCAACAAAGTGAAAATACAGATCACAGAACGGGGGAAAATATTTGCAAAGCACATATCTGGGAAGGGATTAATATCCAAAATATATAAAGAACTCCTAAAATTCAGCAACAACAAAACAACCCATTTCAAAAATGGGCAAAGACCTGAGTTGACATTATTCCAAAGAAGGTATATAAATGGCCAATAAGTACATGAAAAATGCTCAACAGTGCTAATCATTAGGGAAATGGGAATCAGAACCACAGTGAGATACTACTTCACACCCATTAGGGTGGCTATTATTAAAAAATAAAATAAAACAAATATTGACATGAATGTGGAGAAATCAGAACCTTTGTGCGTTGCTGATGAGAATATAAAATGGTGTGGCTGTTGTGGAAAATAGTATGGTGGCTCCTCAAAAATTTACATGTAAAATTATCATTTGATAGAGCAATTCCATTTCTGGGTGTATACACAAAAGAACTGAAATCAGAGAACTATTTGTATATACATGTTCGTAACAGTATTATTCACAATAAACAAAAGGTGGAAACAGTTCAAACATCCATTGAAGAATGAATGGATAAAAAATATGATCTACAAATACAACAGAATTCATTCAGCCTTAAAAAGAAATGGAATTCTGATACATGCTGAAACATGAATGAAACTTTGAAGACATTATACTAAATGATATAAGCCAGACACCTAAGGACAAATATTGTGTGATTCCACCTATATGTGGTACTTAGAATAGCAAAGTATACAAAACAGAAATTAGAACAGTTCTTATCAGAAGGCAGGGGAGAGAAGAATGGGGAGTTATTGTTTAATGGGTATAGAGTTTTAGTTTGGGATGATTAAAAAGTTATGGGGGTATTATATATTACTAATGGTTGCACAACAGTGTGAATGTACTTAATGCCACTTAAATATACACTTAAAATGTTTAAAATGATAAATTTTATATTGTCTGTATTTTATCACAATTTTAAAAAAATTATGGCTCTTGTATAGGATTTATCTTCTCTATGTCAGGAAGAATCTTCATGGCTAAAAGAGCTACATTTATTAAGTGCATGCAGTGTGTCCAATGTTCCATTTAGTGCTGGTGGTATCTAACTCTGAACAACTCCGTAAGAAATGTGCTATTCTCATCTTCTTATTACAACTGAGGGAAATGCTGAACAATGAGGAAAATTGGCTTTCCCAAGTTCACACTACAAATAAGTGACAGAGCCAGGATTTGAACTATAATTCTTCTCTGAACAATAACATTATATTGGCCCACTCCACTTTCCAAACTGCAGTGCTGTTTACTCATTCAGCCTTTCAAATATCCACAGACCAACATATTCTGAGTCACAGATCAATCCTGAAACCAGATTTGGAAAGCCTGAAGGTTATGGTACATTCTCAGGTCTTTCTGAAATGCATTCTTACTACACCCTCCTCTGTCATTTTCCATCTTTTCTGTATATTACCATTAAACACCAACATTCTGACCCCACTATATTTTTTCAGATTTTGATGTGTCCCTTTTAGTAATGGTGACTATCCAAAATAATTCTGCCTTTGTGAGGGATTTACTTTTTCATGTGAAGGTGAATGATAAGGAAAAGACACATTGTTATCATCAGGTCATTTTGGAATATACGTAAGAGGAAAGAGTAACACACACTCTTTTATTCACTCATTTTACTGACATTTCTTGTGCACAACCTGTATGTCTAAACTGTTTGAGAGCCGAAGAATTATTAGTGAATAGAAGAGATAAAACATTTGCGCTGTAGTAGACTGCATTCTAGTGGAAGTGTTCAGACAAAAAAGTAAACCAAATACCTACCTACTTACCTAAGTGCGTACATACAGACTATGTGCTTACATAGCTACATAAGTACAAAAATATACACACATAAATATTATTAGTATGTTAAAAGGGACTAAGAGCCATGAAACAAACAAAAAAGGGTGAGGGGGATTAATATGCCAATAATGGCAGTTATGGAAAATAAATGAGTACTCTTTAGCAATCCCATTGAGAAGATAACATTTCCATCAAAACTTGTGCTTAATGGAGTATCATAAATGGAAAAGTTTATTACAAAGCAGAGGAGTCATATCTCTCTGTGATTCAGGATGTTATTAATTATTATTCAGCATTACTCCCTTGTGGACATACATAGCTGCAAATTTGTTGAGCATCTACTGTCTGATAGGTATTAGATAAATTATTGAGTTTTCTGAGTTTGGGCATGTGACAAATATTTCTGCTACTTCTATTTTTTTAAATTTATTAGAGGACATAACTAGTGTTGTATGTCAAGAAGAAGTAATTATTGACAGAAAATAACATAAAATGGTTATTATTCAGAGAGGTCATAATTATAAATGCATAGAATTCAAATGAACTTATATTATAGATAAACCAAGGAAATTCAGAAGTAGATCACATATTTATAGTCACCTGATTTATAATAAAGGCGCTATTAAAATTTGGAGAGTAGGGATAATCTGGATAGTCTTTCAGCAGATAATTCTGGGTTGACTGGATATTTATATGTAAAAAAAGAAACAAAACCTGTCAAACTACTTTCCAAAGTCAACTGCAGATGGATTGCAGGTCTAAACGTGCAAGTTAAAACAATAAATATAAAATAAACATTAAATAATATCTTTACAACCTTGAAATGAGCAAAATACGTCATGAAGGAAAATTATCAGCTGTTAGTTGTCTGCATTAAAATTTAGAACATCTGATCATTAAAAGACTCCATTCGTAGAGTGAAAAGACAACTGACAGAATGAAAGAAGTTACTTGCAATACATGTATATGGTATATACAATACAATGGACTGATAGCCAATAATATACAGAAAATTCTTATAAATCAGTAAGAAAAGAGCAAGAACTAAATAGAAAATGGACAGAATAAAATGGATTAAAAGGTAATAAATTCACCAAGGAGAATAACTGAGTGTCAATTAAACATATGAAAAAAATGTTTAATTTCTTTAGTCATTAGAAAAACACAAAATAAAACGACAGTAAGAACCACTAGCCATCTACCAGCATGGCTAAATTAAAAACGTAATACCCAGTGTGGAACAGCTCAACCCCTTGTACATTGCTAGTAGGAGTAAAAATCATGCAAACATTTTGGAAAACTGCTTGACACTATCTACTAAAAATAAGCATATTTACTATTATGAACATCTATTCCATTTATACACACATAAACATATTTACTCTTACCCCGAAGTTTACAGTAATCCTCATAGCAACATTATTCCCAGAGTTGTAAACTAGAAATGTCCTAAATGATATTACAGTAGAACGGATAAACAAATGGTGGTATCGCCATACTACTGAATACTCTTCAGCAATGAGAATGAACAAACTACAAATACACATGGCAAACATATTTAATAAACCAGACACAGAAAGTACATATTCAGTGATTTCTTGTAGATAAAATTTAACAATAAGCAAAGCTACTATATGGTTTTAGAATTCAGGACAGTGGTTGCCCTTGGAAAGGTAAGCCAATAATGACTGAGGAGGCAGAAGAACACTTCTCATGCTTTGGTAATGTACTATTTCTTGATCTGGATTTTGGTTACATGGATGTGGTGACTTTGTGGATATTCAACAAATTATCTATTTTAAAATATTTACCTTGTTTTCATGTATATAATATGTCAATAGAAATGTTTACATTAAAAAATGCCAGACTCTGCAGCACTATTCAGGACAAAAATGGCGTCAGTGCTTAGCTTACTTGTTAAGTTTTACTCTGATTTGATTTGGTTTGATAATTCCATTCTTAAATGGCCCACTTTCCCACCTCTGAGAAGGAGGCTTTTTACATTTTCTTTCATATTTTTAGTTCTTGCTAATTTAAAAATTAGTCTAGGCACTTAGCACTGTATAGCCAAATTAACTGATGGTATAAAAATCAGTTAATTCAGAAGGAATTCAGATATCTACTGCAATACAAGAAGCATCATAGACTAAGAGAAATTTTAGATAGGATTTTTCTCAAACTATTATTATTTTTTGTTTTATTTTTATTTTAGACCATATCAAACCCTACAAGAATTGGATCACTCACCTGAGACTCTGATAGCATACTTCCAATAATGTAATTTCTTTAAAAAGCTGTAACATCAACAGTTTCATATTTAATAGTTCTGTTTTTCTAAAGGAAAAAATATCATCTTACTGAATACTTAGATTCTCAATAGTCATTGTTGGGGAAGTGAATAAACACTATTATGCTGATTGTATACAGTTGATAATTTGATAATGGACTAAAAGCAAAGTCTATCATGGTTTGGGGAGTTTATGCCTGTTGCATCTGTCGAAGTGTAAAGTATAGGAGCCGCTTTCAAAAATGTATTGATTGAAACATTTTATGTCCAGTATTGATTTTTACATGAGTTTTCATATCTTTAATAAGGAGGGTATGAATCTAGAAATAGGTTTTAAGAGTTCATATTAAGTCCATGATTTATTCTATAAATATTGACTGAACCTTTCAAGATTTTGTGACATTGGACCTATTTTCATGTAAAGAAAAAAAATATTCTTTCTCAAATTAACTCCCTTTTAACCTACAGGGCCTTAAAAAAATTTTTTTTAATGGTGAAAGTTCTTTCCTAAATTACAGAGTCATGCTTTGGTGTAAATTAAATCCAGAGGCCGTTTGTGTATCCTCACAGATAGAATGAACTTTTCCATATACAAATCAGCATATGCAGAAATGATTATATTTTGTTACCATTTAAAATTTTAATTAAAGTTGAAATAAAAATGTATTTTATTTCTATTATTCCTTATTACAAATTGCCTAGGTTATTTCCTATGTTTACCATTTTTCCACCTATGTAGAAATTAGAATTGTTTCAGGTATGCAGGGCAAATTCATTGTTTAGATTCCCAAGATTAGACTGTGCTAAATTTTTAAAATATTTTCTTAATCTAAATATAATCTATTTGTAACAACATACAGCATTTGAAGAGCAGAGTTTTATGAGTGTTAACAAAGTGTACCTAGACATGTAAATGCCAATAAAACCGAACTGAAACATTTCGTTTGCTTCAGAAAGTTCTGGGGACACTTTTCAGTCTATTCTTTCCCCAAACTCTAGCTAGTCCTTAGCAACTACTCTTATTTATATTTTTATAATTTTATCCTTTCTAGATTGTCATAGATGTGGACATATAGAGTATGCGGTCTTAATGTAGGGATTTTTCTACTTTGGATAATGAGTTTAGGTTCATCCATGCTGTTGCATTTACCTCCAGCCATTGTTTATTATTGCTAAATTCTAAGTCTTTACCATATGCCATTTATTATTGCAGAGTACTGTGCTATGTTTTGTTTATCCATTTACCTCTTGATGGACATTCAGGTTCTTTACATGTTTCATATTATTAGTAATGCTGCTATAAATATTTGTGTACAATCTGTGGATTTATGTTTTAGTTCGTTATGCAAATGCATAAGAGTGGAACTGCTATAGACGCCTGATGGTAAATGTTTAACAGCCAGCTTTCTGGATGGTCTAGGAGAAAACTTTGATATGTAGTGTTTGATCACTGCCATAGTGTAAATATTTTCACTATGACTGATTGCACATTACAAACATTACACCATGAAGGCGGCGTCAAGAAGAGACATGCACAGAAAGCTCTCATGAGACCAGTGTGAGCAAGCCCTAGAACACGTATCATGGAACTGCTGGTTTAAAGAGTAACTGCATATTTAATTACATGAAACTGTCAAAGTTTTGGCTAAAGTACCTGTCCATTTTTATATTTTCACCAGTTATATAGAAGAATTTCACTAAAACTGGGTAATAATTTTTTTTTAAATTTTAGCCATTATAGTGTGTAGTGGTATCTCATTGTGATTTCAGTTTGTCTTTGCCTGATGACTAATGATGGTGAGCATCTTTTCATGTGACTGTTAACCATTTGTATATATTTTTTGGTTAACCATCCATTCATAATTTTGCTCATTTTTCATTTATGTAATTTGCATTTTATTATTGAGTTACAAGAATTCTTATGGAGCAGTTCTAAAACTTAATCTCCAGCACTAAGCCAAATCCAGTCAATACATAGCCTAAAGCACAGAATCTCAGCTGATCTGTCTTGATTGCTCTCCTAGGCTTCTGCAGATCTGAGTGAAATATAAATACTTGTTTTGTCATTGTGATACTTGAAGTTGTTTATATTATAGGCTATTTTTACAGCAACAAATTTCTAAAACAGGATTTGGCACTTAGAAATGAGGTATTTCAATAAACAAAAACATTAGCTTTGCTACTGAGTAGGAGGTAAAGGAAACTGGTAAAAGAAATTGAAAAATGGTTACTCATGCTTGGCTATTTAGGTAGTACATGCATTTGATAGTGGCAAAACATTAAAAATATTACCTGTGACAAACTGGAAGGAAGAAAAATGCATTTACTAAACTTGTGCTAATGGACAAGAAAGTTTTAAGGCAAAATACTGGGTGGGAGTTGAGTTTTATTACCTGATTGTGTAGAGTATTAGAAAAAATGAGTTCTGTCTACAAACATAATTAATGTGAAATAGAAAGTTTATTAGTTCCTGAAATTTCAGGGTTAAAAAAATGAAACACTTCTCACCAAATTAAACTTACCATGAAGACAGCTTTGGGATGAAGATGAAATCCAGTGTTTAACAGATACACATTACTATATATAAAATAAATAAACAATAAGGACCTACTATATACCACAGGGAACTATGGTCAATATCTTGTAATGTACTATAATGGGAAAGAATCTGAAATATATATATATATATACACACACATACATATATATACACACACACATATACACACACATAGCTGAATCACTTTTTTTGTACACCTGAAACTAACATTGTAAATCGATTACACTTCAATAAAAAATAAGAATTAAAAAAAAAAAAGAGAAAGCCTTAGAGGAAAAACCATGTTAAGGGAATGCTTTAACCTTATTGTTAAAACCTCTGAAAGAATTATTTTGCTACCTAGTCAATTCTTAAACTCTTCAAGAGATTCTAGAAAGAAAGCTGAGTCTATATACCCAAAATACCTGTAATTACATACAGCAGGTAGGGGGAGGGCAAGGAGAAAGAAAGAGTTTACAGAAGAAAACTCTTGTGTGGTTTTTGACACAGAACAAACTGAAATCAAATATACTGAAATACCACATAATAATGAGAAAGCTGAGTTGAAGACAATGTTACAGCTTAGAGTAAACGAGACTATAATTCTCTGAGATGTAAAAACCAAAAACCCTCTAGGCCTTGATAGAAGTAGCAGGTTAAGAAAGTTCTCAAGCCCTTTCTTCAAATAGGTGATTTCTCAGTATCACCTTCAAATGTGGTCCCAAATAATTTTGTGAATGCAAAATAATCTTGATATTTAAACAGAACAAAGATATAACAAAGAATAATATAACTCAACAACACAGATATAAATATCCTGTGGAAAATATTATCAAAATCAATCCCAGTGATAAATAAGTTATATTACATCAAGACTAATTTGGGCTTACTCTAAAAATGCAAACGTTGTTAGGCATAAAGAATTCAAAAAAAAGTATCTCAACAGATTAATGCAAAATAGGAAAAAATTATATGATCAAATTGGGAGCTTAAATAGTAGCATTTGAAATTTCAAACATACTTATGGTAAAAGTTTTGCAAACTAGTAATAATAAGAAAATTTTCTTAATTTGGCACAGAGTAACAACAGAAAACCTTAAGCTACAGTATATATAATAGCGAGATAATGAATGCTCAGATTGAAAATGAGACAGAAAAAATTTTTTTTGAGACAAATATTTTTATTTTGCATTTTACTGGAGATCCTAGTAAAGGATCTGATGACTAGGAGGGAAATAAAAGGAAACAACAACAAAAGAGACATTTTGGAAAGGAGGAAAAGCTCTTGTTATTTTCTGAGGAGATTTTGAGCAAAATAAATACAAAAGTATCTATACAATAATAAAATTCAGGATTAATTTAGCAAGGTTGGTGAATTAGTCATTAATTTATTTCCATATGTATATAAGAAAAATAAAATTGAAATAAAAATACCATACACAGTGATATTGAAAATACTGTAGTCCTCTGAATAAGTTTCGCAAAAATATGCAAGATATTTATACTTAAAATCTACAAAATATTATTGAGAAAAATTAGAGAACTAAATAAATGGAGGAATATGCCAATTTATCAATTAGAAGATTTAGTAATATGATGATGATTCTCTCTCTCCAAATTGATCTTCAGATACAACATAATTCTAATCCAGATCTCAGCATATTTTTGCATGGAAATTGACAAGCTAATTTAAAGTGAATATGGAAATGTGAAAGGCAAAAGATTGTCAAGGCAGTCTTCAGGAAGGACAACAAAATTGGAGGACTTACATTATCATATACCAAAACCTTTCATAAAGAAAATTACACTATAGTGATAAGGTATTGTAGAACTAGCAGTTTCATTTCTTGGTGTATGCCAAGAAGAAAGCAGGCTTATTATCAAAAAATATCATACATCAAATTACTAATGACAACACTATTAATAAGTGCTAAAAATATAAATTATCCACTATCTACTGACAATAGAATGGAAAACACATGTGGTGTATTCACAAAATGGAATCGTATGCAGCAGTGAAAAGGAATATGTTATAACTACATAAAACAATATGGATGAATCTCACAACATAATGTTCAGCAAAAGAAACATGACAGAAAATAATACTTATTTGGTGACTCTACTTTGATACACTTTACAGTCCATAATGATAGAATTGAGGATAGTGATTTCTTTTGGGAGATGTGGGGAGGTGGTAATATTTAGAAGGGGCACAACAAGTGACTAGAGTAGTCCACATTCTTGTTCTTACTCCCATTGGTTGCTACATAACTCTTTTTATCTTTTTTAAAAATTTGTATATTTGTATATTTATAAGATGTGCACTTTCTAGTGTCTAAAGAAGAATACAAAATAGCACATTTGAGAACAGATATAGGCAGAGATTTGTTGAGTAATGTTAATAGAAGTGTCTATCTTACCATAGAAAAGATCCAAAACTATTTGCTTCTGAGATGTCTAGAACTGCAGTTTAAATGAGATACTACCCATGGATTCATTATTTAGATAGGTGATGATTTTTTCCCATTGTATTCTACAAAGATATTTTCACCTAATGTTCACCATATGTATTTAATTTTGGTAAATGATTCTGTCATTTTGTAACTTAATAAGACTAAAGAATCCAATAATTAATAATTTAAGATAGGAATTGAGAATAGACAACACAGAATCAAATTAATTTTAGTGTCTTGCCATGAAAAAGTATATTGCCAAATTCACAAATAATTTATGTGCATAATTTTATTATACATGATAAATATATACCAAAATACCTACTAATAATCTATAAGATTACTGTAAATTAATAGTCAGTAAGCTTCTACATAATGCGATTATTGAAGGATTTTAATTGCTTGGTTTGGCAGAAGGTGAAGTTACATGTATTTCTCCAAAAAAGCACAGATATGTATGAGGACTTTCAAAGACTTCTGTCAGCTCTATCAATCTGTAATGTGATGCTTTGTTTTGGAAAATACTGGTGACAGATTATCCCCAACAAACTGCTATGCATAAATATAAGTGTTGACTGTTAAGTAGCAAAACTGATTATGTTTGTCACTTGTGTGTTCTTCTCAATGTCAGTTATTTCCTAAAAAATCACATTGTAGCATCTTAACCATATCACTACGTATTTGCTGCTGAAACAACAAATAATTTTAGTTTTTAAATATTAGATGGTTAATTGTCAAAAATGTATTTATACATATCTTTACATTACTGTGTATGTGTGTCAGAGTAAAATAATCTGTTAATTATAGATAGGAGGTCCAATTCTTGGTTATGTATAATTTAGTGAAAAATACCTAGTCTGAAATCTTTTCTATAAGCCACCGAATAGATAAATGTACATAAAACAGAAAAAGATTTAAAAATAGTGTTTTGATTATCTCTTGCTGTGTTATAAACTATTTCAGCGCTCAGTGGCTTAATACAACCATTTTATTTGTTTGCTCATCTTTATGTAAATTTCTCAGGGTTACCCTGGATATCTTGTCTCTCCTCCAGTTCAAAGTAGTAGGGCTGCCTCAAATGAAACTGGAAGATCTACCCACAAAATGAATTCACTCATGTGCTTGGCAAATAGCAAATTGGTTCTGGCTGATGGGTGAGACTTTACCTGGGGCTTGGTCTGAACCCCAATTCTTTTGCATAAGGACTGTCAATTTGGGTGAATAAGCTTTTCACAGCATAGTGTCCCCAGGGGAGATAATACTTATTACATGTTGGCTGTTTTCCCTCTGGAAGGAAAAGCCGAAGCTCCCAGATCTTCTTTCTTGAGACTTAATTTAGAAACTGATACAATGTTGTTTGTGCTGCTTCCTATGAATTAAATAAGTCACAGGGCCAAGCCATATTCAAGGTGACAGTTTATACCATTGTGTAAAGACCTGGAAGCATGTCTCCTTAGGGGTCAACAAACCTACAGTTTGCCGTAGTCTGAGACACAGCCCCTAGGGATTCATGTTTCACTGACCTTCTTTTCAGTATCTCCAAAGTACCAACCCATTACGGCATCAGTTCAAGGTTGAAGCCTGTGATTTCACCATCCAAATAAGGTCTGGATATACAAATGAAGCTCCTCAGGTACAGGTAGAGAGTGCTCTAATGACCAATAAACTTAAAAAAAGGTCAAACAGATGCCTTCCAGACACCCAAAACATAGTGCTGAGCCAGTGACAAAAACAAAAAAATAGGTAGTGCCATTCCACTCAACATGGCAGAGGTATACAGCAGTTACTGGTCTGTAAGAATTCTAAAACGCAGCCAATCACCAGCTTTTTGTTGTTATTTTGGGGGGGTGGGGGTTCGGTTTTTTGTTTGTTTGTTTTCTTAAATTTAGACCCAGTTATGTTGCCAGGTAATTGTTCTTCAGGGTCCCCAGCTCTAACATCGAAGTGATCCTTCATTTTCTGAAAGAAATGACCAATGTTTCCAGGTGAACAGCTTTTTTCACCTGTTTTTGTCTTTGTTTTTGCCTACAGAAGTGTTGGAGAAGATCTAGGTGATTTTAGGTTTGGCAATGCATTTATAAATACATGGGATGTATGATCCATGAGGGAAAAAAATTAGTAAATTAGACTTCATTAAAATTAAAAACTACTGCTCTGATGATAGACACTGTAATAAAATGGAAGACAAGCCACAAAATGGGAGAAAATATTTGGAAAACATGTACCTGATGAAGAACTTACAGCCAGAATATAAAAATAGCATTCAAAGCTCAATAAGAAAACAACCTTCTTTAAAAAATGGGTGACAGATTTTAATAGACTCCTCATCAAACAAGATATTCTGACAGTAAATAATCACATGAGAAGATGCTAAAATATCTAGTATTAGGGAATTACGAATTTAAATAATTGTGAGATACCACCATAACTCTAATAGAATGGGTAAAAGTAAAAAAAAACCAAAAACCAAAAAACTGACAATACCAATTTCTGGTGAGGATATGGAACGACCTGGTCACAATAATAAAGGAATGTTATGAACAACTTTATGCAAATAAAGTTAAAAACATAAACAAAATGGATCAATTCCTTAAACAAAATAGATGGATTATCTGACAGAAGATGAAATATAGCACTGGAAACAAAACCTTGTAAGAATTTACCTCATACTATATGCAGACATTAACTTGAAAAAGATCATTAGTTTAAAGGTACAATCTAAATTAATAAAACTTCTAGTAGGAAACAGGAAAAAATACGTCTAACCTTAGGGAAGGCAAAAATTTATTAGTAGAACTCAATAAACACAGAACACAAGTCCTCTCCTTCCAGATACGTGGTTGAGAAGGCCAAAGTAACGTGGGGCGGTCCTCCCTCATGTGAGGGAGGTGAATGTGGTCTCTCTCTCAAAATACCTTATTGTAGAAACGCAGTTCCTTTTGCATCTTAACTAAGCACGTATCACACAACTGTGGCCGCAACTTTTGGAGTTTGAGGTGCGACAGCAAAACTAGCAAGAATTTCTTTATCCTTCACAATTTCAGCGGTAGAAGATTTGTTCTTACCTTAGACCTTTTGAGCCGCAGACAGGATTTTTTTTTTTTTTTCTTTCCTTATTAAGTTGAGAACTTTCACTTTCACTTAAAGGAGGCACCTCAGGGCTTCTCTTTGGCATATCCGAATTGCCAGCATCGTTACTTTTGCACTTTGGGGCCATTATTGAGTAAAAGAAGAGTCACCTGAACACAAGCGCTGCGCTACCTCAGCGGACGATCCGATAACCAAGATAGCGGCTACGTGAGTAACGGGAGGGTCGAGCGAGACACCGCGAGATTTCACACGCTACTCAGAAGGGCGCGCAGTTTAAGACTTAGGAATTCTTTATTTCTGGATTTTTTCATTTAGTATTTTCGAACTGTGGTTGACCGTAAGTAACTGAAACCGCGGAAAACAAAACTGTGATAACGAAGGACTACTGGATATGCGATTTTTTTCCCCACTTATGCTGGAAAATTTTAGGATATCCTTTTGTGTTCAGGACTGTCACTGTCATGACTGGCTATGGATGTATTTTCACACGTTGTGATCGATTAAGTGGATCCTTTCAATCTACAAACGCATGTCCTTCAAATCTGGAAAACTTTTTTGAGTTTTTCTATAAATAATTCTTCCTCTCCATTTTATCTTACTCTCTCGAGTTCCCACGGGTATTTTTGAAATCTTAATTCTCTTTTACAACTCTTTTCTCTGTTGTTTTCCTTTTCCTCATTCTCTTTATTTTCTGAGCACTTTCTCAACCTTTCTTTTGAAGTTTTTTTTCATATTAATTTACAAAATGTGTTTTGTATTCTCTGATTGTCCTTTTCCCCCATAATTTATAGTTCCTGTTTAATAGATGCAGTATCTTTTTTAAATCTACCTGGGATAAAGTATAATAGCTTATTTTATTTTTTTCTCCCTGTGTAGTTTATGATCCCTCCAAGTTTTACTTTTATGCTGTTTTGGTCTCTGTCGTCAGTGTTAGAGAATTTCCTCAGATGTTTGGTAATCCTGGATTTGTGCTTATGTTTAAGATCACGGTACTCAAATGTTGTCTTAAATTCTCTGTGCACAATGGAGGGTGCATAAATGGTTGTGCAGAAAATCATATGTCTATTTGAACAGGCCAGTTTGTGAGGGGACTTCTAAAGTCAGTGGTGCTTGTTTTGGGTGGTTAAAGCCCTTATGGAAGAAACCACACCCTTCCTGCCTAGATAATATGTCAGACTACCGGGATGTTGTTAGCTTTGGTGGAATGGGGCTTGACCATTTACACACACTTTCACTTAATTTCATTCTTTTAGTGTTACAAGGCTGCCCTCAAAGTTTCATGTTGTCTCCTAGGAAATTGATTCTTTGATTTATCCTCCCCAGTTAATTACCAGTAATTTTTCTGCTATCCATTTTCCAATTTTTACAATTATAAATTCCTCCTCTATTTTTTTTTCCTTCTGGATTTATGCCTTTAAAGTGTTCCTTTATTTTTATTCATGTTGACATTGGGAGGAAATAAGTGTGAATATGCATATTTTTCCATTAACATCAAGTAGGGACTTGAATTTTCAAACCACAGATGAGGAAAGATATAAATAGTATAAGAAAATAAATGTGAAAAACAGGGTAGAGGAATGGAAAAAGATAGAAATAAATTAATTTTAGCAAAATAAGCTTATTTTGAAATCAAATTACAAGTATAAACTAACTTTCTTCTAAGCAGAGACTCTAATTCCTATACTTCAAGTGCTGAAGATGCTCCAGTGATTCAAGGTAGACAAAAAAAGAGGAAATTAGTCAAGATAAGATAAATTCTAACAAAAGATAAAATTGTTTTCACTATTTATGAATGTCATAAGAACTTTTTTGATGTAGATCTATTTCTCAAGGGTGGTTACCAAAAAGAAGTGCTGAAATATTCTGTAGCTACTAGAAGAATTTGCAAAAGTGTTAATAACATGCTTGCTTTTGAGTGTGTCTAAAGGAAATCAAAATGAAAATCTGCTCAAGCAAACTTGCTTTTAAAAACTCCACTAGATCATTAAAATAGTTTAATTTGGGACTTTGTAAAAAATTTGCTTACATGCCTATTTATAATATTGAAATATATATATATATATATAGGGTGTAATATAGCAGCAAGATATGGACCTTCCAGTACTCAATTTTGTACTTTCAAGAGAAAGCTCACCCTGCATATCACTCTTCACTAGCCATATTACTATAGAATAAGTAAACCAGTGTTCAATGGGTTTAGTTTTTTTTGGGAAGACTATATATTAATTTAGGCAAGTGAATTGTAACAATTTTAGTTCATTTTTCTCTACTGATGATATATAGTACTTCAGTTTTCACATTTTAATTAAAGTCAATAATGAGAACCTGATACTTAATTAAATTATCCCTATTTCCAATATAATTAAATTCTGTATTCTGTATAATTGTTTTCATTCTTCACTCCATAAAATAACTTTTTCCCTCAGACCAGTGAATACAGTGACTTTATAAAAGCAGAAATTATCTTACTTAGTTAAAATTCTCAAAATTATATATATGCTTATATATGTATATAAACATAACCCACCTAACCTAGTAATTGAATTCAGAAACATCTACCTTACCATTTCCATTTCAGTTTTCCACTTGGAGGAGTATATTTTCCTGATCCAATAAAGAAAGAAAATAATCTTTGATAGAATACCGTTCTTAAAGAGATATATGGAATGGAAAAGGTTTTTTTTCCCCTCCCATAGCCAATAATATATATATAAAAAAAAACTACCCACAGACATCTCTTAAGATTTCTCTCTTACTAATTATTCCAACTTTTCAGATGTCCTGTAGATACTCTTCTTCTTGGTACTTCTTGATATCTCCACATGTGAATTGCTGCTCATTTCTTTTAAACATTGTTTTAAGTAAGGATCGCTGAGTCAAGTCAAAAAAAATGGGGCTAAGTTTGTATAAGGGTACAGAAAATGCTATTCGTTGGAGGGCCTAAAAACTCTGGAAATGAATGTGTAAGATTGATTTTAGAAGAGTTAAACTAAGAAATAAGTAGTGTGGACTAGAGCATAAATTACAAAGTCATGGTAGAGTATAAGACCTTATGTAACTTTAAATTTCATGTGATTTGATTCACATACCTGAGTAAAGATTACATTATTGAGAAATTGAAAGGATTTGGTCAGGGAAAGAAGTATAAAAGAGGATGTGTCAGTGCTTCCAGCACTGTGCAGACAGAGGATGTGTGTGGGCCTTTGCAGCAAATAAGACTTTACACTGGGGACATTTGGTGGTTGTATCTTGGTGTCACTCTATGCTAAGATTACCCAGCTAAAGCCTTTTGTGCTGATTCTATGCTCACCACACTGTCAGTTGTAAGTAAAAGAAGTTAAAAAGAAGGGGGAAGCTGAATGTCTCAGATAACAGAAAATCTGAATTACAGTCTTCAGGAACAGCTGTATTCAGTTGGCTATACTTTAGTTGACTCCATTCAGGTAGCCTGTAACTATGTGGCAGCAAGAATACTAGCTTATATTCAGTCATTTAAACACTGAATGGAATGGCTGAGTTCATTTTATTTTCCATATTTCCATCAGAAATCCCAGGGTTTCATCTCATTGCCTATCTTTGAACTCTGTGGCTGAAGCTGGGGGCAGCAGGGGAAGAGTAAAATGGGCATGAATTCTAGGACAGTGCATTCTTCTTGAGATCAATGGCTTTATCTGTCTTATTCTATTACTATATTTCCAGCATCTTAAAACACTGCTTGTCACATTATAGGCACTCCATAAATATTATTATAAGAGATGAAAAATGTTAAAAATTATTGTCCAAGTCTAGGCCAAGGACTTAGAACTCGTCGAACTGGAGAATGAAATTGGTTACTTGTGTAATGGAGTAAGAAATGGTAGGGTGTTTTCAAGGATTCAAAAAAATTGGTATGAAAAGCAAAATGAGATCAGTCTTCACAGAAATGATATAACAAATGTCCACTAAAGGAAGCAAACCCCATAGAGATTGTCCTTTGCAGAGAGAATGGACTGATCATTAGAAAAGAGAACATGTCCATTGCTTATATTTTAAAAAAGACTTTCATGTATGTGCAAAAGTAGGCATTTTACTTTCTTGTTTAAATTATTATTTCTTGAGATTAGTTTATCCTGAACCAGTTCGCAAGAATTTGATCACCTGTGAATAGATTAATGATCAACTGTTTAGTATATATTTCATCTGTCACAGGTGAGACTCTGACGTTAGACTACGGTAAGCAAACCGGAGACTTGCAACAATGAGTAGGTAAAGACTGAAGTCACTAAGTCTGTTATAATTCAATATATATAGGAAAATAGGAGAGAGCTAAAGGAAATTACACTCAACATGAGTTACCAAGGATTGCAGTAAATTTTTTAAATGTTTTATTTATTCATGCCAAAGATAGAATTGTCTTTGTGACCAACTTCTCCCTTTGTTTTATATTTAAGTAGATTGGCTCTAGAAAGGAAGAAACAAGAAAACTAATTTTATAGTAATCATTTAAGTAAACATGTATTTATTTATATAATAAATATAGTAAATAAAATTGTGGAGTAGAAAAGTGATGAATTTTTAAAATTCTGCATCTGAGCTTCATGATATTCGTAAAGTTTAATCATTTTGTCAGTCTAACCACCAGCGTTGATAAGATTTGGACATGGGGCCTTTAGGGAATAATTAGGCTTAGATTAGGTTATGAGGGTGGTGCCCTGGTGATGAGATCTGGTGAACAGATAGGAGAACCCTCTTTTTCTGCAGATGCACACACACCAGGGAGTTTAGGTGGACACACAGTGAGATGGCTGCCATCTGCAGTCCAGAAATAAGGCTCTCACGAGAACCAGTTCTGTCAGCAGCTTGGCCTGGGGCGTCCTGGACTCCACTCCAGAACTGTGGTAAATAAATGTCTGTTGTTTAAGCTACCCGGTCCATGGTATTTTATTATAGCAGTCCAAGCTGACTAAGATGCTCACCAAAAGTATGCAAGAAGCATACAGCTCTGATTTGTTATGAGCATCCATTTGTGACCATAAGGGAAGCCAGTCTGATGATAAGATTAATAAATAAAAGTGGAAAATTGAAATAATTAGGAAAAAAAGACACAGAAATTCTGATTGAAACTGTCTGAAATTTGTACCAGTCAACAAATTCACATATTAAGACAGCCGAAATTTTCAGAAATCCATTTCAAACTATCCCTGCTGAGAAACTTTCATCACTCCATGGAAACTATCTCATTTATTTATTTACACCATTGTGTACTTATTCATATGTCCCAGAACCTGGGAACTTCTCGCATACAAACTTGTAGTTTGTACAAATTCCAGTCTGGGTCAGCTATTTACTTATATTTTTGTTTTGTTTATATTAACCAATCAACTCATAACTCCTATTAGCTATAGAAATCTTTCCTTCTGGTTCTATTTTTTTAAAGGTTCATGAAATTTTCTCCAGAGACACATTTCAAAATACATTTTTTGGTAGATTGTTTTCAAATATAGTTGAAAAAATTCTTCTGATGATCTTTTCCAACATGACTTTGCCACACTCCCACAAAGAAGTGGAGTCTGTATCAGCTCCCCGTGAATCTGGAACGGTCTTCTGACTCACTCTGACTAGTCGAATGTGGCAGAAGTGAAGTCACTTAGGATGACTTCTGTACTTTATCTCTTGGAATGGTGCTCTCAAGTTGTATGAGGAAACTGGGTAGCCTACTGGATCATGACAGGCCACATGGAGGAGAACCAACCCTCCCCATCTAACCAGTAACAATTGCCAGAAAAGTGAGTGAGGCAATCAGAAACCTCGTCCAACCCAGCTGACTTTCTGATAAATGCAGGCAAAATAGCAGAGGAGTCATCCAAGCAATCCTCAGAATCATGAGAAAATACAAATTATTGTTATCTTAAGCCAGTAATTTTAATGGTTTATTGTGCAGCTGCTGATTTCTGAAACAGAAATATTGAACACAAGTATCACACCACCCCAAAAGAAGCAATGACATTTCTGAACCTAATGGACTTACGTATGCATCTAGATATGAACATTTAGTTAAATGTTAATGCATAAAGAATTTTACATAAATAAAGTATTTTAAAACATTCTATTTTTATCTATATATTATATTTCATTTATTGTAAATTTAACTTGTAAAAACAAAAATGATAAATACCAGATAATTGGGTCTATTATATACTTTTTAAAATAAACTTCATAAATCACCTGTTTTACTAAAGCATAGTCTTATTATAGAGTGTACAGCTCAAGGACATGTTATAGCTATTTTTAATGATGTTAATTAATCTTTTGTTCTCAAGAGACCTTAAGATAAGCATAAACTCTATCTTCATTCTTTTCCTATCAAATGTAGTTGATGTTGGTTTAATTCATTAAATATACAAGTGGGCATCAGAAGGGATGAAACTCCTGAGTTATTAGGAAGTAGGGTTGTCTGAAATTGGAATGAAAGTTGTAAGACCAGATATAGCTGGGTAGGGCTCATGGCACACACAATGAACCAAAGTAGCTGGTAGATGTATTTTTATGTATTACTATGCTTTGGGTTCAGCTTTTTGCAGTTTTCTGTGTTCACCTCATGTTTCTCATGAAGAAGATTCCACATAAGCAAACATAAAATTCAGTCTATGCTTAAATTGTTGCCAGTACATCAATTGCAATGGAACATGTCCGTTATCAAAACACAGAAATTAAAGGTAAATTATGAATTTATCTGGTCAGCACCCTTCCTCATGCATAATCACCAGTTGCAGGGAACAGTGAAGCCCTTCGTGACAGCTGCTTTGCAGTTCCCATTTGTTTGTTCCAGGTATATGGTTAAAGAAAAGCAAATAAGACATCAGACATCATTAATATTTTATATATATATATATATATATATACACACACACACACACATACACACACACACACACATATATATATGTGTGTGCATGTTCTCTCTTTTTTTTTTTAATTTCAGGGTCATGGGCAAACACCTTTAAGACTTTAGCATTTTTATGTTTTCTCCCCATGCAATTATCTAGCTTAAGCAGCTGAAAGTTTGGTGCTTATCACTTACTCAAAGATTATGAATTCAATTCTCCAAAAGGAAATGTAAATTGTGTCAAATCTAGTATTTCCTCTATAGGTTAGATGGAGTTTCAAATAGACACTCCTATAGACTGAACGTTTGTGCTCCCCCTAAATCCAGGCAGCCATGTAGGGGATCTCCAGAAGCACAGCAGACATCATGTAAATGCAGTCTGGGAGCTCCAGGTGGATATGCAGGTAGAAGGGCACCTGCTGGTGGGGCTTCACCTTCCTCCTCCTGTTTGTGCTCCTGCAGGCTGTGCAGCAGCAGGACCTGGCCCAGACACTCCTGGGTCCAGCCCCTTGACCAGATGTCCAGCAGGGCATTGTGAGCATCCTTCAGTTCATCCTAAGTCTCACCTTAAATGGTCCCAGAGAAGCCTTCCCTCATCCTACAATCTTTTCCTATCAGGAACTTTTCCTTTATAAGCATATATCATACAAACATAATAGAGCAACGGTGTGTTCTCCCTTGTTCATCACTTTCTATCTGGCCCCTACACAAACAGTAACTATTTGCTGAGTTAATAGAATGGGGTCACTAATTATTGAACTACTAAAAAGGGACACCCAAGATGATTTCTCAGTGACATCAGTCATCATAGAAGTATGATGCATACCATGGTGGACTGAATTATGTCTCCCCAAGATGCATATATTGAAGCTCTAGCCTCCTCTGTGTGACTGTATTAGAGATAGGGCTGTAAGGAGGTGATTAAGGTTAAATGAGGTCACAAGGGAGCAGCTCTGACCTGACACAGTTAGCGTCCTTATAAGAAGAGACACCAGAGAGTCTGCTTTCTCTGCCTCTTCAGACACACACACACAGGAAAGGCCACGTGAACCAACAGCTAGAAGGTGGCCATCTGCAAGCCAGAAAGAGAGCTCCCACCAGAATCCAGCCATGCTGCACCCTGATCTCAGATATCTAGCCTTCGGAACGGTAAGGAAATAAATTTCTGTTGTTTAAGCTGTCCAGTCTGTAGTATTTTGTAATGACAGCCCACACTGACTAGAATGTTACCTTACGTCCATGCAAATCCTCTAGCCTCTAGCAGACAGTATTTTCAAGTTCACATTGGACGAGAGATTTGAAGAGATTTTTATTTTTGGGAAGTAAGATTAAGCCTCCTCACCTATCAGATGATTTATAAGAGGATCATAAAGGAAAAAACCCCACAAAATTCACAAAGTGCTATTGTAATGACTATAAATGAACATAAAGCTTAATGAGCTGCATTCAGCATACACAAGAATTAGGTAAAGCCATTAATTTAATGGGAAATGTTAGTTCATAACAACCTAGTTACCCTTCCTGCCAAAGATTAAAAGTAAAGTTGTTGTCTGTGTTTTTTCATGTTAGGGACAGAATAATATTGACTGTTAAAAACTTAGGTTTGTTAACTATTTGTCAGTATTTATCTTTAAAAAGGTAGCCAGGAAATATCAGTTGTAATATTTTGTCGTTTCAAGTTAAGATAACTTAAATATAAATGATATTTGATATAGGATTTTATTTTCCAGACTTAAAATGAGCCAACATGTTCAGTATTTAAATTCTAATGAATTAAGGCAGTTCTGATGAATGTTATTACTTTGCATTATTCCTCACTTCTTTAAGCATGCCCAGATGATGAAATGAAATTACAGGTAATGTTATGCATAGAAACATAGGAACACACCCTTAATAAAAGTAAACACTCTCTCAGTTTTTTGTTTTTTAAGGCATGTTTATAATAAAAGTTTGAGAAGCAAGAATATGTTACACTGTATGTGTACAGGTAGTTTATTATGGTAATATGTTCATCTTTAGCACATTAAATGATTTTAGCCTGCATCAAGCAATTTATTAATGCTGCATAAAATGATGTTACTAACCCATTACACCAAAACAAGATTTAGAGTGCTATATCCAGTAGTAATGTCTATTTGTTTTGAGTCTCCTGTCCTTGACTAATTGTTGGCCACATTGAAAAGTTAACTGACCTACAAAAGAGTTGTTCCTTTTTTTTTGAGGTGTGGGATAACATGTTATAGAGACACTGTCTTGCCATACTAACATGGTTGCTCTAATACGTTATTTTAATCAAACACAGATAAGAGTTCCACAATGTGAGAAGAACACATTCTAGCTTAAAAGAAAGGAAGAGAAAGAACAAAATGCACCTTGAAAGGATGTTCAGAGAGGGCAGTGTGTAACGCACCCTTGCTGTCTGTACTAGAGTTATGGCCAGCCATCGGCTGCCAGGGAACCGCCTCACTGCTATTACACCTACTTCTGCTATTGCCCAATTCAGTAGAAAATTCAGATCTAGTGAAGGTCCAGTAAACACAGAATAAACTTGAATAGACTTTGCATTACAGTACAATACAGTAGAAAAAAACTCTTCTTTAAAGTGATATGATAGTACAAGTAATTTTCACAACTTAGTTGTCATTCCCAACTAGAATGGTTCACTGATCAAACAATACAGTAATACAGGTTATCAACTCCATAAAGAGCATTTAAATCACTCCTCTCACCTACCCTCTCTCATTCCTTCAACTGTTTACTTTCTACCACTTCAAATAGATGAGTTAGACAGACGAGATAGAGGAAGAAGTAGAAATAGAGATACACATTTCTTTTTTCATTCAGTAATGCTCAGATGTCTCTCCCTTGCTATCAAGTGCCTCCCTTACACACCTCAGATTACATTTCAGTTTTTTATTATTGTCACATTTCCTTCACATATCTCTTCTTTCTTCTGTCCTCTGCCCAAGGTCCTTAGCAGACTCGTGAGGAAAACTAAATATGCCACACTGGGGTAAGGCTGCTTGCTACCTAAGGCTGCCTTCATGCCAACTTGGCTGACACCATCAAGGAAGGTGTTTAAAGCCACTGGATAAATCAGAATTTTGTATTTATAATCAGTTCCTTTTTAATTTTCTGATTTAGTTTTGTATCCATATTGATTCTTCTCTTTACTTCAGGAATTTTCCTCTATGCTTGTTATGACCTTTGCTGTCATCACGTTGCCTACTTGTATACTTGACCCATCCTTTACATCGGTGGCCCTCAAAATTTCAAATGTGTACATTTTCCCTGTGGCACATGTTAAACCGCTAATTCAACACACATTCTTAGCAATTCCTATCCTGTAATACCTGTATTTGCAGTCTGTTCTGACTAATGCCTAGCAATTTTTATTCAGTTAGTACAAGTTGGTCCTTTGAATTAGGAATAAAGAGGGATCTTCATAACATCATTTAATCCCGGGCAGCAGATGTGCTTAGGTGAACGACAGAAGAGACATTCATACACACTATCCCTTTTGTATCATTGACTCCAAATATATGTATACAATTATAGACACTTATAGCGTATTTTTTAATAGATAATGGATAAAGAGATGGATGGATAGAAACTGGAATCACATATCTGAGTGGATGATACAATATAAATCTAATCTGAAATAGATAATGGTTTCATAAGATAGAAAATACATTATAGTGAAAATGGGAGAATGCCACTTCTATATCACAGTATTCAAATAGACTTATAGCATATTACAACAATGAAAAATTATTGCATATTATTCAGATACCACGCATGAATGGCTGAATGAAATTGGTTGTGTAATGCAGCTGAGATATTAGAAAGTTGTAAAAGCTGTTATACACAGGGATAAAATATCTCCATCTGCTTTCCTACTTGGTAAATGAGCAGGACAAACTTCTATAAAATATTTCTTTTCGTATGAGATTTTAGTCTTATTTTTTTTTTTTGCATAGCTTCCATAATGCCTCAGACAATGTCCATTTAATTTGATGAATGTGTTTTTTGTTCAATACAAAATGGCTATAATAACCTAAAAGGCCTAACCCTCCTGATGTGCTCTGAATGTACAGAAGCTTCTGGAAAAAACTGGATGAGTCAGGTATAGTCTGTCTAATTGAAGCTGTCAAAATAACAGATTTGGAGGCTACTTGGGCTATTGGAATATTGTAATGGAATATGACAATTGAAAAGTATAGTGCATCCTCCAAAATAGATCTGCCCTTTTCTGAGACCTTACTGGGCGTTAAAATGGAAGCACTACAGTAACTGTAAAAAAGAAACAGTGAAATGTAGCTGTAAAATTAATTCAATAACAGATGGTCAAGAGAGAGATTATTGAACCCAGTATGAGAAATTGTGGTATCTATTATGATGTTTAGAATATAGCAGGTAGAGAGAAATGACATATTCCATTTTAAATTCCATAATTTATAAAAGAGTAATTTTCTTTGTCATTTAAAAGAAATAATGAGAAAAATTACAGTGTACCAGTGTGCTAAATGATAGTTCTAACAGGTACTCATTCAATTGCTTCTTCAACAAATATTTATTTAGCGCCCATTATGAGTTAGCCACTGAAGAAGGCACCAAGGATACAAAAATAACTAGGATACAGTTTCATTTCTTGAAGAACTCAATTAGGTGAGGAAGAACAGAAAAGTAAAAGGGCAAATATAGATATAAGATAAATACAGGTAGATGAGAGAGAGAGAGAAAGATGGGTAAATACATAGGTAACATACATTGTCAAAACTAGGCATTGAAAGAACTGTTACATTCACACAGAAGGAACAGGGCTCAGGAAGGCTTTTGCAATTGATATTTGAGCTAGATACTGAAGGACAGATAGGTACCACATGAGGACCGGCCATCTGAGACAAGCAAGTTCAAAGATAGTCCAACATGGCTAGCATGTAGAGTGCAAATGGCAATAAAATAATCCTTGGTTCATAGCCTGCATTTGACCTTAAAATTTTTACTTAGCTTTATTTGGCATACTCATGTCCTTCTCAGGAAAATGACAAGGATAAAAAAACACTTTAGTGTTTCTTCCAGTTCCAATTTTTCATGCTTTTATTAATTTCAAAATGTTTGCAGAATTTAAACATCTGTATATATTACCTTCAACATTCTTTTCCATGGCTTTAATTTTTCTCTTACTAACCAGAACTTGATGTTTTCCAGGTCCCGCTTTCAAAATACTTTAGTTTGGTGTGCCACTGGTAGTACTGTCCCCAAATCCTGACCTAATTGTATCCCCCTCTGCTTTAACATGCATGCCCTGTATGGCTCAGTCTCTCATATCATTGCTAAATTAACTAATTTCTGTCAACTAAATATAGCAATTATATTGGTGAAGGTTCTTGGCCAAGTGATTTGACAAGGAATTTCTGGAGTAAACAATTAATGTATTCAATTGTATATTTGCCAGTAATGGAATGAGCTCCAGTAGATAGATGGTAGAAAATATTTACAGTCGGAGTCTTTTCATGGATTCCTTCTTACATACTATGCATGTATCCATGTATCTGACTGAACTGAATAAGTTCTAGTGTGTGTAATATTAAGATGACACAGGAAAGGAAGATCTCCAGAAGTCAAATTACCAAATTTTAAAATGAAATATTTAAATTTTAGGAGCTTTGTGGCCCAAAGTAGGTTATTTCCCTTTCAGATCCTCAGTTTCTTCATCTACTGAAGTGGAAGTTCCAGAACAAACTGTAGATTTAATGTGAGATATACATGAGGAAATGCATTTGAAATGTATAATACTATACAACTGAGACATTTTAATATTTGGTAATAGATTACAACATGTATAAAGATTTACAAACATAAGGATATATTGGCAGAGAGGCAGTTGTATCTTGATTGGTCCAAGATACCTTCTTGGGAAAAGTGTGCTTTGAGTGATGAGCATTCTGTAACCTACTTGAGGGTATTAGAATTTTGCCAGGGGCTGGCCCAGGGATAGCCTAGGTGAGAAGAACTGAGTCAGGATGGATGCTGAGGACAGAAAAAACCCAGCCTCTACTGAGGAACAAGGGCCAAGGAGGAGGTGCAGGAGGTTGGGATGACACAGGGAGTTCAGACTGAGTATTTTGCAGTCTGTGTGGAATTGTCTAAGGTGATTATTTGAAGGGAAAATAGTGATGGGATTTTTTAGAGAATTGCATGAATTTATGACCATCTGCCAGGATGCAAACTGAGATTACTATTAATAATTTTATGAAAGTTAAATGTTGATACTCTACATTATATCACTTAATTTATTATTTTGTGGTGATACGTACTGTCAATTTTTTAAATTCTTATAAACATAGTATTTGGCTGTTGTGAGATACAGATAACTTAGTGATTTTAGAAGAAATAAACCAATTTTCACAAATTAAAAAAATCCCTTTGGGCATTAGAAAACAAAATAATAATTGTTCACTGTGCAAAAAAGTGCAGAAAGGACAATAGTTTTATTCAGAAGCCGCAGTAAATGTACTATGTAATATAAGATAAGGGTTTCTAGCCTGGCTCCATCTTAACAAGTAAAAAGGTGAATAAACTGAAAAATCAACAAGTATTCTTAGATTCATCAGAGAAAGGAAGTCACAGGGAAAGCCAGTGCCTCCCAAACTGGAGAGAGACAGATTAATGGATACACAAATAGTTTATCTAGTTTATATAAAGAGAGGTGTTTATTTTAACGAGCTTACTCATGAGTTTGTGAAGGCTTGGCAAATTCAAAATCTTCAGGGTAGGCAGGCACTGAAGACCCAGGGACCAGCTGCAGTTTGAGTTCAGATCCAGTCCGCTGGCAGAATTTCTTGTTGCTTGGGGAAGTCAGTCTTTTTCTATTAAGGTCATCAGCTGATTAGGTGAGGCCCACCCACATTGAATCACATATCCACATAGAGAGGATTTATCTGTTTAACTCAAAGTTTACTGATTTAGATGCCAATCTCATTTTTAAAAATTTCTCCGGAAACATATAGAATAATGTTTGACCAAATATCTGGATACTGTGTCCAAGCCAAATTGATGCATAAAATTAACCATCATGCATACAATGGGATATTATTAAACCAGTAAAGATTCATGCAGCAACATGGATGAAGCTTGAAAAGATTTCACTAAGTGAAAGAAGCTGGACAAAAAATCACATATATAATATGATTCCATTTATATGAAATATTCAGAATAGGTAAATCCAAAGGACAGAAAGCAGACTGGTGGTTGACAGGGCTGGGTGAAAGGGAAAATTGAGAGGTACTGCTTAGTGAGTATGTAATTTCTTTATGAAGTGATGAAAAAGTTTGAAATTAGATGGAAGCAATAATTGCACAATACTGTGAATTTATTAAATGCCATTGAGTTATGCACCTTAAAATGATTATTATATGAATTACACCTCAATTAAAAATACATAATTTACATGCAGAAAAAGTATAATATTAATGTTAAATATTTATATTTCTTTATTTTTTACTAACAGATTCAACCATATAAACAATACCCAAATCAATAAATAAAGTATTTCTTTCCTCCCAGAAAGTTCCCTTGGGCCACCTTTCAGTCACTATCACCACAAACAACTACTCTTACGAACTTTAAGACTGTAGGTTAGTTTTGTCTGTTTTGAAACATCCTGTAAATGGAATTATGCAATATGAACTCTTTTCTATCTGGCTCCTTTCAGTCAGCAGAAAGCTTTTAAAATTTATCTAGGTTGTTGCATTGACAAATGTTTGATATCTTTTGTATTGCTGGAAGATATTTTTTAGAATTTTTTTGATTATGCATTGTTTTGTTGATGAATATTTGGGTTTTTATTATTTGGCAGTTATTATTAAAGCTGTTTTAAACAATCTTGCATAAATTGGTGTGCACTTGTTTGTGTCTTTTAGGTAAATACCTAGGAATGAAAATTGGGTTATACAATAGGTACAATGTTTAACTTTATTAGAAATTGTCAAAAGATTTATGAAGAGGTTGTGCACATTACGCTCACATAAGCGATGTATGAGAATTCGGATGGCTCTACATCCTTATTCTTTTAATATAACTTGGAAGTTAATCATAGTTTCAATTTACATTTTCATCACAACTAATGCAGTTATCGTGAGTTTTATCATGAGTTTATTGGCCATGTGTGTATTTGTTCCTTGTATGAAATGTCTGTTCAGACTGTTTGCTCATGTTTTAAACAACTATGTTTGTATTTTGTTTTATTACAGATTTGTAGGTTTTCTTTATACATTTTGAATATAAGTTTATTTTCAGACATGTGGATTATAAATATAGTTTACCTTTTAATTTTATCAATGCTGTCTTTTTATGACTAGTAGTTTTTAATGTTAATGGTTATGGTTAATGCTTTTACTATTTCATAAGAAATAGTATTTTAAAGAAGCCTTATGATTTTAGCTTTTACATTTAGATCGAAATTGTATTTGCCATCATTATGTTCATGTGTTCGTATGTGTGTGTGTGTGTGTGTGTGAGAATGTGACTTGAAAAAAGAGATCAAATTTCCTTTCTAAAGTGTGGCTATCCAATTGTTCCAGCAGTATTTGTTGATAAGTCTTTCCTTCCCGCATAAAATTTTACTGGCACCCTTACCATACACACTGGCCTCTTTTTGAACTTCCTCTTGTGTTACACAGATCTGCATATCTATCTGTTTACCTATCTCATACTGCCATTTTTACAGTATCTTAAAAGAGAATCTTAAAATCAGTTTCTGTGATTCAAACTAGTATTCCAATTCTCCACTTACCTGGAAACCATAGAGCCCAGGAAAACACCCATCCACAGATTACGACATTTCATTTATCTATACCTGCATTTTTTCTCTGCCATATTTTTTGAGGGTTATGCTTGGATTGTTAACAGGAGCAATATATATTGAAATATATTAATGTATATTTATCTTTTCCATTTCTCTTAAATGATCATCTCTCTGAGCACCATCTGCTTATCTTCTTGAGGGGATGTGCTGCAGTTATTTTAATTGTTAAAATAGAAATTTAAAAAGAGAGAATGAGTCAAGTTTTAAATTTAATTACAAAAATATTTGAAGAGTCTCAAAAGTAAGGTTAAATGGGCAGAAGTTTTTTCTAAATGCTTTAGGGTACTTAGCATAGCATTAACCAGTATTGGAAATATAAAAGAATTATTTTGTGGTGAAGATTAGGAGTTTGGTTTTAAAACATGCCTGCAGGGAGGAGGGAATAGCTCAGTGGTAGAATGCATCCTTAGCATGCGCAAGGTCCTAGGTTCAGTCCCCAGTATCTCCGTTCAAAAAAAAAAAAGCCTGCAAATTGCTTGCTATTTGTCCATCAAATAGTGGAAATTAATTCTCTTCCACTTAAATAGTGGCCAGCTTTTGTGAACCTCTGCTAATAAACAGACTTAGCAGAAGAGAAACTGCTTGACTTTTGATGCTAGGTTGGGAAAGGCCTGATTCTTTCTCTTGGGATATTCATCTTGGCAATCCAACCACCATGTTGTGACGTCCCCAAAACACGTGGAGAGGCACATGTCCAATTACCCAGTAGCACTATCTTAGTTAACAGCATACAGCCAGCATCAGCCAGGAGATATGTGAATAAATCAGCCCTCACATCATTCCAGCATCCAGCTTCTAGCATCCGGTAATTCCCACCTAATGCTGAGTGAAACAAAAATAAACTGTACTGTCAAAGTCTTACACAAATTACAGATTTGTAGGTTAAAGAAAAAGTTTTTGCTCCATACACTAAATATTGCACTGGTTTGTCTAAAAGCAGTGCATGGCTGGAATAGATTTGGGTACCAGGACGGGTGCTGCCACAGTAAAACTTAATAACAGGTGAGAGTGGCTGAAGTCCAGGCAGTGGGAGAAGCTGGAAGGACACTGAGGACAGTGTTGCAGAGAGTCTAAGGAAACTCAAAGAGATGTTAGTGGAAGCTTGGTGGCACTTCAGGAGGATATTGGCAGGAGATGAAAGGAACATAAGAAAATTGTTATTGAAAGGTGGAAAGTTTAATGATGTTGTCACCTTTGTTAACATGAAAAATAGGAAAATGAACTTGATCTAATTAAGAATATTCGAGATAGAGTGTTAAAGTTGCCATCTGGCTTCTTCTGGTTGCTCATTTTAAAACATGAAAGAACAGAGATAAGATTTGAAAAACATTTTTTTAGCATAAATTAACCAGAACTTTCAGAGTTTGACAATAAAGCCATTTGTCATCCACATACTCTGCTGTTAGCAAATGATTCTGAAAAATTAAAAATGTTTTCTGAGCTCAAGTCAAATTCAGGGCATTGTCAGGAAAATATAGTCTAAAGAAGACTAAAGGCATGACTTTAAAACCCTCTGTTGCAACCACAGAAGTATGCAGTGTGGTACTTGAAACAGACGACAGTTCCTCTGAACATCTTAATGTCATGCTTCACTGATCTCTTTATTAAATAATAAAGACTCTAGAAGTCCTGAGGACTTTCTCCTTGCAACCTTACAGGAGGCCAAAGATAAAGAAGTCAAATGTGGAAGCCGTGGGACTGAGGTGGCTCTAACACCTTGGTGGCCTCAGTAAGCAAACCAAAACCTAAGCCAGAGGCAATGTGCTCAAATCCAAGAAAGTGAAAATCAAGAACAGGCTATCACAGCCAACTAGCCTTTCTCAAATAAAGCAACTGCTTAAGCCATAATCAATCAAATGGTTTCTTTGCTTTGCTTCTGTATCTGCTCTATAAAAATCTTTCCCCAACTCCTGTCCGTGGAGTGCTGTAACCACTTTCCCTTTAGCATTTCCCAATTCACATCCATGTTTGCTCAAACTCTTCAACATCTTAATATGCCTCAGTGTCCCTTTTATCAGTAGAGATGGACTTACCTCAGTGAGACTTGTGAGTGTGGCCTTTGTCTAGTGGAATGAATACTGTTAATATTTATAGAAAACCTGCAGAATTTTTAAGAGAATATATTGGCAGAAGCATTGCCAGCTTGGACCAAGAGGAACAGAAGCAGAACAAAATAGTCTGTTGGACCTTTGAACTAGTATGGGCAAGGTGCAAGCTGTGAAAACTGTTCAGCTGCTAATACTAACCATTTCTAATGGGAAATAAACAAGAATTCAGATAGAACCAAGAACCGCAAAGGTGGACCCAGTGGTCAACCAGAATCATTCCCAGGCCATAGGACTGAGCCCGAATCAACAAGTTGGCAGCCTGGTCTTGGCTTAATTTCAAATCTGCTATTACATATGTGATATGTGTGTGCCTCACTTCCCTCTTTTTTGGATGAGAAGGTCTGTAGCAGTTATCCTAGGCCAGTATCACCATCGTGTGTTATTTGTGTTGGGTCAGGGAGGAGTGGATAATTTGTCTTTATAGTTCACAGGCCTTCAGATACAGGCGAATTGTCCCAGAATTGCTGTAGTGGAAGAACCCTACCTGAAAAGACTCATCCACAACTGAACCTAATTTAAATATAGAAATAGTGAACTTAACGCTGGATGTGATTCCACAGTAAATGAGACTTTATTTATTTAGGGTCATGGGAGAGGGAAGTGTATTTTACATGTAGGAAGAATGTGTAAATATATCATGGATTATGGTCATTTTAAAACATGTTTGCAAACTCTTTGGCACTTCTTTCCAGGAAAAAGTGGGTTGTGACTTCCTCCCTTTTAAATATGATCTGGTCTTAATGACTTGCTTCTAATTAATCAATGTCATGGAAATGATGGTTTATGAATTTCGAAGCTGGCTTCTAACAGGCAAAGCCACTTCTACTTTATCCTCTCTTAGAATATTTAAACTTTGTACCCAGCCATGAAGTTTTAAAGAAGCCATGGCAATGTGCAGACATCAGGAAGTGTTTTGACTGGCATCTCCCCCATTTAAGTTTCTGGGCAACAGTCAGAACTAGTCACTAGTCATGTGATTCACTTCATATACCTGAGTGCCATTTTGGAGAAACAGTGAGAGAATGGAACTTGAAAAACTGACTATGTATCCAGTCATTCAAAAGAATTATTTTTAGTGAAAGAAGAGTATTTCAATCAAAAGATTGTTTTAAATGTAAAGGCACACTTCCCCACTGCAGAGCTCTGTGATGGCTTATGAAAGAGGTCAGCTCAGTTCTGGAGAAAAGAAAATATTACTTTTCTACATGTATCTGAGTTTATTTCAGTAGAGCTTCATTCCAACTGCAGTTTTTGTATCCTTATTTTGAATCTTCAGTGAAGATTCACAAACATATTTTGCAAAAGTATGCCTATACCTTATGCTATTCAAGATTATATGGTTCATTAAACCAAATTGTGTTAGAATTATGCAACATAAAGATTAAAGATATAGCTTTAGTTAAATATATGTGCTCTATATTACATAAATAAGGAATCAAAGGCTAAGGATGTTTATTGATCTGAGGAGTATAAACAGAATATTTAGAACAGTATATTAGCATAGAAATAAAGAATTGCTGTCTTTTCTAACAAAGTGAGGGAACTATCCAGAAGGATACAGCAGTCTGTAACATGTAGTAATAAACGTAATGGAAAAGCATTTTGTAAACTACTCAGTAGTTTTTAAGCTCTTTGATGGAATTAAAAAAAAGAAGAAAAAGAAATAGGTCTACTTCTTATATATGTTAACAACACTAGATAGTTTTCTGGTCAGTTGGAAATATGAAGATTGCCATGTAAACAGTGTCCACTTTTTAATATCAGTGTTTCTCCCTGTCTCTTCTGCTTTTTACCTAATTTGTGCACTCTCATTTTTTAGTTCCACTGCTGTTTTAAGCTTTGTTGGAAATGGGGCCAAATATAAGGGTAACCAGAATAACCTGTGTACATACAATCTCAAAGTACACTTAAGAACAGGTAAACTCCTAACGCCTTTCATTTTCTATTTTTGCGGTTATTGGTTGTTAATAAAAGGATGACTGATTTCAGGGATCTCTAAACAGTTGTACATTATTGTTTGGAGAAAACAGTAAATGTATAAGGAAGAAGGAAACTTGGCTTTAAAAAAGGACATTCGGATTTCAGATTATAAGGAAAGTGAAAGGATTATTGTGAAGTATAAAAATTCAGTCAGCCCCTAAATCTCTAGGTGTCCCCTCCCCTTGAATCCATCTCCGTGTGTTTGAGACAGCTCAGAAGTACCCACTCTTCTCACTTCCCTGTGTATGCAGAACTGGGGGGATGCTATTAGGATGAGTTTATTTAGCATTATGTAGTTCTTAGGATGCACTGTTTCATATTCTCTAGATTCAGACTCTGTAAAGACGAAAAGAACAATCAACAAAACTGCTGAACTTAAAAGAAAAAGAAAGCTAATTAGCACACAGTTGTAAATGGGTTTATTTGCTTCAGGACCCTTGATTTCTTCCTGTTGTTCCCTGGCTTCTCTGCACTGATTTCTACATCCATCATATTTCACTTCTCTGAAATCAGCTTATGCACTTAATGGTCCAGACTGGGCAATCAGTGTTGATTGAAATCAACTGTACATTGATGCAAGAGGTCCACTGCTGCTCCAAAAACCAGCTGTGTAAATCTAAAAGAATGATAACTATCAGCTCTTCCTTTAAATATGGATTTCTACATTTCCTTAAGCACGCTGCTGTTGTAATGACCCAGTAGGCGCTTGTATCTAGGAAAGAAGTCTTTGGGTAAACACCGAAGCTTATATCTTCAAGTCCCAACACTCGGACATGATGTTTGGTAGAAGAATTTATCACTGGCTTGTTAGCCTCTCAGAAATCGTCTGGTTTCTTGGATGCAAAGACAGGGTGCATGCCACTGTGGTACTTACTGAGAATATGCTGCTCCTAAGGTAAATTCAATAGAAACAATGCATTTTGTCTTGCTATGGAAGAACACTGTTCTCAAAATCTTCCAACCAGGTATACTTCTGATTTCAACTTGATGGTTTTACAGAACGAAGGTTGACAGCAGAGAGACAAGATTGTTTCATTTCTCTCACAGTAGGGTATCTATGTTTGTTTGGCTTTCAGAGCTGAAACTAGGGAAGCTGCAGTATAACTTTATCCTTATGTTGCCCTGAGGTGAGTATAAATCATCATCTCTTTCCATGAGACGGCTTCATTGGCTCTGCATGGTTTTTCTTCCTCTTCTACCTTTAGCCTACGTGAGATTCCTCACTTCTTGTTACAAAAAAAGTTATAAAAATACTTAAAAAATAAAAAATAAACTGATTTTTCTCTATAGTTTTAGCTTAACTTCATTAAGACATTGCTTTTTATTTATGTGGCATATTTTAAAATAGATTTTGTGTTTCAGAGCAGTATTAAGTTTACAGCAAAATTGAGCAGAAGGTACAGAGATTTCTCTTAATACTCCTTGCCCCTACATAAGCGCAGGCTCTCCCACCATCAAAAATCCCCCACCTGAGTGGTACATTTATTACAACTGATCAACCTACATTGACACATTGCTATCACCCAAAATCCATATTTCACTTTAGAGTTCTCTGTTGGTGTTGTACATTCTGCGGCTTTTGACAAATGTATAATGACGTGTATCCACCATTATAGTGTCATACAGAACAGTTCCACTGCATAAAAGTGGTCTATGCTCCACTTATTTCCCTTCCTCCCTAAATAACATTTGTCAAACACTAATCTTTTTACTGTCTTAATAGTTTTGCCTGCTCCAGGATGTTGGAATCATACAGAAGCCTTTTCAGGATGTCTTCTTTCACTTAGAAGTATGCATTTAAGGTTCATGCATGTCCTTTCCATTATGCTGTTGCTGTCACAAATTACATCTTCCTACATTACTTTCAGAGTATCAGAGATGTTGGTTTATGTATTTGTCTTTTAAATTGTGTAGAAAATAAAGAGTTACAAACCAAAACTAAAATAATGCCAGGCTTCATATTTACTATGTAGTTACGTTTACCAGAGTTCTTTATTTCTTCATCGGTTTCAAGTTACTGTCTATTATCCTTTCATTTTGGCCTGCAGGACTCCATTTTTGTAGGGCAGGCCTACTTGTAAAAAACTCCTTTAGTTTTCTTTTTTTTTTTTTTTTAATCTCGAGGTGTCTTAAGTTATCCTTCATTTTTGAAGGATAGATTGGCCCCATACAAAACTCTGACAGGTTCCCTTCCTTTTCTTTCAAAGTTTTAAAAATGCCATCCCACTCCCATCTAGCCTCCCTGGCTTCTGATGATAAATCTGCTGTGAATCTTATTGAAGATTTCTTGTATCTGGTGAGTCATTGTTCTTATGCAGCCTTCAAGATTCTCTTTTTTGTCCTTGACATTCAGCAGATTATAATGTGCTTCTATGTGGGCTTCTTTGTATTCATCTTTTTTAGAGTTCTTTAGCTTCCTGAAAGAGTAGATACATATCTTTGATCATATTTGGGATATTTTCAGTCATTATTTCTTTATATATTCCTTCTGGCCATCGTTTCTCTCCTCTTCTTTCAGGATTCTGATTCTATTGATTCACTGGTGGTTTCTCACAAGCCTAAGACTGTATTCATTATTTTCACTTTTTCTATTTCTAAAACTAGATAATTTCAAGTTTCTGATTCTTTCTTCTGTATGCTCAGATCTACTATGTCAGTCATCTAGGAATGTTTTCATTTCAGTTATCAAACATTTCAGCCACAGAACTTCTCTTTGGGTTTCTTTTATAATTTCTCTCTATTTTTTTATGTGTATTTTCTCCTGGTTGCCTATATGTCCTTGTCTAGGGTCTTCTTAGTTCTTTGAATATATTTAAACCAGTTGATTTAACATCTTTACCTAGTTATTCCAACTTCTTCAGGACCAGTTTTTGTTACTTTCTTCTGTGAAAAGACCATACATTCTTCATTTTTTTACAAAATTCATATTTTTGTAAACTTGACATTTAAATATTGTACTTTGATGACTCTAGAAATCATATTCTCCTCTTTTCAGTATTTGGTGGTTGTTATAGGCTGTGGCTGTTTCTTTGTTAAGTAACTTTCAGAAAGTATTTTTGTAAAGTCTGTATTCCTTGTCATGTGTAGTCTCTGAATTATCTGTCTCTTTGGATCATGTTCAGCTCACGTTCTCACAGATAATGCCTTGGACTCCAAGAGCCGAGAGACAGAACACCCGTACACAAAAGAAGTTTGACAGAGATTTTCCTAAATACATGTAGCAAAAAAAAAAAAATTTAAGGAAAGATAAGAATATACTTTCTCTGTCTTTGTAGATTGGCTCTGTATTGGGACACTCCAGTAATTAGCCAACCCCTTTAAAATTCAGCCTTAGTCTTTCCTTTTCTGCTTGCTCTGACTCTAGACATCAACCATAGGTGATTGCTTAGGGTCTTCTCAGGACTTTCCTACACAAACATTCTGTTTTCTTCGCAATAATTAAATTGCCTGTGGTAACATGATTAGTATTTTAATTGCTAAAGATCCTGAACTCTGCTTTTCTCTATATTAAGATTTATATTGAACAACCTAAGTATGTTTTTTAATTAGTCAATGCTAAATGCCACCAAATATTAGTTAACTTCCTTTCTATAATTTTATAGCTGTAATTCGTGACTTCTTTTGTGTCAATTATTAAACAAATATATTAATCCAGAAGAGTCTTTGGATTCTTAGAAGAATTCCTAATACCTCTGTATACAGAACTTGGGACTCCAAAAGTATTAATTACACAACACTTTTAAATTATACAGATTTACTAATGTTGGGGAAATGACTATATCTTGGTTCATATGTAGAGAGTTTATTCAAGGATAGATGCCATTTTAGTTATACAGTAGTCAATGTAATAAATAAATACCATGTTGACAAAGGATATTTAATACCATGTTTTTAAAGAGACTGATGGTCTCTTATTCTCACCAAAACAAATTCAATGTACCTTTATATTTTTAATCCAGTTGTTCACAGTTTGAAGTTTATTTACATGGCTAATATCATATATTAGAAATATTTTTAAAAATATTTTCCTGAATATATATAAATTTTTACAAATACATGTAAAAATAGAAATGGATGTACAAAGAAATGCAAGTATATTAAATACACACCCTATTCAAGTACAATGCTCATCAAGCTAGAAACAATTCAAATATCTCAGTCGCTTTTCTTTACAGTTGTCTTACTAATTTAAAATTACATGAATCAACAAAATACTATAATCATAAAAGCAAAAAAGTTAAATAAGTTGCCTGATAATAAGTTAAACCTGATGAGTGTGAAAAAGCAGACATATTCATAATAGAGAGTGTTTACATTGTGACATATAAAAACAGGATTCAGAATAAGCCAATTGGTCTCTATTCATGTTTGGAACTGAGGTTTATAAATTCAAGTATGGTGGTAGTGGCGAATGTTTGCTAAAATCACCAAGAAACAGGAAAAGATAGTGTGCAGCAAGAATGTGTAGAAAGAAAAAAGCCAGAAAGCAGAGAGAAAGTACGTTTAATGTTTCTGATTACCCTCCATCTAGATTCAGTCTGAAGAATGGTTCATCTCTGTCTTTGTCTTCCGGAAGATACCTCTCTGTTCATTTAACAACTGCCATGGTTTTAGTTTAAATCAGCTTCAGTATGTTTCTCTAATATGTAACCGAGAGAGTCTTAATAAGGTAGTATACTTTTCAAATTATAAATTGTGACTGGCTCGGGAAACTCCTGCTTATCTATGTGCTCTGTGATATGACCCCCATGTTTCTAGGGCAGTCTCTTCTTTCAGCAAGATTCAGCTCCTCTGAATGATCAACAGTGAGAAAGCCTCAAATTTATTTCAGAAACTAAAAAAAGGTTATGATCTAAAATAAAATAATAGCAGGACAGCATGTATTTTGAGTAGCTATAGAATTGCTGATGCAGGTTCAAAGGCTATTTAGTTTTTGCCATCCAATTCAGTAATAAAATGATGAGCCAAGGGAAAAGAAAGGCTATGGAAATACACTCTGAGTACATATTTGCTATTCCTCTTTTAGTGACTTTTATCTCATTAGTAAATCAAGAAGAGTGCTGTATTAGCTGAGCGTCTAAAGGGTACATTCCTGTATATAATGTTTCAATTGCATATCCTCTTGAGTTTTCTATGTCATCCCATAGGGCTGCAAGATGACCAAGTAGCTGGCAGGGAATTTCATACTACTATTATTGATCACGATACGAAAAGAAAGCAGTAAAGACATCAGCAGTACATGGCACCAGATGACATCTTTATAGCATGGCTAATAAAGATGATTTGAAATGGCCCATTGACTTTCTCTATGCCCAGAACCTGGAGTAAATATATAATTTAATCTTGCTCTATGAGTTGAAGACATCTTCTTTTTTTGAGAATTATGACATTATTCATGTTGCTAAAGATAAGGCCTGCCCCAGCTTTCACTTTTAAAGCTCAATTATTAAATTTGGCTTCAGGGTGAAATGTGGGTGAGGTAAATGGGAGTGATTGAGAGATGGGAGATGAAAGTTTGAATCTCTGGTTACAGAAGTGAAAGAAATCAAAATGTGCAGTCAGAGCAGTATGATAGTGCCGCTTAGCACATGTGAGCTTCAAATTGTAACCTCCACTGTTTATCCCCAATTTATTTTGTGAAACTCTTTTACTTCATGTTAGCAGTCACTAGAAAAGAGCAACTTTTTTTATTTCCTTGATGAGTTGGTTTTTCTTTAAAGAGGGATACTCAGTTTTGTCCATCAGCTCTTTATTTAATACCTGTCCAACATAGATTTTTCTTGGTGACAGGAAACTATAAAAGTTCAGCCGATATAAAAAAGATACTGGTCCACTATATGGAAATACACTTTTGTCTATTCTATTCTTGTAAAGGCATCATGAAAAAAGAGTGTCTTACAGAAAGTCATACTCAATGCTTAAAAGGGAATTTAAAGAAATAGAAGCATCACAGGTAGAGGAGTCCTCTGAAATTAACAAAATAAAAATTTACATATATATATATATATATAAATATATATGTTTTCTATAAAAGTAATTAAGCATACTTTAATACTACCAAGCTTTACTTTTTGATCAGGTGATCTACCTGGAATCAACCTAAAGCCTAATGATAAATAAATTCTATATGAATACAATAGACATTTGTCACAGAAAAGCACTCTAGGTTACTTCAAGAGAGCAGTTTATTGAGATAAGATGATAGAGGTGATGGACGTATCAGGGCAAAATATTTTCGTTTTAGTTTGTTTGGCTTTGGTTGAGGGACTCAGTGATAGATGATATCCCTGATTTGGTTACTGAGCCGGACAAGCCCACTTCTCCCATTTCTCTCTTACTGTCACGCGACTGCCACCCTTAATGGCACCTTTGACTTGAGATATGTGGATCTTTTCCTCATACCAAGCAATTCTGAGATACCAGCTGGCTGTCTTAGAATTTAACTCAATCCTGACACTTGTCTACTTGGAGAGAGCATCAGACCCTGCAGGTTAATGGCTCAGTGCCACGAAACTGCCCTCCACTTCAGATGTCAACTACAAGTAGCAGGTCCCCAGATTGCCCATAACTTTGGTCTGACTTTGCTACAAATCAGAGGTTCCCATGACCTCCTACCCCTTAGATTGGGTTATCTAGAACAGGTCGCAGAAATTTCAGGGAACAACTATGTTTACCAGTTTATTAAAGGATATGACAAAACATGCAAATGAACAGCAAGATGAAGAGATACATAGGGCGAGATCTGGGAGTGTCCTGAGCCCAGTAGCTTCTGTCTCTGAAGAGCTGGGCTGCATCACTGTCCCAATAGGTAGATGTGTTCAGCAACCTGGAGCTCTCTGAATCGCATACTTTGGGGATTTTTATGGGGGATTTCTTTGTAATCACAAGATTTTGTATTTATACCATACCTTGTACCTTATATCTTGCACATCAAATAGTAATTGGTTCATGAATACATAAAATTATTTCCTTCTTGCTCTGCATGAATTTTTGGCTGAATTGATGACTCCTGAAATCCTTTCCCTCTAAGTTTATAAGATATCATAGCTTCACAGGAGAGCATTTGTAGGTTTTGATAAATGTTATTTATTCTAATTTTCTAGAGAAGTATTTAACCTTGAAATTAGACTAAATTGTACACAAGTAAATCACAAAATTTAGATTTGTTGTCTTGTCATATTGGATGGATAATTTGGGGATCACCTTGTAAGTTTACAGATACTCCTTCTCTGGAATAAGGCATTTTAGGTCACATTAATCAGATTCTGGCTCCTTAATATTAACACAATCCATCTCCTTCATATGACTTCTTTTAACAGTAGTTCCATGACCTGATAAATATACTATATCAATTTTGAAATGTTTCATGCCAAAAACCCTCCAAAAACATATCTCACATGGTAACCCATAGTTACTGAGTGGAAAATTAACCTTTAATAAACATTCTTTAATGGCAAGAAAAGAATGGAAGAGAAAAGATAGGAAGAAAGGAAAGATTGAATGAAGGCTTGATTGGAGAAAAGAAGGAAGCAAAGGAGCGTTAAAGAAAAAAATTATTCGTGACACTTGTTAGAGGCAGACTTTATTCAGAGGACTATCAGTTTAGGTTTAGGGACCATCATAAATGAGGCTTTCCAGGAGGGAAGAGAGATTGGGCTCAACTCTGAACAAAACAAGAAAAAGTGGGAATTTACAACTAAGGAGCTGGGAGTGAGGATAGAAAATTACTTAAGAAGAAACATCAGAGGTGAGGGGATGAGGGGACAGGGATTCTGGCAAAAGAGATCCAACAGGGCTCTTGCTGAAAGCAGGCCAGGATGATCAGCTGTCACCTGGTGGGTGGTGGAGGATGAGGAATCTGGTCAGATATCAAGGATGATCAGATATCCAGGGTGTAGGGGATTCTGGCTAAACCCAAATAGCAGGATTTCTATTAAAACTGGACAATAGAGAGGTGAACAAAGGAGTCTAAAATTTGAAACTTCATTGCAAAAGAGCTCAGAAGTGCCTGATTAGAATTTGGTTAAGGAGAGAATCTTTGTCACAGAAAAAAAGGAAGGAATACAGATATAATTATGAAGCTTCTTTACAAATGGCATCCATGAGGTGTATAATCTTCCCAGATGATTCTGGAAAAGAAAAAAAAGTCCAAATTAAGCAATTTTAAATTTGAGGGTATTTGTAGCACCATGATTTTGTGATTTTTGTTTTGCTAGCAAAAATTCCCAATGAACTTGCACCTGCAAAGTTGCATACTACAGAACATATTCAGCATGTCATTCTGTGTGCATGGAAGATCAGGTTACACATTTAAGTAATTTTAAGGATTAAAGATAATTATTATTAATTTATTGTTAATATTATAAGTGTCTTGAAAGGCATAAAAATATGATTTGAATTCTGGTAGCTGGAGAAGTACTATATGCGTGTTGCTTTTTGGATAAAATTTCTATCAGTTATTTCTGTCAGCACATTTGCTTTCCAAAATTGGAAAAGAAATCATAAATTAAGGTTTCTTATTGATGTTTTATTTACCACCAGGATATAGCTATTTTTCTTAATATAAAGCCTTTATCTCTAGTAGGAACTGCACTAAAGACATCCCATGATCCTGGGATCTATCTTGTATAATAGCTCAGACATGTTGGGAGCAGGGAGCTATTATATTCTTGATTCTTTGCCAAGTTTCCTGAAAGTATGAGCATGTAGAAGACCTGGCCTCAGAATTAAAAGTGGATTATACCCCCTGTTGTTAGCATTTTTATTTAACTCACCCCGTTAACCAGTCACTTATCAGGAGAATAGCACCAAACTCACTGTAGACATTATAAAGCTTTGCTTTTCCCAAGGCCTGTGAAAATGGCCTACCTGGTGTGAATATTTATGGAATATTACAATATCCCTCTGGATTCTGATTCTATTTTTTCCTGATTCTTCAGTAGTTAATATAATTTTTTGCATAGTGGAGAAAGATTAATAACATGTGTTGAATATTTTAAAGACAGTAGTATCCAGTATATTTTTGCGTATATATATTTCCTTTCCTGCACTTGGTTTCAAGTGTTCTTCCTTTCAAAGGCACTGGAATTGGTATTTCTATCTGTGAAATACATGATAATCATATGGCACTGTGTTATTTCATCCATTGATCCCTAGTAGAAGTGCTGTCAAAACTTAGCAGAAAACAGTGAAAACTCTGCCTTTGCTGGGGCACAGATGGAAATGAATTTTTATTATAAGGAAACAGGAAGACAAACTTTGCTTTTGGATTTGTATAACTATATATAATATGTGGAATTAGTAAGGAGTTTGCCTTTAGTATAAATCATAGTATGCTGAGTCACTGCCAGATAAGAAAGTGGGAGATTTTTGTTGCTAAGTCTGACTTTGGTAAAATCTAATGATACAATCAAACAAAATTATGCTCCCATAGACAGAGATTTCTGTCGCCTTCTGGTCTAATGCATTTTTGTAAGGTTTCAGAGACTTTTTTTAACCAGATTTCAGGCTGGTGAAAAAGTAACTGTTAAGGAGGAGACTGTGTGAGGACCATATTGTCTGTCCTGGTTCGACTTTGTGCTCACTTATCCTCTCCTGAAATTGCTTAAATATTACACACACACACACACACACACACACGTGCACACAAGTAAGCTAACGATGACAGAAAATCTTTGTGGGTGTAATGCACATGGGTAGGTATAACGAGTTGAATTATGTCCCCCTCCCAACCTTCAGTACCTTAAAATGTGTCCTTATTTAAAGATAAGATCTTTACAGAGATCATTAGGGTGGGCCTCTTTTGGGTTCCTGGACCCAGTTCCAACACTGAGGGGCTTCCCTCCACCTACAAGCAGTTCTTTGGACACCAGCAGGTTGTCGTCCTACAGTTCAACTCCTTTCTGACACTATCTCCTTAACCAGCAGGATCTGACTGTATCTCCAGGACTTCTAACCAACTGTCTACAACTCAGAGGTTCCCAGGATTCCCTCCTTCTTTGGGTTTGATTAATTTGCTAGAGCAGCTCACAAAACTTGAGAAACATTTTACTTACTGGATCACAGGTTTATTATAGAAGGATATAACTTAGGGACAGCCAGATGGAAGAGATGCACAGGGTGAGGTGGAGGGGGAGGGAGAGGGCCTTCCATGTCCTCTCCTGGACACGAGCACGACACTCTCCCCAAGTCTCCACGTGTTCACCAACCCAGAAGTCATTCTAAACAGGGCAAAGGTTACTTATCTCCAACTATGGAAAAACTTACCCATGTGTCCAGATCTCTGGTTTTTTCATGAGAAACCAGAAACCTAGATTTTTATTCAAAACCTCCAAATTAATGCTTTTTTAAGTTACAAAATCTGAAGAAAACATACCTGTGACCTTGTTTGGAATAGTGGCTGCTAGTTTGCCACTTTATGTACCTATGCTTGAGATTCTTCTTCCCAACCCCCCACAAATTCATGATTTTACCACCATGTACTTCTGAAGTTTGTGAAATTAGTAATATAGGCATAAACTTACTGAGAGTATAGTCAGCTGGTTCTTAAATCAATGAAACCTTCTTGAACTTTTCTAGTGTGGCAGGTATAATTAGTTCATGTAAGTACCCATGCTCATAAGGAAAGAGAAGGAAGGGGTAAGGAGATAATTGCTCTTAGACAGCAAACATGATTTCTACAGTGTTCTCACTGACTTCTTATTCATGAAAGTCTTTGGAAATTTACTTTATGGATGCTAAAGATTTGATGTTACGAGATCCTTAAACTGTCATTAAAATATTTGAGGTTATAATGGTTAGAAATGTGAGTGGGGAAACATCACTGAGATCATCAGGATGCTATGAAAATTGAATAATGTCACATTGTACAAATCCTATGTGAATCATGTGTAAAACTGAAGGTCTTAATTGAACTTTAAGACTTTTCTATGTCACTGTCTACCATCAGAACACCTCTGCTTTTGTTCTGGTCTCTACAATGGCAGTCATGTAGTCATGTAATGAAACATGCAAATAATGACTTATAAGCCTTTTTTTGGAAGTCGCATTATGCAGTATCCTTATAACACAAAGTGAGCACTGGAATATATATCTATGTATCTGTATTCATAATTTAGAGAAGTGACTGGCACATAGAAAGTTCAAATAAATATTAGTTATGTTTATTATGAGTATGCTCATCTTTTCTAAGAATATATTTGATTTGCTAGTTTGTTCCTTATTCCCTTTATGAGTGTAATCAAAATGCTATGAGAAAACTAGCTAGTTAAATGGAGATTTAGTTTTTTGGTGTGTTAGTTTGTTTTGTTTTTTAGCTGACCATTAAAGCCCTGCCTGATTGGTTAAAAGAAAAAAAGAAAAAAAAGAAATCTTTGCATCCATCTTCCTTAGCTTGAGAACTTTCGGACATAACCATGATTTATGATCCACAATGGAACAGTAGCCAGTATCTAAAAACATCTGTACTTGAGCCATCTGTTTATGCCTAAATACCAGATGCTATATATGTTGAAAATTTATATTTACTGAAATTGCCTTAATACTTGTACTTGCCTACTTACAACACTGCAGCTAACAAAAAACACAGACTGGAAATGTTCTTGAGTCATGGATGAATTAAATGGATTTTATTATATCTCTCAGAACACTGAGCATAATGACCTGGCAGGTAATAGAGGAATATAATGGAACTTTATCTAAGCACTTAAAGGTTTGTGGCTGGTGAAAATAATTGGGTTCTGTGATTAGGTAAATTTTTCCTCAACAAAGAACAAAAGGAAAGACTCTGTAGCCTTGGAATTGAGAAAACCGATAAATATTTTCAATATGATGATAGGCATTCTGTAGGGGGAGGAAAAGATGCTGTATTAGACGTATTATGAATTCAGAAGACTCTTTACCATGGAAATTACAATGAGTATTCCTATAAATAGCTATTTAACACCCCCCCAATTTTCCCACATATATTTGATCTCACAGTTCATGTTTTCCCCTAGTTTCCTGTACAGCTGTCCTAAGCGATTGACTCCTATGAGGTTGACCTCAGGGCATCTGTATCTTACTGCTTAAATTTTAAAGAAATCCTCTTTACCCTTAAATTTGAAAAGCTTCTGTGTAGGTGATGAAACTGGAGGGAGGAAAAGCAGAAACTATGGAAGAGAAATATATTGGATAATGTCTTCTGAGTTGGCATTGTACACAAGAAAAATAACTAACTCTCCACATAAAAGAATTTGAATTTGAAAGATTCTGAGGAGAACTTTCTGTCAAAATAGATTATCCCCAGTACCTGTCATTGATGCTTGAAACTTGAGACTTACTTCTTTTAGTTAGAGAGTTAGCTCCAATCAATCTTTAAATCCCTTAGAAAAGAACTGATTAATATGTGTTGCACCTTAGCATGCCTCTCTGAAAAGACTGGTGTCCTTAATAGTATAAGAAAGCAAATTTACACTCAGCAGAGTGATACATAGAAAAATGCTATACATAAACATAAAACTGTAAGTGTGTATGTGTTGTTGTTGTTAGGTTTGTTGTTGTTACATACTGGAGGCAGGCAAAAGTCCATCTGTTCTGGTTTCATCTCCTGGATTTTAAGTAAATATAAAGTTAAACTATACTACCTGAAGTATAGCTTAACTTTTGCAAGGCCCTGGTATAATAACCTCCAAACTATGGCCCATGACAGAGGCTGAACAACACTCTTTCTTCACTCAGTTGACTGTGTTGTGTGTTCACACGTGTGTTATTACGAGCATTATACTGCGTTTTTTTCTAAATACACCAGATACTAGGATTTTGATCAAATAGAATAAAAAAGTGAGAGAGACAAAATATCCTGAAGAAATTTACAAATATTTCATTTTAAAATAGCAATAGCAAGAAACAAACTTGAAAATCTTATTTCAAGCCTTATGGGCTAAAAGTAAAGAAGGATAATATATAAACCTGCTAACTTTTATACATTGAACACCACATTCAGCAAAAGCCAGGGAAAACCACTACTCTGCATTTTCCTCAACCTTGGCCCATTTTTTGATATCTTATCTCTTCCCAAGACATTTCATTTCTAGTTGGATGGAGAACAAAACAGCGTATGACCAGGAAAATGATTTTATTAGCCTTTCTTAAATTGTGTGGCTGAGAAAGAAAAAGTGCAAATATTTGACTTGTGTACCTTCAGAAGAGGATTTTTTCCAAAATTGAAATATTTATGAATAAAATGAAATACAAATTATTTTTATGTCTTTATGATTCATTTTTCTGCCTAATTAAACACTACTGAAAGCACAAATGCACATTTCTGTTTTATACAGCTGTTTCTTTTAGGAAAATCTAAAAACTGACATTTCTCGATGGTATCACAGTGAATTTCCTTTCAGTCATTAACACGTAAAGTGGAACTCTTAGCAATAATTCTGTCTTTTAACTGTCTGTATTGTCACTGTGATGGCAGCTGAACTTAACACACCATTTGTTTTCAGGAAAATGATGTCTTCTGTTCAACAAACTGACTCAAACCCTGCTTTCCTGCTGTATTAATGTGTTTGTGTTTGTACAGAAATCTCCACTAATGTGCTTTCTTTCTATATTTTAAGTGTCATATTTTCAACATTTATAAATTGACCAAAACTAAAAACATTTCTTCATGTAGACAAGGGCACAGTTAAAAAATATAGAAACCTGATTTTAAAATACTCTATTGTAATATCAGATTCATAGGACTAATAGTTATATATCAAGGCAGCACATCACTGAGATATTTCAGGGGAAATGACAGTGCCAGAGTAAGAGAAATCTTATTCATACCGAAAAAGGAATATGTTCCTTTAAATGTCAGAACCTTTATGGCACTGTCACCCACTGTTAAGTGTCAGCAGCCAATCTGAGATACTGAGTGGAGAAATGAGATATCTTCTTCAGTGATTTTAATGAGATTTAAATATGACTTTGGCAAAGAAATCAGTCCCTTCAGAGGTCACAGATGTTCAGGTGCAAGTATAGAAAATACACTGATCATCAATCCAATACACAGGCATGGGTGCTTCTGTAAGAACTTATTTTTCTGTTTGTCCTTGTAAGTCTAACTTAGGCAGCCTATCAAAGTGTTTTAAAATTTAATCATAGAATTTTGTAAGCAAATTCCAAAAAGTTTACCTACTGTGCCTTCATAGTAACCATGACATGAAGAGTTTTGGTTTGGTTTGGGGTATTTTTTAGCTACAGAGAGAGTCTCATTGGTAAAGGAGAGAGGGGAGTGGTACTCACATACTAAACCTTATATATGTGAATCGTATTATCAACATCCTTGTAACAACCCTCTCTAGTCGGCATTTCTATTTTTACACTTTGAGAATATTTCGAGGAAGCCAAGCTTGTAATACTGTCCTTGTACTCCAAAGCAAGAACTGAACAACTATCTTTTTCTTGAGATTTCAACCTGGAGTTGCCTCCCTGACAACACATTATCCCCCTTAACCAGTTAAAGGTTTAAAGAAACAAATTTAACCATATGTCTTGAGACTCTTGGTTCTATTTTCTTTTAAAATTTTATTCTTAGTTTATCTGTAGCAGTTACTAATCAGGTATCACAGACTGGTAAGCAAATGACTGAATTCAGCTTTTACAGATTTTTGCCTCGACTTCCAATAATTTCTTTAAAATAATCCATTTCAATTCAGCATTTTCTCATTCATTAGTCTAATATATTTAAAGCTATAGAAGTCTGGGATACTAAAATACCTGGATATAGCATTAACTGAAAAACATGGACTTGGTGTGAGACAGATGTATGTTCAAGATCGGACTCTTGTTTAGAATCTGAGGTTGTCTGCAAAGTTCTTAACATTTGATTCACCAGTTTCTCTATAAATGAGAATTATGATTATTATGATAATTCTAGGTCATGTTTTTAAAGAAATTCAGATTTTAAAAAACAGTAACATTCTATGCACAGTACACTCAGAACTCAATCAGTATTAGCAATCCTAATAGAAATAAATACTTACAGTGTTTACTGAGTGCCATTTGTTGTTCTTTGTGCCTTGTTTATAATGATGTATTGTATTCTGTGATTTTACGAGGCTAGTGCTATTATCATCTCCAAAATGCAGATGTAAAATCTAAAGTACGTATTCACTGGGTCATTGTTGAAGGCCACACATTAGAACTGGAGTTGTAATTGGTTCTATGGAGCTTTAACCACGTTATAGAGCTTTCGCTCTGTACTTCAACCATACATCACCTGCCTCTTCACTCTTGTAGCGACTCCTCTACTGCTTTTATTTTCTCTGGTACTACCTAGAAGTACCAGAATCTGTGGAAATGTGAGAAGTTGTCATTAAAAAATGGTACATGATCCCTGTTTAAAAAGAGGTTAAAATCTCTGGGAAGACTGATAATTAAACAAAATACAGTGGAAGCAAAATGCAGTATTCGATTGGATTTCACTATTAATATCTACAAAATGAAATTATTTGTTAATTACTTCTGATTATTACAGGAAAAGTGTGTATTCTAACCAAGAATTTATCTGCAGGGAAGAATGAAATTTGTCCATAGAAAGGCTTAGAATCTGAGCTTTATTTTAGCTCAGCCAACTATACAGTAGATTGACAGACATTTTTCTAGAACTGAAGAATGAATTTAGATAGGTAAGTAGATGCATACAGATAAGAGAGGCAGACAGGAGTGAGATAGACAAATGTGTGTATATATAAGTATATACATAAATAAATAAATTTAAATAAATTATATATTTTTTATATATGTATATATTGAGAGAGAGAGAGAGAGAGAACAAACATCAGGCATTGGGAAGAGTTGAGTTCAAGAAAAATCCCCAAGGTGGGAGTTAGCTGTAATACTTGAGGAAGACACAAGAGGCTGGTGTGTCTAGAGTGGAAAGAAGTAAGTGGGAGTGTTGTAGGAGATGAACCATTAATCAAAATAGAGTTCTTGTCTGAACATGTGGTTCTATACCTTCCTCTGTAACTGGTTTATACAACCTTGGATATTCAGTAGGTAACCATAATTCCTGAGGGCCTCATCTAGACAAGGGAAGTATTTGATTACATACATGAAGCTGAAGTTTCTTCCAGCTTTTAAATTTTTTTAATTTTTTTATTGAGTTACAGACATTATACAGTGTTGTGTCAAATTCCAGCACAATTTTTCAGTTATACATGAACATACATACATTCACTGTCACATTCTCCTTCACTGTGAGCCACCACAAGATCCTGTATATATTTCCCTGTGCTACACAGTACAATCTTGTTTATCTATTCTACATTTTGAAATCCCAGTCTGTCCCTTTCCACTCCCTATCCCCCTGGCAGTCACAAGTTTGTATTCTATGTCTATGAGTCTGTTTCTGTTTTGTATTTATTTATTTCTTTATTTATTTATTATTTTATTTTATTTTTTTAGATTCCACATATGAAGGATCTCATATGGTATTTTTCTTTCTCTTTCTGGCTTAATTCACTTAGAACGACATTCTCCAGGAGCATCCATGTTGCTGCAAATGGCGTTATGTTGTTGGTTTTTATGGCAGAGTAGTATTCCATTGTATAAATATACTATCTCTTCTTTATCCAGTCACCTGTTGATGGACATTTAGGCTGTCTCCATGTCTTGGCTATTGTAAATAGTGCTGCTATGAACATTGGGGTGCAGGTGTCATCCTGAAGTAGGGTTCCTTCTGGATATATACCCAGGAGTGGGATTCCTGGGTCATATGGTAAGTCTATTCCTAGTCTTTTGAGGAATCTCCATACTGTTCTCCACAGTATTCCCACCAGCAGTGTAGGAGGGTTCGCCTTTCTCCACAGCCTCTCCAGTATTTGTCATTTGTGGATTTTTGAATGATGGCCATTCTGACTGGTGTGAGGTGATACCTCATTGTAGTTTTGATTTGCATTTCTCTGATAATTAGTGATATTGAGCATTTTTTCATGTGCTTTTTGATCATTGGTATGTCTTCCTTGGAGAATTGCTTTTTTAGGTCTTTTGACCATTTTTGGGTTAGGCTGTTTGGTTGTTTCTTATTAAGTCATATGAGCTGCTTATATATTCTGGAGATCAAGCCTTTGTCGGTTTCATTTGCAAAAATTTTCTCCCATTCCGTAGGTTTTCTTCTTGTTTTACTTCTGGTTTCCTTTGCTGTGCAGAAGCTTGTAAGTTTCATTAGGTCCCATTTGTTTATTCTTGCTTTTATTTCTGTTGCTTGAGTAGACTGTTCTGGGAGAACATTTTTGAGATGTATGTCAGATAATGTTTTTACTATATTTTCTTCTAGGAGGTTTATTGTATCTTGTCTTATGTTTAAGTCTTTGATCCATTTTGAGTTGATTTTTGTATATGGTGTAAGGGAGTGTTCTAGCTTCATTGCTTTACATGCTGCTGTCCAGTTTTCCCAACACCATTTGCTGAAGAGACTGTCTTTATTCCATTGTATATTCTTGCCTCCTTTTTCGAAGATTGACCAAAAGTTTGTGGGTTCATTTCTGGGCTCTCTATTCTGTTCCATTGGTCTACATGTCTGTTTTTGTACCAATACCATGCTGTCTTGATGACTGTAGCTCTATAGTATTGTCTGAAGTCTGGGAGAGTTATTCCTCCAGCCTCTTTCTTTTTTTCTTCAGTAATGCTTTGGCAATTCTAGGTCTTTTGTGGTTCCAAATAAATTTTATTATGATTTGTTCTAGTTCTGTGAAATATGTCCTGGGTAATTTGATAGGGATTGCATTAAAATCTATAGATTGCCTTGGGAAGTATGACCATTTTAACAATATTGATTCTTCCAACCCAGGAGCACAGGATATTTTTCCATTTTTTGAAGTCTTCTTTAATTTCCTTAATCAGTGTTTTATAGTTTTCTGTGTATAAGTCTTTCACTTCCTTGGTTAGATTTACTCCTAGGTATTTTATTACTTTGGGTGCTATTTTAAAGGGGATTGTTTCTTTATTTTCTTTTTCTGTTGATTCATCATGAGTGTAAAGAAATGCAACTGATTTTTGAACGTTAATCTTATAACCTGCTACCTTGCTGAATTCTTCAATTATTTCTAGTAGTTTTTGTGTGGACCTTTTAGGGTTTTCTATATATAGTATCATGTCATCTGCTTATAGTGACACTTTTACCTCTTCTTTTCCAATTTGGATCCCTTTTATTTCTCTCTCTTGCCTGATTGCTGTGGCTAGGACTTCCAAGACTATGTTGAATAGGAGTGGTGATAGTGGGCAGCCTTGTCTTGTCCCAGATTTTGGTGGGAAGCTTTTGAGTTTTTCACCGTTGAATACTATGCTGGCTGTAGGTTTGTCATATATAGCTTTTATTATGTTGAGATATGTTCCCTCTATACCCACTTTGGTGAAAGTTTTTATCATAAATGGGTGTTGAATTTTATCAAAACCAGCTTTTAAATTTTGGTAAAGTACTTATCCAGGCCCACATAGAGAAAAGAGAAAAAGTAAGTTCCACATGTTCTTAAACCACGGTGATATTGGGAGAAGAAAATAGATGTAAGAAAGCATCATGGATGCAAGCTAAGTCTGTGGCAATGATTATGAAAAGTTTTGCCCACACAACAGGCACTTTACACATTTTCTCTTTGTCTGTCACCCCCAATTTCTCAGGAGTCTTTAAAAGATGTGTATTAAATGAATAGAGATAGGAAAGCACCATAAAAATAAATGAATTTATGAAGGTTATTACAGCACACATGTCACAATTATGATGTAGACATTATGAAAAACAGAACTAATATCAGTATATACCCATTTTTATTACTTATTCAGAATAGCGTTTGCCAAGTAGTCAAATGTGTAATATTTGGCCTCTGTGACAGAGTAATATCCCAAATGGTGTCATTTGTAACATTAAATAAGAAAAAAATACAAAATGGAAAAGTTTCTTTAAGAATACTGTAGATTTTACCTTTGACAGGGCTTACATACCAAGAGGTAAAGGATTTTACTGCTTTTGTCCTAGAATGAACTGTCATGAAATTTTCAGCTAATTTCTGTGCTGCGTCTAAATTTCTGTTGTGTTGTATTGGCAATAATGTGAGAATGATAGCAGGATTCCCAATACATGTGTCAACATCAGTTTTAATGGCTTTTTTTCAAAGATTTTACACAGCATCAAAATTTTACCAGAGTGAATGTCCTTGAAGGAGTGGGTTTTGTATCTTGTTTTACTTTGTAGGAGCAACCTGGAAACTTTTCGTATTGTAGTAATTTTTCCTTAATAATGTGCCTTTAAGACTCAATTTGAAATGTTGTCTTTAGACAAAAGACATTGAACTTAATAAATTAAAAACAGGACACATGACATTTCAAAAAAGTGTTCCCTTTGTGTTGTCAGATTTTTCTTTGCTGTATTTGGGTCTAAAGTTTTCATCTTTCATTCTCTTTGTGTCATTATATCCAGACTCACAGTGCCATCTACTAATTCAATTTCCTGAAATTTTATTTCATATGATAAGAATTCCATTTCCAGTCATAGCTCGCATATATTGTAAAAGCAAAGCTAAAAAGGAGAAAATCAAATATTTAAAATATTTTGGAACTCAATAACATAATAAACATACACATGCAAACTCTAAAAAGTGTTCTGTATAGTCTCCATAAGTGAACTTTTTGAAAAATTAAAACTGGCTAATGAAATAAATTTTTCTACACATCTGAATTAATGAACATAGGGAAGTTAGCGTTAATGTCCTTCTAGAAGTAAAGCCATTGATTAAGCTGTTAATCCTGTGATGTGTTTAAGTTAGTGATATAATTCTACTGATTTGACTTTGAAACCAGATAGGAAATACTAAGAACAGAAGGTGGCAGGGCTGTTTTTGAAATACGTTCTTGCTAATGAATGTTTGCATTGCCTTTAGAATTTATTTCCACATAATACATACAAAAAGGTTCAAATTTTCATTCTTGGTGCTGCAGATATTACAGTGACACTTTAATGACACTAGATTAATCATGCCATTGTAACCATGACTTGTTTTATAATTCTCGGGTGTATATTTCCCAAATTTTAAACTGTTAGAAATAAAAAATTCCTACTATTTTAAATATTGTAAACATTTGCCAAGGATGGCTTCATGTTGGTGTTAGAATGGAATGCAGTCTGCAGATTCTCCCCTTAAAATCTTCTTAATGTTCATTAATAACTTTGACAAGATGACTGTCTTTTAATTAGTGACTTTATTTACTTTTGGGTGGCAGGATGGATTCCTTTCTAACATAATAGGTATAAAACAGGCTAACCGTGAATATATCCCTGCGTCATTGGAACTTAACCTTGTATTCTATTATAATCAAAGAAAGGTTTCTAGTTTTATAATAGCTAAATAGGTAATACGGAATGATTTTAGTAAAGGCTAGGTGGAACAGATAAGTCCTCTAAATGGTTATTAAAGCTAGAGTAAAGACAGGAATGTTAATCTGAATAGTCCTTTCTATTCATTCTAAATAAGAAAAAAAGAAGGAAAATGACAAAAACTATAATGCAGTTTTCATTAAGCAGATAATTAGCCACTGCTTTGAAAAATAATGCACCTCATTTTCACTTGATGTTTGGTTAAAACCAAAATATTTCCTCTTTACCCAGAATGGCCATGCTTCCTATAAATTACTGATTATTTCTTTAATGGCATTACATTTCAAGCTAAAAAGAACAACTTTCATTTCTCACAAGCTATGGCTCTTAATATCTGAAGTGATAAGCACTTCAAAGCCTGGGAGGAAACGTAGCCAAATATCTGCCTCCTCGTATGGTTTCTTTGTTCTTTGGTTTTGTTCTCTTGTTTTATGAATAATCAGTCATAATTCTTCTTACAACCAATGTTTTTAAAAAATTAACATTACCTAAAAATATGACTTGCATTGAATTTATTGCATAATTTTAATGTATTGCATTTTGTTTATTTATTTATTGGGGGTGTTAATTAGGTTTACTTTTTATTTATTTTTAGAGGAGGTAGTGGGGATTGAACCCAGGACCTTGTGCATGCTAAGCATGCGCTCTACCACTTAAATTATACCCTCCTGCTATTACATAAATTTTTTATATTGAAAAGTGCAACAAAATTGATGACTGCCACCTCCCAAAAACTGTTCATTTCTCTCACCCATGGAGCTATCCAAGAAAATTCCAAACATACAAATAATAAGACAACTATTAATGCCTAAAAATGTCTGAAAGTTTGTGGGGAAAAAAACCACAAATGACACTGATTTATGTCTATGAGGAAATTAGTCTCATATTGATATGTTGAAATATTTGCAACAAAAGGCTATTTATGCAACAGTTGTAAATTTGAATTTTAATAACAATTTTTTTCTTTTTATGCAATTCAAAAAGTAATATGTCTACATAAGAAATGTGGAAAATTAATATCAGCATTAAAAGGTAACAAGAATTAATTGCTATATTGCCAGAGCATAATGTACTTTTAATAATATAATATCTTTTCATTCCATTATATCAATATTTCTACTAATCTCTAATTTTCATAAAAATAATTTGGAGGAAAAAGTCTTTAAAAATCTAAAACAAAATTAATTACTTAAATAAAGTAGTAGTAAGTGCCATATACTGTTTTATTATATATATAAAACTACCATAACAAATGTACATAGTTGATATGGTCATTTTCCCTAATTACTAAAGAAACTGACACAAGGAGAGATTAAGTTATATAACCAAGTTTACTGAGTAGTAAGACATTGAGGGAAGCTTTGAACCAAACTGAGAGTCTTTGTTTTTAGAATAGTTGGACAACCTGCATTGAGTCACAGTAAACCAACAGCATGAGCAAAAATAACCTTCAGAGGTGCCCAGTTGCCAGTCAGGTTTAATAATAAGAAAATACAGAAGTAAAATGGAAGTCTTTGAAAGAATGATGAAAACTTGGGAAACAATGGAATACTTACGGAAATTTAAGTGTTTAGGTGCAGCAGAGAAATCAGTTTTCACTATAAAAAGTGATAATTATGTGATTGATAGAGGTGTTAGCTAATGCTACAGTAGGAATAGTATTGCAGTATATAGATGTATCAGATCAACATGTTTAACACCTTAAACTTATGCAATGTTAGGTGTTAAGTGTCAATTATTTATATCTCAATTAAGAAAAAGAAAAAATAGGGTAAATTCCATAGTGCTTGGCATAGCTTATTGCTCATCGTACGTACCCTGTAAATATTACTTTGTATAAAATATTCACACAAAATCCCAACTTGTCCTCATACTGTCTTTACTGTAGTGATAAGAAGTTTGATTCCAATAAATATCATGCTTAATTTTACTTACGCTTTTCATCAGCAACCTTCCCCCAGCCATGCTTAACCGCGCTAAGGCTGTGTTCTGTCTTGTCTGCTCCAGTTAAGTCTCAAAATATCTCTTCAGGTCTGCAGCAAAACCCCGTGTTTAAGAACAGCTGATCTGGGGACTAATGTTCCCCAAAGAAAATATTTTTATATGAATGTTTACTGATACATCATGACATTATTCTTTCCAAGGACATTATTTATGTTTCTAAAAATTCAAATGCCCCAATTTAGTGTTCAGTGTTGAGCACAGTATTGATTCTTTATTTCCAGCAGTTAGAACATTTTTTAAACTTCAACATCCAATTCCATTGTTTTTTAAAAATATGTTCTTATTTTTATTTCATCCTGAATGATTTATTTCCTGGCCCCTCCAGAGATCCTATAATTGGGTACAGTATCTTATTATTTAACCTGTTTTCTCTTTGTGAATATCTGCTTAAGTAATGTTGTTTTCATCGTTCCCTTTTGATAGTGTCCTTTCTTTCTCCAGGTCTTTTCTGAGTCTAAAAAGACCAGAAAGCTTCTTGCTTTAGTTAACTAAATTTATAGTTGACATCTTGATGTTTTCATTCTGAGTTCTGCTACAAGTGAAGTAAAATAATCATTGCATTTCATACTTGGATGGCACTTTGGGATTTCAAAATATTTTCACTGGCACTTTCAAAATAATCTAGACAGATATGTATATAATTTATACCCTTCCTCTTATTGTTTTATCAGTGTCATGAGCAAGGCCCAGAAAGATTAGGTGACATTTCCATGGCCTCATGTAGTTCAAGTGAGATATTGGTTCTCCACCTCCAGTGTGCTTTCCTTTCAACCAAATCTGACAGCTTTTTAAAAAATGCACAATATGCAAAGACTTTGATGTATTTGGACTAGATGCATGTCAAGGTTGCTTCTAACTGTAAGAGTATATATTTACAGTTGTGTCTATAGAAAATGAGAAAATATGCCAAAAATTATTATTATTAATTACAAAAAATGTTTCCCCTTTGTTTTTTCCTGTTTTCCTCCTCTATTCATATCCTTTTCTTCTTTCTCACCCTAGAGCCAGAGGAGAAAACTATAATCATCAGGGGGTTAGACCCTGCATGATCACACTCTGCACACGGCCATACTTCCACACTTTATTTCATCGCTGGATGCTCAGTTTAAACGACAGCCGTGATGTTTTTGGTACATTGATGGGAATGTCTGTGGGAATTTTGGTCTGCTTTTCTGTAGTCATGGTAACATCTGTAGGGTGCACTACTGGAATTCAGAGCATGGTTTCTCTGCTACACTTCAATCTTAGACCTTAGGCAGTGTTTACCATTTTCCAACTGTTAGGACATGGCAAAGTATTACATTTGTAAAAGTTTGGGATAATAGAACATTTGGCAGCATAGAGCTCTTCTCCTTTGCACATTTAAGAGAAAGGTCGTAATGTTAGCAGTCCTTCAGGTGTTATAAATAAAATTCAGTTTACCTTGGTTTTAGACTCAGTTAGTCCTAGAATATTAATAATAAGAAATACACTTTTGATGACCTCTTCAAATGCATCATTATGTAAGGCAATCATATCATTGCTCATGTACATGGGTTTATAGATGGTTTTTATCTTTGGAATTTTTTAATTGGTATGTTTTCTCTGCTTTTGTTTTGTTCACATTAACAAGTACAGATGAATAAGCCAATGAGTTTTGAGTGATAATAAACAGAAAACATAGATGGCAAAACTGACACAAAGCATGCAGCAATTGTAAATTGAATACCATAGGTCAGACTCTTTCAACCTAAAGACTTTTATTCTCTAGCTGGCCAAAAAAATTCAATCATTACCAATAAAGCAAGTTCCAATGCCTTTTATACTGTGCCAGCTCTATAGAAAAATACATTTTAGTGCCACAATAGCTGTTTGATGATGCTTAAGAAATACCTACATTAACTTTTTAAAATTTGAGAACAAGAATCAGTTTTTCAACAACTTGGAATTATTTTGTTAATGAAAATTTACATAGATCTAACTTTATTTTGGGGCCATAACCAGGTCCTAGTTATTACCATATATAATTTTCTCTGTAGATTTTCCTAACAAGAAGACTATTGGGTAAGCTTCTGAATGTATAATAAATTTAAATCTCCCCTGTTCGATACATACATGCCGAAAGAGATCACCTTGAGCTCTTGAAATAGCCAAATTTTAAAGAAAGTATGAGAAGTGCATAATATAGAAGAAAGATTTTAACAGTGGTTGTCATAACCAATCAGTAACTTGCAAAATAAAGCAACTGTGTGTACCAACTTGTCAGCAATATGATAGCTCTTGATTATCAGTATTGTGTGCTGACTGACCATGAGAGGTCAGTAGGCATGGAAACCTCAGACACATTCTACTTCTAGGTCAAAGAGACCTTGGAAAATCAGAGGCAAATAAACAAACAAAAATGCACCAGGATGTTGATTTATGATTCACCTTTTCTGAACAAAGATCCTGATGATGTTTTACTGTCCCTCCAAGATTTAAGATAGCAATCCTGGGATCAAAACACACTTTCTCTAGCTGGCCGTTTTGCAGAGCAAAAATATAGAAATTTAAGAGATTGGATATGTTCTTATTCTATCATACTTGACTAATTGGTTAACATTGTTACTTGTCTCATAAATTTATGAAACAAACCTGGAAATTTCATGCAGCAAGTTTTACAAGGCTGAAAAACATTGTAAAAGAAATAATCAATGACCAATTCAAACCCAGACCATCAGAAAGATGGGTACATAAATTCCTGATTATTCTACCACATAGCATGTTCTTATCTAGGCCTGATGAACAGCTTGACCGTGATTGAAAATCTAATGCTAAGCCTGACAGCGGCTTGGCCGTGATTGAGGACCCAGTGCTAAGTCTCTTAACCAGCTGCCAAACTAAACTTTCCTACATGAGAGAAGAGTTGCAGTTCTATCCCATTCTTTTTCTGCTCTGTGATTTCAAAATTATCTCCTTCCATCTATTAAATTCTGTCTAGATCCTAACTACATTCCCATAAGTTTTTGTATTTTGTTAAAGAGCAATGGTATGCCATTGCAAAGTTTACTTCATATATGTACACCCCTTAACTTGCATGGACTTTATGAATGTGGGGAGGGGAAGTATTATAGTTAATTCCTTTTTATAGATGAACAAAATCCATGTTCATGGAGAATAGATGTTTTCAGTGAAATCACACAGCTGGTAAGTGGTGTAACTAAAACACAAATCTATGGCAACTAGGTCCAATTCTCATTTTCTTTTTGTTACACTATTAATTTTCCTAGCAAAAACTATGGCTCTGTTGTACTTGGGCAAATATAAAGAATTATATTTCCCAAGATTCTAAAATAATTGTATTTCTATTAATCAGAGAATGTTTTACTTTCCAGGATTTAGCTCCAATTTTTAGCAAATGTAGGGACCAAAATTTATATATTTGATATAATTTGTTGCAGTTAACAGATATCTTTAACTGCTCATGTAAAGCATAGCTCAGCACAGAAGCCAAAGATGGCTTTTGATATTATGGTCTTTTCAAAAGATTTATTTTATTAATGCTTTTAAATCATGTTATCACTTCGGCATTTTTACCTAAGTAAATGAAAAAGGATATTTGGGAAAAAATAGTATGACTGAAGAGAAGCACCATTAGTGTTTTCAGATTCAGTATATATTGGAGAAGGAAGGAATAAGGACCTGAAGGATAAGAAAACTTAAAATGAAATTGGTAGTTGAAGCTGAAAGGAAAAATGAACTAAAAAGGGACAAATTAGCAGGTGGAACCGCATGCTGTTTTGTCATTAGCTATTGTGATTCATAGAGCTCCCTTGATATTTATCTCAGGAAAACAGCTATTTTGGGCATTCAAATAGTCAGATGACTGTTCAGGACGTAAACAAAGTACTAAGGAAAAACAAGGATGGAAGCTCAGTCACTTTAAGGTTACTATTCCTACGTACTCCCTCTCCCCCATATCATCCTTTCTTCAGTGCCTCCTTCCCTAAATCTGAATGTAATTAGTAACTAAGTTCAACAAAGACGATTGCACACATACACCTCTTGAGTCTGCTAGACTTTGGAATATGTTTTTAGACACACGTTGGGAAATTCTACTAATACTTTTGAACAGGAGGAAGGTGGTTTTCCTCTTGGCAACTCCTTTATCAGGTCAAAGACTAAAACAAGGTCAAGCAGGAGAAGAGGGTGTGGAGTGGGCGAGGGAGGTCTGGTTAGTTACTCGACAGGAAATCAGGAGGCAGAAAGGAGACATTTTCTTTTTAGCACTCTTCAGAGGACTGCACAAATAATCATTCTCATTAAAGTATTTTCAAATGGTTTGATTTTTCACAAAATTTTCCAGCTGTTCTACAGTCTCCTAAAAGAATATGCTTGACTAGCATGAGATGATAGATATTATTTACTTGAAAAGAATTCTACACTATAAAAATTTTTATAAAAACTATAAAAAGGAATGATTCTATTTGAGCTCAGTCAAATATGAGTCTGTACTTTCAAAAATATATACAGTTGTACATGAGGGAAAAATATGCAGTTATGAGCTGAAAATTGCACCTGTGAAGATTTAGAACTTTAGTGGCTTCATATCATTCTAAATTTCCGTCTTTCTTGGAAATATAGCACAAAGTATCCATAATGAATTATGGCTTGAAAATATTATTTCTCAATGATAACATATGGTCAAATTTTGATTTTTGAAAAGTATTAAGAACTATAAATTACAGTCACACCATATAAATAGAGTCTTACAGATATACATCTGGACTGCATTACCATTCACACGTCATAGCTAAAGTTAATAGTATTAAGCAGTACTAAATTACCCAGTTCTGAATCTGTCTAAAGAAATTAGAAGGTCATTGCATTTTTTCTCAGTTTTTCTTTTCTGCCTCAAAAACAGTAGCTTACAATTAGCTTTGTGGTTTCAGCCCTTCAAGGTACAGTCTGCATTTCTAATACGAGAACTAGTGATGGAATGAAAGCATTTAATGATAAATTTCTCCTCCTGATACTCTTGAGAACTCTTTAAGAATCTGTTCTGTACTTGGCCCTTACTCCCTGGGGATGTAGAGCTACGTGACATTGCTTAAAGCAGCACTCCCAAGCCTATTTTATTTCCTGCTCTTTTGCAGTGATTCATCTCTTACTTCATTATGTAATGGCCTTCTTGTGGTTCCGTTCCACTCTAGAGTTTTAAAATTGTATACAAGGTACACTCTTTTTAAAGAACGTTAATAGGTGTGATAAATTATGGATTCCTTTGTGAAATGAGTTTATAAAATGTGGACTGAAAAAGGTTGAGCAGGTTTCCTGACTCCAGATATCTCCGAGTCTGTAATATACCAATGAGTGATACGATCTCCGAGAGAGAGAGATGTAGCATGCTAGTGTGTGAATCATCCACTGGAATTTTCTGGGTAGCTAAAAGCAGGAAATGAGGAGGCTGGTCCTGGGGTTTGTGGGCCAGCTATTTTGTTGTTGTTGTTGTTTACACTCATCTAACAGAATCAAAGACACTTTGCTCCCTGAATATGTTTTGGTCAGATAAAATGCACGTGTAAAACAAAGTAGATTCTAAGTATGTAGTTGCTAAGATATCTTAAAAGTTCTCACTACAAGAAAAAAGTGTAAATATGTATGCTGGTGGACTTTAACTAGGCTTATTGTGGTGATCATTTTGTGGTATTTACAAATATCAAATCATGTACACTTAAAACTAATTCAATGTTATATGTCAATTATAACTCAAAAAAACAGTAAATTCTACTATCAAAAAACTTCATATAGTTGAAGCAAATCAAGAGACTGAGATTATTTAATTGTACTGAGAAATGTGCAGCATTATAGATAATTTCTACAAATATAGAGAGGGCTTGAACAATTTGTTTTCTCAAGACAGTCCAGTAAAGATGTGAAATGTAAATAACACTTTAGGCTGTGTAGATAACGCCTAGTTCCAGCATTTTAATTTTATGATGATATGTAATCTTCAGCAGGATTTGGTAAGAGGATAGTAAATTTGATGACCCTAGAATTTTATAAATTTACCATTGTTAATAATGTGAAATTGCAACCTAACTATCCATTTCTTGTGTGTTTTAATTATTTTGAAAAGTAGTTAGCTTGAAAAGTTTACACAAATAAGTCTTCTTTTTTTAAACAGTGTGCCACAGTAGTGATTGTTTTGTTTTTAAAGTAGACTCCAAGAAAGTAAAATGAAAAGTATGGTTTTTCGTGTACAGTTCCATATGGCATGAAATACGTTATATAGGCTGCAACCCTCACTTTGTAGATCTCAGCCTGGGACTCTACCTCTAGGTGGAGCTCTGGTTTCTTGCTGAGCCAGGAATGAATTATTGCTGTCTAATTTGTGGAAACACCACAGAAGAAAGAAAAATCACTAGAATAATGAATAACTGAAGAAAAGGTAGTCTAAGGAGCTGTAAGCTGTTAACGTTTGCATGTAGTTACATCACTGCTACACTCACCTGATTTTTATGAATACATTTCTACCATATTTCTCCTGTGTTTTTATGGAAGACCTTAACTAGAGAGCCTGATGCAAGAGTATCTTTTCTCTAGTTTTTCACTCCAGTGTCCTCAGTTGGAAAATGTATCCTGAAAAACAGAAAAGCAGAATTCTGAAAAGCTAAATATTACATAGGTGAAAATTAAATAAAGAAACAGATCTAAAATTGAATTTAATGTTGAATATGGGTTGTGCATATTATTTTCACTAACATTAAAATTAGCTAATTATTTGGTGGGAGATATATTATAATATATGCATAAATCTGTAATACTATATTAGATAGATATGTCAGATATAGCTAATAGATGTATTAGATATATGTGGATATACATTCAAGATATAGTTACATAAAATATAAAAGTAAATTAAGGATAGATTTTTTTTAACTTTGTGTTTTTATTTGACGACATTAAAACAAAATTGGTGTCTTATGATTTTGACATTCTAAGTGTAGTCAAAGGATTAGCATCGGCATCACCTGGCAAATTTTCAGAAATGCCGAATGACGCAGCCCTCCGACCTACTGAGTCACAATCTACAATTGAACAATTCCCCAGGTGACCTATGCATATTAAGTATTACTTACCGACAAAGTTTACCAAAGTACAGTGTATCCGGTTTTTTTGTATGTGTTTGTGACTTTTTGTCCAACACAGTAATTACTTGTCTGTCTAAAAATTCTTCGTGATACCAAGTTATATTATTTCTAGTCCTTTTATATCAATACAGTCCCATTTACTACTAACTGTGTATAATTAGGCCACATTTTTCTAACATATTCTACTAGAACATAATCCCCCCGATGACAGACTTAGTCATACTTGTTGAGTATTCCCAGTGTAGTAAGTGGAAATAAACAACAAAGATCTAGGCTAGGAGAGTGGCAGAATCCAAAGATAATAGAAGAAAATAATGAAGTAACCAGAAAAAAGGGTTCCAAGAAGGGACTTAGGAAATTGATCTTGGAGAGAGTCCTTAAAATGCTAGACATAAATGCACATAGATTTAATATGTGCCTATACCTTCAACAGTAGGTTAATAGGAACTCAAAAGTTAATTAAGGTTGTTCACACACACAAAAGTACTATAGATGAGGTAACAGAGACTTCAGGTAAGGAAGGGGTAATTTCTGGGTAATGAGAGAAATAGCTAATCTTACTTATTTGTTCATTGATACTGTTCGATCATTGTACAACCACTTTAAAATTCATACTATCCACCAACTTGCTAAAGAGTCACAGATGACAAATGTGGGGACCTGCAATAAAGCTGTTACTGTCTTACAGGACAGTGTACTTTCTTAAGGCAGATGTGATTTTAAAATGAAGAAATGGATGTTTTGAGAGTGGATAAATGGATGGTTATGACTTTTGAGAAGGAAAGAAAAGGACAAAATTTACATCATGCAAGAGCACTTTAGATGTTCCCATGTATTGTGGACTGTGTGCTGAATAATTTGGTTAAGTATGGATAAATCATGTGTCAGTCTTTCCAGAAAGCTTGAAACAAATATTAGCTGTTCCTTTGTTCAAACAAGTATTACTGAAAAGGATAATAAAAACGTGACCCTTCTGATCCCACGATGAAGCGGGGTCTATGCAGGTACGGGACTGCAAGTAGAGTTAGTATTTGACTGTGTATGATTTGTTACCAGTCATTTGAAATTCAGTCCAAACTTCATGTGAGGGTTGCAAAAAAGTCAGAGCCTCCCACACTGTCTGAAGGTGAAAGTGTTACAATTTTGGTCTTAGAGAGAAGACAGAATTATTGATGCACCAAATATGCAGAACTCTGGCAAAATTCCAGTTGAATTTTTTCATGTTCAATCTATGCATTGTTTATGATGCTCAATTTACGATTCAGATTTTTAGATGGGCTCAGAGCAGGGTAAAAGGAAGCAAGGGATAGTCAATGTCTTTTTTGGAATTTTAGGATTCCTATGAAACAAATAAGTCTTCCTTTGAAGTTCTGCCTGTAAGCTTTTCAAAATTAATATTTTTGAGTTTGACTGTCAATGCATTTCATAAATACAGTTGGCATCTTTTTAATATTGTAATGGCTTGTATAATTAAAACACAATCAACATCTTGTTACACTCTGCAAGTACTAAATTATTCTTTTCATTAAATTTAGCTCATATCTTAAAATGAAGTCATTGCATATATGAATAATAAAATTACAGAATGATTTCCAACTTAAATTTGTACTACAGATATTTCCAACTCCTTATGTGCTTATTTTGTAGCCTCTCTGAATATTTCAAATATTTCATGATGAAGTATTATTTATTTTGAAAGTAATGCTATATGTCTCAGTCAATGATTACATAGCAAATATATGCTTACAGCAGTCTAAAACAAATGTACACTCATGAGTGTATCAGTCAGGTTTCACCCAGAGACCAGTGAGGGAAATATTAAGGATCTGTTAAAGAGAATTGCTTTACACAGTTGTGGAGGTTAGTTAAGTGGTCCTTGTAATGCTGTTGTTGCAATATCAGATACTGATGCTTGAACACATAGGACAGGCATGAGGAAAGGAAGATCACTGAGTAGGCTGAAATCCCTAGGCACTAGCTGGAACTCAAAAGGATGGACTAAAATCTATGCCCATTATTATTGCCTTCGACCTTGGTGACAAGGTTATCCTGAAGAAATCAGTGTCCTTTTCCAAGGCTCTTCCCTGCAAAACTAAATGCACACCTGGCCCAGTGGTTAAAGAAACTGAAAGAGGATCTAGGTAAGATAGAGCAACTGTAGGCGCACTGCAGCTTCACGTTAACAAAGTGAATCAAAAAATACACAACCAGTGTACGAACTATATGGTTACTGCTCCCTCTGTCCTCCTAATCTAGCAAGAATGTCCCTTTTGTCCACCCCCCAAACATACAAGAGGTGGATTCTGGGAAATTGGGTTTGGCTTAGCTAAACTGACACATTCCAAAGCCTCACTGTGACTTTGACATCTAAAAAAATGTATGTAGCCAATTGCACAGTAACGATTTTTTTGAACAGTGATAACTCATCCACTGATTAATGTTCAGCCCATGCTTCATGTAGTTTAGCCAAGCCTAGTTATGAATCTGTTAATAACCTCATCACTGATTTCTGTGTTCTATCATATAGGCCAGATAGAAGGAAGTGTAAGGGAAAGAATTCTGTTCATGTCTCATGACAGTTATTTTTCTGAGAATGAAATTCTGAAAATGAAAATGGTCCCTGGCAGTATCAGCTTATTAAAATATATATGATTAATTTAGTTACCTGTTGATAACTCATGATTCAGAAATTATCACTTCTTTCCCTTAATTATTTAATGTATTTAAAAATCAAATTTGCTATTTAAAGACAATTGTGGAGTCACAGGCAGTTGTAAGAAATACTGACAGATGCCATATACTCTTGATCTGGTTTCCCAGAATTGCTAAAGGCTTCCAAAACTATTGTAAAATATCACAATCAGAATGTTGACATTGATACAGTTCCCATACTGGGTACTTGTGACCACATAGTCTCCCTGTGTTCCTACAGCCTAAGAATAGAATCAGTGCTTGCTATTGCTCATCTTTGGGTTGCTTCAACATTCTTTGTGCAACTTCTTATCTCTTCCATCACCTGTGCAATCAATGTGCTGTGTTAAATATCCTCTGATGAAAATACTCAGAGTGCTTTATGTTTTCTTATTTGGAAACTGATTTGTACGTTCCTTTAGGAGTTTTCCACACTCCTATTACTCACTTGTTTAGGACAAATAATGATTAGGAGTCTGATTTATTGTCTAATTTTTTGTTCTTCCTGAAGAAATATGATACTGCTGAGCCAGTGAGGACAATGTTTTGTGTCTGTTTTCTTCTGACATTCTGTATCTGTTTTCTATTGGAGACATTTGAGTAAGAAAAGAACATTTCCCCCTTGCTAGCTCATGAATTTCACAAGTCCGTCAAAATGATAGTCAAGAACAATCACTCTTGTCATGAGCAAGTATTTGCTTAAAGTCGATCATTATCTTTAGGCTTTTGAATTATTTGTTTATTCTTGTATTTTTTTCTCCACTACTCTTTTTAATGAGCTTGAATTATTTTCATAAAGTAAAGATCACAATTTAAATTAAAGGACAATAAACAATAGATACATTATTTCTTGAAAGTGCATGCACCATTACAATTATAGGAGCCAAACTATCTGTACCTATTAGCTGATGTCTCCAATGTCATTGATAATAATGTGAAACCATCTTTACATGCCCTGCTCTGACTGTTCACATCTAATATGAGTTCATATATTAAACTGCCAGAAAGACACTCAAACTAAGTTATGACTGAAATGATTCTCAGCAGAAAAAAAAAACAAAGTGAATGAAAGCAGACATTAGCTCAAATTAACATGAATTTTGCTCAATAATGCAATGCAACATATGTTGTAAAATGTTGAGTTAGACTTTTAATGGATAGAATGCTACTAGGAATATTCAGAGAAGACTTAATAACTCCTGAGTTCCATAATATTACTAATTTTAACATTTTGTAGAAAAGGATTATAATAAAAGAAATATATATATATATATGTATCCTACAAAGTATAACAAAGCTAGCTGTAAATATCTAGAAATATATTTCTTATTTTTACACAAGTTTCTTTCAGAAGAATACAGTAGGACAAAAAGAAACTAGTTGATATATGAAAAACTTACAGCATCTATACATTTTCCTCATAATGCATTTATTCATGTAGATATTTTCTTATTTACTCCTCTATTGATTTCCTCTCCCCATGCCCCCCCCCTCCCTCTTCCTTCTTCCCTCCCGATTCTCTCCCTCCCCATGAAAGGAATAAAATATGTAAGGTATTTTCTTTCTTTCGTGACCAAGGACAGGAATAAAATAAGATAAACCTTCATTCTCTCTTGTTTTGCTCAGGAAAAAAAAAGTTTCTGGAAAATGTGAGTTGAAAGAGATGCTGAGCTTTTGTGATTTTTATTAAGCCTGTCAACTGAAATAAATGCACAGCCTAAAAGTTGAGAGTTATGTTTTATTCGGCGGACATTTATGAGGACTGAACCCGTTTGAGCCCGGGATGACAGACTCTCAGATCGCTCTGAGAAACTGCTCCAAAGAGGTAGGGGAGGAGTCAGGATATATAGGGGTTTTACAACAAAGAGCAGGTAGCTGGAACATCAAGGTTTCTGTTAAAGAAAGCCAGGTATCTCAAGTTAAAGAATTTAACACTTTTCCATGTATAGGAAGGAGCAAACGTCTGGGCTCCTTGAAATCATTCCTTTGACAAGCACCTAGCTATCTAGGGCCAGTATCCTGTCCTTTCACATTCTGAGTCCCTTCAGAGTGCACCACTGTGGGTGATTGCAGAGGCAGAGGCTGGGCTGCAGGCATGTCTTCACTGGGGGCAGCGGTCGCAGCTGTTGATGACTTGATGGCTTCAGCATTCTTTGTTTACTGATACAGCCTGCAGTTGTTTTTGTTTACAAGCCCAGTGTGTTGATAAAAATCTGAGTAGTTCAGAGAAAGTTGTTCTACTTTTTTAATTGAAGTATAGATAGTTTACAATGTTGTATCAATTTCTGGTGTACAGCACAATGCTTCAGTCATACATGAACATACATGTATTCGTTGTCATGTTCTTTTTCATTATAAGTAACTACAAGATATTGAATATAGTTCCCTGTGCTATACAGTATAAACTTGTTGTTTATCTATTTTACATATAGTAGTTAGTATCTCCAAATCTCAAACTCTCAATTTATCCCTTCCTATCCCCTTCCCCCCTGGTAATCACAAGTTTGTTTTCTATGACTGTGAGTCTGTTACTGTTTTGTAAATAAGTTCGTTTGTCATTTTTAAAAATTCCACATGTGAGTGATATCATATGGTATTTTTTTTTCTCTTTCTGGCTTATTTCACTTAGAATGACATTCTCCAGTTCCATCCACATTGCTGCAAATGACATTATTTTATTCCTTTTTATGGCTGAGTAGTATTCCATTGTATAAATACACAACTTCTTTATCTAGTCCTCTGTCAATGGACATTTAGGGTTCCCTTTTCTCCACACCATCTTCAGCATTTATCATTTGTGTACTTTTGAATGATGGCCATTCTGACTGGTGTGAGGTGATATATCATAGTAGTTTTGAGTTGCATTTCCCTGATAATTAGTGATATTGAGCATTTTTTCATGTGCTTATTGGCCATTTGTATGTCTTCATTGGAGAATTATTTGTTTAGGTCTTCTGCCCAGTTTTGGATTGGGTTGTTTGTTTGTTTTTTCTATTAAGTTGTATAAGCTGTTTATATATTCTGGAAATTAAGCCCTTGTCAGTCTCTTCTTTTGCAAATATTTTCTCCCATTCAATAGGTTGTCTTTTTGTTTTGCTTATGGTTTCTTTTGCTGTGCAAAAGCTTATAAGTTTAATTAGGTCTCATTTGTTTATTTGTGCTTTAATTTCTATTGCCTGGGTAGACTGCCCTAGGAGAACACTGCTGAGATTTATGTCAGGTAATGTTTTGCCTATGTTTTCTTCTGAGAGGTTTATTGTGCCTTGTCTTACGTTTAAGTCTTTAAGCCATTTTGAGTTTATTTTTATGTATGGTGTGAAAGAGTGTTCTAACTTCATTGATTTATGTGCTGCTATCCAGTTTTCCCAATACCACTTGCTAAAGAGACTGTCCTTACTCCATTGTATGTTCTTGAAAGTTGTTCTTTTTGATAGTAGCATGTATGTTTCTTCTTTTCCATGGTTTCCCATACAAAGCACCTTTTTTTCTTTATTATTCTTGACTTAATCTTCATTTTCTCAAAAACCTCAAGAGAAAAACCTGGTCACCAAAATCCATGTGGTGCAGACCAGTCTAGAAGTATGTGTGAGTCCCAATTCTGGGGCCAATAGTTTGGGGAAGCTTCCTTACCTGCCTCATAAAATGAATTTTGAGAAATTGTTCTTCTTACTCCAAAGCAACTTCTATTTAACTCTGTGCAAGAATCTTCTTGGACAAATAGCCTGGGTCTCTTCTCCCTTTCTCTCTCTCAGGGAAATAAGATGAAAGAGATGAAGAAAAGCAGTAAAAATATAACCATAGAAGGTTTCTGAGAAAACCTCTAAGAAACTAGGATTTGAAAAAACAAGTATTCATACCTGTTGGACACAATGTGGCAGCCCATAGGTGAGCCAGTGAAACATGGGTTGGTAAAAGAATTTACCAGAGATTAAGTAAAAGAACAGAAAGGCGTTTATTAGGGTATGCTGTCATAGGCAGCAGCGGGCCACACAGGCAAGGGGTGCCTGTGGAGCACCAAGGGTCGGTTGTTGGAGTCTTTTATAAGGTCAGGTTTCAAGGTGCCCGATCGGCTTGTGCACAAGTCTCTGTTTGGTTGTGAGCTAAGAGTTTTAGGGTCTGTGAAGGGCAATGGGATTTGACTCTGATAAGGTAGTCATTACCTGGTGCTATTAGTTTGTTAGGAGAAACATGCCCAGCAAAGAATGCCACACATTTGAGAGCCCAGAAATGGGGGTCGTTGGACTTTGAAGGATGTTAGTGGGCCCAACAATACCCAAACCATCTGGCCTGAGAGCCTACATTCTCTAACATCTGCTGTTAAGACATGTTGTAAATCGTCCCTAATCCCCCTTTCACTATGACTGTTTCCAACAATTTATTGATGGTTTTCTGCAAGTTTTCTACATTGACCAGTCTGAACTGAAGATCTGCATAAAATACAAGGTGAATAGTTCTAGGTGACTAAATGATGTGATGCTATAATGGTGTAGTACCTACTCCTGCAGACGCCTCAAAGTGAACATGCCAAGCTTCAGGAGTATTACACGCTCATCATTGCGACACAGAGTGTCTGCTAGATTACCAAAATAAGGTAACTGAAACTTCAATCATGTGCTGAATTAACAGAGACGAAGTAACTACTTTTAAAGTTATCTGTCAAATTGGACAGTTTGTTCATATACCACACACACGTATACACATTCTTCTGTTATACAAACTCGCAAATTGAGTCTCAAGTTTCACTATCTTCTTTTATTTATGAAAAAGTACATATTCCCTGCTATCTAAATTTCCATAATATAGTATTAGTTAAAATGTTATATTTTTTACTGTTATAATACTGTTAAATGATATTGTAAACACCTATCAGTAGATAAAATCTAGAATTTTGAGTATTAAGCTTTAACTGTTGAAAATGTGCAAACTATGTGGAAAATTGAGATTAATATCTAAAGTTTTGAAAGTTATGATGCTATTGGTAAGGAATGAAAAATGAAAAGAGCTTTTTAATAGAATTAACAGAACTGTTAAAACTAAAATTTTCAAACTTTATAAATCTTAATTTGTTCACTAAATTATGAGTCAAAGATTGAGTGTCCACAACCTTAGTAACTATCAAAATCCCAATATTTGAAAATATTTGTTCAGAGAATTAAATTCACTTAAAATTAATTGTGGATTGAAACTGCACATTCTCCTTTATTCTGTTATTTTCCAGTTATACTTTTGCATGTGGTAGATCATAAAAGACTTTAATGTTTTCAAAATTGTATTATTTCAAAATCACCAACAAATGATTATTTAGTGTAACTAGGAAAGTACATTCATATGTACTCTCAATGGGATCAAATGAAGTTTAATTTATAATCTTATTTTCATTTTATTGGTCTTTCAACTAAAGACATGTTTAAAAGAACAAGTAAAGAATTTTAAAGTATATACTGGTAGTAAAATAAATTCAAAGAAATTTAATTCATGTAGATTTTCTTTCAAACTCTTTGAGAGAAAATGAAGGAAAATGTAAATTGCACAAACAGAGGGAAATATTTTTCTAATGGATAAATTTGTTAAAATTAAGACAAAATCTTGAAAATTTTCAAACTAACAGCGTATTTACAAAAAATGAATATTTAAACAAATTTATTATAATTTACTCAGAATAGCACCTATGCCTTGATTAGCTTCTGTCTTACTAAAATGAAACCATTTTCCTAAAACTAGCCTGATTTCCATGACTTCAATACATATTCATTTCAATTATTACATCTAAGTTGAATGTGGTTTACTCTTTAGCAACACAAGCCATTTGTTCACACATATACGAAATTCTATTTTGTTACCTAGGAGGATTTTCCTGCTTACTGTGTTTAGTTTATTTATTACTTGTCATAATGATATCCTGGAAACTCACGAAAATCACACATCTGTTTTTGCTTTTTTTATTGTTTCTCAATGCATCCTTTTACTGAGTGCCAGTATATTGAATACAATATGTAAACAATAAAAAATAATTTTTATGGAAAAAGAAGCAGCCAATCAAAGGAGCCCATAATTTCAACTCTCTTACCGCGGCAGTAACTGCTCCCCTGCTGCCTGTCATAGTTTACTTACGACTGTTATTTGGTGCAGGGATTTTACATATATTCTACTATTTAATTCTTGCAATAATATAGCATAATAAACATGTAATAAACATTGTGAATTGAGTAAACTGAGGCTCAGCCAGTTAAGTGGGAAGTATATAGTAAATCAAAGGTATCACTCCAGGGTTGGCTGACTGCCCGCACACGCACACACACACGCACATGGACACAGGCGCGTGCACACACGCCACTTCTATGACATATGCATAGTATGTCTTTCAAGATTCCTCTCAAGAAACAGAAACTACTCCGTATGTTTCAGTAGAAAGCAATTTAGTAGCCGTAATTAAGCCTTACAGTATCACCGGACATACTGGAGGAGTAAGTGACGTTGATTCTTACGCGGACGTCTTGCTGCAGTAAACAGGCAAGGGAAGAGTGCTGCGGCTGTTACTACCGCAGGCACCACCGCTGCCGCGCTCAGGGAGCTGGTGACTAGGCTCAGGAACGTGGAAACTGCCCTTTCCTACTTTCACGTGCAACCTTGCTTGCCAGCTGACACAGGAATTGTTTTGGTCTCAGACTTCTTTCAATTTCCAAATCTAAAAGAATAAATCTCACTGGCAGATCCTGTATAAAAGTCAGACTTTGGGCCACAAGGGAACTGGGAAGTGAGTTGTTAGCTTTAAATGCTCAGGTATATCTAGGAGATACCCTTTTGTGTTCAGGAATATCGATGTCTTGACTTGCCATGGGTGTATTTTTACACATTGTGATGGAGTGGATGGAAACTCTGCATTATAATGGCCCTTGTGGAGCACAATATGTTACGCATTTTCTTAGGCGACATTCCTAGTCCTAGAAGACAGATAACACAAGTGCAGCATAAATTTCGGTAACCTATTAGATGTTCGATTTACTCTGTTGAGTAATTGTGTAAAAATAAACATTAGGACTGTATGACAGAGAGAGACTTTGAGGCTGGCATACATATTGTGTATCTGAATCAGGCTTTTTATATTGCATGCTGAAACATGAAAGAAAAAAATCTTAACGTATGCCAACAAAGACAGGAAGACATCCAATTTTTAGTGCATCTCAGATATGTAAATACTAGAACTTATTTAGTTTTAAGAAAATGCTGAGGTTCAATTAGTTGAAGAGGTTTTAATGGGGAATGATCTATTGGAAATGAGAGATGTAATAACTTTTTATCTAAATTTGTTAAGATTCATACCCTCTCCATGATGTAGCATTTATGTAGTTGTCATGAGGATGTCTTTATTGTTCTAGAAGGTGTTACAGCTTTTGACTACTTGATCATGTATAATCTGTATAATTTTGGAGTCCATTTAAATGATTGGTAAAAAAAATGAAGAGAAGTCAAGTTGTATGGGGAAAATTTCACAAGCTACTCAGCAAAAAGAAAAAAAATAATTCATAAAGGTAGAGGAAATACCTTGAAATTAGATTTCTCAACTGTAACATTGGAGACTATAAGAAAAAGCAACACTAGGTATAAGCTACTAAGAAAATAGGACTGCAGCCCAACCCTGTACTCAGCCAGATGATTATTCAGCTATCAGAGTTAAAAGATTTAGACCGTGTTACTTGATATTCAATCTTAGGGAAGCACTTGAAAAAGTATTGTAGTCAGAATTTAAATAATTCAGAGAAAAGACCTCATTACAGAGGAAATGAAGCAAGTAAAAGGAAAAAAGGTGAGTCATGAATCTTGAATTACATGTAGTTAAATCTCAATGGCTGATAATGATTACCATTGGAAATTTTAGGACCAAAACAAGGATGTTTTTAAAAGTAGATAAAATTATATACTTTAAAATTTGGAAGTTACTTACTTGGAGAGTTAGTAATGAAAACAGTTATTGGTGATTCTAGTTTAATGGATATCTGTTGATTTCTCTACTCATTATCCATGATAACAACTTGGATTCACTTTGGGGAATGATTGTAACCCTGCAAATACAGTTTTTGGGGACTAACAATCAAAATACAAGATACATTTTTATGGCCAACTATTGAGCACATAATCCAAACGTACCAATGAGACACTCTCTTCCTGGAAGTTGTATTTGAACAGTCTTTAATATACTCAACAATAATTAAATCCTCTTACATTACTATAAAGATATTACCCACTTGTGCTAGCTTCCATATTCCCAGAGCCATTGTTTGTGATACTTGCTTACTGAGCTTTGCTCCTCTTTCTTTGATTCTATGGACAATTCTATATTCATCCAATGAATTTCTTTATCTGTTTAAATTAGCCAGAGCTGGTTACAGTTGCTGCACAGAAACAATACACTAACCTATCTTAAAAAAAAAGTCAGCTCTGTAAGCAATTATGGCGTACTATAAATACACAACAATTTTAAGGGCAGTATTAATCATACCTTCATGTATAATGTTTGAAAGGTTTCAAAAAGATAGTTATATATCCAAGTTTGACTGAGAATATTTTCATTTTTTTTAAGTTGAAATACCATTGGTTACAATGTGTCAATTTCTGGTGTACAGTACAATGTCCCAGTCATGCATATACATACATATATTCGTTTTCATATTTTGTTCATTAAAGGTTATTACAAGATATTGAACATAGTTCCTTGTGCTATACAGTAGAAACTTTTTAAAATCTATTTTTATATATAGTGGCTAACATTGGTAAATCTCGAAACTCCCAAATTTATCCCTTCCCACCACTTTTTGCCAGTAACCATAAGATTGTTTACCATGTCTGTGAATCTGTTTCTGTTTTGTAGATGAGTTCATAGTGTCCTTTTTTAAATTTTTAAATTTTTTTAGATTTCACATATGAGTTATATTATATGGTGCTTTTCTTTCTCTTTCTGGCATATTTCACTTAGAATGATGATCTCTAGGTCCATCCATGTTGCTGCAAATGGCATTATTTTATTCCTTTTTATGGCTGAGTAGTATTCCCCTGTATAAATATATACAACTTCTTTATCCAGTCATCTGTTGATGGGCATTTAGATTGTTTCCATATCTTGGCTATTGTATATAGTGCTGCTGTGGACACTGGGGTGCGTGTACCTTTTTGAATTAGAGTTCTCTCCAGATATATACCCAGAAGTGGGATTACTGGATCATATGGTAAGTCTATTTTTAGTCTTTTGAGGAATCTCCATACTGCTTTCCACAGTGGCTGCACCAAACTACATTCCCACCAGTAGTGTAGGAGGGTTCCCTTTTCACCATACCCTCTCCAGCATTTATCATTCATGGACTTTTGAATGATAGCCATTCTCACTGGTGTGGGGTATACCTTATTATAGTTTTGATTTACATTTCTCTGACAATTAGCAATATTGAGCATTTTTTCATGTGCCTATTAGCCATTGTATGTCTTCATAGGAGAATTACTTGTTTAGGTCTTCTGCCCATTTTGGATTGAGTTGTTTTTTTGTTGTTGTTGTTGTTATTAAGTTATATGAGCTGTTTATATATTCTGGAAATTAAGCCTTTGTCAGTAGCATCATTTGCAAATATTTTCTGCCATTCTATAGGTTGTCTATTTGTTTTGCTTATGGTTTCTTTTGCTGTGCAAAAGCTTATAAGTTTAATTAGGTCTCATTTGTTTATTTTGCCCTTATTTCTATTGCCTGGGTAGACTGCCCTAGGAGAACATTGCTGAGATTTATGTCAGATAATGTTTTGCTTATGTTTTCTTCTAGGAAGCTTATCGTGTCTTGTCTTACATTTAAGTCTTTAAGCCATTTTGAGTTTATTTTTGTGTATGGTATGAGAGAGTGTTCTAACTTTATTGATTTACGTGCTGCTATCTGGTTTTCCCAATGTCACTTGCTGAAGAGATTGTCTTTTCTCCATTGTATATTCTTGCCTCCTTTGTTGGAGATTAACTGACCATAGGTGTATGGGTTTATTTATTTAACAGGCTCTCTATTCTGTTCCATTGATCCATATGTCTGTTTTTATGCCAATACTACACTGTTTTGATTACTATAGCTCTATTGTATTGTCTGAAGTCTGGGAGGGTTATTCCTCCAGCTTCATTCTTTTTCTTCAGTATTGCTTTGGCAATTCTGGGTCTTTTGTGAGTCCATATAAATTTTAGGATTGTTTGTTCTAGTTCTGTGAGAAAGTCCCGGATAATTTGATAGGGATTGCATTAAATCTGTGGATTGCCTTGGGCAGTATGGCCATTTTAACAATACTGATTCTTCCACCCCAAGAACATGGGATATCTTTCCATTTCTTTAAGTCATCTTTAATTTCCTTAATCAAAGTTTTGTAGTTTTCCATATATAAGACTTTTACCTCCTTGGTCAGATTTATTCCTAAGTATTTTATTGTTCTGCATGTGATTTTAAAAAAGGATTATTTCTTTACTTTCTTTTCCTGCTAATTCATTGTTAGTGTAAAGAAATGCAACTGATTTTTGTATGTTAATCTTGTATCCTGCTACCTTGCTGAATTCTTTTACCAGCTCTAGTAGTTTTGTGAGGAGCTTTTAGAGTTTTCTATACATAGTATCATATCATCCACATGTAGTGACAATTTTACTTCTTCTCTTCCAATTACATAATTATTTTTAATTCTATCAAATAAATTAAAAATCATTATCCTTGAAAGGTTTTAAAAGTAAATAATATTTGTTTGAAACTGAGTATAAAAAGATGTTAACTGATTATTTTTCAAATCTGTTGCATAAATGAGACTGAATGAAAAACATTTGCAAGCTATACAAAAATGTAATTAAATATTTATAGTTAAAAGAATAGGTAGAGATAATTATGGCAAACATATAATTTGATAGAGGTGTTAGTGAACACTACAATGGTAGTCATGTGCAATATGTAAATGTAACAAACAAAAAAGTAGCTAAGGAAACACACTTAAATATTTAACTAATTTATTTTATTTTAATTGTAGCATTTAAAATAACTGTGAGATAGCCACCAGATCTTTGCTGATACTTACTTGTGGTCAGTGTATGTTAACCCAGTGGTCAAGACCATGGACTTGCGGGTTGACTGTATCCAGGATAGATTCTTAGCTCTCTCTTACAACTGTGTGAACTTTGGCAAATAGCATAACTTCTACAATCTCCAGTTTTCTTCTCTTCATGAAAGTACTAATAGGAATAGGAATAGTCTTGTGAGAATTTAATCAGTTATATGTATACAAAGGGCTTAGTACAGTTCCTGGCATTTAAAAAAATATTTTTTAAGTTTTTAATAAAACTATTATTATTAGGGTTGTTGTTGTTGCTATTGTTTGGAAAAACTACAGGCATCTAATTTGATCTTTCTTTGTGGATTATACCAGAATTTAAAAATCTACATAGTCAATATAGATTCATTGACATGATACAACTGTAATTTTTAAGCTAAACTTCCCAGTTTATTTACAAATTGATTTTAAAATGTTCTTTTTACCAGTAGTATATAAATGACAACTTCCTTATGAAATCTCAAGCATGGGTAAAGCATTAATATGAAAGTATAAAAAATGACTGTGTCTACTCAGGCAAATCAGTTTGAAACAATGTCAACGAAACAATCTTGTCTTCCACAAAGAATCAGAGATGGGTTTGTAAAGACATCACCCTCATATTGTGTGCAGAGTGTAATTCATTGGAAATAAAAGCAGCTGTTTATCAAATCATGGTGCTATAGCAAAATAGGTTAGAATGGAATATAAATATCACCATATCTAATCCAAGCCCAGTAATATTTTAATTGTTATAGTCAGGTGGAATAATGTGGGATAATGCTATAATATTACAACCATGGCTCATCACTGCAAGGAAAAGAAAATTACCTTTTTAAAATCCAACAGTGTTCATATTAGTGGCCACAGAAAGTTTTAGTGAAGTATAGTTCCAGAAGAAAAGATTCCTATGCAGAACCACAAGGGTCATTTATCCACTGAATTACATTAAAATATACAAGATAGATACCATCTTCTAGACGGTAGAAAGGTGTGTTTTCATCACCACAAGTTTCATTAATGTCAATTATTGGATAATAGGTTGATAGTGATAACAGGATATTTGATCTAAATCTGGAAAACTCAAGGACAGTGGATAGAATCAGATCCCCAAGGTCAATATCTTTGTAAAGTGTCTTATTTTTGAAATGAATTCAGTGGTTTCAAGACAAGAAAATGTTGCTGAAATTTGAAATACTAATCCACAGCAGTATAACTCCTCAGGACCTTAAGTTGTAGTTTTTAGATTCACTATTACTATGGTGACTTGAAGATGAAAAAGGAGAGAAAAAAATCAAGGAAATGATGATAACCTTCAGAGTTCATTAATTTTCAAAATATTGCTATCAAGGCTTCTTTAGCAGACAAAAGAAAATAGAAATGATTTTAAAAAGAGGAAATAGAAATTGATACAGGAGAGTAACCTGAGCAGAAAGTGAGTGTTACGTGACTGAGTTGGTCACATTTAAGAGCATGAGTTTAAAGTGGACCAGGGGTTCTGATAAAAATCTAAGGAAGGTAACCATGGTAGAGTTCAAAAGTGGCACAAACTTCTGAGAGAAGCAGTATTTATTTTATAGCTTCCTTTATTCAAATGAAATATGGGTTGAAAAATCCCCTGACCTCAAGGACAGCCACCAGGGCTCTGTGAAGCATACTGTGAAAATGTATGGAGGGTTAAGGAAACATCAAAATTCAAGCAAACCTATGTCACATCTGTGGTACTGGAGGCAAAGCTGTTGTGAACGTCAAGCCAGAGCCCTACGAGATCTGTTTCCTTATCTTACCTTCACTGTGAACAACGTGTCTGACCTAAGTGAACTGTTTCTCCATTTGGAAATAAAAGGAGTAGTTGTCGTCTAGTTTGAAAGATTATTGTGAGTCAAGTACTGATCATGTCCATGAAGTACCTACCACAGTACTGGAATACAATGGTTGTTCCAAAAAATGGTAACTTTTGTTATTACATCTGTGTTTAAGCCTCACAAAGTACACATTGTTTTTGAAGTCGTAGTTTAGTGAATAAAGTTCATTGCCTATTTTTGGTAAGGATGTACAAGCTGCATGTCTACATATACACATGTACTAGACATAAATCATACATATAAGTACGTACATATACACAGAATGTAGATCTATGCTGGGAAACTTGTTCATTCACAGTATCCTAAGACTGAGTCCATTCATCAATAATTGCTAAAATATTATCTCCATGTAATTATTCACTTATGACCATTTATGCACAGCCTTCTTGTCCTTCACTCTTCCAGCCTGAGCTATGTAGGCAAAATAGACGCTTCTAAGCGTCGTTTTTCCCAGCATGTTTTCAGAGGACTCAAGTTAAATAATATGAAAAGGCCTAAAGAGTTCGAGTTATTTAACTCATAACCTGTTTAGAAAATGGCAAGTATGAATAATTTTTCAACTTACAGTGCTCTTTTGCTTGTATCCTATTATCATTGAAGCATTAAAAGTTTTGAGCATTTTATATGTAAAGAGTGATATGTTATGTACAAAGTGATGCATTTAAGTTTCTGATTGCATTTCTAAACTGCCCCAAAGAAGGAAGATTGCAACAGATGTGTTACCCCAAAGGGGGAAGGCCTTGGTCCTTGTCTTGCCCCAAAGAGAAGAACCAGACAGGAGACAAAAGCATTGTGTAGCAAAAGATTATAAAAATTTTATTAGCAAAGCAAAAGTACACCTCCAAGAGCAGAACCAGGCTGACCCAAGAGAGGATACCAGCACCAGTCTTTCTTTGTCCCTTCTGTCTTATACCCTCACTTAGAGGCAGTCTCTTGATTGATTGATGGCTCTTGCCATCAATGCTTAGACATGCCCATCCCTTTTTGTGCATGTCCTTACCCATGATGCACACAGAAAAGACCACGGGGAGGAGGGCCTAAACCTCAATGCTACTTATATTACAATGAGCATTGGGCCGTGTTAAGTCAGGACCTTGTCCCTACCACACAGTCAAGGCTGTCCAGTTCCAAACAGTCTCTTGCTGGCGCTCATTTAGAGGAGGTAAAGCCCCTTATGCTGAAAGTGGGCACATTGACATCTTCTGGACCACCCTCCCTCTCCTCCACTTTATCTGCCCGGTGCCCCCACTTATCTAACTGCCCAACAGAAAGAAACCTGTTGATGGGAAGGTAAACTGTCCCTAACAGAAAGCAGAAAATCTAATTTCTCAAAATTACCCTAAATCCACCATGACCACTTAGCTTGTCTATACCACATAGCAGAGTTCTGATGTTTCAAAACCAAACATTTAATAATCATCAGTTTCCCCCTCAGATGATTTTCAACTCTTAAGCTGTAAACCCAGTAGAAATCCCCCATCTTTCCTGTACTGTTCCATCATGCCCTCGAATGAGGCATGATATTATTTATCAAACTTTGATACAGGTACAGAATCTATACACAGCAAATCTAGTAACCCTAGCGCAGAATTAAATGAGTTATTTGCCTGGTTTATTCTTAGTGAAATGATCCTAGTGATCATCTTCTTTTTCTATGTTAACTCTTAATATGCCACACTAACGTGTTTCCATGTGAATTAAAGTAACGCTGAGAAAAGCATAGTTTCTGGGACATACCTAAACCCCTGAGGTACAGACATTTGCTCCATCTTTCCTTTTGGCAACTGTCAATCTCCATGAGTTCTCAAATATTATTTACAGTGACCTTTGGCTATGATAGACTCACTAATCTCCCTTCCCAGTGTAAGCAACAACAAAATAGACAAATGAAACAATGTTTTTAGACGTTGTACATCAGATAGAGGAAAGAAAAGCAGGAAGGAAATAATAAGGAACTGAGCAGAAAAAAATGAAAGAGTATATAGGGAAAATTCAAAGAGACCGATATTGATCTTTTAAAAATAGCTATAAAGTTGATAAATGTCTAGCTAGATTAATCAAGGAAAAAAGAATATAAATCAACAACAAAATAAATGAATGAGGAGACAGCACTGTAGATTCCACAAACATCAGAATTTTAAAGAAATTTTATGAACAACTGGATTCCAACCAATTGGACAAAATTTGAGAATTCTTGAAAAACACAATTGCCAAAACAGACACAAGACATAGAAAACAAGAATGAGGCCAGGTATGTTTAAAAAATAAATTCAGAGTATAAAAACCTTCCTGCTTCGACATTTTTCAGGCCCAGATGGCTTCATTGGTAAATCATAGAAAATAATACCAGTTCTGCACAAATTATTTCAGATAACAGAAGAGGAAGGATTACTTCCTCTGTAACTAAACAGCGTTGAATAATCAAAAAGACTACTGAGATTTCACAGTCATGTACGGTTTTAATAAGGGTAGTAGGTAAACGGGAGAAAGAAATCACAGGCAAACTTCAGAATGGTCCTAGACTTACAGGAGCAGCTCCCTTGGTCCTTTCTCAGTTATACAAGACAACTTCATCGTCAGATTGTGAACCGCCAGGTATGTATGAAACACCTTAGTTTAAAGGGATCCATAGTCTCATCCAAAGAGAACTTTTTTATACTCTTCTGGTCACATAACTAAAACCAGGCTTTATGATGAGGCTCAACAGCAGGAAGCAAGAATACGTAAAATGTTACCATTCAGTTAAATACCAGTCAGCAAATTACCTATCAGTTAAATGCTGATAAAAAGGTAAATTGTCCCTGATCTACTTCATACCCTAATACAGGATTGTATTAATCACTTAATAGTACATTTCTTTCAAGTTTAATCAAGGGTTAGCATTATGACTTCAGGTTACCCGGGAGATAAGCACAAGGTTGCAGCAGGCAAGCTGAGATCAACTGTGTTTGCTTACAGCTTGCTAACTCATGGTAGGAGGCCAGCATCACCCTGATACCGTAACTAGATAAATATATTACAAGGAAAAACAACTGCATGCCAATATCCTTCATGAACATGGATGCAAAAATCATTAGCAAAATTTTATCCAGTTTAGTCCAGCAAAGTGTAATCAATATAAAAAATCAGAACCAAGTAACAGAACCTAGAAATTCAAGGTTAATACAACATTTGAAAAGAAATGAATGCAATTTGCTATAGAAACAGCATAAAAGAAAATAATAAATGATTTCAATTTTTGATCAAAACGATATCTTAATATACAGGGAAATAATCTATAAAGATTTATATATCTGAATAGGTGCATAGAAATAATTTGAGAAAATTCAATACCAGTTTATGGAAACAAAACAGAAATCTCAGAAAACTAGAAATAGAAGGGAATTTCTTCATTCTAATTAAGGACATCTAAGAAAAATCTAGGTAGAGCATCATACTTACTGGTAAAATAATAAATACTTTCCATCTATGATCAGAAAAAAAGGCAACATTATCTATTCTCACTGCTTTTTTTAATAATATACAAGAGACCAATTGTAATAAGCAAGAAAAATTCTTTCATTTTGGAAAAAAGAAATATAATTATTTTTATTTATGTTGAAAATCCTAACACATCTATTTAGAAACTTACTAGAACTAATAAATGAGTTCAACAGTGTCACAGAATATAATAGAAGACCAGTTTATGAAACTCAGCTGTTTTTCTATGCACTAGCAGCGAATATTTAGAAAGTGAGATTTACAAAACACAGTTTATAGCAGCAGCAGAAATACGAAGCACTTGAGCCTATATTTCACAAGATACATGAAAGCCCACTGTAAAATGTGGCTGACAGAGTTTCTTAAATGACTAAATTAATGGAGAGTGTAACATGCTTATGTATTGTAGGATCTGAACTGTTAATCCTCTCCAAATTTTTCAACAGATATAAGGCAATTCCAGCCCAACTCTTGGCTGGTGCTCTGTTAAAATGACAAGCCTGCACCTCAAATTTATATGTAAATGCAGAGTATGTAGTATACCTAAAACAGTTTGATAAAGTAGAAAATATTCGTACAATTCAAACCACTTGATTTCGGGATAAAGCTTCAGTAATCAAGATAGTGTGATATTAGGCATGGTAGGCATCGAGATCAATGGTATGGAGCAGAGTCCAAAAATAGCCCCCCAAATTTAAGAAGTGCTGATTTTCAGCAAGTGCCTGTCAAAGTAATTCAGTGAGGGAAATGAATGATGGAATAAACTGTTATCTATATGGGAAAAATGACCTCAATTCTGAAAAAAAATACATTTGTAATAATATTTACAAGTATTAACAGATAACGGGCATAAATTTCAAGTTTTAGAAAAAAAACTGTAGGAGAAAATCTTCATGAGCTGGATGTAGGCAAATATGGAGTTCTTGTCTAGTAATGGAACAGTTCTGTATCTTGATTTGGTGGTAAATCTATATATGTGAAAATATTTCAAAGAAACACACACAAATGAGTGCCTGTAAAAACGTGAAATTTCAGTAAGGTCTGCTGTGTAGTTAGCAGTAGTGCAACAATGTTAGTTTCTTGATGTTGATGATGTTCTATTATTAGGTAGGATGTGTTAAAGTCATTAAAGAAAGAGTATTAGACTGAGGTGGTTCTGATGCCTTCAAAGTCTATATGAGAAAACTGAACCCTAAGCCAGAGTCAGTGCAGTCATACCCAGGAAAACAAAATTGAAAAACAACCAATCAAACGGCCAACTAGCCTTTCCCAAATGAGGTACCTTTTTGAAAGCTAAATCTGATCAAATAATTTCCTTACTTTGCTTTCCTATCTGCTATATAAAACCTCTCCCAGCTCCTGCCACTGACATTTTGGTGCTGGTCAGGTCCAAACAGATGTGTGCTCACGTAAACTCTTGAAAAGTTTAATGTACCTCAGTTTATCGTTTAACGGAGGCTACACTGGGAGAAGCTGGGTGAAGGGTGTGTGAAACTTCTCTGGGCTATGGTTACAACTTCTTGTGTGTCTATAGTTATTTCAAAAAACAAAAGTTAAAACAGGAACATCTTGTCGCTGTAACTGCCCATTCCTCCTGTTTGGTCTTGTAAAACAATGGGCAGTCTTTCTGTTTTGAAGATCATACTGTCCACATCAGATTTTGGACTTGAAAGGAGGCAGGGTTTGCAGCAGTTCCTGTTATTCTTGCCCATCATAAGTTTGCAATACTTACGCATGATGTAAAATACCGTTAGAGAAAAGGAGAATGGATTCAGAGAACTCTTGTATAGAGCAAAGATACTATCAAACACCAAAATATCAGCAATACTACCTTTTCCGTTTTCTATTTTCTTCAGTCACTTTTTTTCTTGAACTGTAAAATTACTTACAGATGTGCATTTTAAGTGTAGAGTAAAAGAGAGTAACTGTTAGAATACGAATGGTTTATTTTAATATCAAGTATTTTTTACTTCAGAAATCAGAGCCCATTTTTAACATCTGGGTTGCAAGTGCAATAAATGCCCTTTAATTATAAAGGAATTGAATATCACTATCTCTATCAAGATAAGAAATGGCATCTAAAAAAGCGATGCATTTTATAGCATTTAAAAGGTATGTTGCAGGGTGGGGTATAGCTCAGTCGTAGAGTGCATGCTTAGCATGCATGAGATCCTGAGTTCAATCCCCAGTACCTCCAATAAAAAAAAGATACGTTAAGTAAGATTTCCTAGATAATACCAAGTGTGACTGTGTATTTTTTTCATTTTGTTCTTTTGCTGTACACTGAACTTTTTAGATGGAGAAGGGAATGACAATGACTTGACTTTTCCATAATCTGTTCTGTGTCTTTGGAACTTAGGATTTTAAATGTGCCCAAAAAGGTCAGCCGGCCCTAGCTGTTGTGAATCACATTTATATTTATGCTTAGTTGTTAAGTGGCCTCTTTGAGTTTATACCTGATATTATGTTTTTAATGGCTTATTAACTATGTTCAATTATGGAATAGACTGTTATTTTTATTATAAATTTAAAGTTTTACCTTTTATTCAGTGAAAACTCTGTCTCCTTAGACATAGAATAGGTGGTCTTATGTGTTTGCCTTTTATGTTTACACTAATCTTTATATGGGCTAAATTTTTTTTTTAAATCCTTTGGAGGAAATCCTGTGATCTAAAGACTGACTTTTTTTTTTTTTGCAAGTTTAATGGAGTTAAGTGAGTGCCTACCTAAATAAAAATAGTTCCACACAGTGAGGCGGGGGCTTTAGCTCAGTAGTAAAGTGCATGCTTTGCGTGCACAAGGTCCTGGGTTCAATCCCCAGTACCTCTGTTAAAAATTAAATAAATAAATAAAAGAAAATAAATAAAAACATAACTATCTTCACTCCCCCCCCAAAAAAAACTTCCACAGGACACTGTAATGAACAACAGTGGGTATGCTATGCTGCTATTGTCCTACATGTGAGCCAGTGGGAGCAATGTCAACAGCCTAATAAGCATGTGAGACCTGAAAGTGATTATTTTCATACCAAAGATTTTTATCTATGGTATGTATATTTTAACAACCTAACATTTACTTTTAGTTCTGGATCAACCAATGATAGAATGTGCATGGTGGATTATTTTTTTTAATTTTTATTTTCAGCTGCCTAATTTTATTTTCTTCACTGTAGATAGATAAGGAACAAATTCAATAAAAGAGATGATAATCACAAAAGAAGCAGAGAGGACACACCCAAATATCCCTGGAGCAAATTCCATGTTGAATAAGATAATATATTTGAATGTGATGCTTGATTTAAAAACCTTTCATAGGAAGCTTATAGTATTCTTTAAAATATTATCTCTCTTTTTCTCAAAAACATACCTACATGAAAAACATTGACATCCATACTAAGACTCTTAGTTAGAATACTAATTATTTGTGGGTTCTTTATACAACTGCTTCATACTCTTCAACATCTGTGCCTTGGTCTATAAAAGGACTACAGTGAATGGAACACACCACATGCAAGGAATTGATACAGTACTTTTCTACTTCTGTCTCTAAGACAAATCAACTACAGGTCTCAGGAGAGTAATTTAAAATTCCTACTTTGCTATGATTTCTTGACAGAGTGCTTTTGGTGGTGGAATTTGGGAGTGGGGTACAGGAAGCTCGTAAATTAAGGAATATTATATTAATCTATTTTCTTTGAAAAGGGTATTGTTGAAAAGTGAAACAATGCAAAATGTCTTCTTCATAAAGTATAAGATGAAACTTTAGAATGGAAGTTATCCTGGGAAATAAAATTTTGAGTAAAATTATAATTAAATTGTACAAAAAATTGATAAATTTGAATAGTAAAAGCAAAATAAATATATTACTATTCATCTAAATTTTGAATTAACGTAATAACAATAAAAGCTGTGTAAAATTATCCAACCATCATTAAAATGTATTTTATAATAATTATGTTTAAATTTAAAATTATATTCAATATTAGTGCAATAAGAACAGAACTTTGGGACATTCCTTCCATCTGACCTTTGTACCAGTATACACCATGTATACATCATTAAGATTGTCCCTCTACAGTACAGTATTAGCTGTAGATTTAGGAAGTTACAGAATTAACTTCATTAATTATCCTAATAATTTAAAATTGCATCTTGCACCTGACACATCCTAAAGTTTTCATTGGTTGATGATTTAGACTAGCCAAACTTAAATATCGAGTTAGCTCTCTTTGGTTGGAAACTTGGAGAATTAAAGCTCTTTTAAGTGTAAACAGAATGGTAAAATTCTTTGAAGTTTCATAAAAATAGTAAGCATCTTTCTACTTATGCATATATCCACACTGCCTTTATAGAACTTTTTTTAATGGCTTATTAATTATGTACAAAACTGCTCAACTAAAATCGAGCAGAAAACATTTAAACACTTTTTATCTTATCTTTCTCATGTGAGTACTTCTAACCTCACTGGAAAATTGTAGAACTTGTTCTCCAGGGATCAGCTGTACTACACTATTAACAAAGTCTGAAGCCATATGTTTTTATTGGGAGGATACTGTTTGTTTTTATTAGAACTCTAACAGTGATCTTGCAATAGTGTTGATTCTTCTAACATCATAGAATTTGTGGGGTGTGCTTTTGTGTAGATTTGTCCCTCTACACAGCCAGGAAAAAAAAGAATTGATTTAACAGTAAAATTAACGTGAACTATTCCTTAGAGAATTTATATTGAGTCTTGCAGACCCCCCGTGACCATTTAGTCACGTAATAGTGTTATTTACTGAGAGTAATTCAGTGACTTAAAAGAGTCTGCTGAACTATAATCAATAACTCTGCAAGTGAATACATGTGTATTTGTGTGTTTATTTCTTTTGGTTGGTAAAAACAAAAAATAAAAAACAGAAAAAGTGTTAACTAAAATTGATATATTTAGATGTTTACAGGTTATACCAACCAAACAACCGAAATTGAAAAAAACTATCTTAAACAGTTAATTATGATTTATTTGTGTACATTTTCCCGAAGAGAGACAGTTCTGCTTCTCAGCCAGTTGCCTCAGTACACCTAGAATGCCTGAACTATCTTCCCGTAATAACTTTCTCAGATTTTTTTTTTAATGTTCACGGTAAGCATTTTGCACTAATGGTACAAAATGGCAAAATCTGAACTGGGCAGGGCAAAGGAACTGCATTCACAGTTCACAACAACTCCGCAGACTACCGCTCCACCTCCCTATTTATCTCTGTCACTGAAATTCAGAAACTGCTGTGTTGGTTAAGAAAGGCCAAGAAGAATTATCTACTGATGTATATTATCTGTACCGGTAATAAGCTGAGAAATAACACCACAAAAAGCTTAGATAAGTCAAAGAAGGCTAGATATCTTTTCTCAGTAATGAATAATCTATAAGTTCACATCCTTCTGAATAATGGCTGCTTACCAAGCAATACAGCCACAGTCACTGAGCCCAGCACGCACCAGCCCTCAGACAGGATCTAATTGGAGAGAGCTTTTGGCTAGCTTCTTCCACTAATTCTCCGCATTTCATAGACTGTGCTGAAAATAAACACACAGCATAGAAAAGCAATCACAAATGCAATCAGAAATAATTGTATTGTTACTCAAGGTAGCATGACCCTATGTTCTGGCTTACTGGTTTTCACTTGTTATTCCAAAATCCCATCTTTTTTACTAACTTTTGTCCTAAACAAATGTAGCATAATTTAGCCACCTACCCAAAACACCAAACAGTATTTGGAAATATTTTAGTTTCCTCTGAATATGTTGACATTTTCTCAAATGTATGGAGAGAAACCATATAGGTTTATATTTAAACATACCAAACAGATATCACACATCCAAAGGAGTGATTGCTCAAAATTACCATATTGTAAGAGTGTGTTGGTAGTGGGATTCAGGTCAAATGATGGACTAAATATGTACTAAACTGTCTGTTGCACAAAACTTATGACTGTCCTTCATGTTTATCCTTTCCTACAAATACCCCCAAAAAGTAACCATAAAAGTAAAAATAAGTATTATAATATTAAAAATGAAGTATTTCTCACTAACTAGGACATAAGTAAAGCTAACAAGTATGTGAAGAGATTATCAAATGATAAGTACACTTGTCTGAAAGTTTACTTGTCTGAAAGTTTCCAACAAAGGGTATCCACTTAAGAGAAAGAAAGCATCTAATAGAGCTCGACTTATTTAAAGAAAACAACATATTATTTATTCATAGATATTGCCCACTCCAAGAAACTATTTGTAAATTGAAAGTAAACTGTTTTGGTAAGAATTGGGTACATTGTGTACTTGGGAAGAATAAAACAATAACCAAAATTTAATAATCTCATTGTTAGTCTGTATGAAGAAAGAATGAGAAATGTAGTTTTGAATTTAAGAGCAGGATGTGACATTTGTCTCTATGGTCACCTGGAAGAATTGATACTCTGAGCAACATCCCTATTGAAAGATAGGTCTATCCCTTCAGTGATGATGGGACCATCGAACCATCACGGCTTGGTGGCGGTAGCCATTAAGATCAAACCATTATCTTTATTTGCTCTATTTCCACACTCACCCTGGGTTTAAATTTCCCCTGTAGCTTTACCAACCAATTTTCTATGTTATCTGGTCTTATGAGTTGAGTTAGGATTTTGTGCTTCTAAAACTTATCAGATATGCATGTCATGTCAAGATTCACCAAAGTGGCTTGACTGGGCAGTATACAGCCCATTCTAAGCCCATACTAAGTAGTGAGCATGACGCCATCCCTTTTTGTGTGTAAATATACAGAACCTTGACTTTTCCTTCTATTATAAAATAATAATGATAGCAAAACATTCAAACAATACAGAAAGAAATAAATAAGAAAAGCGTAAGTACCATCAAAACATAGTGACCATTAATTTCTGAGTATATAAACCTTCAGATACATATCAACTCATACTAAAAAATGTATACACTCCAGGTATTTGTCAGACCTACTAGCTGTTAGTTCTTCCTAAAGCAAAATATTAATAAATTTGCATGGCCTTTTAAATAGCTACATAACATTTCCTTTTATAAAAATTCTTGACATGAAAAAAGTAATTGAATTTGAAATTTTTAGTTTTGGGGATTTTTTAAATTTGAGTTTAAAGCTTTTCGTGGATTGTGTCAGAATTATAATTATTAAAACTTTGTACTTAGCTTAAAATTATGCATGTTTAAATGCTCCTTGAAGGAAGACTTCATGCTTTGAAATTAGCATATGTCTTTATAGAGACTGCTTCCATACTTTGTTTGAAAAAAGAAAAATGACGTACATAATGATAATATTTCTTTTAAAATATGTCTAGAGGAACAACAAACAAACAAAAAACACATGCACACACAAATTTGTCATCTTGTACTTTTAGAGGTCAGAAGTCTGGGAAGGTTCTCAGCAGGCTAGAATCAGTGTCAACAGGGCTGAATTCCTGGAAGCTCTAGGGGATACCTTTCCTTGTTTATTTAGGTTGTTGGCAGAAGTCAGTCCCTGGCCATTGTAGAACTGAAGTCCTTCTTTCCTCGCTGGCTGTGAGCTGAGAGTCATTCCCAGGTTTCACAAGCCACCAGCATTCCTTAACGCATAGTCCCCTCCATCTTTAAAACTGGCCATAGTGGGTTGAGTCCTTCTTGGGCTTCAGTGTCTCTTGCCTCTTCTTCCACCGTCATGACATCTCTCTAACTCTTCTAGTTTCCTCTTCGACTTTTATGGAGCCTGTGATTACATGAAACCTACCAGGGTTACCCCGGATAATCTCTCTGTTTTAAGGACAGCAGGTTAACAACCTGAATTCTGTTCTGCAACTTTAATTACCCTTTAGCCTTTTAAGTTGTCATTGGTATGATACTAGGTGTGACAATCATGGAGGCGGAAACCCTGCCTCCACGCCCTGCTTACCGTCACTCCCAGTGACTCATTTTGTGCCTCCTGTCCCTGAACCTTTGACTTTATTGGATTTAGAGTTGTTGTTTTCCAGAGGGAGAATATTTTCTACACAGTTTACAGCAATATCCCCATAAAGATTTGAGCCACAGTTACTACTTGGTCACTTCAGGATCCTGTGCAAAGAAACCAGCAGGCAAGAAAAGGAGCCACCATCTTGGCCCCTTGGTGGGGAGGCTGGGCTGTCGTCACACAGTGAGTGCAGGAAAAATAGCTTTCAGGGCACCTTCTTCCACCTCTTGCCCAATTTTGGCTGCAAGTGGATAAGTACAACAGGTTTAGTGTGAGAATGTCATTGTCTCCGACACCTGAGGGCTGAGGGTCTGATCACACCTTCGGGCAGACTGAGCAGAGTTGCTGGGTGAGAATGAGAGGAGGCAAACTGCAGGACGTGGCAAAAGTTGCTCTTAGACAGGGACATTTTTTTAAAAAGCTGAAAAGATAACTAAAACTATTTTTAAGGAAGACATGGAACATCAAGATGTACCAAGAAGTATTTTTGAATAAAAGTTAATATTAAACTAAATTATAAGGATTATTAATAATATACAGATACTCTTTCAGTACATTCTGGGATGCTGTACAGGTAATAAAAATGATAGTAAATAGGCAAAATGCCCAGTCTAACAAATATATTTGAAGCTGAGGGATTAAGAATAGTTCTATAAATGATATGCCAGGGAATAAGGAAAATGCCACTGGCTGTCACTACCAATGCAGGGAACACACACACACACACACACACACACACACCCCAATCGCCTTTTTGGGGCAATAGTCACAAGAAAATCCATTGGTGAAAATCTTCACAGGATTTCCTGCCTCATAGGTGAGCTGTTGACACCAATCTAAAGAAAATAACTGAAATGAGCTAAAAGAAATTTCCTTTTATTTGCTATGCCAGTTTTTTTTTTATAACATGTTTCTCTCTCTTTCAATTATTTATCAGTGGGAAGAAAGTGGTATGCAAGCTTCTGTTACTAAAAAATTTTAATTTTATCAGAGGCGTTGGTGAGAAGATAATGCCAGGTAAATCATGACTGCACCTCACGTATAGGAAAATAATATAAAAATTCAGAATTGTTTTGGAATAAAATCTGAACCAAATGATCAGCCATGGTCATTGTTCAGAACTCTGCTTACAAAAATACGCTATTTTGTTTCAATTTTGACAATTAGACCTCCAGTCCTATTTTCACTTTGTCAGAAGAGGAAATGCATTTCATTAGTGGGACTTCCTCCATAAATCTAATGTTATAAATAGAGGTTGAAATGTGTACAAAAGCAGTATAATGTTATAGGGAGAACACAGACTACAGAACCTGGCTGCCTTAGGTTGAGCTCGGAAGCCTGGGGCTGTGGTGCTGAAGATTTCTTTCTCTGGGGAGGGAGGAAAGAGTGAAAAAAGAGGGAGAACAGCTTTGGAGTAAGAGCAAAGGAGGGGAAATAAAATGAACAACGTTTCTCCTCTAGCATGTTTCAGAAATAAAAATATAAAGAATGTATGTTTTTTGAAATGACTTTGGACTGTAAGACTGCATTCTGTTGACACCAGCACTACTCAAGAATGAACCAAAGTGATTGTAGCTTTTCAATTTTGAGTCAGACACACTCAGGACAGAGAGACTGAGAGACGGAGACAGGGACATAATACACATTACACAGCATACACTTAATATACTATATACGAAGTCCACACCACTCACGTTCAGTAGATTTATTCAAAGCTAGAAAATAAAGGTACATAACAGAAAGGTTTATTTTTTTGTATAATACAGAGAAAAACCTTTTTAAAAAGCAAGCAAGTTTTCAAGTATCTTTTCCTCCAAGTACTGTCTCTTCCAGTTTGCCCAGTGTTTGCTTGGAAATTACTAGTTTAATTTCCCTCTTTCTAGGGAAAATAAAGGCTTAATAGTTATACAATCATTATTTCAGTTGTATGGAAATAAAGATGACACCATCTTAGTAGCCCTGAGTTTGTGCCACTGTAATTCACTGTGAGATATAAGGTAAGACATGTAAAGGGAACTGAGTAGCTTTCTAAAGAACTATTATGCAAAGCGTAACTTCACCACAAAACAGAACAACAACAAAACAGAAAACTCTACACGTAGAGATGAGTCATCTTGAGTCTTGGTGTTGTGTCCTCCCTTTCTGAAAGTCTGGAGAGCTAACAGGATACCATGTCTTAGAGTAAAAAACACAAATTCTAAAAGAACAATTTCAGATTGTAAATTTGGCGACTTTGGGCAAGCTGGAAGAGACAGCACTTTGAGGAACCAGCAAGACTGTGGGAGAAGAGCCCGTGGCCACACAGCGGACGCTGAGGATGGCGCGGCGCCCTCTGGACCAGAGACCGTGGAGCCGTACGGAGTCCACGGGAGCAGACCTGCAGCCAGGATGCACATCCCTCTCAGATCTGGATCCCTCCACACAAAAAGACCACAGCCTGGAGGAGAAGTTGTGGTAATGTGAGGTCATTTTTCCAACCCCAAAAGAGAAAATAGCTTCATATGTGGCAAAAGACTGAGGATCGAAGTGGGTGTTCGTAAAAAAGCAGCCTTGTATCTGCCTCTGTCCTTTGGGGCTCTCAGGGAGGTGAGTGGCGGGAGATACATGATATAATTTTTAAGGATCCTAGGGTATAGAAAAGTGGCTTCTTGTGTACCATGTGAAACTTGAGGAAACAAAACTAAAACAAAGCAAATTAAGCAAAACCAAGAATTTTTTTTTAATTCACTGTCTACAACACACCACCATCACCACTTTCGAGTCTGAAATAACGTCCCCAAGCATTCTGCATCCACAGCACTTGTGGCTAAGAGTAGAAAAGTCCCCATGAAGAGACCTCTCTATTGCGTAAAGATCACCACACTGACGTGGTGACTAGAGAGCAAACATGAGGACAGTTCAACTGTTGGCGTCACCACCCCACTCACCTTCCAAACTCAGGAGAGACAGGGAGAAACTAATGAAGGAGAAGGGAAAGCACAGAACTGACTGACTATCTAACCACCAGAGTAGAGAGGGGGGAGGTGGGGTGAGGAAGCAGAGACAGAGACAGAGAGAGCTGCTTTTATCTTCAGTGGGCACCAATTTTCTAATAAAAACAGATACCTAAGTATATTTATGGAAAAATTTTACTTGGGCAGTGTGTGCTTGCAGACTGTGGACTCTGTACCTGCTCTGCCAGTGACGACATCTCAGTACAGTAATGATCAACCTTTAAACTTACTGCCTTTATAGGGCAGCAGCACTAGCAGGTTGTTCCTCATGTTTTCAGAATGTTTGGGCAAGAGGAGATACTGAGCAAATATGCCTAAAAGAAGGAGGAGGAGGAAGAAAACGTAGCTCTCTTGTCATTTTTAAAATACTGGAATAAGGTAACTTGTGAGATGGTGGAAATGCCATCCATGTGGGCTTGAGTAAACGGAAAAGAACAAATGTATATGACAGACCCACGCAGACTGCAGTTATTAACCTTTTAGAACGAGAGGGATTAAACCAGATGATTTCTCAAAGTACTATCTGGGGCTGTCATTCTATCATTCTGTGGCTCTTTGATGTCAGAATGGAATTCAGAGCTTTTGAAGTATATTAGAAAACCCGGTATAACTTGCTGTCTCCTGGGCCACAAGCCAACACGAGTCTTATGAAAGAAAGTGTCAAGGATGGCATTCGCTAAGGATGCAAAAACCACCCAAAGAAATAGATGAAAGAGGGAATAAGATAGTAAGGATGCATTAGGAAGGGAAGTACATCGTGGAGACGTAAGAAACTCAGGCAGAAGCAACCTGCATCAAGATGGCATATAGAAGTAGCGCTTACCTGGTTTTGTCCATTTCAGGTACCTGAATTTGAATGTTCACAGACAAATGCATTTTGGATATAGAATAGGAAACTACAGCACTGTATCTAGAGGAATTTTTTAAACAGAGGGCTATGAAGAAAAAAGAGTTATTGAGAATATCTGAAATCCTGGAAATAAAGTATGTGTGTGATAAAACACGAACACATATATGGGAACACTGGTATCAATAGTCCTATGAATAAACATTTTTGAGCACCTGCTCTGAACTAGGCACAAAGCCATATTCTGAAAATGAAATAGTAATTAAGAAAAACAGTCTTTCTCCTTCCAATACATACAGTCGGTGCTAATCATATGCATCCGCTCCCTTCCTCTCACCCTCTGTGCTGCAGTGGGGCTGATGCCCACGGACAGCATCACCCCGGCTCCCCCATCACCAGGGGCTGGTGTGAGTCCCACCCCAGAGAATTGCTGGTGGGAGGGAGGAGGCCGAGAGAAGCTAGGACACTGTTTGCCCTCTTACTCTTCCTCTGTTGCATCTCTTCAAGGGGTTCCCACTCTTTCCAAATGGCCACTCTGAATGCGGTCCCATATGAGACCATGAACTCATGAGAGCTTCCCATGCATGTTTTCCTTTCTCAACTTGTCATCCTGGACTTCGGGCTCTCATAGCACTGTGTTTTCCTTTGGTTCCTTAAGATTCCATTTGCCGCTCATATCTTGGTCACTTTATTATCCTCTGTTTGTTTTCTCAGCCCTTCTAAAACATCTATAAATTATGTCATGTCAGCTCTTTTCCTGACTTACCCCCAACTGATCCAGAGTAATTAGATTAAATAGGATTATAGAAGACAAGATGTTTAGGGCACATTTATCAATGAGGACTGGCTTATTCTTAGGCCAAGGAAATGTCTCTCAAGGCAACTGACATTCATGCTGAGACCAGAAGATGAGTGGACATCATTCTGTTAAAAGGAAAGGAAGATTTCAGACCTGGCACACAGGTTACCGTGTGTGTGTTTGTGTGTGTGTGTGTGTGTGTGTTGAGAACACTTAAGACCTACTCTCAGCAAATGTCATGTATACAGTAGGTTTTTAACTATAGTTACCATACTGTACATTAGATCTAGAACTTACTCATCTTATAAGTCGAAGTCTGTGCCTTGTGACCAGCACCTCCTCATCCCCAGGCCCGACCCAGCTCCCAGCAACTAACATTCTACTCTGTGTTTCTCTAAGTTCCACTTTTTTAGATTCCACATATATCATGTGATATCTGTCTGTGGTTTATTTAACTTAGCATAATGTTCTCCAGGTTTATCCATGTTGTCAGAAATAGCAGAATTTCCTTCTTTTTTTAAGGGTGAATAATATTTAAATTTAGCTCCCCGGCTTCAAGAATTGTGGGGATGTAAGGCGGGGACTGGCTGAGTGCTAGACACAATGCCAGGTGAGCAAGTAAGGGGTTTGAACAATGAGAGGTGGGTGAAGAACAGACAGGTAAGGGTCTCTGCGTTTCTCCTCACCACGGAAGTAAAGAAATGTGAACCCATGTCACTCCCCATAAAATATTATAACCTCTTCTGAAACTCATTTTTCATTTCCTCCCCCTAAATAAGTAGATGACTCACTCTGTCATTCAGCTGTTAACTCACGTATCACCTACTTCTTCCTTCTTCATCCTAATTAAATCTCAGACTCCACCCAGCATTACCTATGTCTATTCTTGGCTTCATTTTTCTCCTGAATGCTTATCATTCGTAATGAGGCCAGTTTTTTTTTTTAATCTCTCTGTGCTTTGCTGCTCTGTTCCCAGCATCTGAACAGTCCTAGAAAAATACAGCAAGAATTTAATAAGTATTTCTTTAATTGAATTCAATTAAATTAGCCCAATTCTGCTGAGGCTTTTTTCTTCTGACAATGATTTTATGAGCCATTACCACTAAATACTTAGCCTTTGAAATAATGAAAGACCACAGTTCACTTTAAGTAGAATCTACATCAGCTGATTTCCACAGACTTTGCTTCCCTCTGAGATGTTCTGTAATACGCTGACCCACAGCCTTACTTCGTTTCCAGAGGAAGAGTGGCTGCTTTGGCTGCAGTTCCCTCTGTTCTGAAATTCCCTACTTACTTCAGGGTTCTTTGCTATATTAAGTGTGAGGTAAGGGAAAGAAAGAGTTTTCTCTCATGTGGGGTTTGAACTGAAAATGAGGGGACTATAAGAAAGGGACCTTAACATTTCCCCCCAAATATTCCCTAGAAGCAATTCTGTATAATCAGTTTGATATGTTCTCTGCAAAATAGACCCAGAAACAGATGTGTATGCAGGAGGTGTGCTGGGCCATGCTCTTAGGGACACTACTTGTGAGGGAATACATGAAGCAGGATTGGGAAGAGCAGAGGGAGGAACTGGATGCAGCAGGAGCAGAAGCTCAGGGAACCCTGCAGGAGACCTGAGATGAGGATGGATGGCCCTTGAGAGAAGTCCTGATCAAGCTGTCTGCAGCCCACATTAGCCATCACTGGACTCCGATCACCCCAGAGGGGGGCTGTCAAACGCTGGGTAGCTCAACCCACTTCAAACAAAGGCATTTCTGCAGAAAGTGCTCAGCTGCCAGTCACCATCACGCAACATTCCTGGTTCCTAATAAAATGAGCCTCCTCAGGGCACACACAACATCTACCACTAACTTCATACTCATTCATGAGATTAACCAGAGAAGAGAAAAATAAAAAGAAATTAGACGTACAAGAAAGAACCGGACTCCTTTCTTGAGGTAAACAGAAGAAACAGTATAAAATGGAGCAGGTGAATCCAGGAGTTATAATAATTATGAGATATAATAATATCTTACTGTTAGATCTAGGAGATATAATAAAAATAATTGGTCAATATTTGTGTCTGATCTTAGAAAAAAAGTATCTTTCTGTTGAAATAAGCAATTATTAGTAGAGTATGTATTAAAAATTAATATACTTTTGCTATCATTAATGAATATTTTTCTTGCAATTGTAACTGTCTTATTATAATGGTCACATGCATTCATAATGAAAACTTTAAAAATATTTTAAAAGCATAAGAAGGAAGGTAAGAACACATAACCCCACTAGCCTGATGATGCTTGTGACCACTCAGTTACAATTCTTCCAGGATACGAACTGGCAGTCTTCTCATTTTCTACAAACACTGTTTATGTACATATATACACACCTACTACATTTACCCATACTGTTTTTACATAAGGTACATATTGTTTTATAACAACCACATTGATTTATTGTATCATGAACATTTTAATAACTTCAAATATTCTTGGGATGTTCTACTGGGTACACATTTTTCTTCTACACAGATGCATCTTACTTTCTGTATTTCACCAGATTACCATAATTCATTCAACTGATGAACTATTGCTTTTGATGTAAACAGATAACAGTTTAAACTCTTTTATTTTTTTCCTTAAGGCTTGGGCAGGTTTTTCTGAAACTCAGTTACTGCAGAATATGTGACAACATATTTTACACGACATGTTTATAATTCTTCAATATGTTCCTCAGCAAGTAAGGAGGCTTTGAGGCGGAATATATCTTGGAAGGTAATTAACACATGAAAATGTTGACTCACTGAAATATATGATTATTTGTATAGTTTAAATTTTGTTGAATACAGTTTTTCATTATTGAAGAAACAGCAGTCACTATCAACTTCCCTGAGAGAGAATATGCACTGCTTTAATCTTCATTCACGGAAGTGAGGATTATTAGATATAAATTTACTTTTGCTTTATTTAAATACTTCCTTTAATAAAAAATGCACAATATCATATAAATATTTAAGCTTGTCTGCACCATTAATTGCTATCGAAGGCACATTAGCAGGGGGTAATTAAAGAAATTGGTGATGTACTAGATAGAAATGTTTAACATTCTTTTATGGTAAACTCATTTTGTATAGTAATAAGCTTTGTCATTGCAAATGAAATACACCACCTGGCACAATTAGTGTTATGCCTCTTATTTTTTTAGTACATCTCAGAATAGTAGTACAGTGTTAAAATTTGCATTGTTTTAGCTCAAGCAAAATACAAGAACTTGACTCAAAACAATGTCTTCCATTCCAGGGTCTGAGGTCATTTAATACGTCATCTACTAGTTAGGTGCCGTGAAATTTTTAAAGACAGTGCAATGTTGGTAAAATCATGGCAAAAGTTTATATATAAACAGCTAAATCTTTCAGGAAAGAATACCTGACTCATGTAACCTGGTGAAAATTAGAATGTCACATTAAAATATAAACATGGTACAAATAATCATGTAAGTATATTGAACTATCTAAAGGTAAAATTGTAATAATAATATTCAGCCAAAGCTGCAGATTACTTTTCCAACATTCCTTGGGAAAATGGGAAGAAACCTAAAAGGAATGGCCTATTTAAGGGACCCGGCCTTATTAATTAATCTTGGAACAGTTCTTAGTAGGATGAATATAGCAGTGTAACCATTAAATTTAAGACAACCATGATTCCAGTAAGACAATTGTCAAAAATACATATAGTAAATCTCTCAGTTACGAGGCAGGTTACTAAGAGTATTTTATTCTCTATCTCCCAAACTCCATTTTAAAATGACTGTGGAACATACAAATGATAATAAAAATCACAAAAGCCCTGACATCTAAAGATAGAAATAGGAAACAAAACCTATCTATAGCTATCTCTAGATGTATGCTAAATTAGAAGCCCAGCTTTGGGTAGTGCTTTCAAAGTATGCAGATGGACCCCTGTCAGGAAAAGACTGCAAGATGGATAATTTCATCTGTTCTCTCTACACTGAGCCCTGTGTGGAGCAGGCAAAGCACTGGAGTGGTATTTAACCGCTCCCTTGTCTGCCGCGGTCTTGTAGGTTTCATGCACACAAGCCTCAGGGAAGCTGGAAGCTGGGAGGTCCTTCCCTGTTGTATGGGGCTGTGTGGGGGTGGCATTTGTAGCGAGAGTGTGTCTCAGTCTTTCCTACACACTTTGATGTCGTTTTTCATTCATCTAGGGGAGGGAGGAGGGAGTTCAGGAGCTTTCTCTGTTGCCATCTTGGTCAAAACTTGAAATCCTTTTTTTTGATTGGATGACAGGCATTGTAAATTTTAAATTACTGGTTACTGAATATTTTTCTCAGACTTCTAACAATGTTAGACTTTGTTCTGACAGTCTGGTGAGTTGCATGAAAATTCTTTTGATCAGGAAAAAGAATTGTCTAGGGGACGAATCAGCAAATGTTCTGTAAAGGATGAGATGGCATGTGTTTTAAGCTTTGCAGGCCCTGTGGCCTCTGTCTCACCTAAACAAATCTGTTGTTCTAATGTAGAACCCTCCTTAGAGAGTATATAAATGAGTGGGAAGATCTGTGCTAAGTAAAACTTTATTTACTAAATCAGGCAGTGGGTCAAATTTGGTTCTTGGTTTCCTGACCCGTGGTCTGGAGTCATCTATTCTGTAGGAACATTCAGCCCAGTTACTAAAGCATAGCCTTTCTCGCGTCTCTGCTAATGCCCTAGGGATTTCACGAGGGCCCTCCACTTCGGCTGCTGAGCTTTAGAGGGAGCCACGGCCCTCTCTAAGGGAGAGCAATCGTCTTGCTACAGGTACTTGGCAATTATTCTTCCCTCTGGATTTTTCCTTTGCCTGACCTCATGGAGTTTCACCGTAAGGTAAACATGCAGATTGATATTCAGCCTGAGACTGCAAAAGATCCTTCTGCAGATTTTCAGGGGTGTTTCCCTGTGTGGTTCCCTCTTCCTGTTCCATTTACTATTGCTGTGCTTTGGGATTTCAGATATTAAGGTATACTGCTTTTATGATCACTTTCTTGAGACAGAGAGCTGGTGTGTAGTCGTAAACCTGCCCTGGCAATGCAGTTAGTGATACAGTGTCTCCATTAAGTGAGCCCTACTATCCAAGCAGACAGAATTCAAGGGCCTAGGTATAACCAAAGAGAGAAGCTAACAATGTAATCATGACTAAATGTGTGAAATATACTTTCATCTAAATTTGAGTATCCAAGTTTTATATGATAGCTATATTAGTCAGGGTACTCCAGAGAAGCAGAACCAATAAGATATATATGTACAGAGAGACACAGAGAGAGAAAGAGACTGACTGACTTACTATAAGGAATTGGCTCAGACAGTTACGAAGGTTCCTGAGTGTAGAATCTGCATTGTGGACTGGCAGGCTCAAGACACAGGAGAGCCAATGGTGCAGGTAAATCCAAAGGAAGCTGACTACATACATCCCTCCTGCCCAGAATAATCTTTTAATCTATTCAGACCTTCAGTTAATTTGAAGAGGCCCACCCACATTATAGAGGTCAGTCTGATATACCCAGAGTTTATTAATTTAAATGCTAATTTCACCCAAAACACCCTCCAAGTCCACAGATACAGTTAACGGTCACAGTAACATTCATCTTAATCCCTTCAGCCTTATTAAAATACTGACAAGAAGATAGACAACTTACAATGAAGATATTTGATAAACTAACAAAGACATGCTCATTTTACAGGATGTAACAAAGAAGAGGTGTTGTGAGGAGGAGGTGTGGGTTAAAGATGCATTAGAATGGGAAATACTCAAGAGGTTGAGATAAAGGAAAAAGAGGTGCATTTTTGTATTCTGTTATTGACTGTTGTATCTGCTGTTGTCCCAAAGCCTTACATGCCTGTGGCCCCTAAGGAGACTGAAGACTCAGGAGCACTAACGACTGCAGATACTTCAAAGAGTCATATGTGAAAACCCTCCAGTTAATTACTGTGATAATTAATTGGCAGTTTTAATCACACAAGGGCTAAGAGATTTTTCACCCTTAGCCTTTGGTGTACTCATTTGTAAAAAGAAAGCAGTATTATACACAGCAATAATTAAATGATTAAACTTTGTTAGAGGAGTTCTCTTCCTTCCAACCCATCTTTTTTTTTCCTTTTTTTTTTCCCTTTGGCTTTTTCGAACCTCTTATCAGTCCTCAGGCCAGAGCCAAAAACTTAATGTGCTCCTGATTGATTTGTGAGGAATTTTCCCCAGCTACCTTGTTTTCTTTCTTCTGCTCCCAGGATACTTAAAATGTGTAAAATTCCTCTGCTCCCTTGATCCTTATCCTCCACCCTCAAAGATAAGTGCTTTATCCAGTGAATAGGAATATTTTGGTTCACATCTGCAATCACACTGGGTGAAATGGGGAATAAAGACACAGAATCTTGTGCCCTTCGGGTCCAACACAGCACTCTCCCAAGTACTTACTCCAAGGTACAGAGCCCCCTCCTTTTTCACAGTGTTCTAAACACTCATTCGAACACTCGCTCTTTACCTATGAAAATATAATAAAATGACTTCTAATTCACTGGTAGCTTTTTTTTTTTTTTTGTCTTTCAGAATAACCTGTAAATGCTCTCAGAGCTCTTATGGCACATTTTATTTTGATCTTTGGAAACAATACAGAGCCCTTTGTAAACATTAGAGGGAGTAGATGATGCTAGAATAGTGTCAAGTGGATCTGTTTTCATTAATCATACGTTCAAATGTGCACTTTCAGGCTTTATATGTGAATCTATCCCACGGCAATATGAAAACATTTAGGTAGGTATTGCTGAACATTATGTGCAGCTGTGTGATCATTCATGAACATCTATATGAAACTTTCATTGCCCATCTAAATAAATGCCACACTAAGCATTCGGTATATTTGAACGTGCAGTCTCTCCTGCAAAAAAAAAAAACACTCTTTCTTCAAACCATAATGTTATACATTATCTTACTACGGGGCTTTTAATATCATATTAGAGTGTGATTCTGTACATATCATCTTTGGGATTTTGTGCTGTGAGCCATGGTCTGTTCCTGTACTGTGGTGCTGGGATGAATGGACCTGAGCTTTATTATCCCACTGCGAAGAGAAAGTAGAGCAGAGGTGCTTGTCACTTACATGACTGTCTCTTATTTGGATTGTTTCATTTAGAGAATAAGTCTCAGTGGCATTAAGGGTGATCTGAAAGTTAAATATTGTAAAGGATTTCCAAAAGTAACAGTGGGCAGCTTCCAACAGCACAATGAACAAAATCCACTTAAAACTCTAGGTTGTATTTATTTTTTTTTCTTCACTTCTTTTTATTCTCCTGTAAGCTTCCAAGAATTAATTAAGCAGCATCCCTCCCTTTTTTATCTAAAGCCTGCAGCGATACGGGGCTTCCTGAAGTTAGCCATTGTAGGAAGTGTCAGACATAAGCTGCCCGATTGCTGTAAAATCCTACGTTTCTTGGAAGAAATATATTGTCATTCTCAGAGAAATGTTAAATAACAAAACTCCAATGTGTGTAACTTAAAATAGCTGTCACGTGAGTCAACACTGATGACAGTAGAAAATAAACCTAATGAAACCTGAATCAGCTTACTTAAAACCCCAGGAATTATAGTAAAAACAGGAAGGAACAAAGATGATAAATTTCTTAATGAATGCAAAATCAAGGAGTGACCAACCAGTACAGCGTCATTCTCAGTCACTTTCTGTAATGGGTAATATGACATGCACCCAGACACCCCCTACAGGACGGGGTCACTCATTCCTCACCTTCTGGGAAGGCCAACAGCTGAATCCCTCTCTAGAAATTTCCTTTCGCTCAAGAGAGCATCTCTACTCAGGTCAGGTCTCATACCGTAGTGGTCTCAAGGCAAAGTCACTCTGAAGAGCCATCCCAACTCCAGTGCCTCCCGTGAAACTATATGAGCTCATCCTTTGCAACTGCATTGAAGTTCAGCTTCTCTCTTTGTCCAAGGCTAGTGCTTTTCCTCCTACAAATGCTGGTGTTGAGAGCACTGCCCAAAACTTTCCACCTGCAAATCTCCAGCTCAGAGTCTCTTTTCCAGAGATCCTAACTTAAGACAATTAGTGTCAGCAGTGGTCTAAGTAAGTAAACCATTCTTACTATGGATATTGACGCTGGATGCCCTGCCAGCAAGCTGGCAAGGAGAACGCCATCACTGGTGGGAGGTGCAGCCCTACAATTATAGCAGTTAGTTTATTAAAACTCTCACCTGTGATAAATGGGTTTGATATACTCACAGGTGCAGTATCTCAGGTTTTTCAGTGACTGAAGGAAGTAATAGTTAGAAGGAAATCGCATCAGGGGTCTCCTACTGAATGACTTTGACGCACCAGAGAAGACCAGTATAAGGCTGTGGGTGATTAATCACCAGTTGAAGGTGAAGTGCAAAATTCAGAGGGCCTCCCTGGCAGCATATAAAGAGACTCTTATCTCCTGCAGCTGGAGACAGGAAAAACACTGAGAATTCAGCCCAGGAATTAATTACAATAATAGCAGAGAGCTTTTCAGAGAAGGTTGAATTTCCAACAAAGACTGTGCCAGTGAGAGATTCCTGGTTGGGAAGCGTGAGATCCTGAGGCTTGAGCCAGGAACATTTGGGTTGATGGACTCATTATATTAGCTCTTTATCCCTTGAAACCTTTGGGCTTGAAGAAGAGGCCTGCTCCTTCCTTGTAAGGGCTAGCATGCCTCCATTGCTTGAAAATCATTCAGGAATCACTGCCTCACAGGGCATCATGAACACCCCTCAGCACCTGGCTGTAACTCCCTTTTAGTTTCCAAGCCGGGGAAGCGCTGAGTAGGCTAAGGAAGATAGGGAACTGTATCCTCAAAGACACTTGAGGGCACCTCCCAGTAAACTTCTAGTGGGTTCTGCAGGACCGAATCAATATACGCTGCAAGGAGTTGGGAGAATTTTATTGAGACTGCATCCTGAGGGTCCTGTATCAAAAAAAGTGTGCCCATTTTGGCAACACATATGTTAAAATTGGAACAATACAGAGAAGATCAGCATGGCCCTGCACAAGGATGACACGCAAATTCACAAAGTGTTCCATATTTTTATATGTGTAACTGAATCATTATGTTGTACACCAGAAATTAACACAATATAAATCACTTATACTTCAATGAAAATTTTTTAATTAAAAATAAAGTGTAATAAAAAGTAGAACATGAGATTGGATAAGTATTCCTTAGTTTATTGATAAGGGGAGAACTATCCTATGATAAAGGACCTAAAAAAATAGAGCTAATATACTAAGATGGTTCTTGGAAGCTTGGAGAAAGTGATAGCCTATAATAAGTAGAATAGAAAAGCTAAAAACTGCCATGGCAGACATGGGAAAAAAAGGAATTTAAAAATACACAAAAGTGGCCAAGCTACTGGATATATTATGTAAGGCTGGGAAACTTACCACTTAACCATGTTCTGAGGGAGAGCCTGGAATCCACCTCAGTTAGTTCAAGATGTGCAGATACTAACTACTATATATAAAACAAATAAATAACAAGTTTCTACTGTACATCACAGGGCACTTCATTCAACATCTTATAGGGAGCTAAAATTAAGAAAATATGAAAACGAATATATACATGTATACGTATGACTGAAATATTATGCTGTACCCCAGAAATAGACACAACATTGCAAGTCAACTATACTTCAATTAAAAAAAATAGTAATACACTGGTGAGAGAAACACCATCATCCTTGAGAAGCTCAAGGGCAGCTGTCCTCTCTTGGTAGGGCTCATGGCAATAAATGCTGTTAAAGAGCTGTGTTCTCTGAAGGTAAGAAGGATTTTTGCGAGCTTGGTAACACAGAGGTCCAAGGCAACATCTAACCGTCAGAAGCAAAGTGGGTACAACTGCCATGATGAGTAGCAAGTACCTGCCATGGGAGCTACCTCTCAGGAAGTTGCCTTTAAGTTACCTTTCAGACAATGTAAAACAATGCAAATAGAAACAATGCGAAAAGTCTACGAAAACACACGAGAAGCCAAGATTTGGAACTGGCACTGGCTCACTCGCTACCCAGCAGGTAAAGAAAATGCAATCCTGAACGGAAGGTGGGACATTGGTGCAAGGTGTGGCCCAACTCCTGACAATTTCACCAGTGGTGATCTGCAAAAATCACCTAGTAACACTTTGCAGGTGTGATGACATACCTATTGGTGTCAGAGAGGAGTAAATGTGAAATTCATGTGACCCACTTGGACACTTCTGTTGCTGGTTTCTTTTATTGTAATTGTGAAGAGACACTTGCAGCAACCCTGCTCTACGAAGACTGTGATCACCAAGGGCTTGAAACCCTCATGAATGGAGGTTTGGGTCAAACCACCAAATAAGCCACCAAGACTTTCAAAGGTGACTGCTGAGGAAGGAGACAGTGAGTACAGGATATGGCCCTGTGACCAACAGCAGTGACAGGCTATATTTGTTCAACCAACCACCGTCTTCCAAGGTTCCCCTCAGAAAGAGAAGCCCATGAGAATCAGAGAAGAACTGCTTCTTGAACACGTGTGGAGAAGTAGATCTGGGGCAGGGTGGGTAGGTTGGATGGGTAGAGGTAAGTGGCCCTGAAAATGTCCCCCTCACATAACTGATACATTCTGACTTCACTGCCACATTCCTGCCAGGACCCCACTTCCTATAGGCTGCTCCCAGCTAATGAATGATTGTGGCAGAAAATCCAGTGCCTTCCAGTGGACAACTTTGTCTTGAGGATTCTCCATATGCTTGATGAAACTCATAGAAGTGTACTAAAGGCTGGCATTTATTTTCCACGCAGCCCTCCTTCCTTCCCTCTTCGTTCACAGGGGTAAGACTTGCCTAACAGTCTGATGGATTTCCCTGCCTCCTCTGGCTGTCTCCTGGTATTCCTCATAGTCCCTTCCTCCCATACATCTTTTGTATCTCTAATCTTGTCTTGGCTTCTGTTTCTCAGAGGAAATAAACTAACACATATGTGATTCCCTAAGGGAGGGGAAATGCTTGAGGTGAGCCTCATGTTCACACTAGTTTCTAAATGTGTGCCACTTTCTGGATTAAAATGCAGAAAGTTAGGAGCCAAAGAGAATACAGTTTGCTTAACTGCAGAGCAGATACTGGATTTTTGGACCCCTGAGTATGCTAGAATTTGCAGGATAAGTAACAGAAGAGATAGAAATATACAGAGAAGTTGCCCCAGAATTCTGCTTGTGGTTCTTACGCATTATTGCTTGAGAGCAGGGCTGCAGTTGCCACAGTGAGTCTTAATAAGACCTAACAGAGAGTAGCTGCTGCAGGATGAGAGCTAATGCAGACACCAGAGGTCATGTGAGGATGGTAGATGTTGGAGTCACAATATAACCAACACTTCCTCTAATGTATTATCTCTCTCCAGTAGCCACCATACAGTTTTAGAAGAAAAGGAGAGATATGCAAAACATGTGACCCAAAGTCAAGAAAAAAAAAGAGTTCATAGAGACATATCCCAAGATGACCCAGATACAGAAATTATTGGGGGGGAAAAAACCTTTAAAACAGCTATAATAAGTATAGTAAAGATGTTGCAGGGAAAATTGGACATGATGAATAAGCAGATAGAGACTCTCAACTGATTTTTAAAAATCTACAAAAGTGAATTAAATGGAAACACAAAAACGCAAGATACAGTATCTGAAATGAAAAGTTTAATAGACAAGCTTAGTGGGAGATTAGATATAGCATGAGGAAATGTTAGTGAATTGGAACACAGTGCAGGAGAAATTATCGAACCTAGAGAATTAAGAGGAAAAAAAGACAAAACTAGGCTCAGTGACCAAGGCTAAATATCAAGTGATATGATACATGTCATCGGTGTTCCATAGAAGAGGAAAGAAAAAAATGGGTCAGAAAAAGAGCTCATGAATGATGGCTAAACTTCATGAAAAAATCAACCTACTTATCCAGAAAGCTTGTTAAACAACTTCTAGACATCATAATCAGACTGCTGAAAACTAAAGATAAGAAATAGAATGTTGAAAGATGTTGAAGAAAGCCAGAATTAAAGGTCCTTGCTTATAGAGGAATAAATACCTAAATCACAGCTGCCTTCTCATAAAAGAAATAATTAAATATAATGAAACAGCATCTGTAAAGTGCTGAGACAAAAACAATAAATACTATCTACTCAGTGTTCTATATCAAGCAAAAATACCCTTCAGAAAGTTGGGTGAGATGAAGAACATGTTGCCAACAGAACTGTATCGCAAAGAGTGTTGAAGGAAGTGTTTCAGGTGGAAGAAAAATGGTGCCACATGGAAATTCAGATGTGTACAAAATAAAGAAAGAAAACCAAAAGATGATAAACATACAGATGAATACAAACAAATATTTTCATGCTATATTATCTTTAATTTTTTTAAAGTAAATTAACTGAAGTAAAAACAATATTGGCAGTTTATAATATGTGCAAAATAAAAATATATGACAACAGCACAAAGTACTGGGGTAATACATGGAATTACTACTTACAATTTTCTTACATTTTACATGAAGCTTCATAATGTTATTATATGTTTTAAGTATGAACATTCTAATACATATAGCAGTCACTCTATAAAACTAATAACTAGAAATATAACTAAAGATGTAAAGAAAATAAAATGAAATGGTTAAAAAATGTTTGGAGTATGTACAAAAGGAGGTAGGAAAGGCAGGAAAAAAGAAAAGAAGAACAAAAAAAGGACCAAGTAGAAAAGTAGTATCAAATTAGTATGCCTAGACCAAAATATGTTAGTAATTGAGACTGAAAAATAGACTAAAAGCCCAAATTAGAAATTTAAAATTGTAAAATTTGAATAAAAAAATCAAGGCCTAATTACATCCTATCAGCAAATTCTCCTTAAAGGCAAAGATGAATAGAAAGAAGAAAAAGTTTACACCATACAAACTATCAATAAATACAGCATTGAAAACTCTCAAATCCAAGTCACAAAAGAGTATATACTCCATAAGTCCATCCCAAGGAGCTCAAGAACCAGATAAACTAATGTATGGTGAGACGAATAAGAAAGACTCATTGCATATGGTAGATGGAGAGTGAGTGGAGAGAGGACAGGATGATGGAAATGTTCTATGTGCTGGTCAGAATGCTGGTTATTACTTATAGACTTCACCAAACTCGTCAAATTGCATCCTTAGTAATAACAGTACATTTCACTGAACGTCAATAATTATGATATACATACTGATTTATTGATAATAAAATTAAAATGGCCCTCACTAAAGTCCACAGTGGACAAGGAGAAAGAATAGCTAAACTCATTGTTACACCTCTGTGGAAACTTCAGTTCTCATAGCCAATTGTACCTTTGTATAATTAAGTCTTTCTACCTTGATCAGGGAAGACTGGGTTGTTGGTTTGATATTCCAAAGTTTTGAAGCCAATCTTTTAACTATAAACATTATTAATTTATTAAAGCAATATAATCAAGGGAAGACTTTCTCTAAGTTTAAGAGTCAGGAATATGTGTGTATCATGTTGGTTCTCTGGAATTACAGAATAGCTACATAGCTGTGAATATATAAATGTAACCTGACTGTAGGGATTAAGAATGCTGAAGAGTAAGTGTGCCCGTCAGGAGGGGTCAAGACTAAACCAGAAATACTACAGAAAAGAAACTTGAGGATTGTAAAGTTTTGGCAGCCAAGCATAATCCTATGGAAAAAGCTTTGGCCACCAGCCTTCAAATACATTTAGCCCACTGGCAAAATCATCCCTATGCTGAGGTGAATAAAACAAGCTATTAGCTTCAAGGGCTTAATAATGCAAGCCTGCCCTTTGACACGTGGAGCATTTCTGCAGTGATGACAAAATCATATATCAGAGTCAGTAATTTGGTGGCTAGACATTGGATCATGAAAAATTTACGATGGAAGAGTTGCCACTGTCTGAGGGTTTTAGGATGTGGACTAGCTAACCTTTCTTTTCTAACAGTGTTATTCCCATTGCTTCACCTGTTTTTATTTTCTGTGATTTTTATAGAAACAAATATTGTTGATATTTATTCTGTCTTTGATTCCTTTGGACCCTGCAGACTTTGTGGTGTTTAGGTTTCTATCCAGATACAAGTCTATCTACCTAATGTAGATTTATCCGCTGAATGTTAAAGACTTATTTATTATCTCTTTTTATCTGATATGAAGTGTCGGTGCTACCTTTCAGTGGTAGATCTTATTTTTGCTGGTAAATGTTCACTCTCTTCTCTTTGTCGTAAGGAATTTACCCAGCCTTATTTGTATGGACACACAGCATGCAGAGCCCTACAGTCCTGTCTCACTGGTTTGGTTATTGGCTGCACTTTCTCTAGTCTTCTCCACTCTGCACTTTACAAAAGCTGAAGTTATCTAAAGTTCAGTACATTAGACAGGTAAATCATGAAGTATGTATCTTTTAATAGAATTATTTACACGAAGAACTGCAAATTCAAACACCTGCAAGGGCCAAGAAGTTAAAATATAAATATTTATATAAATAAAATATTTTAAAAATTCTGGAATAAACACAAATTATGAGAGGTGAAACAGCTGCTACTTAATGCCACCTAATTGTTACCATCAGAGTAAGTGAATCTGCTATTGACAAGTCTTAACGATATTTTTGAAAAGAAATCTGAAGTACTGACAAATAAGTATGTGTGTGTTTATTTTATTTCAGTCCAGTTTGTGGAAAAACAAAAGTCTTCTGCAGGCCATATCCAGCACCAGTTTGCCAGTTAGTAATGACCTCAACATTATTTTTCTTTAAAATCTTCAAATAATAAACATTAAAAATCATTTTAAATGTCTGCTTCACAAAATTCGATTTACATAGAACTGTTCCATGTTATAATACGTGTATCAAAGCAATATTTTCCAGAGATACTCATTGTGTACTATTATAACAATAAAAGCAATTACATAGATACAGATACCTAAAAAGACACACACAAATACATTTTTTAGCCTTGAACTATTTTACTATTTCTCTTTTGCTTTTATTATGGTGAATTGAAAATAATATAAAGGAAGGTGGGTCCCATTAAAGAGGATGTTAAGTGGGTGATTAGATTGGGCAATATAAGAAAATACTAGGAGAGGAGAAAGAAATTGGTTAAATCAGATACAGGAGAGACTTTCAGAAAGTACACAAAGATCAAAGAAATTACAACCCCAAGCAATGAACTTCCTAGATAGTGACACACAAAATTGCCTATTAAGTGACCACTATTCAATAGCTAAGCAGTTTGGAGTAACATTTAGCCTGATGGTTACTCTCTTTCTACCAGATAGTTTTGCCCATCACCATTAAGCAAAGAAAAACAGCAAAAGGAGAACACAAAAAATATCACTAGGTAATAAGGTAGGGCACCTAGGACTTGCCAAAATGTGTATGGGATAGTGCGTCTGTTTATTTTTAACATTTCAGGAGTCTGCACAGTTGGAAATAAAATAGCAGGAGCGAGGACTGTAGAACTAAATGAGTTAAAGACTTTATAAGCGTTTAATATGTGGACTGTGAGCAAGTGAAGTCCTATTCCAAATTGAGGCATATTTGACTAGCAGTAGTTAAAAGAGGTCAGAGAACATTTCAAATGGTTATTACAAATTAAAGGATATTTGACTAACAGTATATGAGAATTGTCTCTTCTAAGGGCATTCATGTTTAAATAGAGATTAAGTATTAAATACAAAGGATAATGTAAGTGACATGGGCTAAATAATGGGGAAGAATTGAGAATGGCAGTGATAGGATTTTTCCTGTTCTTCCAGAAATTATACAAGATTCATAATTGTATCTTGTACCTAAATCAAAATCACCCTTCTGCTGTAAGCTTACTATATTTGGTTACTACTGATGAAAAGAAAAAGTAACAGAAGGACAATGAATATACATACAGAAAAAAAATCTGTGAAGTTTTTATGAATATTTACGTGGGCAAAATGAATTAAGTTAGAATAAAGTTTTAAAACTGGGTATTTTGTCCAGAAACAAATAAAGAGATTGAGTTGATTAGTGGTGAACAGCTGAATTTTCTCATTAATATGCTTCTTGTTTTCTTGATCATTGATTTATAGGTAAAAGGCTTTGTATGAATAATTCTCACTATATTGCAAGGTCATAAACAAGAACTTCAGTCAGCTCATCTGTGATGGTTAATTTTTTCTGCCAACTTGATTAGGCCATGACACCCAGGTATTTGATCAAGCACCAGTCTAGGCATTGCTGTGAAGTTGTGTTTTTTTTAGATGAGAGTAACATTTAAATCAATAAACTTCAAGTAAAGCAGATTACCCTCCATAATGTGGGTGGGCTTATAAGCTGAAGGAGTTAAGGAAAAGTAGACTGTGGGGTTCCCCAAGGAAGAGGGCGGTCTGCCTCCAGACGGCCTTGGTACATGAGCCTCAGCATCAACTCTACCCCCTTCCAGGGTCTCCAGCCTGCCAGCTTATCTGACAGAGTTGGAAACTGCCAGCCTCCACAATTGTGTGATTAATTCCTTAAAATAAATCTCTTTCTTTCTGTATGTACACACATTCTATTGGATCTTTTTCTCTGGAGATCCCTGACTACTACACCAACATTCCCATTATTAAAATGCCATGCATGCTAGCAAGGAACAATTGGAATTTGAAATTTAAAAAACACCATTTATATTGGCACTCAAAAAATGATTTAGTTAGATACATATCTAACTAAATATGTACAAGATCTATATGAGCAAAAGCACCAAATTCTGATGAGAGGAATCACAAAAGAGCTAAATGAATGAAGAAATAATCTATGTTTATGGATAGGAAGACTCAATATTGTTAAGATGTCAGTTCTTCCCAACTTTTTACAGATTCAAAACAATTCCAGTCATAATCACAGCAAGTTATCTTCCAGATATTGACAAACTGGTTTTAAAGTTTATATGGAGAGACCAAAAAAACCAAAATAGTTAATACCGTATTGAAGGAGAACAAGGTTGGAGGAGTGACACTACCAGACTTCAAGATTAACTTTAAAGCTGTAATATCAAGACAATGTGATATTGGTGAAAGAATAGACAGATGGATCAGTGGAACAAATAAAGTACCCAGAAATAAACCCACATAAGTATATTCAGCAGATCTTTGACAAAAGAATAAAGGCAACAAAATTTAGAAAACATAGTTGCTCAACAAATGGTGCAGAAACAACTAGACACACACATACGAAAAGAAAAGAAAAAAGAATTTAGACATATACCTTACACTTTCTGCAAAAATTAACTCAAAATAGAAAGGAAACCTAAATGTAAATTGGGAAACTGTAAAAGTACTGGAAGATAACACATGAGAAAATCCATCTGTCCATGGGTTTGATGATGACTGTTTTAGATACAGCATCAAAGGCATGATCAATAGAGGAAATAATGGATAAGCTGGACTTAATCTAAGTTATAAACTTCTATGAATGTCACTGTCAAGAGACAGAAAACAAGCCATAGACTAGAAGAAATATTTGCAAAAGGCATATATGATTAAGGACTGTTATTTAAAATATACAAAAAGCTCTTAAACCCAGAAAAAAAAATGAACAACCTGATTTTAAAATGGACAAAAGATCCAAACAGACATCTCACCAAAGAAGATATACAGATGGCAGATAAGCATATCATATGTTGTCAGAGAAATGCAAATTAAAACAACAATGAAATAGCACTACACACCTATTAGATGGCCAAAAGCTAAAACGCTGAAAACAACACTGGTGAGGGTGTGGAGGAACATGAACTCTCATTCTTTGCTGGTGGGATGGAAACAGTACACTTGGTAGTCACTTCGGGTTTCTTACAAAGCTAACCATAATCTTACCATCGATCCTATCAGCAACAGCACTCTTTGGTATTTTCCCAGATGAGTTGAGAACATGTCCACACACAAACACAAATACCTGCACATGTTCAAAACAGCTTTATGATTGCCAAAACTTGGAAGCAACTAAGATGTCCTTTAGTAGGTATTTGGACAAGTAAACTGTGGTAAAGCCAGATAATGTAATATTGTTCAGCATTAAAAAGAAATGAGCTTTCAAGCCACGGAAAAAATCTGGAGGTATCTTTAAAGCATATTACTGAGTAAAACGAGGCAATATGGAAGGGCTGCATACTGTATTATTCCAACTTTATGACTTCTGGAAAAGGCCAGCCTACGGAAGTAGTAAAAAGATCACTAGTTTCCTGGAACTGACTGGGCTGCGGGGAATGGATAGCCAGAGCACAGAGGACTTTCAGGGCAGCAAAACTACTCTGTACGATGCTATAAGGGTGGATATCATTGTACATTTGTCAAAGCCCATAGAATATACAGTACCAAGAGTGAACCCTAATGTAAGCTAAGGACTGTGAGTAACAGTGATGCATCAATGTACTTTCATCGACTTTAACAAATGCACCACTCTGGTGTGAGACGTTGATAGTCGGGGAGGCTGTGCATGTTTGGAGGTGACCACACATGTGGCTGAGCCGCTCTGACTCTGTTTGTCAGCTCCATCCTCCCCACTCCCCTTCCCTCATGACTGAACTTTTCACAAGGAATGCATCCAAGCCAGATGAGTTCCCTATCAACTTTTATCCTTGCCTTCATCTGATGACGAAAACTGGAAGAATGCCTTTTGCTAATGCAGGTAGTTAATGGTCTTGGGCGTCCAGGGGAGGAAAAAGCCCTGGTCTTAGTCCCTGTAGAAGTGCTTCTTGCTTCATAGTCAGATTCTATTTTTAGCTTTGGCCCCTTTAAATTCTCCTGTACCACCTGTACCCATGGGTGGTCAGTGCAGCTACGAATACCCCTGGATCATCTGTGTGCTAGATCCTTACTGCCTGTATGTAAGTTACCCACAATAAACTTCCTCATTGCACTTTTGGAATTGCCTGCTTTGTTTTTCGATCTCAAAGTTCCTTCTCAGTTCGGAGGATATTATTCAATATCTTTGCCTCCCAAGTGGATATATTGGAAGTCTGTACTTTCTACTGAACATTACTATCCACCTAAAACTGCCCTAAAAAATAGTCTATTAAAAAATGTCATGGGCTATTAAAAATTCCACCATGAGATTGCAAATGTCTATTCATTTCTTTCCAGCTGAAGTTGAGGGCACAGCCAGCAATTAAAACATGATTTACATTAAGTTAAAGGATAAAGTAGCATTTTAAAACCAGCTGCCATTACTTGCATTATTTATTCATAGGGTGCTGTGTAATTGCAGATTTGTGCTGAATAAAGACAAATGTGTTCTCTTTATTGAAGAACTTACAGTCCAAAGATAGAATGGAAACTTAGGAACAACTTTAATTTTTCAGGATCATCAAAACAGGCATTCTAATGGAGGAAGTTAAGCCCAAAGGACTCTTCTGTGGATAAGACTTTTTACCCAACATCTATATTTACAGTTCTTGTACCTAACAGCATATTGAGAAGAACAAGACTGTCCTCAACTTGGCATTAGTGTTGGCCTGTATTGTTTTTTTTTTTGACTTCGCAAATTGTTATGGATGCATATTTTATGAATCTAATAATATCAAACAAATGACATTAAATTACACTCTCAACACTGAATTGTTCATATATGGAAAGGGGAATCTCTTGAGTTTCACTGAACCATTATCTATCATTCAGAAGTGTTCACCTCAGTATGAAAGGTGCTATGCTTAATGAATTCAGAAACAGCAGCTTTATATAATTGGAGAGTTAATTTTTTCTTTTCTTGATATTTAAATTTTCTTATATGTTTCCGTAACTAGTTCTTGGTATGCTTTAGTTGTGTTGTTTGTGGGTTTGTTTTGTTTGGGCCAGGTGAATTGTTTCCCCAAATTTACCTTAAAGCTTAATACATGAATTAAAACCACTATCCTCTTGAAGCTTTTCATGGTGCAACTTTCCTATCAGAGAAGACAGTTCGACACTGTGGAGCGTTAGATTATTATGATCACACTGAAGACATGTCCCACTACTCTCGCTTCCCACTTCCTGTTCCAACAGTATTAAACTACTTCCAAGTTCCCCCAAAGTTCCAGCATTTTATTCCTCTCTGTGTGTACGTACTTTTTCCTCTGCTTACAATGTTCCACCCTCCCTCTGCCTGGCTTCGCCCTTCACTTTGCAAACCTCAGTGTATGTGTGCCCTTTCCCAGGAAGCTCACCTTCCCTGCTGCCAAAGACAAACATTTTATCTGTTTCCATCCAGTAGCTTACCCAGATACAAGGTATATACTTCAAATGCTGCTGTTTAGCTCATGGTGCCGTACTGCAACTTATTTTTATTTAGTTATTTTTCACAACCTGTCCCTCTCTGAGTGAGTGATCTTTGTGTCTGGTTAGATGCTGTACTTTATTCATCTCTGTGTTCCCATGGCCTTACACATTGTCTGGCCCATAGGTGTTGCTTAAAAAGTGTTGGAAGAATTTAATAAAGTGATGCATATTACTCCACAGCAGCAGCAGCAGCGAGTAGCGTTTTATTTGAAATCCAGAATATGTTTGTTTACTGCTTAAAAATCAAAAGATAACCTAGAGTAGTTAGCTTCCTAACCATGCATTGCTGCCCCTCCACTTCCCGCCCCCACCCCTCCCCGTGGCATCTCAATATCCTTTTAACTTAAATGAGAAGCTGTTTTATTCTTGCTGTTTCTGCTGGTTGAGAAGTCAGTGTGATAGAGATGCATTAATGCAAGCGGGATTTGCCTAGACATCAATAAACGCAAAAGGCTCCCGGCGGGCCACTTGTAGTGTCAATAAAGGTTCATAATTACTTGCTCCTTTGAGCATTTTAGACCCAACCTCCTATTTGCTCTGTTGTAAATAGGAGACTGAAGACTTGAGAGGTTCTTAACTTTTTAAATCTTAGGGGAAGAATGGCAAACATTGCCAGGGATCGCAGGTTTTTAACCAAAGGTGTTGGCTGTTAGCTGTGTTATTTTAGGCTGTCAAGGGACTAGAAATTAAGAATACCTGCTTTTGCCCTCCTCCTTCCATGGAGGATTGGTGGTGAGTCTCACCTTTTCTGGGTTTAGGGAGGTGTAAACCCCAGGTACCAAGAGTGGATGACAGCTGGAGACACTGCTCAACCTGAAGGAACAAGGAACTGAACTGAGAGAGGCTCTGGGGGAAGGGATGGAGGCGGAGAGCTTGGAACCTGCTCAGATACATGGGGGAGATCCTGGCTTCCGGACACTGTCTCACGCGAGGGTACCACGGACCCATCTCCAGCAGCCCCGCGGTAAAAGCCAAACCATGGCGTGGTGTAACCGGAGTAGCAAGCTTCTCTTTGGGTGAGGGTGGGGACCAAAGACGTGGAGAGGTACTCTGACTAAAGACTTGACCCCAAGAATGGAAAAGTACCCCTGCCACACAATACAGTAGAAGTGACAAACAAACAAAACAAACAAAAGACAGTAGAGGGGAGGAGAGGGTGAAAATTAGGCTAAATACACATTATTGAGACTTTCAGAGAACTTGCTCTTCCGTCTTCCTTTCTTCTTCCTTCCTTCGTGTGTGTGTATGTAGGTACACTTGCGTTTAAACAGCAGTTTCTGCTTTTCTCATAATCCTGTTTCTCCACAGCGAAGTTTAAGTGGGATTGGGTTTTCCTTGACTGCTGCGTGAGGAGTTTCCAAATAGCAATGAATAAGAGTCACATAAATATCCATAAAGTTCCTAGTGACACCTCTGTCATCACTTGCTTCCTGCAAGATTCTGAGTTGGGGTGGTCATCTAGGACCCTCCCTGAGTGGACGATCTGCTGATCCGCTCATGTGTGTATCTGTACTTTCCAGATTGAGCTGTGCACGGAATATAAAACGTCCTCCGACTCCTTCCCCCTCCCTCCCCCACGCACTCTGCTAGGAAGGCGTGCGTTTGTGTGTGCGCGTGTGTATATTTAGCAAAGACACTTGGAAGAACCTACCCCTCTTGCTACCCACCCCGAGCTTTATCCGAGCAGGACATATCTCTGATCTGTCCCCAGCTGAAGTATCCCTTCCACGCTGATGCGGACAGACTATCTCGGTGCTTCCTTGTACACGGAGGTAACGCTTTGGTGTCCCGGGAGGGCGACCAGACTTAATCCTAGTGCGCTGCGCTCTTCACACGATGTGCGAGTACTGGTGCGTGCGTGAGTGTTTGCGTGTGTGTGTGTGTGTGTGTGTGTGTGTGTACATGACTGTGATTTTGTGAGCTTCCTCTCCCGGCACTGTGCAGGCAGCGCCGGCGACGTTACTCTCCAGCAACGCAAGGCAACAGCAGCCTCCGCCCCCTCAGTCCCGTGATTGGCTGGTTTTGCTCATCATTTCCCTGCTAGGAAAAGGGAAGGGCCAGTGACGCCCCCGAACCCAGCTGCAGAAGCGGCCGCCACCTCCAGTGCACAAGGTGTCTCTTCTGAAAAGAAATCTGAGCCCCAGGGAGGCAGCGCGGAGAGACTAGGGCAGGGCTGGCGGGAACCGCGAGGGAGAGCGCTGGGCAGCGTTGAGAGACCAGCGGGAGCTCGGCCGCAGAGGACCCTCGAGACCTGCTGCTGAAATCCCAGCCCCACGCTCTCCTCGCGCTTTACAGATTACCCCCCACGTCCCCGCGACTACATCTCCCCAAAACGGAGCCTTCACATGAAGAGAAGGTGAGGGAGCTGGGGCAACCAGGACTTTCCCGGGCACCCAAGATGCGCTCCATTAGGAAGAGGTGGACGATCTGCACGATAAGTCTGCTCCTGATCTTTTATAAGACAAAAGAAATAGCAAGAACTGAGGAGCACCAGGAGACGCAACTCATCGGGTAAATGCAAAGCTTCATTTTAGGATATGACAAAAAGTCTACCCGTAAATGAAATGTGAATATAGACTATAGAGTGAGGGGATAGTATGTGTGTTCGTGTCAGCTTGTGTGTGTGTTCCGTCCCAGGAATTAAATAACAAAGGCTGTTGTTGAGGTGTGTGTGCTTCTCTACGGCGTGCTCCCGGTACGAGTTCAACTTGCACTGTGCGGTGATAGTGACAGTTGTGTTGGCGCCAGGGCTCGCACGCCAAGGAGAAGTCACCGCAGAAGTGTCAACAAAGAACGGGTGCCCTTGTCCTTTTCATGACAGGTCAGAACTCATCCGAGATGTCTTTATTCACCATCTGGTTGTCCTGCCTTCTTTCTCTGCCCTATCGCTATCCGGAGATTCTAGAGAAAGCTGGCTTCCTGAAAGGCTGAAGTTAAAGCCCAGAAAGCAGGAAATGTGTCTCCTCTGTTTCTTTACAATTCTTTGGCATTGGATAGGTCTGTGTATCTTAATTTTAATTAGAAACTCCAGGACAACCAACGATACTTACTTGCTCTCCGTGGGTAAAATGCATGGGCGTCATGGTTACAGTTTTGGAAACCGGGTACTGTAGCTTCACACAGACTGTATTTCTGCTTTCTTTAGTTTGTCTAGATGAGTGCAGAATCTTCCTCCACCCAGTAAGTTCTCTAAATATCACACTTCCTTCCTCCCTCCCCCTGGCCTCTGTGTCTTTGAAGTTTACCCAGGAGGTGGCTGCGACTTTGTGTTGCTTACAGAGCTTGGAAGCGTTTTCTGAGGATGTGAACCTGGTTGTCAACTCTGTTCAAAGTCCTGTTTCGGAAATCCTCCCTCATCTGGAGGCGTCCGTTGTTGCTATCGGAAACTCAGAACTAGCAGAGATATCAGCCTGGTTTTTATTTTCCCTGACATTTATGAAAACGAAGCTAGAACCTTTGCCATTGTGTGTGTTGGGGCGGGAGAGGGGCGCACAGGACCGCTAAAATGTGCGTGCGCGTACACACACACATACACACACACACACGCACAGAAACTTCATGCACTCCATTTCGTAATATTCCTGCTCCCCCCTAAGTAAAGAGAATTTAAGTGAGCAAGACTCCGGCTTATCCTTACAGAATAAATTGTTATTTTGTAGCAAATTAAGAAAGAAGTACAATCTAAAAGGACTGAAAGAATGAAAAAGCATATAAGGGATGGGTTGGATGATTGTTATGCATCAACAAATCTCTAAATGGTCTATTTTATTCGGGGCGGGGGGGGGTGCGATGCCGAACTCTATGAGGCCGTTAACACACGGAGTGGGTGGGTGGAAAATTCAGCCTAGCTCGATTGTCAGAAAAGAAGGGCTCCGGGCGGGGGTGTGGGCATCCTCTGTAGACCTGCGCTTTCCAGGCAGACAAAGGGGTCTTCAGGAAGGTGGTGAACCGGCGCCTGGGGGAAAGGCGGAGGCTGGGGCGTGGGGGTCGAGGCTCTTTGTTCCCTTCCGGTCTGGTGGGCTCCGAAGATAAGCTTGAGTCCAGACAAAGCGGCCAAGCCTCGCCAGGACTCTGAGGTTCGGGCCCTTGGCTCGCAACCTCTGGAGAGCGAGAGTGGGCGGGACGAGTGAGGCGAGAGGAGGCGCCACACGCTGCCAAGGCGCCTTCTCCCAGCCTCCCTAAACCGCCGGCAGGAAGGAGGAGCGCACCCCAAGTCCCTCTGGGGGAAACAGACTTGGGATGCCCCCACTTCGCGGGCGACCTTCCTCCTGTGGCCTTTGCTGGACGCGGCCGGGCGTGGACGAAGAGGAGGCGGGCGCAGGCAGGCAGGGACGCGGCGGTCGGGCTAGCCGCGGGGTTTCTCCCGCACCCTTTTCCGGCTGAGCCGACCTTTCCCAGCTCCTCTGAGATTGCGCGGGGCGGGCGCAGGAGTTAATGAAGCAG